>NC_092131.1:64273769-65608928 GCF_043159975.1 Macaca nemestrina
TTATTCTAAAATATTTTTTTCTTACTACTTGTATTTTCTTACCATTATCATTTGATTATTTTTAGTTAGGAAGATTCTTATTAATTTGGCTGTTATAAACATTAGTAGTCCTCAGATGCACTGTGTCTTCCACCTATATTTTACTCAGTGTAATCTGAATAATCATTCACAACAAGGTACTCGGAACCCTAGATTATTTTTTCCCCTGTAGTATATATCTTCCAGTTGCAGGGCTTGGTGAGCCCCACCATTTGTTTCAGCATGAAAAATTACATTTTTTCTAAAATTGAAGAAATGTTCTGACTTGAGTCTATTTTTAGCTAAATGCAGTATAATATCATCTGATCAGTCACCATGATTCAGCAAGTTTTATTTATAGGTTGATGTGAAGTAGCCATCGCCGTAATGGTTACTCTCACTAGAGTAGGGTAATCTTACCACCTCCCCTTTTGCTACTTCATTGAATTTAATATATTTTTTCCAGATCAACTGAGCAGAATTTCACTTACCTGAAAATGAACCCCAATAAAATGTCACACCTGTATGAATCTTGCCCTGTGCTTTCAAGTCACTCTTGTTTTTTTCTCCAAATCCTGAGAATATATTTCACTTTGTACTTGCTAACATTATTACACTGTCTCTAATATTGTCATTTCCCGCCTCCTACAAATCTTTTATAATTGTTCAAGATGGTCTCAGATGGTCACAAAACTCATAACACAAAGTCTAGATGTAGACTTAGTGAAGATGCATTTATTTCTAATGCATATAACCAAAGAGAAGGGTAACAAGGACAGCCCTCTCTTCTAAAGTTGAAGCTCTGTAATCTATATGAGTTCAAGAGATTTTTAATTATTGGTATTAATTGACACTGGAAGTCAGAAAAGACACAGCATATTATACCCAGAGATAATTTTGACATTGAGACCTGTTTCATAAATTTGTTTATAGAATATTCAACTCTGTTAGCCAAATCTACATCTGAGGAAGTGACACTATGTGTTATGACCATTGTTGCATCGATAGTGAATGGCAGCATTTAAGATGAATTTCAAAGGTATGGTCTTACTGAAACAATGAGTGACAAAGGTAATATGGCAGCCCCTTGGTTATTTTCTCCTTTTGTTCACTACATAGTTTCTACATTTTATAGTATTTCTCAAGACCTTAATCTCCTTATATGAAAAAAATTAATATATAAGTAGTATATTTGTATTACTAATATAAATTATTTCATGGTATTCTTTAGAGGATAAGTGAGTTAATGCATGGGATATACTTGCAATAGAAATTCAAGAACAAACTAACACATAGCTGTAACTTATTCTTCAGCTATCCTCTCTGGCTTCCTTCTGCTTTGTATCTTACTCTCTAAGATAACCGTTATTTTAATATGAACTCACCTGAGTTTGAAAGGAGATTAGTATTATGTCCGGGATTTCTAAGTATAAAAATCTCTTTTTAGCAAAAAATCTCTTTGCTAAAAAGAGATTTTTCTTGATGCATACTGTGTCATATGGTTAACATTTGAATTAAATTTCTTTCAAGAAATTTCAGACTTAAATGAGATTTTAATTTCTTAGAGTTTATATTCCAAAAATTGGACTAGATATTTAAATCAATTATTTTGACTATAAGTAAAAAATTTACTCATGTATACATTCATTCAATAAATATGTATCAGATTATCTATTGTGTACCAAGCCTGATTCTCATGATGGAGTATATAATAATGTATAAAACAGATGAATAACAAAGACAAATATATCCTATTTACCTGATGTGCTAGTGATACTATCTGAATATCTAACTATCTGATGTCTGGAGTCTCATATTTATAATTCACAAAGGGAGTATTTTAAAATTTAATTTAGAAACATTTAGAAACAAAGTTATTATTTGACCCCCAAACCACTAAGTGTTCATATTTGTTTGTGGTTTTAATTCCAGTTGGTGATAGGTGGTTATGTTATTTACAGATTTTTAAATAATTATAATTTTAATGTGAAAATTAATATTAAATATATTTTCTTCCAGAAATTAATTTTATATAATAAATGTTAATGGTAAATGCAGATACAATTCTATTTTTAATAATTAAATTATATAATATTTAATGTTGGCGTACTTGCTTATAAGTTCACATTATCTAGATATTGTTTTAGCCTGTGGTATTCAGTTTTATATATTTGGGATTAGACTTGGGTCTTAAAAATGGAAGACTTTATTTTTGATATAACTCAACAATTGATGGAAAATTTTTTTTGAAATTTGATTTTTTTGAAATTTGATTTGAAATTTGATGTTTGATTTAATTGCAAATATAAAATTTAGTCTTCAAATACTGACCTAATAAGTGTGATTGAAATCTTATATAATTATATTTAAGCAAAAATAAATGCAGAATATAAATTGTGTTGCAGCCAAGTAGGGTGGCTCATGCCTGTAAACCCAGCACTTTGGGAGGTGGAGGTGGGCAGATTGCTTGAGTCCATGAGTTAGAGATCATCCTGTGCAACATGGTGAAACTTTGTCATAGCAAAAAAATAAAAAATAAAAAGAAGAAAAAAAAAAAAAAAACAGCTAGGCATGGTGGTTCGCACCTGTAGTCCCAGCTACTTAGGAGGCTGAGGTGGGAGGATCACCTGAACCCAGGAGGTTGAGGCTAGAGTGAGCTGTGATTGTACCATTGCATTCCAGCCTGGGTGACAGAATGAGACCCTGTTTTTTCTTTCTTTCTTCTTTTTTTTTAATGTGTTGCTTTGATTTACAGCTGATAATAGTGAAATCTGAGAGAACACAATCTTTAAAAAATCTTAAAATACATATTAATTAATCTACCACATTTTCTATAGCTTAATGCCTTATAACAGAAAATGTTAATTGAAAAATATTTTTATTGGTAATTATTTAATACTCAAAAGTTAATCCTCTCCTTGTGATTTGCATTCTGATACCACTTTTTTTTTAACTATCTTCCTCATTAGAGTCATCTACCAAACTCTAGGAAACTCATTTGTTTCCTTTAGTTTTTCAGCTCATGGATCACAATTTTCTTAATACAACTCATCCACTACCATCAAGAAACTCAAAAGTTTCTTGTTTTAAATCTAATCAATAAGATTTAGTATTGACTTTCATAAATCATAAATTTAGTTTTTAAAGACTCGTTTTCAGAGAAGTCCTAGGTTCACAGAAAAATTGAGCAGGCAGTACAGAGTTTCCATATATTCCCTTCCTCCTCACACTCACAGCCTTCTTCACTGTCCACTTACTGCACCAGAATGGTATATTTTATTATAATTGATCAACCTACATTAGCACATCATTATCACCAAAAGTTCATAGTTTACATTAGGATTTATTCTTGGTGTTTTAGATTCTACAGGTTTTGACAAATGAATAATTACATATATTCACCATTATAGTATTATACAGGATAGTTTCACTGTCCTGAAATCCTACGTTTCATCTATTTATCCCTCTAATGGCAACCACGGATCTTTTTACCATTTCCATAATTTTGTCTTTTTCCAAATGTCATGTAGCTTGAGTTATATAGCCTTTGCAGGTTGACTTCTTTCACTTAGTAAAGTCCATTTAAGTTTCGATGTGTTTTCACAGTCTTGATAGCTCATTTCTATTTAGCACTCAATATTCCTTCATCGGGATATACCACAGTTTATTCACCTACTCAAGGACGTCTCAGTTGCTTCTAAGTTATGGTAATTATGAATGAAGCTGCTACAAATATTTGCATGGAGCTTCTGATTGGTCTTATTTAAATTTTTAATTAGCAAATTACCATTATGTATGCTTATGGATTAAAAATGATGTTTTCTTTTGGGTAAATACCAAGGAGTACGATCCATGGATCACATGATAAGTGTATGTTTAGTTTTATAAGAAACTGCTTAACTCTCTTACAACATGGATATACCATTTTGCATTTCCAGCAGCAAAGAACAAGAGTTCCTGTTGTTTAACTTCCTCAGTAACATTTGATATTGACAGTGTTCTGGACTTGGCCATTCTAATGGGCTTGTAGTGGTAATCTCATTGTTTTACTTTGATTTTCCTAACAACATATGATTTGGAGCATCTTTTCATATGCTTCTTTGCCATGTTTATATCTTCTTTGGTGAGGTGTGTGTTTGAATTTTTTCCTTTTAAAATTGAGTTTTTTGTTTTCTTTTCTTTGTGTTTTTTTTTTTTTTTGAGACGGAGTCTCGCTCTGTGGCCCAGGCCAGGCTAGAGTGCAGTGGCGCTATCTCAGCTCACCACAAGCTCCGCCTCCCGGGTTCACGCCATTCTCCTGCCTCAGCCTCCCGAGTAGCTGGGAATACAGGCACCCGTGACCACGCCTGGCTAATTTTTTGTATTTTAGTAGAGACGGGGTTTCACTGTGTTAGCCAGGAAGGTCTCGGATCTCCTGACCTCGTGATCCACCCACCTTGGCCTCCCAAGTTGTTTGTTTTCTTTATGTTAAATTTTAAGAGTTATTTTATACTTTGGGTAATAGTCCTTTATTGGGTATGTCTTTTGTAAATATTTTATCCCAGTCTATAACTTATTTTCTCATTCTCTTGACAGTACCCTTTTAGAGCAGAAGTTTTTAATTTTAATGAGGTCTAGCTTATTGATTATTTCTTTCATTTGTTTCTGACGTTTGTGCTGCTAACAAAAAAGCCATTGCTATTCTTAGTCCACTAGGTCTTCTCTAACGAATACCACAGATTGTGTAGCTTATAAACGACAAATATTTATTTTTCATAGTTCTAGAATCTGGGAAATTCAAAATCAATGTGTCTACAGATGTAGTGTTTAGTGAATGCCCACTTCCTTTACAGATAAACATCTTTTCTCTGTTTCCTCATGCGGTTGAAGGGGCTGGATAGCTCTCTGAGGTCTCTTTTATAAGAGCAGTACTCTTAACAATGAGGACTTCACCTCATGATCTAATCACTTTCCAAAGGCTTCACCTTCTAATACCATCATCTTGAGGGTTGGAATTTCAACATATGAATATTAGAGAGACATGAACATTCAGACCATAGCACATATTAGAGGTCATCTAAACTTTCTCTTTCTTATGTTAAATTCTAGGAATTTTATAGTTTTCGTTTCACTTTTGGGTCCATGACCCTTTTTGAGTTAATATTTGTAAAGAGTATAAGGTCTATGCTTAAATTCACTTTTTTTGTGTCGTCGTTTGCTTTTTGGAGACGGAGTCTCACTCTGTCACCCAGGCTGGAGTACAGTGGCGCAATCTCGCTCACTGCAAGCTCCGCCTCCCAGGTTCACGCCATTCTCCTGCCTCAGCCTCTCGAGTAGCTGGGACTACAGGTTCCTGCCACCACGCTTGGCTAATTTTTTTGTATTTTTAGTAGAGACAGGGTTTCACCATGTTAGCCAGGATGGTCTCGATCTCCTGACCTCGTAAGCTGCCCACCTTGGCCTCCCAAAGTGCTCAGATTACAAGTGTGAGCCACCGTGCCCGGCCTTAAATTCACTTTTACGAATTTATGTGAATGTTCAGTTGTTCCAGCACCACTTGTTGAAGAGTGTCGTTTCCCTATTTTTATTGTCTTTTTTTGGCCAGACATCAGTTGATTATATTTATGTAGGTCTATATAAATTATGATTATTTTAACATCTTTCATTTTACGCTTTGTCTTCTTTTCTGTAAACATTGCTGGCACTAACCCTTCTGTCACACTGCTCCCAAAATTAATCTTTCTTTTTATATTACCAATTCCATTTCAAATGAAATTTATACGTGTTTTCTACTGACATTTTTAGGTAAATTATTAGAATGATTGGTCTAGGAGTGGTGTTTCTATATCTTCATCACGTTATATAACACCTCGCAACAGTCCAGGTATTTATCAGAACATGTTTGTGAAAAGCTCCATTATTACTTGTGCTCTACTCATTTATGCAATTTTCTGAATGACTCTGATGTTCCAGGCACTAGTCTGAGTGTCATAATATCCTTTATAACTTGTGTTGTTAGGTGAATTTTTATATACCTATACATATGTGTGTGTATTTGTGTATACATGTGCATGTGTGTGTGTGTATATATATATATGCACACACATATATAATCAAAATAATTTATATAATTAAAATATGTTCATAGTGTATGTTGAAACAGAGGATAAGTCATTAACTGTTTGGGAGAAAGAAGAGCAGATATTTGAATATAATCATTGAAAGATTAGTTAAAGATGTGAGGGTGTAAGGGGAGGCAATATTCAGGAAACTGCAAGTAGTTTAATACAGATATACCCTTTGAAGATCCATTCAGTAATGTATCTGGACAAGTAAAGGAGAACAATATTATTAAAAGTCTGGTATGTTAGGCAGATGAGATTTTTATTTTTGAGGTGAAAATAATATAAATGAGTCATGCTACATTCATATTTTTTGAAAGGATAATACGGATAACATTGTGGCAATATGACTTAAGAGAGTAAAAATCAAAGGGTACCGATAAAAGGTTTTCTGCATTTCACTTACTGAGATTAAATAAGAACCTGAGATCAACTCAGTGATGGTGATCTGGAAAATTATTTAAAGGTTGAATAATAGCATTTGATGAGGGTTAGAATTTGCAATATGCAGAGGACAGGAGGAATTTAAGATGGCTTTTGGTTTTCACCTGGATTCATGGTGGAGTGGTTTTCAGAGGCATAGAATGAGGCAAAGCTCAAGTTTAGATGGGTGTGAAAATTAGACATGTTTTTTAAAGCTTTGCTGTGGAATAACCACTCTAGTAGAGATGTATATTATATTGCAGGATAAATTAGTCTAGAATACAAGACAAATATCTGATCTGGAGATAAACATTTAAGAACTGTAAGTGTTTAGGAGAGGTCACTAATTACTTCAAGAAAAACTACTGATGACTTCTTTATTCTCAACCATAAGTTCTACTTGTAGTTTATCAATCTTAGTCATCCTTTTTTAGATATCCTCTTTTTTTTTTAAAATTTATTTATTATTATTATACTTTTAAGTTGTAGGGTACATGTGCATAACGTGCAGGTTTGTTACATATGTATACTTGTGCCATGTTGGTGTGCTGCACCCATCAACTCGTCATTTACATCAGGTATAACTCCCAGTGCAATCCCTCCCCCCTCCCCCCTCCCCCTCCCCCCTCCCCATGATAGGCCCCGGTGTGTGATGTTCCCCTTCCTGAGTCCAAGTGATCTCATTGTTCAGTTCCCACCTATGAGTGAGAACATGCGGTGTTTGGTTTTCTGTTCTTGTGATAGTTTGCTAAGAATGATGGTTTCCAGCTGCATCCATGTCCCTACAAAGGACACAAACTCATCCTTTTTTATGGCAGCATAGTATTCCATGGTGTATATGTGCCACAATTTCTTAATCCAATCTGTCACTGATGGACATTTGGGTTGATTCCAAGTCTTTGCTATTGTGAATAGTGCCGCAATAAACATACGTGTGCATGTGTCTTTATAGCAGCATAATTTATAATCCTTAGGGTATATCCCCAGTAATGGGATGGCTGGGTCATATGGTACATCTAGTTCTAGATCCTTGAGGAATCGCCATACTGTTTTCCATCATGGTTGAACTAGTTTACAATCCCACCAACAGTGTAAAAGTGTTCCTATTTCTCCACATCCTCTCCAGCACCTGTTGTTTCCTGACTTTTTAATGATCGCCATTCTAACTGGTGTGAGATGGTATCTCATTGTGGTTTTGATCTGCATTTCTCTGATGGCCAGTGATGATGAGCATTTTTTCATGTGTCTGTTGGCTGTATGAATGTCTTCTTTTGAGAAATGTCTGTTCATATCCTTTGCCCACTTTTTGATGGGGTTGTTTGATTTTTTCTTGTAAATTTGTTTGAGTTCTTTGTAGGTTCTGGATATTAGCCCTTTGTCAGATGAGTAGATTGCAAAAATTTTCTCCCATGTGGTAGGTTGCCTGTTCACTCTGATGGTAGTTTCTTTTGCTGTGCAAAAGCTCTTTAGTTTAATTGAATCCCATTTGTCAATTTTGGCTTTTGCTGCTGTTGCTTTTGGTGTTTTAGACATGAAGTCTTTGCCCATGCCTATGTCCTGAATGGTACTACCTAGGTTTTCCTCTAGGATTTTTATGGTATTAGGTCTAACATTTAAGTCTCTAATCCATCTTGAATTAATTTTCGTATAAGGAGTAAGGAAAGGATCCAGTTTCAGCTTTCTACTTATGGCTAGCCAATTTTCCCAGCACCATTTATTAAATAGGGAATCCTTTCCCCATTTCTTGTTTCTCTCAGGTTTGTCAAAGATCAGATGGCTGTAGATGTGTGGTATTATTTCTGAGGACTCTGTTCTGTTCCATTGGTCTACAGCTCTGTTTTGGTACCAGTACCATGCTGTTTTGGTTACTGTAGCCTTGTAGTATAGTTTGAAGTCAGGTAGCGTGATGCCTCCAGCTCTGTTCTTTTGACTTAGGATTGTCTTGGAGATGCGGGCTCTTTTTTGGTTCCATATGAACTTTAAAGCAGTTTTTTCCAATTCTGTGAAGAAACTCATTGGTAGCTTGATGGGGATGGAATTGAATCTATAAATAACCTTGGGCAGTATGGCCATTTTCACGATATTGATTCTTCCTATCCATGAGCATGGTATGTTCTTCCATTTGTTTGTGTCCTCTTTTATTTCACTGAGCAGTGGTTTGTAGTTCTCCTTGAAGAGGTCCTTTACATCCCTTGTAAGTTGGATTCCTAGGTATTTTATTCTCTTTGAAGCAATTGTGAATGGAAGTTCATTCCTGATTTGACTCTGTGTTTGTCTGTTACTGGTGTATAAGGATGCTTGTGATTTTTGCACATTAATTTTGTATCCTGAGACTTTGCTGAAGTTGCTTATCAGCTTAAGGAGATTTTGGGCTGAGACAATGGGGTCTTCTAAATATACAATCATGTCATCTGCAAACAGGGACAATTTGACTTCTTCTTTTCCTAACTGAATACCCTTGATTTCTTTCTCTTGCCTAATTGCCCTAACCAGAACTTCCAACACTATGTTGAATAGGAGTGGTGAGAGAGGGCATCCCTGTCTTGTGCCAGTTTTCAAAGGGAATTTTTCCAGTTTTTGCCCATTCAGTATGATATTGGCTGTGGGTTTGTCGTAAATAGCTCTTATGATGTTGAGGTACGTTCTATCAATACCGAATTTATTGAGCGTTTTTAGCATGAAGGGCTGTTGAATTTTGTCAAAAGCCTTTTCTGCATCCATTGAGATAATCATGTGGTTCTTGTCTTTGGTTCTGTTTATATGCTGGATTATGTTTATTGATTTGCGAATGTTGAACCAGCCTTGCATCCCAGGGATGAAGCCCACTTGATCATGGTGGATAAGCTTTTTGATGTGCTGCTGAATCCGGTTTGCCAGTATTTTATTGAGGATTTTTGCATCGATGTTCATCAGGGATATTGGTCTAAAATTCTCTTTTTTTGTTGTGTCTCTGCCAGGCTTTGGTATCAGGATGATGTTGGCCTCATAAAATGAGTTAGGGAGGATTCCCTCTTTTTCTATTGATTGGAATAGTTTCAGAAGGAATGGTACCAGCTCCTCCTTGTACCTCTGGTAGAATTCAGCTGTGAATCCATCTGGTCCTGGACTTTTTTTGATTGGTAGGCTATTAATTATTGCCTCAATTTCAGAGCCTGCTATTGGTCTATTCAGGGATTCAACTTCTTCCTGGTTTAGTCTTGGAAGGGTGTAAGTGTCCAGGAAATTATCCATTTCTTCTAGATTTTCCAGTTTATTTGCGTAGAGGTGTTTATAGTATTCTCTGATGGTAGTTTGTATTTCTGTGGGGTTGGTGGTGATATCCCCTTTATCATTTTTAATTGCGTCGATTTGATTCTTCTCTCTTTTCTTCTTTATTAGTCTTGCTAGTGGTCTGTCAATTTTGTTGATCTTTTCAAAAAACCAACTCCTGGATTCATTGATTTTTTGGAGGGTTTTTTGTGTCTCTATCTCCTTCAGTTCTGCTCCGATCTTAGTTATTTCTTGCCTTCTGCTAACTTTCGAATGTGCTTGCTCTTGCTTCTCTAGTTCTTTTAATTGTGATGTTAGAGTGTCAATTTTAGATCTTTCCTGCTTTCTCTTGTGGGCATTTAGTGCTATAAATTTCCCTCTACACACTGCTTTAAATGTGTCCCAGAGATTCTGGTATGTTGTATCTTTGTTCTCATTGGTTTCAAAGAACATCTTTATTTCTGCCTTCATTTCATTATGTACCCAGTAGTCATTCAGGAGCAGGTTGTTCAGTTTCCATGTAGTTGAGCGGTTTTGATTGATTTTCTTAGTCCTGATTTCTAGTTTGATTGCACTGTGGTCTGAGAGACAGTTTGTTATAATTTCTCTTCTTATACATTTGCTGAGGAGTGCTTTACTTCCAATTACGTGGTCGATTTTGGAGTAAGTACGATGTGGTGCTGAGAAGAATGTATATTCTGTTGATTTGGGGTGGAGAATTCTATAGATGTCTATTAGGTCTGCTTGCTGCAGAGATGAGTTCAATTCGTGGATATCCTTGTTAAATTTCTGTCTCGTTGATCTGTCTAATGTTGACAGTGGAGTGTTGAAGTCTCCCATTGTTATTGTATGGGAGTCTAAGTCTCTTTGTAAGTCTCTAAGGACTTGCTTTATGAATCTGGGTGCTCCTGTATTGGGTGCATATATATTTAGGATAGTTAGCTCTTCCTGTTGAATTGATCCCTTTACCATTATGTAATGGCCTTCTTTGTCTCTTTTGATCTTTGATGGTTTAAAGTCTGTTTTATCAGAGACTAGTATTGCAACCCCCGCTTTTTTTTATTCTCCATTTGCTTGGTAAATCTTCCTCCATCCCTTTATTTTGAGCCTATGTATGTCTCTGCATGTGAGATGGGTCTCCTGAATACAACAGACTGATGGGTCTTGACTCTTTATCCAGTTTGCCAGTCTGTGTCTTTTAATTGGAGCATTTAGTCCATTTACATTTAAGGTTAAGATTGTTATGTGTGAACTTGATCCCGCCATTATGATATTAACTGGTTATTTTGCTCGTTAGTTGATGCAGTTTCTTCCTAGCCTCGATGGTCTTTACATTTTGGCATGTTTTTGCAATGGCTGGTACCGGTTGTTCCTTTCCATGTTTAGTGCTTCCTTCAGGGTCTCTTGTAAGGCAGGCCTAGTGGTGACAAAATCTCTAAGCATTTGCTTATCTGTAAAGGATTTTATTTCTCCTTCACTTATGAAACTTAGTTTGGCTGGATATGAAATTCTGGGTTGAAAATTCTTTTCTTTAAGAATGTTGAATATTGGCCCCCACTCTCTTCTGGTTTGTAGAGTTTCTGCCGAGAGATCTGCTGTTAGTCTGATGGGCTTCCCTTTGTGGGTAACCTGACCTTTCTCTCTGGCTGCCCTTAAGATTTTTTCCTTCATTTCAACTTTGGTGAATCTGGCAATTATGTGTCTTGGAGTTGCTCTTCTCAAGGAGTATCTTTGTGGCGTTCTCTGTATTTCCTGGATTTGAATGTTGGCCTGCCCTACTAGGTTGGGGAAGTTCTCCTGGATCATATCCTGAAGAGTGTTTTCCAACTTGGTTCAATTTTCCCCCTCACTTTCAGGCACCCAAATCAGACGTAGATTTGGTCTTTTTACATAATCCCATACTTCTTGCAGGCTTTGTTCATTTCTTTTTCTTCTTTTTTCTTTTGGTTTCTCTTCTTGCTTCATTTCATTCATTTGATCCTCAATCGCTGATACTCTTTCTTCCAGTTGATCGAGTTGGTTACTGAAGCTTGTGCATTTGTCATGTATTTCTTGTGTCATGGTTTTCATCTCTTTCATTTCGTTTATGACCTTCTCTGCATTAATTACTCTAGCCATCAATTCTTCCACTTTTTTTTCAAGATTTTTAGTTTCTTTGTGCTGGGTACGTAATTCCTCCTTTAGCTCTGAGAAATTTGATGGACTGAAGCCTTCTTCTCTCATCTCGTCAAAGTCATTCTCCGTCCAGCTTTGATCCGTTGCTGGCGATGAGCTGCGCTCCTTTGCCGGGGGAGATGCGCTCTTATTTTTTGAATTTCCAGCTTTTCTGCCCTGCTTTTTCCCCATCTTTGTGGTTTTATCTGCCTCTGGTCTTTGATGATGGTGATGTACTGATGGGGTTTTGGTGTAGGTGTCCTTCTTGTTTGATAGTTTTCCTTCTAACAGTCAGGGCCCTTAGCTGTAGGTCTGTTGGAGATTGCTTGAGGTCCACTCCAGACCCTATTTGCCTGGGTGTCAGCAGCAGAGGCTGCAGAAGATAGAATATTGCTGAACAGCGAGTGTACCTGTCTGATTCTTGCTTTGGAAGCTTCCTCTCAGGGGTGTACTCCACCCTGTGAGGTGTGGGGTGTCAGACTGCCCCTAGTGGGGGATGTCTCCCAGTTAGGCTACTCAGGGGTCAGGGACCCACTTGAGCAGGCAGTCTGTCCCTTCTCAGATCTCAACCTCTGTGTTGGGAGATCCACTGCTCTCTTCAAAGCTGTCAGACAGAGTCGTTTGCGTCTGCAGAGTATTCTGCTGCTTTCGTTGTTGTTTACTGTGCCCTGTCCCCAGAGGTGGAGTCTACAGAGACAGGCAGGTTTCCTTGAGCTGCTGTGAGCTCCACCCAGTTCGAGCTTCCCAGTGGCTTTGTTTACCTACTTAAGCCTCAGCAATGGCGGGCGCCCCTCCCCCAGCCTCGCTGCTGCCTTGCTGGTAGATCACAGACTGCTGTGCTAGCAATGAGGGAGGCTCCGTGGGTGTGGGACCCTCCCGGCCAGGTGTGGGATATGATCTCCTGGTGTGCCTGTTTGCTTAAAGCGCAGTATTGGGGTGGGAATTACCCGATTTTCCAGGTGTTGTGTGTCTCAGTTCCCCTGGCTAGGAAAAGGGATTCCCTTCCCCCTTGCGCTTCCCAGGTGAGGCAATGCCTCGCCCTGCTTCAGCTCTGGCTGGTCGGGCTGCAGCAGCTGACCAGCACCGATCGTCCGGCACTCCCTAGTGAGATGAACCCAGTACCTCAGTTGAAAATGCAGAAATCACGGGTCTTCTGTGTCGCTCGCGCTGGGAGTTGGAGACTGGAGCTGTTCCTATTCGGCCATCTTGCTCCACCCCCTAGATATCCTCTTTTCTGCACATGGATTTACTTCCTTTGCATTGTATTTGTTTTAAACAGTATCTCCTTTGTTTTTTAGGGCTTTACAAGCTTCAAGGAGAAACTCATAATAAGTGCAAATAAGTTTTAGTTTGTTGTGATTAAAACAGGAAGTTCATATTTTTATTTTGGATAGGTCTCTAGCCAAATCACAATTCATTAAATATTATTTATTGTTTATTAGAGATATTTGATTGGGACAAATTATTGGCAATGCATTTCATGTGAAAATAATTAAGGTAGACTTCAGTAATGTTGCCTCCCATTTATGTTTACCAATAAAAGCATTGATTTCATAGTACTGAAATATCCTGTACAAAATTCAGAAGAGATAAAGAAAAATATAGAATGGTCCACATATTTTATTAATATTAATGCTTTCCAAAGGAAAGCAAAGTGTTCCCTATTGTCTAGGGAATTTGATTGGTTTAGACATGGCCCCTATGACTCCCTACCCTGTAAAACTCTAATAGGAACTTATAGAGAGAGCATCCTCTCTCCACATAAATAGACACGTAACATGCTAACTCGAAAGTAGTTAATCATAATATTTTTCAAAATGTACAAGGTAAAAACAAACGCCTCAAATCTCCAGTGGCAAGGAGAGAAATAAATGAGATAAGTAAATGAGGGAGCAAGAGAGAAGATAACGTTTTTGACCTTTTTTTGTTGTTGTTGTTAGATTCCACGTATAAGTGAAATCATGCAATCTTTTTCTTTTGGGTCTGGCTGATTTCACTTACCATGTTTTCTGGGTCCATCCCTGTTGTGGCAAATGGCAGAATATTCCCATTTTTAAGAAAGGCTGAATAATATTTCATTTGTGTTTGTGTGTGTGTGCGTGCGTGTGTGTACCTCTTGTTTCTTGATCCATTCATCTGTTCATGAACACCTAGATTGTTTTCATATTTTGGCTATTGTGAATAATGCTGCGGTGAACATAGGAACACAGATATATTTATGAGTTGGTGATTTTGTTTCCTTTAGCTGTATACCCAGAAGAGGGACTGCTGGGCTACATGGTAGCCCAGACATTTTTAATTTCTTTAGGAATCTCCATACTGCTTTCCATAATGACTGCCTCAATCTCTATTCCCACCAACAGTGTAGAAGGGATCCCTTTCTCCACACCCTCCCCAACACTTGTTAGCTCTTATCTTATGATAATAGCTGTTCAAATGGGTGTAAGGTGATATACCATAATGGTTTTGATTTGCAATTTCCTGATAATTAATGATGTTGAACACTTTTTCTAATACCTGTTGGCCACTTCTTTGGAAAAATGTCTATTGAGATCCTTTGCACATGTTTAAATGAAATAATTTGTTTTTCAGAGCGTTACTTTAAAAAGTCTTGGGCCTTGTATATCACAATACTGTGGAATAAAGATAGGAAGATTTTTAAAAGAAATACTGGGCTAATTGTGAGCCTAAGGATAAGAAAACTTCCTTTTCTTGTCCCAAAGTACATGTAAATGCAACCTGAATTTTATAGTAGAGTTCACATATTATAGCTAAATGTTTATAGCAATAAAAATGTATTGCAATATGATATCAGGAAAAATAATTTTATTATTGCCAGATTAAATGTTACTAACCACCAAACATTTTTGCTCATTGTAACAACTGTTTTTATAATTTGAGGGCTTTAAAAAATGCATATATGTAAAGACTAGTAGGTATTTCCATTTTTACACTATGGCAAATTTAACTTTTATGTAATTTTGCCTTTTATACTGGAAAGCAAAACTTCTTCCAAGGATATTTTGAGTGTTCTTCTTACTTCTCCTTTATTTCCTTTTTCTATTAATCTATTTTATGTTTGCTATGATGCATTTTTATTGTAAGAGGTTTAAGTTTCTTAATTCCAGGGCTTCATTTCCACATGAAGTCTTATCACATTCCAAGTTCTTTTACTCCTATTTCTGCATTAGCCGGTTTCTAAAAATTAACCTTGCTTAGGCTGTTCATTTCTGCTGACACATAATGGCACTGCTGCAGAAAGTTTCTAAATAGAAACCTGCTTGCCTATGCACTAATACCATTTCCTACAGGCTGTCTTGTAAAGAAAATTCTAGAAGGAGGTATAAAACTGAAACTTTTATTATGATAAAATAATGATAGGATTTTCTTTGTTGGGGTGAGGTGGGGGGTGGACAATAATCATTACCCAAGGTCAGAGCTGACCTTAGTAATTTTTTTTTAATTGAAAGTTCGGATATTTCTTTGGTACCTTTCAGTCCTATCATCTTCTTTTTCTTTCTACCTAAACTCCTTTTTAGGTGTATTTTATTTTTTTCCCCCTGCACTACCCCTTGAACCTGGTTGTCTATTTTTTTTTTTCCTCTCACAAATAGAGAACCAACTAATAAACTCTGACACCCTTCTTCTCTGACTTCTCTAGAATGAGCCAAGCTCTCTGTTCTTTCACCATGGAAGAGCAGATAATTTCTGGGCACCTTGCCGTCTTCTACAGAAAATTATCATCATCTACTTCCATCATATTTTCATGAGATATATATCATGAAAAATCATAAATTTTGCTTTGCTGGAAAAAAACTCATGTTTTTGTGCCTGGTTCTCCATTCAAATAAATTTTAATATTAGGACTCAAGGTTTTATCTCTTATGTCTTGCCTTCCTAACTTTGCTAAGCTTTTGTTATTGCAGTTTAACATGAATGTTTGAAACTAAACAAAAAAGCAACTATTTGAAACAAACTACAGCTTTGTCTGACACCTCTTTGGGACTCAGCTTTTGTGGGCTTATCTCTTTAATATCATTCCGAAAAGATAAAGCTCTAATTTGCATATTCTTAGGTTTTTTTTTTTTTAAGGTGCAAGCTTCTAGGAGTATGGATAAGATTTGGAAGAGTCAGTGTTCAAAATGTTGTTTCTTTAGTCACCTGTCCAAGCTGGTTTTGAACATACGCACAAAGCTCCTATTCCTACCACACACCCTTAGTCATGACTGGATGCCTGGTGTATTCATTATCTCAATTAGGCAGAGAAACAAAGGGCACAATAATTTAGAAGTCTGATTTAAGCACATGGTGACAAACTGGTAATAATAATCCTTTCACTTCATCAAGATTAAGAGCATTTATGCACAAATTATGCTAAGTGCTTGTGGTGATACAGGAAAACATCAAATAAACAAGTTTTGTAGGTGACAGATTTCATATGAGTTAAATTTCAATTAAACCTATATTTATATTATTGTTGATTTTACCAAATTCAGTTAAAAAATATTATCTTCATCCAACCAATATTTTTATGATCCACATCAAAGAGCCCTATCCTGTAGATCAAAATATGTCAGGGTTTTTTAAAGTTTTATATGGCCTTCAGCAGGACCCAGACTAGATCTACTAAGAAATAGTAAAAATGTATGAATGCCTTGGAAATTGTTCAAAAATTCTCTCTGCCTCTCATTAAACACTCAGAATTTTATTCAGAAGTATATATAGAAAGCAGGCCAGATTAAAGAAGCCAAGAAGAGTCTGGAGGGGATAAACAAGAGAATCCAAAAAATGAGAATAGAGGCTTTTTCGTGTTTACGGCATAATTTTTTTCCACGTGTGCTATCTCATCAGCCAAGGGGCATCCCAGAGAGGATTTGAGGAGTTCTGAGAAGCTAGCATCTGGGATGAATCACATACTATTTAATATCAATTCTCCTGCTTTGAGAACATACAGTATAGGGCAGTTACATTTCATTTGTAATTTAAAAATGTATCTGTTTCAAGAGTATCCACTGGCATCTTTATGCGCCTTCTCATTCTGATGCCTAACCAGTCTCATTTCTTAGATGTTTATAACATTGTTAATATCCACTTTTAGATAGATTGCAGAGATTTGATTTTTAGTCAAGACATAAAACAAACAAACAAAAATACCTGCAACATATCAGCTGCCATGCCCATTTTTTGGTAATACAAGGCCAATGTGTCCTCAAGACACTGAAAAAGATATATCTACTTTATGCAAATTGACAAGGGGCTGCAATTTACATGATAGCAAACTAATCTAAAGAAAAAATCAATTTACCTTTTTATTTTAGTATCATACCAACACTTAATTACTCTGTGCTCTAACGCTAAGTGAAAGATTGTAATAGGAGAAGGGGTTGAAAAAGAAAGGACAGAGAAAAAACTTTAAGTAAAAATAAACTTTAAATATCAATATGGCTGACTTCAGGGAGTTAGCAGCAAGATTCAAAAGTATTTACTATGCCAGAAAAGCAAGAATTGTTTTAATTGAGGCCTCTGAGAGATATTTTAGCTTATACTTCAGGTGAAAATATTAAAACACTCAAAACTAATGCTCATTGAAATATATTTTGAAAATATATTTATAAGAAGTTTGTGTTTTCAACAATGTATTAATTATATAGACTGGATACAGTGGCTCATACCTGTAATGCCTGTGCTTTGGGAGGCTAAGGCAGGCTGAGATGGTAGGTGGGTGAGGTGAGGAATGGCTTCAGGCTAGGGGCTCCAGACCAGACTGGGTAACTTAATGAGAATCTGTCTCTACAAAAAATTTGAAAAATTAGCCAGTCATTGTGGCACAGGTCTGTAGTTCTAGCTACATGGGAGGCTGAAGTGGGAAAATAACTTGAGCCTAGTAGTTTGACGTTACAGTGAGCTATAATATCACTGCTGCACCCCAGCCTGGGTGACAGTAAGATACTATCTCTTAAATAAAAAATAAAAAATTAATTCTATAAAAACACACTTAAATCTCTTTAACAGGTAAACTTTAAAACATACACAATTAGACTGTGAGTAACTTTTTTATTACTATTTTTAGGACAGAAACATTGTTAACTCATTTTACAGTTAATTCCTAGGAATCAATAACTAGTTCAAAAAAAAAATCTTATTTTATCACTTCCCCTGGGGATTCATAAGGGTTTTGACCACTTGAATTATATTGTTCAGATGCTATCATCAGACTAATTTTAAAATTCTCCATGTACGGAGGGTAAAAGCTTTCTGAATGGCAATTCATATGTGTAAGACCAATTAAAGGTCGTAGATGCTTTACTGTAGTCAACATGAATTGTCAAGTTACTGGAAAAGCACAAGGGCATGCTGCATTGGAAGCTTCTGTGTGCGTTACATTTGCCTATAATTTAATTTTACACAATAGATTGTAGAAAGAAAACTATAAGCAGATTTCTTTTCACTGCTGGAAAGTAGAATGAGCTTCAATTGGTATGATTTAATTCAATTATATGTTTTAATTTTAATAAAATTATTTTCACTCAATTGCTTCATGCACTAATCTAATTACTAAATTGAGGGATGTTTTAGATGTTTAAATGAAGCAAAAACATTGAAATTACCCTTTTTTAATTAAAAATTGCATTTAATAATGTAGTACAGCAAATAAGGGCATATTATCCCACCAAACACATATATATATATATACACACACATTATTTTTTAAAAGTAATCACTTAGTAACAGTCTTATTGCTTATAATAATAAATAAGTATAATAAATATTAGTTATAGTGTCTGGAATTTCAAAATTAATGTGACATGTTAAAAATATTTCTTAAGATTATATTTGTACTATGTATTTAAAGTATTAAAATATGTAACCATTATTAACATACATTAAGTGGTCTGTATTTGTTGAATAGACATGAATTATTTAAATTCTATTCATGTATTTTTCAATTTAATCATTTTCTGAAAAGATTAGTGATTGCACACATGTAAATTTATTTTTTTTAATTTAATTGGTATCTTCAAGTGACATTTGTGATCACTCATGAAAAGCTGAAATTTCAAAATATATGCTTTTAAGTATGAGCTTATATTATAATTTTAGAGTGGGTTTGAGGGGGGCAGTGATATTTGCTAATAAATAGACTGCAAACATTCTAAGCATATATATTTGGATGGTATTTACTAGTGATGAAAATACATCTTTACATACATAATGTAACTAAATAAACTTATGGACAGTGAGGTGCTATTTCAATTCCTTGATTTAGAGCAAAACAATAGAA
This sequence comes from Macaca nemestrina, assembly GCF_043159975.1. NCBI lineage: Eukaryota > Metazoa > Chordata > Mammalia > Primates > Cercopithecidae > Macaca > Macaca nemestrina. The sequence goes on from NC_092131.1 coordinate 64,292,997, forward strand.
AAACAAAAACAACATAGTGACAAGCCTGGTGAGATGATTGGTGATTCTGTAACCATTTCTCTGGAACTATCATAGTTATCTATCCTGTTATCTTCCGGTTGGTCTGGCAATACATTAAATCAAGTCATTTAGGCTCCCTGAGGCTTAGGAGATCTTTTGAGCCAGTTGCATTTCTGTCTATCTTAGAGGGAAGAGAGGGCTCACCAAATGAACTTCCAGGGCTTCCTCTAAGTGTACAGCATCTGTTTTGATCAAGTAATATATTTAAAACTTAGAACTATCTGTGAATTGTAAATTCTTCTCATATGGTTTAAATTTCCCATTCTCCTTAACCACAAGAACGGGAAAACTGTTCCTACTAGTTCCTCATATCTAAAATATAAAACAAAGCTCAGAAAACATTGGAGACATACGTCTCTCATCATGCTTCTTGTACAGCCTTAGCATATTTTGCTATCTTTGAGAAAAGTTAACTTCTTCCACTTCAGTGAGGCTTCCAAAACTCTGCTCAGTTGCTTCTCTAACCTAACATAAAAGGAATGTCCACACACAAAGCAGTTTATATCTTAGGTAAGAGCATGAGTCAAAGTTCTGTTTGAGACTTTTGAGAATGATCAGTGCATACTACTAAGAAAAATGCCATTAGCAGCTCTAAGACTGAACTCAAAAAGGGTGTAGTTATAAGTATGCCTCACTCCCACAAACCCAGGTACCAAAGATTCTGTACTGGTTTGAAAACGTTGAAAATAAATGTCAAAAGTGAGGAGGGAAACATAAAAAGGAGGTTTTATTTTGACAGTAGTACCTCAGTGTTGGCCATACAATGTTTTTTCTCTCCTAAGTTCTCTTCTTAGAAGACAATTGCAGACATTAGATTGGCCGTTTTCTTTGGCCTTGAAAAAGGAGAGATAAGAGGGAATTCTGGTAAAATGTGAGTATTTGAAGGAGAGAAGACTCCTCTGTGCCACATAGAATATTGACTGTTTACCAATCAGACTTGCTATCTGGCTGGTGTGGAACTTACGCAGAGATACTAGTCACATTATCCTTGCTTCCTCATGTTCTTGGTTCTAAAGATATATGTGAGTTGAATATTTGAGATCTACAGACTTGAGAGGGACTAGAGTGAGTTGTAAGCAAGAAAGAGACAAGCAAATTAGATGATGATGGGGCTAGGTCAGCTGATAAGTGTTGAGAATATGTTTAAGATTAAGCTTGCATCAGCTGTGCATCCTCTGTTGTTGATAACCAATAGAATGAAGACTAATTAAAGAAGGAATTAGCAGCCTTGTCCCTACCTACTGAGTCTGTTCATATTCTAAACTATAAAAATCGAGTAACACTGACTCATAGGGAGCACATGTAACTAAATTTAACTCTCTCCTTTCCCTTTATTATTCCCTAAAGCCAGAAGCATAAGAGATCAAGAGATAATACTGGGAGTGTGGGAAAGCATGTTACAAACTTACTCCTCTCCAAGACTCTGAGCCAATGCTCTTTCTTAGTGGAAGAAGGTGGCACTTTGAATCAAACACAATGGAAAGACTGAAATAAATAGGGTTAAGTGTTAACAATAAAACAATTGACTGAAAAAAACAATTTGTTATTTATGGAATGCATTATTTAAGGACAAGTTGTTATTACAGACTCTATCTTTTACAGTTACTAGAAAAACAAAATGCTTTCAGGTATAAGAGTATAATTTTCAAAAAGTTAAAAATATAGCTATTGTATATATGTAGACTGGACATTAGACAAAGTTTTTTAACTTACTGAAGAGAAAATTAGCAAGATGTAAAGCTCTTTAAAATATCATGTGAGGAAATATTCATAGTCAATAGAGAAAAGAATGTTGACATAAATTTGTTAAGCTGTAACACAAATTGCTTAAGGTCTCATAGAGCAATTAAAACCTATCTTTTGGGGTGATATTCTCCAATTGACAGAAATCCTTTGCATCTCTACTGACAAAAAAATCTATATCTTTGCCTGTAGCTTCAAGGAAACACCTTCCAATCAATATTCAATAGTAAATCAAACAAAGGTACATTCCATAAAAAATGAAATAATGTTTGTGTAGGCTTTTTTTGCAGGGGTCATCGTGTGTGTGTGTGTGTCTGTATGTGTGTGTGTATAAAGGGCCAGATAATAAATATTGTAGACTTTGTAGTACATATGGTATATAATGCCACTACTAAGTTCTGTCACTGTGGTACAAAAGCAGACAGAAAATACAGAAACAAATGAGTAGCTATTGTGATGGTTAATTATAGATTTTAACTCTACTGAATTAAGGGATACCCAGATAGCTGGCAGAGTACTATTTCTAGGTATGTCTGTGAGGGCGTTTCTGTAAGAGATTGATATTTGAGTCAGTGGTCTGAGTAAGGAAGTTTCACCCTCACCTTATGTAGGTGGGCACCTTACAATGACTAAGGACCCAGATAGAACAAAAAAGCGATGAGAGGTGAATTTGCAAACAGGCCTTTTCTCTTCTGAAGCTAAAATAACGATTTTCTCCTGCCCTTGGATATTAGAACTTCACGTTATTTGGTTCTTACACTCTGGGACCTGCATCCATAGGCCCCTAGTGTCTCAAGCCTTCAGATTGAGTTGAATCATACTGCCATCTTCTCTGGTTCTCCAGCTTGTACACAACATATTGTGGGACTTCTTAGCCTCTGTATTTGTGTAAACCATTCCGCTAAGAAATCCCCTTTCTTTTATTTATCCACATACCTCCTTCCTGCCTACCTACCCATCTACCTACCTTTCTAATCCATCCTCTATCTGTTTATGCTTTTGATTCTGTTTTTCTGGATAACCCCTCCAATTCAGCTATATTTCAATAAAATTTTACTTACAGACACTGAACTTTGAATTATATACAATTTTATGTATTGTAAAACATTATTCTTACTTTTGAAATTATTTCAATATATGAAAAACAATCTTAGCCTGTAGCTTATATAAAAACAGGTGGTACACCAGATTTGGCCAGCACATTATAGTTTGGTAACCCTCATGTTAGACAGTACTCTGTGACATTTAAAGGCCATGCAGTCGTCATTTTGCTTTATGTGCATGTTCTCTTAATATGTGATTATATATAAATAAGTTGAATATTTTCAACCACACTTGTTCCACCTACAATCTCACTTAAAAATTATTTAAATATGTCACCCCTCAATTATAAAGACAAGGGAAAATGTTGAGCATTGAGAACTAGTTTTTCTAGCTTTAACCTTAAGTAACCTTTGACAGGTGGGTCATTTGGATTCTTTGGGTCTCTCACAGCTTAGATATGCATGGACTTAACAATTTCTAAAATCATTCTTAAGTATAAGATTATTTTCTATCAGCAAATCTAAAACAAATGAAAAAAATTTAAAAACAATGGTTTCTCTACATTTTTCACACTGGTAGAGCAATTTATGTCAAGTGATGGTTTTACTTTGAACCTCAAGCCGTTGTCTACATTATCTACATTTTATACCATTCAGTGGTTGAAGAGATTTGCATTTATAGTTACTTAATGTGTTTCTCTTCATGAGGATTCAAATTAACGAGTATATGAGCCCTACAAGCATTTAGAAAACTAGGCATTATTGGGGGAAAAGTACAATTAAAATGAAGTTATATGAGATATTGACAATTATGATTTTATTACATGATTTTGAATGGTTTTTTCTCTCTCTGTGGATCCCAAACCAGCTATGTAATTTGAATGCAAGCTCATCTTAATTTGATAAGTTGCTTGTCAATATTGGCACATAGTGGAAGTGAGAAATAGAATATGCATGAATTTGAACAACTTTCTTCCTTATCTCTGGTGATAAATTTGACATCAACAGATCACTTGTAAGAAACTTTGTAAAGCAATGCATGCCATCTTTAATTAAATATACTTAAATACTTTTCTGCACAAATTAATTTTATATAAAACATATACCCATGATTTCTACTAATTTTAATGTGTACTTTTATTGAAGTCATTTTAAACATAAATGCACCAATTTTATATGCCCAAATTTATAGGTATGCATACATATTTACTAATACAAATAGTGTAAAATATATGAAATAAACATCTTAAAAGCATGTTTTAAAAATAAATGTATAGAGAAGTTCTAATATTTTCTTTCCATATCTTTCACAATACTTTTATTTTCCCCTTTTAGCTACCTTTGGAGGCCATTACTCTAGCTCAGTAATACATGACATAGAAATGAGGGGAGATGGAGTTTCTGCTGCTCCAGTAATATATACCAGAATTTTAGGGTTATTAGTAGTATATGTGTTTTGAACATAAATTAAAAATCACTGTTCTGGAAAAAGAAACGGGTAAAGTCTGAATCCTGCAGATTTTTTTCTCTATTATGCATCTAAGAATTCCTTTCTCTGCAATCCTCTTTCAAGGAATGAGAACTTTTCTGTACAAGAAAAGGGAGCCAGAGAGAAGTTGCATCATTTAGAATCCCTGTCACTCCAGATATTCAACACTCAAATCTAAATCTAGTAACAGGGATAGTTTAGGAATTCTTATATATTTTGTAGATATGCAGAGAAAAATGAAATTCCTAAAAATAACTGAACCCATTTTCATATTTGTAACTTGTCAGTAATAAATCTAAAGTTAATAATTATTAGTCTGTGTCTTCAGTCATCTGCTGGCTGATATTTATGGGAGTAATGTGGTATCTTTCCAAATAATGCAATCATGTACATCAAACAGAAGCCATTAGGAATGGATATGTACTGTTGTAAACAACCAAGGATGAAAAACACTTATTGGTGCCATTAGCATCGTGTTAAAATCCCCATTGCAACTTTTAGAAATTGATGGTATTGTTCAACTGCTCACAATGATTTCTAATCTTTAAAATTGAATTGTGTTATACTTTCTGAAAATATGTGTTCTGGGCATCTCACCATATAAAATGTAAGTTGATAAGCCTGATTAAAATATCCAGACTGCTTGATTAAAACTCTAATAAAATAACTTTAATTATCTCAGTAGGTAACTAATGACTTCCATCTCAGCTTTGGTTCACTGGTTAAATAAAGGTAGAAATACTAAAAAAAAAAAAAAAAAAAAATTATTGTATAAGATAATAGAATGACTTTATTTTCCATCAAAATCAAAGATTGTCTCTTTATGAGGCATTGGTACACATAACAGAAAATAGATTCTTTGAGGTAAATGTGTATATATCAAGACTACATTCATTTTTCGTATAAAACGTGAATTAACTTTGTGACCTAAAATGGCACATCATTTATTTATTTATTTTAATTCAGGCAAGAAGCTAAATGTTATAATTAACATCAAGCTCTTCTCATCTCGTATTTATATATAACACACCCACTGGGATCTGAAAAGTGGGTGGCAGTAAACACTAATCTGTTATTGAGTGGGATGAATTACTCATTAATTTGCTAAGCAGTAGAGCTCAAAGGATTCTTTCTTGTTTCAGGTTTTGGAAAGTAAGTTTGCCAGCCCTTTGGGGTTTCCTTGAAAATTCTAGGTCAGGCATCAGATTCTCTTATATAGGATAAATGTCACTTCTGGAAATAATGTGTGATAAAGCATGTCATGTCTTTAAAGTATCAGGCTTTAGTTTACCAGATACATCCAACCTTGCCCTCTTACTTACCTAGTAATATGTACATCCTAATAACTAAACTGTGAACTCACCAAAAGGAATTAAAAGATTGTTTTCCCCCACCAGGAAAAGCTTCCCTGTGAGATATTAAATAAAGTCTGAATATTTTCATTGGTATACTTTCTCCTTGGTTGACCCATAATCTATTATTTAAACAGCCAGAAAGCTGAAGAGAAAAACAAAATTGTGTTGAGCAAGCCCTTGACTTCATGGTGTTTTAAAAAATCATATAGTGACATAAGAGGTCAGCAAAAATAAATTATGCTCCATGCTGGTAACTGGGTTATTTTTTTTAATAAGCTTACTTGACTGGTAAATTTAGAGGAAGATTAAAAATTAATGATCAAGGAGGATTAATTGTGACATTTAAACTTAAAGGCAATTTAAAAAGTGATTTGGGAGAAGGAATATAATATGCATTTTATATAATTTAATATATACTGGAGTCTACTTGCATATATTGCTAATGGTTTTTATGGCTGCCATGCTGCATGAGGCCTAGAGCAGATAGTCTCAAATTCTTAGTTTTGTGTCCCGGTATATTTCAAGGCACTCCAAGTTTTCTATGAATTCATAGAGACTTCAATTCTTATGATTTCCTCTATAGTCAAAACCAATACTTACCAGTTAGTTATAAGTCTGATTTTGAACATGAAAACAAAACAAATCTAAGCAAAACAAAACAAAATTAGAATCCATCTCATGATTGGTTCTTCCAGCCAACGTCTGCACCCTTAGAAATTTTCAAAAATATAATTAGCCCTTCTTGGAGAATGGTTTTCTATTTATAGTCACATTGCTTCAGCTCCAAAACTATAAGTATACGATTTCTCCCTCTCTGAACGCTCCAGTATAAAAAGTCACCAGACCCTCTAGCTTGGTTTCCCTGTTATCTCATGTTGTACTCTTTCCGTCTTCTCCCAGGATACCAAACTCCTTCATTCCTATGACGATAAGGAATCTTACCCTTTTTCCTCTTTACTCTTCTATAGCAAAGCCAGTTTACTAGGTACTGTTAGAAATGTGACTCGACACACAGTCTGCCTCCCTTTCTCCCCCACAACAGATGAATAAAGTGAATAGAAAATATCCCCTTCACACTTGAACCAATCTATGCACCTGGCCTTGGCACAGAGGTACAGCCACTGGCCTTGACACATTACTCAGAGGCTCTGTTATGAGAATGCTGCCTATCACACTTCATGAAAATTTATATTGTGAAAATATTTTACTTTATGATTTGTGACATTCAGACAGCTCAAGTTAAGATTTATGAAAGGTATTATTATATAAATGACTATGGCATGGGGTACTTATCATTTGACTTAATCAAAACTTAAATAATATAGCAAGTAATACAAGAGGCAGGTGGAAATATTGAAATAATAAAATAGCACTGCTTTTTAAAATTTAAATGTTTATAAACCACAGCTTTTATTTATTTTTACTATTATTTTAAGTTCAGGGGTACAAGTGCACATAGGTGAACTTGTGTCATGGACATGTTGTACAGATTATTTCATCACCCAAGTATTAAGCCTAGTGCCCATTAGTTTTTTTTTTTTTCCTGATTCTCTTTCTCTTCCCACCCTCCACCCTCCAATGGGCCCCAGTGTGTGTTGTTACCCTCTGTGTGATCATGTGCTCTTATCACTTAGCCCCCAATTGTAAGTGAGAACACTATTCACAATAACAACAGTGCTTTTAATAAATTCTCCTACTGAACTGTCAAAATAAAAAAAAATGGCAAATACATTGTTATATGGTGTTCTAATTTTAAAATTCTATTTAGTTGTTAGGGTTTTTCACTTTTTTTTTTTTTTCAGTATGTTAGGACTCTTTGGCCCTATTGGCAGTCAAAATATTTTCTGATGTCCTCAATTTCATGAGTTTTGTTAACAGTTAATGTTGAGTATTATTCAAAACTTTAAAAATACTGGAAATAATTGACTTCAGTAATAGCTTTTATCCATATATTCACCTATCTTACAAATAGAAAAATATAAACTTATGGCATAATAAATTTTAAGTAGTATGAAAATTTTCTAAATAGTTTTTTTAAATAACAAGAATGAGTTTGAAAAATTCTTTCACAATAAAATTACCAAAACAATAGTTTAGAATTCATGTAATCATGTTGTGATTGTAAATTTTTATGAGAGTCACAAAATACGAATTTATATGTATTCAGAAAAACTGTATGCTGGCAATAAAAATGTACATTTCAATCTGCCTAATAAAAGTTGAAAGGAACTAATCTGCTAGTATTCTGAAGATAAATAATACATTGAGGGCAGACTGCCTGAGTTTTAATTCTATCTTTAATTCTTATCATTTGCTGTGTGACATTAGACTTGTTAGTGTGTAAGACTATGTTTTGGTTTGTTTCTCATGGTTAAACTGGAGATGAATTTTTTATGTGGTTTTTGGCATCCTACATTCCTGTAAGGATATGCACTAGTCTCTTGGTATCAGTGGGGGATTGGTTCCAAGAATCCCCATGAATACCAAATTCCACAAATACTCAATTCCCTTATATGAAATGGTTTAGTATTTGCATATAACCTGTGCACATCCTCCTGTATATTTTAAATCATCTCTGAATTACCAATAATACCTAATATTAATACAATGTAAATGCCATGCAAAGAGCTGTTATACTATATTGTTTTGGGAATAGTGACAAGAAAAGAGTCTGTACATATTCAGTACAGAAGCAACCATTCATTTTTTAAAACATATTTTTGATCTGTGGTAGGTTGAATTCATGAATGTGCAACCCACAGATTTGTAAGGTCGATTTCCACATCTGTGGCTTCAACTAACCTTGAATTAAAAGTGTGTGTGTATAATACACGCACATATATATGTGTATATACGTATATATACACATATATATGTGTGTGTGTATATATATATATAATTACATGTGTACTGAGCACAATTTTTCTTCTCATGATTCCCTAAACAATACAGTATAACTACTATTTACATAACATTTACATTGTATTAATTGCGATGAGTAATATAGAGACAATTTAAAGCATACAGGAGGTTGTGTGTAGATTATATGCAATTAACATTTTATATCTGGGACTTTAGCATTTGTGGATTTTGGTATTCAAGGGGGATTCTGGAACCAATTCCCCATGAATATCAAGGGACAACTTAACAAGGCTTCAATGAATTTTAGATTTCTTCCCTCTAGACATATTAAATAAGAAACAACTGTCAAGTTAGATGTCTCAAAATCAATGAAAGATTAAAAAGTAACATGACTCAATGGGACAGATGACAAAGGACAGACAGGGCTCCATACTTGACAGAGAACTGTCACGCTACAAACAATATTTGAAACATCTGTCTCTAAATGCTTCATGCCACAGATACATACAATTGAAATGATAGAAGTTTCAACCTAGCCATTTCAAATGAATCAGATCCAAAGTTCTGTGATGAATATTTTTTTTCATTAAGTTTGTCCACTTAGCTTCTAATCCCAGGGATATTGGTGTATTTTTTATAATCTTATACACAACACTTTACTCATTAGGTTATATTCCCATTCATATCTCTCTCTCTGTCTCCTTGTTGCTTGTTTGCTTTCTTCTACTTCTGCTTCTTTGTAATTGTATTATATTAAAGACATTGAAATATCATATCGGTGAGAAATATCAAGAGTTCATTCTTGATCTGATAATACTTTGCTCTGAATTGTCAAAACAAATATATTAGTAATAAAAACCTAACCACCCCCAGAAAATGTTTAAACTAGAGTGAAAAATTAGAAGAGAAAGACATATTACCAAAACTCCACAGAATTAAGGAAAATATTTACAAACTATTCATTTCACAAGGGATTAATAACCAGAATATATAAGAAGTTCAAACAAATGAACAGGAAGAATATAGTAATATGATTTAAAGATGGACAAAAAATCTGAATAGAAATTTCTCAAAAGAAGACATAAAGTAGCCAACAGATATATGAAAAAATGCTCGACATCACTAATCATCAGAGCAATGCAAATCAAAACCACAAGATATATCTTCTCACTCCAGCTTTTATCCAAAAAACAGACAATAATGAAAGTGGGAGAAGAATGGTAGAAAGGGAAACTCTTGTACACTGTTAGTGGAAATATAAATTAGTAGAGCCACTATGGTAAAGAGTATGGAGTTTCCTCAAGAAACTGGAAATGGAACTACCATATTATTCATCAATCCCACTGCTGGGTATATGTTCAAAAGAAAGGAGATCACAATGTGGAAAATATATCTTCCCTCCCATGTTTAATGCAGCACTATTCACAACAGCCAAGGTATGGAATTGACTTTTGTCCATCAATGGATGAATGGATAAAGAAAATGTATACACAGTGGAATATTATTTGGCAATAAAAAATAATGAAATTCTGTCATTTGCAACAAAATGGATGTAACTGGAGGACATTATATAATGAAATAAGCCAGGTAGAGAAAGGCAAATTTCAACAATGTGAAATTAGATCTCACTCATGTGAGAACTAAAAATTTAAAAAATAATAACTCTTGCAGACAGAGAGTGGAATGATGGTTACCAGAGGTTGGGAAGGGTAGTGGGGAGACAGGGATAAAGTGGGGATGGTTAATGTGTACAAAAAAAACAGTTGGATAGCATAAATAAGGTCTAGTATTTAGTAGCACATTACGGTAACTATACTTAATAATTTACATATTTTTAAATAACTAAAAGAATGAAATTGTAGTGTTCCTAATACAAAGAAATGATAAATGGTTGAAGTGATAGAGGGATACCAAAATTACCCCAATTTATATTATTATATGCTGTATGCCTGAATCAAAGCATTGCATGTATTCAATATACACAACTATTATGTGCACATAATAATTAAAATTTTTAAAAAATAAGTAAAAACTAGAGTTATATTCAAAATTACAGGTAATCATAAACTCTTAAAATCAGCTCAAAATAGTGAAAACCTAGGCAATACCATTCAAGACATAGGCATGGGCAAAGACTTCATGACTAAAACACCAAAAGCAATGGCAAGAAAAGCCAAAATAGACAAATGGGATCTGATTAAAGAGCTTCTGCACAGCAAAAGAAACTATCATCAGAGTGAGCAGGCAACCTACAGAATGGGAGAAAATTTTTACAATTGATCTATCTGACAAAGGGCTAATATCTAGAATCTACAAAGAACTTAAACAGATTTACAAGAAAAAAAAACCATCAAAAAGTGGGAGAAGGATATGAACAGACACTTCTCAAAAGAAGACAGTTATGCAGCCAATAAACATAAGAAAAAAAGCTCATCATCACTGGTCATTAGAGAAATACAAATAAAAGCCACAATGAAATACCATCTCATGCCAATTAGAATGGCTATCATTAAAAACTCAGGAAACAACATATGCTGTAGAAGATGTGAAAAAATAGGAACGCTTTTACACTGTTGGTGGGAGTTTAACCATTGTGGAAGACAGTGTGGCAATTACTCAAGGATCTAGAACTAGAAATACCATTTGACCCAGCAATCCCATTACTGGGCATATACCCAAAGGATTATAAATCATGCTACTATAAAGATACATGCACACATATGATTATCATGGTATTGTTCCCAATAGCAAGACTTGGAACCAACCCAAATGCCCATCGATGATAGACTGGATAAAGAAAATGTGGCACATATACACCATGGAATACTATGCAGTCATAAAAAAGGATGAGTTCATGTCCTTTTCAGGCACATGGATGAAGCTAGAAACCGTCATTCTCAGCAAAATAACACAAGGAGAGAAATCCAAACGCTTCATGTTCTCACTCATCAGTGGGAGCTGAACAATGAGAACACATGGACACAGGGAGGGGAACATCACACACCAGGGCCTGTTGGGGGATGGAGGCCTATGGGAGGGATAGTATTAGGCGAAATACCTAATATAGATGACTGGTTGTTGGGTCAGCAAACCACCATGGCACATGTATACATATATAACAAACTTGCATGTTCTGCACATTACCCCAGAACTTAAAGTATAATAAAAAAATACAAAACCAGAAATAAATAATTAAAAACACAAATAATAGCAATACAAATATTTTCACTTTTATAGTGAATTATAGCCATATACTTCTTTTGGATTATATTAAGAGCAAGAATCTTAGGAAAGTCAAAAAGAAATCTCAGTTGTAACAAGTCTATAAAGCATTGTCAAATTGCAAGAGAGTTAAAATGAATTTGCCTGTAATGAGTCAAGTTCCTTTTAAGACATTGTAGCACATTTTGTACCAGATACTTCTATTATTTCCAAGTCTTAATGAAGAAATTAAGCAAAGTATATTATTCTCCAGGTATAGTTTATAATTAATGCTAAGATTAATATGTTCACTTAGTGAATTTTTCTCTGCCAAACTAAGAGACATTTTTCTGTCTTATGTATATTTCAGTTAAAATCTACACTAAAACACCATATTTTATAGCACCTACCTGTTTTAATTTAATGAAAACCTTAACTTCAAGATTGTACTTGCACAATAGATAGTAAAATAAAAAATGAAAAGATCAGATGACACAATAAATGCACTTTATCTAAGACAATTAGTTTTAGTTTTAAAATGCATTTATATTGTTTTATTATGGTCTATTTCCTCAATGACAAACATTATTTGGCCTATTTGAGCACTATTTTTTTTTTTTCATATTACTCTAAGTCAATAAAGTCAATGTATTTTTGTTAATAGACACGAAATGAGTTACAACAGCAATAGTAACTAATTGAGGATGAAAATGTGCCTGCGACACCAAAGGTATTATCATTAAAACAAATCATTTAAAACTATTTTATTCATTAAAGACTGAGATCCTCAAGAAGTTATATACTTTTCCAAAATTTTGACCATGGCATATGTATTAGTCCATTTTCACACTGCTGATAAAGACATACTGGAGATTGGGCAATTTACAAAAGAAAGAGGTTTAATTGAACTCACAGTTACATGTGCCTGGGGAAAGCACACAATCATGGCAGAAGGCAAGGAGGAGAAAGTCAAATCTTACATGGATGGCGGCAGGCAAAAGAAAAGCTTGTACAGGGAAACTCCGCCTTGTAAGTCCATCAGATCTTGTGATCCTCATTCACTATCACGAGAACAGTGCAGGAAAGACTCGCCCCCAAAATTCAATCACCTCCCACCAGGTCCTTCCCACAACACATAGGAATTCAAAATGAGATTTTGGTGGGGACACAGCTGAATATATTAATAAGGTAGATTTTGAAGAATATAAGTAATTACTAAAAAGAAAGATTTTAAATGATCTAAACATCTCAGGATTGACAATAAGTATTATGTTAACAACCATAAGTATTAATATTTATCTAATTTTTATAATTAATAAAAACATTTACATGTGGTAGGGCATAGTCACAGCTCAAAACTTCATGATTCTGAAACGTACAGATTCTGAAACCTAAGTATCTGGGTTTAAATCCTGGTTATGCCTTTGTTTTTCTTTGGTCTATAAAACATCAATTAAATATTTTCACTTTATAATTGCTTTTGAGAATTATGTAAGTAAATACATGTGCAATGTTTGCAATGGCACCTACCTCATAGTAATCCATAAGTCAATAAATGTCATCTATTGGAGTTATTTTAATTACATAGATTATTTATACCTTGAAACAACATCTTGAATAACAGATGTATATTAGACACAAACCTTGAGCAATTTTTCAGATTCCCTTTGTGACCTCCTTCTTTTCAGAGGCACTGTCCACTTTTTGGACAGTGTTGCCATAGCCTTTGCGGATGCTAACACAAAGCTCCTCATGCTGCCTAAAGTTGAAGTCCCATCTCTGAATGGCCATCACACCCCACATGCCAAGTTCAGTCTAGGTCACATTACCCTTCTACTTTCAAATTTGAATAAAATGTGGCACTTCTGGATATAGACAATGGTTTTCTGAGCCACCCCCATAAAGCCAAATGCCAAAACCCAGAGGCTTCTACATAGTAACCTTTGTTTACCACTAGAATTGCCTAGATTTGCTGAGACTGTCTTGTTATGTGCTGTTGTCGTGTGTAAGTATTAATAGTAACCCAAGGTACTCCAATATATTTGACAATAAATTTTGTGGCTACCCTAATGATGAGAAAGAGCTGGCATTGATATTGGTAAACAAATAAATAAATGGAACAGAATGAAGAAACCAGAATTAGATCCACACAAATATGATCAGTTGATTTTTGACATAGGCCAAAAGCAAATTGAGAAAGTACAATTGGACAGGTATATTAAAAAATGTAAATCCAACCTCGACCCATATCAAGCTTTTGTGCAAAATTAATTAAAATGAACCAGCAATACAAATAAAAGAACTAAAATTATAAATTATTACAAGAAAATGTAGAAGAAAATTTTTGTGATATTGAAATAGAAAAATATTAAGATATAACCCCAAAAGTATGATCCATAAAAGAAAAAGAATGACAAATTAGACTTTATCACAATTAATACTCTCCAAAGACATGATTAAGGGAAAGAAAAGACAAGACAGGCTGGCAGTAATTATTTGCAAATTATATATTTGATAAAGTACTTAAATCTAGAATATAAAAAGAACTCAACCTCAAGAATAAGAAAATAAACCATCCAATTACAAAGAGGGAACAAGATCTGAACAAATACTCTATGAAAAAGGGATGCAGATGGCAACTTAGTTATTAAAATGTTGTTCAACATGTCTACTCATAAATTAAAACCACCATAAGATATAATACATAAATGTTAGGAAGTCAAAAGTGTGAAGTAAAATGAAGAAATAGAACAGTTCAATTCTTTTTTACATTTTATTGTTAACATGAGGTTCATGTGCAGATTTGTTTATGTAGGTAAACTTGTGTCATGGGAATTTGTTATACAGATTATTCCATCACCGAGGTATTAAGCCTTGTAAACATCAGTAATTTTTCCTGATCTTCTCCTTTCTCTGACCCTTCATTCTCTGGTAGGCTGCAGTGTCTGTTGTTCCCGTCTATGTGTCCAAGTGTTCTCATCATTTAGCTCCCACTTATAAGTGAGAACATGTGGTATTTGGTTTATTTTTCCTGTATTAGTTTGGCTCAGGGTAACAGTCTCCAGCTTCATCCATGTTTCTGCAGGAGACAATCTTAATCTTTATTATGGCTACAGTATTCCATGGTGTATGTGTACCACATTTTCTTTATCCAGTCTACCATTTATGAGCATTTAGGTTGATTCCATGTCTTTTCTATTGTGAACAGTGCCGCAATGAACTTAAAAGTGCATGTGTCTTTCTGCTGGAATGATTTCTACTCCTTTGGGTATATACCCAGTAATGAGGTTGCTGGATCGAAAGGTAGTTCTGTTTTTAAGTCTCTATGGAATTGCCACACTACTTTCCACAATGGTTGAACTAATTTACACTCCCACAGAGTATAAGTGTTCCTTTTACTCCACAACCTCACCAGCACCTGTAATTTTTTTCCTTTTTAATAATAGGCATTGTGGTACGTGTGAGATGATATTTCATTGTGGTTTTAATTTGTATTACTTTAATCAGTGATGTTGAGCTTTTATTCATATGCTTCTTGGGCACATCTATGTCTTCTTTTGAAAAGTGTCTGTTCATGTTCGTTATCTACTTTTTAATGGTTTTTTTTTTCTTGTAAATTTGTTTAAATTATAGATGCGGGGTATTAGACCTTTGTCAAATGCATAGTTTTCAAGCATTTTCTCCCATTCTATAGGTTGTCTGTTTACTCTGTTGACAGTTTATTTTGCTGTGTAGAAGCTCTTAAGTTTAATTAGATCACATTTGTTAATTTTTGCTTTCGTTGCAATTGCTTTTGGTGACTTTGCTATGAGATCTTTGTCCATTCCTATGTCCAGAGTGGTATTGTCCAGATTGTCTTCCAGGATTTTTTAACCTTTTGTGTTTTACATTTAGGTCCTTAATTTATCTTGAGTTGATTTTTGTATATGGTGTAAGAGAGGGATTCAGTTTCAGTCTTCTACATATGGCTAGCCAGTTATCTCAGTACCATTTATTGAATAAGAATTCCTTTCCCCATTGCTTGTTTTTGTCAGCTTTGTTGAAGATCATATGATTGTAAGTGTGTGGCATTATTTATGGACTCTCTATTCTATTCCATTGGTCTATGTGTCTGTTTTTGTACCAGCATCATGCTGTTTTGGTTACTGTAGCCCTGTAGTATAGTTTGAAGTTAGGTAGCATGATTCCTCCAGCTTTGCCCCTTTTGCCTAGGATTTCCTTGGCTATTCAGGCTCTTTTTTTAGTTCCATATGAATTTTAATTTTTTCTACTTCTGTGAAGAATGTCACTGCTAGTTTCATAGGTACAGCATTTAATCTATAAATTGCTTGGGGCAGTATGGCTATTTTAACGATACTAATTCTTCCTTTCTATGAGCATGGAATGTTTTTACATTTGTTTGTGTAAACTTTGATTTATTTGAGCAGTGCTTTGTAGTTCTTTTGCCTCCCTGGTTAGCTGTATTTCTAGGAATTTTACTCTTTGTGTGATTATTGGGAATGGAATTGCATTCCTGATTTGGATCTCAGCTTGGTGGTTGTTGGTATACATTGATTTTTGTATCCTGAGACTTCACTGAAATGTTTTATCAGATAAGAAGCTTTTGTGCCAAGACTACGGGGTTTTCTAGATATGGAATTGTATCACCTGCAAATAGTGATAATTTTGACTTGCTTTCTTCCTATTTGGATGTCCTTTATTTCTCTTGCCTGACTGCTTAGGCCAGGACTTCCAATAAACCGCTTGTATTTAACATAGGAGTGGTAAAAGAGGGCATTCTTGTCTTGTGCGGTTTTCAAGGGGAATGCTTTCAGCTTTTAACCAATCAGTATGATGTTGGCTATTGGTTTTTCACAGATGGATCTTACTATTTTGAAGTATGTTCCTTCAATACGTAGTTTATTGAGAGCACTTACCATGAAGGAGTGTTAAATTTCACTTAAAGCCTTTTCTGCATTTAAAGATAATCATGTGGTTTAGTCTTTCGTTTTATTTATGTGATGAATAATATTTATTGATTTGTGTATGTTGAACCAACCTTGCATTCAAAGCCTACTTAATCATAATAAATAAGCTTTGAAATGCGCTGCTGGATTCTGTTTGCCAGTATTTTATAGAGGGTTTTTGCATCAATGTTCATCAAGGGTACTGGCCTGAATTTTTTTGGTATTAAAATGGTGCTGGCCTCATATAATGAGTTAGAGGAGGAGTTCCTCCTCAGTTTTTGGAATAGTTTCAGTAGGAATTGTACCAACTCTTCTTTGTACATCTACTAGAACAGCTGTGAATCTGTTTGGTCCTGTGCTTTTTTTTTTTTTTTTTTCTTTTTTTGCTTAGTAGGCTATTTATTACTGTCTCGATTTTAGAGCTCATTAGTGGTCTGTTCAGGGATTCCATTTCTCCCTGGTTCAGTCTTGGGAGGGTATATGTGTCCAGGAATTTATCCATTTCTTCTACATTTTCTAGTTTGTGTGTATAGAGGTGTTCATAATTTTCTCTGATGGTTGTTTGTATATCTGTGAAGTCAGTGGTAATATCCCCCTGGAATTTTCTGATTGTGTTTATTTGATTATTCTCTGTTTTCTTTTTATTAGTCTTACTAGTGGTCTATTTATTTTATTTTCTTCAAAAAAAAAAAAAAAGAAAAAAGAAAAAACAGTCCCTGAATTAGTTGACCTTTTCAATTTTGTGTGTGTGTGCTAATCTCCTTTAGTTTAACTCTGATTTTGGTTATTTCTTGTCTTGTGCTAGCTTTGGGATTTTTTTTGTTCTTGGTTCTCTAGTTTTTTAAATTGCGATGTTAAGCCTTTAACTTGAGATCTTTCTAACTTTTAAATTGAGCATTTAGTGCTATAATTTTCCATCTTCATGCTGCCTTGGCTGTGTCCCAAAGAGTCTTGTATGTTGTATTTTGTTCCCATTTGTTTCATAGAACTTCTTGATTTCTGCTTTAATTTTATTATTTACCCAAATGTCATTCAGGAGCAGGTAATTTCCATGTAATTGTATGGTTTTGAGTGATTTTCTAAACCTCAATTTCTAATTTTATTGTACCATAGCCCAAGAGAATAGTTGTTATGATTTCACTTCTTTTGCATTTCCATTTTGCATTTGCAACTGTTTTGTGTGCAATTTTGTGATTGATATTAGAATATGTGCCATGTGGTAATGAGAAGAATATATATTCTGTTGTTTTGGGTGGAGACTTCTGAAGATGTCTATAAAATCTATTTGATCTAGTGCTGAGTTCACATCCTGCAAATCTTTATTAATTTTCCACTTCAATCATCTGTCTAGTATTGTCAGTGGAATTTTGAAGTCTTCCACTATTATTGTTGGTAGACTTTGAGTGTCCTTTTGAACATCTCTAAGAACTTGATTTATGAATCTTGGTGCTCCAAAGTTAGGTGCATATAGTATAAGACAGATCTTCTAGTTGAATTGAACCCTTTACAATTATGTAATGTCCTTTGTTTGGTCTTTTTTGATGTTTGTTGGCTTAAAGTCTACGCTGTCTAAAATTAGAATAGTGGCAACCCCTAATTTTCTCTGGTTCCCATTTGCTTGGTAGATTTTTCTCCATCCCTTTATTTTGAACCCATGTGTGTCTTTCCATGTGAGATGGGTCTTGAAAACAGCATACTGATGAGTCTTGATTCTTTATCCAGCATGCCACTCTGTGTATTTTAATTGGGGCATTTAGCCAATTTACATTTACAGTTAGTATGGATATATGTCAATTTGATTCTGTCATCATGATGTTAGCTAGTTATTATGCAGACTTATTTTGTTGTCGCTTTATAGTGTCACTGGTCTGTGTACTTCAGTGTGTTTTGTAGTGTTTGGTAATGATCTTTCCTTTTCATATTTATTGCTTTTTTCAGGAGCTATTACAAGACAGATTCTAGTGGTAACAAATTCCCTCAGCATTTGTTTGTATGAAAAGGCTCTTATTTCTCCTTTGCTGGTGAAGCTTATTTTGGCCAGATATAAAATTATTTCTTTCTTCTTATTATTTTTTGAGATGAAGCCTCACTCTGTTGCCCAGGCTAGAGTGCAGTAGTACAGTCTCGGTTCACTGCAACCTCCACCTCCTGGGTTTAAGCAATCCTCCCACCTCAGACTCTCAAGTATCTGGGATTACAAGTGTGCACCACCATGCCTGGCTAATTTTTGTATTTTAGTAGAGATGAGGTCTCATCATGTTGGCCAAGCTTGTCTTGAACCCCTGATCTTAAGTGAGCCACCCACCTTGGAC
This sequence comes from Macaca nemestrina, assembly GCF_043159975.1. Classification (NCBI taxonomy): domain Eukaryota; kingdom Metazoa; phylum Chordata; class Mammalia; order Primates; family Cercopithecidae; genus Macaca; species Macaca nemestrina. The sequence continues at coordinate 64,312,008 of NC_092131.1, forward strand.
TCCCAAAGTACTGAGATTGCAGGTGTGAGGCACCACATCTGGCCAAGATATAAAATTCTTGATTAAAATTTCTTTTCTTTAAAAATGTTGAATATTGTACCCTAACCTTTTCTGGCTTATACAGTTTCTGCTATGAGCTCTTCTGTTAGTCTGATGGGCTTTCCTTTGTATGTGACCTGATCTTTCTCTCTAGCTGCCTTTCATATATTTTCTTTCATTTCAATCTTGGAGAATTTGATGAGTATGTATTAGGGATGATCTTCTTGTGAAGTATCTTACAGGGGTTGTCTGCATTGCCTGAATTTGAATGTTGGCCTCTTTAGCTAGGTTGGAGACATTTTCATAGATGATATCCTGAAATATGTTTTCTGTGTTGCTTCCCTTCTCTCCATGTCTTTAGGGACACCAATGAATTGTAGATTTTGTCTCTTTACATAATCTTATATTTCTCTCTCTCTTTTTTTTTTTGAGACGGAGTCTCGCTCTGTCACCCCGGCTGGAGTGCTGTGGCCGGATCTCAGCTCACTGCAAGCTCCGCCTCCCGGGTTCCCGCCATTCTCCTGCCTCAGACATAATCTTATATTTCTCAAAGGTTTCATTCATTCCTTTTAATAGTTTTCTCTCTATTCTTGTCTGAATGTCTTATTTCAGAAAGCCAGTCTTAAAACTCTGAGATTCTTTCTATCTCTTGGTCTATTCTGCTATTAATATTTGAGATTTAATTGTGAAATTCTCATAGTTTGTTTCTCATGTCTATCGGGTTGGTTGCATTTTCTTCAAAATTGGCCCTTCTGTCTGTCAGCTCCTGTATCATCTTATGATGGTTCTTAGCTCCCTGGGATAGGGTTTCAAGATACTCCTGAAAATCAATGATATTTGTTTCTGTCTATATTCTAAATTCTATTTCTGTCATTTTAGCCTTTTGGCCAGATTCAGAATCATTGCTTGAAAGGTAGTGTCATTTGGAGAAGAGAAGGCACTCTGGCTTTTTGAGTTGTCAGAGTTCTTGCACTGGTTCATGCTCATGTTTGTGGGCTACTGTTCTTTCAGTCTTTGAAGTTGCTGTCCGTTGGATGAGTGTTGTTTTTTTTTTTTTTCTTCTTTTATTCTATTTGATGACCTTGAGGGTTGCATCATGGTATAAGGTGGATTCAATAAACTGGCTTTGTTTCTGTAATATTTTAGGGGGTCAGTGCTCAGTTCCCAACTCCTAGACTGGATGCTCTAACTCTGGGGGACTTGTATTGGACCCTGATTTTGTTCTCTGGCATCTCAAGTTTAGGAACGTACTGTACTAGGGTGGCCAACGTGCTCACTACACTCTGATGGGTGGTGCCAGCCAAAACATATCATAGAATGGTGGCAGTGAAATCTATCCTTGTTTGCTTGTGCCAGTGGCAGTGGCAGCATAGCAATATACAGCAGTGTGCTAGCAAGTAATGGGGTGCCTACCTCTGTATTGGTGCTCGCAACAGTTGCAGAGGCAGCATGTCTTGATGGGTGGTCTGGAGGCCCCCACTGGTGAGTTGCACTGGTAATGGGTTAGCATTGGGGAGGGGGCCTGACAGGCAAGGGTCTGTATGCACCCTCTGTGCATGTTCATACAGAGTAGAATGGCCACTCATGGTGTGGAGGGTCCACTGTTCTCTTTGCCTAGTTTCATTCCAGTGGCAGTGTTAGGGCAGGGACAAGACATTAGAGGACTCTGTGCCCACCAGACTTCGACTGCGATGGTGGTACCTCAGGGGAGGCAGAGTGCACTCCCATCAGCAGCAGCAGAAGGGTGGGGTGCACATGCACATGCATGCTGTCAGGGTAGGGAATGCAAAATCCATCCAGGCACCCATGTGGTAGCAAAGCAATGTGAGGAGCAGCCTTGGGCCCAAGGAAAGTTGTAGGGGAGGGTGAGTGCGAGTGGGCTGATCTGTATCCACGGAGCTGACCTGCTGGAGCCCTCTGTGAATCAGGCATGGTCTACCAGCACAGGAGCTGTCATATGTGTCCCCAGGGGACTGAGTCTGCACTGCAAGCAGGCATCGCCAGGCTGGGGTCCCAAAGAGTCCAGCAGATCAAGAGTTGTTCAGGCCAGACTGGCCCTATCTGATGGGCAAGACTGCCCTGCAGAGTTTAGGTCTGACACTTCCCCTAGGGCTGAATGCTCTCCTATGGGAGTAAGTTGAGCCTAGGAAGATGGCCATCCCTAGCCATGCTCTCTCTGCTACAGGTGCTCCTGCACCAAACTTTTTGGGCTCCACATTGGCAGCATGCTTTCCCCTACCACTTCTCTAAGCAGCTCTCCCTTCAAACTCGAGTGTCCATGGTGGTCAAGCAGTCTCCCCCTGCTGGAATTCCAGAGGCCTTTGGCAAAAGCAGGTTACTCCTTAACAGTTCAACTCAACTTCATCTCTGGAGTTGTCAGGGGCCAGCAAGGAGTTCTGGTGCTGTGCCTGCTAGCCAGGTGCAAAGTTCCCAGCTTCCTTCCCCTTCAGCTAGCTCCTATGTTTTCTCTCTGTTCATTCTCAGTGCATTCCCTCTGAAGATCTGTTAGGAGTGCACTAGTTGTCCCAGTCCCTCGGTGGCAGCTGTTCCAACTGGCAGCATCTAGTTGGCCATCTTATCCACATCTTAGTTCTAATTCTTATACATTGCTGATGGGCAGCCACTTTGGTAAACAATACGTAAACTTCTTTTAAAGCTGTGTACTTACAACGTGACCCAGCAATTTTCTTAGAAGCCCTAAGTACTTACTAAGAGAAATGAAAACTTATTTTCACATAAAAACCTATATGCAAATATTTATTTATGATCACCAAAACAGTAAAAACCAAAAAGGAAAGGCTGCTTTTTTTTCCCAACTTTTGTGTATACACACAATGGAATAATACTTAGTAATAAAAAAAGAACAAACTATGTAGCAATATGCTTGAGTCTCAGTGGCATTTTGCTAAATAAAAGAAACCTAACTCAGAATTCTGCAAAGGGAACCATTCCATTTATATGACATTTTAAGAAGTCAGGGTTATTATAACAGAAAACACATAAGTGGTTGCCAGAGTCTCAGGGAGAAAAGAAAATGGCTATCAAGAAGCATAAAGAAAATTTTTGTGGTTATACATTAATGTTTGCCTTGATTGTGGTTATAAGGTTACACAGGTTTTGCTGAAACTCAGAAAATTGTACAACAAAATTTAGTTTTAGTCTATGTACATTTTAGGTTAATCATAAAGGAGAGTTATAAAAAGAAAGGAATAGAATGAGATCACAAAGAATTCTTTTTACTAAGAAAAGAGAATTGAAGTCCCCTAGAAATTTGTAGATAAAAAAGCAAAATAGTGTTTGAAGCATTTCAAAGTGTGCTGCCTTAAAATTCCCATTAGGCAATACTAACTATAATAATTCTTCCAAGTTTGTAAAATATTAATTGTGCATAACAATAGTATACAACACAAATCACATCTTATCCAAGAATTTGGAGGTCATACAAGTATCAAAAGACTTTATATTTTATTTTTAGTGTTTTTTAATGGAGATCATTTTTGCACATTTCAATATTTATTTTCTCATCCTTTTAATCCCCAAAATAGACAACATTGTCAAAGGTATTTTCTAGCTGAGTTCTAGTTCTAAGGCTATACTTTTCTAATATATTATTAAAAGCAATTTATACAATTTTCTATTCACTTATTTATCCATTGGTAGAATAAAAAAAAATACTCAGTACACGTGGTACATTGTCCAGATTATACCTGGAATTTAAAATTTTTGTTTTCTCACAAACAATGCCACCCTATTGAACAAAAGCAAAGTTGATCACAAGCTGTGGTATTGTTAAATAATAACAAAGAGTACAAAAACCCATTGTATCGGAAGCTGATGGAAAGTGTCATATTATTGAGTTTTAATACTGAAACTGGCATTAGAAATGAACTAATAAACCATCTATGTAAAAAACCAGAAAACCAAGGCCAGCAAGTCCAATATACTTCTTCAAGATATGCAGCTGAATGATGTCAAAGGCTGAAATCAACCATTCCCCTTCCACATCATCAGTTTATTACCCTTTTTAGTATGATGCATAAATATTTTGGGCAGATTTATTTATTAAAAATATACCATTATAGTTTGTATTGATACTACTCAGCAAATTATCATTCAAATTGCAAACTAGTAAAATTTGAAGTAGACTTCTAGATTCTGTATTTTATAAGTTTTTGACATCAAGTATAATCTTCATATTGATCTGCATAAAAAATTATGAAGTTAAATTTACAAGTAAACACACCATCCAATATTTATATGTGAACATACAAGACTATACAAATAAAAAGTTAAATTTGTTTTTGGTCTTAAATGGGAAAAGATTTAGTAATTATTAAACAGAAAGGCATATTTACCCTTAGAAATCTGCTATGCTATTTAGCCTTCCCTCCAGTTAATGTTCAACTCTTAAGAGGCCTCAAATTAGCATAGAAAATAGAATTTATGGATTCAATTTATGTTAAAATTGTTTTTTACAAGTTAGTATAGTGAATGGAAGAATATATTTTATTGGCATTAAATATTATGCTTTCTGAAGTAATTATGCTTCTTGGGTGCATGTATTTATTTTAATAATTATATTTATTAAATGGAAATAATTGAATTTAAACCTTTTCACATTTAGTACATTTTAAATCATGCTCCTCTTAACCACAATTGTGCTTCAATTCTTTATTTACTTTAGTCAGCTGAAATATAATTTTTATAAAAGATAAATTGGTTATTTCTGAATTACAGCATATTCATAATATTTTGTAGCCTCCTTTACTCAAGATTTTATAGAAATTGCTCTACTATTTTCAGATGTATGTCATATAGATAAAATGTATAATGAGCACGAATTTTATTTTTCCTTTAACTATCTTGATTTTTGTTTTCTTTCTGATATGTAGTTACAGGATTCTTAACTTATAATTCATACATTTCCCTCAGGACACGTAAGTGTCAGTTTATTTTTTTAAATGGACATTTGTTGAGTATATTGACAGTGCCATAACATTTTCACAAACAAATTTTCATTTTATTCAATTATGCTGATCGTATTTTACCACCTTTCTTCAATGTTTTGCCTGCTTTTTTCCTTCTCCTGGTGAGAATGCTTTTTCAAATTTACTTCCATATACTTTTTACTTATCCTTGATGAGTCTGCATATTACAATATTTAATATTAATCTGAATTTTAATTTTGATAGTTTATATTATTTTTCTCTCACTCTCTCTTTTTCTCATCTGTCTGTTGTAGTTTGTTCTTTCAGCCAGGTTTTTAAAAATGATCTTTTCTTTTTATGTTATGTAATGTCACCCTTACTTTCGTAATTCATTTAGTCTGTGTTTTCTAGTATTTGTTTTTATTTTGTGCTTAAAGAGGACATACCATACCGGGCATGGACCCTACATTATTCTGACAGATTGACTACATTTGATCTTTAAACCAGTATTGGGGTTATCAATGGTGTTTTAATGGCTGTTGATATTTGTTCAGGTTATTATGTTGCTATTATAATAGAATCTGCTGATTCTGGCTACATACTTACACCTCTTGAAACTAACTTGCAGTTTTCAGTTTCCCATAGCATCTTCACTCTGATAATAGTGTGAGTTTAATAACAAATACCAGCTAGCATTAGGTTGAAAGTCGAGGTGTTTGATAGCTCTTCCGTGCTTTTATCATCCACAGGCTTCTGGTATCATTGAGTATTAGAATGACCTCCTCCAAAATTGCCTCAGAAAGATTTCTTGCTTTACCTCCTTCACCTTCTCCTGGTCTGCACACACTAGTAAGGCAATTTGGTCACTGTATGCCGTTGCCTCAAGAAAGATATTACCTCTTCTTGAACGATTCTTAGATAATAATCAAGATGAAAGGAATGTAGTGTTATATAGACCTATGTTGAAAATTTGGGACTCTACTCTGTCTTAACCTATCTTAACATGATAATTTTTTTTTTTCCTCCTATCAGCAACTCAGGGTCAATTGATTGGCATACATTCTGCACGACAGTGTGTCAAAAAGGATGCTAGATTTAAACATAATTCTTTTTTTTAGCTACCTTGGCCCCCTGTTGAAATAATTTGAGAATAGTGGCCTCTTGGTAGATTATACTGTTTAGTAAGCTACCCTACAGTGGCACATATGCTTACATAGACTAAGGTTTGAGACTTAAGGCTTTAATGCAAATTTTATAAAAATGTTCCTCTCACTAAAACATGTGACTGTTCTGAATAAAATATTTCTATGCAAGAAGGGAATTATTGGAAAAATGGTGAAATCATAGCTACCAGAATAGGAAGTTCTGATTTGTAATGGTGAAGGAAAAGTAATACCCCAGACACCTGGAATAGATGAAGACAGTAGGGATAATGCTGTTTTGTTTTCTTTTCCAAGAATCCATGGAAATTTTAGCATGTAGAAGAATTCCCCAGTGCATGAAGGACACTTTCAATCTGTACCACAGATTGATGCAAGTCCTACTTGGGAGGCCCCAACAATAATAAAAAAAAAAATACTATGTTCTCACAGTTTGCAAATTGTACTATACTTATTTTGTGGAAATTATGTATTAGGCTGATTCTCTCTCAACTATATGAATTGAACTCCTGGAGTGATTATAAGAGAACCACGAGTGTTTAAGGAAACACCTCTAGTAGATTATGTAGCACTAAGATGACTATGGTGATCTCTTCAAATCAAGGCTACCCTTACTTAGATAAACTTTCTGGAAGGAAAAGTAACTTATTTATATACAACCTATAGACAGTTATCCCTATGAAGGGAGTCATCCAATAAGAAAGTGGTAAAAAAAAATGGTTCTTGACTTCAAATAAAGTCATTAATAACATCACGTCTGCCCTGAAAGACATTCAAGTACACTTCAACTTATTAACCAAGATTATTACAGATACCAAACTCCCCTAGACTTTCCCCTTGGGGACAAGACAGAGTCTTCACAATCACTTAAAAATTTAGCTCTACCTAGATTAATGCTTTGGACCCAGAGGTAAGGTCAGGATAACAATTTATGGAGAAAGCTGCATGGCTTTCTAAGGTAGACTCTGATGTTTTTAATTTTTTTTCAGCTGGTGGGTTCTGTTCTCTTGAAAGCAATGTTGATGTCAATAATGCGAGATTGGCCTTGGCCAAATAGAAGAGATGTCCTCCCATCCTTTGTTAGTCACGTTTATCAGAATACAGATGACTATGTATACTCTTGGGAAAATGCAATAAAACACCAGGTTGGTGTAGGACTAAGGGGTGGATTTTATTACAAGTGCAATCCTCATGAGTCTCTTGTATTTTTGCACAACTTTGTAAGAAAAGGTGTTTGCATTGCAAATACTCTTGAAGGAGACAGTGTCATCCTCTGAAAGAAATTGAAATGCCAGGTATGTTTGTAGACCTGAAAGACAGAGATATAGCTCTAGATGGAACTCTGCAGCAATGGGTATGCTGAATGGAATGATGAATGCCTATTATAATTATTTTTTTCAGTTTTCTATGCTCAACAGTTGCCCTCCTATAATAAAACTCACTGCATGTTAAGGTGTCACCTGACCCTATTTCTATCACCTCATGGGAATAGTAGCTGGAAGAACCAGCATGAGGCCATTCTGGCTAGCATTATTGCTGTGAGTAATAAAATGATCTTCTCTTACCCAGAAGTTTTGTGTCTTCTTTCAGCTTCTGTGAAACTGTGGCAGACTAACTTGTTAGCTTGCAGATACATTAAAATCTCAGACCCTTTCCAGTTCTTGCCAGTTTATACAAATTACTCTAACAGATGTTCTTAAATTCAAAACTTTATCATCATAGGACATTTTGTCAATTAGGTTTTTTAAAATTCATTTCCCCAAGTTATTGGGGAACAAGTGGTATTTGGTTACATGAGTAAGTTATTTAGTGGTGATTTGTGAGATTTTGGTGCATCCATCACCCAAGCAGTATACACTGCACCCTATTAGTAGTCTTTTATCCCTCACCTCCTCTCCATCCCTTTCCTCTGACTTCCCAGAGTCCATTGTGTCATCCTTATGCCTTTGCATCCCCATACCTTAGCTCCCAGTTATGAGTGAGAATACATTATATTTGGTTTTTCACTCCTGAGTTACTTCACTTAGAATAATAGTCTCCAGTCTCATCCAGATCACTGTGAATGCCACTAATTCATTCCTTTTCATGCCTGAGTGTGTGAATATATATATCTCACAGTTTCTTTTTTCTTTTTTTTTCTTTTTTTTTGAGATGAAGTCTCACTCTCTTGCCAGGCTGGAGTGCAGTGGTGCGATCTCGGCTCACTGCAACCTCCACCTCCTGGGTTCAAGCAAATCTTCTGCCTCAGCCTCCCTAGTAGCTGAGACTACAGGTTTGTGCCACCATGCCTGGCTAAGTTTTGTATTTTTAGTAGAGACGGGATTTCAAAATGATAGCCAAGATGGTCTCAATCTCTTGACCTCCTGATCTGCCCACCTCAGCCTCCCAATGTGCTGGGATTACAGGTGTGAGAGCCACTGCACCCGGCCACCACAGTTTCTTTATCCACTTGTTGATTGATGGGCATTTGGTGTTGATTCCAAGTTTTTGCAATTGAGAATTGTGCAGCTATAAATATGCATATGCAAGTATCTTTTTTGTATAATGACTTTTCTTCCTGTATAGATAACCAGTAGTAGGATTACTGGATCAAATGGTAGATCTACTTTAAGTTCTTTAAGGAATCTCCACAGTTTTCCATAGTAGTTGTACTAGTTTACATTCTTGCCAGCAATGTAGAAATGTTCCCCATTCACTGCATCCACACCAACATCTGCTATTTTCTGACTTTTTTTATGGCCATTCTGCAGGAGTAAAGTAGTTTCACATTTTTTCATTGTTCTTTGGTCATTTGTATGTCTTCTTTTGAGCATTGTCTTTTTATGTCCTGAGCTCATATTTGGATGGGATTTTTTTTTCTTGTTGGTTTGTTTGAGTTCATTGTAGATTCTGGATATTAGTCCTTTGTCAGATGCAGTGATTGTAAAGCTCTTTTCCCCACTATGTGGCTTGTTGGTTTATTCTGCTGACTGTTCCTTTTGCTGTGCAAATCTCTTTAGTTTAATTAAGTCCCAGCAATTTATCTTTGTTTTTATTCCATTTCCATTTTCTTGGTCATGAAATTCTTGCCTAAACCAATGTCTAGAAGGGTTTTTCCAATATTATCTTCTATAATTTTTATATTTTCAGGTCTTAGATTTCAGTTCTTAATCTATGTTGAGTTGATTTTTGTATAAGGTGAAAGATGAGGATGGTTTCATTCTCCTACCTGTGGCTAGCCAATTATCCTGATACCATCTATTGAAAAGTGTGTTCTTTCTCCACTTTATGTTTTTAATTGCTTTGTTGAAGTTCAGTTGGCTGTATATGGGTTTATTTCTGTGTTCTCTGTTCTGTACCATTGGTCTATATACCTGTTTTTATACCAATACCATGCTGTATGGGTGATTATGACCTTATAGTATAGTTCAAAATCAGGTGATGTTATGCCTCCAGATTTGTTTTTGTTGTTGTTGTTTTTGTTTGTGTTTTTTGCTTAGTCTTTCTTTGGGTATGCCAACTCTTTTTTGATTCCATATGAACTTTAGGATTGTGCTTTTCTAATTCTGTGAAGAATGATGGTGGTGTTTTATGGGAATTGCAGTGAATTTGTAGAATACTTTTGACAATATGGTTGTATTCACAATATTGATTCTACCCATCAATGAGCATGGGATGTTTTTCCATTTGTTTGTGTCATCCATGATTTCTTTCAGCAGTGTTTTGTAGTTCTCCTTGTAGAGGTCTTTCACCTCTTTGGTTGAGTGTATTCCTAAATATTTGATTTTATTGCAGCTATTGAAAAAGGGGTTGAGTTTGTAATTTGATTCTCAACTTGGTCACTGCTGGTGTATAGAAGAGCTACTAATTTGTGTACATTAATGTTGTATCCAGTAACTTTGCTGAATTTTTTTTTATCAGTTCTAGGAGCTTTCTGGAGCAGCCTTTAGGGTTTTCTAAGTAAATGATCATATTGTCAGCAAACAGTGACAATTTGACTTCCTCTTTACCAATTTGGATGGCCTTTATTTATTTCTCTTGTCTGATTCCTCTGGCTAGGACTTCCAGTACTATGTTGAAGAGGAGTGGTGAGAGTGAGAATCGTTGTTTTGCTCCAATTCTCAGGGGGAATGCTTTCAACTTTCTCCATTTAGTATTATGTTGGCTGTGGGTTTGTCATGGATGGCTTTTATTGTGTTGAGATGTGTCCCTTGTATGCCGATTTTGCTGAGAGTTTTAATCATAAAACGGTGCTGAATTTTGTTGAATGCTTTTTCTGCATCTATTGAGATAATCATGTGATTTTTGTTTTTAATTATGTTTATGTGGTTTATCACATTTATTGACTTGTATATGTTAAACTACCTTTGCATCCCTCGTATGAAGCTGACTTGATCATGTTGAATTACCTTTTCGATATGTTGTTAGATTTGGTTAGCTAGTACTTTGTTAAGAATTTTAACATCTATGTTCATTAGGGATATTGTTCTGTAGACTTCTCTTTTGGTTATGCCCTTTCCTGGTTTTGGTATTAGGGTGATACTGGCTTCATAGAATGATTTAGGGAGGGTTCCCTATTTCTCTATCTTGTGGAATAGTGTCAATAGGATTGGTACCACTTCTTCTTTGAATGTCTGGTAGAATTCCGCTGTGAATCCAACTGGTACTGCACTTTTTTGTTGGTAATTTTTAATTACTATTTCAATCTCACTGCTTGTTATTGGTCTGTTCAGGTTATCTAATTCTTCCTGATTTAAGCTAGGAACATTGTATCTCTCCAGGAATTTATCCATCTCCTCTAGGTTTTCTACTTTATGTATGTAAGGGTGTTCACAGTAGCCTTGAATATTTTTGTATTTCTGTGGTATCTGTTGTAATATCTCCTGTTACTTTTCTTATTGAGCTTATTTGAATATTATCTCTTCCTTATCTCTTCCTTTCTTGGTTATTCTTGCTAATGGTCTATGAGTTTTATTTATCTTTTCAAAAACCAGCTTTTTGTTTCATTTATCTTTTGTATTTTTTTGTTTGTTTCCACTTCATTTAGTTCTGCTTTTATCTTGGTTATTTCCTTTCTTCTGCTGGGTTTGGGTTTGGTTTATTCTTGTTCATCTAGTTCTTTGAGTCGTGACCTTAGATAGTCCATTTGTGCTGTTTCAGACTTTTTGATTAAGGTGTTCAGGGCTATGAACATTTTTCTTAGCACCATCTTTTCTGTATCCCAGAGGTTTTGATTGGTTGTGTCACTATTGTCATTCACTTCAAAAATTTTTTTAATTTCCATTTTGATTTTATTTTTGACTCAATGATCATTCAGAAGCAGGTTATTTAATGTCCATGTATTTGCATGGTTTTGGAGGTTTCTTTTGGAGTTGTTTTCCAGTTTTATTCCACTGTGGTCTGAGAGAGTGCTTGATACAATTTCAATTTTCTTAAATTTTTTGAAGCTTGTTTTGTGGCCTATTATATGGCCTATCCTGGAGAAAGTTCCATGCACTGTTGAATAGAATGTATAGTCTGTGGTTGTTGGATGGAATGTTCTATATATATCTGTTAAGTCCATTTATTCCAGGGTACAAATTAAATCTGTTGTTTCTTTCTTGACTTTCTGTCTTGATGATCTGTCTAGTGCTGTCAGTGGAATATTGAAGTCCCTCACCATTATTGTGTTGTGCTTTATCTCTTTTCTTTGGTCTGTTAGTAATTGTTTCATAAATTTGGGAGCTGCAGTGTTAGGTGCACATATGTTTAGGATTGTGATATTTTCCTGTTGGACAAATCCTTTTATCATTGTATAATGCCTATCTTTGCTTTTTAACTGCTGTTGTTTTAAAGATTGTTTTGTCTGATACAAGAATAGCTAGCCCTGCTCACTTTTGGTGTTCATTTGCATGAAATGTCTTTTTTCAACCCCTTTACACTAAGTTTGTGCGAGTCTTCACGTGTTAGGTGAGTCTCTTGAAGGCAGCAGATAGGTGGTTGGTGAATTCTTAGCCATTCTGCAATACTGTATCTTTTAATTGGGGCATTTAGGCCATTTATATTCAATGTTAGTATTGAGATGTGAGGTACCATTCCATTCATCATGCTATTTGTTACCTGTATATCTTGATTTTGTTTTTTGTTTTTGTTTTTTCAATTGTATTTTTGTTTTATAGGTCCTGTGAGATTTATACTTTAAAAAGGTTCTTTTTGGATGTGTTTCCAGAATTTGTTTCAAGATTAAGAACTCCTTTTAGCAGTTCTTATAGTGTTGAGTTGGTAATGGCAAATTCTCTCAGCATTTGTTTGTCTGAAATACTGTAACTTTCATTCATATATGAAGCTTAGTTTTGCTGGATACAAAATTCTTGGATGATAACTGTTTTGTTTAAGGAGGCTGAAGATAGGACCCCAATCCCTTCTAGCATGTAGGATTTCTGCTGAGAAATCTTCTGTTAATCAGATAGGTTTTCCCTTATAAGTTACCTGGTACTTTTGTCTCACAGCTCTTAAGATTTTTTCCTTCCTCTGAACTTTAGATAACCTGATGACAATGTGCCTAGGCAATGATCTTTTTGCAATGAATTTCCCAGGTGTTTTTTGTGCTTCTTATATTTGGATGTGTAGGTCTCTAAAAAGGCCAAGAAAGTTTTTCTCAATTATTCTCCCAAGTACATTTTCCAAACTTTGAGATGTTTGGATTTCTCTTCTTCCTCTGGAACACTGACTATTCTTAAATTAAGTCATTTAACATAATCCCAGAATTCTTGGAGGCTTTATTCATATCTTCTAGATTTTTCTTTGTCTTTATTGGATTGGGTTAATTCAAATACCTCATCTTCAAGCTCTGAATTTATTTCTTCTGTTTACTCAATTCTATTGACAAGACTTTCCAGTGCATTTTGCATATCTATAAGTTTGTCCAATGTTTCCTGGAGTTTTGATTGTTTTTTATTTATGCTATCAATTTCCTTGAATATTTCTCCCTTCACTTCTTATGTCATTTTTGGATTTCCTTACATTGGGCTTTGCCTTTCTCTGGTGCCTCCCTGATTAGCTTAATAACTACACTCCTACATTCTTTTTCAGGTAAATCAGAAATTTCTTCTTGGCTTGGGCCTATTGCTGGGGAGGTAGTGTGATTTTTGGATGTGGCTTCCTGAGAGCTGAGCTGTTGTGATTGTTATCTCTGTTCTGGATCTAGCCATTCAGCAAGTCTACCAGGCTCTGGGCTAGCTAGTACTGGGGGTTGTCTTCAGAGTCTTGTGATGTGAACCATCTGTGGTCTCTCAGCCAGGGGTACCAGCACCTGTTCCAGTGGACGTGGCAGAGGGCTGTGAGTGCTCTTAGCTTTGATGGTTTAATGCTCTACTTTTGTGCTGGTTGGCTTCTTGCCAGGATGTGGCACTTTCCAGAGAGCATCAGCTGTGGTAGCATGGGGAGAAACAGGTGGTAGGCAGGGCCCTAGAGCTCCCAAGAGTATATGCCCTTTGTCTTCAGTTAACAGGGTGGGTAAGGAAGGACCATGTGGTGGGGCCATGGATAGGTGTGTCTGAGCTCAGACTCTCTTTGGGCGGGTCTTACTGTGGCTGTTGTGGGGGATGGGGGTGAGGTTCCTAGGTCAACAGAGTTATGTTCCTAGGAGGATTATGACTTTGTTTGTTTACTGTGCCATTCAGGTTATCAGGCAAGTGGGGAAAAGTCAGCAGTTATAAGCCTCACACAGCTCCCATGCAATTGGAAGGGCTGGTCTTACTCTCACCATGCTCACCCCAACAACACTGAGTCTATTTCCTGTCTGTGGACAAGCAGGGCTGAGAACTTGCCCCAGGCTACCCTCCTCCAAGCTGTAAAAGCAAATACAGCTTTTCTTCTTTCCCCGACTGTGTAATCTGCACACCCCTTCTTTTGAGTTCTGGTCAGGAGGCTTCTGGGTCAGTTCAAATTGCTACAAAGTTCAGCTGGAGACTTCCTTCTACCTGTGGCCTTTTCCAAGCACCTCTGGTCACCCTCCTAAAGGACCTTTGTAAGGCCAGGCAAAAATGGCTTACTAGGGGACCCAGCGAGCTCCCAGGGCTTTTCCCACTGCTTCCTCTTCCCTTGTATTTTGCTTGGCTCTCTAAATCGACTCAGCTCCAAGTAAGATCGAAATCTCCTGTAATCTAGGCCTTCAGTTTCCCCAGTAGGGGTGTGTGTTCAGTGGGGGCGGATAATCTCCCTTTCCCACTTCCACAGTTTGGGCACTCACAGTATTTGGGGGTGTCTCCTGGGTCCTGCAGGAGCAATCTGCTTCCTTCAGGGGTCTATGGGTCTTTTCAGCTTTCCTGAAGTCATTTTCTATAGGATTTATTCCAGTTGTTCTGGAGCAAAAATGCACAATGCAAGCCTCCACACACTCCTCTGTCCTTCCGAGTTGGAGCTGCAATCTTGTCTTACTTCTAGTCCACCATGATCTACTGCCCTCTAGGTTTTATTTTTTTTTTAATTTTAATTTTGTTGTGTACACTATTTACCTTTCAAGATATTCAAGCTGATACTTGGATTTAATAAGGATTTGAAGTAATGGGTTTACCTTTCTCATGTTTCTGGACTTCTCCCAAAAAGTTGACTTTATTTATCCATTACAAAAATTGCATAGAATGATGAAGTTATGGCAGAATAAAGAAGAGGAAAACAGAATGAAGAAGACTAAATCTGACTTTTGACCCAAGTCTTAGGGAAGTGAGATCAGATCATAATGTAGCAGGAGGCTTAGGATCTATCCTGTAGGGGTAAAATAGATTGTTTTCAGCTTGGTGGGAGGAAACCTTAAGAAGGAAGGCCTGTGAACATCAAGAAAAGAATATGTGGCTTGTAAAAGAGGTGAAAGAGATTTTAATTCTCTGAGGGAATTACCTCGTTTTACTTGCTATTTACTATTTATTAGGGCCTAGTCTCCACAAAGTTAGATATCATCTGGCAGATTTTTTTCCAGTACAAAAGATAACCCCAATGCATATGTTTTATTGTGATTTTGCCCATAATAAGTGAATATATCTGCTCTTAGAATGTTTCCCCAATCTTTCCATTCTCTATCTGATGATCCTAGTGGATGAGAAAATTGAGAATGGAAAATCTTACTCTCCACTAGCTGGAGAAGATGAGTTAATGATACTGCCCACCCATACTGTCCCCTTCTATGGGATAGACACCTTTATCTCAAACTTCTCCATGTTAACACCACCACATCACACCCTAGCTTTAGGGGCAAAGCCTGCAACTATCAAGTTCTGTTTATGGCTGAGTAGGTTTAAGTGTTTAGCTTTTATTTGGGTAGAGGGGAGTATAGGAGTTATTACTGGCTTCAGCTCATCAGGTTAGTTTAATTGTTTCATATTTGTGCATCTATTTGATTGTTTCAGAATCTGGGAAGGAGATAGAGATTAAGAAAAAATTGTTAAAAACTTAGATATCTGGCAACAGGATGGTGTATGTCTTCTGCAAGTTCAGTAGCATGGTATAATTGGCTTACCCAGGAGATTTTTATCCTCTTAGTGATAAACCTCTGTTTTACCTGTTATTTGCCATTTATTAAGTCCCAGTTCTCCATGACATTAGATGTTAACTTGTAGGGTTTTCTGTTCAACAGAAAAAAATAATTGCAATGTTTATGGCTTACATTAGTTTGTTCTGTATCTAACCTATCAATCTCATTGCAACATTCTTCATCAGCATCGATAAATACTGTTTCATAAATGTGTGCTGAACTCGTTTTACCATCTCAATAGTTCTCATAGTAATGAGTTAAAGAATTGTGTGTAAACACAACAAATGTATTTTAAAGTGGTGCAGCATCCCCTTCATAACTCCTTCCTGGGTGAGTCTTGGAGTACCTTCGTTTGAAAACGGTGATCGTGGTTTAGGTATGAGCTCTCACAGGGAAAATTTTGTATTCTACAGAGTGTTTTCAGGAGAAATAACAGTCATGATAAGAATTATGAGCTCTGGAATGAAATAAAAAATGGTGAAGACATTTCTTATGTTAGCATTTTAAGGCCTTTGAAAGATAATTTAGTACCCAAAATCACCATGCCTAGGGCCAGTCCTACATTAACAAGGAAAAAGGAAATAAAATTTCCACATAGCTTATGAATTTTCTCTTGTGAGTGAATGGTTGCATGCATTCAGGGATAGAATCAATAAAAGGCTAGAAATTGAAATGCCCTAATGTTTAAAGAAAAAGATCCTAAGTAGATTTCTTTAGGTTAAGAGAGCATTTTAGTGGTTGTGCAATGCTTAGGAAAGCCAAGAAATATTTGGGGGCTTAGATTTAAAACTAAAACTCTTATAGATATGAACTTAATTCAGGTTTAAGACAATATATGAGAGATGAAGAGAGGGGGACCGTGTGGGTATTTGGAGTGGGGATAAAAAGAAAGACAGTAAGTAACAAGGAGTAACAAAGAAATAGGCCAGGTCCGTGGCTTACACCTGTAATCCCAGCACTTTGGGAGGTTGAGGCGTGCGGATCATGAAGTCAGGAGATCGAGGCCATCCTGGCCAACATGGTAAAACCCTGTCTCTACTAAAAATATAAAAATTAGCTGGTTATGGTAATGCACGCCTGTAGTCCCAGCTACTCAGGAGGCTGAAGCAGGAGAATCGCTTGAACCCAGGAGGCGGAGGTTGCAGTGAGCCGAGATTGCGCCACTGCGCTCCAGTCTGGTAACAGAGCGAGACTTTGTCTCAAAAAAAAAAAAAAAAAAAAAAAAAAAAAAAAAAAAAACCCAACAGACACAGAAGTAAGCTATACACAGCCAGCTAGAAGATTGCATGGTGAGAACTTTTAAGACACAGACAAGTGATACTCAATTTTAAGTTAGAGCCTGTACTATGCACTTCTTTAATCCTCTATAGTTACAGCAAACAAGAATAACAAACAAAAATTGAATTCACTTGAAAAATAAAGAAGGAAAAGAAGAAAAGAGGTAAAATTGTTTGGAAAAATAATGCATTTATTTATTTATTTTTTTCTGAGATGGAGTCTTGCTCTGTTGCCCAGGTTGGAGTGCAGTGGTGTAACCTTGGGTCACTGCAAGCTTTGCCTTCCAGGTTCAAGCAATTCTCGTGACTCGGCCTTCCAAGCAGCTGGGACTACAGATGCACGCCACCATGCCTGGCTAATTTTTGTATTTTTAGTAGAGATAGGGTTTCACCATGTTTGCCAGGCTGGTCTCAAACTCCTGACCTCAAGTGATCCACCTGCCTTGGCCTCCCAAAGTGCTGGGATTACAGGCATGAGCCACTGTACCCAGCCAAGATAATGCATTTTTAAAGAAGTATTACCAAAATACAGATGTAGAATGCTATTGAAATGGAACATGGAGCCTAATATGTCTGAGAGAAACTTACATTTCCTGAGAATCCCTGTATGCAGGGTGAGGAATTGCTCCCTGTCACTTGCAGGATGCTTCAAATGAACTGCAGACGTCAACCTTAGTATTAATGAAAGAGTGATCACAATATTCTGAAGAACACAAGTAATACATCTTCTAATAAAGATTCAGGATTTAAGCCAATTTGGTGACTATAAATTTGAAAATTTCCCCTTTAATGTTACTAATTTTTACTGGCCATTTATACTTATCAGTTTTGTGTTGACTGAAATATCTGTTTTGCAGTGTTTCTTTGATCTCAATAATGATGTAGAATATTTTTTCTCAGTCACTTTGTAAACCAGGGACCTACAGCCAATGATTCCCTGCCTGGGCCCCACTCTGCCATGCTGGCATGCCCCAGCTCACCTTTGTTATAGCTTGTACCCATGTTTAATGGTTCCTGAGCTCTTGTACCACACACAAGAAGAATGAGGATATGCTGGACACAAGATTGATCCCCTTACCTGAAGGTGGGAAAGCAGCCCGGTGTCACTGGATCTGGGGCCTTTTATGGACGCAGAAGAGGGAGTGTGTACTGATTGGTTTATTGGTATGCAGAAAAGGATAAAGTGAAGACACCACCCAAGGTTGGGCATGACAGTGTAGAAAATCAATTAGGAAAGGGTAGCTATATGTAAAATAGATGAACAGTGGGAATCAATCAGAGGAAAGAAGCAAATAAGAAGACAAGTTCTCAATCTGATCGGAGGATTTAACTCTTAGCTTGGTTTTCAGGCTTTAAACTATCTTCAGCTTGGAGGTGGGGTTCACCAGGGACCCACCCCTGTCTGCTTAGCCATTCGGCTGTCTCCTGTCACTCTCAATAAGACTCTGAGGCATAAGATTTATATTAGTGGTAAATATATATAACAACTTAATATTTTTAGAAATTAATATTCATTCCTTTATAAATAAATTAATCCATGTTTATCTTATTTCTCTAGAGAGATGTGAGTTTAGCATAATTAATATCCTTTATTTGAGGATAATTTATTATTTCTCTGGGCACTATTATGCTTATATCTATTCTCTAGAAAAGCTTACTGCTATCACAGGCAAAAAGACTATTGTGCAATTTATTAAAAAAGATAGACTGTCTGGTTAAAATAAACTCTTTTTAAAAGTTCTATTCTTCAGTGAAATCCATTAGTATTCTTATTTGAATGAATGTGACAAGTCCAGAGCTTAACAATACACAGTGCAAAGTGCTCTCACCTTTAATCTACATGAGTAGTAAGATCAGAGGGAAAAAAACTCCTTTAGCTTTTGTGAATTATTCTGAAATGACTTCTTCTTCTTGCATTACAATGTGAAATTGAATTCAACATTTAAACCCATTTCACATACACGCACAAAAAAAAAAAAACATGCACACACACATGATGCTATATAAGAGGAATATAATACAGTGAGACAAATGATGGAGAACTTTGATGAAAATTTGAACTTCCCACTACGTTTTTGTTTTTACAATTTAAAAATAACTTTAATTATCATTGTCTAATCCTCATTCATTAAAGAAGCAGTTATTGATGCATACTCCAGTGGACACTGCATTAATGCTAGAGATAAAGAGATGAGTAACAGAGTTTCTACATTTGAGATGTGTACAGTCTAATGAGTGTCTAAGGGTGTCCCCCTTTTGCAGAAAAAGAAACTAAAACTAAATGCTGGTGAGGCCTAAATGTCTTATACTCACTTAAATTCCTGGAGACAGTGACAGGACTTGATTCAATTCTTGGTCTGAGATTCTTCTAGTCGTAGATCAATGACTCTCTCTCTCTTTTTCAAATTTCAATAGCCTTTGGAGTACAAGTAGTTTGTGGTTACATGAATGAATTATACAGTGGTGAATTCTGAGATTTCAGTGTACCCATCATCTGAGCAGTGTGCACTGCACCCAATATGTAGTCTTTTATTCCTCATCCCACCTCCCAACTTCCTCCACCCAATTTTCCAATGTCCATTATATCCCTTCATATATCTTTGAGTCCTCACAGCTTAGCTCCCACTTATAAGTGAGACCATACGATGTTTAGTTTTCCATTCCTGAGTTACTTCACTTAGAATAATGGCCTCCAGCTCCATCCTAGTGGCTTCAAAAGACACTATTTTGTTCTTTTTTTATGGCTGAGTTGTAGTCCATGGTGTATATGTACCATATTTTCTTTATCCACTCATTGGTCGGTGGGCACTTAGGTTGGTTCCAAATCTTTGCAATTATGAATTGTGCTGCTGTAAACATGCATGTATTTGTGCCTTTTTGACATAATGACTTCTTTTCCTTTGGGTAGATACCCTGTCATGGGATACCCTGTTGTGGGATTGCTGGATTGAATGGTAGACCTACTTTAAATCATTAAATTTTTTTAAGGAATGTTCATAGTGTTTTGCATAGAGATTGCATGAATTTACATTCCCACTGGCAGTGTTCCCTTTCACCACATCCACACCAACATCTATTGTTTTTTGACTTTTGAATTTTGGCCATTCTTGCACGAGTAAGGTGGTAACTCATTGCGATTTTTATTTATATTTTCTTGATGACTAATGATGTTGAGCATTTGTCATGTTTGTTGGCCATTTGTATATCTTCTTTTGAGACATGTCTATTCATGCCTTTTATTCACTTTTGATTGCACTATTTATATTTTCTTGCTGATTTGATTGAATTCCTTATAGATTCTGGATACTACTCCTTCATCATAGGCACAGTTTGTAAATATTTTCTACCATTCTATAGGTTGTCTGTTTACTCTGCTGATTATTTCTTTTGCTGTGCAGAAGCATTTTAGTTTAATTAGGTCCCCTTTATTTATTTTGTTTTTGTTGCATTTGCTTTTGGGTTCTTAATAATTATTTGATCTATCTGAGGTGATTTTTGTACAAAGTGAGAGATAGGGATCCAGTTTCATTCTGGTACATGTGGCTTGCCAGTTTTCCTAGCAGCATTTATTGAATAGGGTGTCTTTTCCCTAGTGTGTGTTTTTGTGTGCTTTGTTGAAGATCAGTTGGCTGTAAGTATTTGGCTTTATTTCTGGGATCTCTATTCTGTTCCATTGCTCTACATGACTATTTATTTTTTTTCCATTTGAAAACACAGATTATTTCTTACTATGAAAGTACTATGATTACTTTCATAGTAATAATAGATGACACAAACAAATAGAAATAAATGTGTAGTTTTCCTTGCAGAGATCTTTTACCTCCTTGGTTAAGCATATTTCTAGGTAATTTAGTTTTGTTTTGTTGTTTTTTTTTTTTTTTTTTTTTTTTTTTTTTTTTTTTGCAGCTATTGTAAAGGGGATTGAGTTCTTGATTTGATTCTGAGCTTAGTTGTTGTTGACATATAGCAGTGCTACTGATTTCTGTACATTCATTTTGTAAACTGGGACTTTACTGAATTAATTTATCAGATCTAGAAGCTCTTTGGATGAGTCTTTAGGGTTTTCCAGGTATACAATTGTATCATCAGTGAACAGCAGTAGTTTGACTTCCTCTTTTCCAATTTGAATGCCCTTTATTTTTGCTCTTGAATGATTGCTCTGTCTAGGACTTCCAGTACTATGTTGAATAAATGTGGTGAAAGTAGACATCCTTGTCTTGTTCCAGTTATCATGGGGAATGCTTTCAAGTTTTCTCCAATCAGTATGATGGCTGTGTGTTTGTCATATATGGTTTTTATTATTTTGAAGTAAATCCCTTCTATGTCTATTTTCTTGAGGGTTTTCATCATAAAGGGATTCTGGATTTAATCAAATGTTTTTTCTGCACCTAATTGAGATAATCATATATTTTTTTAAAATTATGGTTTGTGTGATGTATCACATTTACTGACCTGTGTATGTTAAATCATCCCAGCATCCCTGGGGTGAAACCCACTTGATAATGATGCATTATCCTTTTGATATGCTATTTGATTTGGTTAGGTAGTATTTTATTGAAAATTTTTGAATCTATGTTCGTCAAGGTTATTGGTCTGTAGTTTTCTTTTTCTGTTATGTCTTTTCCTGGTTTTGGTGTTAAGCTAATATTGGTTTCACAGGATAATTCAGAGAGGATTCCTTGTTTATATTTTGGAATAGTTTCAGTAGAATTGCTACCAATTCTTCTTTGAATGTCTGGTAGATTTCAGCTGTATATCCATCTGACCCTGTACTTGTGTTTTGTAGGCATTTTTAAATTACTAATTCAATATTACTCTTTTTCATTGGTCTGTTTGGGGTTTCTATGTCTTCCTGATTTAATCTTGTAGAGTTGTATTTTTCCAGGAATTTATCCATTTCCTATGGATTTTTCTAGATTCTGTGACCAGAGATGCTCATAGTAGTCTCAAATAATCTTTTGCATTTCTGTGGAATTGGTTGTAATGTTTCCAGTTTTATTTCTAATTGAGCTTATTTGGCTCTTCTCTGTTCTTTCCTTGGTTAATATCACTAATGATCTATCAATTTTGTTCATCTTTTCAAAGAACCAGATTTTTGTTTTATTTATCTTTTGTATTATTTTTGTTTCAATTATATTTAATTCTTTGATATTCATTTGTATTTTCTTCTGCTGGCTTTAGGTTTGGTTTGTTATTGTTTCTCCAGTTCTTTGAAGTATAACATCAGGTTGTCAATTTGTGCTCTTTCAGACTTCTTAATGTAGACATTTAACACTATGAACTTTCCTCTTAGCATTACTTTTTCTGTTTTCCAGAGGTCTTCATAACTTGTGAAACTATTATCATTAATTTAAAAGTAGTTTTACATTTCCACCTTGATTTCATTGTTAACCCCCAAATTGTTCAACACCAGATAATTTAATTTTTATTTATTTGTGTAGTTTTGAGGGGTTCGCTTGAATTGATAACCAGTTTTATTCAGTTGTTGTCTGAAAGGTACTTGATATAATTTCAATTTTCTTAAATTTATTGAAACTTGTTTTGTGGCCTATCATATTATCTATCTTGGAGACTGTTCCATGTGCTGATGAAATAAATGCATATTCTGCAGATGTTCTGTAAATATTCCGTAAATATCTGTTAAGTCCATTTGTTCTAGAGTATAGTTTAAGTCATTGTTTCTTTGTTGACTTTCTGTCTTGATGACCTGTTTCGTGTTGTCAGTAGACTATTATTTTGTTGCTCTCTATTTCATTTCTTTGGTCTAGTAGAAATTGTTCTATAAATCTAGGAGGTCAAGTGTTTGGTGCATATAATTTTAGGATTGTAATATCTTCTCGTTGGATTGATCCTTTTATCATTATATAATAGCCTTCTCTTTCTTTTTTTACTGTTGTTGCTTTAAAGTCTGTTTTGTCTGATGTAAGAATAGCTACTCCGGCTTGCTTTTGGTTTCCATTCGTGCGCCTTTTTTCACCACTTTACCTAAGTTTATATGAATTCTTTGGTGAATTTCTTAAAGACAGAAGATATTCGGTTGGTGGTTTCATTAATTCCACCATTCTGTATCTCTTAAATGGAACATTTAGGCCATTTACATTCAATGTTAATATTGAGATGTGAGGTACTATTCTATTTATCGTAATAGTTGTTACATAGATATTTTGTCTTTTTCATTATGTTATTGTTTTAGAGGTCTTATGAGTCTTGTGCTTTCAAGAAGTTCTATTTTGTGCACATCGACCTTTTGTTTCAAGATTTAGAACTCCTATTTGCATTTCTTGTAGTGCTGGTTTGATAGTGGCAAATTTCCTCAGTATTTGTTATTCTGAAATAGAACTTATTTCTCCTTCATTCATGAAGGATACATAGTTAGCTTTGCGAATACAAAATTTTTGACTGCCAGGTATTCTGTTTAAGGAGGCTAAAGGTAGGGCCCCAATCTCTTCTAGCTTGTAATGTTTCTTCTGAGAAGTATGCTGTTAGTTTGATAGGAGCTTTTTTTTTAATAGATTACCTGATGCTTTTGTCTTACAGCTCTTAGAATTATTTCCTTCATGTTAACTTTAGGTAGCCTGATGTCTAGATGTCTTGGTGATAATATTTTTGCAATGAATTTTCCAGGAGTTCTTTCAGTTCCTTGTATTAGGATATCTAAATCTCTAGCAAGGGCAAAGGAATTTTCCTCAATTATTTACTTAAATAAGTTTTCCAAACTTTTAGCCTTCTTTTCTCCCTCAGTAACACCGATTATTTTTGAGTTTGGTTATTTTACATAGTCACATATTTCTTGGAGATTTTGCTCGTTTATTTTATTTTTTATTTATCTTTGTATGATTGGGTTAGTTCAAAAGACTTGTCTTATGCTCTGAAATTCTTTATTCTTCTTGTTCTAGTTTACTGTTCAAACTTTCCATTGAATTTCGTATTTACCTAAGTATGTCTTTCATTTCCAGCAGTTCTGTTTTTTTTTATTTGTTTTCATATCTCTCTGAAATTTTTTTTTTTTTACTTATATCCTGAACTGGTTTTTAAAGAATATTTTTAACGTTGTTTTTCACCTTTCTCTGACATTTTCCTTGAGTAGCTTAATAAGCTACCTCCTAAATTCTTTATCTGGTACTTCAAAGGTTTTGTCTTGGTTTGGATTCATTACTGGGGAGCTTGTGTGATCTTTTGAAGGTGTTATAGAACCCTGTTTTGTCATATTACCAGAATTACTTTTCTGATTCCTTCTCATTTGCATAGACTATTTCTTCTGATTGCTCTTGAATTTAATTTTTATTTGGCTATTTTTGTTAATTTCTTTTTTTTCCTTTTTAAGGATGTGACTTTAATGTTTATACTTTTTATAGTCTAATTTGGTTTTGGTGCTTTTTACTGTGAAAGCTCTATATGAGTTCCTTGGTTATAGAGAGTATCTGTATGATGGGTTTCTCAGATGCTGCATTTAGTAGTTACCTACTTGGTATGTGGACAATTTCACTATATCCTCTGGGGTTGGGTTGACAGAGGTCTCTTGAAGCTTATCCTATTCTTCTGTTGTATTCACATTTTATTTATTTAATTTTTGTCCAATATTTTATTTACTGAGTTGATAGTTTAGGCTTTAGGCTAAGAAGGGAGGTATCTCTGGGTCAGAACTTGTTGTAGCTAAAGCAGGTGGGTAGATGCAATACCCAATGGTGGGCAGAGGTCCAAACCTTGATGAAAGTGGCTGGGCAAGCTCCCAATTAGATGCACTGAGGTCTTACTAGGGTGAAGGATGAAAGCTACTTCAGCTCTTCTGCAAGGCCAGCAGGAAAGCTATCCATCTCCCAGCCTCACTCCTGTCCCAGTGTTTTGGCTATTCAGATCAGATAGGCACCTGTTTTTGTCTGTATGAATGTTGCCGTTCCAACTGGAAAGGAATTGTGAGTCTGCCTCCTGTGCAAGTCTGAACTCAGGGGGTGCTCCTCCTGTGGAAAAGCAATCTCCCTGAAGTGTTCCAGAAAAGATGCCTATAGGCTCACCCACACCTAGTTCTTGTGAGAGAAGCCCCAGTTGTGTCTGTATTGGTGGGTGAGGGGGCAAAGGAAGATTCCTTCTTCAAGACTGTTCACAAGCATCAAGGCTGCCTCACTGATGGGGTAGAGGTGCAGACTTTTCCTGCTGAACCCAGCACTGCAGTTGTGTCTCTGCTAAAAGAAACTTACCACCAGCAGAAAGATCTGGGACACAAGACCTTCCATCCAGATGCTTTTGTCCTATGGGGTGTTCTCTTGATATAGTACTCTCCCCTTTCCCATAGGAGTAGGAGTTCCTGAGAGCCAGACTATAGTGGCTGCTATTGCTTTTCTGGTTTTAGCCACTCAGTGAGGTTGCCACACTCCAAGCTGATGCTGGGGAATGTCTGCAAGGGATCTGGTGATGTGACCTGTCCTCAAGTTTCCCAGCAGCAGGTACTAGCATCAGTTCTGATGGGAGTGGCAGGGGAGTAATATAGACTCTGGTAGATTCCTTGGTTGTAGATAGACTTAGTGTGCTAGCTTTCTTAAATGTTGGCTATAATAGTAGTGTACTTGTCATGTGGACAGACTCAGGACTTCTTGTTGGCCAGCATGTTGCTAGCAATGGTGATACCTGAGGTTACATATCAGTTTTCTCTTTTCTGGGCACAGTGTCATTCTACCTAGAGATTCTATAATGAACTGTGTCAGTTGACCTCCAGCAAGGAGATGGTGCTTGCAAAAGAGCACCAGCTGCAGTAGCAGAAGTGGAATTTGAGCTTGCCCTGTGTTGCCCAGGGGAGGGGAGGTATTCTCGTTTCTCAGGCAATGAGTAGGGCCATAATGTTCCCCCAAATTTTTGTATTTATTTTAAGTGATCAGGGCTGATGGAGAGACACAGGTGAAGGCTAGGTCAGAGCACAGGTAGGTCTGTGCTCTGACTCTCCATATGCAGTGTAAGCAGCAGCCCCTATGTGGGTCGGGGTGGGGTTCTCCAGTGTCTGAGGTAACGTTCCAGAGGGGAATATAACTGTCTCTACTGCACATGAGAATTCTCACAGGGAGTGGATAGTAGCAGGCAGCAGTAAGCCTCACCCAGCTCCCATGCAGTTAGCAAGGCTGGTCTCATTCCCACAGTGCTTTGCTAACAGCACAAGCCAAAGTTCTAGCAGTCTGAACTAATAACTCAGAGCTGCCCCAGGCCATAAGCTTTCTGCACGGAGATAGCAACTGTGATTTGTAGTCCACATCCTTCTCCATCCACTCACAAGGCCGGGGCAGCTCCTGTGCTCATGTCTGCAGCACACATCCCACTCACGCCCTGGGTTCTTACAAAACGAATTCATCCGCACTTGAGAATGTATTGCAAAATTCAGTTGGGAGCTTCTTTCCACCTCTGACCACTACCTGAGCTAGTTGACTAACTTCACCAAGGTTCCCTGTGAGATAAAATAAGGAATGGCTTCCCTTGGTTCATGCTGGAGATTGGGAATACCTGCAAGGCGCTTCCTGCCATTGCCTCTACTTTTGTATTTCATGCCACTCCCTAAATCAGTTCCAGCTCTGGGTTGGGTTAATGACTTCCCCCATGGCCTGGATTTTCAGATTCCCCAATGGGGATGTGTATCCTGGAGGAACTATCTCCTCTTCTCACTCTCTGGGGACTTAACTTGTTTCACTTGTCTCACAGTGTAGTCTGCTGCCTTCTATTCTTTCAAGGGTTCTGTAGATTCTTTCAGTTTTCTTTTAAGTTCCTGTGTTGCTGCTTGGAGAAAAAGTTCCCAGTGTGAATTTCTACACACTATTTTGTTCTTCCAAGAGTGAGAAGCATGCTAACACTACCTCTAATCTGCCATATGGAAGAAAACAAAAACACCAACAAAACACTACTTTTATAGAACAAAGATAGATTGGATTTGGATATCTACAGGTATCATTCAAGGTTCAGCCAAGAAAGAGATGTCTCTCTAGCTACTTAGAGCAAGTGGATTAATATAGGGGAATAACAACTTAACATTTCCGTGTTAGAAAATCTGACAAGCTAAGGTAGGGATTTTGTAGGAATTGGAAAAGCAAGATTTGCATGGAGCCCTCCACTTTTCTCAGTTGCATATAATTCCAAAGTGGTCCTAGTAGAACCCTTAAAATTATGGGTACAATCTCTCATTGGCCATTAGCTGAAACCTATGTCCTTAACTCAGGTGCTTTAGAGAATAATGGCTTTTTCCATTTTCTCAATATTTTGTGATATCTCTCCTTGATGAGGATTAATTCCAATCCTACCAGCAAGAACTAATGGGTGATAAAGCATGAGTATTTATATTCTTGTAGTAGGTGATACTAAATATCAACAAATAATATCTGGCAACCAAATAAAAGAGAGTGCTGACTCTGAAAACATTTGGAACATTTTGATGTTTCTAATTAAGTCTAATCAAATATCTAAGTAAAGGGATGAATTACTAAATAATTATTACAATAATCATCCTTTTAAAAGGTTATTTTTCCAATGGGATTAGAATCACTCTTACGAGGATTAAAGTAAACCAAGTTACCATTCTTTATAGTATTCATAAATTTGCTTATTAAAGGGTATAAACATAAAACATGTTTATATTTGCTGTCATTTTTTAAAAGTCTATGAACAGAGGTATTAAAAAATAGTAACAGTGATTACTTGCTTTGTATGAAGAATTGGAAGGATTAGGGACAGAGTAGTTGGAGGAAATCTATATGAGTGAAATTTTCACTATGCACTATGCATTTCTCATTGAAACTATATATATATATATATATATATATATATATATATATATTTTTTTTTTTTTTTTTTTTTTTTTTTTTTTTTGAGACGGAGTCTCGCTCTGTCGCCCAGGCTGGAGTGCAGTGGCCTGATCTCAGCTCACTGCAAGCTCCGCCTCCCGGGTTCACGCCATTCTCCTGCCTCAGCCTCCCGAGTAGCTGGGACCACAGGCGCCCGCCAGCTCGCCCGGCTAGGTTTTTGTATTTTTTAGTAGAGACGGGGTTTCACTGTGTTAGCCAGGATGGTCTCGATCTCCTGACCTTGTGATCCACCCGTCTCGGCCTCCCAAAGTGCTGGGATTACAGGCTTGAGCCACCGCGCCCGGCCCGAAACAATAAATATTTTTAAAAGAATGATTACTTCAGCTTTTGTAATTTTTTTTCTGATACAAACATTCACAAGTACATGGCTGTAAAATAAATTATGAGAAATGAAATTGAGTCTGAGGCAGCATCAACAACATCTGGCAGGTTGTTGGAAATGCAAAATATTACCTGTACCTCAGACGCACTGAATCCAAATTTCCAGAGTTGAAACTCAGGAGTCTATATTTACCTAGTACTACAGGTAATACTTATGCATGCTGATTGAGAGAAACCACTTTTGTACATTATGGGCAAATTCTTATTTGAGACTAATAATGAAACTTTGGAATTTTGTCAAGCTCGTAACTTAAAAAAAAGATAGTATCATAGTGCCATTTATCTTTTATTTGTACCATTGTTTCTGTGTATCTAACAGTATAAACTTACTTGTACTTCATATAAATGGAATTGCACATTATGCGTTTATATCTGACTTATTTTGTTCGACATAATGTTTGTGAGAATCATCTATATTGTTGTGTGTCATTGTAGATTATTGATTTTCATTTATCTAAGTCAGATATGCATTCATGTGAATATACCAACATCTATTTGTCAATTCAACTGATGAACGGTTTTAAGGTACTTTGAAGTTTGGTGGTGTTATAAATAATGTAGTTGAACACATCCTATTATGTGTATTTTGGTAAATATATGAATACAGTTCTTTTGGGTCTATATTGTAGATTAAACTGTTGTTGAGTCATTCACTATGCATTCATCCAATTTTCATGCATATTGCCAAGTATTTTAAAAGTGTTTGTTCAAATTTACTCTCACATCAGCAGTGTATAAGGTTTAGTAATTGCTCTACATTCCTGACAACATTTGGTGTGTCAGCCTTTTTAATTTTAGCCATTCTTGTAGTGTGGACTGGTGTCTCATTGTAAGTTTAATTGCATTTACCCTATGACTAATAAAGTTGAGCACCCTTTTTATGATTAATTTTAATATTATATTTAATGAAGTGCTCTTTCTCCAGGGGAAGCCCATATCCAGTGGCTGGCTAATATGCAGTACACAAACACATAGCTTCATGATCTCAAATTAGGAACAACTCTGAGGGGATATATTTTAGCTCCATTTCTCTCCATAAGATTAAAGAAGACCTATATTGCAATTGTTTCCCAGTTCAATTTCTACTTCTGACCAATCCTGATTCTCTCAGTCTCTTGCAGTTGTCCTGAGAAACACTTCTCAAAAAACTCCCTACATAAAATTTTTATCTCAGAGCTTCCCAGGAATTCAGACCCATTACCAGTTAAAGCCTAAGAGTTTAAAAAAATTTTTAGATCTGTGAGCAGTATCATTATCAGCTGCCAATAAAGATCACTAGCACTCAGTAGTGCTATTGAAGTTATGGTAGCACCAAGAAAGTTGTAGCAGTGCAATTGTTAAAACTGTCACTGGGGTGGGCTAAATTAAATATTGATGGATGAAAATATATTGGCATAATTGTATCTTGTCATTTTTCTGTATAGTTTGGAAGTGAACATAAGTACTTTTGAATCAAGTGGTTGATGCTGGTTAATGCATTGGAGAAGGTCAGGGGAGGATCTGAGAGTGATTACTTACCAGATTAAGGAGTGTGAAAATTAGAGACCCACCTTAGAATCATATTTAAAACACAAACACACAAAATAACTCTTCCTTCGTACAGCTAGAGGGCAAAAAGGCTAAGGATTTTGCTCAATATTTAATTATTAGGGTATCAGAAAACCATTGAAGCATATACTCTCTAATCTGGTAAATTTCATGGGCAAGATCTTGTCTTGATTCAGAAATGTGGGCTCCTGAGACAAGCAATAGAGAAATATGTATCAATGCATCTAGTCACTTTTAACCTACGTATTTATCTGAATCCTCTGAGCCTGCAATATACCTCTCTTCTTATTTTTATAAATGATTCCTCCATGCTTAAAGATCACACAGAAATTTCATTCTTGCAAGAAAACATGTACTCCTCTAAAGAATTTTGTCTAAACTCCTAACTCCAAGCTCTAAAGCCCCTACCTAAAGCCAGGTCACAATACAATACAGCTATGGATGATATCTACTTGTTAAGAGAAGGGAGGATTCCATGGTGTATATGTGCCACATTTTCTTAATCCAGTCTGTCACTAATGGACATTTGGGTTGATTCCAAGTCTTTGCTATTGTGAATAGTGCCTCAGTAAACATACGTGTGCATGTGTCTTTATAGCAGCATGATTTATAATCCTTTGGGTATATACCCAGTAATGGGATGGCTGGGTCATATGGTACATCTAGTTCTAGATCCTTGAGGAGTCGCCATACTGTTTTCCATTATGGTTGAACTAGTTTACAATCCCACCAACAGTGTAAAAGTGTTCCTATTTCTCCACATCCTCTCCAGCACCTGTTGTTTCCTGACTTTTTAATGATCGCCATTCTAACTGGTGTGAGATGGTATCTCATTGTGGTTTTGATTTGCATTTCTCTGATGGCCAGTGATGATGAGCATTTTTTCATGTGTCTGTTGGCTGTATGCATGTCTTCTTTTGAGAAATGTCTGTTCATATCCTTTGCCCACTTTTTGATGGGGTTGTTTGTTTTTTTCTTGTAAATTTGTTTGAGTTCTTTGTAGGTTCTGGATATTAGCCCTTTGTCAGATGAGTAGATTGCAAAAATTTTCTCCCATTCTGTAGGTTGCCTATGCAGCCATAAAAAAGGATGAGTTTGTGTCCTTTGTAGGGACATGGATGCAGCTGGAAACCATCATTCTTAGCAAACTATCACAAGAACAGAAAACCAAACACCGCATGTTCTCACTCATAGGTGGGAACTGAACAATGAGATCACTTGGACTCGGGAAGGGGAACATCACACACCGGGGCCTATCATGGGGAGGGGGAAGGGGGGAGGGATTGCATTGGGAGTTATACCTGATGTAAATGACGAGTTGATGGGTGCAGCACAGCAACATGGCACAAGTATACATATGTAACAAACCTGCACATTATGCACATGTACCCTAGAACTCAAAGTATAATAAAAAAAAAAAAGAGAGAAGGGAGGAGCCATAAGTTTTGAAGTGCTTGGAGGACCAGCTAACATGTTCTGGAGGAAGCCAATAGATTATGCCTGGGACTTGATCCTGAAGGTTTTAAGTCAATGTAGGTGGTATATAAAGTTGGATCAAAGTACATTTATCAGTATAGAAATATGAACCTCTGTCACATGATATACTCACTCATACTTGATCTACTAGCAAAATTTTTCTTTCTGTTCCCATGACCTTACACTTTGTTGGCCTAGAAGTCTTAGTACCAAAAGGAAGAATGCTTTCACCAGGAGATAATACAATGATTCCTAACTGGCCACTTTGGATTCCTTATACATCTGAACCAATGGCAAAGAAGAGAGTTACTGTGCCAACTGGATAATTAATCTTAAATACCAAGGAGAAACTGAACTCCTACTTCATAATGAATATTTTTTTAAAAAGGAGTCTGCTTTCAAATACAGGAGATTCCTTAGAGCATTTCTTAGTATTACTATGGCCTGTGATTAATGTCAATGAAAAAATCCAACAACCCAATCCAGGCATGACTGCTTATTGCTCATAACTTTCAGGAATACTAGTTTGTATTGTTCCACTGATAAAGAACCCCAGCAAGCTATGGTACTTGCTGAAGGCAAAGGTAATAAAGCATAGGTAGTAGAAGAAGGTTATTAAAAATACCAGGTATGACCACATGACCAGTTATAGAAATCAGAACTTTACTTGCCATGAGTACTCTCTATTTTCTTATGAATGTGTGTGTATTCATGTGTGCGTGTATGTGTGTGTGTCTGTGTGTGTGTATATATATATATATGTATGTAGGCAAATATATTTACTTTTTCTTCTATTTCCTTATGATATAACATAAGTTGTATTGAATTAATATCAAAATATTTAAGTACTGTCAATTCTCTAATTCTGTCAATTTGACATCATAGTATGTAATTATGGGATACCAAGATGAAGTGTAAACATCACTCAAGGGCTTTTCTGAGGAAGTGTTAGTGTGTTTTTCATTGCATGAAGAATAGTTGTATAATGTTAGGCAGAATTATGACCTAGTTATTGTCTTTATTTGGAGATTAAGTACGGTTGAAGGAGATGGTATACAGCACTAAATTAATAGTGTTTGGATTTTGATGGTTAATTTTATAATTTTGAATTGTCTAATTTATCCCACTTAAAAGAAAAAAACTTCTTTCCTGCCTTCACTTGGATTAATAAAATATTTCATTTGTTATTCATTTATTGATTTCTTATACATGCTGTATGTTTGTACATTTTATTGGTTACTGCTCTGGTATGAATGTGTCCCCCGCAATTCATGTGTTGGAAACTGAATCCCCAATGCAACAGTGTTAGGAGGTGAGGCCTAAAGGGAGGTGTTAGGTCATGAGGGCTCTGCCCATATGAAGGGATTAATGCCATTTTAAAAAGGGCTTGTGAAAGTGGGTTTGCCTTCTGCTTTCCTCCCACCTGAGGACACAGAATTCATCTTGTCTCTTGCCCTTTCACTTTCTGCTATGTGAGGTCACAGCAAAAAGTTCCTCACATTTGCTGGAAGCTTGGATCTCCCAGCCTCCAGAAATGTAAAAATAAATTACTATTTATATAAATTGCCCAGTTGTGGGTATTCTGCTATAGCAGCACAAAATGAACTAAGACTGTTAGCTTTTAACAACAGCCTTGGCATATGATAGTCTAATGCAAATTAATACATTTAGCACTTCCCTGAGAGTGCTAGAAGTTTAGAACTTTTTATCTCCTTTTATTCTGTCCCCAGTTGCATTAATTCTGTCACGGATTTTCTAACTGTGATTTCAGCTCCAGCATACATCATGCTATTATTTGTACAGTAAATAGGGATTGATATTTACCCACATATTTACATTTTCTAAGTTTACCTACACTGCTGTCTTGTCATTTTTCTAGGATCATTTTTCTTTTGCCTTAACAACTTCATTAGTTTCTATTTTAGTGCAGGCCTATTTGCAACAAATTACTTACTTTATACAGCAGACATCTTTATTTCACCTTCATATTAAAAGATAAAAACATATTTATATATCATCATTGTATTTTCACTGAGCATAGATTTCTAAGCTGGCAGTTATGTTCATTCAGCTCTGTTAAGATTAAAATATTCCTTCTGGATTTGATCTTTTTTTTTTTTTGTGAGACAGCCTTCAACTGCTTTCATTCTCTGGATGACTTGACGTATTTTTTGACTTTCAGTTGTCTCACTGTGATATTCTTAGGTATGGCTTTCTTTGTTTTTATTTTTGGTGATGTTTGTAGTATTTTTTGCATCTATATCTTGATTTCTCCCTTCAGGTGTTTCAAAACCATTAGTCATTATCTCTTCAGGAATTGACTCGCTCTCACTCTTTTCCCTATTTTTCTGCAGCTTCCATTGTGTCTATATGTAATTTTAAGATTTTGCTTTATTTGATTCTTTTCCTTTTTTTTTCGTATTTTTATCTCTTTATTCTTTTCCTGTTACAATCTGACAATGAGTTATATTACTTTTTCTTAATTTTTCTCTGAATCTAATTTGCTGTTAAATTCATATTGAGGGTTTTTTTTTTTAGTTCCATAGTTTCCATTTTGATATGTTACATTTCAATTCTCATATAAAATATTCTCATATAAAATATAAAATCTTGACCTGGCATGGTGGCTCATGCCTGTAATCCCAGCACTTTGGGAGGCCGAGGTGGGCAGATTGCCTGAGGTCAGGAGTTCGAGACCAGCCTGGCCAACATGGCAAAACCCCATCTCTACTAAAAATATAAAAAGTTAACTTGGTGTGGTGGTGGGTGCATATAATCCCAGCTACTTGGGAAGCTGAGGAAGGGAGAATCACTTGAACCTGGCAGGCGAAGGTTGCAGTGAGCCGAGATCGTGCCATTGCACTCCAGCCTGGGCAACAGAGCAAGACTCTGTCATAAACACACACACGCACGTGCGCGCGCACACACACACACAATCTTGTAATCTCTTCTCTTCAATATATTAATCAAAATTATTTTACAGTCCATATCTGCAAACCTTATTATCTATCAATCTATCAGCTGCATTTATTTCTGTTGTTTTTGTTTTTGTTTTAATATTGCTGTATAGAAACTTTTTAGTTTGATGTATCCCACTTGTCTATCTTCAATTTTGTAGGCTGTGGTATTTTATCCAACAAATTACTGCCCCGAATAATGTCATGCAGCTGACATTATTTCCCTATGTTTTCTTCTACTAGTTTTATAGTTTCAGGTCTTACATTTAAGTCTTTAATCCATTCTGAGTTGATTTTCATATGATGTGAGTTAAGGGTCTAATATATTTCTTCTTCAGGTGAAATATCCAGTTTTCCCAACACTACTTGTTGAAGAGAGTGTCCTTTCCTTTTGTGTATTCTTGGGACCTTTATTGAAGCAATCTCATAACTAGGTATGAACCCAAAGGGAAATAAATTATTTTACCAAAAAGATACATGCACGCATATGTTTGTCGCAGCACTATTCACGATAGCAAAGACATGGAATCAGTCTAGGTGCCCATCAATGGTGGACTGGATAAATGAGATATGGTACACATGCACCATGAAATACTACACAGCCATAAAAAGAAGAAAATCATGTCCTCTACAGCAACATGGATATGGCAGGAGGCAATTATCCTAAGCAAATTAGCACAGGAACAGAAATCCAAATACTCCATGTTCTCACTCGTAAGTAGGAGCTAACATCAAATATACATGGACATAAAGATGGGACCAATAGACAATGGGAACTACCAGAATGGGTAAGAGAGGAGGAAACATGGACTGAAAAGCTACGTACTGTGTACGTTGCTCACTATCTGGGTGACAGCCTCAGCAGTACACAATATACTAATGTAGCAAGCATGTACATGTATCCCCTGAATCCCATATTTTAAAAAATTAAATAAACTGACTGCAAACTTATGACATTATTTCTGGACTCATTCAAGTAGATATTTAGTAATGTATAGATTTTTTAAAGTTTTAGTGAATAAAACTAGGTATTTTAATGTACTAAGAATTATGCACTTACAAACTGATTAAAGCAATCAACTAGCCAGACCGCTGTGAAATTTAAAAATACTTCAGCATAATAAATAAAGAATTCGTTATTCCTATGTATTACCCCATTAGCCTTAAATATAAAATTCAACATTAATGTTGATATATCTTATATGTTATATCACTAATTTAAAATAATTAGAACTGTATTACCCATTGAGTGAAATGTTTTTCTGTCATGCCATGTCATGTTATTCTATGAATGATAGTTTGCATATTTACAGTAGAAACTTAAACTTAAATTTAGCTATTAACTTTTATCATCTTTCCTTGGGGGTGAGTTTATGTTTAAGACTAAAGGATATATCTTTTATTCATTAATTACTACCTTAAATATTATGAAAACAGACTTTTCTGCAAACACAAGCTAATTGAACTTGAATTTAACATATGATTAAGCAAAATCTCAAAATCATGTTTTATTTTGCTTATATCAAAGACTAAGCTACCTAATAATACATATTCTTTTTTATTTTCTAAGGAAATACAGTTGACGATGTTAGGTAGAGTGATTACTGTAAAGTCAGAGTGACTTTTCATAATAATTTACAACCCTAAGAATTTCTATGAAATAATCGATTATTCTGGGGATTATCAGAGCATTCATTTCCAGTTTAAGATAAGATTTCAAGGACTACAAACTAATAATACCACTTGGGCACTGAATTTTGCATAGAAATAAAAAAATACACATGAGTTTGAAATAATAAAAATTGCTGAAAAGTTTACATGAAAATTGAAAACATTTTAGTATTCCTCTTGAAAATATCTCAATTCCAAAACTGTATGGAGTAATAAAAGTACTCAACTATGCTTAGAAGACATCATTCTGGAATTAAACTTTTGTGTTCTACAAAATAAGACATTTTAAGCCCTGGTGCTCAGGTGACCCACCAAATTAAAGCAGAAGCAAAATTAGAAAGCAATTATAAAAATGTGAAATTAGCTCAATGATCTGCTTTTTATTCTCATAAAATATTAGTCAATGTAAATATTTTGTAACTAAATAGACTTCCAAATCTTCAGAGAAGTTATCAAATTATTAAATCTTTAGTTATGATGTGGTACGTATGTGTGTGTGTGTGTGTGTGTGTATGTGTGTACAAACATTTATATGAATATATGGGACTTGTGTTCAGTCCTACAGATGCTGTAGAGTGAAATCTAGCGGGTCTACATGGAAAGAGAACAAGGAATAGGGAAGTAAACAGAGAAGCTCTATTTTGAGTTAAGTTTACATAAGTACTTCCCAAACTGGGAGCCTCTAGATGAAACCTCAGTTTCTTAACTTAAACTCCACATGTATTCGTCATGCTGTCTATGTGTTTGTATATGTGTATATGAGTGTGTGTGCATACATATGCAAACAAATATGTGTGTGCATTATTTTTGTATATTTGTTGTTATAACTGACCAAAATCTTCCAGAAGTAGTGATTCAGAGATCAGGAAGTAGATTCTTGAAGCTCCTGTTACTGCTGGTACTGATGCATGTTTTTCGACAAACTCATAAAATTTATGACTGTGCATGGCAGGGCATTATTTTAAGTACTCAAACATAAGCATAAGTTTCTAGATAGTTATGTTAAATAAAGTGTTATGTTGAATCTTTGTAACAGCGGTGAACCTCTATTTGAGGTAACTGTAATTGCATTGCTTACCAGGAAGATATGAATTTTGATTGAATTGAGACCATCAAGATAAAAATACATGTTAAAATTATAAAAGATAACTATGAAAAAGGTAAAGGTAAAGGTAAAGGGGATCAATCAGATCGAACACAGGAAACAAGAAAAAAAGACAAACCTCGCAAGAATTGAAATAATACAAAATAGTATGATATAGTGAGTGAAAAGAAACCACTAGAGATAAATTTTTAATATGCTAAGATATTCTCAGTGTAGATACAACACATAATACACAATGTACAAAATGTAGCTGCATGCTCTTTACAAGCTTAATGCTGTTTATTTATAGTTAGAAAGAAAACTCCCAAATCAGGCAACTTTGGATAAGATGCATTCAAAATAGTTGTTGAAAATAGGATATGCTGTAATTTCTATTTCACATAATAAAGAGCAGAAAACTAGCAACATATATAGGAACTGAACAATCACGTTTATAGAAATCTGACCACATATTCATATTTTATAAGCACATATGAAATATTAATATTTGATTATATACTAGACAGAAAGATGCAAGGCGCCCAAGTCTTTGAAAACCTGAACCACCACCAGTCTCTTTTAGTCTTTTTGTTTTATAATGATATGAACACTATTGAGTTACAAGCCATTGTTAATTGGATTTTCTAATATTTTCAGCCAATATTCATATAAATTCACAGTGCCTAGGCCAAAGATAACTACATGAACCAAAATGTTTATTGAAGAAATATTGCACTGCTTTTGCTTGCAGTCTGTACTGATAATGTTCCCATTAACTGATCGTTCTCAGTTAAATTGAATCTAGGGAGTAGACTTGGCAGAAGGGAGTACAGTTCAGTAACATGGTGCATCTTCTAAAGAATAATGAGATTACTATTTTGTTGCAGATTGTGTGATCTGAGACCTTGAAATTTTTGACAGCTTGAGTTCTGTCAGTTATATCTATATTTTGTTTATTGAGAGTTAATTGCTTACTGTGCATGCTTTCATTGAAATAGATTTCATTTTACTCTGGAGCTATGAAAAGGATAATCCTTTTATTATTATGTGAAAAAAGATTTCAAGTTTAAATAACTTCATATAAAATGACATAAATTTTATTGCATTATATTGAATATTATAAAATATTTTGTTACTTATTTTTCTAAAGGTTTTAAAAAATGTGATATCCAATTTTATATTTTCAACTTTCTAAGTTTTGAAATTGTAAGAAAAACATTTAAAAAGTCGAGAAGACTCAGATTATTTGGTTGGCACTTTTTTGCCTGGCATTTGGTTGTCCTTTCTCTTTATTCCAATTTTACAGCAGTTCTACCACATTTATTTTATTTTATTTTTCAAGTCATTAATATCTTGAAGATGCCAGCAGAGTTGTGTTGTGGAACTATTCCCACCATTTCCTTTGCATTCATTTAAAAATTAATCTGTTAGAGTCGTATATTCATTTTCCTTAAACTTATTTTTAAAGAAGAGTCTTTTATGTGTTTCAAATTTAAGAGAACCTATCCAGATTTTTAATTTTGATTTTCAAACACAGCTCTTGTCAGGAACTGGATATTTTTATTTTATTGTTATTACTTATTATTTGAAACCGAGTCTCGCTTTGTTGCCCGGGCTGGAGTGCAATGGTGCCATCTCGGCTCACTGCAACCTTCACCTCCCGGGTTCAAGCGATTCACCTGCCTCAGCCTACACACTAACTGGAACTACAGGCATGCACCACCATGCACGGGTAATATTTTTTGTAGTTTTAGTACAGATGGGTTTCACCATGTTGGCTAAGCTGGTCTCGAACTCCTGATCTCAGGTGATCCACTCGCCTCAGCCTCCCAAAGTGCTGGGATTATAGGCATGAACCACATGGCCTGGAAATAACTGGGTACTTTTTATAATATAGTATGAAAACTCTGGGAATCAGATGTCCCCTTTTTTCCAGGGTTTATCATTATTGCTGTTTTATTGCTGTGCTGTTTTCCAGGACTAATTTTCTAAAAATATATATATATTTTTTTCATTTGTGGCCACTAACATCTCTTCTCTATTAGCTTAATGGCCTGCTAATGCTTGGACAGAGATTTTTTTTTTAAAGTCTTGGACCAATATTTCTCTCACTATTTCTTAAGGAGCTCTATTTGAATTGAGGCATTCTTTCAATGATCTGGAAGTTTACACCTCTACCTTAGCTTCCACTTCCGGCTTTCACAGAGCCTGAATTACTGTCAGAAGCCAGAGATGAGAGTTTTCTTTCTTTTCTGTGTGTGGCCCCCATTAATATATCAGAGAGCTTTTCAAAGCTCCCAATGAATATCTCATTTTTCAGTTTTTAAAAATGTATTGGCCAATCATATGTTTGCTATACTTGATGTTACTGCCTCATACTACTACAGTAGTCAACAATTTCCTCTGATTTTTTAGATAAATTTTTATGGTAGGAATTTTATCACTGAGGGAAAACTGAGTCAGTTCAAATAAAACTAGGCTTTTTTCAGGAAATTGCCAGACAGGTCAAATAGTAGTAATTCTCTTGGGATGGTTCTTTAGGGAACACAAATTCTTTTTTCCCTCTCAAGTGTCTGCTAGGATGCCGGTTTTCTCAGCTGCTGTAATTTGACGTTACTGATTATTAAGAATACCACAAAGATGCAGAGAGAGATATGGGATGAAGGCACATTTAAACAGTACAAATATCCCTGTTCTTACTGAAACTCATCTTATTTTCTTATTTAATTTTATTTTTTAAATTGAAAAATAATTATTCTACATCTTCATGAAGTACATGGTAATGTTTCAATACCTATACAGTGTAGCGAGCAGATCAGGATAATTAGCATATCTATCATCCCGAGCATGTATCAGTTATTTGTACTAGAAACCTTCAATGTCCTTTTAGCTATTTGAAACTATATAATATATTATTATTAACTGTAGTCCTTTTACAGTTGTATAGACTAATTGAACTCATTCCTCCTATCTAGCTGTGATTTTGTAACTGTTAACAAATCTCTCCCTCTCTCTCTCTCCCTGTCCCAGCTCATATTGTTTACATGTTTGTCCACTCCAAATCTCATGTTGAAAAGCAATCCCCAGTGCCGAAGGTGGGACCTGGTGGGAAGTCTTTGAGTCATGGTGGCAGATCTCTCATAAAAGTCTTGGTGCCAAGTCAAAGTAATGAATTTGCTCATTTTTCAAATAAAAAAATTGCTGTTGAAATTTTACAAGCTTTGGTTAATTTTCACAGTTATGAAAAATGTGATTTTTGACAATATTTGCCAGGAATCTTATTACATGTATGTAGAGTCAATTTTGGAGGCTCTTATTCTATCACCCTGGAAATGCTTGTTTCTGGAATGTGTTTTTAAAGAAAATCAAGTCTCTTCAAAACATTTCCACTTTTAAAGGACATTGGTAGCTTCAGATAACATTCTCTCTAGACCATCAGCTCTTAGGTTATTTTTAGATTAGTTTTAATGTGTCTTTTCTTTTAGATATTAAAGATATACATGAATCCTACATAGAAAGATTTAGAGATACTGATGATACAAGTTGAATACATCAATATCTCATTATCTGAATTGGATAAATTATTCAATTAATCTATAAACATTTTGTTCTGATATATTTAAAGATACATAATCTTCAGTAACTACATTTCTCTTAAAAATCTCTTAAAAGATGATATTTTTGGTTTGAATTTTGACTTCTTTGTTTTTGTGAAAATAACATCTAAAAATTATGTAAACTATACGCTGTGTATGCCCTAAGGGAGTACAGAGAAAAAAAGCTCTAACCTTGATAATTCATATAAGTATCTGGGATTATGCTTCTGCTTGTCTGCTTATTCTGGTCCTGAATATTGGTGTCAGATTAAAGTCATTGTATTCTACCTTACATCATGAAAAGTGAGAAATATTCATAGGTAATGCTATTGATTCTCAGGAAGCTTTAAAAAACCGATATGGAACTAGTTCAATGCCCAAAGAATGTATGTATCACATGCTTATGGTTAGTGAATTAATATTTTCATAGCTGTTAAGGAAATCTCAAAATGTACCTTCAGAATTTTTGTTTGAGGAAGAATTGAAACAATTTAAGAGCTGATAAACTTTAAATTGGTCACATAAAATCCTGTGCCAACACAATAGAAAATGCAAGTCAAAATATATGTAGAAAATAAGTAGATATAGAATAAGATATACAATAATTATTTATGTCATTTTATTGCCCGTTATTTAAGATAAATATATTAGATCTGAAAGCCATATCATATACTTACTCTAATGAAAGACAAATTGTTTATATTATCCCTGATTTTTAACAGCAAATATTCATTTGTGTAAAATAGTCTTATGATAAAACTTATTTTCCATTTTACCCTGAATTTTTACTTTCTATTTCCAGATTTTTTTGTCTTAGCTTTTAGAGTATTAAGGGGAAATTGAACAAGTAGTGAGTGGTTCAGCTATTCTCCTCCCAACAAAGTGACACAGGTAAAGTAATCATGTACATCTGACCTTTAAAACGTAATACTCCAGTGATTGCCAAAAGGCCAGCTCGATGTTTTAATGTGCTGCTGCACTTTCACATGTAATAATCAGGAGTTGACATTTATAAAACTGCTGATGCAGTCTGGTAACACCCTGATATCTGAGTTGTTATATAATTCTATCTTTACCATGGTAATGGATATGTAAGTGTGTTAGAGGTTAACACTTGAGAATTTTGATCAAAAACTTTTATCACTTAGTTAACCAAGTATTTAAAAACATAAATATAATTTTATAGTTATTTGCTGTGAATACACAAATTTATACTCATTCAAAGTAACCATTTAAGTAAATCAGTAAGAAAAATATCACGTAACCAAGGTTGAAGACAAATGTAAAATATTTTTTAATAGTTGACAACGCTGAACATGATTTTTCACTTTCCTTCTATATCACTAAATATAATGTTTACTTGGCAATAATTTTCCCCAAGAAGGCAAATGAGAGATCTCCACTGGCTGCAAAAACAAACGAAATACCTTACTGAAATATTTTTAACATTTTTATAAATTTCATCTAGAAAAATTATTTCTAATATGATCTTATGTTTTAAATAATTCAAAAAGAGGATAAGCAAATACTATTTTAATGTAATAATTATTTTGTCTAAAATATCTAGATTTAGAACATTTTTATTCGTCAAATACATGTGCATAGTTTTAACCATCCTGGTGAATTTCTTCAGGCTCACAGTTACACAGAGTATAACTTTAGGAAATGCAACTTTATCTAGTATTTATATCTCCATTTAATGTGTTTTTCAAAATTAGAATATCTATTTTCAATTATTTACATTATAAACATTATTTTTCTCATGTTTAATGCTTGAGACACTTATAATTAATAGGAATCATATTTTCAATGGGAACATTCTTCTGGAATTTAACCAGATAGATAGATAGATAGATAGATAGATAGATAGATAGATAGATAGATAGATAGATAGAGATAGAGATATAATTATATTGTTACTTTAAATGCATTTTCAAAAATATGCAAGATGACATTTTATTAAATTTAGAAATCAGTGAAATTTACTGATGATGTCATAGAAAATATTTGTGAACATTTATGTTTCCTTCACTCTCTGTACAACAAATTGACCAGTTCAGACATATTTTTG
Organism: Macaca nemestrina; assembly: GCF_043159975.1. Classification (NCBI taxonomy): domain Eukaryota; kingdom Metazoa; phylum Chordata; class Mammalia; order Primates; family Cercopithecidae; genus Macaca; species Macaca nemestrina. The sequence continues at coordinate 64,354,515 of NC_092131.1, forward strand.
AAGAGACACCTACATAAATACAGTTACAAGTAAACATAGGCCCACCATCAATATCTCAAAACTGTCATTTGGGCAGTTACCTACTACCACACACACATGCACATGCAGTACACCAGAAAATTAAAAAAAAAATGTTTTTTTCAGGATACATTGTTTTATGTTGACAGAACAGCTATCACTGGAAAATTCATATTTTGTCAAACATGATAGATATACTCTCACCTAATATGTTCTTTGCTGAAATAGCTAAATCTCTGGAAGAAAGTTTGACTAGAGTGGTTCATGCCACTAGGGTATGCTTAAATTTAACCTGAGCTTCTTTTTGAAAGTTAGTGTGTGATGGTTAATACTGAGTGTCAACTTGATTGGATTGAAGGATGCAAAGTATTCTTCCTGAGTGTGTCTGTGAGGGTGTTGCCAAAGGAGATTAACATTTGAGTCAGGGGACTTGGAAAGGCAGACCCACCCTTAATCTGGGTGGGCACTATATTCTGGCTCTGCTGGCAGAGCCAGAATGTAAAGCAGGCGGAAAAAAAACAAGTAACATGAAAAGGCTAGACTGGCTTAGCCTACCAGCCTACATCTTTCTCCCATGCTGGAAGAAATCCCTCAAACATCAGAAAAGGGCCCTCAAACATCAGACTCCAAGTTCTTCAGCTTTGAGACTCGAACTGGATTCCTTGCTGCTCAGCTTGCGCATGGCCTATTGTGGGACTCTGTGACTGTGTGAGTCAATTCTCCTTAATAAACTCCCATATATATGTGTGTGTGGTGTGTGTGTGTGTATATATATATCCCATTAGTTCTATCCCTCTAGAGAACACTGACTAATACAAAGTGCCAGGTAATAATTTTTACTGAATATCTGTTTTGTCCAAATTGTGCTGTATTTGTTGAGACAAATTGATAAAGAGAGAAAAGGATATTTAATAGATGTATGAAATGGCTTGTGTGTATTAGTGCCTTCTCACACTGCTATGAAGAAATACCTGAGCCTGGGTAATTTACAAACAAAAGAGGTTTAATTGACTCACAGTTTTGCATTGCTAGAGAGGCCTCAGGATACTTACAATCATGGCAGAAAGCACCTCTTCACAGGACAGTGCAAGAGAGAATGAGTGTCAGCAGGGCAAATGCCGATACTTGTAAAACCATCAGATCTCATGGGAACTCACTCACTATCAGGAGAACAGCATGGGAGAAACCACCCCCATTATTCAATTATCTCCCACTGGGTCTCTTCCATGACAAATGGGGATTGTGGGGATTCCAATTCAAGATGAGACTTGGGTGGGGACACAGCCAAACCATATCAGCTTGTTTGCAATGTAATTTGTCCAAAGTTATTATTTGGTTAAAATATATTTATATGGAGATTACTCCTGTATATCTGGTAGAAAGAAATGTTACATTTAGCAATCACAGGGTGATCAAGGATAATATATGTCCAGTTGATGTAAGAATTCAATGCTGTAAATGTTAAACTTGCCAACAGTAATCTGCTATATACAACGGGTGGGGTAAGTAATAGGAGAACAATGAATCTGAAAATGAAACAGGAAGAACCAATCTTGGAAAGTAATCTGAAAGCAAATTCAGTAACTTCAAAAGCAAAAGATTTTGAAAATAATAAACTTTGATTAAAAATCAATCCATCAAAATCATTTTAATTTCATCTAGCTCTATTTTAGTTAAAATAACTGCTCTTTCAAGTATCATTTAGATGAGTATATATTAACAATTTTAGTAATTTTGATAACCTAACAGAAAGGTAACTCTTGACCAGAAAAACTTGCAGAAGGTTGTTTAGGAAACGGATATCATTCTGCGTGTTTCAATCCAATCAAGTTGACACTTAATATTAATCATCATATTTACTAAGACTGTTACCAGATATGAAGTCCTGACTGTGAGTTGTCCAGATTCTTAGTGCATTTAACAAAGAATTGAACTAAATGCATAAACAAAGCAACAGAAAACAAAAGCAATGTTTATTGAGGCGGAAGTATACTCCACAGAGCGAGAGTGGGCTCAAGCAAGCAGCCCAAGAGCCCTGAATATAGTATCCCTTGGGGTTTTATTGACTAAAAGAATTGGTAACACCTGTGGGTACCCTTCTGAGGCCTCTAATTGGTTACACCCTATACAAATGAAGACTTGGCCCATGACCAGTCAGAGGCTGAAGTGGAGGCTTAGTTCATGGCCAATCAGAGGCTGATGTTTTCCTATCGGCTTAATTCCAAAAAGTCAGCTATAGGTTGGCCTTAGGCTCCCTGTCTGCAGATTCTATTCTCTTGCCTCATTTTCCCCTGAGAGACATGATCCCTGTAAATCTTTATGGGAAGCAGAGAGACTGACGGTCTTTTTTTTTTTTTTAATTAATTTATTTATTTTTATTTTACTTTAAGTTCTAGGAAACATGTGCAGAATGTGCAGGTTTGTTACATAGGTATATATGTTGTATGGTGGTTTGCTGCACCTGTCAACCTATCATCTATGTTTTAAGCCCCACATACATTAGGTATTTGTCCTAATGGTGTTTCTTCTGTAACTGCTTCATGCTAATTGGGGCGCCGTCCCCAGGTGGGGACCATAGCACTCTTGTAGACTATGGAACTGTTGCCTGTTCTCTTTAGTGAAGACAGGGTGACGTCTGGATGGCTGTGCCTGACATAATTATCTGGAACTGGCTGGTAGCTCTGCTGCATGATCATTTGGAGCTTAATGGTCTTTAGATGAGAATAAATAAATCTGGTTAAAAGATTTTAAAAACTTGGTCCAAAAACTAATAGTTTTTTTTTCACTAGCAATGGGCCAGCTAAGGGAAGGAACCATGAAGCCCAACTTAATGTCCTTGTCCAGAAGCCTCATGACTCAGACAATCATTGTTGCATTTTGGAGTCCTGGTCAGCTAATTTTTGAGCTGCATCCCTTACTAATCCTGGTGGATTGACATAAACACAGCATCTTCCTCTAGGAAAATACATAAGCCACTGTTTTTTTTTTTGTTTGTTTGTTTTTGTTTTTGTTTTTGTTTTGTTTTGTTTTCAGCTAGGAGATCCATTCCTCTTCTATTTTGTAAAGCTACTGCTGCCAAGAAATCTACTTAATTTTGTAAGATGATGATATTAATACTTTGAGCATTGTCTTCCAAGCTGTCTGAACGATCCTTAGACAAGCATTGTTAATATGATAGGGAAGTTGCAAGCCTGCTAACTCCCATTCCTACACCTGCTGTTATTCCTAGCACTACCAAAAGGGAGTATTCCTTGTGTGGTTCATTTGTGTCTGATGGTTGCAGGTAAAGGTATGATAAGAGACTGGTTATTGGGAGCTATATTTATTTCAGAGGCTAAATAAATGAGAATACAGGTTTCTGTCCAATTGGCTGGTAAACATGAGTAGGAACTGGTCCCACTCAGGAAAAAGGCTCCTTGTTTTTCTAGACAAAAGTTGTTCTCTGTGGTGAGCATATGGGTTAGCTTGTTGTTTCTGCTTTCCCTAGTTGTTAAGGTTCCTGCTAAAGTAGCCCTGGTTAAAGGCTGAAAACATTTTTGGGAAGTGTCCTGAGCTGCCCCATGGTCTTGCTTTTCCAGTGGAGGCAGTTAAGCTTAGTGTCCACCAGCAACCACCCAGAGGTTTTTTTCGTACTGGGGAACCAAAAGGCAACTAGATGTCTCAGAATTAGTGCAGTCTTCCCGAGGAAAAATGTGAATACAGCCAGTGGGTCTACCTTGACAGTGTTTAGTCTGTGTGTGCTTTAAAGTGCCCTCTACTAGGGGTCATTTTTATAAAAACTCTACAGGTTTTCTTAATGAAGTTGTTTAGGCGACTGCATAGCTTACATGATCATGTGAGTGGCTAATCTCCAGGGATTAATTGTATTGAGGACTTTTCGAGGTTCCCAGGGCGTAACCAAAATTTTGGCTTGTTTTAATACAAAGCAGCACCTGGAATTTTAATTCTGTGTGCATTGATATTAGGCCCCAAATGAGTTTTGAGGGGATGTAACCCCAGAAAGTTTGCTTTGATAGTAATGAAGAAGGCTTACTTTTTGTTTTGTAACTTTTGTCATTTCCATAATTTTGAAGTCATACAAGTCATCCAGGTTCATTAATTTTAAGGGAGTTCCCCCCTTGTAGTTAGGGTGATAGGTCATTTTTTCAAGGGCCCAAGATCAGGCTGGGATTGATGGCAGTATAAATAGTTCTTTGCCAAAGCTGGACTGGTGGTATTTGACAGTCCATGTGTTAAATTTAAAAATTTCTTAATAAATACTCATCATTCATTAATTGCCAGTATATGTAGACTGTGGCAAATCATTATAAAGCCAAAATACTTATCTGTTATTTTGTTATTTGAACAGGAACTTCAGGGAGTGGATACCTATACTGTCAGGAATGATCATTATAAAAATGAATGAAAACATTTTGCTTAATTATCACAAAGGAAGTGATTCCATCCATTCGGAAGAGGGCAATTAAGCTGTAAAAATACAAAAATAGCTATTATTATCCAACTTACAGTAACTATGCAACAAAGACACCAAAGAGAGTTGGTAGGCATTTACTTATCTTTTGACTGTCATTTAAACAGGTACTCCAGGTCTTCCGCAGATTCACAGGCATAGCAGCTGGCAGGAGCTCTGGGTTTCAGGCCTGGAGCTTCAGGTATTGCAGGCTTAACCCTGGAAAAAATGGATCCAACTATCTAATCCTAGTACTTTGAGGTGGAAGGCATAGCCAGTACCACTGAAAAGGGTCCCTTCCATTAGGGTAGTAGTTGTTGAGCAGGTGACCACTCTTTCTACATTTTAACAAGTGCCTTATCTCCTAGCCTGATCTTCGGTTGCTTGTTATTTCCCGGTGTGGGGAGTCACTGAGTTCCAAACTCTTGCAAATTCTGCCAAAACTGTCCCAAGCTAACTAGATATTCTATTAGAGTGGCAATTTCTGGATCAATAATTAGATCATTAGTTTAAAATGGCCTCTCATATAACATTTCATAGGGGCTCCTATTACTTTTTGCTCTTGGGGGATTACAGATGCTTAAGAGGGCTATGGGCAGCAAACTGACCCAAGTCTCTGATGTTTCCTGACATAGCTTAGCTAACACCCATTTTAGAGTGTGAATAGTCCTATCTGCTTTCCCAGAGGATTGAGGTCTCTGTGCTAAATTTAAATAGTATTTGATTCCAAGAGCCTTAGTAATCCCTTGAGTCATCTGGGAGACTTAAGATGGGCCATTATCATTCTGGAGGCTTTGGGGTTACCCAAACTGAAGGATCATCTCCTTTAAGAGAACCTTCATAACTTAATTAGCATTCTCTGTTCTGGTAGGTTAAGCTTTAACCCAGCCAGTAAAGATGTCAATTAGTACTTACAAAAACTTGTGTCCTCTGCAAGCTGGCACATGAGTAAAGTCCAGTTGCCAGTCTTCTCCTGGGTAGGTTCCCCTTCTCTGAACTGATTCTATTAGATGGGGTACTTTGCTTCCTGGATTGTTGACTACACACACTGAGCAGGCTTGGAAGACCTGCTTAACTGCCAAAGCCAAGTTAGGCCCAATAAAGGGTCTGTTTACCATTGCCAGAGTTGCCTCTCTCACCTTATGGTAAGAGTTATGCAGGGTTTTTGTAACTTTTCATTGAGCTGTTTGAGGGAGATATAATTTTGATCCTATATGTCATCAGAATCTTTGTTTTTGACCTCCTTGCTCCTTTGTTAACTATTTTTTCCTGTGATGTGTATTCAGGTTCTATTAGGGAATCAAAGAAGGGAAGCAGTCCTAAGATTTGTTGAGACTACACACTGAAAGCTGCTGCTTTGGCTTCCTTATCAGCCTTTTTGTTCCCTTGTGCTATAGGGGTTAAGTCCTTTGATGCCGTCTACAATAGATCATGGCTACAGCCTCTGGCAACTGTATTGCTTCCAATAGCTGTAGAATTTCAGACCCATGCTTTATGAGGGAACATTTTCTAGTTAGTAGTCCCCTTACTTTCCAAACTGCAGCTTGAGTATGAGCCATGAGAAATGCATATTTGAAATTTGTATAGATATTTAGCTTCTTCCCTTTTCCCAATATCAGGGCCCAACTGAGAGCAATGATCTCAGCATTTTGTGATGATGTGCCTGGGGTAGTGGTTGGGTCTCAATGATGATGTTGTAATTTACTACCACATATCCAGCCAGGCATTCAGGCATTCTCCATTGGACACAAAGCTATTGCTGTCTGTAAACCAGTTATCCTCTGAATTTGGGAGGGGGTGATCTTTTAAATCAGGTCAGCTGACATATGTGTATGCGATGACCTGCCTGCAGGAGTGACCAATCATTGGACCTGTGGGCAGCAATGAAGCTGGATTCAAGGTGTTACAGGTTTTAAGGGTAACCTCTGGATTGCCTAGGAACATAGTCTGTTATTTGGTTAACCTTTCTTCCATCATTCAGATATGTCCTTTTATTTCCAGGACTGACCTTACCTGAAGTAGGGTTAACACTTTCAGTGGTTGACCCAGGGTGATTTTAGTGGCTTCCTCCACTAAGATAGCAGTGCCTGCTATTGCCTGCAGGCAGCTTGGCCTCCCTGAGGCCACTCTGTTCAATTTCTTTGAAAAGTAGATGGTTGGTATGGGTTCTGATCCCAGTTTCTGGGTTAGTAGTCCCACAGCTATGCCCTTTTTTTCTGCTATATACAAGGAAAAAGGCTTAATGAAGTTTGGGATGCTAAGAGTGGGAGCTTAGTTAAGAGCCTGTTTTAACTTGGCAAAGTTTCCCCTCATTTCTAGGGCCCATATCATTGACTCATTTTCTGGCCCCCTTGTTGCTTTATAAAGGAGTTTTGCTATGACCCCAAATTTGGAACACATATTCTGCAAAGCCTGGCCATTCCCAAAAAGGAATGAAGCTGTTGCTTAGTACTGGGGGCTCCTAACCATATATATCTTGTACCATTCTGGGGATATTTGCCAGGTCATGGGGATCAAAATATACCCCAAATATTAAACCAATTGAAGGGTGATTTGAGCCTACTTTTTGAACACTTTGTATCCCCTGTGTGCGAGGAAATTCAAGATCTTTATAGTAACTTGATTAGATGCCTCCCAGGTTGGGCTACACACAAAAAGGTTATCTACATACTGGAGTATACTCCTGTTTTCCAATTGTAGATCCCTCAGATATCTTTCTAAGACTCAGGCCAGGAAAAAAAAAAAAAAAGGTGGGAAAGGTGGGGGCAGCTATTTTGAAAGTCCGGAGGGAATACTGTCCATCCAGGTGTATTGTGTTTTTTCTCTGCGATTAGGATCTTCCCATTCAAAAGCAAAAAGGTATTGAGATTTTAGAAAAGAAAACATCTTTCAAGTTTTGGACTGAGAACTAGTCTATGCTCCCTGGCACTTGAGTTAAAAGAGTATATGGATCTGTCACTAATGGATGGATTAGGATCACAGCCTCATTAATTGCCCTTAAACCTTATATCAAATGGTATTAGCCAGAAGACTTTACATGGGGTTATTATATTACAGGGAGAATTACAAGGTTTTAGAAGTCCATGGGCAAGCAATTTCTTAAGTACATATGCTAGGACCTTTCTTGCTTCCAGTTTAATGGGGTATTGTTCGCTGGGGTATTTAAGCTGTATTTTGACTGGCACTGCTGTTTTAGCCCTTCCTGGTCTCCCAGGATACAATGCTAGCAAGTTGACCTGCTTGTTGACATGGTCCGGAACATTGCCTGTATCACAGACCATTAGAAGTCTTGCCAGGTGGTGCTTAAATTGTAGCAGTGCCCCTAGTTATCCTGTGCAGAGATCTTGGTACAAAGGGGACCTCTCCATTCTACATCAAGGTAGATTTCCAGGCCTTTGGAGTACCTGCTACTGTAGATTTGCAGTTTGAGCTGCCCAAACCTTCCTGTGAAGAAATCTTAGTGCAGGACAGTCCTCTTTACTACGTGCCCAAGCAGATGTCCAGGTTTTTGGAGTACTCACTCCCCTGGATTAGGAGTTTCCGTTGCCCCAATACCCATGCGGAGAGCTTGGAGCTAAAAGGGTTTCACAGCTTCAAACCTAGGCACACCTCTGAGTGCATAGTGGCCACTCATTGATTATCCTTTGGTGCTGGTGCTTGTACCTGCCATTTCAGGGACCTGCAGGTGGGCATGCTAGGTCCAGCCCCACCTATTATGGTCCCCACCCTTCCCATGCTTAGCAGGGAATTCAAATCACTGTAATTTACATAGGTCAGCATCAAAGAGCTTTGGTGCATAAAGGAATATCAAAGATATACCCAGCCACATGAGCTACAGATGGCTCTTACCTATAAGTACCATCTACTGGCTTGTTGGTTGAACAGTGCAGCCCAATATAAAACCTACCAAAAGAAGTGGATAGGGCTATAGAAGCAAAGACAAAAGACTTTACCCAGTATTCTCTATCAGATATGGAAGAAGGAAAAGGGAAAGAGAAAGAGCAAGAAAAGAACCCACAAACTATTATAGGGAAAAAGAGAAAAAGAAAAAAATTCTACTTGCACAAATGAATTTTGTTTTCAAAAATTTAGAAGTGTGTGCACCTCCAGATGAGAAGGAACCAGGGCAAAAATTCTAGCACCATAAAAAGTCTGAATGTATGACACCATGAAAGGAACACACTAGCTCTCCAGCAATGGTCCCTAACCAAAATGGAAACTCAGAAATGACAGAGAAAGAATTCAAAGCAAGTATTGCAAGGAAGTTCAATGAAATTCATGACAAGGTTGAAAATTAACACAAAGAAATTTCTTTGAAAAAATCTAGGAAATGAAGGAATGGATAAATATTGTAAAAAGAAATCAAGTAGAGCTTCTGGAATTTAAAAACTCACTTAAGAAACTTTAAAATAGAATGGAAAGTTTTCTCAGTAGACTGGATCCAACAGAAGAAATAATTTTAGAGCTTGAAGACTGGTCTCTTTAACCCAGTCAGAGAAAAATAAAAAAAATAAATAAATCTTAAAAAATAAAGTCTTTAAGAGATATAAGATTATGTAAATTGGTCGAATCTACAGCTTATTGACAGTCCTGAGAGAGAAGTATAAAAAGTAAACAATCTGGAAAACATATTTGAGGAAATAATCCAAGAAAACTTCACTGATCTTTCTAGAGAGGTAGATATCTAGATCTAAGAAATCCAGAGAACAGCTGTGAGATACTATTCAAAATGAATATCACCAATGCATATAGTCACCGGACTATCCAAGGTCAATGCTAAAGAAAATAATCTTAAAGACAGCTAGAGAAAGATGTCAGATTACATACAAAGGGAACGCCATCAGACTAACAGCAGATTTCTCAGCATAAACCTTTCAAACCACAAGAGATGGGTGGCCTATTTCTCCTTTAAGCATTCTTAAAGAAAAGAAATTTTGACCTAGAATTTGTCATCTCACCAAGATAAGCTTCATAAGCAAAGGAGAAATAAAAGGTTTTCCAGATAAATAAACACTAAGGGAATTTGCAGTCCAGGCTTTATAAGAGATTCTTAAGGGAGTTCAAGTACCACAAAAACACACAACAGAATTTTTAAAGCAACTATATAATAAAACTACAAAAGAAAAGGCTAACAACTTCATGATAGGTTTAAAACCTCATATATTAATATTACTTTTGAATGTAAAAGGTCTAAGTACCCTACTTAAAAGGAACAGAGTGGCAAGTGCGAAAAAAAGAACATGTCCATTTACAATTGTCAAGAGACTTATCTTACACATAGTGACAGAAAACCCATAGACTCAAAGTAAAGGGTTGGACAAAGATCTATTGTGAAAGCAGAAAATAAAAAAGATCAGGAGTTGCCCGTCTTACATTTGAGAAAAGAGACTTTAAACCAACAACAGTACAAAAGGACTCAGAAGGGCATTACGTAATGATAAAGGGTTCAATTCAACAAGAAGACTTAACTATTCAAAATGTATATGCACCCAAATTTGAAGCACCCAGATTCTTAAAACAAGCACTTCTGGAACTACCAAAATACTTAGAAAGCCTCATAATAATAGTGAAGAACTTCAACATCTCATTGTGAGCATTAGACAGATCATAAAGTCAGAAAGCTAAGAAAGAAGTTTTGAACTTTACACAACACTTAACCAATTATATATAATAGACATCCACAGAATATTCCTCCTATCAAAGAATATACATTCTTCTCATCTGCACATGAAACATGCTCCAAGACTGATCACATGCTTGGTCATAAGACAAACCCCAGTAAATTTTTAAAACAAAAATCATACCAATCATATTTTCACACCACAGTGGAATAAAAATGAAAATCAATACCGAGAAGAACTCTGAAAACTACACAGTTACATTAAATTTAAACAACTTGTTCCCGAATGACTTTTGAGTAAACAATAAACCTGGAAATACATAAAAATATTTAAAATAGATAAAAACAGAGACAAAACATAGCAAAATCTCTGGGAGCAGTAAAATCACCGTTAAGAGGAAAGTTCATACTGCCCAAAGCCTGCCTCAGAAAGTTAGAAAAATCTCAAATTAATGATCTAACATTACACATAGAGGACTGAGTAAAACAAGAAGCAACTAACTCCACAGCAAGCAGAAAAAGAAATAGCTAAAATCAGAGCGGAACAAAATGAAATTGAACCACCCAAAATTCATACAAATAATCAATGAAACCAAAAATCGTTTCCCTGTCAAAAATAAACCAGATCGTGGACCACTAGCTAGATTAACAATAAAAAAGAGAGTATATCCAAATAAATACAATCAGAAATGACAAAGGTAGCATTACAACCTATCCCAGAGAAATACAAAGGGTCCTCAGAGACTATATTTTTAACACCTCTGCAAATACAGTATAGAAAATATAGAGAAAATGGATAAATTCCTAGAAACACAAAATCTCCAAAGATTGAATCAGGAAAAATCAAAACCCTAAAAACTGACCAATATCAATTAAAACTGAATCAGTAAAAAAAAATAAAAAATAAAAAAATAAAAAAATTCTACCAACCAAAAAATCCCAGAACCAGATGGATTCATAGCTGAATTCTGCCAGATGTGCCAAGAAATTGATACCAACTTTACTGAAACTATTCCAGAAAATTGAGGAGGAAAGACTTCTCCCTAACTCATTCTATGAAGCTAGCTTCACTGTGATACCAAAACATGACAAAGACATAACAAGAAAAGCAAACTTCAGGCAAATAACTGTGATGAACACAGATGCAAAAATCCTCCAGAAAATACTGCAAACTGAATCTGACAGCACATTAAAAAGTTAACTCACCATAATAAGGTAAGCTGCATTTCTGGGATAAAAGGTTCGTTCAACATACACAAGTCAATAAATGTGATGCACCACATAAGCAGAATTAAAAACAAAAATTATATGACCATCTCAATAGACATGGAAAAAGCTTTTGATAGAATCCAACGTCCCTTCATGATACAAACCTTCAAGAAAGTAGGCTTTGAAGGAGCATACCTCAAAATAATAAGAGCCATGTATGACAAGCCCAGAGCCAACCTCATAATGATCAGGCAAAAACAGGAAGCATTCCGGTCAAAAACTAGAACAAGGTGAAGTTTCTCCTTGCCACTCTTATTCAACATAGTGCTGCAAGTGATATCTGGAGCAATCAGGCACGAGCAAGAAGGCATCAAAACAAGTAAAGAAGAAGTCAAAGTATCTCTTTTAATGGAGGATATGATCTTATAACTAGAAAACCCCCAAGTCTCCAATGATAGGCTCCCTGGAACTGATAAATGACTTCAATAAAGTTTCAGGACACAAAATCAATGTACAAAAATTAGTAGCATTTCTATATACCAATAACATTCAAGCTGAGAGACAAGTTGAGAATGCAACTCCTTTTAAAATAGCCACAAAAAGTAAAATACCTAGAAATACATCTATCAAAGGAGGTGAAACATGTCTATGAGACCTATAAAATACTGCTAAAAGAAATCATAGATGACAAAAAACAAATGGAAAAAACATTCCATGAAGATTGGTAGAATCAAAATAGTTAAAATGGCCATACTGCCCAAAGCACAAATTTAATACTATTCCTATCAAATTACCAGTCTCGCTTTCCACAGAGCTAGAAAAACTTATTCTAAAATTCATGTGGAAACAGATAAGGGCCCAAATACCCAAGACAATCCTAAGCAAAAAAGAACAATGCTGGAGATATCGCATTACCTAACATCAAACTATACTATGAGACTACTGTAATCAAAACGGCACAGTATTGGTGCAAAAACAGACATATACACCAATGGAACCAAATAGAGAACCCAGAAATAAAGCTGCATACCTACAGGCATCTGACCTTCAACAAGGTCAATACAAATAAGCAACAAGGATAGAACACCTTATTTAACAAATGGTTTTTGAATAGCTGGCTAGCTGTATGTAGAAGAATGAAACTGGACCCCTACCGTTCACCATACACAAAAATTAACTCAAGATGGATAGAATACTTAAATGTAAGACAGAAAACCTCAAAACCTCAGAAGAAAACCTGTGAAATACTATTCTGAACATAAACCTTTGCAACGTATTTATTACTGAGTCCTCAAAATCAATTAAACAAAAACAAAAATGGACAAATGGGTCCTAATTAAACTAAAGAGCTTCTGCACCACAAAAGGAACTATAACAGAATAAACAGAAAACCTACAGAATGATAGAAAATCTTCACCAAATACACATCTGACAAAGGCCTAATACTTAGAAAATTAATTCAACAAGAAAAAGACACAAATAATTTAATTTAAAAACGGGCAAAGAATATGAACAGATACTTCTCAAAAGACATACAAGTGACCAACAAAAGTATGAAAAAGTGATCCACATCACTGATCATAAGAGATATGCCAATCAAAACCACGATGAGATATCATCTCACACTAGTTAGAATGGCTATTACCAGAAAGTTAAAAAACAGCAGATGCTGGTGAGGCTGTGGAAAAAAAGGGAATGCTTATACACTGTTGATGGTAATGTAAATTAGTTCAACCACTGTGGAAAGACATTTGGAGATTTCTCAAAGAACTTAAAACAGAACTGTCATTTGACCCAGCAATTCCATGACTTGGTATATATCCAAAAGAAAACACATTTTTCTACCGAAAAGACACATGCACTCACATGTCAATTGCAGCATTGTTCACAATAGCAAAGACATGGAAACAAACTAAATGCCCATCAGTAGAGACTGGATAAAGAAAATTTGACACATATTCACCATTGAATACTACACAGGCATAAAAAGACAAAATCATGTTCTTTTCAACAACACAGATGCAGCTGAAAGCCATTATCCTGAGTGAATTAACTCAGAAACAGAAAAGCAAATACCACAAGTTCTTGCTTAGAAGTAGGAAGTAAGCATTGGGTACTCATGGACATAAAAATGGCAACTATAGAAACTGGGGCCTAGTCGAGAAGGGGAGGAGTAAAGGTTGAAAACTATTGAGTACTAAGCTTAGTACATGGGTGATGGGATTATTCATGCTCCAAATCTCAGTGTCATTTAATATACCCAGGTAACACACCTGTCTTGTACCCCCAAACCTAAAATAAAAGTAAAAAAAGATAACTTTAAACATAACACTCATGGTATGACTCAGTAATTCCTTTTCCAGAGATCTGCCCACATGATATTATTATAAAATTAATGTCTATGTCTCCTCTACCAATCAAATGTTGATGCCTTAAGCCTTAATGTGGTAGTATTTGAAACTGTGGCCTTGGGTTGTAATATTGAGGCCCGCATGATGGAATTATGGCCTCGTTAGAAGGTAAAGAGACATCTCTATCTTTCTTTTTCAGAGTCTCTCTCTCTCTCTCTCTGCAAGCACACATGCAAGCACTGAAGAAAGGTCATATGAGGATATATCAAGAGGGTAACTCTCGGCAAGCCAGATAGAGAGTGTTCATTAGAACCCAACCATGCAGGCACTGATTTTGTAATTTCAGCTTCTAGAACTGTGAGAATATACAGTACATCGCTATTTTTTAAGCACCTAGCTATGATATGTTTTTATGGCAGCCTCAGCAGACTAAGACATGAAAACCTATGTTCACACAAAACTGTACATGAATGTTTATAGAGGCCTTATTAATAGTTACTAAAATACGGAATGAGTCACATGTCCCTCAACTGTGAAATGAATAAACAAAATATGGTACATCCAAATCTAAACAATGGAATATTACTCTTCTACAAAAAGGAATGGAATATTGCTACACGTGACAATATAACTGAATCTGAGAAAGTATTCAGACTAAAAAAGCTACATAATATATGATTTTATTTAGATGACATTCTTTTAGAGTCATATTTTAGGAAGAGATAACAGGCAATAAATGCAGAGTCTAGAGCAAACTTATCCAACCCACGGCCCTGGGATGTATGAGGCCCAGGATGGTTTTGAATGCGGTCCAACACAAATTCATAAACTTTCTTAAAACATTATGAGTTTTTTTTTTAAGCTCATCAACTATTGTTAGTGTTAGTGTATTAAAGTGTGGATATTTCACACCAAAGCCCTCTGTAACCAAGTCCATTTCCATTACCACCATGCTGACCCATTACTTTCTCCCCAGGGTACTAGAGTCAGTAGAATTTCCAGTGTGGGATGAATAATTGGAATTCTGGGTATAAAGACATACCTTTAACACATTAAATTTCACCTCTTCAGAGAAGAACTACTAAGTATACTGAATAATCAGTTCAATCACTGAAGCCATGTGAATGGACGTATTTCTTTATTTTTGGTTTATAACAGGCTAGGTCCTAAAATGATTACAATGTTACAAGGAGTAATTTTCATTTCATTTTTGGTTCATAACAAATTAGTGCCTAAAATTATTGCAGTGTTTCTAGGAGTAATCTTATTAACACCACCGATCTGATCAAGCTTTGCAAGAAAATTGATGAAATATGTAAAATTAACAAAATTGAGTGGTGCCAACCTCTGATATGTTCTCCATAAATCTTGAAGTTTTTTTGACTTGATTCTGCACACTTGAAAGGTGTGTTCTTTATTCGTACTAATTACATGCAATCAAAAGGACATGCAGTTTCTATGAATTAGGAGTTCATAGCATCTTCTACAGCACGGAATTCTGAATAGAACTCATCCAGGTGAGAAGTAGAACATTCTAAAGCAGCTTTCAGTTTCTTTAACTCGGAGTCTCCAACTCCAATTCAGAATTATTCTTCTTCCTGCCAGTCTCCAGGAGCAGCCTGGCCCAGGCTTCAAGTGTAATACCTCAAGTCTACTTTCAAAAGATTCCCAAAGACTGTTTTTTCCACTCACTTGTTTTGATTGGATCGCATTTCAAAGAAGGCCTTTTCTAAGACTGCTGATGTTTTTCTATGGTAATCTGCTTAAGTTTCTAATAAAGTGACAAGAGTTTGCCATTCAGCCCTTCTTTGGCCATACAAGTCTGCAGCAAACTGATCCTTGCACTATTGTACTTTATTTCCAGCTTCATTCATTTCTTTCTTTTGGTGTCTATTTTGGATATAAGCCTCTGACAGTCGACTCCTGAAGATATCTGAGTTTGGTTGCACTCAACTCTGACACAATCTTAGTCAAAAAGCAAAACAATGTAGCAAGCTGTTTCCTCTGTTTCCTGCTGTTAGAAATTTCTGCCTTGCTACGCCACATGGAGTCTACAATATTTTCTTCAACAATAACTTTATACCAAGAGAGTTCTAGAGTCATCTGGTTATCAGCATCTTCCTATGTCCAGCATCATCACCAAAACATAACTTTCAGGTTGAGCCAAAGCTTCTTGCATATTCTGAAAATTGATACCTATCCTATGGAGACTATTCCAAAAAATAGAGAAAGAGGGAATCCTCCCTAAATCATTATGTGATAACCAGTATCACCTTAATACCAAAACCAGGAAAGGACATAACAACAAGAAAAAGAAAACTACAGATCAGTATCCCTGATGAACATAAATCTAAAAATGCTCAACAAAATATTAACGGAATCCAACAGTATATAAAAAAGATCATCCACCATGATCTGGTGGGTTTCATAACAGGGATGAAGGAATGGTTTGATGCAAGTCAATAAATGTGATACGCCACATAAACAGAATTAAAGACAAAAATCATATGAGCATCTCAATAGACACACAAAAATCATTTGATGAAATCCAGCATCCTTTTATGATTAAAACCCTCATCAGCTTCGGCATAGAAGGGACATAACTTAAGGTAATAAAAGCCATCCATTAGAAACTCACAGTCAACATTACCTTCCATGGGGAAAAGTTGAAATCATTCCCCCGAGAACTGAAGCAAGACAAGGATGCCCATTTTCACCACTTCTATTCAACATAATACTGACAGTCCTAGTCAGAGCAATCAGACAAGAGAAAGAAAATTAGCGGCATCCAAATTGGCAAAGAGGATGTCAAACTGTTGCTGTTCACCAATGATATAATTGTATTCCTAGAAAACCCTTAAGACTCATTCAGAAAGCTCCTAGATCTTATAAACGAATTCAGTGAAGTTTCAAATCCTGAAAACTTTGGACTTTTTTGTTGGCAATTTTTTATTACTGTTACAATCTCACTATTTGTTATTAGTCTGTTCAGGATTTGAAACATTCTAAATCAAAGTACAGAAATCAGTAGCACTGCTATGCACCAACAGCAACCAAATGAGAACCAAATCAAGAAGTCAACTCCATTTACAACAGCTGCAAAAAAAAAAAAGAAAAACTGAAAAATATACCTATCAAAGGAGGTGAAAGATCTAGAAAACACTGCTGAAAGAAATCATAGATGACACAAACAAATGGAAACACATCTCATGCTCATGGAAGGGTAGAATCAATAGTGTGAAAATGACCATACTGACAAAAGCTCTCTATAAATTCAATGGAATTGCCATCAAAATATCATCATAATTCCTCACAGAACAAGAAAAAAAATCCTAAAATTCATATGGAACGAAAAGAGGGCCCATGTAGCCAAAGCAAGACTAAGCAAAGAGGACAAATCTGGAGGCGTCACATTATCACCTGACTTCAAACTATACTACAAGGCTACAGTTACCAAAACAGCGTGGTACTGGTCTGAAATAGGTATGTAGACCAATGGAACAGAACAGGGAACACAGAAATAAAACCAAATACACTCAACAGATCTTCCACAAAGCAAACAAAAACATAAAGTGGGGAAAGGACACCCTATTTAACAAATAGTGCTGGGAGAATTGGCAAGCCACACGTAGAAGAATTAAATTGGATCCTCATTGCTCATCTTTCACAAAAATCAAGTGAAGATAAAAACTTAAATCTAAAACCTCAAACCTAAAAATTCTAGAAAATAACATCAAAAAAACTCTTCTAGATGCTGGGTTAGGCAAAGAGTTCATGACCAAGAACCCAAAAAGCAAATGAAAAAAAAAAAAAAAAAGAAGAATTAAGCTAGAAAGTTTCTGCACAGAAAAAATAAATAATCAGCAGAGTAAATAGACAGCCCTCATAGTGGGAAAAAATATTCGCAAACTATGCATCTGACAAAGGACTAAACCCAAAATCTAAAAGGAACTCAAACAAATCAGCAAGGTAAAATACAAATAATCTCCTCAAAAAGTGGGATAAGGACATAAATAGACGGTTCCCAAAAGAAGATGTATAAATGGCCAACAAACATATGAAGAAATGCTCAACATCACTCATTACCTGGGAAATGCAAACTAAAACCATAATACGATACCGACTTTCTGCAGCAAGAGTGGCCACAATTTAAAATTAAAAAAAATAGGTGTTTTCATGGATGTGGTGAAAAGGGAACACTTTTACACTGTCATTGGGAGTGTAAATTACTACAACCTCTATGAAAAACAGTATGGAGACCCCTAAAAGAACTAAAAGTAATGTAGAAAACTGTTTCCTGCTGTTAGAAATTTCTGCCGCTGCTAAGGCACATGGAGAGTGAACTAAAAGTAGTTCTACCATTTGATCCAGCAATCCCACTACTGAGTACCCAGTGGATAAGAAGTAATATAAAAAAGACACTTGCACATGCATGTTTATAGCAGCACAATTTGCAATTGCAAAAATATGGAACCAGACTAAGTTCCCATCAACCAATGAATGGAAAAAGAAAATGTGGCGCATATAGATATAGATATAGATAGTGGATATAGATATAGATATAGATATAGATAGTGGAACACTACTCAGCCATAAAAAGAAAGGAAATAATGGCGTTTCCAGCAATGTGGATGGAATTGGAGATCATTATTCTAAGTGAAGTAGATCAGAAATGGAAAACCAAACACTGTATGTTCTCATTTATAATTGGGAGCTAAGTTATGAGGATGCAAAGCCATGAGAATGATATAATGGAATCTGGAGACTTGGGTGGGGGGAGGGTAGGAAGTGGGTGAGTGATAAAAGAGAACATATTGAGTTCAGTGTGCACTGCTTGGGTGATGGGTGCACCAAAACCTCAGAAATCACCACTAAAGAACTTATCCATGTAACCAAAACCCGCCTGTTTCCCAAAACCCATTGAAGTAAAAAAAACTTAAAAGATAAATAACAACAAAAATGCTAGGATATATAAGTTTCAAGGGGCCTGGTTATACTCTGTATGTCATAGCAGAGGTGGAGATCCCTAACATCTGGAAAAGGAAAACATCGTGCTACATTGATATTAGATTGGGATTTGGTCAGAGCCAAGTGTAACTCACCTCAGAAATCTTTAGGAGTCAATATTCAAAGGTTTCCATCAAAATAGACATCCTAAAAAAAGAGACGAAGGGACTGGATATGAAGTAGAACCATACAAAAATAAATTTGCTGCAGAATTGTGTAACTATATGACAGATCTATAACAGATCTTCACAAAGAACTCCCCTTTCCTTGGCTCTGCCACTGCTTGGTGGACCAATTGCTTCATGCGGTTTAACTACTTCATGGTGGCAGTGGTGCCAGAGCCTGCAGGGCTTGGGTCAGACAGAGCTGGGAACCTCCTGATGGCTCCAAAATTTTCACCAGTGCAGCAGCTCCCCAGGCCAGTGGTCTTGTTCTTCTTGCTGTGCCCCTGCAGCACTTCCAGTTGTGCCTCTCTATTTCCTTTTTTTCTGTTTTTGTTTCTGTCATTTCACTTTACATTCCTTCCTGCTTAAAATGTCCATGTTTAATTTGTCAAAATGACCTTGCTAGTTGTGTGAAATTTATGAAAGCATGGTCTTTCTATCAGGTGGGATGTGGAAGTGAGGAAACATATGGAATGTATGGGATAGTATGTTGTTCTGAAACTAATTGCATAATTCAAATATAAATGACTAATATTCATACAGTTCATATCTTTGCAAGAGAAATTCTCCTTTTTAAGATTTATTGTTTTTTCTTGTGAGAAAAAAGTTACTTTTATTGCCACTTTTGAAGGAAAATTTTGATTTTAACTTGGTTATGATCGAAGTGTGACCTCGAGAGGGATTTTTCTCTGTAACAAAGGAAATGGTGACATTTAAACTGTCACAATAGAGATCTCCTCTCTGTTTTTCAAGTCCGTTCTGAAAACATTATCTACATGTTTTACACATATACCGTAAGAGGAAAGTATCAATATTAAAATAGAATTTAAGTGACTTTTTATCTCAAATTTAATTAATTTCTAAGAACTCTGTTCAATATTAGCCAAAAGGTTTTTAGTTAATACTGTCTTAAGTAATTATTGTTACCAGCATGCTACTATTTTCTGAATAAAGAAAAGAAAACATAAAAGTTACTTTCATTCCTTATGTAATATAGAGTTTGACTGGTGTGTTGAGGAGTAGGAAATATGCTTTAGATAAATGAATTTGTATAGAAGACAATTATATGGATGCAAATTTGAGGAAAAATCTAGAGTTTGTTTAAAATTCATGAGTTCAGCATTCCTAAGGAATCAAGATTATCTGAAGGTAATTCATCTGTTAGAATTCTTGAAGAATGAGAAATAGACAGTAGATTGACAAAATCTGCATAATAAAGTAATAAATTATTAATTCACACACTAAAGAAAGTATGCATTCTGGAAAATTTTCCTATGCAACATTTTTACTATTTTTCTTGCCAATTCTTTTAATGGTTGATTCACATTCCATATAGAAATAATATGTTGTTACTAAAAAATTGCTCAGTAGCCTATTTGTCACCTCTTACTTACATATCTGTCATAGTTTCATAGAATATTTCCCCCCAATTAAATATTTTTTCTGAAAAAAAAATTGTCATCAATTTTCATATAGGCAAATAAACTAAAAAAATATTTTTTTTAAGTAACAGGAAACTTTGATGGAATTCATCACGGAAAGAATGTATAACTATCTATTTACATCAATTCCTCAGAGGAAAAAATGTATTACAATCGTGAGTTATATAAATAATTATTTGTGTTTTTCAAAAAGCATAATCAGTTCATGTCCAGTGAAGAAAAGAAAGAGAAACCCTTAATTTGAAAAAAAGCTATTGTTTGAGGACAAAGTACAGATGCTGGTGTTTGAATTTGATCAACTCTGTAATAGAACATGTATAAGAAACTTTCAAAGGCATGAGGAAATACTAAAGTATGCTTAACTTTTACAGAATCAAACAGGACCATGTAATTGAATTTCATCCTTAGGCTCCTGTAAAATGTGTTTTAACTAAACTCTGTTTTCATGCAGTCTGATCACCTTAAACAAAGGTTAGTATTAACAACTATCATTCCATAACTCATTGCTATGACTGTTATAACGTTAGGACATTTGTAATGTAAGCTAATCTTGCATTACTCAATATTTTCTCTGTTACAGGTTACTAGGTATCAAAATGCTTTTTAAGATTTTCTAAGAAATCTTAGTTTGTCGTTTATCTTGCGGATTCACTGAACTACATAATTGAACAGCTCCTAGCTGCTGAAGCTTTTACTAAAAGTGCAGAACTTCAGTGCATGCACAATGTGCTCAAACCTCACTCAATCTTATTTTC
The DNA here is from genome assembly GCF_043159975.1 of Macaca nemestrina. Lineage (NCBI taxonomy): Eukaryota > Metazoa > Chordata > Mammalia > Primates > Cercopithecidae > Macaca > Macaca nemestrina. Next base: position 64,375,531 of record NC_092131.1, read on the forward strand.
TTTATGCCTCATCGTTTTCTCAATTTAAATTCATTTCAACTTGAAATATTGTGTGTAATAAATCACCTATTTAGAATGAGGCAGGGAATAAATGAAAAAAATAGAATCAAAGAACACTAGATTGATAGGGCTGGCAGTTTACATAACTGTAAAGGAAAATTACAGGAACTGCTTAAGCAGTTTGCATTGTTGACTCAGCTTTCGTGTGGATGCTTTCAGATGTTAGTTATTTTTACTTTAAGATACCTTGTATAGAAGGTAGTTCAAATTTTGGTGCTACTTTTCCGCCAAGGCCATGTGTATTATTTTTAATTAATTTTTCATTCCTTCTGTTAGTTTCAGTAGTTCTTCTATTAATATATCATGGGCTTCAAATACAACTCTGTATCCAGTATTTAAATAATCATTATTTACCATCTTTATCATCTTCAGGATGTTCATGATTATGATCTCCATTATATGAAACATCATCACCAAAGCAAATACAAAAATTAAATGTTGCTATGTACCAGTCACTGAATAGAGGATGTGCACATATTGTGTTTGCATTTATTTATTACAGCAAGAGGCTTTTTATTTTGCTCCTTGAGAAAATGTGACTGAACAGTTATTCAAAGAATGTAAATAGTCATCTGATCCTAAAGCTGATATTGAGAATGCAAACCCTGATTGAGAGGGTGCAGAAGCCAGTTTTATGGCACTGTGTCTGTTTTATGGCATTCTGTCCATTTCACATATTGGATATATAGACATGTTCTTAAGAGAAAATCAATGTTCCATGGCTGTCATTCTTTGTTTTTCCAACTATATTATTTTCACCTACCATTCCTCATTTTCCTTCCAGCCTATGTGCTCTTGATTAGCCAAAGTGTTTCAATATTTGTTTGACTTAGATGCAGATAAAATAGTTTCAAAATACAATAGTTGTAAATGAGTGTGAGCAAAGCAGTAGAAGAAGAATTTCTCATCTTATGGAAGTCACCTACATAAATTCTGTAGTTAATAACATAGCTAATGCTTTTGTTGGTGAGAATGTGAAACTTTTTTGGAATAGATAAGGATTTTTGTTTTCAATCTTTCTGTTCACTGTTGTCCTTGAGATGTTAGTAAGTCCAATAATGGAAAAAATAAAAAAAAGTATGCAATTTAAAGAAAAAGAAATAAGGCAGTTTTATTTTCAGTACAGTGTTCTACAGAAGAAAGCCTAAGGAATATACAACATGCAATTAGAAAGAATTTGTGACATTTACCAGTTATAGTATCACTATAGAATATTCAAATGTATTTCCATATACTAGCAATAAACAACTATAAAATTAAACTTAAAATATCATTTACAAAAACACTGAAGAATATGAAAAATGTAGGGATAAATCTAACAGAAATATGTGTAAGACCTCTATCTACAGTAAGAACTATAAAACTTTGGTGATAAAAGCATTAAGATGTATATAATACTTTAGTTATATACAGTAAGATGTATACGATATTTATGGATTCAAAAACTCAATATTGTTTAAATTTCATTTGTTCCAAAGATGATTATTAGAATTATTAGAAATCATAAGATGTTTCAAAAAATATTGTTTTAGAAGTTGACAAATTGATTTTAAAGCTCATGTGAAAGTTCAAAGGATATAAAATAGCCAGAACAATTTTGAAAAAATATTCTAAACATTATGAGAAATGATACAACCTTATTTCGTAATCCGGATATAGTGTGGTATTGACATAATGATAGATTAATATATCAATTAAACCACAGTGTACAGAAATAGACATACGTATACAGGGCTAACATATATTTTTTAAAAGCACCAAATTCATTTAATATGGAAAAAAAAAACTTTTCTACAAAGTATTCTGGAACAATTGGCTAGTTATACTAATAGAATGAACCACACACAATTTGAGACTGATTTTAGATATTAACCTAAAACTGAAGCTACAAATCTTCTACAACAAAACTAAGTATCATACCTTCACAATTTTGGCACAGTGAAGATTTCCTAGAGGGGACCCAGGAAGCATTAGCAATGAGCAGCTTTATTTGAAAAAAAATCAAAACAAAAACAAAAGTTAACTAAGGAACATAAGTATGCAAAATGGATAAGCAAGCAACATAGTGGGAGAAAATAATTGTTATATACATGTTATTGAAAATATGTGTATCCAGAATAGATGAAGACTTTTCACAAATGAATAATATTAACCAAGAAAATTGGCATATTAGTTTAATAAAGATTTCATTAAGAATGTTAAGTATTTAGCTAGTAAGTATATGAAGAAACAATCATCATTATTATCATGGGAATGCAAGTTTAAATGCAGTTCTTGTGGGAGAGGAGTCCAGCTGCTGTTCAAAACCCTATGTGTGATTTTTCATGTCTGATCATAGGCAATTACAAAAGCTTTACCTGGCAGGCCTCTCTGGAAAACACTGCCCTCTCCACACTAGAACTGGTGTGCATCCAGTGCATTGCAGTCTCTGAAGAGAGTTACAGTTAAGGACTCAGGACTCTACTAACCTCCCTCCTGACCACTCAACCACCACTTGGCCATGCTGTTGCTTTTCTGCATTCCTAACTTATGCACCATGTATCTACATTTCAAAGACTATCCGAAGCCTTTGGCAAAGGCCTTCCTCAATCATTTTAGTGAAGAAGGGAAGCAGGAAGAAATCTTGCCACTCTGATTTAGTACTCGGTTCTCTTTTATTCCTAGTTATTCCACCCTATTTCTTCCCCTGGCCCCCAGGTCCATAAAACTAGAGGAACCTTTTGTACAGGCCTTCCTGTGAAATGAGAAGAACTGTTAATTGAAAGTAATAGCAAAACCCGCAATCACTTTGCACCAACTTAATACCTTTCCTCCCCAAATCCTCCATGTATATGCTGATCCACCTGATCCTGGACTGGTGTGCCATTCAATAGAGGGAAATAGGGGAAAGGGGTGTTGGTGCCTTTTCCAATTTAGCCTTTTGCTGATACTATTATAATAAGTAATTAAAGATTTAATTATTACTTTTATCGTTGGCTTTTTGCTCTGACTATCCTGATGTCAGAGGCATCCCAACCAAAGAGATATCATCTTGAATAAAAGCCAGATAAAGCCAACCCTGCTGAGTTACATTCCCAGGATGTTAGGTGTTCTTGGTCACAAGATGTTTATGGTTGAAGGAAAGAGTTAGTAATGCTAAGTAACAAAACAAAGACTCAGTACTTATCAAAAAGATTATGCCACTTATTCTTTCTTCAGGTGATATGTTAGGCTTAATTCTCATTAAGAAAGTTAGTTTTACTTATATTTTTAGTAAAACACTGATTTATCTAACAGTTAATTATTAGACACATCCTGTTGCCCTGCACTGTGTAATCCTTGGTCATAGAGATGAACAAGATCTCTCTTCATGGAGCTGATGGACTTCTGAAGAAGACAGTCATAAAAAGGGTCTATTAAGTGTGTTGAGTTTTATGGCAATAAAAGAGAAAATTTAACTGCAAGAATATTCTTTTAAGCAAAAAAATGCTTCCTGAATGATTCTTCAATGTTGAATAAATAATTGAGAATTCACAGAATAATAAAAAGTATTATTTCATGCTCTTAAGTGCTATACCAGAATAGTCTGTATTCCCCCTTTTAAAATAATAGATCCCAAATGCAATAAAATCATAATTACTATAATTGCTATGACAATTATTTAAAATTTTAAAGATTATTTATTATGTAGGCAACATTGTTTAAGTATTTATGTGAATAAACTATTTTTCTCAAAAATCATTCAGTCAGGTGGATGCTAGTGCTTACACCATTTACAATGCAATTCTAGTTTCTATCTATAAGTTACCAGAATTTTCATTGTTAAAAAAATGTATTCATTCTTAATAGTATGTAGATTATTAAAGTAGTATATAAATTAAGCATAAATTAATCATTTTAGGCAGATATGAAAAGATTTTGAGGAATAATTATCCATTCGACCAACTTTTCAAAGCAACTTGGATTTCAAGAAAAAATTAGTAATACATGCAAATAGATTGTGACATAACAAAAACGAAAACATTGTTATAATGAACATTATGATTCTTTATCATAAATTTTATTTGTTAGAGAAGAAAACATAATTTAGATACAAATTCTTAGTGACATTGTCTTCTTTCTACCCTTTCTTACCAAGATGAAGTACTTTCTCTAAGCACACACATGGTAATGACATTTTTTAGTTTATTTATGCATTTAACAGTAGAATGACTTACCTGGTTATTAAAGCTTGGAAAAAATAACTGGGTTTACTCGACAGAGCTACCTCTTCATCTTTGCAATTTATTTTCCAGCATTGGGAGTCCTGCCTTATTTTCTAGTGCCCATAACTGGGTGGGTAAGTCAGCTTACTTCTGGAGTTCAGTATGAGAACTGCTATGTCATTTAACCCAGGATATAGTATGAGCAATTTTGAATATGTTGATCTTCTTCTCCCATTTCTTTGTATTATTTTTATTTTTTTAAGAGCTTCTGTAAAAGACATGCTGTCCATTAGAACTTATTGGATAACTAATGTATATACTGTTTTTACATAATTATCTGTTTTGAGATCCATTTACTAAATAATGTAAGATTAAGTTATTTGGCTGGGCGCGGTGACTCACACCTGTAATCCCAGCACTTTGGGAGGCTGAGGTGGGCAGATCACGAGGTCAGGAGATCGAGACCATCCTGGCTAACATGGTGAAATGCTGTCTCTACTAAATATACAAAAAAAAAAAAAAGCCGGGCATGGTGGCGGGCACCTGTAGTTCCAGCTACTCAGGAGGCTGAGGCAGGAGAATGGCGCGAACCCGGGAGGCAGAGCTTGCAGTGAGCCGAGATGGCGACACTGCACTCCAGCCTGGGAAACAGAGCGCAACTCCATCTCAAAAAAAAAAAAAAAAAAAAGAAAAAAAAGATTAAGTTATTTGGGGTATTGTACCTCTGAAGCAGTTTAAGCCAATAAATCATCAAGGTTATCTTAGCATAGACCAACGTGTATTGCTATCATGCCACATTGCATATAAGAATGATAGTTTCAGTTGATTTTATGATATGATAAAAATAAAAGTGAAAATAAGGTGAACATTTAAAATTTTAACCAAGGCATTTATGTTTGAGTGGACAACAAATTTATAGCCAACCTCTCCAATCTAAGTATTTGTTTTGTCTTTATTGTTATTTTTATTTTATAAAATCTCTATATTGCAAATGGTCAAGTAACCCAGTATTTGAGGCCAGGTGTAAATGCAGAAAAAGTTGGGTGAATCTCAATGCCTTACGAATTACAATAACAATTTGAAGCTTTCATAAGTAGGTTAGGGAAATAAATTATTCACTGACTAATGTTCACAGGAAACCCTTATAAATTAGATCCTGATTGAAGGGGTTTTTTCCTTCTGAAAAGGATTAAAAATCAGCTTTTATAAAAATTTCAATTAGCACTTCTACTTTATAATGTTAATTCCTATGTCATTTATGAAACCTTATTTGGGAATATTCTAATCTTACAATTGATCAAATCTTCTCTTAATACAAAGACCTCAATTAAGATTTATTAAATATTCTTGTGATAAGGCAAATTAAGAAATTTTTTTTACATAAACAAATAGCATATATTGATTTACTTTGCATAACACATCATTGCTTTAAACAGCAGGGGATGGTTATTTAAGAAGCTAAATTGCTCTGCAGGGTATAGACGGAGCAAAGCAATGAATGGCTTCAATCAAGCCAGCCACATTCTTGTGAGATGTTTGTGTCTATGGTATTACCAATACTATTACCTAAAATATGCTGCTAATTGTAATCCCTATTCAGAATCCAGAATAATTTAAATAACTTTCGACTGGTAAAGGCTTATAGCAGTGTTGAGACTCTATAATTTAACTACACAAAGGCCTCTCTTTGTTAATATGAAAAAAGCATGAAAAGATAGCTAACTATACACACACACACACACACACACACACACACACACACACACACACACACCCCTATGCACAGAAACATCAAACATTGTAATTCAGACATATTTCTTACCATGTCTGGGAGACTTAAGGTCTCTCAGATACAGTAAATTCTTAGCCTTACTTATACATAGGGCCTTTGTATTAAGACTAAGGAAAGACAAAATTTAGAGGAAAGAATCCAGGCAAAAGAGAATTAATTCAATTGTGAACCCTTAGTCATTATAAAAAGCAATAATTTGTCATAGAGCATATTTTCTGTCACCAGTCATTACCAAGGTCAGGATCCTGAGTGTCCACCTGAGTCTTAGGGCAAGATAGTGCTATAAGTAACTCATGAAGAACTGAAGTACAAACTGCCCTGCTGTTACAGGAAAGGGATCCTGATCCAGACCCTAAGGGAGGGTTCTTGGATCTCGCACAAGAAAGAATTCAGGGCAAGTCCACCATGCAAAGTGAAAGCAAGTTTATTAAGAAAGTAAAGAAACAAAAGAATGGCCACTCCATAAAGCAGCCCTGTGGGTTGCTGGTTGACCATTTTTACGGTTGTTTCTTTCTTTCTTTTTTTTTTTTTTTTTTTTTTTTGTTGAGACGGAGTCTCGCTCTGTCGCCCAGGCTGGAGTGCAGTGGCGCGATCTCGGCTCACTGCAAGCTCCGCCTCCCGGGTTCACGCCATTCTCCTGCCTCAGCCTCCCGAGTAGCTGGGACTACAGGCGCCCACAACCGCGCCCGGCTAATTTTTTGTATTTTTAGTAGAGACGGGGTTTCACCGTGGTCTCGATCTCCCGCCCGCCTCGGCCTCCCAAAGTGCTGGGATTACAGGCGTGAGCCACCGCGCCCGGCCTACGGTTGTTTCTTGATGATATGCTAAACAAGGGGTGAATTATTCATGCCTTGCCTGTTTAGATCATATAGGGTAACTTTCTGATGTTGCCATGGCATTTGTAAACAGTCATGGCACTGGTGGGAGTGTAGCAGTGAGGACAACCAGAGGTCACTCTCATCGCCATTTTGGTTATGGTGGGTTTTGTCTGGCTTCTTTACTGCAAACTGTTTTCTCAGCAAGGTCTTTATGAGCTGTATTTTGTACCAATCTCCTATCTCATCCTGTGAACCAGAATGCCTTAACCATCTGGGAATGCAGTCCAGTAGGTTTCAGCCTCATTTTACCCAGCTCCTTTTAAAGATGGAGTTGCTCTGGCTCACACACCTCTGACATTTCTCCCCTCCATTTTGTAAGAGAACCAGAGGGACTAAAATTCATCTTCTCTGACTTCTTCAGGCTGAATAGCAGCAATGATATTCCTGCCTAACTATGAGAGTCTCTTGCATTCAAGGTAGAGAGGAGCTCAGTCAGAAAGTAGCAGTATAGTAAGGTCCATTCATAACTCTTGAGTTTTGACAAAAGGGGATTCTGGAAGATTAGTAAGTGTTTAATTTAAGAAAACATTCAGTAAGCTTGTCCTGTATTCCTACACAAAGAGTATAAAAGTGATATATTCCATAAGAATAAAGCAAAATAAGTAAAGTTATTCCAAGTAAACCAAATCTGAAGGCTTTTCATGAACTGGGCCACTGTTGGAACTAAGCTGATACTGGGTTGTTAGCTGATTGTAATGTGCCCAGAATTAGAATACTGATCCACATTTTTACATAACTTATCCTCTTGTTTCTTCTGAGCAGCAGTAAGAGATCACTGGTTGGTTCACAGGAATAAGCAGGGTTATTCTAAATTGCAGAAACAAACTTTAAAACAACTAATGAGCCTAGAATTTAGTAACAAGTGTACCATAGTTGTCAAAACATAATATTTCTCTCCCCAGTTTCCTTTTTTTACTAAAAACAAATCATGGTAAGACTAACTTGCTTTATTATACTTGGCCTGATTATTTGTATAAAGTGCAGCAAGAATAATTATTTTTCACATAGGCTTTTTTTTTTTTTTAAATTGGCTTTGATAGAATTCTGTTCCATAGAAGAAATCTTAAATAAGACTTTTTAAAGCCAAGTTCAGCCATGGATTTGTACCCTCAAATGCCTATGAATTGAGTAAATTCCTCTCCTCTTGTGGGGTTCCAAGATAACTTGAGGCTGTTAGACCTGTCAGAAAGTGAAATTCTTCACTTACCACAGGTCAGAAACCCTGCACATGGACTGTTGCAGACAAGGTCTGAAGTCAATTTTCTGAGGGGCTTTTATTGACTTTATAAGTCAAGTTTGATTCCTTATAGGAAATCACACCATTTCAGTTAAAGTCTTGGTAAAATAACCAATTTCTCCAATCGTGTCATGTTACAAAAGAAAACAGATTCTTATTGCACTTATGCAAATGACTATATTGCCATAAATTAAGAATGCTCACAAATAGTTTTCAAATTTTTGAGAAATCAAGTAGAGAGAGACAAACATGCTCCAAATTTTGTTCACAGGAGTATATTTTACTCAATTTCTAAAATCTGTAAATAGCTTAAAAGTTTCATTGACTCTGAAAAACAAAACAAAGGATCAGCAGCATTTTAAGCAAAATTTAAAATATTACTTCAGTTTTCTAATGGTTCAGTTAATTCAGTTAACTCCTGTTGCATTTGTTTTTCATGAATATTACAGCTCTTCCTGAGAATTCTGAATGCTGTTTCCTCTATTCTAATGTTACAATTTCCATAGTTACTAGAAACGTGCATTTGAGAACACCTGCTAGAGTTATATAGTTGACTATAAACCAATTTCTAAAGAGGATTAAAACAAGACAACAATTGTCTCTGGATGCTAAAAGGTTTTCAGACAGCCACTATTAAAGCACAATTGATAAGGAAAGTTGGTTACTTCTGTGTCACACAAAATTTTACATAACAATTATAATTATTAATAATATACACTGAGTTATATCAGAATTATAGGAGTTTCCCATAACTTTGGAACATATACCAATAACACATTTATTCAAATATAGTCCAAAGAAAGCAAAACACACTCACATTTCACATTCAGTAATACTTCCTGTATGATTTTTATACCAAATACAACAAATTTCACCTTTATCTTAGTGTACTATTGAGAGGTGAAGCCAGCTGGACTTCCTGGGTCGTGTGGGGACTTGGATAACCTTTCTGTCTAGCTAAAGCATTGTAAATGCACCAATCGGCACTCTTTAAAAATGCAGCAATCAGTGTTCTGTGTCCAGCTAAAGCTGGCCACCCGAGCCAGCAGCCACAATCCACTTGGGTCCTCTTCCATGCTGTGGAAACTTTGTTCATTTGCTCTTCACAATAAATCTTGCTGATGCTCACTCTTTGGGTCCACACTACCATTAAGAGCTGTAACACTCACTGAAAAGGTCTGTGGCTTCACTCCTGAAGTCAGAAAGACCACGAACCCTCTGGGAGAAACAAGCAACTCTGGATGTTCCACCTTTAAGAGCTGTAACACTCACTGTGAAGGTCTGTGGCTTCGCTCCTGAAGTCAACGAGGCCATGAACCCACCAGAAGGATGAAACTCTGGACGCATCTGAACATCTGAAGGAACAAACTCTGGACACATTAAGATTTGTAACACTCACCACGAGGGTGTACAGCTTCATTCTTGAAGTCGGTGAGACCAAGAACCACCAGAAGGAACCAATTCTGGACACATTTTGGCGACCCAGATGGGGCACATTTTGGTGACCAGAAAGGGACAATCACCAAGTGGTGAGTGCCATCATACCCCTTTCGCTTGCTATTCTGTCCTATTTTTCCTTAGAATTTGGGAGCTAAATACTGGGCACCTATCGGCCAGTTAAAAGTGACTAGTGTGGCCATCAGAATAAAGACATGGGTGTCAGACTTTATGGGAAAGGGCTCTGTAACAACCCCCGATTCTTTGGAGTTGGGAGCGTTGGTTTGCCTGGAACCAGCTTCTGCTTTTCCTGTACTTCTGGGCTGAGCTGAGGGTCGACAGAGAGGAAAGCCATTCAGCTCCAGGGTCCTGACAGCAAGTTCATTGACCCTGCAGCCATGAGCGGAACTCTCAAAGTCATGTCACCTAAGCGAGACTTGACCATCTATCCTATCTATCCTGATCCTTGCCTCCTGGGTCCTAATGCCTGTCAGACAAACTTCCTCTCACCTCTCTTCTCCGAGGCCAGTCCTGCTTCTAAAAAACACTTCCTGTTCCTGGTGCTTTTCAGTTTCTCCTATAAGAATGATTTCTAGTATAAACTACAGGACTTTATTCCCTTCTTTAGGCACCCAGGCTCACCAATCAGAAAGACATAATTTTTGCCCAAAGCCCAATTGTGGTGGGGGGACTATCTAGAATTTTAGGATACCTCCTCAGACTAGCATGCCTAATAAAAGTTATTATTGAAGCTAGGATATGGGGAGCTTGAGAAATGATATCCTTCCTATTCAAGTGAGGACAAAAGATGTCACTCTTCCAACCCTGGAGATCCCTTCCCTTCCACAGGGTATGGCCCTCCACTTCATTTTTGGGGCATGACATATTTATAGGACAGGGGTAAAGTCCCAGTCTCCCTAACAGGAGAATGCTTAGGACTCTAACAGGTTTTTGAGAATGTGTCAGATGTTAATGGACCTTGAGTCTAGCCAAAGGATTGTAAATGCACGAATCGGCACTCTGTAAAAGCACACCAATCAGTGCTCTGTGTCTAGCTAGATGATTGTAAATGTGCCAATCAGCACTCTGTAAAACACACCAATCAGTGCTCTGTGTCTAGCTAAAGGATTGTAAATGCACCAATCAGCACTCTGTAAAATGGACCAGTCAGTGCCCTGTAAAATGGACCAGTCAGCAGGATGTGGGCAGGGCCAAATAAGGGAGCAAAAGCTGGTCACCTGAGCCAGCAGCAGCAACCTGCTCAGGTCCCCTTCCATGCTATGGAAGCTTTGTTCTTTCGCTCTTCACACTAAGTCTTGCTGCTGCTCACTCTTTGGGTCCGCACTACCTTTAATAGCTGTAACACTCACTGCTAAGGTCTGTGGCTTCACTCCTGAAGTTAGCAAGACCATGAACCCAACAGGAGGAATAAACAACTCCAGACACGCCACCTTTAAGAACTGTAACTCTCACTGTGAAGGTCTATGGCTTCACTCCTGAAGTCAGCAAGACCACGAACCCACCAGAAGAAATAAACTCCAGACACATCTGAACATCTGAAGGAACAAACGGTAACACTCACCATGAGGGTCCGTGGCTTCATTCTTGAAGTCAGTGAGACCAAGGACCCACCAGAAGGAACCAATTCCAGATGCACTATTGATGTTAAACCCATTTTTAGGAAAACGTTATAGACATATTTACCCAATTTAAATGTTTAACCATAAGGTGAGATTCTTATAAATCTTTTAAAACTCTTTAATTTTTCTGTGTGTGAAAGAGCAGATTAGTGGTCTAAGAAAAACCTATTGTGTTTTTATTCCAATGTTTAATTTACAGAAAAATGTAATAATACCCCTTTAACTTTAGCCAATATGTTCACACACAGAATCTCTTACAATTAAATTTTATAAACCTTTCACAACTTGTTTAAACCTTTAGTTTTCTTTTTCTTAAAACAATTCTTTAACACTTTAGTCAGAAAAAAATTCCACATTTTCATGAGTTCTTATAATCTTTCACCAAAATACTTTTACTTTTTTTTACACACCTTATGTATAAAATTGTTTAGCAGTTTCAATTACATGTTATAATGTTAACTCTTAGCAACTTTTAATTTTGGTGAAAACCTTGGTAAGTTCAATATTTTAATTATGTACTAGGGTAGGGCCTAGCCTAGGACACACCAAGCAGAAGTGCAGATAAGAGCTGACTCTCCAGCATAGCTGGGGCAGTGTCTAACTCCAAATGTCCCCAGGCCTTACCCAGCTGTAAAGCAGGCAAGTTGTACAGTAAGAGTCATAGTGGCGTATTATGAAGCATTTAGGAGGCTTAACAACCTTTGAATTGTACAACACTTATTGTATAAATCACCTTTCATAAACCTTTTTATGACTCACACAGACCATCTGAGACACTCTTGGACATTCTGACTTGCCCTAAACATCCCTCCTTTTAAGCAACCAGTCATTTTACTTTAGAACAATAATTTACCATACAAGATCTTTTCTTATATAAAATCCCTTTCTTTAAAAACTTCTTTGTATAGCTAGGGGGCATGACTAATTCTGCATGTCTCCAGGCCTTATCTAGAATCTAATGCTTTTAAGGTGGGTAAATTGAACAATTGTTAAAAGGTAAAGAAGCATTTTATGAACTTGAAGCATTTAGCAAACTCGATATCTGACCTTTGTAATTTATACTAAATATTTTTGTTTTATCAATAATTTTAAAGCTGTTTTTATTTCCCAAAGATTACTAAAGTTACATGAACTAAAAGGTATTACAGCTTTTATTTTACTTTCAAAATATTTTATTTAACCACTTATTTTTGTTTAAGTCAATTAATTAAAGCTCTTTTATATAAACATTACACAGAACACATATATGGCTACACGGAAAGACCGAAGAGGATTACTACATTAGTTGTTAAGTTCTTTCGTTTGCCAGTTTTTAAGTTTCTTAATTGGATTACTGGCTTTAGGGTTGAGCCTTGGAAGAACAGGGCCAGGAAAGGGGTCTCTGGTGCCTCCTGTTTTTCCCAAAAGTCCAGGCTGTTAGAGCTTGAATATTCACTATTAATTAAACTGATTTTAACCATAGCATTCTTTAATAAAGTGCTTTTAGAATTTCTTATGCCAAATGGCTGATATTTTTGGCTTTAAACTTTACCAAAGGTAACCTCCTAGGTGCTTAGAGAAAGAAAAATTTAAGACAGTCCATGAAGGAGAAGAACATAGACAAGGGCACACAGATATTAAACCAGAAAAGACTTACTTTCTAGGTGGGGAAATGAACCCAGACCTCAATATGAAAGGGTAAAACCTTAGCTACTGAGCTGCAGCATGGGGTAGTTTCCAATTCCTTTCCCAGAAGAAGCCTAGAGTAGTTAACTTTGAACTTGCTAAGCCTTTGAACTATTTAATATGATTTTTAGAGCTATGACATGAACCCTAAAATTTATGTGCCCTCTAAGGTGGAGACCAAAAGAAAGTACCACCACATCATTAAAAGGCCAGGCTTCCAAGGACATAAAACAAGGTGGTGATTTCATTCAGTTTTTCGGTTCATTTCAGGGACCTGCAGCCAAGCTTGTTACTGACCAGCTCGCTGGGTTGTTTTGAAAAGTGGGCTTACAGGTGTTCTAAGCCCGTGTTTCATCCTAAGGTACCCCATGACACAGAAAAACGAATTCATAGCACAAAATACACTAGTTTAAGACTAGCCTTAGAATTCTTTTTCACATTCATCAAAACTTTACAGAGGAGATGAACACTGATTTTTCCCCCCATTTATTCAACCATTTCCACAGAGAGAGAATCAAGAAATCTAACTGGTAAGAAATTCATACCCTTTTGCCAGCATGCCAGGATTCTGGGTTCTCATTCTCTGACGGGCCCTAATGATCTGGCTTGTAGCACCATCACTCTGGGGGCCAAGACACATCATAAAGGAAAAAAAAAAAAAAAAATTCATGCTGGCCAGAACAAAATACATGTGATAAAACATAGACATTTAGCCACTCTACTTAGCACCCAATATCAAACTGGCAAGGCCTAAATTTGCCCCCAGATGGGCCCAATCATCTTTAACCCAACCTCTGACTTAGAGTTTCAACACATGGTCTCTGGGCAATATGGTTGCCCTAAGTGACAGAAAAGGTAGGAAAGTAAAAGCCGAGAAGGAAAGTATTGCCTGTGACAAGGTGGGGAAGGTGAAGAGATTAGGGAGGCCAGAGAAACAGAACCACTCATTGCAACTGACAATGAAAATTTCAGGTGGCCACTTGTCAATAGTAAAGGGATTTTTTCCAGCAGTCTAATTAGCTCTCACATTTCCCCTTTTAGGGAGGAAAAAACTCCCCATGTCCCACGATTTGTACATGCCTAACCCTGTCACCCACAGCCATCAGCAAAGAGTGCAAGGCAAATTAATCCAAAGAGAATAGCAGTTAGCATCCTGTAGTGCGAAACCTGTTCTTAGCCAAGAGGGACTTTACTGAGAGGGGCCTCTAACCCTAAATGTTAGAAGGGACGCTGATCCTCCTAATTTGGCCTCTAACCGAAGGTTGGTCAAGCGCCCTTGCCTTTTATTAACAGGGGCCTCTAATCCACTGTGTGTTAGGAGAGACTCTAAGTCCCTGAAATTGGGCCTCTAACACAATCCTATTATTTACCTGGGTACCCCACCACTTACCAAAGTCATCCAATCAGTGCTGCAGTCTATTTCCTTTGGGTCGGGGTGTCTTCTTTGTATTGACCCTTTTGTGGTTTGCAAGAAAGATGTTACTGGACCCCACCACTTACCCAAAGTTAGCCTTTGGGTCAGGGTTTCTGCAGTGTAGTCCCTTCCTGGTCACCGAAAGATGTTACAGGAAAGAGATTCCGATCTAGACCCCAAGAGAGGGTTCTTGGATCTCGCACAGAATCCATAGTACAAAGTGAAAACAAGTTTATTTAGAAAGTAAAGAAAAGAATGACTACTCCATAGACAGAGCAACCCTGAGAGCTACTGGTTGCTCATTTTTATGGTTATTTCTTGATGATATGCTAACAAAGGGGTGGATTATTCATGCCTCCCCTTTTTAGACCATATAGGGTAGGTTCCTGATGTTGCCGTGGCATTTGTAAACTGTCATGGTGCTTTTGGGACTGTAGCAGTGAGGACGACCAGAGGTCACTCTCGTCACCAATTTATTTTTAGTGGGTTTTGGCCCACACCTTTATTGCAACTTGGTTTATCAGCAGTGTCTCTATGACCTGTATTTTGTGCTGACCTCCTATCTCATCCTGTGACTTAGAATACCTTAACCATCTGGGAATGCAGCCCAGTAAGTTTCAGCATCATTTTACCCAGCTTCTATTTCTGATGGAGTTGCTCTGCTTTACATGCCTTGACACTACTGTGGGACTCCTCCAGGGAATCTGAAACCAAAAGTAAAGGGTGTTCTTCCCATCCCTTTATGCTGCCTTGGAGTGTAAGCAACATCCCATGTGGGAACTGTGCTGCATAGCAGAGCAGGAGAATGAATGATTGTGCAGATCAGAGGAGAGAGTAGAGGAGACCAAGTGGTCCTCGAAAGCCCAGCAGAGTCAGGCAGCACTGAGGTACCCAGTGAAGAAGCAACTCTAATTTCGTTTTACGCTGCAGAGCTGCAACCACACTTTGTAGGATAAATGCAATAATAGCAATAACAAAGTTTCACTCAAGTTGGGCACATACACAAACACTTGTAAAGCACCCTCCACAAATCTCAGACATGCTATCAGAGTACACCTTAGGTGCCAAGATTCTGCATTCCATAGGTGGACACTCAAGACAGTGAAAATTTCCATCATTATTTTCCAAGGAGGTAAGGCCCAAAGAACTCTGAGATATGCATATTAAAACCATGTAGGTTATGAACAGCTAATAAAAATGAAGAAATATAAATCGGAAAGCAATTAAACATTTTTATTTCTTATACTTAGTACTGTAGTATGTCTTCATAAGACTTTATATGTGTAAATTATTTATTTGTGAGGGAAGAATTAACTCATGTTCATGTGTGGCCCCTATTTATGTTCTCTTTTATATTTTCCTTTTGTAATTGTGTATTTCTTTCAGTTTCATGAGACTACCTGCAGTGATATGAACACACATGTGACCCAACATACTTTGAAATGAGAAAAACCTATGTGATTTCAGATTTTACCAATTTGAATTATTATCATATTATCACTGTATACACCTCTTTCCCATCCAACTCACTTCTGATGGCTAATTCTGCATGGATCTAATAAATATAGCCAGTTATCACCTTTTAATCTTTCCCTGACTTAATTAAATCTTCTATAAATGTTTCTAAAAATAATTAATTCACTTGATATTTCTGAGGATTAAATAAAATAATGTACATAGAGTGCTTTTGTGTGTGTGTGTGTCTGTGTGTGTGTGTGTGTTTGTATGTGTGTATATATATATATTTGTTTAAACCTAATTCACATTCTGGAATTTGTCTTGACAGAGGCTTAATGGAAGAAAATCTAGGTTAAAAGCTCAATAGCTTAGGATTAAATTTTTCCTCATTCAATTCTCAATTTCATCTTTTACCTTATTGTCATTAAGTGGATATTTATTTCTTATGATTTCTGTGTCTAATCCCACAAACCAAGGTTTAAAGTTTCTGCTTTTCCTCACATGACTTTGATTACTGTAAAGAGCATATCAGTCATCTATTCAGTGACAATATCTACATATAAACTTTCACATAATCCTACAGCAATCAAAATAAATTTAGTAATATTACTTTTAATTCAGTTTCACAGAAGAGAAAATTGAATACAGAAAGTAACTTGCTTGTGGTCAATAGACTGTGAGTGACAGTATTTGATTGTTAACTCTGGCTCTTTGGCTCCAGAGCCCTTACTCATCACCACTGTGCAATGCTGCTTCTCATAAAATGCTTAGCATAGTCCTCGGCACTTCAAGAAACCCTAAATGAATATAATTACCCTTTTCCCCACTCATTGTTTAGATGTCAAGTTTCTTTGTTGCACTGCAGTCTTTCTGGGTTGATAACCTACATTTGACTTGCCAGTGCTCCTTGCTGCTTGATGACCTTACCTGAATTGACTTCTACTTTTTCCTTAATGCCAGAATCCTCACCAATATTACTATATATTTTTTTTGAGACAGGGTGTCACTCCATTGCTCAAGCTGGAGTGCAGTTCTGCATTCTCGCCTCACTGCAACCTCAGCCTCCCAGGCTCAAGCGATTCTTCCACCTCAGCCTCCCAAGTAGCTGGGATTATAGGTGAGTACCATCATGTCTGGCTAAGTTTTATATTTTTTGGTAGAGATAGGGTTTCACCATGTTGGCCAGGCTGGTCTCAAACTCCTGGTCTCAAGTGATCCACCAGCGTCAAGCCTCCTGAAGTGCGGGGATTAAAGGCATGAGCCACTGCGCATGGCCCCAAATTTATTTTTTCTTAAACACCTGTCCAACCACTAGAGATTTGCCTCTAATTTTTATCTTTTACATATATGCCAAGAGCTAGTTATGTCTTTCCATGTCATCATAACTGGCCTTTCTGTTACTGAAAATGTTTTCTTTATCTATCCATAGTTGTTATTTTATCTGTGCTTAGGATCACAATCACTCTTGTCTTTATCGGACTCAGTTTTTGGGATTGTTTGTTGGCAGACAGTCTTCACTGCTCAGTGACTGCCTCAGTTCTGGAGCTCCACCTTACTCAAACGCACAGCCCTTTCCTGCCAGCTCATATCAAATAACTCATCTATTCAGATGGCTTTATAGATTCTATTTACAAATAGATTTCTTAAAAATCTATTTATAATATCTGAAGGCTATAGAATCTTATTCTGTAGAAAAGTCATTATAGATACACAGCTTCCTGTGAAGTTTCTGAAGGCTTTCATCTGATCTGCATCACAGCTGATATCTCCCTCTGGCCAATTCATCCTCCTTCCTCAGGTATCTGTCCCATTGATACCAGGGGCAGTCTACTTGGGGAACCCACTTCGCAACCCAATCAATTCAATATCTTATGCTTTTCCTGGAACTTTGAGCTCTCCCTTTCTATAGATTCCTTCTATTGGTATTTGCATATATTCAATCAATTCTTTATTCCAATGATAACAATGATGGAAAAACCTCTCTTAACACCACATCATCTAACCTCTCCCCTAATTTTAGCTATACATAGCAGAATGCTAGAGTTATGGTCCACATCATCTACCTGCATTGTTTATTTCACTCCTCATTGCCTCCTTAGTGCTTTGCTATTTGTTCATAAACATGTTGTTACACTAAAACTGCACTTGTAAAGGTTCACAATATCACCTTTTTTGTAAATTCTATATACATTCTTCCTTTCATACTACGTTTGAACTAGTCTTCTAAGTGAAACTTTGCTCCCTGAAAACCATTCTTATTTTTAACTTCAAGAAACCACTTATCTTGATTTCTGTCCTAACTCTAGAGCTATTGCTTTTCTATATTTTTGTAGGTTTTTGTGCCTCTCTCCACTGTTAAATGTTGCTGCACCTTATTATCTCATCCTCTGCTTGCCTAAATTCTTATACTTTATATTGTTTTTGCATAATATGTTAATCTAATTATAAAACCTTCAAAATATTGATACTAGATGTCATAGGAGACATTTCCTGCTGAAGGTAAAAGTATAATAAACCAGCTTAAACTTTGTGAGGAATTCAAGAATAGAGAGAATTTGGGAAATCATTATTCAAAGATATAACAGCAGAGAATTTTCTAGAAATGACAAAA
The DNA here is from genome assembly GCF_043159975.1 of Macaca nemestrina. Classification (NCBI taxonomy): domain Eukaryota; kingdom Metazoa; phylum Chordata; class Mammalia; order Primates; family Cercopithecidae; genus Macaca; species Macaca nemestrina. The sequence continues at coordinate 64,393,907 of NC_092131.1, forward strand.
GACAACAGACCTAAGAACATCTTAAGTGCTCAGCAGGATACACACACACACACACACACACACACACACACACACACACACACTTTTATATGTAAATATACTATGTTGAAACATAAAACTAAAAAGAGAAGGAATCTTAAAAGATACAAAACAGAAATTGTAAATTACCTGAAAAAGAAAACACTTACATTGAGAGTATAATACACTTTAGCCATATACATGGATAATGTTAATGTTATATTTAAATTGACAGGGAACAAAGGGGAAAACACTTTCAACCTAAATTTCTATTACTGAAGAAGGAGGAATAAATAACTTTTAAAATGTCAGACAAACAAAGCATTAGAATTTAGCCATGCAGGGAAATTTCTTGAAGAACTAAAAGTAGACCTACCAATTCATTCCAGCAATCCCACTACTGGGTATCCATCCAAAGGAAAAGAAGTCATTACATAAAAAACACAATTGCAGGTTTATGTGTACTATAACACAATCCACAATTGCACATAAATAAAACCAACCTAAGTGCTAATCAACTGATGAATGAATAAAGAAAATGCTGTCTACCTACACTATGAAATACTACTTAGCCATAAAAAAGAATTAAATAATGTCTTTTGCAACAACTCAGATGGAGCTGGAGGCCATTATTCAAAGTAGAGTAACAAGAATGAAAAACCAAATACTATGTGTTCTCACTTGTTAAGCTATGCATATGCAAAAGGCATACAAGACTCAGAAGGAGGGAGGGTGGGGGGGTGAGGGATGAAAACCTACATATTGAGTACAATGTAAACTACTTAAGTGACTGGTGCACTAAAATCTCACACTTCGCCACTACACAATTCATTCATGTAATAAAAAAAAACTTGTACTCCCCAAACTATTGAAATTTATTTATGTATGTGTGTCTGTGTGTATATACACACATTTCTAAATATATTTATATATTTCATATATATGTATATATTGTGTGTATATATTATATACAAAATATATATACATGTATAGAAAAAATATATACATATATACACACGTATATATATAGATACATTATATGTAATGCATATATATGTATATGTGTATATACACACACATATATAGACATATAATATATATTGAGAGAAAAGTGTGTGTGTGTATGAGAATGTAGCCTTACCAAACACTTCCTAACAGAATTTTAGAAAAACAGTTTTTAGGAAGAACGAAGTTAGAGTTAAAAAGTGGAATATAAAGAACAATAGCATATAAATAACATAATAAACATACAACAAGTCTCTATAAGGATTAACTTTTAAAATATTTGAATAATTTTAGTGAAAAAATATGCTTATTGTACTGTGGCACCTGTTCTGTAAGGAATAGTTTTGCTGTCGAGGTACTGAAGTATGAACTTCTTCCATGTTAAAGATGGAGCAGGTTCTGAATTGAGCTGGTGAGAAACATTATTATAAATAGCTTCTGTCCATGTCTGAAGCATTGTTTTTATCATCAGTCAAATGACTGATTGCAATTTTACAAATATATATAAATTAAACACAGACTCTGCCCAAGAAAGTGACAGAATCTTATCAGGCGCTTGTTTGTTTTAGTGCAATTTGTGATTGATTGAACTTTGACAAAAAGTTTTGTTTAATTTTGGAACCACTATGAATTAATTTAGCAACGGTTATGAATAACAACAAAAGATTGAGCCTACTGCAGGCTTCAGTTGTTAAGCTAAGAGATTTTAAACTACGGTAATGTCTTCAAATTAGTATTCCAAAAAATATATTCACTGAAATAGCCATTGTGTCTGCTAATTTTTGGTAATTATTTGGAGTTTTTAAAAAATATAAGTAAACTATTTGTGGTCCTATATTTTGTTATCAGAAATTTAAGGCTGGGCGCGGTGCTCATGCCTGTAATCCCAGCACTTTGGGAGGCCAAGGTGGAGAGAGCACGAGGTCAGGAGATCAAGACCATCCTAGCTAACACGGTGAAACCCTGTCTCTACCAAAAACACAAAAAATTAGCCGGGCATGGTGGCACGCACCTGTAGTCCCAGCTCCTGGGGAGGCTGAGGCAGGAGAATCGCTTGAACTTGGGAGGCGGAGGTTACAGTGAGCCGAGATTGAGCCACTGCACTCCAGCTTGGGCAAAAGAGCAAAACTCCATCTCAAAAAAAAAAAAAAAAAAAGAAAGAAATTTAAGATACCATCAAAATCTGTTTGCTAGAAGTAGAAGCAAACTTTCTTCTAATATTGAGAAGTTTTAGGAACTCCAACTGTTGGATTTTTATCTTTATAGATAATTCACATGGTAAATAAACATATATTTGTTAAAATATTTGTGAAGGAAACCTATTTCTTCACTTAAATATTGGAGGCTATGCTTGTCAACATAGAATTCTATGATTTTCAACACAAAAGATTTAATGAACCAACTTGAATTATTAACTCATTTTGAGCCCGTATTTTAGTTTTCATGGATTAAATCTATATGAAAGAACTGTTTAGATTTTCTCAAAATTAGAAAACCAATTAAATATTTTTTTCCTTTATGTGTTTAAATTTCTACAAGGTACAATAAGATTAACACTAAATGACTAACTTTATTTTTATATACTTTGTAATTTAAAGCCAACTATTTAGGAATCTTCTTCAGAGGAGAAAATGACTTTATCTCCCGAGAAGACAAACTCTCCACCAAATTACTAATTTTGAAGGCCAATTCAGATTTCAAATATTCTAAGAAATAAAAATATTTAAATATACTTTGTATCTATTTTCATACTGTCAAACTTGAAATAGATACTAGAATTATTTTTATTTCTTTTTTCCCTCAACTAAAAGCCTTGTGCATCAACTTTATGAATTTCATGGAGATGAGTAATTACCAAAATCTTTCTAGTGTTTCCCCAAGATTATTGATTGGGTTGAGAGCATCAGGTAAATATAAGATGGGATCAAATTTTTAGGATATTGTATTGGAAGATACATGGGAGGAAGATTGAAATAAGAATATAAATGAAATTTTGTTAACTCATACGTGTATTTCTCAGCTAGAATATGCTGTTAAATTAGAGCAAGAAATTAAAGCTAAATACCCTCAAAACATTCAAATAAAATTACCATATCATCTAGCAATTCCACTTATTTGTAAATATACCCAAAAGAATTGAAAGTAAAGACTCGAACAGAAATATGTACATCAACATTTATAGCAGCATTGTTTATAATAGCCAAAAGGTGGAAATAATCCAGATGTCTACCAGGATATGAAGAGATAAACAAAATGTGGTTTAATATTTAATACATGCAAAAGAATATTTTTCAGCCTTAAAACAAAGGACATTCTTCTACATTCTACAGCGTGAATTAATCTTGAAGACATTATGCCAGGTAAAATAAGACACATGACAGATATTGTATGATTGTATGTACATAAAGTACCTGGAATAGTCAAATTCATAGACATGGAAGATAGAGTAGTGGTCACCAGTGGGTGGGGAAAGGAAGGAATGGGGAGTTATTATTTAATACATACAGAGTTCCAGTTTGGGATGATGAATGAATACTAGAGATAGATAATGGTGATGATTGCACAACAATGTAAGTATACTTAATGCCACTGAACTGTATACTTAAAAATGGTTAAATGGTAAATTTTACATTATTTATGTTTTTGACAATATGAAAGAAACTTTATAATAGTATCCACATTCTGATTTTTATGGTTGTTACAATTATTCATTTAGAAACATCAGGGATCATATTGGATAATGTTACATTGAAGGTATAAATTTTATAACTGTCTTAAATGCTACTATTTAATAGGCAAGGTGCAGTAGCTTACACCTGTAATACCAACACTTTGGGAGGCCCAGGCAGCAGGATCAGTTGAGCTCAGTTGGTCGAGGCTGTAGTGAGCTCTCTTTGTGGCACTGCACTCCAGCTTGGGTGACAGAGACCCTGTCTCAAATAAATGAATATATAAATAAATACATACATAATAGGGGTAAATGGTACATTAGCTGAGTAGTATATGCATTGAAGTGAGTCTACATTATCAAATAGACAAGGAGGATTTATATAAAGAACTATGTTCACATCAAATAAAGAAAAAATCATTGTAAGGGGCCTTAACCACAGTTTTTATGACTAGACTTTCCTTGACAAAATGCCTTTGACAAGTACATAATTTTTAAAAATATAATTATCTTCTAAAACCACAGAACTAATTATGATATACTGGATTATCTTATTAGGCTATTTGTATTTTTAACCTGTTATGCCACATTTAATGAAAGAACTTTTAGTCATAATGGAGTATACAGGGCTGTATGAAGGCTGCTGCTTTTCTTTTTAAACCTGCAGTTATATATTTCTATAGATGCTGATTTACAAACATTGCCAGAGTTGGAAGGATATAGTATATGTTTGCTGAGGTCCAGCAGTAATATACTTTATTTTTGTAGAAAAATGTATGGGTCTTTTATTCAAGTTTATCTGAGGAATGAAGAGGATTAGTTCCACTAACTGTAGAACTGTATACAGTAGGGTGTTAACCTTGGGATGTTGTAAGAGATGGTACAAAATCATTGCAAAGGGTGATAACGTCATCAAATGTTGGAAATGTCTTTTGGAAATGCTTACAGATGAACTAAATCTCCTAAAGGACTTAGACATTTTAACTGTATTTAAGCACATAGGAATGGTCAATAGTTATTTACAGAATCTAGTAAATTCAAATAGGTTTAGAGATGTTGTAGGGAATCTAGATTGGAAATGATATTGTGCAGCCATTTCCTGGAAAACAGTTGAAAAGGGTACAGACAGTAATGGGCTATCTTCCAGTGCACAGATTTCTTTGTGAGGAACTGACTTTCATTCTTTACAATTCTATAAATTACCTGTCAGAAAAATGTAATTGGGTCAACTTGTTTCTTTAGTAGAAATCTTATGTAGACCACCATTCACTGCCTTTGGAAGGTGTCTACGTTTCTAGAATGACACATCAGAAAGCTCTTTACTAATTTGTACACATAAAAGTTTATCCTCCTCTTTTCTTGCTCTCTTCCTCCCACTCCCCATGCCTTTATGTATGCATATGGTATCAAACTTACTACTCTAAATATCAGACTTTCTTCCAAAACCTTACATCATTTCACATATTAATTCCTTCTTTATCTGGGATGTGGGTAGATATTTTTACTTAGGAAGGTATTAGAAGGTAAAAGTACTAGTTATTACTACTTTCTCAGGCATTTGGCAAACAAATTAGCTATTTTAATTTTACTCTACCATAAGAAAAGCATAAATACCATAAATAAATACACTTGGAAATTTTTTTATCAATTTAAGGACAAAGTGAGATGGGATTATTGCAACATCATTTCTTTATTGTCACTTTTATGATGAAAGCCCTTACTACAACAGAAAATGTTTCATCAGTTTTTATATTTTAAAAATGTAGATTAGACAAGTGATTCATTTTTTGTGTTTTACAGATGTCTCCTTACTAGCCATAACATTTAAAACTAAGCTATTCAATGTTCAAAATGTAGTTCAGATGATTCAACATTTCGATAGTCCTTTAAATAAAAAGAATCGGCCGGGCACGGTGGCTCAAGCCTGTAATCCCAGCACTTTTGGAGACCGAGGCAGGTGGATCACGAGGTCAGGAGATCGAGACCATCCTGCCTAACACAGTGAAACCCCGTCTCTACCAAAAATACAAAAAAACTAGCCAGGCGAGGTGGCACCGGCGCCTGTAGTCCCAGCTACTCGGGAGGCTGAGGCAGAAGAATGGCGTGAACCCGGGAGGCGGAGCTTGCAGTGAGCCGAGATTTCGCCACTGCACTCCAGCCTAGGTGACACAGCAAGACTCCGTCTCAAAAAAAAAAAAAAAAAAAAAAAAAAAGTATCCATCTTAGTTTATAATAAGTGCTGTAAAGAAAAATAAACATGACTAGTTGGGATAAAAATATAGTTATTTCAGTTAGAAGTTAGAAAATTTTCATAAATTGTCGCAAGCCACATTAACATTTTTTACTGAAAAGCCTAGGTCTGCTTCCAAACAAAACTTAACATAAACACCAACCTAATCTTGTTCACTTCCAAGGGCAAAAGAAGATACTCAGTCACGTATTCTTTCTTTAATTCAGCATGTAATTATGGGCAACTGCGAGGTCAAAAGTGGCATTAAGAAACATTAAGGACACTTGGGGTGGTGGAATTCCTAGGTTTCCTACAAAAGTATACATAGAAAAAGTTATTTAGGAAGTAACTAGCTATGCAATCTGTGATAATCCTTTAAACTATAAACTTCAGATATATCAAGTTTCAAATACATTTGCCACGTATTTATTTTTATCACTCTTTGCTCACCTTGTCAAATTAAAGTTATTTCTTCTCAATAAAATAGAGTAAGAATTTAAAGTCATAATCCTGTTTATTCTAAAGGAAGCAACAATTGCATTTGCTATGAAGGATGGAAAAACTATTTTATTTACTTTATTCAGTTTATTTTTTAAAAGCTTTTTTAAATGTCAGAATAATTCAAGTATGCATTAGAAATTATCTTAAGTGCAATATTTATTTAAGCTGATCATTTAATCAAAGCATATTCTCACTTAGGTGTATAATAATGCAATTTTTTGTCAAAATATGTGAGATGGTTCAACTTTAAATTATCATACTATAAATCCTGTCCCATTAGAAGGGAAAAGAAAGACTAATTTTTAAATTATTTTTATTGTTTAAAAATACAATTTTTACTTTGAACTTCTGTTAGCATTGTCACATAGAAAGATAAAGTATATACTCATACCTTTTCCTGAAATGTCTATTCTATTCCATTTATTCATTTTTCTATTCTTGTGTCTAGTCTAAACCTTTTATTATTATAGGCTTCTAATATCTAGAAGTGTTTAAGTTTTATTGCATTGAGTATTTCCAACAACTTCCAGGCTTTTGCATTTCTAAACAAATGTTAAAATCAGCCAGTCACTTTCTATTTTAAAAATCTGCAAAATGTTTATTTGTCGGAATGCCAATTTAGGGAGAATTGGCTTCTTTCTATTATTGATTTTTCTAAATCATGATCATTGTATAACCTTCAACTGTCTTTGCGATTCTTTAATTTCTCTTAGTAATGATCAGTAGTTTTTGAAGAAATGGTCTCACAAGTCTTAAAATAGATTTATCCTTGGTTACTTGAATTTTTAACTTCATCAAATATATGTATACAGCATGCATCATAAATGTAGAGCTCTCTGAATTTTGATGCTGTGAATATACTCCTAAGCATACATAACAAGCCTTCAGATAAAGAATCATAACGGTAACAAATAATTGCAATGGGAGCCGGTGGCAAGAGGTATTGACAGCTGAAAGAAGAAATTAGTGTGAGTGAGGAGATGATGCAGCACTGTATCCAGGGCAGGTAGAGTAGCTACATGGGAAGAACATAGTTTTGTAAACCCTTTTAAGTTAAAAGCTGGTGCTGAGAAGAGCCAAGGTGCTTCCTCCATGGCCCCTCAATCTGCTGGGCTCTGTACATCTCCGCCACTATGACCCCTGTTTAGACACAAGACTTCCAGGGTTTCCAAATCTGAAGGCTCTTGAATGCACCCCCTGCAGACTTCACAAGTCCATAAAATAAATACTATTCTAACCTCTAACAGCACAATCTCTTTTTTTTCCCCCATAGAGATGAAAGTATACAAAATTCACTATTTTACTTTGGCATATATTGCTCCTACTAATGATTCTAAGATTAATTCATATTTTTTTCAGTAATGACAAATGGTTTATTCAAGCTGTTATATCAACATTATTGTTAAATAAGAGCATAAAAAGCTTATTTTATTACAGGGACCTATATTGACAACTACTTCCTCAAACAGGAAATTATGATTTCAAATTACTATGTAAAAATATTTGTAACTGGATGACTGTAATGCACATGGAGTCTAATTATGGATGAACAATCATCATCATAAGAAATTGTATAGAGTGAGCAGTGAAAAGAGTTAGATAAAACCAAGAACTTATCAACATGTATCTTTCAAAATAAAATGAAGCAACAGGAACCTGAGACATCTGCACATTCACTGACAGCTGGCCAGATTTTAGCATAGTTTCTTAGATTAGCATAATGAAGTCAATTGGATTTAAGTAATAGCTCCCTTTAGAACTTAAGTCATTGATAAATGAGGCATCCATATCCAACTTATGCATTTTAATTATAATGATACATTATTAAAGGTACCAAATTTTAGATTTCAGATTATATGACAACTGTAAGATGTACAAAATAATCAAAATCAAAACCCTTTCCCCCAGTTTGAGAGCTCTTTTTTAGCTCTCAAAATCTTTACACTGAAGATAAGCTAGGGAAGAACCAATGCAGAATCATTTTGTTATGTAGAATGTTAAAATGCTGCTAGATTTATAGATGTTCCATGATTTCTACAATGTGAAAAACTGTATCATTTATACCATTTGCCATGTGCTTATGCAATTCCAAACAAAATTTAAGGATATAAGGTGTTGCAAAAGCCAATGCTGAGAATCCTCCTTCTAGACACTTTAACCCATTACTAGACTATTTTTGTGCTACTGTAGGTTATTAAATTGTAGTCAAATTAAAGTGTGACTATTGGAAACATCTCTCTCTTTCTTTTTTTTATCTCTCTCTCTACACACACACAGACACACACACACACACACACACAGAGAAAGAGAGAGAGAGAATGAGAGAGATTTACCTATAGTCTTATTTTCCCATAGAAATGGAACACATGAAAAAAGCAAAATGATCAGGAGTCTTCCTGCCTTTACCTTTATTTTTAACACTTCATTAAAGAGATTTCTATTTCTGAGAACACAATGCATGATTTTACAACCTAAACCAGTGAATGGATTTTCGTTTCAAATATCTATACTTTATATATTTCTTAAATAAGATCTCAACACTGAGTGATATATCTGCATTTGTAATGTTTTAAGCAGTGCACAACCAGCTTATATTTTGTAGCCATTTTTATTTTCATATTCATTTGTAGTGGGCATTTATTTCTGGAGCTGGCTTTATTTCAAATCACTCTCTTTGTGGTTTATTTGTCTATTTCCCTTGAGACATTTCCTTAATGGAGACTTGAGAAGTCAATAAGAAAACTGCAGAGGTCATTGAATTTAATAGTCAATCACCTGTTGGGGCTTGATCACTATAACTTTCTCACCCCAATATTCTTCTCTCAAAAGGAGACAATCTGTGGCATTTATCTTCTGTCGAGAGACACTCAGGAATTTATCTGATTCACTTTTTCTCACCTACATTGTATTGCTCTTCTAAGATCAATGTTGGCTGAAATGATTTTTCCTTCAAAAAATACTAGGCAGTTCAACTACTTGTCCCTTTTACTCGCTAAATAAATCAGATGGCTTGGAATCTTCTGGTCTTTATTTTACCATGTTCTGTTACTTTGTGTTAAAAATTATATTTTGGGATATAATTTGCAGCATATTTGAAAATGACATTCATGCTTTCTGTTAGCATTGTGTCAAATAAATGATACAATTATTTTTACACACAGTTTAGCTTAACTACTTAAGAACCATATTTAATTAATCATTTACATACTGCTAATCAAGAATATTTTTCACAGGTATTTAGTTTAGCGAGTTATCAGATATTCAACAAATTTTTAGATAGGAAAGAAGGAAGGTTTTTATATTTCAGAAATACAGAAACTTCTGAACAATTGTTAGTAATTCTGGAGGATTAGTAATCTGTTATCAGAAGAATCTTAAAAGAATGAGCAGGAAGGAGATAGAGACACAAAAAACCCTCCAAAAAATCAATGAATCCAGGAGTTGGTTTTTTGAAAAGATCAACAAAATTGATAGACTGCTAGCAAGACTAATAAAGAAGAAAAGAGAGAAGAATCAAATAGATGCAATAAAAAATGGTAAAAGGGATATCATCACCAAGCCCACAGAAATACAAACTACCATCAGAGAATACTATAAACACCTCTACGCGAATAAACTAGAAAATCTAGAAGAAATGGATAATTTCCTGGATGCTTACACTCTCCCAAGACTAAACCAGGAAGAAGTGGAATTCCTGAAGAGACCAATAGTAGGCTCTGAAATTGAGGCAATAATTAATAGCCTACCAACCAAAAAAAGTCCAGGACCAGAGGGATCCACAGCTGAATTCTACCAGAGGTACAAGGAGGAGCTGGTACCATTCCTTCTGAAACTATTCCAATCAATAGAAAAAGAGGGAATCCTCCCTAACTCATTTTATGAGGCCAACATCATCCTGATACCAAAGCCTGGCAGAGACACACACAAAAAAGAGAATTTTGGACCAATATCCCTGATGAACATCGATGCAAAAATCCTCAATAAAATACTGGCAAACCGAATCCAGCAGCACATCAGAAAACTTATCCACTATGATCAACTGGGCTTCATCCCTGGGATGCAAGGCTGGTTCAACATATGCAAATCAATAAACGTAATCCAGCATATAAACAGAACCAAAGACAAAAACCACATGATTATCTCAATAGATGCAGAAAAGGCCTTTGACAAAATTCAACAGCCCTTCATGCTAAAAACTCTCAGTAAATTTGGTATTGATGGAACATATCTCAAAATAATAAGAGCTATTTATGACAAACCCACAGCCAATATCATACTGAATGGGCAAAAACTGGAAAAATTCCCTTTGAAAACTGGCACAAGACAGGGATGCCCTCTCTCACCACTCCTATTCAACATAGTGTTGGAAGTTCTGGCTAGGGCAATCAGGCAGGAGAAAGAAATAAAGGGTATTCAGTTAGGAAAGGAGGAGGTCAAATTGTCCCTGTTTGCAGATGACATGATTGTATATTTAGAAAACCCCATTGTCTCAGCCCAAAATCTCCTTAAGCTGATAAGCAACTTCAGCAAAGTCTCAGGATACAAAATCAATGTGCAAAAATCACAAGCATTCTTATACACCAGTAACAGACAAACAGAGAGCCAAATCAGGAATGAACTTCCATTCACAATTGCTTCAAAGAGAATAAAATACCTAGGAATCCAACTTACAAGGGATGTAAAGGATCTCTTCAAGGAGAACTACAAACCACTGCTCAGTGAAATAAAAGAGGACACAAACAAATGGAAGAACATACCATGCTCATAGATAGGAAGAATCAATATCGTGAAAATGGCCATACTGCCCAAGGTAGTTTATAGGTTCAATGCCATCCCCATCAAGCTACCAATGAGTTTCTTCACAGAATTGGAAAAAAAACTGCTTTAAAGTTCATATGGAACCAAAAAAGAGCCTGCATTGTCAAGACAGTTCTAAGTCAAAAGAACAAAGCTGGAGGCATCATGCTACCTGACTTCAAACTATACTACAACCTACAGTAACCAAAACAGCATGGTACTGGTACCAAAACAGAGCTATAGACCAATGGAACAGAACAGAGCCCTCAGAAATAATACCACACATCTATAGCCATCTGATCTTTGATAAAACTGAGAAAAACAAGAAATGGGGAAAGGATTCCCTATTTAATAAATGGTGCTGGGAAAATTGGCTAGCCATAAGTAGAAAGCTGAAACTGGATCCTTTCCTCACTCCTTATACGAAAATTAATTCAAGATGAATTAGAGACTTAAATGTTAGACCTAATACCATAAAAATCCTAGAAGAAAACCTAGGTAATACCATTCAGGACATAGGCATGGGCAAAGACTTCATGTCTAAAACACCAAAAGCAATGGCAACAAAAGCCAAAATTGACAAATGGGATCTAATTAAACTAAAGAGCTTCTGCACAGCAAAAGAAACTATCATCAGAGTGAACAGGCAACCTACCACATGGGAGAAAATTTTTGCAATCTACGCATCTGACAAAGGGCTAATATCTAGAACCTACAAAGAACTCAAACCAATTTACAAGAAAAAACAAACAACCCCATCAAAAAGTGGGCAAAGGATATGAACAGACATTTCTCAAAAGAAGACATGCATACAGCCAACAGACACATGAAAAAATGCTTGTCGTCACTGGCCATCAGAGAAATGCAAATCAAAACCACCATGAGATACCATCTCACACCAGTTAGAATGGCAATCATTAAAAAATCAGGAAACAACAGGTGCTGGAGAGGATGCGGAGAAATAGGAACACTTTTACACTGTTGGTGGGATTGTAAACTAGTTCAATGATTATGGAAAACAGTATGGCGATTCCTCAAGGATCTAGAACTAGAAGTACCATATGACCCAACCATCCCATTACTTGGTATATACCCAAAGGATTATAAATCATGCTGCTATAAAGACACATGCACACGTATGTTTATTGTGGCACTATTCACAATAGCAAAGACTTGGAATCAACCCAAATGTCCATCAGTGACAGACTGAATTAAGAAAATGTGGCACATCTACACCATGGAATACTATGCAGTCATAAAAAGGGCAGAGTTTGTGTCCTTTGTAGGGACATGGATGCAGCTGGAAACCATCATTCCTAGCAAACTATCGCAAGAACAGAAAACCAAACACCCCATGTTCTCACTATAGGTGGGAACTGAACAATGAGATCACTTGGACTCAGGAAGGGGAACATCACACATTGGGGCCTGTTGTGGGGAGGGTGGAGGGGGAAGGGATTGCATTGGGAGTTATGCCTGATGTAAATGATGAGTTGATGGGTGCTGACGAGTTGATGGTTACAGCACACCAACATGGCATGGGTGTACATATGTAACAAACCTGCATGTTGTGCACATGTACCCTAGAACTTAAAGTATAATAATAAAAATTAAAAAAAAAAAAAGAAAAAAGAGTGAGCAGAGAAATAGTATTTGTGGGTAAATCTTAAGAAAAAAGGCACTTATAAAAATCATGCCAGTAAGTTTTTATTTTCACACCATTTGTGTTAGTTGAAATATTCAAGAATGCAGCCATTTTAATCTGTGTTCTTTCACCAAGCATGGTGTTTCTGAGGTTCATTCTTATTGCTGCATATATCACTAATTCATTCAATTTTATTCCTATTCACCAGTTGATTGACATGTTATTTCCTATTTTTAGCTACTATGAATAATCCTGCAATAAACATTAAATGAACATTCATGTGTCAGTCATTACAAATGCTTCTCAACTTACAATGAGGTTACATCTCAATGAAGCCATTGCAAGTTGAAAGTATTGTAAGCCAGGACATATTCAGTAGACCCAGCATCATAGTTTAGCCTAGCCTACCTTGAAGTAGCCATTTCAGCTCCTTTACGTTATTTTCTGTATGGTATGTATTTTTTGATCATTCTACTTTCTCTCTATTCTGGCTCTGAACCTAAAATGTATCTTTTACACAGCTTATAGTAGGACTTTGATTCTTTAATTCATAATGATAATTCAGCAATAGTGATTGGCATGTTTTGTGTTTTGTCAATTCATGTTTATTATTATTATCTCCTTATTCCTTTTTTATTTAAATAACATCAATATTAGTTATAAATCAAACATTATAGTATATATTACTCTAAACAAACTTAACAATTAAAAATTTTTTTAAAAATGTTTTTAAATAAATTCAGTGAATACCATAAACTTATATTTCTTCCAAGGCACTAGCAAAAGATACCCAGTTACTTCCTCAACTTTCTCTCCAGAGTATGCTTTGCTGATAGTGGATCTTCTAATTTCATCATTTTTTGCAACTGCATAAGTTAAGAATTTCTGAGATTATTAAGTTTATACCTCTTTGTTTAATATTTTTTCCCTCAGCTTATCTCTTTCCACGTTTTAGTGTAAATAGAAAGAAGAAACTAGGCTCTACCTTCAACATAGTGCTTAGAAAGTTCCCCTGTTAAATACTAAAGTCATTTGTTTGTAAAATGCTTTGAACATAATTGCTAATACAGAATTCAGCTGAGCTTTCTGAAACTGGGAAAGACTCTACTTTCTAATAGTGTGTTCATCAGTTAGTTACTTCTGAGTCCTCACCAGCAACACTTATAATGTTTATATTTCTACTAGCATTCTGGTTATGACAATTTAGATATTCTCTAAGAAGGTATACATTTTTCTACTGTGGTTCTCCCTTCCTTCAGAGTCTCATCTGCAGACTTTTTAACATACATTTCCACAGGAAGTCTGATCAAGGCTAATTAGGCTTTCCTTTTCTGCTATTTTGATCCCTAAAATTTTACTAGCCTTTATTCATTATCCAATTCTAAAGCCACTTCCATACTTTTATACTGTGTATGTATATATTATTTTCAAAGAATTTAAGAAGAAATTATATATGGAATATATATTTTATACATATTCTATATTAAAGTATATTATGATAGTTATATTACATGTAATATAACTATAAAGATATTAGTTACATTAACATAATATCTTAACATTTCATATTTTTACCATTTTTTGCATTCTTTATTTCCTATTGAATTGAGTAATTATCCAATATTCGTTAAGCCTAAAGTAGTTATCCAATATTCTTTAATATGTAAAGGATTTCCTTTAGTGTATTTTAAAGGATATATGTAGTAACTTATTCTTTTTTATAAATTCTGCTGATTTCTTTATTTGCATTTATTTTGGAATAATACTTTTCTGGATATAAAATTTTTGGCTGAGATTTTCTTTATCTTTTTTTACTTTCAGAAATGTGCATGTTATTCAAATGCATCTAATCTCTATTATATTTGAAGAAGTCTCCCATAAGTTTAAGTTCTCCCATTAGTCGTAAGTTCTCCCATTAGTCATAAATTCTCTTTTAAGCATTCTATCATTTATCCCTTGATGCTTTAAAGATTTTCAAATAAGAGTCCTTGGATCAGGAAAAAATAAAATAAAATAAAAGGGTTTTCAAATTATCTTTAACTTTCAGCAATTTCCACAATTGTTTAAATGTAGTTTTATGAAAACTTGACTTGACATTTGTTAATTTCTGTGAATCTATAATGTTTTCATTGAAATTGGCAAGTATTGTTTTCCTTTAAAAAAAAAAAATATGTGTACACCCCTATCAGTCTGCTTTTTCTGGAACAACCATATAAACCCATTGCTTTGATAGATTTGTCTCATAGGTGTTTAATTTTGTTTCACAGGCCTTTGAAGCTCTAGTAATTTATTTTCAATTTTTTTCACTCTATGTGGGAAAAATAACTTGTATTAATTTGTCTTTAATTTCACTGATTATTTATCTGATATTGCAAATCTGCTGTTAAGCCCATTTTTTGATATTTTTATATTTTTATTTCTGTTATACTTTTCAGATATAGAATTTTGACTTGGATCTTTTTTATAGTTTATTTACAAATAATTTTTAAATTTCATGTTTATAATGGCTGCTTTGAAGTTCTTCTCTGCCTAATAAAACATTTTGAGCCATCTATGAATTTTTTTCTGACTATAAACTAAACTATTCTGATTATTTGTATTTTTAAATTATGCCCAATTTAAATTCTGATTTACTCTTCGATGTATTTTGTTTGCTTGATTTTTTAATAATTAGCCTGAACATAAACTGTAGAATGTGTCTCCCCTGTAAAGTATGGCTGTTGAATTCTCTGCTCAGTGTTTTTAATTTTATTTGTATTTTCTAACCTGTATTTCAAAGTATTAGCCTTACATCTACATAACTTAGTGGTCAGCCAGTGATTTGGGCAAAAGTCAAGCTCAAATGGATGAGTTTATAAGTCTTCTCCCAGATGTTTATTGAGAGTGCACACACTAAACTTTATCCAGTTCTCAAGTTATCTTTGGCTTTTTTTTCAGGGTCTGTGTAGGAACAGATCTCCCACTCATATGTAATATTTCAGCCCATGAGGGGCATGTGATGAAATTAACTTGCCTTTCTGTGGCTTTTTTCATTTCTAGGGTCTCTGTATTCATTTCTGGCTCATCTGAATGATACTAGCAAAAGATACCCAGTTACTTCCTCAACTTTCTCTCCAGAGCATGCTTGGGAGCCAAATCTGTGAATTTTAAATATTTGTTTTCTACAGAGCCTGTTTTCTTTTATGCTGAAAAAGCCAGAGTTTTGTCACCCATCGAGGATTAATTCAGCCTTTCATAAAAGCAAACTTTTGGTTTTGGTCCAGTCGTTGACTAAGCTTTAGGAGAAGGTGGAGCCCCAGGAAAGATCACAAATGCTTGTTGTTTTTAACTTATGATCTAGTAGTTATTCAAGAATAAACACTTAATAAGTTGTCTGCCTTTTATGGATTTCCAAAACCTTGCAGTGGTAGCTCTTGACAACTCTGTCCAATTTTATACCCTTTTGTGTGTGTGTGTGTGTAGGAACTTTGTAAACACCTCAAACTACCATAACTGCCCATTAATTTTTAAACGTTTTAGATTTGTTTTAGACTTTTTAGACTTTGGAAGTGTTAGGTGCTAATATTTTCTAATATGGAAAAGTTAAATAAACTTTTGGAAAAGATAATCTATAATTCAACAAATTTTAATGAGACACTTAGATTTGAGGGCCAATATTTATAGTTTATCACCTAGGCATTTCTTATTTATTCATTCTCTTGAAAACTTGTTTTGAGATCTCCTAGTTCTACGTGTATGGATACACAATGAATAAGATGCAAAAATACTGGACCCTGGGGCTAGTGTTACAGTTGAAAAATAAAAATAATTAACAAATGAATAAGTAAAATATATTGTTTAGTAGTTGGAGATGAGCACTGCGGAGAAAAATAAATCACGGCAGTGTGTACACAATCTGAGAAACGAATTAGACTTTCTGCAATTTGAATGAGATAAGCAGGGAAGTCAGTAATGAGAAGGCAAGTTTAGAGCAAATTCTTGAAGTGGTTTAAGAAATTAAGGAGAAAAATATGTAGACATTTTTGACAATGTTCAGGCAGAAAGCAGAAAGAATAAGTACAAAAGTCTGAGCTAGAAGAATTTACAGTTTTCCAGGAACAGAAACTGGATAAAAAATAAATAAGAAAGAAAGTAGTAGAAGACTTTCTACTGAGGTAGGGTGGGGTGTAGATAGGACTTTATGTCTTACAGTATGAGCTCTTAGTTTTATTTAGTGATATGGAAAATACTGGAGGATTCTAAACATAATTTACATGACATAAGTTTTAAATTAATCACTGTAGTTTCAATGTTAGAATGTCAAGAACAAAGGCAGAAAACACAGTTATGAAGCTATTGCAAAAATATAAGAAAGAAATGCTAGATGAGGGAGTATCGGTGAAGATTTGAGAAGTAGTCAGAGTCTGATGATATTTTAAAAGTAGATCTATTTGGATTTACTGACTGATGTAGGGTGTTCAAAAGAGAAATTAGGGAAACTGTGTGGCTTTGGACTGGCACAATTAAAGAGTTCACTTTGCTATTAGTGATGCAGATCCTACCAAGAGAGGGGCACTTTATGATGGAAATATACCTGGAGTTTGTTTTTGGACATGTTAAAGTTTAAATATCTATTAAACATTCTGATAGAAAGGAATCTGAAATCTGAGAGTGTCCATGCAAGTGATGTTAATTTGTGGGTTTTCCAGGCATATGCAATATTTAAAACTATGAGACTTCACATGATCATCAAGCCTAAAATGGCATCTACAATACTTCTCTGTCACTAGAGTTACCTAAAAGTAAAAATAATGTCTAAATGCTTATAAATGTAGAAGTGTCTAACCTCATTGATGTGTGGAGAGTAGCATATAACTATTACACTTGGTTTGCTGTAAGTTATTATTTACAGACTTTTTCCCCATAATCAAATCTTATAATATAGCCAATGTTTGGTTCTATTAAACTGAAAATTTTTACCAATCTGGTTAATTACATTTTTATTAACAGAGGAATTTTAGAGTTTCAAGTTTATAGAAAAATTGGGCATTTAGTTCCTATATCATCCCTGCCACTTAAACTTTCTCCAATTATTAGCACTCTACGTTACTATGACATGTTTGTTATAATTAATGGTTTGTTTAAATGTCTTAGTTTTACCTTTTGTCCTTTTTTCTGTTCTTGGATTTCATTCAGGATTACTTTGTAAACTTTAGTTGTCACATCTCCTTAGGCTTCTCTTGACTGTGATATTTTTCCAGACTTTTCTTATTTGTTTGATGACCTGACAGATACAAGGTCAGGATGTCCCTCTATTGGAATATGTCTCATGATTAGACTGAGATTATACATCGTGAGATGAAGATCACAGAAGTAAAATGAACTTTTAATCACATCGTATCAAGGGTACGAATTATCAACATGATTTACCACTATTGATGCTGACCTTGGTTATGTGGCTAAAGTAATGTTCATCAGATTTCTCTATTGTAAAATACTCTTTATTATTATTCTTTTTATACTGTACTCACTGGAAGGAAGTCACTTCTACATAATATATTTCTCTCTTTTATGAATTTATTTGATTATTTATATCTACATGAGTCTTGGATATTTATTTTACATATTTCATAATCCAATATTATGTACCTTTCTTTCATTTTATTTTTCGCTGAAATTGTGTTAGTTTCAGCCATTGGCAGTTCTTCCACTTGGCTGTCAGTTCTTGTGCCCCTTTGATGTATCTTCACTAGTGTGTGTTACACTTGGTTTGCTGTGTGTGTGTGTGTGTTTGTTTTGAGCACTTCCTTAGTGTCTGGCACTACAAGATCATCCACTAATTGTGTACATTTTCTCACCCAGTCTTAGAATCAACCATTTCTTCCAGGAGCTCTGATTACTTTTACCATATTAGCCAGGTTGATCTTGAACTCCTGGCCTCAAGTGATATGCCAGCCTTGACCTCCCAAAGTGCTGGGATTACAGGCATGAGCCACTGTGCCCACTGACTTTTTATTATTATTATTATTATCATCATCATCATCATTATTATTATACTTTAAGTTCTAGGGTACATGTGCACAACGCACAGGTTTGTTACATATGTATACATGTGTCATGTTGGTGTGCTGCACCCATTAACTCATCATTTACATTAGGTATATCTCCTAATGCTATCCTTCCTCCCTCCCCCCACCCCACAACAGGCCCCGGTGTGTGATGTTCCCCTTCCTGTGTCCAAGTGTTCTCATTGTTCAATTCCCACCTCTGAGTGAGAACATGCAGTGTTTGGTTTTCTGTCCTTGAGATAGTTTGCTGAGAATGATGGTTTCCACCTTCATCCATGTCCCTACAAAGGGCATGAACTCATCCTTTTTTATGACTGCATAGAATTGCATGGTGTATATGTGCCACATTTTCTTAATCCAGTCTATCATTGATGAACATTTGGGTTGGTTCCAAGTCTTTGCTATCGTGAACAGTGCCACAATAAACATACGTGTGCATGTGTCCTTATAGCAGCACGATTTATAATCCTTTGGGTATATCCCCAGTAATGGGATGGCCGGGTCAAATGGTATTTCTAGTTCTAGATCCTTGAGGAATCGCCACACTGTCTTCCACAGTGGTTGAACTAGTTTACAGTCCCACCAACAGTGTAAAAGTGTTCCTATTTCTCCACATCCTCTCCAGCACCTGTTGTTTCCTGACTTTTTAATGATCGCCATTCTAACTGGTGTGAGATGGTATCTCATTGTGGTTTTGATTTGCATTTCTCTGATGGCCAGTGATGATGAGCATTTTTTCATGTGTCTGTTGGCTGCATAAATTTCTTCTTTTGAGAATTGTCTGTTCATATCCTTTGCCCACTTTTTGATGGGGTTGTTTGTTTTTTTCTTGTACATTTGTTTGAGTTCTTTGTAGAGTCTAGATATTAGCCCTTTGTTAGATGAGTAGATTGCAAACATTTTCTCCCATGTGGTAGGTTGCCTGTTCACTCTGATGGTAGTTTCCTTTGTTGTGCAGAAGCTGTTTAGTTTAATTAGATCTCATTTGTCAATGTTGGCTTTTGCTGACATTGCTTTTGGTGTTTTAGATATGAAGTCCTTGTCCATACCTATGTCCTGAATGGTATTGCCTAGGTTTTCTTCTTGGGTTTGTAATGGTTTTAGGTCTAACATTTAAGTCTTTAATTCATCTTGAATTAATTTTTGTATGAGGTGTAAGGAAGGGATCCAGTTTCAGCTTTCTACATATGGCTAGTCAGTTTTCCCAGCACCATTTATTAAACAGGGAATCTTTTCTCCATTTCTTGTTTTTGTCAGGTTTGTCATATATCAGATGGTTGTAGATGTGTGGTATTATTTCTGAGGGCTCTGTTCTGTTCCATTGGTCTATATGTCTGTTTTGGTACCAGTACCATGCTGTTTTGGTTACCGTGGCCTTGTAGTATAGTTTGAAGTCAGGTAGCATGATGCCTCCAGCTTTGGTTTTTTGACATAGGATTGTCTTGGCAATGCAGGCTCTTTTTTGGTTCCATATGAACTTTAAAGTAGTTTTTTTCCAATTCTGTGAAGAAAGTCATTGGTAGCTTGATGGGGATAGCATTGAATCTATAAATTACCTTGGGCAGTATGGCCATTTTCATGATATTGATTCTTCCTATCCATGAGCATGGAATGTTCTTCCATTTGTTTGTGACCTCTTTTATTTCATTGAGCAGTGGTTTGCAGTTTTCCTTGAAGACGTTCTTCACATCCCTTGTAAGTTGGATTCCTAGGTATTTTATTCTCTTTGAAGCAATTGTGAATGGGAGTTCACTCATGAGTTGGCTCTGTTTGTCTGTTACTGGTGTATAAGAATGCTTGTGATTTTTGCACGTTGATTTTGTATCCTGAGACTTTGCTGAAGTTGCTTATCAGCTTAAGGAATTTTGGACTGAGATGATGGGGTTTTCTAGATATACAATCATGTCATCTGCAAACAGGGACAATTTGACTTCCTCTTTTCCTAATGGAATACCCATGACATGATTTTATATTTTGAAAGCCCACCGACTTTTGATAGAGATTATTAGAAACTGAGATCTGGGCAATAGATATGTTCATGGGCCTTGGAGGTAGCATTCTGTCTAAACTCTCTCAACTGAAAGATCAAAGAAATATTTGCACACATACTAATTTGCATACATATACGTATCTATAAATATTTTAGTATATAAACATCTGTATCTTTAGTAAATTAAATGAGATATTTTACTGATGTCTCCAACTCTAACCCATTACCACATGAATCATTCTAACCTCTATTGCTTGCTTATTTGTAAATTCCCCTCTATCAGTGAGAAACACTATGATCACTGTCTACCATCCATTTATTTAATTGTTCAAGTTTAATATACATGCATAGCAGTGTCAAAATTGATACACTTTATCACCACTTGAAACAAGTTTATCAACTAAAGTGTTTATAAGCATTTCCTTCTGCTTTTAGTCTTACAGAATCAAATCATTTCCAAATAACTGTTCCCCTCTCTTTTCATCTTCCTTTCTCTTTTCCCTTTTCAGTGAGGTTTTGTTATACATTTGTAACACCTTTAGATATTCTTCTCACAATTTGCTTGCTTTCCTTGAATTGTATGACCTCCCTAATGATTTTTAACATTTTCATATATTAAGCTTGTCCCCTTGTGTTGTAGACTCTATAGTTTTTTAAAAATGCATAGTGGCATGTATGTATAATTATAGATTCATAAGGAATAAAATAATCTTAGAAATTATCTGTTCTTCCTATGATCATTTCTTGCCTCAAATTTCTGGCAACCAATGATCTATTCAATGTCTCTATAGTTCTGTTTTTGACCAAATGTAATATAATTGTAATGGTGTAGTATGTAGCTTTTTCAGGCTTCTTTCTGTCACTTAGCAATGTATATATTTAAGGTTCCTCCATCTATCTTTGTGGATTGATATCCTATTTTATTTTTGTGAATGGAATTATATTCCATTGTGTTAATGTACCAAAATTTGCTCATCCATTCACTTTCTGAAGGACATCTTGTTTGCTTCCTGTTTTGACAAATATGGATAAACCCACTATAAACATTTAGGCACAAGATTTTGTGGTTGGTGGTGTTAAAAGAATGACTTCAGCTAAATTAAATTTAAAGAAGTTTAATTGACCAATGAATGATGTCTGATTCGGGCAGCCCCCCGAATCACAGCAGATTCAGAGAGAATCTAGCACAGCCACATGATGGAAGTAGATTTACGGACAGCAAAGGAAAATAATGTACAGAAAACAGAAATGAGATACAGGAAAAACTGGATTCGTTACAGGTCGGTGTTTGCCTTATTTGAACACAGTTTCAACAGTTGGCTACGTTTGACTGGCCAAAACTCAGTGTTTGGCACAGTTGTGGGCTATGGTTGATTTACACCTCTACTTGTTACAGTTCACAATGTACAGAAAAACCTTAAGGCCAAATTTGAATATGTAAGAAGGCAGCTATAGGCCAAGGTTGATTTAACAATAGTTTTTCAATGCAGTTGGATGAGTAGCTACAATGTGTTTGCTGTACCGTATGGTTAGACGATGGTTAGCTTGGTAAGAAACTGAAAAATTGTCTTCAAAAGTGAATTACCAGTTTACACTTCCATCAATGAGGGATAAATATTCTTGTTGTTCTGCATCTCAACAACATTTGATGTTGTCAATTTTGTATGAGTTTAGCCATTCTAGGTGTGTGGTGAGATATATATATATCATATCTCATATATGTCATATATCATATATACACATGTACACATATATCATATATATGATATATGACATACATGTATGATATATGTGTATATATGATATATGTGTGTATATATATATCACATATAATATATATGTATAACCAAGGTGTGTGGTGATATATATGTGTGTGTGTGTATGTATATATATTCATTCTAGATATGAGGTGATACATATATATAAAACCAAGATATATATATATATATATATCTCTTCTCATGATAAAATTATATATATATAACATTGGTATATGTTTATATATGTAAAGCACCTAGCTTCTCATGATAAAATTATATTTATAAATATACAATTATTATTTACAATTCCCTAATGACAATCGATGAGTCTATCTGTATATTTTTCTTTTGAAGTGTCTGTTTAGATCTTTTGCCACTTTTAAAAGTGGATTTTTTTATTGTTTTAAGACCTCTTCGTATATTTTGAATATAATCTTTTTTCATATGTGTGTTTTGCAAATGTTTCTCCAGTTTGTGGCTTGTCTTTTTATTCTCCTAACAGTGTCTTCCACAGACCAAGATTTTTCATTACAACAAAGTCAATATATCAATATTTTCTTTCATAGAATGTGCTATTTGTATTGTACCTATAAGTTCATTAGCAAACCCAAGGTCTCTAAGATTTTCTTGTGTTATCTTCTATAAGTTTTATATTTGGCATTTTACATTTATATATCTTTAGCTAATTTGGGAAAAGGTATAAAGTCTGTATCTGTATTGCTGTATATGCATTTCCAAATTTTTCCCCACAATTTATTGAAGAGACTCTCTTTTGCCCATTGCCCATCTTTTGTCTTTGCTCATTTTTCAATGATGTGTGGACTGTATTTATGTAGCTCATTTTCTGGGTATTTTATTCTGTTCCAATATTATGTGTTTCCTCTTTTATTAATGCCATGCTATCTCAACTAATAGATCTAGGTAGTATACCTTGAAGTCAAGGAGTGTCAGTCCTCCCTCCAATTTGGTTCTTTTTCAGTATCGTATTGGCTACTGTAGTCTTTGGTTTTCCACACATACTTCAGCATCAGTTCATAATATCTACAACAGCTTGTTGAGGTTTTCACTGGGACTGCATTGAATGTATAGATCAAGCTGGGAAGAACAGGCATCTCAACAATATTGTTAGTTCTAATCTTTTATCACCAAATTCTCCTGATTTGGAGCTTTTGTGATTTCATATACCAGAGTTTTGTAGTTTTCTACATATCACACACATATATATATATATATATATATATAAAATTAGATTGATATCTAAATATTACATTGTTTTGCTAATATAAATTGTATTATGTTTTAAATTTCAAATTCCAGTTTCCATTGTTAGTATGCTGAAAAGAAATTGATTTTTTGTACATTAACCTTGTACATTGTCAACTTTCTATAGTTGCTTAGTTTCAGGAATTTTTTTTGTGTGTATGTGCCTATTTGGGGGGATTTCTGTATGGGCAATCAGATGCTACATAAACAAAGCGAGTTTTTATTTCTTTCTTCTCAATCTGAATGCCTTTCAATTCCTTTTCTTCTCTATTTTAATAGCTGGAGCTTTCAATTTTTATGTGACTAGAAGTGCTGAGAAAGGACATTCTTGCCTCATTCCTAACCTTAGGGGTAAACATCTAACTTCTCATGATTAAATAAAATGGTAACTGTAGGATTTTGTAGATTCTCTTTGTCAAATTTAGTACACCCCTCTTTCTCTAGATTGCTGAGAGGCTTTATTTTTCTAATCATGCATGAGTGTTGAATTACATCAATGTTTATTCTGCATTAATTGATTAGTTGGTATGATCATATGATTTTTCTTCTTTAACCTGTTTAAGTGTTACATTGCGTTAATTCATTATTGAATGTTAAAAACAAGCTTGCATACCTAAAAAAACTCACTTGTTCACAATTTATAATTATTCTGATACATTGTTGGGTTTGATTTGCTAACAACATATTGAGGATTACTGAATCTGTTATTCTTGGGATATATAGGTTCATAACTTCCTTTTGGCAATACCTTGATCTGGATTTGGTATTAGGTTAACCCCGGCTTCATAGAATGAGTTAGGAGGTGTTTCCTCTCATTTAAATTTCCAAAAAATATTATAGAGGATTTATATAATTTCATTCACAAATGTTTGGATGAAATCACCAGTAAAACCATGTAGGTAGGCTAGTGCTTTCTTTTATGGAAGGTTATTAATTATTAATTCATTTACTTCTGTTGATATGTAGGCCTTTTGTGATGGTTTGTTTCAATATTTCTGAGTTCTGGTAGTTTGTCTTTTTCAAGAAATTCATCTATTTCATCTAAGTAGGTAAATTTATGGGCATAAAATTGTTCATAATGTTCCCTTATTATTATTTCTCAATGTCAATGACATCATTAGTGATACTTCTCTCATTCATGACATAAGTAATTTTTGTCTATTCTTTTTTTTTCTTGGTTAGCCTAAGTAGGACCATATCAATTGATTTTATCTTTGCAAAGAACAAGCTTTGAGATTCAGTAATTCTGTGTTTTCAAATTCATTTATTTCTATTCTAAATTTGATTATATTTATGTAATCTACTTTCTCTACGATGAAATTGTTCTTTCTCTTTCTCTAGCTTGTTATGGTAGAAGCTTACATAATTGATTTTAGATCTTTTTTTCTAATACACACATTCAAAGCTGTGGTTTTCTCTCCAAGCACTGCCTTCATTGCATCCCACTATTTCAATAAATTGTATTTTATTTTTTGAATATTTCTTAAGATTTTTTTGAGATTTGTTTGATTCATGTTATGTAGAAGTGTGGTTTTTAATCTCTAAATGTTTTGAGATTTTTCAGATACATTGCTGTTTTTGAATTCTATTTTATGTTTTATACCATTGTGTCTGAAAAGGATACTTTGTATGATTTCTAATTTTTAAAATTTGTTAAGCTGTGTTTTTTAATTCAAAATGTGATCCATTTTGGTGAATGCGCCATGTGAGCTTGAGAAGAATGCATGTTCAACTGTTCATGGATGAAGTATTCTATAAATATCAATTAAATCCAGTTGAGAGATTGAGAGATTATTCTCTTCAGATAAGTTATGCCTGTGATGATTTTATGCCTGTCAAGTGTATCAATTACTGAAAAATGTGTGTTGAAGTCTCCCACTATAATAATGTAGTTGTCTATTTCTACATGCAGTTCTATCGGGTTTTGTCTTGTGTTTTTGACACACTTGTTTTTAGGTGCATATGCATTGCAGATTGCTCTTTCTTCTCGGAGAATCTAGCCCTTTATCATGTAATTTTTACTTTATGTTTGATGATTTCTCCTGTTTTGAAGTAAGCATTCTCTGAAATTAACATATCTACTTCAGTTTTCTTTTGATTGGTGCTCCCATGATATTTCTTCCTCCATTCTCTTTTATCTCTTCTTTCTTTCCCTTTCTTTCTCTTTCTCTCTCTCTTTCTCTTTCTTTCTTTCTTTCTTTCTTTCTTTCTTTCTTTCTTTCTTTCTTTCTTTCTTTCTTTCTTTCTTTCTTTCTTTCTTTCTCCCTCTCCCTCCCTCCCTCCCCCCTCCCTCCCTTCCTTCCTTCCCTCCCTCCCTCCCTCCCTCCCTCCCTCCCTCCCTCCCTCCCTCCTTCCTTCCTTCCTTCCTTCCTTCCTTCCTTCCTTCCTTCCTTCCTTCCTTCCTTCCTTCCTTCCTTCCTCCCTCCCTCCCTCCCTCCCTCCCTCCCTCCCTTCCTTCCTTCCTTCCTTTCCTCCTTCCCTTCCTTCCTTACTTCTCTCTCTTTCGTTCTTTCTCTCTTTTTTCCTTTCTCTCTCTCTCTTTTTTTTTTTTTTTTTTTTTTTTTTTTGAGACAGAGTTTCACTCTTGTTGCCCAGGCTAGAGAGCAATGTCACGATCTTGGTTCACCTCCGCCTCCCAGATTCAAGCGATTCTCCTGCCTCAGCCTCCTGAGTAGCTGGGATTGCAGGCACGTGCCACCATGCCCGGCTAACTTTTTGTATTTTTAGTAGAGATGGGGTTTCACCATGTTGGCCAGGCCGCTCTTGAACTCTTAACCTCAGGTAAACCACCCGCCTGTGCCTGGGATTACAGGTGTGAGCCACTGCACCTGACCTTCTTCTGTTTCTTTTTATTTAAGGAAGGTTTCTTGTAAAATATATATAGTTTATGTTTATTGCTATCCACTAACAATCTCTGCTTATACTTGTTCTGTATAGACCACTCTTTTTTTTTTTTTGAGATTGAGTCTCGCTCTGTCGCCCAGGCTGGAGGGCAGTGGTGCGATCTCGGCTCACTACAAGCTCCACCTCCCGGGTTCACGCCATTCTCCTGCCTCAGCCTCCCGAGTAGCTGGGACTACAGGCGCCCGCCACCACGCCATGCTAATTTTTTTTTTTTTTTAATTTTTAGTAGAGACGGGGTTTCACCATGTTAGCCAGATTGGTCTCGATCTCCTGACCTCGTGATCTGCCTACCTCGGCCTCTCGAAGTGCTGGGATTACAGGCGTGAGCCACAGCTCCCGGCCAGATCACTCATACTTAAAGTGATTACCTACAGTTGGGTTAATATTTACCCTGTTTGTAACTTTTTTCTACTTGTTGTGTTTGCTCTTTGTTCTTCTGTTTTATAATCTTCCCCACATGCTTTGCTCTCTGAAATTTAAATAAGCATACTATGACATTTAATTTTCTCTCTTCTATTAGTATATCAATTAATATATATGTATATATAGCAATTAATTTTTAAATTTTGATTTTTTTGAAATTATTCACTTTTAGTTGGATGAAAGTGGTTTTCCAGATGTTTTCAATATATATGAATAACTAACCTAAGTCTACTTTCAAATAAAAGTATGCAGTTACAGGAATAGGGCAAGTATTTTTTACAATAAAATTTCTGATTGCTTCCTTATTCCCTTTATAACTTTGCCATTCAATTCACTTTTCTGTATGGTGATAAACACTCAAATATGGTTACTATTATTATTTTGGACAAGCAATTATTTGAGTCACTAACAATAAGAAAAAAATATGTTTTATTTTCCTTTCATTTAATCCTTTTCTGACACTTTCCTTATGTAGATCTGAGTTTTTTATCTATATAGTTTTCATTCACTCTGAAGAAATTTTTGGAAATTTCCTGCAAGCTAAGTCTACTGGCAACTCAGATTTTGCTTGTCTGAGAATGTCGTTACTTCTTCTTTACTTCTTTAGTTCTTATCCTTGTTCCTCTGTAGGTAAGATGTTTTTTACTCTGACTTCTTTTATAAACCTTTCCTTATATGTGCTGTAGTTTGAATACGGTGTGCCAAATTACAGATTGTTTTGGGTAGTTATTCTACTTAATCTTTGCTGTCGTTATGGGTTTTAGGAACTTCAGCTTTCCCTAGTGTTCTTGTACCCTCCACAGCTACTGTCTCTGAGTGATTTTAAGAATACCTTCTCTGTCGTGCAGCACTTTCAATTGTAATTCATCATTATTATACTGGAGCTCTACTGAAATGGATAGTGGTGGGGTGTGTGGGAGGGAAAGTAGCCTATAATCCTTTGATTGTAAGAATGTATTACTGTAAATCATTTCAATTCAATTTTCTTATGAATTATTTCACCCCTTGTTGTCTTGTGTCACTGGGCTATGTCATTTTATTTATTTATTTATTTATTTATTGACGGCATCTGACTCTGTCACCCAGCCTGGAGTGCAATGGCATGGTCTCGGCTCACTGCAACCTCCATCTCCTGGGTTCAAGCTATTCTCCTGCCTCAGCCTCCTGAATAGCTGGGACTACAGGCACATGCCACCACACCTGGCTAATTTTTGTATTTTCAGTAGAGACAGGGTTTCACTATGTTGGCCAGGCTGGTCTCAAACTCCTGACCTCGTGATCTGCCCACCTCGGCCTCCCAAAGTGCTGGAATTACAGGGGTGAGCCACCGTGCTTGGCCTATGACTTTTATTAATGTTTATTAGCATTTAAAAAATCTTCTTACATATGACAGGAAAGCTAGAAGGGGCTAACGTTGGATAATTGTCCTTTCTCCCTCCAAAAGACTCTAAGTAATTTCCCTTGGATTGTTGGCCTTTGTTGTGGAAAATACTCTGCAATTATACCAAAATGGCTACTTTTCTGCTTCCCATTCCGAAAATGTATGAACGTGTTACTCAGATCTTCAACATGATAACCTGATGGAATTCTCATAGATAAAACTGACAAAAATTTGGAGAAGGGCCCCAGACGTTTCTTATTCACAAGCTAATCCACTCTCAACCTCTGGGAATTCATCAAAATTACCTATTGTAAATTATCCTACTATTTTATATCTCCAGAGTTTTCTGCCCCAGGTAAGTTGATAGAGGCTGTTATTTGCTGTATTTGCCTCTTTATTCAGAGTTCAGGTGGTCGTTTGTCAACTGATCTAAATTCTCTGATGGGTCTAATAATTTCCTTTCTGTTTGTTCAGGTGTTTTTTTTTATTTATTGTAACGATGAGAATGACAAGATCCAATATTTTTACATGTTGGAACTGAAAATAGAAGTTTTATAATCACATTTTAATGCCAAAAAACTATTTTATGTGCTAAGTTGTAAAGACAAAAGCTATAATTTTTTCTGTGGTAACACATATCTATCGGACTCCAGGAATGGCTGATAAATTGTCTTTATCAAGTGATATTTTTTAATATTTATAAATACATTATTTGGTGAGAGTTGGCTTTCTGTATTAATTATTCATTTTTCTGCACTTTTTTTGCAGTTCTCACCATGAATATGTATTATCTTGTCAAATAATTTAAATGAAAACAGCAGTGTAAATGGAAGTTTTGTAAATAATAATTTCAGGTATTTAAGACAGTTGCTTGGGAGGAACAGAGGTTTGATTTTCCATATAAAAGATGTTATTACTTTATTTGTCAATTAATTGTAGTGTTTTTGAAATAAGGTTAATTTCTCAAGCATCAGAACTAATATTCTTGAGTATATTTAGAATACTATAGCCTAGTTTTCCAGCAATGTAAATTATATACACTGACTGCTGCCAAAGAAGTAGCTGTGGTTCCCTTCTACGTTTATTCAATTCCAAAATTTGGAAAGCCCCCAAAGGTGTTACCGGCATGAAAAGTACTGAGCATTGGGCATCTGGTAAACTTAATCAGTCATTTGAGTTTTCTCCTTGAAATGGGTGCTTTCTGCAGTTTTGGCATTGGTATTTACAATAGTTAAGTCAAGAATAAAGTATTGCAAAATATTATAATACAGACTTGACATGTATTGAAAACTACTATGAGGTAATGATGAGATTCCAGCATGAATCTCATGCCTATGAACATGAAATGTGTGTCCAATGCTCTTTTATCATGACTTCTTTTCATATTAGATAAAGCGATGCCTTCATTATTGAAAGGCATGACTTATTTGTCAGTACAATACTACTTACAGACATAAGCTTTTAAAATTAATACTTAACGTTTTAGTAAAAGCATCAAATATATGCATACTTGAGGACTCTAAATGTCATCATTCTTGAAAATCAAACTTTTAAATTATTTTCTGTCTATAATTTATTACTCCCACTAGATTCTGCCTGCTAATTTGTTTGGCATTCTATTACTTCCACATCACTGCCACTAGACAGGGTTCAAACTGGCCTCTCTGAGAGCTGAAACTAACATGTACATTTTCCACAAAAAATTTGTTTTAGCTCATATTAATTTTGAAATTGTAGTATTTAGCAAAATTTTTAGCGGATTTTCTTGGTTATTTGTGATAAAATATTAAAACTGACTTGGGTAACTGTTATTAGATTATTGAACTACAATAAAATTTTGGTAAATTAATGATCCTGAAAATGTAACTCCTCTGGAATATGATTTATTTAACCAATATTTTAAAGTTACAGGTATATTATCTTATATGTATTGGCTTTACTTTTCTATTTCATACATTTTTTCTAACATTGATATTATTAAGTCTTATAGTAATAATTATTATAATACTGAATAATACAATTATCTCGCGAATATGGAAAGCTACTTGGTAGAGATGGAAGCGCACAAAGTGAACAATACATAAAGGAGTAAATATTCATTGTTTATTATCTAAAAATATAGATATGTATAATCCAAAATGGAATAATTCAATCAAATCAACACAATCTATCACTTATATATAATAATGTTTTTTTAGAATATTGTCTCTATTCCTTATCATTTGAAATATACTCTTTTATGAGTGTTATTGCCCTCATTTCTAAATTAATAATGAAGATGGGTATGTTTTAGAATGTATATTCAATTAAGTTTGTAAAAATGCCCTTATTCCTGGCTTATCATCATATGTTCTCACTTATTGGTGTTAGCTAAATATCAACACAATTGAACTCATGGAGATAGAGAATAGATGGATGGTTACCATAGGCAGGGAAGGGCAATGGGAGAGAAGAGAGGAGGTGAGAATGGTTAATGGATTAACAAAAAAATAAATTTAAAAAAGAGAGAATTCAAGGTATGAATAAGATCTAGTATTTTATAGCACAACAGAGGGACTATAATCAATAACAATTTAATTGTACATTTTTAAATAACTAAAAGATTATAATTTAATTGTTTATAACACAACGAATACATGTTTGAGGGGGTAGATTTTAAAGATCCCGTATAAATATGTGTCTATTAAAAAATGCCTTTTTTGTTGACTCTATTTTTATACTATTAGTAGTTTAAATTCAAATAGTGGAAAAATTATGTTGATAGCATTGTTAATAACATTTTGCATAGCTCTCATACTTTTAATTCCCGACTGCTGTCAACATACTATACATATCCTCTGTTATTTTCTTTAACATTTCTGTGAACGATACATGATAACACTGTATAAATATTTTTCTTTAAAAATTATGGGATTGATATAATTTTGATTAAGTTACAGTATCATTTCTTCTGTTAAATAATGAAGAAAGGAACAACTTCTATGAGTCCTTAATGTATTATGATAAACACTGAAGAATAATTACTTCTCTAATTATTGTTAGAGAAAATAATGAATGAGCTCTACTCCTTGTCCTCAGTCTTGGTCTGTTGATACTGACCTCTGTCACAGGGGCCATACTGAAGCCTCTTCTCTCTAGCTCACTATTCTCGATAGTTTAACTCACTCAAGGAGAAACCCATATGCTTTCTTCTCATGAAATTTCTGGCCTAGGAAGTTTTAGTAGCAATTGCTGTGCTTCCTGTGCAGCTTGCAGAACTGTGAGCCAATTAATCTTTTTCTTTTAAATGACCCAGTCTCAAATATTTCTTTATAGCAATGTAAAAACAGCATAAGACAGAATCTACTAGTCAAATTCTACAAATAAAGAATTGTGAGCTGTCTTATAAAAATAAAAACAAACAGAAAATGTCCTACAGAGATTAGTGATTGTAACCAGAGAATTCCATATTTGCCTTATATGGGCATAAGTTGGCAGCCTTCAGCCTGGGGTTGGCTGAGGGTTTAGCTACTAAGACTAGCGGAGACTCAGTTGCCTGTGTATGAGGGTACACTCTTAGATGGATTACAAGCTGCTTGCACATTAAGCTAGCGGCAGTTCACTATATGCAGCTGCTTTGGGCCAGATTTTTCACCCAAGTTTAGAGGCTTGTTTGGGCCAAATTAAATTTAATTTAACAGGTGTTTAGAGGAAAATACAGAATTACTGCTGATCGGTGCAAGTGTCCTTTTGGGAATTACTAAAATGTAAAAATGATTGTGGTGATGAATATACAACTCTGTGAATATAGTAAAAATAATTAACTGTGTCTTCTTAAAAGGTGAATTCTGATACATGAATTATATCTTAATAAAACTGTTATTTTTAAAAGCAATTAATTAGCAGTCTCTCATATACTTTCTCATGTATTCGCATGTTGATATTGTCTAGAAATTTTATTTTTATGCCTCTAATTTTTATTTGGCGATTCATGATTAAGTTACTAAATTATTTGATTATCATTTCTTCCATATTTTTTAGCATTATTTTGAATTTATTTCTCAAGTACTTTCTGAAGGAATGTTTTAAAAATGTGCCTTCATTTGAGAAGTGTGATGGTTAATATTGAGTGTCAACATGATTGGATTGAAGGATACAAAGCATTGTTTCTGTGTGTGTCTGTGAGGGTGTTGCCAAAGGAGAAAAACATTTGAGTCAGTGGACTGGGAGAGGCAGACCCACCCTCAATCTGGGTGGACACCATCTAATCAGCTGCCAGCACAGCTAGAAAAAAGCAGGTACAAGAAGTTGCAAAGAGCAGACTTGTGTCTTCCAGTCTTGTCGTTTCTCCTGTGCTGGATGCTTCCTGCCCTTGAACATCAGACTCTAAGTGCTTGAACTTTTGTACTATGAATTTACGCCAGTGATTTGTCAGGGGCTCTGGGGCCTCTGGCCACAGACTGAAGGCTGCACTTTTAGCTTCCCTACTTTTGAGAGTTTGGGTCTCAGACTGGCTCCTCAGCTTGCAGATGGCCTATTGTGGGACTTCACCTTGTGATCGTGTGAGTCAATGATCCTTAATAAACTCCCCTTCATATATACATCTATCCTAATAGTTCTGTCCCTCTGGAGAAGCCTAGCTAAAATAACATGCCTTTGAGTTCTTGTGTGCCTCAGAACATTTTTATTGCCCTGAAAATTAAATAGAGTTTTGAATAAATGTATAATTCTAGGTTCAAATTTCTTTTATCACATTTCTATAAAAATATAACTATAATATATTATTAAATTCTATGCTGCTATTGAAAAAGCTAACATCAATTTTATTTTTATTTATTTGTAGATTATTATTTTTTTCTCTGAAGTTTTCAGGATGTCTTTCTTTTTTATCTTATTAAATTTAATCTAAGTGTATAATTTTGATTATACAACCCAGGTGCCATCCTTTGAGACCCTTGAATTTGAATTGTGTTAGTTTTGATTTACAGGTTTATGTTCATTATTTATTAACTATTTCTTTATATGCATGCTTTCTCTTTCCAAAGATATTTAATTAATTCTCTGTCATTTTTAACTTTATCTTTTCTATTTCTTAGTGTTTATTTTATAATTACTATTTGTCCTATGGCATTTCAGAAAAATTATATCCATTTCTGAAGTTCTGCTTCATGACATGAATGGTGTTTATTATTCTCGCTTTCTATCATGGTGGTTCCTTTTCGCAGATGTGTAATTATTTTGGTTATGTGTGTATATTCACCTTGGAATATAAGCATTCCTGTCTAGTTACATGTACAGAAGTAAGGCAAAAGTACAGACATCAAGTTGTTTGTCAATGTGAGCTTAAAAAGAGGGTAAGAGTAGACTTAAAATAGAGTGTCAGGGAACACAAAGGCACTGCCAGCTAACCCAATTTGATGCAACTTCACTCAGAAATTCTCTAGCGAGGGAGGAGACATTTTATTTAATTTTTATTCTACGAACACTCGACATTTAGAGAAAGAGGGGTAAAGAAGTAAAAGTCTAAAATACCTGATTATCCATAACCTTCTTTTATCAATATCTCACCCAGCAAGGATGTGGCATACTCATATACCTGCAAACACTGCACATTCTGAGCCACTTTCTGAACCGATAATGCCTGGGGTGTGTGTGTGTGTGTGTGTGTGCATGCGCGCGCGTGTGATGACAGCACAGACAACGATGTTTCTCACTTTATTTCACTTTAAATACAGTTCCAATTCTCCATTTTAATTCTGTATGTTTTCCTGGATTTATTTGTTTGTTTGTTTGTTTTTGTAGAGACAGTCTTGCTCTATCGCTCAGGCTGGAGTGCAGTGGTGTGATCTTGCCTCACTGCAAGCTCCACCTACTGGGTTCAAGCAATTCTCCTGCTTCAGCCTCCCAAGTAGCTGAAACAACAGGTGTATGCCACCACACCCGGCTAATTTCTTTTGTATTTTAGTAGACACAGAGTTTCACTGTGTTGCCCAGACTGGTCTCCAACTCCTGAGCTCAGGCAATCTTCCCGCCTTGGCCTCTCAAAGTGCTAGAATTACAAGTGTGAGCCACTGTGCCTGGCCCCTGGATTGATTTTTTGGAAGAAAAGCTGAAGTCTGTGCTGGTCTACCTTATTGTCAGGAACCAGAACCCTTATGCTGTCTTACTCAAACTTATCACTTCTCTCTGTCACATTATAGCACCTTCATACTTATTAAGATATTATTCCATAAACTTCAAGTAATTTGAGATGGGATTGGGATCTTAAATCATTTGGCAAGTATACCCGGTTTATCCAATCCCTCCAGATATACCTCCAGAAGAATTATCAATTTCACCCACTGAAGAAAGCATAAGAATTTGTTTTCAGTCAATTATAGCAAATGATAAAGTTTGGGGGACAATGTGAAACTGACATTTCAGAACATAATTTGTTGAAAAGAAGTAGATACCTTGGAAGTGAAGAAATAATTTTAAAGATGATTTCATTCATCGAGGATGAAAAGTACAGGACTTGCTTTAAGGCAATGTCAGTGAGAGTAGAAAGTAAGAAACTGTGTGTATGTCATTGCTTAAAGTTAAAAATTGTAGGTCTTAAAAACTGATTTTGACATATGAAGTAGAATAATTCAAATAAAATTATTCAGGATGAATGTAATTCCCATTTACTGAATGACATACAGGATGGGAAACAAAGTTTCAGGGACTACATTGAGCATAATTTCATTTGCTGTCCATTACAGACTCAAATTAGATGGCATTCACAAAATTATGGAGATAATTGCTCCTTGATTTTATTGCTAATAATTCCCTTCTGTATTGAGTTGAAGCTTATCATGAAGGGCTGTTTTGTGAATATTTTAGGATCACAGGCTCTTCTCTATATTTGTACATTTTGGCAAATGAGGAAAAGAACCACATTTTCTGGCACACTCCTCAGTGAGTTACTTACTCCAAGAGTATTTACAGATAAGGATTGTTATTTATTAACTATTTCTATTAAAAATTCAATAACAATAATAACTATTCAATAACAATCTGTAAATTGTTATTTTCAGATAAGAATTTTTCATTGACTGTTGACCCAAATATCAATCTTGGAGTATTGGGAGAAAAAAAAAATCAAGATTTGGAAACATATTAAGATTCAAGTCTCTGATTCTCTGTTTATTTGCCGATATTCTCAGAGAATCTGGTCTAAATCTCTTAACATCAAGAGATGTAAATACATGTGAAAGTCATTCTATCTTTATACTGCTAGTTGATACCTTTATTGTTTAAACTAATATATATTGATTATACAAGATTTTGAGAACAATTTTTTTTTTCTTCCAAAACTGATGTGGATGATCTGCCTCTTTGGGCTTCATCTTCAACAGGGTTTTGTCCTTTCCTGAAACAGGTTATCCATT
The DNA here is from genome assembly GCF_043159975.1 of Macaca nemestrina. NCBI lineage: Eukaryota > Metazoa > Chordata > Mammalia > Primates > Cercopithecidae > Macaca > Macaca nemestrina. The sequence goes on from NC_092131.1 coordinate 64,429,930, forward strand.
TTTAAAGTACTGATTTCTTTAGGGTATTATCCCCATAAACTTTTCTGTAAATCATCAGTGATTTCACCATTCTTTCACCCAAGCTTCACCATAAATTTGATGTTTGTTCTTGTTTCAATTTTGGCAGAATTCATGTTGCTTTGATAGGGGCTCTTTTCAAATTGTTGATTTATATTTTTAGTGCCTCATACCAGATCTTGTTCAGATATGTTTTTAAAAGCTAGCATGAATTTATTTTGTGCAAATTGTTTTTGAAAACCATGCAGAGTTTTTCATAATAAACATTTTCATGAATTTTTTGAAGTCCCTCATATATGTTGTGCTAATCACAACAATAATTACTGATATGCAAACAAGAAAGATCTTGCTCTGAAAGCACTTAAAAGGAGAATATAGATAAGTTAATTGAAATTTATAAACTAGTATAATATATTCTAAAATAGAGGTCAGTATAATAATAGAGGAAAGACCACAAATCAGAATGGAAGACATGATGCCTCACTTGGTCTATCAATTATGAGTAGTATTAGATATCAAGCATACAACCAGCCTCTAAGCAAAACATCCAGTTCATTCTAGGGCAGAGTCATGAGAGAACATGAGCAATGTATCAGTGCACCAAATTGGGTTGTTATGCTGAATAATGATCTTCTCATTATAGTAAGTTACAACAAAAATTTACTTCTTAGTAATGTTTATTATCACTGTGGCTCAGCTACTGCTCAGGGACCAAGACAGATGGAACAACTTTGTGGTAGAGGAAAAAGACATATGGCAGACTCAAGAATTAACTTCTATATAGCTTTGCTGAAAAGTGATGTATCTTACATCTATGTATTTTTCAGTGTTCAAAGGGAATCACAGCCTAAATCTGATTTCATTGAAACAGGGCAGTATAGTTCTACAGCAGAAGTGTTCTTGGTAGACAGCGGAAATAAATAGTTTGAATAATAACAGAGACTCCAGATTGTTTGATAGTTGAATATAAAATTTAGTAGGCTTCGGACACAATCCATTTGGTAACTTGTAGATGTATTTGGAAAAGTTGACATGTGCCAGACTATGAACGGCTTTGCATGACACACAAAAAGTCAATTAAAGGATTGTGCGTATGATCCAATTTTATTAAAAAACTTCAATCTGGAAAAGAGAGAAGTACTCTTCTCTGGGAAGTAAAACTAAAGCCAAGGAACTGTGTTTGGAAATGCTGCAGTAATTAATGCAATTTTTAAAGGATGGATTTTGGAATAAAATCATATAAGAAACATTAGAGGAGGAATGAAAATAATGATAGTTTGGAACAATAATTAGGAGGTTGAATTAATAAAAATTGTGCCCAATTTGGGAGCAGTTACCAAGGAGACACTCTTTCCTTTTATATATTTGACTTGGGCAATTCTGGTGAGTAGTGGTTATCCACCATCAAGATAGAGAAACTGACAGGTGAAATATTTAAAAAGAAGTAGGGTAAGATAAGGTAATAACAGATTAAGTGTAATCTAATAAAGACTGTTCAGAGACTGTTAGACACATGTGTCAAATCATACTCCTAATGTAGAGAAAGGGCTGTACTGGAGCAATAAAGTTATAACTGCTAATGTATATGTTTAATTTATGCTACAAATCTGATGAGCTCATTTATGAAGAAGGGGATTATATTAAAAAATGAATAACTCTGCTAGGGACAAAATCCTGGAGATTATAGATATGGAAGATCTGAATGGACATCATAAAAGGGCAGAAAGTTAGAGAAATGCAAGCTACTGGAAGGCAGAAGAAAGAAAAAGAAATTGCCTCATAAAATAGGAGTGGTCAGAAATGTGTATATGTATATATTTTTAATTATTATTATTATTATTTTTTGAGATAGAGTCTCACTCTGTCACCTGGTCTGGAGTACAGTGGTGCTATCTCAACTCACTGCAACCTTCGCTTCCCAAGTTCAAGAGATTCTCCCGCCTCAGCCTCCTGAGCAGCTGGGATTACAGGCATGTGCCACCATACCCAACTCATTTTTGTATTTTTAGTAAAGACATGGTTTCACCATGTTGACCAGGCTGGTCTCAAACTCCTGATCTCCAGTAATTCACCCGCCTTGCCCTCCCGAACGAAGTGCTGGGATTACAGGCACGAGGCACTGCGCCTGGCCAGAAATGTCAAATACTTCCTAAAGAATAGGAAAATAAGGAGTCAAACAGTTACTAGATTGGGCAATTAGTTATTCATGAGTGAATTTTGATTAATACATTTGGATGAATTTATTTTATGCAGCCCTTTTGCTTCAAACATATGGCAATTATAGACAAAATACACTTATTGCTAAAAAAGAAGAAAAAAATTGAATTTGGTAAAAGGCAAGATCAAAGGTTTGCAGAACAGAAATGAAATACAAATTCAGAGAACTGAACATATATAAGATGTCTCAAAAGATCAACGAAAATTAAGCAGTAAATGCTGCAAATTCACAACAAAATAGGTATTGAGGTTTGACCATTCAAATTTATTCTAAATTTTTAGCTTTGTGAACTTTCTGTAATTAACATCTAATTATATTTTTTATCAATAGGGAGTGCTAAAATAAATTTTTAGTTCTCTACTTTTGTTTTAATTAGAGTTGCTAAAGTACAGGAATTTCAGATAAATTTGAATTTCATATAAATAATTACTTTTTTATTATAATCATGCCCCATGTAATATTTAGGACATGCTTACAGGGAAAAAATATTGTTTATGTGAAATTTAAATGTATCTGAACATCTTGTATTGCTACTTCCTAAATCTATCAACTGTTAATGAGGGGTCTTAAAGAACAATTTTTTTAAATTCAAAATTCATAAAACTAAATGATTGGAAAATAAATTTCAAATAATTATATATTTTTTAAAGAACTATAGCATCTATGCTATTGAAGTGCATAAACTACTTAAACCTGTTTCAAGACATATGAGACATTTTATAGACACTTTAGTAAGTGGTGCTGTGGCAATTAACTGTATCCATAAAAAAATTAATTTACCATTTATATTATATAAATAATTTAATAAATTTTAAAGGTTAAACTGCAGAAAGTTAAACTTTAATCACTAGGAGTCCTTACAGAAAACTGTATCCATCTTGAGGTAGGAAAATATTTTCATCAAGTCACATCATAAAGAAAAAACAAAACTGGTCAATTTTTAGAGCATTAATATTAAGAATATTATATTAATTTTTAAAACATCATCATAAGAATAAATGGTCAAGCCACAAAAGCATATTTGCAACATATGCATTATATTTCAGCATATAAACTATGTAAACATCTCCACCATTTCCAGTGGTGAAAGAACAAACAAGTCAAAAGAACAATTGCCAAAAGTCATGAAGAAGCATTTCACAAGAAAGCAATTGCTGACAAAAATAATTCAGACTCTGCTGATGACAGTATAATTGTATCATCATTTTAAATCAATTTAACAATATTTTTAAAAATAAATTATGTATTCTATTTGATCCAGCAATTTCATTTCTCTCTACGTATCTTCAAACAACTCCTTACCAGAAGTGTGTTTATTGTGGCATTGTTTTGTGATAGCAATAAAAACTAGTTACACAGAACAAGAAGCAGCTTCTCTGTTCCTTCTGAAATGTCTGCCTGGTTCAGCCTGCCTGTCTCCACTCCTGCCTCCACCACGTCCATCAGGGTGACCCAGAAGTTCTACAAGGTGTCCACCTCTGGCCGCTCCTACACGAGTGGCCTGGTGCCCACATGAGCTCCTTGAGCTTCTCCCGAGTGGGCAGCAGCAGCTTCTGGGGTGGAGTGGGCAGAGGCTAATACGGAGCCAGACGTAGGGGAGGCATCACCGCCGTCACGGTCAACCAGAGCCTGCTGAGTCCCCTTAACGTGGAGGTGGACCCCAACATCCAGGACATCTGCACCCAGGAAAAGGAGCAGATCAAGACTCTCAACAACAGGTCAGGTTTGTCTCCTTCATCGACAGGGTACAGTTTCTGGAGCAGCAGAACAAGATGCTGGAAACCAAGTGGAGCCTGCTGCCGCAGCGGAAAACAGCTTGGAGCAACATGGACAACATATTAGAGAGCTACATCAACAACCTTAGGCGGCAGCTGGAGACTCTGGGCCAGGAGAAGCTGAAGCTGGAGGCGGAGCTTGGCAATACTCAGGGGCTGGTGAAGGACTTCAAGAACAAATATGAGGATGAGATCAATAAACGTACAGAGACGGAGAATGAATTTGTCCTCATCAAGAAGGATGTGGATGAAGCTTACATGAACAAGGTGGAGCTGGAGTCTCGCCTGAAAGGGCTGACTCACGAGATCAAGTTCCTCAGGCAGCTGTATGAAGAGGAGATCCGGAAGCTGCAGTCCCAGATCTGGGACACTTCTGTGGTGCTGTCCATGGACAACAGTCGATCCCTGAACATGGACAGCATCATCACTGAGGTCAAGGCACAGTCCGACAAGATAGCCAAGCACAGCAGGGCAGGGGCTGAGAGCGTGTACCAGATCCATTATGAGGGGCTGCAGACGCTGGCTGGGAAGCACCGGGATGACCTGCAGTGCACAAAGACTGAGAACTCCAAGATGAATTGGAATATCAGCCAGCTCCAGACTGAGACTGAGGGCCTCCAACGCCAGAGGGCTTCCCTGGAGGTCGCCATCACAGTTGCCGAGCAGCGCAGGGAGCTGGCTGTTAAAGATGCCAGGGCCAAGCTGTCCGAGCTGGTGGCTGCCCTACAGCGGGCTAAGCAGGACTTGCAGCAGCAGCTGCCCAAGTACCAGGAGCTGATGAACATCAAGCTGGCCCTGGACATCGAGAACGCCGTCTGTTGGAAGCTGCTGGAGGGCAAGGAGAGCTGGCTGGAGTCTGGGTTGCAGAACATGAGTATCCATTGGAAGACCACCATCGGCTATGGAGATACCCTGATCTCAGCCTATGGGGACCTCACAACTCCCAGCCTCAGCTAAGCCTGGGCTCCAGCTTTGGCTCTGGCTTGGGCTCCAGCTCCTTCAGCCGCACCAGCTCCACTAGGGCCATGGTTGTGAAAGTGGAGACCCGCGATGGTTAGCTGTCCCAGTCCTCTGATGTCCTGCCCCAAGTGAACAACCACAGCAGACCTTCCCAGCCTACCCTTCCTGTAGCTGCTCCAGAGCCCCTGAGGGAGGCCACAGTGCAGGGGAGCACAGGCAACAGGAGACCCGCCTGAGGCTCAGCCCTAGCCCTCAGCCCACTGGCCAGGGAGTTTACTGCCTGGGGTTGTCCCCTTGCCCATGCCTCCAGCTACAAAACAATTCAATTGCTTATTGTTTTTTTTTCCCCCCAACATAAAACCTCAGCTAGCTGTGCCAAAAAAACAAAACAAAACAAAACAAAATCAACTAATGACACAGACACTAAAATAGAAAAATATATTCTAGTACTACAGAAACAATATAGTGGTGAAAATGAATGTATGAGAAAGATGTGGGCCATAATGTGCATTAGATTTTATCCTTGCATAATGAACAAGGAAAAACAGATTGCAAACTGATTTGGAAAATATAATAATATTTAGATAAAATATATTTTATGGACACTTACATGATCAGTAATAATATAAAACATTCATAGAACGGAAGGTGGCATATTTAGGAGAATATTTATTATTTTGGGGAGATAAAGGGTGAATAAAGAAGATATTTACATTTATCTATTGATTGCATTTAAAATATTAAACATTATAAAATGCTAATATTTAAGAGGTAGCTAAAAGTAGATGTTAATACTGTAGAAGTGGATGATAGTGTTCAAATTCTAGCTCTGCCACTTGCTAGCAGGGGAACAGCTAAAGGGGAACAGAAATAGTATATACCTCATAGGGTTGATTACACCCTTTATCAAAAGATTACATGAGTTAAAACTCTTAAAGTACTTGGAATATAGCAAGACTATGTTGGTATTTGAGAAATAAGGTAAAATTAATAAAGAGTAGTATGTATTTATGTTGTTAATTAGATAATTCTTTACAGAAATATTTTAGGTGATTAAGATAATGGTACTTTTAAAGCACTGTTGTGGCCAAGAACAATGTAATAAACAAAAGAAAAGCAAGTGTACTTCTTTTCAAGAATCTTGGCTATATAAAGAAGAGATGGGTGGTAAACTAGGGTCTGGTGGCCGTAGGAGGACTCTTACTTCAATGCAGAGACAGAAGACCTAGGACAGGGGCAGAGTGAACAATTCTAGAGATAAGGAAGGATTTAGAGGCTAAGGTTTTCCCGACAGTTTGGGAGTTGTTTTAATCCTGGGCCACGTGAAAACCTCATTTGTGGCAAAAACTAGTGGCATTTCTCAGGCGAGAACCAAAAGAAAATTTTTAAAGTTACTAATTCTGGAATATGAAGTTGACAGAATTTATATCTGAGGGCCTCTATTTCTCTGGGAAGTATGATGTGTGATTAAATTCTGAAGTTCTTGAGGACAGTTGTCAAAATTTGGTTTAAACATTGAAGGTGTAATAAATTATGGTCACCTTGATAATAATACTGTAATGCCTTAGGTTCTTGCCTAGCCACGCCAAAGAATTGGTGTGGCAGCCAACCGCATCAAGTGATAGAGACACAGACCGAGAGGGAGAAAAAGTTGTAGGCTTTATTGAGCAGAGTGAAAGTACAAAGCTTCCACAGCGTGGAAGGGGTCCCGAATGGGTAGCCAGAGTTAGATTATACGATTGCCTTTTAAACTCTTTAAGTCGGGAAATACATGCGGCGGGAAGATGTTACCAGCGTAAGGAACAAAGGCAGCAAATTATTTTGTGACATGTCTTAGATTTTGAGGAAAACCAGAATTGCGACTTAGGCTTTATCTACTTTATGACCTTGCAGCAGCATGGCAAAGGAGGCAGGATCTCACAGGACTTTACAAAGTATGTTTATAAGGAATTGGAATTGGGAGTATAGATAAGGTCTGCTGGTCACAGAACAAGGCGCAGTTAACATTCCTTTTAGTTTCGGGAAGGGGGGAAGGAGAGAGGGAGAGAGGACACAGGGAAACTTACAGCAAAATTTTCTCTGTTTATAGCTTTCTTGGGGAAGAAAACACATGCACAAATCCTGGTGTTAGGAATATTTTAAGCATACATCTTCAATATTATTCATCCAGGACTGAAGTAAGTCCTGATGCAGGAAATGAGTGAGTTTCACGCTTTCCGAGCCCCTACTTGACCCGGGAAGCCCAACTGGCACCTCCTGTCAGTCCCCCTCTAAACAGGACACCCTAACTGCTGTTGGGAACTGGGCAGCAGTTGTTCTGGCTACTTCCTGCTGGTTAGGAGTGAAGAAGGGGCCCTGCAGTGGTGGTGTCCTCCAGAGGGAAATTTTAGACCAGTCGAGGGACCAGCAGGTCGATCCAGGGGTCCTCGATAGAAGCCATGAGTTGAGCCTATTTGAAGTTCCATTTGTAAGACCATTTGTAACTTCATTGCCTCGATCCTGGAGGAAACAAATTTGACAAGGAGGTTAAAAATGCAAGGCCCAAATGCGAGTAATACTAGGATGACTGTCACAGGGCCTAGAAAAGGGAGGAGCCAAGGTATTCATTGATTAAACATATTTTAGGGTCCTGAGTGTTCAAGCTCCTTTTTCCTACTTTCTGTCCATTCTCTTATTTCTTTGACCTTTTCAGTAATGATTCTTGACTGGTTAACAAAATAGCAACATTCCTCTCCTAAGAAGAGGCAGGTTCCTTCTCTTTCAGCTGTTAATATATCTAGGACTCTTTGGTTTTGGAGGACTACCGCAGCAGCTAGAGAATTAAGCTGGTCACTAGGGAGTAGGCAACTTGTTCCATGTCATTTAATTCTTGTGATAATTTATAATAGAATTGGGTGGAGAAGGTTATACCTCTGAAACTAGGCCGCATAAAACTTAGAAACTAGGCCTCATAAAAAAAAGAACTTAAAAAAAATTAACACCAGGTGGCTCTGGATAGGGTCCCACCCTGCCTCAATAGGGTCCCACCCTCATGGGGTCCCACCCTGCCAATTCCGGGGGTCCCACCCTGCCTCGAAGTTCCCGGAATCAACAACTCCAGGAAAAAAACCTCATAAAGTCCTGCTCTAACCAATTAGAACAAGACACCTTGCTCAGGCCATAGACAGACCCAATTACCATGCGCCTAAAGCTTTGTTTGAATTTCGCGCCCTAAGCTGTGTTTGAACTTGTGTTTGCCTATATAAACAGCCTGTAACAAGCAGTCAGGATCCCAGGGCCAACTTAGAGCTTGGGACCCTAGCGCGCTAGTAATAAATAACTCTCTGCTGTGAATCTCGTGTCGGTGATCCTTCGCGGCGACCCCTGCCCAGGAAGGAATCGACAGTTCGGTTCCAACACCTCCAATTCCAGTCCCAAGCCTGCCCGATATTTCAGCTCCTACAATAAAAGGGACAATAAGGGTTCGTGTGTGGTGGGATTGGGGTATAAGGAGACTTTGTAACTCTTGTTCAGTATATATGGACACGCTAGGTGCTAGAAAGGAGAGAAAGCATAGTCCTTTGGAGTGATGTTTACGCATCAACAGGCTGTGTTATCACAGATGAAAAAGATGCCTGAAGTTAGACAGGTGAAACCTGAGGTTACTGATATCCAGGACTGACATCGGGAGGTGTTCTAACTGAGAGCCATGCTGAAGTTTATGCATGTGAGATTTGAGGCCTGTGTGACTGGTAAATTGGTGACTATGGGATTGATTAATTTGGTGGTGTTTAGGACTGGGGTGGATAAGTTCCACTGTCTGGGGATAGGGGCTGGGACATATGGTCGAAAACGCAAGGCGAGACACATTCAACAGTTGGTTGGATTACTAGGAGAGGCCTCTTTTATTCCTGTAAGGGTAGTGTTAAACATGCTCCAGAGATGAGAATGAGAGTTAAGGGTTTCTTGTAGCCTGGAAAGATCTAATTTCTTGTATGGACTGGGAGTACTGGAGAAGTGGACTAAGTTTTTAATCACTTGGTGGATATGCCCTTCTTTAGCCTCATCTTGGATGCCTCCTCTGTCAGTACCTATATGGGCATAATATGTCCAGCAAGGCTTGGCCCCCCATTTCTCAGGGCAGTCAGCTCGGATCAGTTTACTTGGTGATATGTACTGCCATTGTGAGAGCAGAGAGAAGCAGTTTTACAACATTCTTTTCTTATGTCAGTATACATGGCAAAAGATGTGGGTGCTCACAAGTGGCTACCTAATCCCCAAGAGTTTCCGAGAGAATGCCAGTTGACTCCTCCTCCAGGGGAGGCACACTGACACAGGGGGTGCGTTTTAGTGGGAGAAAGGGACATAAGTATGAAGAGGATGGCAGAAAGCCTAAGAGGATTCATGACGTGTTGTAAGTGGAGCAGTCGTAGGAAAGAGGAGGGAAAAAGGAGTAAATTGCTGTTAGAAGTAAGGATGATAGAAAGAAGGTTGATGTGATTAAGATTTTTGTTCTGGCTGTAGCTACAGTATATAATCCTACTGTAAAGAGTACAATTAGTGTACTGCTTAATAATGTAACAAAAGAGTAGAAGGATTCCATTAAAGAGATCAAGGAGAGATGTCAAAGATCATGTAGGTTTTCTACCATCCTCTTTTCAGTAGGGAGAAATTCCTCTTCAGGATTAACTGCAGGAGTCTTTCTGGTCTGAGCTGTTTCCTTACAAAATAGGAGATGCAGGTCCTCTAGTGGCTGACAGGTGTATCGAGGCTGGTCTGGCTAACCTTGTGACTCCTGAGTTGATGATCCTGTAAGTTCCTCAGTGGGTGTCCAAGGCTTAATTCGGGTGTGGTGAATCCAAGATTCCACTCCTGCCACTTTAACTGCAGTGCGGGTAGAGAGGATTACCGTCCCCTCCTGCCACTTTAACTCCAGTGCGGGTAGAGAGGATTACCAAGTATGGTCCCTCCCATAAGGAATCCATAGATGGAGAGGTAGAGGAGAGAGACTTGACTAATACTAGATCTCCTGGTTGAAACAACTCTATTCATTTTTCCCTGTTAACACCTCTTGGGTAAGGTTTTAAGGTTTTGTTGTTATTTTGCCAGAGAAGTTATATCTTTGACTAAACTGGCCGTGTCCTGATCAAGCAGGAGGTCATCTGTGAGAAAAGGCCATCCATCCAGCATTTCATATGGACTAAGCCCCGTTCTGTGAGGGGAGTTTAGAATTCTTAATAAGGCCTCGGGCAAAAGAGTGGGCCATGGGAGATGAGTTTCTTGTGCTGGATTTTTCAAATGCCTGGAGTGTTTCATTTGCCTTTTCGACCTTCCCGAAGGATTGTGGCCTCCAGGCACAGTGGAGGTGATATTATATTCCTAGTGCCTTGGAAATTCCTTGAGTTACTGTAACTTTAAAAGTTGGACCATTGCCACTCTGTAAGCTTTGGGGAAGTCAAAATCTAGGAATTATTTTATGAACTAAGACTTTAACCACTTCTTGGGCCTTCTGTGTTCTACAAGGGAAGGCTGTCACCTACTTTGTAACGGTATCAACACAGACTAATAAGTATTGAAATTCTCTTGACTTTGGCCTATGGGTAAAATCTAACTGCCAGTCCTCTCTGGGATAATGTCCTGTACTTGGTCCTCCCGGAGAGGCCTTATGGTGGGCCAAGGGGTTATTCTTTTGGCACACTTCACAGGCTTTGACTACTTCCCAGATGGTTTTGAGGAGATTTGACCCTGTAAATAGGGATGTGGCCATCTTATGGGTACTTTCAGTATCCATATGAAAAGTTTGGTGGAGGGTATTAAGTATTTTCCACTGGCTGGCTTCAGGTATGAGCACCTTTCCCTCCTCTGTCATTAGTCACCCTGAAGGGAGAAAACTATGTCCTTGTGAAAGTCCCCATTCTGTTTCAGTTGGGGAAGACTGGGGCTTAACCTTCTGGAGGGGGTTGCTCCATACCAGGATTCCTTCCATGGGCATTTCTGAAGGAAAGTCCTGCCTGGCAGCAATTTTGGCTTCAGCATCTGCTTGGCGGTTTCCCTCTGCTTCTCCTTCACTTTTCTGATGGCCTTGGCGGTGTAAGACTGCCACCTCCTTAGCTTTTTGCACTGCGTGCAATAACTCCATGATTTCTTTGTAGAACTTAATGGGTGTTTCTCTGGAGGTTAGGAACTCCCTTTCTTTCCATATTGCAGCATGTGCGTGTAGGACTAGATAAGCATGCTTGCTATCTGTGTACACATTTATTCTTTTCCCGTCTCCCAGCTCTAAGACTTGGGTAAGCGCCGCTAGTTCTGCTAACTGAGCACTGGTCCCTGGGGGAAGAGGCTTACTTTCAAGTACTGCTGCATCACTAACTATGGCAGTCTGCCTTTTGTACCACGTTTTCTACAAATGAACTTTCTTCTGAATACAGGTTAAAGTCAGGGTTAGCTAAGGGGACTTCTAAGAGATCGTCTCAGGCGGCATAATTCTGAGCTCTAATTTGTTGGCAGTTATGCTCAATTGGTTCCTCATCCTCTGGGAGAAAAGTGACAGGGTTGAGGGCCGCACATGTGCATATTTGAAATACTGGTCCCTCAAGGAGTAGTGCCTGGCCATTTGAGTAGGTGGTTATTTGAGAGCCACAAACTTCCTTTAGCATTTAATATGCCACTTAGATCATGAGTAGTCCAGACAGTGAGACCCTTTTCTTCTATTATTTTAATTGCCTCTGAAACTAAGATGGCTACTGCTGCAACCACCCGTAAACAGTGAGACCAGCCTTTGGCTACTACATCAATTTCTTTACTTAGGTAAGCCACTGGTTGTGGGACTGTCCCACGAGTCTGAGTAAGAACTCCAAGAGTTATTCCTGCCCTCTCAGTGACATTTAAAGAGAGAATTTTGTCCTGTGGGGAGGCTCGGGGCTGGAGCTTGTACTAGGGCCTGCTTTAAAGTTTTGAAGGCTGTTTCCACCTACAGTTCCCACTCTACTAGAGGAGTATTTGCCTTCTGAGTCTCCTTTATCAGGGTATAGAGTGGCCTGGCCATTTCAGTGTATCCGGGAATCCATAGTCAGCAAAAGCCAGTGATTCCAAGGAACCCCCGTAACTGTTTTAGTGTCTTAGGGTGTGGATAGGCCAGTATAGGCTGAATACGCTCTTTGCTAAGGGCCCTAGTTCCTTTGGCTAGGACTAGGACTAGATATTTAACTTGTTGTAGACAGAGCTGGGCCTTTGTCCTAGATACTTTGTACCCTCGATTAGCTAGAAAGTTTAAGAGACCTAGAGTAGGCTGCTGACATGAGGCTTCTGAACTGGTAGCCAGAAGTATGTCATCCACGTATTGGAGGACTGGAGTGCCTGGACTTAAGAATTGGCTTAGGTCTTGGGCTAATGCCAAACAGATGAGGGCTATCTCTAAACCCTTGGGGCAAGACCGTCTACATAAGCTGGAACGTGTGTGGTCTGTACGATCCTCAAAGGCATAGAGGAATTCAGAGTCAGAGTTCAGGGGAATGCAGAAGAAGGCATCTTTGAGATCCAGAACAGTGAACCATACTGCTTCTTCTGGTGTCTGAGAGAGCAGTGGATAGGGGTTGGGTACAGCAGGCTATAAAAGAATTATTGCCTCATTGATGATTCTGAGGTCTTGCATTAGTTTCCACTGACCATTTGGTTTTTGTATTCCTAGGATTGGGGTGTGGCAAGGACTGCTACATTTTCTTACTAAGCCTTGAGCTTTTAAATGTCTAACAATTTCCTGTAATCCTTTGTGAGCTTCAGGTCTTAAGGGATATTGCCTTTGCTGAGGAAAGGTGGTGGGGCCTTTTAGCTTGATTTGAACTGGACGGGCATTCTTTGCCCTTCTGAATTGTCCTTCAAGGCCCAGACTCCAGAGTTGATTTCTTCTTCAAGTAGGGGGAAACAAATGGGTAATTTGTTCCCCATATTCATGTAGATAATAGCTCTGGCTTTGACTAATATGTCCCTCCCTAATAAGGGTGTGGGACTCTCGGGCATGACAGGAAAGGCATGTGAAAAGAGCAAAGTCTCCCAATTGCAGCTGAGGAGGTAGGAGAAATGCCTGGTTACAGGCTGTCCTAAGACTCCTCGGATAGTATTGGACTTTGAGAACAGTTGTCCGGGACAGGAGATTAAACTGAGAAGGCCATGCCAGTGTCCAGGGGGAAGTCCACTTCCTGACCCTCAATGGTCACACTTACCCGGGCTCTGTGAGTTTGATGGCGTGAGCTGGCACTTGCCCTGGGCACCCTCAGTCCTGTTGCTGAGTCATCTGGTTAGGTGCTTCTGGCCCAGGGGCCTTCATCCTCTGGGGCAGTGTGTCTTCCAGTGATTGCCTTGGCATATTGGACATGGGTGAGGGGGTGGTTTGTTTCTAGTTGGACAATCTTTCTTAAAGTGTCCTTGCAAACCACACTGATAACAAGCCTTACTAGGCAATTGGCCTGCTCCTCTTTTGGTTTCCTCTGAGCCACCAAGGTCTGCCTGTCTGAGGGCCATGACTAAGGCTGAAGCCTTTCTCTTATCTCACTTTTCCCTTTTGGCCTGTTCTTCTTGGTCTCTGTTATAGAACACCGGGGTTGCCAGATTTAATGATGCCTTCGAATTTCGTTCTGGGCCTAAGGAAGACTTTTGGAGTTTTCTCCTAATATCAGCTGCTGCTTGGGTGGTAAATTTATCTTTTAAAATAAGTTGACTTTCTATGGAATTTGGAGTTAGGGAAGTGTGCTTTTTTAGGACCTCCCTTAGCCTTTCTAGAAAAGCGGAGGGAATTTCCTCTTTTCTCTGGGTAATTGTGGATAGCATTGAGTAGTTCATAGGTTTTTTTCCTAGTCTTCCCCAACTCTTTTAAAATGCAAGTTAGCAAATGCCTGCAGCTCTAATTTCCACGATCTGAGTCAGTATCTTAATGAGGGTTTACAGTGGGGACTGCCTGTTGCCCTGTGGGGAATTCTTCCCTCTCTTCCAGGGCCATTTGATCATTTACCTGGCTAAGGTACCACAGATCCTCAAATTGCTGGGTTGCTGCTAAAGCTGCCTCTTTTTTAGTAGGACTTAAGGTCTGATCAAAAAGTAACATGATATCTCTCCATGTTAGATCAAAGAACTGCCTCAATCCTTGCAGGACATCTATATAGTTACCAGGATCATCTGAGAATTTCCTCAGATCTGCCTTTATTTGCTTTAGATCTAAGAGTGAGAAGAGGGCATGCACGTGAATGGGCCCAAATTCTCCTCCCACTGCTTGTAAGGGATATAGTTTGGGTGCCAGGCTCACGGAGTTTACGTTTTCTTTTCGGTGTGCCTTTAATACTTCGGTGGGTCTGGAGGAAGGACAGTCAGTGGGGGAGGAGAGAGGCTGAGGAAGAGGCCCTGAGTATGGAGGCAATTGTGGGCCTCTTTCATTTGGGCAAAAGCTTGCAGCCTTGGCACAGGGTAGTATTGTCATGAAGGGCAAAGAAAGCCTGTACATAAGGGACTTCACTCCATTTACCTTCCTGTTTACAGAAAAGATCTAGTTGTAGAAGGCTGTTATAATTAATACTTTCCTCAGGGGGCTAAGTTTCTCCATTTTGTAAGGAATACTGTGGCCAGGCAGTGGTACAGAAGAAAATCAGCCGCTTCTGTTTTAAGGTCACAGGGTCGAATTTGTCCTAGTTATTTAGGATACATCTTAAGGGAGTGTATGATTTTGAAGTTGTGGTGCCCATCTGGAATTTTAAACACAGGGCTGCCCACACCCCTGATTAATTCTGGGACTCATCTTCCCTTAGGGCCCCCCCTAAGGGTCAGGTCCAATTGTGCTCAAAGCTCATGGCTGCTTTTCCTGAGCTCTCCATCTACTGGATTTAACCATGCTTACCGGTGGGATGGAAATTTCCCTTGCCCCTGCCGTGTGCCCATTGACCACTAAATGGGGCACAAGGACTGTTGGATTTATTGTGGTCCTTCTGTCAGTGCATCCTACCTGTTCCAGGAGAGCAAGGCCTGGGTCATGGGCACCACTGATGCTTGCATGCTAAGGCCCAATTTATGTGGGTCTGGCCATAAAACTGTCCTTCAAGGAGAAATCTCTGAATTAGTGATAGGAGGCTTAGTAAGCTTAAAGTAGGGGGTGGATGTCCTCTAGGCCAGGGCTGAGAGAACAGCTGCTGTACTTTAGCCTTCTGTCCCCACTTGCCATCAAAGCAGTAAGCCCCCCTCTCAAGGAGATACCAGTATCCTGTATCCCAACTGACTGTATTTTCTTCCATCCAATACCAATTATTGAATGGTTGAAAAAACAATTCAACGGCTCTAAGACCTATGCCTATGCACCACAGATTGTTCTTGAGAGGCACCAAGGAAGGGGAAAGTCTATCTCGGGAGCAATGGAGGAAATACCCTAACGCTTCTACTACCCACGTGAAAATAACAGACCTGTCTTTAAATTGTCCTGATGTGGGGGCCCATACACTACGGTGGGGAACCGGCCCTTTAAAATAGCCATCAAATGCCTAAACCCTGGAGGGCACCATGAACAGGGATCTTCTGGGTGCCACCGCAATAATTTAAGACTTCTAAATAGGGAATCTTGATCCTGCCTAGCGGGAATAACCTTGCTTAGGAGATGAGGAAAGAAGTTTAACTGGCAGACATTAGGATTCAGGAGGCAGGAGTCAAAGATGTAGCTGTCTCATGCTCACTCACCCATGCAGGGGGAGCCTATGGCAGGGCCATGGTCTAAACCAGGATATCTGGGAGACCAAGACCTCCGCTGAGCACTCCTGGGTGTACTTCGGGACCACCACGGAAAGTGAAAGTTAGAACTGGTTCCAAGCAAACTAATGCTCCCAACTCCGAAGGATTTTATCTACTTTATGACCTTGCAGTAGCATGGCAAAGGAGGCAGGCTCTCACAGGACTTTACAAAGTATGTTTACAAGGAATTGGAATCAGAAGTATAGGTAAGGTCCGCTGGTCACAGAAAAACAGGTGGTTAACATTCCTTTTTAGTTTTGGGGGAGGGGGGAAGGAGAGAGGGAGAGGGGACACAGGCAAACTTAGAGCAAAATTTTTGCTATTTATAGCTTTCTTGGGGAAGAAAACACATGCACAAATCCTGGTGTTAGGAATGTTTTAAGCATACATCTTCAATATTATTCATCCAGGACTGAAGTAAGTCCTAAAGTAGGAAACGAGTGAGTTTCACGCTTTCAGAGCCCCTACTCGACCCAGGAAGCCCAGCTGGCGCCACCTCTCAATACCTCAGAAGTACTCTCTGGTAATTATTTTCTATCAGAATGGCAGAACCTAGCATCGTGGAGTAGACAGTGAAGTGCAACTGGTGAAACTCTCTCTCTGTGTATTTGTTTTACCGAGAAGTAATATAGGGAACTAACTAGACTGGGGGCTCTGAAATAGAAGCCCAGGCTTCCAGTTTAGATTCAATTCTTGGTCAAGGAGTTTAACTTCTCTGTGTTTCGGATACAATACCAATAAATAGGGCACAATAATAGAATGTACATCATGAATTTTTGTGAGAATTAAAAGTGTTGAAGGAGCTAGAAGTAACTGAAACATAGTCAAGCATGTAACAAATGTTATCTATCATAATTACTTCTACTATTACTATTCATTGTTATGATCAAATTTTGTATCTACACCTTAAGATGTTTCATTTTTATCATCTAAGATTTAAGTTCAAGTTCAGAGAAGCAAGCACAGAACAAAAATGGCCACCTAAATATAAAATACCTACATATGGATAAATCATACTGACTTCACAGTAGTGGTTTCCTTGGAGAATGAGCAAGATTGAGGGGATAGAAGGCAGTTCAGATGTAATTTTACAACTTCAAATTCTGTCATATTTTTTAAAGTCTGAAAATATTATAAGTATTTTTAAAAATAATTAATAGTCATCTTTTCCAGCATTTAGTATTTGGTAAGCATTGTGTATTTTGCATGCATTTGCTCATAATCTTTATATCTTACTCATAGTTTATAAGTCTTCTTGTTTCTATCCAGTATTTAATAGGAACACTTTTTTTTAATTAAGTGATGAAAGAACAATTTTTTTTAAGTTTAGATGTTCTTTTCAGGAATATTTTTTGCAAAAACTGCAAGACTCTGCACTTAGTGACAATTTGAACTATAACAAAGTGCTTAGCTACCTTCCTGGATAATGAGAACACATAATGGCAGAGGTACAGCCTGCTGCTTTTCCTAAGGTTGTCATCATAGCCAAAGTATAGAATCGAGAACTAGTTAAGGCTTAATAAACCTAGATTATTGGAGACTATTTGTTTTACAGTTTCACAGTGAAGGAGTGATAACTTCATCTGAATTAAGAAAAACACCATTCTTTGACAAAAATAATAATAGTAATTTTTGCTGAATGAGGGATGATTTTATTATTATTAACACGACTATAACCTAAAACTGTTAGAGCTACTAAAGTTTTTGCTAATTCCTCTTTTAGAAATAGTACAAAATATATGTTTAGTACAACATATCTTTGTTATGTCAACTTGTATTTCTGATTTATTTAAAATATTTTATTGCAATATATTATTTTTACAATCTTATTTTGATTACCCATTTTCTTTCGATGACCTTTACAAATATTTATTAACTTAGGCAAATAACAATAATAACTGAAATGTATTGAGTCTGTCCAATGTGCTAGTAGCTCTTCTAGTCCTTTATACACCTTACCACTAATTCTCACAACAAGCATTCAGGTGTTTATTTAAAAAAAAAAAAATTGTAGAGATGGGCATATCGTTATGTTGCCTAAGCTGGTCTTGAACTCCTGGCCTCAAGCAATCCTCCCATCTTCACTTTCTAAAGCACTGGGAGTACAGGTGTGAGGCACCATGCCTGGCTTCAGTTGTTTCTTATTTTATTTTGTTGTTTACCCTACATTTCACGTAGAAGAAAATGCAGTCTTGCTAGCAAATTATCATTAGGCAGAAGAAAAATATTTCAATTTCAGATATGTGTATTTCAAATTCAAGACTTTTTTTCCCTCTACTTTATTGGCAGATACTTTTCACTTTACAGAAAAACACAGATTAATGGAGCTAATATGGATGATATTTAATTTATTCTGTAGCAGGATGAGGCGCGGATAAAACCCCTCAGACACTGAGATAGTGAAGGGAGTGGCTTTAATCAGCTGGGAGCTCGGATTTTAAGACACTAAATGTTGCATCATCTATAATCTGCACAATATCACTTTATCTAAGAATCTCATGCCAAAAGATTCTTGGCAGTTGTGCCAAATGCTTTCAGAAATCATTTTATCATTTGTTTTCAAAACAACACTGAAAGGAATACATGGCTTTTAAAAGTATTGCACTTTTGTAAAGAAATTCAGAAACATGCTCAACTTTCCCAAGTTCAAAAAGTATTATGTGACAGGATAGGAACTCAGCAATTTTTGTTTCAGAATCAATTAAATTTCCACAAATACTAGTTTCCTAACAAAACCAAAGGTATGTTATATGAAGTTAGAATTCGGCTAATGCATTAGTATCTCGTGATTGGACTCATCACCTTTTATCTGTGCTAATACTCTATCTTCTTTCCTCCTTTTACCTCTTAGATATTAAAAAGGTTATTTACATGTAATTATTTGTCTTATTTATTTGGAAATATTGTGATTTTGTACTTTTCTTTAAAGTACCTAGTAACTCTGATATCCAGTGTCTTTACAGCTTTCATTAAAATCTACTGCAAGTTTGACAGAAATCTTAACCTCAATACCAATTCCCAAAAGAAATACAACCCAGAAAGGCATACTTGATTTGGAAAAATATTTAGAAGATTGAAATAGAGGCACAGGAAGGGTAATGTTACATAGAACTGCTCTTAAGTAGAAACAGTTAATTGCAGTTTTGCTTTTCTTGACCCAAGCTTTTTTCTAAATCACCAAGGCATTATTTATTTTCCAATTTTATGTCAACCCAACTTTCACGCTCAGCACCTTATGCCTCTTTTACCAAGCAGTGTTGATGCTTTGTTTCCACTGAGGAACAAACCTGTAGTCCACATAAAAGATGAGAAATCTTTTTCACCAAGCAATATTATGGAAAAAAGAAACAAAAAATTAAAACTTCAGCAAAAATAATTCCCCTTAGTCTCATTTTATAAAGAGATTATCTTCTCAGTCACTAAGAAGATAACATGGTGTTCATAACAATAAAATATATAATTGCAAAAATTGTCCCATAATCAGAGGGTAGATCACTTTTTAATCCCAAGCGCTTTTACTTGTAACAATGTACATTAACATTTAAATGGAAACACAGTAATCATGCAATCATACTTGACTCGAACTTTAGCTTTTCACAAATTAGTTTTCTACCATTATTTTATTCACTGAACCAATATATTTAATTGTAAAGTTTTTATTTATGCTAAGATTGAAACTTCTTGAATTTTAGAAGGGCAGTTTATTAGAGGATAAATGATTGTGATAGGGTGAAACAAAATTAGTATGTATATGTGTATCTAGATCTACATAATTTGTAATAATTTATTTTGAAATCCAGCATAGAAAAAAGTTTTAGAGCTTAACTCTGTCTTGAATTAAGAAAGTTTAGTTAGTTATTACTAAAAAGATTTACCTACTTTCAAAATCCCACTGTATCCAAATAAAGCATATTTTGAATATGAAATAATTATTTAGGGCTTTAAAAAATCACCATATGTATGGTTTTCTACTGCAACTTATTTGAAACTTTTTTTATGTAGCCAATTATATGGATGTTATTTTATTTTATTTTCAATGAAGATTCAAAATATGTAGAAATTTAAATGAGTCTTGTTACAATACAAAATAGTTTTAGGATAATATCAACATTAACTTGATTTCCTTTTCATCTATTACTAACTCCAATTAATCAGCAACTACTTATTCAAGCAGCAAGTTGGGATATAAGATAGGATGTAAGAAAAGTTTGGTAACCTGAAGAAGTCCAGATGGAAAACAGCTGTATAAATAGCTTTCTCTTGAGGATTAGAGTGGAATTAGAAACTTGTCTTAGAGAATTCATGCTTAAAATACAAGCACTAAATACTTTGAAATTCCACGTCTTGTTTAAGTGTCCCTACCATTTCTGGTCTCCAAAGTTAAGCAGTAAACAGACAGGACGGAGTTTCTGATGTCACTATCACTAAAAACTAGGGAGACACTTTCCAGTTGCTTCAAAATAAGACTGAAAATGGAACTGTTGTAATGTTTTCAGATTCTCCAACAACCACACAAACAACGTTTTCAGATATAGAAATTCCCAAATAATTGAATTTTTTTTTTTTTTTTTTTGAGTTTCAGTCCTTAACTAAGTGCTCAGAGGACACGGCAGGTTGGTAAAGAGGGGTTCTGAGGATGGTTCTTTCTGGGCCCCAGTGGGTAACTGGTTCATTCTTACTCCACAACAACTGGATCTTGTTGATTGTGAGGTATTTGGATTTCATCATGGGAGACCATTGGCCTCTCCACACATCACAAGCCTCACCTTGAAGAGCTTACTTTCACATTCCATAGCTAGGTAGATAAGCCATAAAAGTGCTGTCAAGGACCAAAACCATGAAGAAGTTCCAAAAATTTACTCGCCATGCATCCATTCTCAAAAAACGATGTCCTTGTCAAATGGCAAAAGTTAATGGCAAACCAAAATAACAAATACAAGCTGAGCTATTCAAGAATAAAATCGGATTTCCCTGCTAGGTTAAAGAATCATACTCAGGTCTTTCGCTGGTTGAGGACGAAGGGAATATGGAATTGGTAGCAGAATTTATAAGTAGTAAAAATGTAAAGACCTTGTGAACAATTAAGGAAATAAGGACTAGCAAATATGCATAGCTCTTTTTGTTTCATTATGCAAATGCCTGTGTTCATTAACCATTTCCCCCCCGTTCTCTCTCTCTACTATTATATAAGAGGATACTAGTGGTGTGTGTATATGTACACATATACACACATATTATTTTTATATATTTATTAAATCATTTGATTACCAATATCAAAGTGAGATTATGGTTGAACTAGAAGAGAAATTATGTCATCCTAAAATAAAACCACATTATAGGGATATCTATGCAATACATCGATAAGGGAGACTATGTGCTTTTCTTTGGGAAAAAGTAAATGTGTCTTCATTTGTAAAATGGATATTTACATCTTTTTAGCCAGAAGTATGGTGCTACTTTCCTGTGATTTAGAAGAGTAGATAAGAATAAAAACCACTCTGAGGCACACAGTAACAGAAAGTCTCTTAGAATTTCAACATAACTCTCATTCCCTTCCAGGCCCTCCCAAGCATCACAGGGGCAGGAAGACTAGAAACTAAATATTTAAGGTTTTTTGCTAGAAAATTTACAGTTCAGGACTTACCAACAAGAAGCATATGTGTAATGTGAAATGTACCAGATAAGGAGAAACTATTATAGCTCCATCAGCAGCAGCCTGGGAAATGGGCTTTGGCAAGTGGTAAAAGTAAGATTTTCGGCCGGGCACGGTGGCTCAAGCCTGTAATCCCAGCACTTTGGGAGGCCGAGACGGGCGGATCACGAGGTCAGGAGATCGAGACCATCCTGGCTAACACGGTGAAACCCCGTCTCTACTAAAAAATACAAAAAACTAGCCGGGCGAGGTGGCGGGCGCCTGTAGTCCCAGCTACTTGGGAGGCTGAGGCAGGAGAATGGTCTAAACCCGGGAGGCGGAGCTTGCAGTGAGCTGAGATCCGGCCACTGCACCCCAGCCTGGGCGACAGAGCAAGACTCTGTCTCAAAAAAAAAAAAAAAAAAAAAGTAAGATTTTCATCTTCCTGTGAATTACTTTTGTGCTATAGGCAGCTGGGATCATTGGCGGCAAATTCCAGCAATTCCCCTACCTTCTGATTTCCTGAGCACTAGCAGGTGTATCTCTAATTTTCATTCCTCCAGGCCTTTCAGCAGTTTGTAAGCCTCTAATTCACTACATGAAATCCTTTCCTGCATAATTTTCCTGGGTTATTTTCTGTTTTCCTTGAGAAAACTCAATAACACATAAACTTAGAAAGTGGGGGACATAGGTTCCCAATCTGGCAAGTCTGGAGAGAAAGCCAGCATTGTGCTTGAGGAAAGCTGCCTTACCATTCTGCTCTCACCTTCTGTTCCCCATCTCATCAGGGTTTGTTTACTGGATACTGAAATACTGCAGAAAATGTTTTCTTGCCATTTAGAAGCTTCTGGTCTCGTTCCCTAGTCGTCTACATTGCTCAGACATTAACATTATATGGTGACAAAACTGACCATACATTTCAGCACTTGCATTTTCTAGTTTTTCCAGCTTAGAAGAAACTCCCAAAGCTCCACTGGTGTTTATTTTCCCTAACAGAAGCCCAGAATTCTCCGACTAGAATCAGCGAATACCCCAAGGGAAAAAAAAAAAAAAAAAAAAAAGGTTGGCAGTTCTCTGCCTAGCTAAGAATGGTTCTGTTTCTCTGAAATTCTTATTTATCTGGTTCTTATACCTGCCGTAGTTATCAGATACCTTTAAATCCATACCTGTGTTTCAAAATGTAGCTGGCTTTTTTACCCCCTCTGCTGCAGGACATTGTCTCTGCCTTACAAAGCAGTTAACTTGCTATTGCCAGAAATGCTAAATTGTAATTAGGTAAATATATGTAAGACAATTCTGAATGACTTATCATCTTCCTTATGGAGAGTTAATTTAGTCTAAATTATGTGTGTCTTTTCTATTTTCCAATTTTTGGTTATATGATCATATTTCTAATGTGATAACTATGTTGCTAAGACTGTTTCCAGCAGGATCATATATCACATGTTTAAATGTGTGTGTGTGTGTGTGTGTTTAATAGCATTGGATTAATTTAATCTGCCATTATTATTTTCCCTCCTTATGAATTAGGTACATTATATAAATCTTTAAAAAAAATAAACATCTGTGACCATGGCTATTTGGGAATTTCAAAACAGCAAATATTTATTATAGAAATAAGTGGTTCTCAAACTTGACCTTGCATCAGAATCACCTGGAGAGATTGTCAAAGCACAGATTGCTGAGCCTATTCTAGAGTTTTTGATCCAGTAGGTTTGTAGTGGGGTCTGAGGATTTTTACTTTTAACGTTCTCACTACTAATAATGCTTCTGGGAACAACACTTTGAGAGTCTCCAGTATAAAGAAATGAAACAGCTGCATGATTTTACTTTATTTTGTGCTTATGCAAACCTGAGATATGAAAAATGTAAGCAAGGGCAGAATGGTCCCCATAGCTTCCAGTTCTGCTCTATAATTTCCACTTACAAATGGCCTGTCAAGTTGGTTATATGATCAGCTATTTAAATATTGATGAGACCTTTTTTTTTTTTTTTCTCACTGCTGTTCTCAGCCTAGCCAGCTTGGAACTGTAAGCAAATCATGTTGTCAGTCAATGTGTAATGCACATTACTTTCTCTTTCTCTCCTTCACTGTATCTTCCAATAATTTCCTGTAAAACTTGCTGCTTACCTCTGACGGGAATAATGGCAGCTCAGGTCATCCATCAAACCAGCACTCTGTGTCAGCAGCTTCTCAAATGATATAAGGAGATTCTTATATGGCACAGCCATCAGAAATCCACAAAGAAGAAGTCACAATTGTCAACTTGGGTCATAAACCATAGGAAGTCTCAGTGAGCCTTCTAGTACCTGCCAAGGCTAGTATTAAAGAATCAGGAGGATAGAAAGATAGCATGGCTACAAATGGCAGGTAAATATGTCTTTCAATATTCAAATGCATACAATACAGCAATCCTCAGGGATCATTCACCTGTAGAAAACACATTTTGATATTACAAATATTCATTAAAGCATAAAATATTTTATTTGAATAAAAGTAATAAAGATATCATTTTTTCTCATCCATTGCTCAGGTACATATGCCCGTTCCTATAAAACACCATTAGCTTTGACTTTAACAACTCTATGTATTTGGTAAATTTCACTGGTCAAGAAATTTTATGTAATTGTAATTTAATAATTTAAAGAGAACAAGATTTCTATCTTGTATTTTCTTCCCCCTTTTTACTGTATTTTTAAAAGTTTGGCCATCATTTCTAGACAGTGAGAAAAAAAGAATCCTTTGAGATTCTTATATCAATTAGGAAAACATTTTTGCCGGTGTTTTGCAAACAAAGGGACCATGTTTTTTAAAAAAGGTGGATGTATAACACTAACATAAAATTTAAACAAAATCAAAAAAAGCTCCCAATGTCAAAAATAGTATTGAAAAGATAAGAGTTATTAAAATTGAAGAGAGTAAAACACTTAGATTTCAAATACAATTTTAATATAAAAATAGGTCCCTTGTGGGATTACTCCATATTATTATAAATTATTAAATACAGATTGAACCTCTTTGTCTTTAACCCTTCTCTCTTATTTTAAATTTCTTTTCCAAGTTAATACCATCTGTAAGACTATCTGAACATATTTTCTTTTCTTTTCTTTCTCTTATTTTTTTTTGATACGGAGTTTTCCTCTTGTTGCCCAGGCTGGAGTGCAATGGCACGATCTTGGCTCACTGCAATCTCTGCCTCCCAGGTTCAAGCGATTCTCTTGCCTCAGCCTCCCATGTCGCTGGGATTACAGGCACCCAGCACCACACCCAGCTCATTTTTTGCATTTTGAGTAGAGATGGGGGTTTCACCATGTTGGCCAGGCTGTTCTCAAACTCCTGACCTTAGGTGATACACCAGGCTCAGCCTCCCAAAAAACTAGGATTACAGGCGTGAGCCACAGCACCTGGCCTATCTGAACATACTTTCAAGGTTTCCAATATTTTATTTTGGTGGTGGTGATGGTGATCATAGTTTTAATCTCCAGGAGTTGTTTCACATTTTTTATGCCTTCTTATGGCATCATTTTGATTAATTTAAATATGTAGTGCTCAGATCTGTTTGGGTATATTTACTAGGGGTTTTTGTTTGTATTGCTTTTCTCTTCATTTCTTAAAATGCTTATTAATTCACTAACGTTCTGTAGTAAATTTTGAGATTCTGTTCCTTGAATGTTTGTACTTAAACATACCTAACAACCATCATTGTTGTTTATTATCTAAGAAAGAAAAAAATGAATAATTATCTGAGTTTCCTGAGCTTTATGACCAGTAGCATTGTTTCTCAATATATTTTTTCAGTGGATGGTATATCAGAGGAATAAGCTAAATTATGCTGTAGTAACCAACCACCCCTTCATTTTGGTGAATTGACATAAAGATTCATGACTTGCTCACACTGAACTTCCTCCTGCGGTTTGGTTCTGTGCTGCGTTTTAAATTGCCTTCACTTTGGGACTTATCATGGGACAGCAGTTACCACATGGATTTTTGTTGATCATTATGTAGAGAGAAAAAGAACATTAGGGACTCTTCTGGCAACAGTTAATTGCTCCAGTCTGGAAATGTTGCACAACTCATTGTCTGGAACTAGTTGGGAGGCCACATTCAATCACAAGAAGGGGACAAATTGCCATCCTATCCTGTGTCCCTTGAAAGTCCGAGATTTAAGAAAGAGATTTACAAGAATCATTAATGACTATCGTAGAACAGAATATGGAAGCTCAGATCTGTGCATGATAGGATGTGGGTGTTCAATCCCAGCCTTCAATTTGTAATGCCTTAGTTGGGAGGCTTCTGTAAGGAAATGGATTTTCCAAGTGCCAGAATGACAAAGATTTTCACCTAAAACAACAAAATCCACACTAGATCCTCAGCTTACTCCAGATTCTTTAATCAATTGTGTTAGAGCAAAATGGTCTATTTTGGCTGGGCGCGGTGGCTCACGCCTGTAATCCCAGCACTTTGGGAGGCCAAGGCGGGCGGATCACGAGATCAGGAGACCGAGACCATCTTGGCTAACCCGGTGAAACCCCGTCTCTACTAAAAATACAAAAAAATTAGCCGGGCATGGTGACAGGCGCCTGTAGTCCCAGCTACTGGAGAAGCTGAGGCAGGAGAATGGCGTAAACCCGGAGATCCGGCCACTGCACTCCAGCCTGGGCGACACAGCGAGACTCCGTCTCAAAAAAAAAAAAAAAAGGAAGAAAAATGGTCTAATTTTTATTTAAACGAGTAATGCCTTAATTCTGCATAATGAACAAAATGAAAGAAAAAAAAATAGGATGTAAACTCTGTCTTCAATCTTAACTTTTACTCTTGCACAATTTTTTACTTGCTGAATCAGAGCCAGGAGAACTTTGGAATGTCAGTACTAAGATTGTGTTACAACTCTTTTTGCACACCATCATAACTTACATTAAACAGTAGCTTCCTATGAATTTCAACATATATATAACTTTAATTTTTTATTTGAATAAATGTACTATTATACATTGATTTCTATTTATTTTTATGTTATAGATTCAAAATGGTTTTAGGAGTGAGATTGATGTGTGTACAGTATCACTGTCTGAAAAGATGAACTAAGATGTAGTTTTTGTCTGTTTCGTTATTTATTTTTTAAGTAATTACTTTAAATAAATATTTCACTTTTCAGGTCTGTTAGCCCATACCCCCCATAAGAAGCAATTTTATTAACTAGAATACAGTCTTTCTATGCAATTCATTCTTCCTTTAGTCTTACACACTATATTCATGTCACTCATTTCAGCGAGGTTGCTTCATCCATTTGTAAAATAATTAGGTTCATTTGTACAGTCCGCATTCCATTCTGTGATACCTCAACCTTGTAAGTAATTTTTTAATTGCATATATTGAATTTCAGTCTTTGTGCTACACTGTTTTATGAGTTTTTGACAAGTACAATGTTATCTGCCCATCATTACAGTAATACAGAGCGCTTCCACCACCCTAAAGCATCCTTATCCTAGACTTATTAAACACTCCCATTGCATAACCTTAGCAACAACTCATCCGTTTACCGTGTCTAGAGTTTTGACTTTCAGAATGTCAAATAAATGGAATCATATAGCATGTGGTTGTTTCAGACTTCCTTTTCCCACTTAGCATGTATTTTTAAGATTTATTCATGTCTTTTTGTAGCTTAACAAGCCATTCCTTTTGTATGAACATACTACAGTTTCTTTATCCATTTACTTATTGAAGAATATCTTGTTTGCTTCCAGTTTTTGACATTTATAAATAAAACTGTTATAAACATCAGTGTGGAGACTTTTGTCTAGACATAAGTTTCAAATTATTTTGTTAAATACCTAGGAGTGTGATATGGTGAGACTATGTTTAGTTTTGCAAGAAGCTGCCGAATTATCTTCCAAAGTGGCTCTGCTATTTCACATTCTCACCAGCAGCAAATAAGAGTTCCTGTTAACAGGCATACCAGATTACATTTGATCTTGTCTGTTTTTTAATTAAATTTTTGCTATTCTAATAGATGTGCAGTGGTATCTCATTGCTGCTTTAATTTGCAATTTTCTAATGATGTATGATGTTGAACATATTTTCACATGCTAATTAGCTATCTACATGTCATCTTTGGAAGGTATCTGTTCAGGTCTAATGCCCTAAGGTTGTTTGTATTCTTATTGTTAAATTTTAAATGATCTTTGTGTATTTTGGATACAAGTTCTCTAGAAAATCTGTGGTTTGAAAATATCTAAGGCCGGGCGCGGTGGCTCAAGCCTGTAATCCCAGCACTTTGGGAGGCCGAGACGGGCGGATCACAAGGTCAGGAGATCGAGACCATCCTGGCGAACACGGTGAAACCCCGTCTCTACTAAAAATACATAAAAAACTAGCTGAGCGAGGTGGCGGGCACCTGTAGTCCCAGCTACTCGGGAGGCTGAGGCAGGAGAATGGCGTGAACCCGGGAGGCGGAGCTTGCAGTGAGCTGAGATCCGGCCACTGCACTCCAGCCTGGGCGACAGAGCGAGCCTCTGTCTCAAAAAAAAAAAAAAAAAAAAAAAAAAAAAAGAAAATATCTAGTCTGTGAATTATCTTTTCATTCTCTTAACTGTCTTTACAGTGTAAAAAATTTTAATTTAATGTTAGGTATATCCATTTTTATGGATCATGCATTTGGAATATCTACAATTCATCAACAAACCCAAGATCATGTAAATTTTTCTAAATCTTTTATCCTTCTTTATACATTTTAGATTCAGTTTGTAGATACCTACAAAACAGGTCACTGGGATTTTGAATGACACTGAGTTCTATTATTAATAAAATTGCAAATCATTGACATCTTAAAAATATGGAGTCCTTCAATGCTTGAATATTGAGTAGTTCTCATTTTACTTAGAAATTGTTTTGTTACTTTCTTCTTTGTCTTGTAGGCTTCTGATTCTATAGTCTATTCATATGATTTTTTTAGGATTTATCCTCAGATTTTTATTTTGGGGGTGCTATATTTTATGGTATATTTAAAATTATAGTTTTCAATACAGTGTATATTAAAATACATTATTTTACTATATTGACTTCACATACTGTGAATTTGTTTACTGATTTGTTAGTTCCAGATTTTTTTTGGTAGATTCTTTGGGGATTTTTGACATAAATAATCAACTATCAGCAAAATGTAGCACAGCAACTTTTCCTTTTCAATATGTTTAGTTTCTAGGACTTTAAGTATTATTTTGATTGGGGTAACGGGTGTAACAGAACATCCTTGCATTTTTTTTTTTTTTCAAAATTGAGGAAAAATACTCTAGTTTCTCAACTCAAATTATAAGGGTTGCTGTAGGATTTGAGTAGATGTTCTTTATCAAGTTGAAAGTATTAACTGCTTACTTTGCCGAGAATGTTTATTATGAATGAGATTTTGTCAAATGCTTTTTCTGCCTCAATTAAAATGTTCGCTTGAATTTCTTTTTTAGCATATTGATATGCTTGATTATATTTATTTGTAAAGAATAAATGTTGAGACAGATTTTTCACAAGAGATCTTTCTGTATGTTGAGACAGATTGTATTGGTGGAATAGCGCTTACTTGGCTGTAGTGTATAGTACTTTCTATACAGTTTGTTTGTATTTACTTTGCTAAGTAGATCTTAGCTTTAATTTTCTGTATTTTTCTTTCCCTCTAGATTTTGGTGGCAGTTTACCCTGCAACCTCAGTTCTTAGATGGATCCAAGAAAAGTTATTGAATTTTACAGCTTTTTCTTGTTATAAATAAGGATGAAAGTGATGACTACCAAACACTCTATGTTGGAGTTAAAATCAGGAGCCCCCTGCTATCCCATCC
The DNA here is from genome assembly GCF_043159975.1 of Macaca nemestrina. Lineage (NCBI taxonomy): Eukaryota > Metazoa > Chordata > Mammalia > Primates > Cercopithecidae > Macaca > Macaca nemestrina. The sequence continues at coordinate 64,459,097 of NC_092131.1, forward strand.
GGTTAAAACAAAAACAAAAACAAAGCAAAACAAAACTGTATCTTAGTCCTCATGAAATAATAGTGATACCCTTCTGCAAAAAAAAAAAAATAAATAAATAAATAAATAAATAAAAAATTCGCCAAAATAATTGCGCAGTAATTGTGACACTTCCATCTCCTAATTTTTCTTTCATGATTTACTTTTTATTTTTTATTATTTTTAGTTCATTTTTAAAATATTATTTCAATAGATTTGGGGGAACAGGGGGTTCTTTGTTACACGGACAGGTTCTTTAGTGGTGATTTCTCAGATTTTGGGGCACTCATCACCTGAGCAGTGTACAGTATACCAAGGTAATGTGTAGCCTCTTATCCCTCACCCCCTACCCACCCTTTCCTCCAAATCCACAAAGTCTGTTGTATCATTCTTATGCCCCTGCATCCTCACAGCTTAGCTCCCACTTTAAAGTGAGAACATACAATGTTTGGTTTTCCATTACTGAGTTATTTAACTTAGAATAATGGTCTCCAACTCCATCCAGATTGCTACTAATGTCATTATTTCCTTCCTTTTTATGGCTGAGTAATATTCCATGGTGTATGTATATATGTATATATTACACTTTCTTTATCCACTCGTTAATTGATGAGCATTTAGGCTCGCTCCATATATTTGCAATTGTGAATTGTGCTGCTATACGCATGCACTTGTGCAAGTGTCCTTTCCATATCATGACTTCTTTTCCTCTGATAGATGCCCAGTAGTGGGACTGCTGGATCAAATGGTAGATCTACTTTTAGTTCTTTAAGGAATCTCTATATTGTTTTCCATGGTGGTTGTACTAGCTTACATTCCCACCAACAGTGTAAACGTGTTCCCTTTTCACCACATCCAAGTCAACATCTATTATTTTTTGATTTTTAAATTGTGGTCATTCTTGAAGGAGTAAAGTGATATCGCATTGTGGTTTTCATTTGTATTTCTTGGATAATTAGTGAACTTGAGCATCTTTTCATACGTTTGTTGGCCATTTGTATATCTTCTTTTGAGAATTGTCTGTTCATGCCCTTAGCCTGCCTTTTGATGGGATTTTTTTTTTTTTTTTTTTTCTAGCTGATTTGTTTGAGTCCTTGTGGATTCTGGACATTAGTCCTTTGTTGAATGCATAATTTGCAAAATTTTTCTCCCACTCTGTGGGTTGTCTGTTTACTCTGCTGATGGTTTATTTTGCTGTGCAGACCTTTTTGTTTAATTACGCCTTATGTATTATCTTGTTTTTTGTTACATTTACTTTTGGGTTCTTGGTCATGAAGTCTTTGCCTAAGCTAATGTCTAGAAGGGTTTTTCCAAAGTTATCTTCTAGAATTTTTATGGTTTCATGTTTTAGATTTAAGTCTTTGATCCATCTTTAGTTGATTTTTGTATAAGATGTGAGATGAGGGTCCAGTTTCATTCTTCTACATGTGGCTTGCTGATTATTTCAGCACCAATTGTTAAACAGGGTGTCCTTCCCCACTTTATGTTTTCATTTTCTTTGTTGAAGATCAGGTGGCTATAAATATTTTGCTTTATTTCCTGGTTCTCTATTCTGTTTCATTGGCCTATGTGCCTATTTTTATACCAGTACCATGCTAGTCTGGTGACTATGGCTTTATAGTATAGTTTGAAGTTGGGTAATGCAATGCCTGTACATTTGTCCTTTTTGCTTAGTCTTGCGTTGACTATGTGGCTCTTTTTTGGTTCCATATGAATTTTAGGACTGTTTTTTTCTAGTTGATTGAAGAATGATGGGGCTATTTTGATGGGAATTGCGTTGAATTTGTAGATTACTTTGGCAATATGGTCATTTTCAAAATATCGGTTCTGTTCATCCTTGAGCATGGGATGTGTTTCTGTTTGTTTGTGTCATCTATGATTATTTTCAGCAGTGTTTTGTAGTTTTCCTTAGAGAGATCTTTCACCTCTTCAGTTAAGGATATTTCTAAGTATTTTATTTTATTTTACTTTTTTGCAGCTGTTGTAAAAGGGGTTGAGTTCTTGATTTGATTCTCAACTTAATTGATGTTGGTATATAACAGGCCTACTGATTTGCATACATTAAAGTGTATACTGAAACTTTGTTGAATTAATTTACCAATTCCATAGCTTTTTGGATGAGTCATTAGTGTTTTCTGGGTATACAATCATGTCATCAGCAAACAGTGTCAGTTTGGTTTCCTCTTGACCAATTTGGATGCTCTTTATTTCTTTCTCTAGCCTGATTACTCTGGCTAGGACTTCCAGTACTCTGTTGAATAGAAGTAGTGAAAGTCAGCATGCTTCTCTTGTTACAATTCCCAGAGGGAATGATTTCAACTTTTCCTCATTCAGTATAATGTTGACGGTGGGTTTGTCATAGATGGCTTTTATTACCTTAAGTTATGTCCTTTCTATGCTGTTGCTGATGAGGGTATTAATCATAAAGAAATGCTGGATTTCATCCAATGAATGTTATGCATCTATTGAGATGTCCATATGATTTTTGTTTTTAATTCTGTTTATGTGGTTTATCACATTTATTGACTTGCATGAGTTAAAACATCCCTGCATCCCTGTTATGAAACCCACTTGATCATGGTAGATAATTTTTTAAAAAATATACTTCTGGATTTCAGCATTAATATTTTGTTGAGGATTTTTAGATTTATGTTTATCAGGAATATTGATCTGTAGTTTTCTCTTTTTTGTTATGTCCTTCCTGGTTTGGGTATTAAGGTGATACTGGCTTCATATAATGATTTAGGAAGGACTCCCTCTTTATTTATCTTTTGGAATAGTTTCCATAGGATAGGTGCCAATTCTTCTTTGAATTTCTGATAGGATTCAGCTGTGAATCCATCTGGCCCTGGGCTTTTTTTTTATGGTAGTTATTTTCATTACAATTTCAATCCTGGTACTTGTTATTGGTCTGTTCAGAGTTCCTATTTCTTCCTGGTTTAATCAAGAGGGCTGTAAATTTCCTGGAATGTATTCATCTCTTCTAGGCTTCTAGTTCATGTGCCTAAAAGTGTTCATAGTAGCCTTGAATGATATTTTGTATTTCTGTGGTATTGGATGTAATATCTCCCATTCTCTTTCTAATTGAGTTTATTTGGATTCTCTCTCTTCTTTTCTTGGTTAACCTCACTAATGTTCTATCAATTTTGTTTATCTTTTCAAAAAGCCAGCATTTTGTTTCATTTATCTTTTGTATAATTTTTTGTTTCAATTTCATTTAGTTCTGTTGTTATATTTGTTATTTATTTTCTTCTGCTGGATTTGGGTTTGATTTGTTCCCATTTCTCTAGTTTCTTGAAGTGTGAGCTTAGATTGTCTATTTGTGCTCTTTCAGACTTTTTGATGTAGGCATTTAGTTCTATGAACTTTTCTCTTAGCACTGCTTTTGCTGTATCCCAGTGGTTTTGATAGATTGTACTGCTACTATCATTCAGTTCAAATAATTGTTTTAATTTCCATCTTGATTTCATTGTTGACCCAAAGATCATTTAGAAGCAGATTATCTAATTTCCATGTATTTGTGTAATTCTGAGTGTTCCTTTAGAGGTTAATTATAAAATGTGTTTCTCTGTGGTCTAAGAAATTACTTGATATAATTTCAATTTTCTTAAGTTTATTGAGGATTATTTTGTGACCTATCATATGGCATATCTTGGTGAAAGTTCCATGTACTGATGAAAAGAATGTATATTCTGCAGTTGTTTGGTTCTGTACATATCTGTTAGGTTTATTTATTTTAGGGTATAATTTGAGTCCATTGTTTCTTTGTTGACTTTCTGTCTTGATTTCCTTTCTAATGCTATCCGTGGAGTTTTGAAGTCTCCCACTATTATTGTGTTGCCATCTATCTCATTTCTTAGGTCAAGTAGTAATTGTTTTATAAATTTGGGAGCTCCAGTCTTAGGTGCATATATATTTAGGATTGTGATTTTTTCCTGTTGGACTAATCCTTTTATCTTTACATAATGTCCCTCTTTGTCTTTTTTAACTATTGTTGCTGTAAAGTCTGTTTTGTCTGATATAAGAATAGCTGCTACTGCTTTCTTTTGGTTTCTATTTGCATGGAATGTCTTTTTCCACTCCTTTACCTTATGTTTATGTGAGTTCTTATGTGTTAAGGGCATCTTTTGAAGACAGTATGTACTTGGCTGGTGAATTTTTATCCATTCTGCCATTCTTTACCTTTTAAGTGGAGCATTTAGGCCATCTACATTCAACATTACTAATGAGATGTGATACTGTTCTATTCATCATGCTAGTTGTTGCCTGAATATCTTGTTGTTGTTGTTTTTTTAATTGTGTTATTGTTTTATAGGCCATGTGAAATTTATGCTTTCAGAAGGTTCTATTTTAGTGTATTTTGAGGTTTTGTTTCAAGATTTAGAACTCCTTTTAGCAGTCCTGAGAGTAGAGGCCTGGTAGTCCAAATTCCCTCAGCATTTGTTTGTCTGAAAAGGGCTTTATCTTTCCTTCATTTATTATGCTTAGTTTTACTGGATGCAGAATTCTTGGCTGATAATTATTTTGTTTAAGGAAACTAAAGATAGAACCTCAATTCCTTCTTGCTTGCAGGTTTTCTGTGGGGAAATCTGCCAGTAATCTGATATATTTTCATCTATAGGTTACCTGAGATTCTTTCCTTTATCTTGCCTTCAGATAACCTGATGACTACATGTCTAGGTGATGATCATTTTTCAATCAATTTCCTAGATGTTCTTTGAGCTTATTGTATTTGGATGTCTAGATCTCTAGCAAGGCCATGGAGGTCTTCCTTTATTATTTCCTCAAAAGAGTTTTCCAATCTTTTAGATTTATCTTCTTCCTCAGAAACATCAATTATTCTTACGTTTGGTTGCTTAACATAACCCCAAGCTTCTTGGAAGTTTTGTTCATTTTTCTTAATTCTGTTTATGTTAGATTGGATTAATTTGGAAAGTCTTGTGTTTGAACTCTAAAATTCTTCCTTCTACTTGTCGATTCTGTTTTTGAGATTCTCCAGTGTATTTTACATTTCTCTAAGTGTGCCTTTCACTTCCAGAAGTTGGTGATTGTTTTCTATTGATGATATCTGTTTCTCTAGAGAACATTTTTGTCCATATCCTGTTTCTTTTTAAAAAAAATTTGTTTACATTGGATTTTGCTCTTTTCTGGAACCTCCTTGAGTAGCTTAATCATCAACCTGAATCATTTTTCTGGCAATTCAGATATTTCTTCTTGGTTTAGATCCATTGCTGGTGAGCTAGTGTGATCTTTTGGGGCCATTAAAGAATTTTTTTTGTCATATTACCAGAATCGTTTTTCTTGTTCCTTCTCCTTGGGGTAGACGATGTCAAAGGAAAGATCTGGGACTCAAGGGCTGTTGTTTAGAATCTTTTGTCCCATGGGATGATCCTTTGATGTGGTGTTCTTTTCCTTCACCTAAAAAATGGGACTTTGTGGGAGCCAGACTACAGTGATTGTTATTGCTCTTCTGGGTCTAACCAGGAATAGGATAGAAGGGTGCATATGTGACATTCAAAGACATTATTTCAAAACTAGGAGCTAAATTGTGTGATATCCTAAGAACATACTATAAGAAGCACTTATTGCTACTGTTTTTTAAAGAAGCCATTACAGTCACTGATAACAGAAAAACCCTGCTCCAAGAAAAAAGGAAATAGTAGCTAATTCCTTTGCTTGTAGCATCCTGGCTACTCAGAGGTCCTGAGCCTGTCCACATGACAACTTCACTACCAGCATAACCAGCGTTTGAGAAAACCAGTGCATTAAACTAAACTACAACCAAGGACTCTCACAGAGTCTACTTCACATTCCTCCTACCTCCACCGGAGCTGGTGCTGGTGTTCACAGCTGGGACTTTTCCTTCATTGAGTCTTTTCCTTCATTTTTAATCAGCTAGGCTCTACTTCAATCTCACTCTTAATCTATAATAATGAGATAGACGGTTTAAAACTTTTCTAATCACGACGAAAAAGATGTTCACCTAAAAAGACATAGCAATGTGCATAGCATTTAGGTATCTGTTCAACATTTCTTTGTGGGAGGAATTACTAAATAATTATATCAGAACCAACAAAAAGTCTTGCTTATTTTGTGTACATTTATTTTTAAATTGTAAGAGATATAGAGATGTGGCACTGAGCTTCCCCTTCAGGAAAGGTCTAGCTCTTGAGCTTCAAGGAGTTCCAGTAAATGATATTCTCAGGCTAATAGAACCTTTGGGGTCACCTCAGCTTTCCAAATAAGAATACGGACAGTCATTGTATTTCCTGAGTTGCAAGTAATGCACTTGCAACTATTTGTGTCTTTCATATTTAGTGTTCCCCCAAATCTCCAGGTTATTTCACTTGTATTTCCTTCATCTAAACTATTTTCAATCAGTAGAAAAAATCTATTAGCCACCTTAATTTTTTTCTTCTCAAAAAGTTATTTTTATATCACTTCATATTTTCACTACTTTTTTCAATTTAGAATAGTTCCATATATACAGAAAAGTTGTGAAGACAGTGCAGAGAATTCTCATAATATCCCACAATTATTTTCACTATTTATATTACACAGTAGTATGGTAATTTGTCACAACTGAGGAACAAATTTTGATACATTACTTGATGTATGGAAGAAAAACCCACTGGGTGCCATTCCCTACCACTCACTGAATTATGGGAGCAAAAAGCCACAACAAAAAGAACTGTATATAAGCATTATTGTCTAGTTCATAAACTTTTTTTCTATGAAGTACAGATTAATAATTCTGAAATCATTCTCTGTGAGAAAAAAATCTAAGTAAATGACTGGTGGATTTGGGGAGCTAAGTTTTCACTTTTGGAGTAGAAGGTACAGATATTTACATATAAAATATGTATAGATAAGGCACATATACTTCCTTGCTCTTTTTGTTGTGATGGCATAGACGCCAGTGATATCGCAAAAGCAACAAGCACATCTAGAGTCAAGAACTTGTTTTATAATATCATTTTTTATTACAACATAAGTGCAATACCTATAGTATGCAATCCCATAAGAGCAACCAGGAATTTTTGGGGAAATCACTGACTCTAGGACTCTAACTTCTAGGATAAATGATGAATTCTTAATTTCCATCAAGAGAAGGAAATTATCAAGGTAAACCTGGAACATCTTGCAGTACCAAACAATATTGATTTAAAAAAAAAATCAAAAACTTTGATGGAGATGTGTGAAACAGAAACAGGAGCCAGTTGGATAACCTCCCAATGGCAATAGCTAAAACAATTTTAGACAAGAAAGAAAAAGAGAGAGACAGAGAGAGACAGAGAGAAAGAAAGAATTATGAGATTACAGAAAGAAAGAATTATGAGATTATAGAAAGAAAAAAATCCTTGAATTATAGAAAGAAAGAATTATTGGATTATCAAAAGAGAAATAAATAAAGAAATGAATTATTGGGTTATAACCAAAAACAAAAATAAATATCTGTGGCACATACTGTTATATACATATGATTGAATAAACAAATCTCATGTAGAGATTCAAACTGATCCCCCACTCTTTAAGAGCGGGCTGTGCATGGTGATACCCTTCTAAAAATACAGTATGGAAAGTTGAAAAAAGAGTAACTTTATAATGGAGGTACTTAACAATCATTGCCTCAGCTAAGTGACCTTGGTTAATATAAATAGTAGTGTTGTATTGATAAGATACATTTGACATGATGGAAGAAATAGTACTTTATGTCACTATCTGTAGTTTTCTTCCTCAAAAACCTATAACCCCACTATAATCAAAGAAATCGTCAGACACTAGTTGTGAGACATTCTTCAAAATATCTGACTAGAACCTCCCTTCCCCAACGCCATCAAGATTGTCAAAAACAAGAGAGGTCTGGGAAACTGCCTCATCCAAGAGGACCCTATGGAGACATGATCACAAAATGTAAAACAGGAAAAGATGCTGAAAAAGAAAAATAATATTAGATTAAAATTAATTGTATCTGAATAAATTATGGAATGTATTTAATAAAATTTTAGCAGTATTTATAATAATGTACTGAAATTAACATCAATATTAGTGTTTAATATCAATGATACATCAAGTAATGTATCAAAATTTGTTCCTCAGTTGTGACAAATTACCATACTACTGTGTAATATAAATAGTGAAAATAATTGTGGGATATTATGAGAATTCTCAGTACTGTCTTCACAACTTTTCTGTATATATGGAACTATTCTAAATTGAAAAAAGTAGTGAAAATATGAAGTGGTATAAAAATAACTTTTTGAGAAGAAAAAAAATAAGGTGGCCAATAGATTTTTTCTACTGATTGAAAATAGTTTAGATGAGGGAAATACAAGTGAAATAACCTGGAGATTTGGGGGCACACCAGAAATATGCAAGACACAAATAGTTGCAAGTGCTTTATCTGTAACTTAGGAAATACATTAATTGTCCCTATTCTTATTTGGAAAGCTGAGGTGACCCCAAAGGTTCTATTAGCCTGAGAATATCAGTTACTGGGACTCCCTGCAGCTCAGGAGCTGGACCTTTCCTGAAGGGGAAGCTGAGTGCCACATCTCTGTATCTCTTACAATTTAAAAATAAATGTACACAAAAATAAGCAAGACTTTTTGTTGGTTCTGATACAATTGTTTTATTACTATGCAAAATGAAACTGATAAAATCTTTTTACAGTATCCCAAGGGAGTGATCTCTGTTTGAAACCATGTGTTTCCTTTCTTCTTAATTTGTCCACATCTGCCAATTATTGTATACATCCTACTTTTTATTGTATTATATTAGCTGATGCTGGAATTTTTCTTCCTTTGGTTAAGATTATTTCTATTTATATAGTATACTTGATTAACACCTGCAATTGCTACATATCTATTAAGTATTAAATTTTTCATGCAGTATTACCAAAAAGTATGTTTCCACCAAAAATATTCACACAATGCTGATTGTTTTTAATTTCAAAATCTGTCTTCCTCTGAATTACCTTTTTTCTTTGATCCCTGTCTGTCTTTCCCCCTTTACTGAATTTGAAAAGCAGAATCTTCCAGAACTTATTTTTATTAAAAATGTATATTTCTTAACACATATCTCCACAAACTAATAATAAAGAGAAATTCTTAGGTATGGGCAATTTCAAATTTTACGATTTAGTAATAACCTCAAGTAGTACAAGTACATTGTGATACTTTAATAGTTTTGTGACGGTGATTGTGGATAGCTGCTTATAAATTTCTCAAAATAAATTATTGAGTGATGATAAATTAATGCATTAACAACTTCCAAATGATTGAATGAAAGGCAATTTAAGTTGCATTATCTTAGGTATAAAAGCTAATCACAATATATATAGGAATATATTCAAATGTTCTGCAGTGAAATAAACATTTTAAAATACTTTATTTTAACAACATTTACAAGCTAAAATAAAGTTAAATATGAAAAACAAAGCTAGGAGTCTCAGCAATCAGGCGCTTTAAAAATAATATATTAGTTTATTATTTTTAATTAAGTAAGCATATTCAACTATTAAAATAAATGTCATTCAGAGACAGTATTGGAGTTACTATTGTTCCGGAAAGAAAAAAAAAAAAAACTAAATTTGAAAATTATGGAGAAGCAGACTTAGGTTCAATTTAAGTGATGTACCTAAACTTCTAGACACTGTACTTGTATCATAATAGGTTCTTGATTACTGAAAATTTTCTGGTAGTAAATAGGTGACCCTCTTACTATAGTGAATATCTCTATACTGACTCATGAATTAGGCTATGAGTCCTGTATTATGATCCTTTCAACTAAAATATTCTATCACTAGATTTTTTTATAAATATCTAATTGTATCATTATAAATCAATAGTTGTATTACTCACATAATTCTTTTCCAGATGTAACTCTCAGAGATTGTTTGACCAAGCAACGAATATTATTTTCTTCATAAAACATTACCTAAAAATCATTTACTTCAAATAAATTTGCTGTTCATAAAATATGTTAGAAAGATCATTTGTATTATTATATAAAAATGCTTTATTCTTTTTGCTAAAAAATTGACAATATTATGAGTCAGTGAGGTTATACTTTTTATTGTTTTCTGCTGTATTTCCTTTCTGTACAAATGAACTATAAACTAAAGATGATTTCTATGTAAAAAAGGTCTATATAAAATCGTGCCTCATATAATACATTAGCAACTTACATTTCACCTGTTTGGAACTGAAATAATATTAAAATGTATATTTACTTTCTAATGACTATATGAGAAATACTAAAATTTCAGCAGCATTGTATGTGGTAAGCTTTTTCTTTTAATTCCTAAAAGTAATATGGGTATAAAAGGTCTAACAGTTTCACTTTATCACTTCATATCAATTGTGTTAAAATTAATACCAATTATCCTGAACTCCCACCCGAAAGTTATAGTTTTCACCTTTCTTTTTCTCAAACAAATTTGTACTGTAACAAAACGCACATGTAATTAGGTTACTTTTTCATATTGCTAGCATATTGTGTAATTTATTTTATAGTGTTTCAGAGTATTTTAGAGAACTTTGACCTTGGAGCCTATTACAGTATAGTCATGAATTTAATGATGGCATTCTCTCACCTATCCCCCTCCCGCCATTTTCCTTCCCTCCCTCCCTCCCTCCCTCCCTCCCTCCCTCCCTCCCTCCCTTCCTTCCTTCCTTCCTTCCTTCCTTCCTTCCTTCCTTCCTTCCTTCCTTCCTTCCTTCCTTCCTTCCTTCCTTCCTTCCTTCTTCTTTCCTCCTTCCTCCCTCCCTTCTTTTCTCTTCTCTTCTCTTCTTTTTTTTCTCCCTCCCTCCCTTCCTCCGTCCCTCCCTCCCTTTTTCCGACCCTCCCTCCCTTCCTCCCTCTCTTCCTTCCTCCCTCCCTCCCTCCCTCTCTCTTTCTCTCTTTCTTTCCTTTTGACAGAGTCTTGCTCTGTCACTCAGGCTGAAGTGCAGTGGCACGAACTCGGTTCACTGAAACCTACACCTCCCAGGTTCAAGCAATTCTCCTGCCTCAGCCTCCTGAGTAGCTGGGATTACAGGCCTATGCCACCATGCCCAGCTAATTTCTTTTTCTATTTTTAGTAGAGAGGAGATTTCACCATGTTGGTCAGACTGGTTTGGAACTCCAGACCTCGTGATCCACCCGCCTCGGCCTCCCAAAGTGCTGGGATTACAGGCATGAGCCACCGCAGCTAGCTTCCTTCCTTCCTTTTCTTCTTTTCCTTCCTTTTCTTTCTTTCTTTCTTTCTTTCTCTTTCTTTCTTTCTTTCTTTTTCTTTTACTTTTTTCTCTCTCTTTTTTTCTCTTTCTCTTTCTCTCTTTCCTTCCTTCCTTCCTTCCTTCCTCCCTTCCTCCCTCCCTCCCTCTCTCTCTCTTTCTCTATTTCTCTCTTCTTTCTTTCTTTTTCTCTCTCTCTCTTCCTTCCTTCCTTCATTCCTCTCTCTGTCTCTTCTTCTCTTCCTTCCTTCCTTCCTTCCTTCCTTCCTTCCTTCCTTCCTTCCTTCCTTCCTTCCTTCCTTCCTTCCTTCCTTTCTTCCTCTCGCTCTTCCTTTCTTCCTTCATTCCTCTCTCTCTCTCCCTGCCTCTCTTTCTCTCTCTCTTTCTCTCTTTCTTTTCTTTCTTTCCTTTAGACAAACATTGAGAATATCATATTAGGACATGTTTCTTTCTTCTTTGGGTGCTAATAGGTCAAAAGACAAATCCAATAATGAAAAGTAAATGTAAATTTGCTTTCTTACAGGCTCATAAGCTGTTTTTTTTTTTTTGAATGGAAGCATTTGACAACATAACAGCCTTCTCAGTGAAATTTTAGACACTATTAGAACATTTTTCTTTCTCTATTGGGCTGTAATAGGCTAACAGAGATATCTAGCAATAAAAGGCAAATGTAAGCATACTTTCTTAAAAATGCATCATAAATGAAAATGTATTGATGTGGAAAGTTGGAGACCCTTAAGTTAAATAAACAAGTTTTTTTTTGTTTTTGTTTTTGTTTTGGTAACTTTCTGCAATACATACATTTACTTATAATAATAATAGAATGATATAACAATAAAAAATGCATTATAAATTGTTTTGTTTCAGTGAATGAGAGTTTATCAAAGAAAGGCCTTTGTAGGCAAATATTGTGAATTTGTTATTACAATATGTTTCTTTCTCCATCAGTTTGTATTATGCCAGTTTACATATACATCTCTGAAAGGCAAATGTAAGCCTGTTTGGTTTTTTTTAAAATTTATTTTTATTTTATTTTAGATTCAGTGGGTACATATGCATGTGTGTTACACAGGTATATTATGTACTTGTGGGAATTGGGTTTCTAGTGTATCCTTTACCCAAATAGTGAACACTGTATCTGTTAGGTAATTTTTCAACTCCCAACCTGCTTCTACTCTCCCCTATTTTGGAGTCCCCAGTGTCTATTATTTCCATCTTTATTTCGATGTGCTAATTGTTTAGCTATGACTTACAAGTAAGAACATGTGGTATTCGGTTTTCTGGAAATTAGCTTTATGGGATGAAATTGCCTTTCAATAGCGATTGATTTTGTTTCTATTTAAAAAGGCTTATTATCATCATCCCTCATGTTTTCAACTAGATAAAATATTTAACATATAAAAATTTATTTTCTAGACATGTCTGTGAACTGATTGATCTATATAGGTAATGTAACATTTCATCCTATCATTTAGTATAGGTGTAACAAATAAAACCATTCACTAGCCCCTGCATTAGTTGTTTACAGAGTATATCACCTATAACACTTTCTCATGTTCTCCTAGTTGTTCAACTATAGCCAATTAGATGGTACTCTTGTTCATTTTGTGGAGCTCAATTGAGCCTATATTTCATTTCTATTGATTTCAGTCTCTGAATTTGTTGTTGAAGAACACACATAAATATACCCAGTATACAACAAAACTTTAAAACTTGCACACATTTTCTAGTTATTGTAGAATGCAATTACATTAAATTACAATTACGTGAAAGTTTTACTGAAATAAAAAAAAATTGAGCAAAGATGTAACAAAGTATATAGTGGTTTATAATTTGTAATGACAATTTGATTTACATTTTTTCATCTCTGATTAAATTCTGTTGTATTACAGTACAATTTACATTTTCTTTTTGAAATTCTTCTCTCCTTGTCATGTATAAGTAAGACAATGACTTGATTCACTTAGCTGTTTTTCTAAAATCACTACTTTGTGCTTGTCTATGGGATTTATATTTTTCTCACAGCCAAATCAGTTGATTCTTATAAAATGCAAGACAGTTTTAAAAAGAATATTTGAATATACTTTATTGATAATTAATTCACTATTGCTTTTATTCCTTAACTCTATATAAAAGAAATTAGAAACATTTGTATTACATCTACATTCTTTTATGTGCATTTATCCATGTTACATACACAAATTGAATGAACATTTTGAAATGTATAGCAAATTCCAAAGGAGTTACATGTATGCCATCATCCACTTGCATACATATCCTATTTAAAAGTATGTTAAACATACATAGACCAATTCTTTTTATGACTCTAAATAGTACAGGCCCAAATATTTCCGTTTATACTGAGCACTAATTGTTAAATTTATGCACTCTTATGCAACCAGGCGCATTTTTGAGAACCTCTTGGTGCTTCAGATTAGATAAAGATGGGATGAGTTCCCACCATTAAGTTCACTCTTCCATTTGGAAGGCAGACTATTATGGATTCTAAAATATTAGATACTTTCAATTTCTCTTATGAAAAGAAGTGAAATAACCTAGAAGAATATGACTGAAATTACTAAAAAAAAAAAAAATCAGTGAAACCTATTTTGATATAGAATGTGAGAAGCTGTGACATAGCAAAAAAGGTGCTGAAAGCTCTCTTAATCCATCTTAGGGAGATCTGTTCTTTGCTGTGCAGGCCAAGAAGAATGGCAATTCTTTCACAACTTGAGGAAGATTATTTTACTACTCTTCTTATCATCCTTCTGCTTGAAAGCACATAATTAAAACTAATGTAAAATTGAAAGCAACTCACTTCCCTCACAAGTGAGAATCGTGTTGATTAAACGAATAAGACTTTGAAGTAAAACAGGAAAACTCCTGGTAAAACTTGCAATGTTTTAATTTTCTATTCAGAATTCCAAAATCCTCTAATAGCAGATTCTATGCTATTTAAAACTTGTCAGCACTGAAGTTATTCTGACAAAATTACAATAAGTGTCAGTGAAGGAGAATTTTAATAAGTAAAATAGTTTCTGAGTTAAGCATAATTTCGTCCCCTCCAGAATTCAACATCTGCTTAAGCAGCACATTACTCTGTCTCAAAATGAAGAAGAGTCATATTTTTCCAAAGGTAACAATTAAGCTAGTTCAGTATTAAAGATTTTTAGAGCATCTGGTTAGGATTTACCTAAGATCAACAAAGTTTAACCTAATCAAAATAGTATAAATGACTGGCTCAGATGCTCTTGGAATATGCTGATAATATTAATAATGGCTCATTGATATCTTTAATTTTGATGATAGATAATTCTTAATAACTCCATATTTAATTTCTTAATTGAATCTATACAGGGGAAATATTTGTATTAATTAGAGAAAATATATAATTTAAATATGTATTCACATGTCTAAATTCATCAGACTTTAGAATCAATATTTTAATAAGGAAAAATTATTTGATTCCAGAAAGCATTTAGAATATTTAGTAGACTAAACATAGAATATTGGCAGTCTCTTATTTTCTTTTTGCATTCATTTACCACTACTACTTAAGAGTAAGACTTTTGCATTTGCTGTCTACTGCTGCGTAACAAATTACCCACAACTAGCAACTTAAACAATTACACATTTACTATTTCACAATTTCTGAGGGTAAGGTACTTGGAAATGACTTAGCTGGGTGGTTCTATCTCAGGTTCTTTTGTAAGGATGCAATAAAGATGTTAACTGGAGCTGCAGTCAATTGAGGTCTGGACTAGACTGTAGAATCCTTCTCTAGAAGGTTTTCACAAAGCTAAGAGGAAGACAGAGTTCCTCGCTGGCTCTTGACACACAGTGACATTTTCATATTACACAGGCCTTTCCTAAAGGCTGCTTGAGTATCCTCATGATATCCCGCAGCGAGTGATTCCTTAGAGCACCAAGTAGCCACAGTGCCTTGGATTACCTGGTCTCAGAATCACACATTGTCATTTTTGCAATGTTCTATTGGTTATATAGGTCAACCATATTTGATGTGGGAAGGGATTGCATAGAAAGAGGAATAGGTTCATTATTTATTACAAGGTTCATGAGGGTACATAGCTACACAGAATCTTTAGCTTTAAAGTAATATCAAGAAAAGTTGAAAATATTCTAAATTATTTCTATTTTATGGCCATGTACTTTTTTCAGAAGCTACTCTATTGGAGAAGCTGTTGCAATTGGCTTTTAAAGAATTAAAAAAATTCTCTTTCAAAAGTGCATTCTCGTTTTTCCCAATAAAAGAAGTTCATTAGGCCAAGGGAATTATTTTACATGATTTATTCATTTTCTTCTTTGTGATGAATGTTTTTATCCACTATTTCTCATATGCCCTACTCTTCTAGCATTTGAATAATTTCCATTTTTTCAGACCCACATCTGTCTTACTTACTGACAATGAGAGCAGCAAATACTCTAACCTACTCTAACAATTTTAACCAACAATTTAGACACATGACATGTTTTTCTATCATTAGTTAATGGCTTTATATTTGCAAGCTGCTTTTTCTCAAGAAGAATATCATTTTCTTGAACGGACAAAATTGTATACTCTTTTTACTCCTTATTATATCACTTGAGATAATCCTGAACAGAGTACAAGTACAAAATAATTATTATGCAGTTGAATTATCTATACAAAGGTAAATGCTGATAGCATCTCACATAATACTCTGTTTCGGAAGTGCCATTTATCTGACCCTTGAGGGAAAGAGAAACCCTTCAGATGAGTAAATCCTGAGGCTATCACTCTTCATCTGATTTTAGCCTACATTATGCCATTATCTGCCATTAACTGATAATGATTTTCCTGAAAAACATCATTTTATGTTGATCACAATATCTTAGAAAACTAAAGTTCTAGAATATAATTTATAAAACTATTCCCCAGTCAGTGTTACTTTCTTTTTGAAAGTTTTGTTTGTTTGTTTGTTTGTTTGTTTGTTTGTTTTAACTTTAAACTATTTTAAATAAATCTTCTTCCTGGGGATTTTTTTTTTCTTATAAATCAATTATAATTGACAGCACATTTCAAATTCACTTTTACTTTAACAAATTACTGTACCAAATTTCCTTCAGGCTGAACTTTGATTATTAATTAACACACATATCATGTAGCTAAAGGAGGATAGGCACTTTATGGCAAGGTTTTTTTTTTTTTTTTAATTAAGTGTAACAGCTTATTCATCTCCAGTGACTTTGAGGTTACCTTTTAAAACTCATCTTTAACTTCTTCTTTATTTTTCATTATTGTGGAACATAAACTTCTGTGATTTCAGCTGACTAGTGATAACTATTATTGTCACTCACACTCCAGTAACAGTGCCTGATTCCAAAAAGGAAGTTTTTCTTTATTTGATTATCTCATGCCCTTTATTAAACTCAGGGCTTGATCATCAAGTATATTAAAGTTTACAATGCTCCATAATCGATTTTTTTGAATTACAAGAAGTGAGTCTTTGGAGCCACCTGTTGGATAAGATAGACTACATGAATTGAATATATACTTCAGGAGTTTAGGAAGCTTCTATTAATTTATCAGTATTATGTATTCTACTATGCCAGTTTGCACTCCAAAAGATATTCTCCTATTTTTTTGCTTGTTTGTTTCCAGGTTTTGTGTTGGTTTTGTTTGTTTGTTTTGTTTTTGTTTTTAACTAGAATTACACAGCTTGATTCACAGTCTCACTTATCCTACAATGTTGTCCTCTTCCTCCTGGCGTTCCCCTTCCTATCATGATTCATGAAGACAACTGAATTCTAAGTCTTATCCACAAAATCAGTCACTCTTACTCCCACCTTTGAGCTTGGAAAACAACTCAAATTTTGAATTTGAGTTGTTTTCCAACTGTTAATGCTTAATACCTTTACAGTGTTTCAAAGTGCAAAATTTAAAAAAAAATTCTTCCTACCACCCATATAGTGGTAGGATCAGACTAGAATATTTTATACAAAACCTGGGCTTACATTTCAAACTAGATGATATTTAAGTCTAAATTCTCACAGGAAGGTTTGACTCTGCTGGATTCCAGTGTCAACCACATTGTAGATATAAATTTATAGTCACGACTGTTAGCCTGTCTCTTAGGAGCAAGTCCATGGGTTTTATTTCTTTTATCTTTATATCTTGATTTTATATCAGGGGACTCATTTTATCTACTGAGCTTTGTGGTTCACCCTCAGGTGTTTAAACAGATGCAAATTTCAGGAGAAAGGTAATGAGGTTTTTGTCCTTGCATGTAGGAAGGCATCTTGGCTCTTCATAAATTCTCCCTCTCCTCTCCTCCCCTCCCCTCCCCTCCCCTCCTCTCCCCTCCCCTTCAACAATCCTTAAGTACATCATTATGTTTTTCATGCAGAGACAAAAAATAAGTCCCTCCTCAGTGTACAAATCAACACATATTTTAAAATATACATATTAATGTGTACTTGTATCAGCATACATCCATACATATATATTTTATGTATATGAAATATCATTTTATGTTTTATTAAAATTTCCCAGTACGAACTAGAAACATACATTAAACTACAATTGCCAACAGGAATACCTAAAGAGCAGATAAAAGCAAGAGTTTTACTTTCCATGTTGTGGACTGATAGCAGTTTTTAGATACAAACACTATATTTATAGCTAGAAACAAAAATCACAATGACAAAGAAACAATGTGTATAATTGTATAGTTTAAGAGATAAAGATACCTCATGGACTCTCCTAGAACTTGAAATATGACCATTCTGAATCATGCTCTTTGTAAAATGGTAAAATATTAAATCAAGTTCCTATAAGAATAAATTATCCTGTAATTTAGCTCTGCTGTGATTAGTTTGCCTTCCCATGTCTTTGTTACGAGTTTACTGACAGATAGAAAAAACCTGTTACTTTTGCTATCATGGATTTCAGATCATTTTGCTTCAGGGAGTTGCTTACTGATGCCATTTTCAATTTACAATTTGGAAGTGGCCTTATGCATCACTTGAAATACAGCAGATTTTCATCTTTAAGTTTATCTTCCATATAACAAAATCTAAAGCCCTGTTGTTGACTCCCAGGTATCATTTTAAAACCCACACTTTCTGGATTAACATTTCCTACACATATGTAAAATATAATAATTATATCTCTCAGTAATCAGACTGCTACAGATGTATGTTTTTATGAACTAACCACTTATATTTAAACCAACACATTTAATAATTACTGAAAAACCTGATGTCTATAATATTCTATCCCTGTTAGGTGATAAGTAAGTTTAATAGTCATAAAATAATATTTAAGGGAATGATATAATTATCACATAAAGATGCAGAGCAGTAAAACACACTGATAAAGTAAATTATAAGAGATATTATAAATTACTTCCTGATTATACTACAGAAAATTTGGTGGACTGATGGGTACATAATCTTATAAAATCATGGACAGCCTTTAAATAGAAATGACACCTCATAGCTTGTCTAGCTAATCCTGTCATTGCAATGGTTCAGATAAATCATCATTTATAAATCTTTTCAATATTTGATTGCTTGAACATTCTGAATATGGAAAAGGATAAAGTTAATGAAACTGGATTTGTGCTGATATATTTGTGAACATGGAGAGTGTCTACTCCCTTATCCTGTTTATTGGAGGACTTCCTTTTAAGGAATAATGGCTCTTAAAAGGGATGAAGAAGTGATGCCACCTAAAAGGGATGAGAAAGCAATGTGGACTCACAATTCTTAGTTACACCCATGCTAGTCACTCTAATAGTGGCCAAGAAAGTCTCCAAGGATTAACATCAGTTTAGAGCCAAAACCAAATCTAATAGTAGTTCTCTTTGTTTATTTTAATTGAAAATAATGTATATTTTATGCTGCTGATTTGCGGGTTTTTTCAATAATTCATCTTCATGAGATATAAATATGGTAAGATATGTAGATAATTTTATAGTTCAATGGGTTTTGAAAAATTAATAAGGCCATATAATCACACCCTTATCAAAATGTAGAATTTTTATTGTTTCCTTATGCAGCTTCCAGTCAAGTTTCCATACTTCCTGCTCTCAGATATTTTTTCTATCATCATAGATTTCTATTGTCTAATCCAGAACTTCTTCTAAATAGAATCATACAGTCTATGTTGTTCTATTTTTTCACCAAAATGACTCTCAGCAAAATCCTGGCATCTGTATATTTACATGGATCAATAGTTTCTTCTTTTCTGTTCCTGAGTAAAATTTTATTTTATAAATATGTCATAGTTTGTTTATCAGTTTCCCTGATGATGAATAGCTATTGTTGGATATTTCCAGATTTTGCTTGTTACAAATAAAGCTACCATGAAAATTCTTGTCTAAGGCTTTCTGTGGTCATGTTTTTATTTATCTTTGATAAATAAGTAGCAGTACAACTCATGTATCATAGTTTGAAAAAAGTATCAAACTGATTTTCAAAGTAGATATAGGCTTTTATCAGCAGTTTATGAGTGTTTCAATTGCTCTACAAACACCATTTAGTGTTGTCAATATTTTAAATTTACCATTCAGGTTGTGTGTAATGTTAAATCATTGTGGTCTTAACTTTTCATCTCTGATAATTAATGATATTGATAAAATTTTTCATGACTTATTGGCCATTTGAGTATCTCCCTTTATGAGGTGTTTGTTCAAAATTTTCCTGCATGAGTTTTGCTCAATATAATGCTATTAGTAGAAAGAGGAAGAAGACTAGAAACAAGAATATTGAAAATTTTTCTGTGCTGTATAGTAATATCCTAATTTTTGCTGTATGCTTTTGAACTTAAACTGTGTCCTTGGTTTATCTAATCATTGGGGGTTACAAAAAATACCTTCAGGTCTCTATAATTTATATATATTTTTAACTTTTGTTTTAAGTTCAGGGGTACATGTGCAGGATGTGCAGGTTTGTTACACAGGTAAATGTTTGCCATATTGTTTTGCTGCAGAGATCATCCCATCACCTAGGTATTAAGCCCAACATCCATTAGCTATTCTTCCTGATGCTCGCCCTCCCCCATGGCCTCCAACAAGCCTCAGTGTTGTCACCCACAACGTGTCCATGTGTTTTTATCATTCAAACCCCTAATTATAAGTGGTGCATGCGGAGTTTATCTGTTTCTACATTAGTTTGCTGAGGATAATGACTTCCAACTCCATCCATGTCTCTGCAAAGGACATGATCTCATTCCTTTTTATGGCCGCATAACATTCCATGGACCACATTTTCTATATCCAGTCTATCATTTATTGGCATTTAGATTGATTCCATGTTTTTACTGTTGTGCATAGTGCTGCTTGAACATACACGTGCATGTATCTTTATAGTAGAATTATTTATATTCCTGTGAGGATATGCCCAGTAATAGTATTGCTAGGTCAAATAGTATTTCTGCCTTTAGGTCTTTGAGGAATTGCCACGCTGTCTTCCACAATGGTTGAATTAATTTACACTTCCACCAACAGTGTTAAAGCATTTCGTTTTCTCTGAAAACTTGCCAGCATCTGTTGTTTTTGACTTTTAGTATTAGCCATTCTGACTGGTGTGATTTGGTATATCATTGTGGTTTTGATTTGCATTTACCTAATGATCAGAGATATTGAGCTTTCTTCTTTCTTTCTTTTTTTTTTTTATTATACTTTAAGTTCTAGGGTACCTGTGCACAACGTGCAGGTTTGTTACATATGTATACTTGTGTCATGTTGTTACATATGTATACTTGTGTCATGTTGGTGTGCTGCACTCATCAACTCGTCATTTACATCAGGTATAACTCCCAATGCCATCCCTCCCCCCTCCCTCTTCCCATAATAGGCCCCGGTGTGTGATGTTCCCCTTCCAGAGTCCTAGTGATCTCATTGTTCAGTTCCCACCTATGAGTGAGAACATGCAGTGTTTGGTTTTCTGTTCCTGCGATAGTTTGCTGAGAATGATGGTTTTCAGCTGCATCCATGTCCCTACAAAGGACACGAACTCATCCTTTTTTATGGCTGCATAGCATTCCATGGTATATACGTGCCATATTTTCTTAATCCAGTGTGTCACTGATGGACATTTGGGTTGATTCCGTGTCTTTGCTATTGTGAATAGTGCTTCAATCTGTTTGTTGGCCGCATGTATGCATTTTTTGAGAAGTGTCTGTTCACGTCCTTTGCTCACTTCTTAATGCAGTTTATTTTATTATTATTTTTTTTCTTCTTGTAAATTGGTTTAAGTTCCTTGTAGACTCTGGATATCAGACATTTGTCAGATGGATAGATTGCAAAAATTTTATCCCATTCCGTAGGTTGTCTTCTCACTCTGCTAATAGCTTCTTTTGATGTGCAGAAGCTCTTTAGTTGAATTAGATCCCATTTGCCAATTTTTGCTTTTGTTGCAGTCGCTTTTGGGGTTTTTGTCATAAAATATTTGCTCATGACAATATCCTAAATGGTATTGTCTGGATTTTCTTCTAGGGCTTTACATTTAAGGCTTTAATCAATCTTGAGTTAATTTTTGTATTTGGTTTAAGGAAGGCATTCAATTTAAATTTTATGCATATGGGCAGCCAGTTCTCCCAGCACCACTTATGAAATAGGAAATCTTTTTCCCACAGCTTTTTATTGTAAGGTTTGTCAAGGATCTAATGTCTGTAGGTGTGCAGTCTTATTTCTGAGTTCTCTATTCTGTTCCATTAGTCTACATGTCTGTTCATATACCAGTACCATGCTCTTTTGGTTATTTTAGCCTTGTAGTATAAAGTCAGGTATCATGATGGGCCCAGCTTTGTTCTTTTTGCTTAGGATTGTCTTGGCTATTTGGGTTCTTACTTGGTTTCATATGAATTTTAAAATAGCTTTTGCTATTTCTGTGAAGAATGTCAATGGTAGTTTAATGGGAATAGCGTTGAATATATAAATTGCTTTGGACAGTATGACCATTTTCATAATATTGATTCTTCCTATCGATGAGCATGGAATGTTTTTCCATTTGTTTGTTTCATTTCTGATTTTTTTGAGAGTGGTGTGTAGTTATCCTTGAAGAGGTCCTTCACTTTTCTTGCTAGCTGCATTTCTATGTATTTTATTATTTTGTAGTAATTGTGAATGGGAGTTCATTCATCATTTTGCTCTCGTCTTGCCAGTTGTTGATGTAAAGGAACGCTTACAATTTTAGCACATTGATTTTGTATCCTGAGGCTTTGTTGAAGTTTTTTATCAGCTTTAGAAGCTTTTCGGCTGAGATGATAGGGGATTTTAGATATAGAATCATGTCATATGCAAACAAAGACAGTTTGACTTTATCTTTCCATATTTTAGTACCCTTTATTTCTTTCTCTTGCCTGATTGTCCTGGCCAGAACTTCCAAAATTATGTTGAATAGGACTGGTGAGGTAGGGCATCGTTGTCTTGTGCCAGTTTTCAAGGGAAATGTTTCCAGCTTTTGCCCATTCAGTATGATTTTGGCTATGGGCTTGGCATATACATCTGTCATTATTTTGAGGTATGTTCTTTCAATACCTAGTTTATTGAGAGTTTTTAACATGAAGGGTGTCAAATTTAATTGAAGGTCTTTTCTGCATCTATTCAGATAATCAAGTGGTTTTTGCCTTTGGTTATATTTATGTGATGAATCACATTTATTGATTTGCATATGTTGAATCAACCTTTCAACCCAGGGATGAAACCAATTTGCTTGTTGTGGATAACATTTTGATTTGCTGCTGGATTTGGCTTCCCAGATTTATACTCTATTTTAATGTGTGTGTTTATCCTCACTGTCTCATTGGTAAACGTTCTTTAGAATTTAATAATTTAGCATATTTTCTATTAAATTAATATTTAAACAGGTAATATATAGTTATTTGATTATAATTTTTATGTAATACTTATATAATGATATTTTATATACTTACAATTTGATTTATAAAATATCTAATTCCAGTGCAATGAATTGTCTTTCTAATGCATTACCATGGTGGTGTGTCTGAATTGAACTATTTTTGATACTTTATACTCAGTACAAAGCTTATAAATGGAATCATCTTCAATTATTTTTGTTATATAGTATTTAATAGAGTATACAGGTTAATAAGGTTAATGCATTGCACATATACTGTTAGTAATTCATGAAAGCTGACATTTGATGTCTTAATCATTCATAGTTTCTAAAGTACTTTGTTGTAGTACTTTGAAATGTCAGGTGAAGAGAATATTCAGCAAATGCTTTCTTTAAACACTGAGATTTCTGTTCTATTGAAATCATGCTGGAAAGCATACATATAGCTAAATGAAAACAGCTGTTGGGAGAAGATGATGCCAAAAAGCAGAGATAGGAAGTAGAGATATTTTTGAGCACTTTCAATTTTCGGTATCCAGTTATCTCTTAGATTCAATTGCACCCAGTCCTTTATATGGTACAGTAAAGTGAGTCAATAGTTTTCTTTTTTCTTTTCTTTTTCTTTTCTTTCTTTCTTTTTTTTTCCTCTGCAACAGAGTATCTCTCTGTTGCTCAGGCTGGAGTGCAGTGGCACAATCTCGGCTCACTGCCACCACTGCCTCCCGGGTTCAAGCCATTCTCCAGCCTCAGTCTCCCGAGTAGCTGGAGGTGTATGCCACCATGCCTAATTAATTTTTGAATTTTTACTAGAGATGGGCTTTCACCATATTGGCCAGGCTGGTCTCGAACTCCTGGTCTCAAGAGACCCACCTGCCTCGGCTTCCCTAAGTGCTAGGATTACAGGTGTGAGCCACCATGCCTGGCCTGTCAATAGTTTTCTATTTTGCCTACAATTCTCATATGTTTTCTGTTTTATTTATGTATTTCACAATCACATATAGAATATTTGCTATGTGCCAGGCACTGATTAAAGACTTATAGAAATATTAACCCCAAACCAACCTATGAGGTACGGACTATTATTTCTCCAACTTTATAGGTAGAAAGCTAAACCCAGATAATTTAAGTAATTTGCCTTTTTTTAGTTATCTATAGCCACAAAACACTACACTTACAGATGACCTTAAACTTAAAAAGTCAACTATGTATTTGCCTATAATTCTGTATGTTAGGACTTGGACTTATCTGGAAGGTTCTGCTGGTTTTACCTGGGGTCACTCATGCAACTCCAGACCCTTGGCAGCTCTCCTGGGGCTGACTTGTCCCACGTGGTTATGCATATATAACTGTTAGTTGATTCTGGCTGTCACCTGCACCTCCTTTGTTCTTCTCAACAGGGATGCTCATTTCTAGCTAGCCAGTTCTAGATTTTCTACAAGGTGATTTACAGAAGTGTTACTAGAGATTAAGAGTAGAAACTAAGCCTTTTGAAGCTTAGGCTCTGAAGCTTAGTAACATCACATATTTTATATTCTCTTTTTCCAAGCAAATCAAAATGCAAATCCAGATATATGGGGTGGTCATATAGATTACACTTTATTATGCAGGAGTGCTATAGCTACATTCCAAGGGAATGTGCACGTAGGAAACAAGGAGCTATTGTGGCCATTTTTGCAGACTTCTGCTACACCAAACAAAGTTACATAGCTAATGAATGGTAGAAGTCTTGGACTCCATGGTTTCAACTTTACATTGTGATGCTTTCAATATAAGCCAGAGTCCTCACTTAGATCCCATATTTGCCTTCATTAAAAGAATATAAAAAAAGATATTGTGTTTTAATATATTTTGTTTAACATGTAAAATAAATTATATTATGTAATTATTAAGTTGTAAAATTATAGACATGTGCAAATATGGAGTAATTTTATTATTTTATTTATCTTTTTTGAGATGTTTATAACTATCAATCTATATATTCAATTGTTGTATTAGAATTGTATAAGAATTTGGAGTATTAATTCGTAATACTCCAAAGAATGCAACAATAATCTTATAAAAATTATATAAAATTATTGTATAAAAATTTATGTTGCATTCTTCTGTGTATTATGACTAGAATCTTTTCAGCAGTGTTTCTTTATAGAAATCATTGATGAAATAAGCTTAAGATGTGATATAGATTAAAAGAAAAAGATCTCTTATGGCTAGATCTTCAGTGATTCAGAGATCACACTGTATTACAGCATTGAAATTTTGTTTGTTTTTTGTTTGTTTGACAAAAGTAATTATAAAGCCCACTTTGGGAAATATTTTTATAGTACATCAAGGCAGCAAATACAGTCAATACTCTTTAAATATGCCATACTTAAACATATTATTGATTCCATTTCTTAAGCTAGATTGCTTATTTTGAGTCAAAGTTCCATCAATTACTAAATGGGTGAATTTGGGTAATTTTCTTAGCCTCACTAACCCACAATATCCATCTATATACAGTATTATAGTCATAACTCTTAGAGAGATAGATATTTTCTCTCATTTAATTATTTATTTAAATTATGTATTTGACACGTATGGCATTTTGTTTTAAATATATATATTTAATATAAATATATATATTATATATATAGTGGAATGAAACTAAATATAGCTAGTTAACATATTCAGTACCTTACATCTGTGATGAGATGAGAACTCCTTATATCTACTCTCTTAGCATATCCTAAGAATACAATGTAATTTTAACTATAGTCACCATGTTGTACAATAGAATACTATTTGGCCATAACAAATCAATATTTTCTTTATGTTAGTTTGTTAGGACACTATAGAGAGAGCACTTATAACAGCAGTTACTATAAATGTTCATAAATTTTGGTAATTAGTATTGGTGTTTTCTATAAGATTTTTTTTTTTTTTTTTTTTCAAAATTTCAAGCCATTTCTTCTCTTTTACTTTTTTCTTTTTTTGAGATGGATTTTCATCTTGTTGCCTAGGATGGAGTGCAATGGCGCATTTTCGGCTCACGGCAACCTCCATTCCTGGGTTCAAAACATTCTCTTGCCTCAGCCTCCCGAGTACCTGGGTAATTACAGGCGCCCAACACCACGCCTGGCTAATTTTTGTATTTTTAGTAGATACAGAGTTTCACCATGTTGGCCAGGCTGGTCTGGAGCTCCGGACCTCAG
This sequence comes from Macaca nemestrina, assembly GCF_043159975.1. Taxonomy (NCBI): domain Eukaryota; kingdom Metazoa; phylum Chordata; class Mammalia; order Primates; family Cercopithecidae; genus Macaca; species Macaca nemestrina. The sequence goes on from NC_092131.1 coordinate 64,485,369, forward strand.
GTGATCTGCCTCCCAAAGTGCTGGGATTACAGGCGTGAGCCACCACGTCTGGCCAACTTTTTATAACTAATAAAAAGCTTTGCCTTCGTTGTTAACTTAATATTAACATGTTTCTGGATTTAGGTTTATGAAACTTTCCAAGCACTCTTTATTGGTGTAATTATTATGTTTCTAGGACACTCACATTTTCATGTTATCAATATTTAAGTTCGTTGTGTTGTAGTGTGATTGGCTAATTGCCTTCCTCCTGCTTGGAAAATGTTGGAAATAAGTAAGAAGTATTTTCACTGATGTTAGACAACTAGGAGCAAGGTAACGCTCATGTATACCAATGCTCTGCTTTCTCATTTTTTGATCTGGTAAAAATAAAAATGTTTTTAAATTTTTTATCTCTTCTATTAATATAAAATTCATTCAATGAGGTTTGATTTTTCAGATTATTAAAGATTTTGACTAAGAATATCATAGTGTGGATAATATTATCTCCTCAAAGACTGTACATCACAGTAAAAATTTACAGTTACACATTTTGTAAATGGCAGAAATAATATAATTGGATATAGAAAAATATTGTAGATAAATAAAGAGGTCTCATTCATTCAAAATTTATTTTTATTTTTATTTTTATTTTTCTGAGACGGAGTCTCGCTGTCTCCCAGGCTGGAGTGCACTGGCACAATCTTGGCTCACTGCAAGCTCCACCTCCCGGGTTCACACCATTCTCCTGCCTCAGCCTTGCGAGTAGCTGGGACTACAGGCTCCCGCCACCCCGCTCGGCTCATTTTTTGTATTTTTAATAGAGACAGGGTTTCACCGTTTTAGCTAGGATGGTCTTGATCTCCTAACCTCATGATCCACCCGCCTAGGCCTCCCAAAGTGCTGGGATTACAGGCGTGAACTACCGCGTGCAGGCCAGAATTTTACTTTTTAACTTGGTATCTGTCTACTCTGCTGAGGCTGCCATAACAAATGCCATGGACTGGGTAATTTAAACAACAGAAATTTATTTCCTACAGTTCTTGAGGCTGAAAATTCCAAGATCAAGGTGCCAGCAGATCGAAGATTAGGGATTGTGTTAGTTCGTTCTCATGCTGCTATAAAGAACTACTTGCGACTGGGTAATTTATAAATAAAAGAGTCAAAAAGAATTGACTCACAGTTCTGCAGGCTTTGCAGGAGGCATGTCTAGGGAGGACTCAGGAAATTCACAATCAGGCAGAAGGCAAAGAGAAAGCAAGCACATCTTAGATGGTGGTAGCAAGAGGAAGCGAGAGAAAAGGGGGATGTGCTACTCTTTCAAACAACCAGATTTCATGAGAACTCTGCCACTATGCAGCACTAGGAGGATGATGCTAAACCATTAGAAACCACCCCCATGATTCAATCACCTCCCACCAGGCCTCACCTTCAACACTGGCAATCACAATTCAACATAAGATTTGACTGGGGACACAAAGCCTAACCATATCATTCTGCTCCTGGCCCTCCCAAATTTCATGTCCTTCTCAAATTTGAAAGCCACACTCATGGCCTTCTAAATAGTTCCCCAAAATGTTAACTCATTCCAGCATTAACTTAAATGTGCAAGTCCGAAGTCTCATCTGAGACAAGCAAGTCCCTTCCATTTATGAACCTGTAAAATCAAAAACAAGTTAGTTACTCCTCAGATACAATGGGAGTAAATGCTCCCCATAAACTTTTTGTAAAGCATTAATGATTTCACCATTCTTTCACCTGAGTTTCATTATACATTTGAAGTTTGTTTCTACATTAACTGAATTCATGTTGCTCTGATGGGAGCGCTTTTCAAACTAATGTCTGACCCTTCTTATTGCCTCCAAACTAGATCCTGTTCAGACATATTACAACAAGTTAGTACAAGTTTATCATGGTGCAGAAATACTTTGAAATTCATGAATAGTCTTTTCATAATATGCATGTTTTTATGAATTTCTTGAAAGATGTCATATATGGGTGTAAGCTTTTTATGTTTTACCAGAATTAAGTTTCTATTATCTTGAAGTATAAGTTAAGATGCATTTTTTAGTACCTAGGACAACCAAATAGAAAATAATTCAAAAAATTTGAAAAAATAACAGAAATATGAAAATTGTATACTAAAATATGTTTTTAATAATTCAGTAAAGGAAGAACAGAGGAATAATAAAGACATGATAAAAACAGAAAACAAATAGCAAAATAGCAAATATAAATGTGACTGTATCAATAATATCATTAAATGTGAGTACACTAAACACCCCATCAATGGATAGAAATTTTTAAATTAAGGAAATATGCAGAACCCATTGCATACTGTCTATAAAAGACAAAGCTTATATGACATCGAAAGTAAAAAGTTTAAAGTAAAAGCATGCAGCAAATTACCTTACAAACACTAATAATAATAGAGTTTGAGTTACTATACTAATATCAGACAAAATTAATTTTAAGACAAAAAATATTACTGGAGACAAAGAAGGACATTCTGTAATGATAAACGAGTAAATATATCAGGAATGGTACTCATTAGAATGAATATACACTTCACAAAGGAGCCCCAATATGCTTAGATAAGAAATTGGGATATTTCAAAGAACTAGATAATTTAGCAGCCAAACTAAAAGATTTGAATGCTCCATATTCAATAAGTAATAGATAGATTAGACAGACAATTAACAGTTCTATAGAATACTTGAACAACACTATCAACCAGCTTGACCTAATTGACAATCATAAAACACTTCATCTAAGGACTACAAATAGAAAATCTATAGTTTTAATTCCTGTATCAAAAAAATAAAAGAAAGTTTAAATCACTAACCAAGTTTTATTTTAAGAAACTAAAAAAGAAGAGCAAACTAAACCAAATCAAGCCAAGACAAGAAAGTAATAAAGATTAAAGCAAAAATCAATGAAATAAATAGAAAATCAATGGAGAAAGCAATGGAAACATAGTTGGTTCATTTAAAATATGAACAAGGTTAATAAATTTTATCTAGAATGATGAAGAAAATGAAAGAAAATACAGATTTAAAAAATCACTATGAATTTATAGGACTGTAGAAATTATAAGGGATTACAAATAATGTTATTCCAATAAAATAGTCAATTTAGATGAAATGAAAAAAATCTCAGAGAAGCAAAATACCAAAATTGAATTGAGAGGGAAAATCACCTTTCACAAACTTGTCCAGACAATAAAGGAGGAACACTTCCCATCTCACCTATAAGGCCAATATTACCCTGATGCTAATGTTGGATAAAGTCATGTTTAGAAAAGTAAGGACTAATATTCATCATGGATATAAGATGTAAAACCCCTTAAGAAAATGCCACTAAACTAAATTTAACAACACATAAAATCATATACACTATGACAAAACGGAATCTATTCCAGGAAATCGAGGCTGTTTTAATATATTATAATAGATATGTATCTATATATATATATTTTATGTATTAATACCTATTTCATTTCATAAAATATATGTAAATATATGCTGCATGCATTTATTTTTAAATATATTTATATATTTACATATATGTATGTAATATGCATATATATAATATTTACATATGTAATTATGCATATGTCAATATACCCATATTTCAATAAAAATAATATGTTGATAAATAATATAATAATTTTATTTATAAAATTTTATAGATATAATAAATATATACTTACATATATTTTGTATAAAATGAAATATATTTATTTTCATATAAAATGGTAGTATACTGTATTTATAGAATAATAGAAAATTATTACATGGTAATTTGAATACATGCACACAAATTATCCTACAAAATTCAGCATGCATTTAGTATAAACATTTTTAAAACTTTTTTATTTCTGAGGAATGATATTTTTGTTTAACTTGACAAAATCACAAAAGAAAAAGTTAAATGTAGAAAATAATTTGTATATTTTTCACTTCAGCCTCTTGTATATGTGTAAGATTATATAATTAAAGAATGTTACTATTTTGCAATAAGAATAAGAATAATGTGTTAGAAACAATTATAGTTTAAACAGATATTAAAGTATTAATATTGGGAGTGTTACAAAATGATAATATATTCTGTCAGTTTTATTGTCTAAAATTTTACAAAAGATGGAACAGTATAATTATTCCTTGCTTTCGATGAACGTTAATTTCAAATTTTTTGGAACATTAGGATTACAAAGATCAAAACCATTAAAAGGAATTTTCAATCAGAAGGAAATATTATCAAGTAGCAGATTGTTTAAATTGTAGACTTGGGCAAAACAAAACCAAACAAGTGTCTTTTTTTGGGAAAAAATAACTTGGAAAAAATGTTATAATCATATTTTAATTTATATTTAAAAATAAATTCCAGTGAAAATATATTCTACTTTTTCTTAGTAGTTGTACTTTAAATATTATTTCAAAACATATCACTTTTGTGATTTGCAAGTTTCCAAATACAAACTCATCATTTATTAGACTTTGCAATAATTTTAGAGATAAATACAAAGAAGGACTGTATAATGTAAACTGAAACTAAAATTCTAAGATCCCTCATCAATGGAAAAAATCCCCTTCACCAAAGAGACCCCAGAGAAACCTTAAGAAGTGAGTTCCTGGCGATAATGGGAAGGGAGATCAGATATGCCTCATTATATTCTCTTCTGCTTTTGAGTTTAGGCACAACAATTGACTAGCATTAATATTAAAATAGATGTCATAAGATTGACAAAGCAGATTTCTTGTGGTAATAAGATACCAAATATAAACAAGATCTAAGGCTATGCAAGACAAGTGTTCAGTCACATATGCAGGCCAATAATCTTGCTAAACAGGTCATTTGTGGCTGATTCTGACATAGCATCCTAATCTTACCCTTTTCCTGTTTAGGAAAAAAAAAAAAAAAAGTGCAGCTTCCTGCCAGTGCTGATTTAAGTTTAAATAAACACTTTGTTTGATGATGAAGTCAATCTGACTGATTTTCAATGTGAAAATAAAATATAGAAACTGTCCTTGGAGTTATTTCTCAACAGAACAAACATCAGAATTGTCTATCTCAGAAAAACTAGATTCATCAAATGAATCTTTGCCCCACAACTGTTCAAGAATGATGTTAACATCACACATAGGAACGCTACATTTTCTAGGATTTGACATTTTCAGTGACTGATAATTATTATATTTTGTAAATGGAAATACCACTACTAAAATCAGAATCCTATAAATAGAATGATGCCTTTTGTTTCCAAAGTCAATATACTCAAGTAATGCAAAAATAAATAGAACGCAGGATATTTCATGGCAAAGTTATCTCAGGGTAAATTCTGCAGCCACAAGTCTTTAAGGAAAAAAGGAAAAGGATTAAACATTCCTTTCTGCTAATCCCAAGCTTTTAGATAAAGTTTAGTTCCTTTACTTACAGATTAAAGAATCTCTGAATCTATCTATGACTTATAAACCTCTGCTTCAAGATGTCCCACCTTTTTGGGCAAAGCCAGTGTGTAATTTCCATGTATTGATTTATGTCTCTTCCTGTAACCCATGTCTCCCTGAAATATATAAAACCAAACTATAAACCAATTGCATCAGGCACACTTTCTCAGGACTCCTTGACACTGTTTCCCTGGGTTGTGGTCACTATATTGGCTCTGAATAATCCTCTTTAAAATGTTTTACAGAGTTTGATTTTTCCATGAATAATTAGATGTACAAAAATTTCTATGATTATAAGCAAACTTTTGAATGTCTATAATTTCTGTCTTCATAAAAAATATATACATAACTCATATAGTTTATTCACTGCATATTGTTTTATAAATATATATCAGTTTTCCTTTAGAATATATCTAGTAAATTTGAATATATCACATTTTGGTATCCATATTCTGATACAGATGAGATGAATTTTTGAAATATTGATCATGAAGAAAAATGCTGAAGGTTATATGGTTTACATTAAAATTCCAATATGTCAGTGTAAACGAGGATCAGTAGGCCTTTCCAGTTGCTGATAACAGGAAAACAATAATAGATTATTGTAGAATTGGCAGAACAAATATTTAACATATTCAACTGAACCTTAAATTTTATTCAGAGGTTTGGATCCAGATTGAAAAAAAGTATATAAAGACCTAAAAGGCAGTTAAAAAAAAAAAAAAAAAAAAAAAAAAGGAAAGAAAAAAATCAACAATGAATCTAACAATCACTAAATTAATTAATCACTGATTCAGCTAGTGACAGGAGTAATGATGGAAGAGTGGAGTTATTCTGATGATAATCAAATTATTAGAATAACTTATTAGAACTTGGTTAGAACCAAGTTATATTATTTTGGATGTTCTTGTTTTCATCTGTTTGTTTGGTTACTCGTGTCTGTGTGTGTTTTACCCATATTTTTAATAAAGAAACAACAAGCCAAAGATCACTGATGAACTCTCCTGTTTCTCTATGTCTGTTTGAATACTGTAAGAACAAATATAAGTGAAAAATAAGAGGCTTAATTCTATTTAACAATAAAAGATTTCTCTCCCTCCCCGTTTTCTTAGACCATTTATTTTAGAAAACCTATAATTGCCAGGCATGGTGGCTCATGCCTGTAATCCCAGCACTATGGGAGGCGGAGGCGGGCGGATCACCTGAGGTTGGGAGTTTGAGACCAATCTGACCAACATGGAGAAACCCCGTCTCTACCAAAAATACAAAACATTAGCTGGGCGTGGTGGCATATGCCTGTAATCCCAGCTACTAGGGAGGCTGAGGCAGGAGGATTGCTTGAACCTGGGAGGCAGAGGTTACGATGAGCCGAGATAGCGCCATTGCACCCCAGCCTGGGCAATAAGAGCGAAACTCCATCTCAGAAAAAAAAAAAAAAAAAAAAAAAAAGGGAAAGAAAACTTGTAATTGTAAGTATTTTCTCTTCTCTTTGAAATATATATAAATCTCTTAGAAAACTAGATAGGCCCTTTGTCAGCTGTAGAACACAGAGTTATCTTTCTCAAAGACCTAGGAATCATTTGCCTAAAATGTAAAAATCAAAACGATAGCACCCCTATCTCCCCGTTTCTATGGGAGGGCAGGAGCCCAGCTTCATTGAGCACCTTGCTCCAAGTTGTGAAACTACATTCCAACACAAAGACATGAAAGTATTGTTTTCCTCTATTCCATCGCAAAGATATGACAGTATTGTTTTCCTCTGGATAAAGCCAATGAGCTATCACAGATGGCCACTCTAATTGCCAGGTAAATCTAGGATAAATTATGCATGACAAATGGTTCTGTCAAGTCCTCTTACTTGAAAAGTAGTTATTGTTTATCTTGAGAACATGCTTGTAAAGGCTTTATGTGCTTGGCTATGTAAATGGGTAAAATGTTTTTCTTTGTAATCTCTTAGCAGATTATGATGCTCATCACATCCTAGTTTAATGCTTATTCAATAATAAACCTTTTTCTATTTTACTACTCTGTGGAGGTTTTTGAGTTGGGAGAATATGTTGTTTTTAATTGTCATTTCCTAAAACTTTCCATAAAGTTTACATTTATAAGTACAGCTATCTGAAGTATATGACAAATTAATGCCCTAATTAAGTATCCTATGTTTCAAATAGACATATGAGTGACATATTTGATAAAGTGTCATTTTATAAAACAAGAAGGCTACCTCATCAGGATGAATGAAAGTTCCAAACCAGATATCTTTCTCCATGCATGAGCATTAAACTAGACATTATATATTCCATAAACATCTCAAATTCAACATGTCTGAGTGCAAAGATGGTATCTCATCTATCCAAACCTATTACTGGCCTTGTTGAATGCAATCAACCCTGACACAAGTGTCCAAGAAAGAAGCTTATACTTGATCAATTTTTTCTCATCTTTATCTCAAATCAATCAGTGAAGATTGGTAACTGTACCTACACAGCTGTAAAATCTATCAAATCTGCTCTATTGGCAGATTCATCATATTATTATAAGCCATCATGACATCACACTGGATTATTACAATAGCTACTTAAATGGTCTTCCTAAAATCATTCTTGCCCTCATCTTATCCTCCACATTTTGGCTCAAGCTTTTTTTCCCCCTGAAATGAAAATATGGTCTTTCCAGCCTTTAATTTACAACAAGTTTTAAAATTTCTAGTGTGAAATTAAACCAAATACTTAACATTTTTAAAGAACTTTCTTCCTTTGCTCATATTTGCATTCTTAAACTTGTTCCATCCGGAACCATTACTTTTTCAGTTTGGTGATATTAAGCTGCTTTCTATTTCTCACTCATCATGTTTGCTATCCTGGCTTTTTCTTTTTTTTTTTTTTTTTTTATGGTCTCAAATCATTTATTCTCTCCTTCAAAAACATGTGTTTTGGTAATGCTCATGCTGTGTAGATTTTTAGTTAAAAGTTAATAACAAATACTAATAAAAAGCAATACGGAGTTTCAACTTCCAGGAAAGGATGAAGTGAAATAAGTGTTTTGCAGGGTATAGCATAAACTCTTACACCAGAGGGTACCCAATAAACATTTGTGGACTTGACTGATGGTTCATGAGTGGATTTAGAGGCTGTTCTGTTGTTGTCTTGACATACCAGGAGTAGAAGTGCTAATCACAGCCAGATGTTGGGGATCATCCAAGAGGCTATCCTGGCTTTTTCAAGCTTACAGCAATGTTATTTAGTTCATTGGAAGACAATTTACCTCTACATGGTTGGTATCTACCCTATGTGTTCATAGTGCCCTTTACTTCAACTCTAATGACACTTATTTTGTTGTATTTTGACTATCTGACACCTCTAAGTATGACCCACAAGTCTCTAAATTCCATACATAAAAATCTTTCTGTCCAGTTTATTTATTAAGCTTCTATTTATTGGGCAGGTACTTTTCTCAGCTTCAAAAATAAATGGTACAAACAGGTTCTAATATTCTTGATCTCACAAAATTTGCATCTTCTTAGAAGGTGAAAGACAATAATTAATAAAATATAAGATATTTTCAAGTAGCAATGAGTAAAAAGAAGGTAGTAGAACAGTAATATTATCCTTCTGGACAGTATAATCTTAGGAAAGTGCTTTCATTTCTCTAAGTTCATCTTCTGTTGTAAAGGGGGTAATTATGAAAGGAATGAGGCACATCCCCCATATATCTCCCAACTTCCTGAGCGCAACACAAACACATTCCTCCATATTTCTCTCAAACTTCAGAAAAACACCACCTAGGAAATCCCCGATAAGGACACAGCGGGAACCAATAAAAAATGCTAAATGTGCTGTAACCGAGAGAATTACCTTGTTCCCCTGTAACTTTACATATCCTGTTTACATCGGGCTATAAAAAGCAAGCACTCGCATTTTTCGGGGCCTTCTTGTATGCTGTGGAATGGAGGGACCAAGTTCGAACTTGCAGTAAAGATCCTTGCCGCTTGGCTTTGACTCTGGACTCTGGTGGTCTTCTTTGGGGAACAAACGGTCTGGGCATAACAATTACCCCCTCGAATGTAAAGGTGATAATTACAACCTCTGCTTCATTTTAGTCTTCCACTTGTGAGAAGTGAATTTCAGGGTTTATGCTTGAAGTTATGAGTCCAATTCTCAGTGGTTTTCAGAAAGTGCTATGGTATCTGGTAATTATTCCTTACTGGTATCCAAGAACTTGCTCTTTCAGTTCTCATAATTTGTGGAAGTTTCTGTTTATAACTACCTATGTAGAGTGCCTTCTGTTTCCTGTAGTACTTGACTTAGGTGATACCAGAGATAGATGCAGGAAACAGAGGCTCAAGTATGGAAATCTGGATTTTCTTACTTGGCCTGCTTAGAATGAATTGACCTGGTGGTTATACCTAGAGGATGACAGTTGTGTAGCCCATGAAAACCAGTGGCAAAAATAAAGTAATAAAAATAAAAATAAAAATGTACTAAGAAAGCCACAGCTTCAGTGAATAGAGTGTTTGTCATGTTAGAGTATTATGATGAAGATGAAGAACATTAAAAACTGACAGGTGGGCTAGCTGCTTTTGAAAAGCTGAAAGAAAAACAATTGCAAACACAGGGCTATCAATTCATAGCTCAAGGCAGACATATATACATATCAAAGGTAATAAAGCCAGCCATCAGATGCAGTATTATCTTTTATATTATTTAGTTAAAACATGATTAAATTCATAAGCTTCTTTGTCTGTCATGTGAAGTTTAAATCATTGGTTGAGAAAGAGCACAGCTTGACAATTGGAATGGGGTCATTTACGTGGATTAATCTGGAAATGAGTTCTGTGTGTCCAAAACCCCTGATTCCCCCTCGAGGTCTGTTCATCCTTTGGTGGAGACCTTTTAATTATTCCCCTGGTATAATTGCTTTGGACAGAAGTGCCAGTCTGTTTTACTGCACACTCCTACTACCTCATAGTCACTAGGCCAATAAGTAGATTTCTGATACATTTGTCTCAGGAGGCAAGTAAAAAGAAGATCAAGATAAATATAGAGATACCACATATTAAAAATTTTTCACCATTTATATTGGCAAAAAACCTGAGCAGTTTATGTGAGAATTTATCCTAACTGTTCCAGAAAGAGAAGAAAATAATGGATTAGGGCATTTTAATCAATAAGACTATATTTACTTGAAATTCTGAATGTATTGTGCCACCTAGAGCTGTCAGGAGTGGTTTCAACAGTTGATTCAGTTGCTTGACTATAACAGAGTCTTAGAGTTAGAGGTGGTCCATTTCATGCACACCCGTATGTAGAGACCACCAAATAGGCTTTGTGTGAGCAATAAAGCTTTTTAATCACCTGGGTGCTGGCGGGCTGAGTCCAAAAAGAGAGTCAGCAAAGGGAGATAGGGTGGAGCTGTTTTATAGGATTTGGGTAGGTAGTGGAAAATTACAGTGGAAGGGGGTTGTTCTCTGGTGGGCAGGTACGGGGGTCACAAGGTGCTCAGTGGGGGAGGTTCTGAGCCAGGAGAAAGAATTTCACAAGGTTAATCACTCAGTTAAGGCGGAACAGGAACAAATCACAATGAAGGAATGTCATCAGTTAAGGCAGGAACTGACCATTTTCACTTCTTTTGTGATTCTTCACTTGCTTTGGGCCATCTGGACGTATGCATGCAGGTCACAGGGGATACAATGGCTTATCTTGGGCTCAGAGGCCTGACATTCCTGTATTCTTATATTAATAAGAAAAATAACATAAAACAGTATTGAAGTGTAGGGGCAGCGAAAATTTTTTTTGGGTGGGTGCATGGAGAGATAATGGGTGATGTTTCTCAGGGCTGCTTTGAGCAGAATTAGGGGCATCATGGAAACCTAGAGTGGGAGAGGTCAAGTTGAAGGAGGATTTTGTGGTATGGGGTGATATTGTGGGGTTGTTAGAAGGAGCATTTATTGTATAGAATGATTGGTGATGGCCTGGATAGGATTTTGGATGAATTGAGAAACTAAATGGAAGATACAAGGTCTAAATAAAAGAAGGAGAAAAATACGTATTAAAGGACTAAGAATTGGGAGGACCCAGGACATCCAATTCGAGAGTTCCCAAGGGGGTTCAGCATAATTACTTGCTTGGTTGGCGAGTTTTGGGGCTCTATCCTTGAGTTTTTTTTATGTTGTCATACACCAGGCCAGATTGATTTAGGTAAAAACAACACTCTTCATTTAAAAATATACAGAGTCCTCCTTTTTCAGCAGTGAGTAAGTCAAGGCCTCGGAAGTTTTGGAGGACACCTGCAGCTAAAGAGTCAAGTTGGGCCGGGAGGACTGATAAAAATTGTGATATGTCTGTGATGCTAGCAGAGAAGTCATTAGAGAGGCTATAGAATGTCGTGACAGAGGTTGAAATGCCTGCTATTCCAGTACTGAGAGCAATAGTGGAGGCAGAAAGTCCTAAACCGACAAGCAAGGAAATTAGTGGAATAACTTTTTTGTCGTGTTGGTCTCATGAGGGGAACAGGGAGCTCTTTGGTCCCATTTGCAAACTGAATTTTGGAAATAAGGAAAACTAGTGTGCCTGTGCCTGTCCAATTAGCAAGTAGACACATGTAGGTAGAGGATGCACAGAGGAAGAAGAGACCTTGTATGAGGCAAAACTGGAAATGCAAAGCAAAAAGATGAGAAGGAGTACTGAAAGAGGTGTCTTGTAACCAGACTCTTAGGGATCTAGCTAGGGCGACAGCCATCAGAGATTGTAATGGGGACTGATGGGGTGACTGCGTAGAGGGGGAGGTTAGATTTTCATGGTGTATGAGAAAACGTTGAGTGTCTACAAGCAATCTTTCACTGTATTTTCAGGGCTGGGTGTAAGCAAACAAGAAGAGGGCCTGGGAAGAGAGTCTGATGAGCAATGGGAAGGTAGCCAAGGATGGAGTGAAATACAGGGTAAGTGTCTTCCTAAGCAATAATTACTGCTAATATTTTTAAGTTTGCCAGTATTGATAGAGGGCTTATCTGTAATACGGAGCTGGAAGTCTCCAGTTGTTTCAGTGATGTGTGTAGTTGGGCTTTGGAGATGAAGAGTGAAGGAACATCGAGAAGGTGAAAGGTTACCCAGGGGAATTTCAGTGGGTCTTTGCTGAGAGATACATAAAGGAGAAGCCACAGTAATAGTAGTTTGTGTTGTGAGGGGTCCATATATCGGAGGAGTAGAGTTGATATAAGGAGAAATGTTTTTTAAGTAAGTGCGGAGGAGAGCGGCAGCTTGCTGATGTGAAATGTCTGGGGAGGTCTTGCTAGACCTGTCTAGAAAGTAAAGAAGTTCTTTAGGAGGGTAAAGGTGAGGGCTGTTAAAGGAAGTTTGGAGGTGTAGTTTTGTTGCCCAGTCTATATGTAAGACGGGGATGTTGGAACCGAACTGTCGATTCCCTCCTGGGCAGGGGTCGCCGCGAAGGATCACCGACACGAGATTCACAGCAGAGAGTTATTTATTACTAGCGCGCTAGGGTCCCAAGCTCTAAGTTGGCCCTGGGACCCCGACTGCTTGTTACAGGCTGTTTATATAGGCAAACACAAGTTCAAACACAGCTTATGGTGCGAAATTCAAACAAAGCTTAAGGTGCAAAATGATTGGGTCTAGCTATGGCCTGAGCAAGGTGTCTTATGCTAATTGGTTAGAGCAGGACCTTATGAGGTTTTTTTTTCCTGGAGTTGTTGATTCCGGGAACTTCGAGGCAGGGTGGGACCCCCGGAATTGGCAGGGTGGGACCCCATGAGGTTGTTTCCCGGAATTGGCAGGGTGGGACCCCATGAGGTTGTTTCCCGGAATTGGCAGGGTGGGACCCCATGAGGTTGTTTCCCGGAATTGGCAGGGTGGGACCCTATCAGGGTGGGTCCCTATCGAGGTAGGGTGGGACCCTATCCAGAGCCACCTGGTGTTAATTTTTTCTATATGAGGCCTAGTTTCTAAGTTTTATGAGGCCTAGTTTCAGGGACAGCTGTATAGGCACAGGAAGAAAGGGAAATACAAAGCCAGCAATTGTTTACTAAGGAGGGATTAGAAATGTCTAGGAGAGAGTGAATAAGGTTGATAGTGTGGTGGAGATAGCTGGGGAGAGGTAGAGGGTGGTATAAGAATGGGAATGAGAATAAGAGTGAGTATAAAAGTAAAGAATAGAACTTCATCAGGGTGAAAGTATTGGAGGGTCGCCTGCCAGCACCAGGAGATATCAGCTGTGATGGCTTGGGGAAACAGTGTAAACCAGCCATGTAAACAAGAATAGGGCATTTATGAGTAGTTAAGAATGGTGAATAGGAGTATGACTAGACAGAAGATAGTGGGGATGACTAGTTTTTGGGGCTCAGTCCAAGTAGTGGGGATGACTGCATAAAGTCCTGTTGAAAAAAGTAGGGTAAGGACCAACAGACCTAATATAATGAAGGGATGTATTAGACTCATAAAAGTTATTACTGTTCTTCAGAAATGCGAGTGAGTTTAAGGAAAGTAAGGGAGAGTACTTGCAACTTCCAGGAGGAAGAGGAGGGATTAGGCTGGCTGTCTGACGGACACAGCTTTATTCTGGAACAGTGAACCCAGTGGGGAGGATCCTGCAGGCAGATGGTAGTTGGGGTACTATAGTTGACTAAGTAAGGTCTGTTCCATCGAGGTTGTAGAGTTTGAGGGGTCAGATTCTTAACAAGAACTGATCGTCCAACTAGGGTGTCTTCATATGGCTGGGAATCTGGAGTAGGCAAGAGATGATTAGCAGCCTGGCAAATTTCCTGTCTAGCCTGCTAGAGGACTGGAAGATAGTTGCCTAGAGGGCTGTGGCTGGGACGAGTTTGGGGCCAAGCAAGAAAATGCGTCTATATAAAATTTCAAATGGACTGTACCCGGTAACATCTTGAGGACAGTCTCTAATTCTGAGAAGGGCAAGAGGTAAAAGTACTGTCCAGTCCTTTTCAAGTTGAAGGCTGAGCTTGGTGAGGTGTGTCTTTAAAAGACCATTCGTCCGTTCTACCTTTCCTGAAGGTTGAGGATGGTAGGTATGAAGGTTCCACTCAATACCAAGAGCCTGAGAAACTGCTTAGGTGATTTGACTAGTAAAGGCCAGTCCATTATCAGACTGTATAGAGGTGGGAATGCCAAACCGAGGAATTATGTCTGACAGAAGGGAAGAAATGACCACAGTAGCCTTCTCAGACCCTGTGGGAAAGGCCTCTATGCATCCAGTGAAAATGTCTAGCCAGACCAAGAGGTATTTTAGTTTCCTGACTTGGGTCATGTAAGTAAAGTCATTTTGCCAGTCCTGGGCAGGGGCAAATCCCAGAGCTTGATGTGTAGGGAAGGGAGGGGGCCTGAGCAATCCCTGAGGGGTAGTAGAATAGCAGATGGAACACTAGGAAGTGATTTCTTTGAGGATAGATTTCCACAATGGAAAGGAAATGGGAGGTTCTAAGAGATGGGCTAGTGGCTTGTAACCTACATGGAAGAGGTTATGAAATGATGACAGAATAGAATGGGCATGTGAGGCTGGATGGAGATATTTTCCTTGGTCTAAGAACCATTTGCCTTGTGTGGGAAGAGAGTGATAGGTGGAAGTTTCAGTGGGGGAGTAGGTGGGAGTGACTGATGAGAAGGAGAAAAACTGGCCATGAGGGACAGAAGTTGGAATGCTAGCTGCTTCTTTAGCTACCTTGTCAGCATAAGCATTGCCTAGAGCGATGGGATCTGATGCCTTTTGATGGCCCTGGCAGTGAATGACTCCAGCTTCCTTTGTAAGTAAAGCAGCCTTGAGAAGAGTTTTTATTAAAGAGGCGTTAATGATAGAGGACCCTTGTGTAGAGAGGAAACCTCTTTCTGCCCATATAACAGCATGGTGGTGCAGGATATGGAAGGCATATTTAGAGTCAGTATATATATTGATGCATAGCCCCTCTGCAAGAGTGAGGGCCCAAGTTAAGGCAATGAGTTTGGCTTGCTGAGAGGTAGTGGAGGGGGACAGAGCAGTAGCCTCAATGATGGATGTGGAAGATACTATAGCATAGCCTGACTTTGCTGGTGAGTGGCGATTATGCCTGGTGGAGCTGCCATCAATAAACCAAATGTGATCAGGGTGAGGAACAGGAAAGAAGGAAATATGGGGAAATGGAGTGAATGTCAGGTGGATTAGAGAGATACAGTCATGGGGGTCAAGTGTGGTATCCAGAATAATGTGGGAGGCTGGATTGAAGTTCAGGCTAGGAACAATGGTAATTGTGGGAGACTCAACAAAGAGTGAGTATAGCTGAAGGAACCAGGGAGCAGAAAGTATATGTGTCAGGTGGGAAGTAGAAAATAGGTTTTGGAAGTTATGAGAGCTGTAAAGAGTGAGCTGAGCATAGTTTGTGATTTTGAGGGCCTCTAAAAGTATTAGGACAATGGTAGCTGCCACATGGAGACATGATGGGCAGCCTAAAACAGTAAAGTCAAGTCGTTTGGACAAAAAAGCTACAAGGCATGGTCCCAGTCCTTGTGTAAGAATTCCAACTGCACAGCCCTCCCCTTCGGCTGTGTGTAATGAAAAGGGTTGTGACGAGTCAGGGAGAGCCAGTGTAGGAGCACTCTCTAAAGCTGTCTTCAAGGAATGGAAAGAGGAGTGGGGAAAGGATTTGGGATCTATGGGGTCAGCTAGGTTTCCTTTTGTTAGTTTATATAATGGTTTTGTTAGGATGGCAAAACCAGGTATCCAAAGCAAAAGTATCCAACCATGCCTAGGAAGGAAAGGAGTTGTTGTTTTGTAGAAGGGGTTGGGGTTTGAGAGATCAGTTGGACACAATTGGCAGGGAGAGCATGTGTGTTTTCACGAAGAATTATGCTGAGGTAGGTAACAGATGGAGAAAAAATTTGAACTTGGAGGGGGATACCCAATATCATTTGGAGAGTAAATGTTGAAGGAGCAGGAGGGTGTCTTGTTGAGAAGATTCAAAGGAGGGGTTACAAAGTAGAAGGTCATCAATATATTGAATAAGATGAGAAGCAGTGGGGTGGAAAGAAAGTAAATCATGAGAAAGAGCTTGGCTGAAGTAATGAGGGCTGTCCCTGAAACCTTGTGGCAGCACAGCCCAGGTAAGCTGCTGGGACTGTTGGGTGTCAGGGTCAGTCCAGGTAAAAGCAAAGAGAGGCTGGGATGAGGAGTGCAGGGGAATAGTGAAAAAAGCATCTTTAAGATCAAGAACGGAATAGTGAGTTGTGGAGGAAGACATTGAGGACTAAAGAGTGTACAGGTTGGACACTACAGGGTGGATAGGCAAAACAATTTGGTTGATAAGGTGTAGATCCTGAACTAGCCTGCAAGACTTGTCCAGTTTTTGGGCAGGTAAAATGGGGGAATTGTAAGGAGAGTTTATAGGCTTTAGAAGCCCATGCTGTAGCAGGTGAGTGATAATAGGCTTTAATCCCTTTAAAGCCTGTTGTGGGATGGGATACTGGCATTGAGCAGGGTGAAGGTGATTAGGTTTTAATGGGATAGTAATGGGCAGGTGATTGGTTGCCAGGGAGGGAGTAGAGGTGTCCCATACTTGTGCGTTAAGGTGGGAGGATACAAGAGGAAGACGCGAAGGAGACTTTGGGTTGGGAAGAAGGGTGGCAACGAAATGTGGCTGTAGTCCAGGAATGGTCAGGAAAGATGATAATTTGGTAAAAATGTCTCGGCCTAATAAGGGAACTAGGCAGGTGGAAAGAACTAAAAAACAGTGCATAAAAGAATGTTGTCCAAGTTGGCACCAGAGTGGGGGGAGTTTTAAGGGGTTTTGAAGCTTGGCTCTCAATACCCACAATAGTTATAGGGGCAAGGGAAACAGGCCCTTGAAAAGAAGGTAATGTGGAGTGGGTATCCCCCATATCATTTAAATGGGGGATGAACTTATCCTCCACTGTGAGAGTTACCCAAAGCTCAGCATCTGTGATGGTCCAGGGGGCTTCTGAGGCGATCGGGCAGCATCAGTCTTCAGCCGCTAAGCTAAGCAGATCTGGGAAGGAGTCAGTCAGATACCCTTGGGCTAGAGCTTTAGGGGCTCTAGGAGTGGCTGCCAGGTGAGCTGGGCAGTCTGATTTCCAGGGGGTCCCTACACAGATGGGACACGGCTTGGGAGGAATCCCAGGCTGTGGGCATTTCTTGGCCCAGTAGCCAGATTTCTGGCACTTGAAGCAAGATCCTGATGGAGAAAGTCCTGTAAGAATGCTTGACTGCTGTGTCTTATGTGTGTGTGGCTTAGGCATTTTGAAGTTCTTGTGTGCTGGAGGTGCAGCTGGGTTTTGTCTCACAGCAGAAGCAAGTAATTGTGACTCAGAAATGTGATGCCGTCTGGCTGCCTCCTCTCTATTACTGTATACCTTGAAGGCATGTTGTACAAGGTGTACTAGTTCCTATTGTGGAGTTTGAGGGCTGGATTCTAATTTTTGAAGTTTTTTTCTAATGTCAGGAGCTGACTGGGTGATAAAATGCATATTTAGAAAGAAACAGCCTTCTGACCCTTCAGGGTCTAGGGCTGTAAAGCGTCTCAGAGTTGTTGTCAAATGAGCCATGAACTGGGCTGGGTTTTCGTCTTTACCTTTGGTAGTTTATTTAAGTTTGTCATAATTAACATCTTTGTAAGTTGCCTTTTTAAGCCCTTCAACTAGGCAGGAAGTCATGCAATCTCACCTAGCTATACCTGGGGAATCTGCCTGATAGTTCCACTGGGGATCTTCTGAGAGAACTGCTCTAATGCATTCCTGGAGGTCTGGCTCTTGGAGCCAGGAGTTGTCAGCGTGAGATTGGGCCAGAGAAAAAACTCTTTCCCATTCATCTGGGGAGAGGGTAGAACTCAGGATGACATTTAAGTCACTCCAGGTTAAATTGTAAGACAGAGTTAGATATTGGAATTCCTGTATATATTTAGTAGGGTCTGATGAGAAAGAGCCTAAACACTGACTGGTCTGAGAGAAGTCTGAGAGAGAAAAAGGCACATGTACTCTGACTACACCTTCAGCTCCAACCACCTCTCTAAGAGGAAATTGTTGGGCAGGTGGGGAATATCTAGTCATGGAACCAAACCGTAAGCCAGACTGGGTGTGAGGAGGGGAGGTGATGGAAGGATTATGGGGTGGAGGAATGGAAGCTGAGGAAGAATTGGGACCTGGTTTGGCCTGGTGAGGAGCAGCCTGGGGAAGAGGGGAGATGTTAGATGGGTCTGTAGAAAAGGAAGTTTGGAAAGACTCAGAAACGCTTGGGGTTGGGACTGAGGGGACAGGCAGGAGGGAAAGAAGGAGGATTTGGGAGGAATCACGTTGGGAACAGAGACTAGGGAGGGAATGAAGTGTGAAGAATGCCTGGATGTAAGGCACCTCAGACCATTTACCCATTTTTCCACAAAAATTATCTAGGTCTTGTAGGATGGAGGAATCGAAAGTGCTGTGTTCTGGCCATTTAGAGCCATTATCAAGTTTGTATTGGGGCCAAGTGGTGTTGCAGAAGAAAATCAAGCATTTAGGTGTGAGTTGAAGAGGTTTTAAGTTTTTGAGAACACAGGGTAAGGGAGAAGAGGGAGAAATGGAGGGTGGAAGGTTGCCCATAGTGAAGGAGGCAAGCCCAGAGAAAAGAGAGGGTAGAGACATGGAGAGAAGGGGTGGGGGGTGCTTGCCTCCCAGGAAAGTGGAGAGAAAAGAGAGGGTAGATACACGAAGAGAAGGGGTGGGGGTGCTTGCCCCCCAAAATAGTGGTGCTTGTCACTAAGGGTGAAGGATCAAGACAGGTGTCCCCGCGGTGATCAGACACCACTGAAACATGGGTGAATAATCAAGCAGGCATTCCTGTAGTGATTAAACACCAAGGGAAGACTGTCCGTGACCAGCCCCGGAGTTTTGGGTTCACAGATAAAGCGCATCTCCTCTGTCTCTACCAGAAAAGGAAAGGAACTGAAATTAAGAGAAGGGAGAGATTGAAGGATGGTGACAAGATTGAAAGGAGAAGGAGGTTGAGGGAAGTGAGAGAGGTTGGAGAAGAGAGTAAAAAGAGGCTGCTTACCATATTTAAAATTGGTGATCTGAGAACACCAATTGGGTTGGGCTGGTTGATCTGAGAACCCAAGGTTGTAGGTAGATCTTTCTCATGTAGCAAAGAGCAGGAGGACAGGGGATTAATCTCCCAAGGGAGGTCCCCCTAGCTGGGTCATGACACCAAATTTCACACGTGTCCATGTGAAGGGACCACCAAACAGACTTTGTGTGAACAATAAAGCTTTTTAATCACCTGAGTGCCAGTGGGCTGAGTCCAAAAAGAGAGTCAGTGAAGGCAGATTGGGGTGGGGCCATTTTATAGGATTTGGGTAGGTAGTGGGAAATTACAGTGAAAGGGAGTTGTTCTCTGACTGGCAGGGGCGGGGGTCACAAGGTACTCAGTGGGGGAGGTTCTGAGCTAGAAGAAGGAATTTCACAAGGTTAATTGCTCAGTTAAGATGGGGCAGGAACAAATCACAATGGTGGAATGTCATCAGTTAAGGCAGGAACCAGCCATTTTCACTTTTTTTGTGATTCTTAACTTACTTCGGACCATCTGGACACATACGTGCAGGTCACGGGAGAAATGATGGCTTAGCTTGGGCTCAGAGGCCTGACAGTCCATACTAAATTAATGTGATATACTAGACATTTCTTGGCATAATTTACAGATGTAACAGATCACTAGCTCTGAATACATGCTTAACTTTGAGGATGCATAATAGCATGGTGTACCACTGGAGGTAGTGCTTATAGTCAAGTGGGAGAGTTTTGACATGAATCATTTCACAGAAGGTTCTGTGGTTAGGAGGAGCCAAGGATTAGCTCTTAAACCAGACCCTCCTCATGAAAGAAGAACAATAAATGCAATACTGCATTCCTGGGGAAAGTGCTGAGGTTCAGGTTGGTTATTCCCATCATAGATCCGTGGAGTGTCTGTCTGGCCTGTACAGATGAAACATGGCAGGAATGGGAAACAAAGCACATAAAATCTGATGATGACCCCAATTGTTGTTCCAGATGTAGTCTCTTTATAGGAGCAATTAGCATTGCCCCTGGCACCTATTATACAGCTCTCAAACTGCCAAAAGATTTTGTTGTCTACCAATAAGTAGAAAACACCAGCAGCAGTTGGCTTTCAACTTTGTAATGACAGCACTAATCCTCTATTGTCTCTTTCCCCTTTACAGTTTTTCCTCATAATTTAGTGTGTGTGATTCCAGAGTTACTGAATATCTCAAAAGATATGATGCTGGCTCACCACACTGATGTCTACAAGCTGTTAACACATGATAAGGCAGAAATTGTTGATAAACTCTAAAATCTGGCAAGACACATGCTTGCTTAAAGAAATAAAACCTATCAAATGTCAGGGATTTTCTACTTTAGTCATGATTATTGGTGCTTCTGACTTGGCATGTATTAGGATTTCCCCTTTTAAAGTGAAAGGCAAAGTTGATGCCCATTTCATTCTTTAGGACTAAAAATGGGGCACAAGTCTCATTAGCCTCATCTCATTTGGCTTGGGAGGCAAGATATGACAAATTGAATACATTCTCTTTTGCCAATGAACTTTTAAAGCTACAAGATTTCAGATTGGGGGTGTGGACCTCACATAGGCTCTGAGAGCTGGCCCACGCTGTAGTGAATGAATATAGCTCTGCCATATATGACTTGGCAGAGCCAACAACACTCAAAATTCCTGTAGCATATTAGTATGTACGTACAGTCTGTGGCCAGGTCTCAAAGAGAATTAGGTTGTGGGTCCTTAGAGATGGAGAAAATCCCTCTGGGCCTGAGGGTAGACTAAACATCATTGGCCTACAAATAAGCATACAAATTAAGCTGGCCAGTGAATGGGTATTATCTAATCCACCCAATCAGAAATGTGTGACAGTAATCCTGTACCACCAAGTAAAAACACTGTAGAGGAGAAGAGCCTCAGGTTTGTCCTGAAAGCACACATAAGATGTCCTAGCTCATGGATCATGCTCCCACAGTGCCTATTCTCAATACATTGCCCTACACCCTCAGCCCACTACCATGGCCTCCTGGTGAGTTTGCCATGACCAGTTAACTGAGGAAGACAACATTTTAGTCATCTTTACAGACAGTTCTGCATGATAAGCTGACACCAGTTGTAAGTTGAAAACTACAGGATTAAAGACTTTTTAATGAGACCAAAGCATTGAATTTACATTGCAAGAGGGGAATCAATGGGCTGATGAGCATGGATTTCACTGCTTTTATTCTGTTTTTGTTTTTCCCGGTTCTTAGAAACACTTGGCCTTTCAGGATGTTAGGATGACCTTTTGAAGAATGCAGAGTCCAGCTACCAAGAGAATGAATATAGGCCCACATTTTTTCATATCTAATACTCCACACATAAATCAATGTATTCATTTCCATAAGACATTGTGTTTTGATGGTTTAGGAGTCTCAGTTCTCAGGTGCTATGGGCTGAATTGTACTTTCCACCCTCACCTAAATTCATATGTTGAAACCCTAACCTCCAATGTGTTATTATTTGGAAATGGCATTGGGGAGGTAATTTAGGTTCAGTAAAGTCATGAGAGTGGGACCTTCATGAGGGATTAGGGCTCTTATAAGCAGACACCAGAGAGCTTGCTTGCTCTTTCTCTCTGCCAGGTGAGGACACAGAGAGAGATGACAGACATCTGCAAGCTAGGAAGAGAGCCCACATTGGAACCCAACCATTTTGGCACCGTGATCTCAGACTTCTAGAATCCAGAACTGTGAGAAAATATATTTCTGCTTAAGTTACCTGGTTTCTGATATTTTGTTTTGGCAGCCCAAGCAGGCTAAGACACTATTCATATTTTTTTCTTGCTATTTATATCCTTTTACCTCTTATTTTATATATGTTGGTGGTAATGAATGTGAACATTTAGTTCCTGGAATAAAAGGTATTAGAGTTGTACTAGATTGTAACAGGCATAGAAGATGAATGAGTATCACCAGGCTACTGATGAAATTCTATGGACTGTTTTAGTGAGAACCAGTTTTGGCAGCAGAGAAGTCTCCTTCATTATGATTTTTGATCTCTTTCCCATGACTGTAAAGCTGGGGCGCACAATTATATTAGTTACCTTGGAAGGAGTGTGTGTCCCAATGAGTCAATTTTGTGTTGCATGGGGAGATATTTCTGAAGTTCCAACCTCAAACTTTTTTCTTCTGCCCTGAAAAGATTTTATGTGCTTGAGGAGTAAAAAAAATATTTCTTGCATGAAAATTTTGACTTTCTGCTTTGAATCGTTATTGAAAAATTAAATATGCTAATTTTGCAAAATTTGGCAGAAAAAATGCAAGCAAATAAATTGAAATCAGTCAAAATTCTGTTATCAGGGGAAATCAAGACATAATCAACCACTATTAAAATATTTTGTTATAAATGTCCAAAAGATTTTAGAGGTACAGTAATATTTTCAACAAAAATTATAGTCTACTTTAAATGCTAGTAAGTACCAGAGTACTTTAAGAGGACTGGTTTTCCAAGGATTCCTTTTTATTTTCCTCTTAGGATCAGGAAGTTATAAAAAATATGTCAACTAAAACTTTTTAAATTACAATGTAATTACAAAAGTGTAAAACAGGAAAAATTATCCTGCCTTTTTTTTCTCTTTTCTCTTTATTCTCTCCTTGCTGGCCCAAAAATTTGCCATTGTTTCCTTGTTACCTTTCTTTTGCTTCTATTACCAATGCAGTTATCTTCCTTCCCTGTTTTCTCCTGTCATTATAAGAAGCCTTTAAATCTTCATTTTTACATTTTTTTTCCTGAGCTGATGATTGTTATCAAATTTTTCAACCTCTATGAAGCCATAAGAAACTGAGCCACCTGCAAATTGCCAATGTACCAATTTTTTTAAATGGTATTTTTCACCTCACAAATAGATCAATGTCAGAGTTAGAATTTTTCCAGAGCATTCATAAAATATTGATAGTAAAATCCAGGCATTTCAATATTTTCATGTCTCAATAATAAAAAACTTCAAAATAGTGAGTAGCTAAGCAAAAAATTCTGACTTTCTTCTTTATCATTAGACTTGTTAACAGGAGTGCTGATAATATGCAACAGCAGTATTAAATTCATTATGTAATCCAGTGACCTGGAATTACTTTCAAAATTTTAAAACTCTGTACATCTACTGCTTTACTCATACTTGAACTTTTGGTACAGTATACAAAAATTTAGAGTTTCAAGTATACTTTGACAATATTTTACTTAGAAACAATTTCTAATTAAAAAATATTTATTTGGACTACATACATACATACATACCAATAAAATAATTATAATAGAAATATGTTACACATTCTTATTTTAAATGCACTTTACTGTTTAAGAAATTGATGTATGTTCCAGTATGTAAGTAGGAACATTTTCAAAATAATTCAATTATTTTCTTAGTTACTTACTTCTAAAATGTTGTAACAATTTATTCTCAAAATCCTAGTTCTTAAATTGTATTATATTACATTTATAAAATTTGGACTCTTTGACATCAAATGTAAGAAACAGAGTTTTTTAAGTCTAAAATATACCAATGGTGCACTCATTTATTTATTTAAAATTTGGTCATAGTTTAAACCTGATATTAATTTTTTTGCTTTAAAAAAATTATGTTTCTTTTTAATGAATACAGTTGTATAGTTTTTCTTTCATATCATTTATAGCCATACACTTTGTTCAGAGATTTATATTTTTAAGTAGACCAGTTCAAATACTTTGAGTATGGAATTATGCTTTCCAAAACACAACTCATCTTATTTGGTTTTAACCAATTAGCTTTGTTTGGTTTTCACCAAATAAGTATTTGTGTAGTGAATGTATTAATTAGCAGATTAATCATTGTGTTAATTTGCAAGATGTCAAAATTAGAAAGTTATGGTCTCTGCATTAAAAAGATAATCACAGTACAAAGTTTTGATGACAATCTTATTCAACATAGCATGACAGATGATATAATCTATTTCTGCATTTTTGGAGGTTTATTTTCAAATGGAAAGACAAAACTGTCAAATGTCTTCTACATTTCTTAAAAGAAGTAGAATTTTTCTAAGTTTGAGATGCTGTAAACACAAAGCACCATAAACATGTTATGTACACAGAGAAACAGGAAGGGGTACTATACTATATGAATCTTCAGGTTGTTAGTGATACATTTGCTAGTGCTATCATAACAAGTACAACTAACTGAGTGACTTAAGCAACATTTCTGCTTTCTCACAATGCTAGAGGCTGTACGTCCAAGATCAAGGTGTCAGCAGGGTTAGTTTCTCATGACAGCTCTATTTTTAGCTTGCAGATGGCTGCCTTCCTGCTATGTTCTTTTCTCTGCATATGACTAGCCCTGGTGTTTCTTCCTCTTCTTATAAGGACACCCGTTTCTATTAGATTAGGACCTCAACTTTTTTTTTTTTTAATCTCATTTGACCTTTATTATCTCCTTAAAGACTTTCTCACCAAATATGGTCACATTAGGATTTAGGGCTTCAACATATGAATTTAGGGGAAACACGGTTTAGTCCATACCATATGGCTCAATAAAATTCTGTGTTTTAAAATGTGTTTTCTCATGTAAGAGTTTCTTTGCCATTAAAAAAATTAAATTCTAAGATGATATTATTCATATAAAAATGACAGTTTCCTTTGTGGATTGAGAGATGCAGAAACACTGTGAAATTATCCAACATATTTTAGAAAATATTCAGCAACCATCTATTCTAAATAACTAAAAAGAATATGAAATTTGTAGATGTGTTTCAATATGATCAGTACTTTCTGTATACATTTTTTTAAATTTTATGGAACTATAACCAATAGTAAGGTAAATGAAGTTTAATAATCCTAATTTATGTAGTTTTATAAATTTGTACATAAGTAGACACCTTTGTTAATTACTACCCAGATTGAGCTCTATATCCAATCTCAGTTCAAGGAATAAAGAAATACATACGGTCTTTTAACTTTTTTTTAACATCCAAGTGAAACAAATTAAATGCTTTCATATGCTTTGGTTATCTGAAAAATATAAATGTTTCAATGCAACCTGTTCCATATGCCATAGAAAACATGAGATGTCTATTTTTGACACCACCATATTTAAGCATGTTTATCCATTTCTTTTCAAATTCAGAAACTTACCACATAAAACATACAGCTAGAATGACTATTCTGTATGTAACAGAAATATTTATGGTGTTGTAAAACAGTGTCTGGAGAGAAAATAACACATACGATTTTAAGAATTAGACATCAGAATTAAACATAAATTTAAAAACAATAAAGTATGAAACAGATGAAATTATTGTAAAATGCTTCAACAGCTAGTGCTGAATATTCTAAACTTTTAGATAAATTTTATTTTCTCTTTTTACACAGCCATCTTGCCTTTGGGATTTCAAATACCTGATAATGTCCATTAATTTAACACAGTCAACTAACAGTATGTACATGAGAAAGATGTCTAAATAAACAACCAATCTACAGATATCAAAATTCACGAACTAGACTTAATCCATTCTACTCAAGAAAGATTTCTAAACTCTCCCACAAATTATATTTATTATTAATTTACATAAAATTAAGGTTTATAGTTGTCACTCTTCTAGGTCAAAATTATACTATATTCAATACATTAAAAAGAGCATAAATTGCTAAAATCCAGCTTCCCACATTTTATGACAGCAGTGATAAAAACAGAGCAAACACGTAAGATTATAAGCTCATTCACAGGGATTTACAGGAGGAAAATTGAGTTCATTTATTTTGTGAAAAACAAGGCTATACACTCCTGGGAGAATTTATGGAAACTGGAGAGATGATTTAATTGTTCATTTGATAATTGTTTGTGGAGATACATTAATGTGAAAAATATTTTTAAGAATGCTGCTATCCTGTATCTTAATTTGATGATTAGTTTTTATTGAGAACTCAATATACAAGGTATTGAGCATCACTATAGGATAGAAATGATCTTAAGTGCTATAGATGGAAATATTGCTAGGTTGAGTCACATGAAATTGCTGCTATTTTATCAAAAATTAATAAATATGGAAAATTTTGTATTATCGAGCCTATTAATAAGTGTAAGTTCTAGTAGGGCAACACAGACATGTAAGTATATTTTTAATGATCCATTAAGGATATTGTTTTTTAAAATGGGAAATGTATGGCAGGATCCTAATAATTTGCTAAATCTCAGAATTAATTTTGAGATGTTACATTTTCTATATGTATTGTTTTAAAATGTCCTCTGTATATTTCGTGTGTACTTTCTATATGTTTGAAATAAAACAAATTAGAAAGTAATAACCAATATATAAAAACAGAATACAGATATAATTTCTCCAACTTAATCTATAGAGTCCATGCAATACAAACATTTTTCTACTAAATATCTTGAAAGATTGAAAATGTATATAGTGGAATAAAGATCTTTAAATAACTTATTCTTCTTTCAAAAAGAAAAAGAAAATAATGAGTGATTGTCCTAACCAGTTTGCTATCAACACTATTAAATGTAAAATGATACTGAACTACATTAGTTATTCACAGTTAAATCGTAGTTCTCTACTACTACAGACACAATTGAATGACTAAAATGAAAAAAGAGGTAACTTCAAGTGTTTACAAGGATATGGAAAGAACTAGCAGTTTCATACATTGCTGATGGGGATTTAATTAAGATACTATTTATCAGTATTTGCCAAATCTGAGGGTGTCTGTTTGTGTGTGTGTATGTGTATGTGATTGAGTAGCTACCAACATAGTAGTATATTTGACAGAAAAGTACTGTTCTTGCTGGCATTAGCACTATTTTTTTCTATCTTTTCTTGTCTTTTTTTTTTTTTTTTTTGGTGAGACAGGGTCTCCCTCTGTTGCCCAGGATGGAGGACAGTGATATAATTATAGCTATCTGCAGCTTTCAACTCCTGAGAACAGCAATCCTCCTTCCTCAGTCTCCCACAGCATTGGGATTACAGGTATAGTTCACCATCCTCCACCATTAGCACTATTTCTAATAGGCACAACCCTGAAATGGCCCAAATGCACATAAACAGATGAAATGGATGAAAGAATTACAATATGTTTATATAATAATGGATAATATACAACTTTGATAATGAAAAAAACCACAACTCCACACAATAATAGGGATATGTCTCAAAAATATAATGCCGATGGAAGAAACCCTAACTCAAAAGAATGCATTTTGTACCTTTCTATTCATGTTAACAGAGCAAAAAAAGATAATCGATTTTATTAGAAATCGGGGTAGTCTCCATTCTAGGGGTTAATGGTTGGTATAAAACAGGAAAATTGCTTTTCACGTGAGGACACATTTTCTTACTCTTGATGCAGCTAAAAGAAGCATATCCAGTTTACAAATATTCATTGAGCTGTTCACTTATGTGACCTCTTTTGTATACACATATTAACACTTCAATAAAAGGAAGAGAGAAACACTACTTTAAATAAATAGTTTAAAAATTCCTATAGAAATTATACAAGAACAAGCAAATAAAGCAATGGAAAGAAAGTTAACACTTTGGGAAGAGTAAAAAGAAAAATATCTTATTATATAAAAAATATAAAATCAGTTCCTTAGTAATGTGATATGCAAAGATACCAAATGGGGTAAAAAAGCTAAATATAAAATTTTAAAAAATTAATATTAACTAATTAACTTTTTTAAAAAGCTTATGCTCATAATACTAAGAATTGCTTTGTGGTCTAGCTGTGCAGCATGAGGAAAATATAATGAAAACTGATCTTATGATTATATACATTTGATATGAAGAACTCATGTTCAGGGAATTACAGCATAGAAATGAAAGATGACTGAAAAATTAGAAATATCAAATAAATTTTGAGAAGTCTAAAACTACATCAGATTAATATGTAGTATAGTCTTTCACATCTGGCCATGATGGAATGGAGCAATGGGATTATATATACATTCTCACAGTAAACAGTTTTCAGATATTGAACAGCAAAAGTAGGCAGCACCAGGCAGAGATTCCTTGGAGCCAAAAATGAAACAAAACAAACAATAAAAATGGGTAATCTCTATATTGCTCCGGTTTTCTGCTTGGAGAAAGTTCTCAGGCTGCAACTCAGGGAGGAAAAATCCAGAGCTCAGTGGTCTGACTGAGTTAAAGAGGATTTGGGGCATCAAATGCAGTTGGAATTCACAGGGCAGAGGTGACAGGAAGTGTAGGAGACAGAGAGGGTTGTGGTAAGAAAGAGAGAGAGAGGGGCGAGAGTAGAACTACAGAGAAAAGAAGTTGC
The DNA here is from genome assembly GCF_043159975.1 of Macaca nemestrina. NCBI lineage: Eukaryota > Metazoa > Chordata > Mammalia > Primates > Cercopithecidae > Macaca > Macaca nemestrina. The sequence goes on from NC_092131.1 coordinate 64,514,120, forward strand.
AAAGTGAAAGAGAAAGATCTGGAGCACTGCAGACAGTTTCAGGCTTAAATATTGATCAGTGCACACATGTGAGGAAACTGCAGGGCAAATAACTATTGAAAAGAAGCCGATAGGACAATACTCAGTACAGAGAATGCTAGAAATAATAGCCGGCTTCCTCACCAGCCACAGCAGGCAACTTCAATATACCCAGAGGATTGAGAAAATTACCCAGAAAAGTATTACCTCAGTAACAGGGTACAATTAACCCAAGGCTAAAGGAGTCTTTTGTCTCATCTAACAGAGATTCAAGGCTAGTTTCAAAAGAATTGAGCCATTTGAAAGTAACTTAACTGTCTCAGGCCAAAGCTTGAGAATAGGTAAAGGAATATAAAATTATCCAACTCACAATAAGATGAAATTACAATATCTGGTTTCCAATGAAAAAATATGCGAAAGGAAGAAAATGCAACTCAATATGGAAAAAATGATATATAAATTCAAATAGATCCAGTTTGAACATGGATATGATAATTAGTAAACAATGCAGCTGAAATAATTATTATAATTATATTCTATGTACAAGAAGATAGAGAAAAGCATAGCATGTAAAGGAAAAATGTAGAAGACATAAAACAGATCCTAGTTGTATTGTGCACACGAAGAATCCAAGTTTTAGATGCAAAAAATGTACTGGATAGAATTAAGAGCATATTAAAAACTGAAGAAGAAAGTCTTATTGTAATTGAAGGTATAAAAATAGAAACAAGTGTTAAATTAAATCGGCCTGAAGGTATCTCTGTACTCTGAGTTTCTACTTAATCAATAACAACCTACAATAGTCAAAAAACAAAATGAATCCTAACAAAGGAGTATTTTTCTTCCAACAGATAGCCAAATAGCCAATCACAAGTAACTGAGCATCAGCTCATCACAGGCAGCCAACTGATCAAATCATGTCTACATAAGACAACACCTAGCTATAACTAATTAAGCTATTCCTCTTCTTTACTTTCATATTCTGTCTATACTCACTGCTCATTTGCTGAGCAGAGCTCTCTGCACCTCTCATGGTTCTGGGTGCTGCCTAATTTATGAATTGTTCTTTGCTCAAATAAGGCTTTTCTTTTAACATAAGATGAAATTAAATAGATTTTTAAAAGTAGATATTTTATCAGATAATTAATATTATATAAACAAAATTAATGTGGCCTAGTGTAAACTAAATTATAAAAGGGGGTGGAAGAAAAAATATGAGTGAAAAATGTCCAAATTTGTTGAAAACTATAAACCCATAAATTCTAGAAGCTCAACTAGCCGTCAAATAAGCAAACAAACAAAAAATATGAAAAAAACTACAGCAAGCATCAAAATAAACATTTCTGAAAACCAATCTTAAAAGCAGACTGCAAAAAAAAGAACAAATGTACAAATTAGTACATATTACAGCAGATTTTTTTTGTTAGAATCAAAGCTAGTTGAAAGAGAGTGGAACTTTAAAGTATTTTAGAAAACACTTTAAACCTAGAATTATATATTAAGCAAATATGTATTTTGAAAAGGATGGCAGAATAAATACTTTTTTATGGCATATGGAAATTGAAATAATTTACCATTAACAATTACCACTTAAGGAAATGTTAACTAAAAAACATGTTCCTTCTAGCAGAAAGACAATGATACCAGGTACAAATCTAGACTTGCAAAAAGAAATGAAGCGCACCAGAAATATTCTCTTTTTCTTATTTTAAAAATCCTTTTAAATATTATGGACTATTTAAATCAAGCATTATAGTAATGCATTGTGGGTTTTATATGAATTCTAGAAATACAACCTATGAAACAAAAGCATGAAAATTGGGAGGACTAAAATGAAAATATACTATTTTAAGATTCTTATATTTGGAGTGATTCTATAGCACTTGTTGGTAAATTGTTATAAATATATCAACTTAAAAAAGAACATGCACAGACACATATACAAGTGGTAGAGCTGATAATCCCCCAAGGGAGATAAAATAGAATTAGACAAAACAATTAATACAAAAGAAAGAAGCCAAAGAAAAATAAAGAGTGAAGAATATGAGACAAAATGAAAAAGAAAAATTTGATGTTAGAGTTAAAACAAATCAATAACCAGTTTTCTTCTAAATGGTATATATATCTCAAATAGAAGATATATTAAATATAAATCTTATTTGTGTAATTTAAATTTTTATTAATGTACTTATATATTTTTTCCAAATAATGTTCAATTTTGGTAACTGTTTTGTGTAGTTTGCTGTTATTGGAGAGACTTCTACAAATGTTAACTTGATTAAGTGAGTTAATAGTATTCTTCGTGTCTTCTATATGCTTATTGGTTTCCTCTTTATTTGTTCTATGAATTATTTAGAAAGAAGAGTTGAAATACTTTAGTATAATGTGGATTTATTTATTTCTACTTTCAGAGTTTTGTTTTTTTGCTTCATTCATTTTAGATCTCTGTTTTGTGATGCCTGAACATTTAAGATTTTTATTTTCTTTAGAAAAATTGACATCTTTATCATTAAGTAATAACTTTTTTCTAGAAATATTACTGTTTTGAATATATTTATATGATATTATTTTGGCCTCCTGTGTTTACTATAGTTAGTGTTATCACTGGATAATTTCTTTTCTTCTTATGCTGCCCTATTTGTTTCTTTATACTTGAAATGACTTTTTTGGGAATCATATAATCTGAATACTGCTGTTTCAATTAAAACTAGAATTTTAGATCATTTTTGGCATAAAGGTATCCCTCAAAACAAGTCATACTATTCTTGTCTTCAGAAGTTTATTTACAATCCCTTTATTCTTTGCCTTTTCCTAATATTATTGTTTTATTTAAAAAAATGAAGAAACAATTTCCTGTGTAACTTATTATCTTCTTTCTTAAGACTGCAACTTCTGACTTGGTGATGCATTTCTCTGTCCTTTAAATATTTTATTACAATATTGGTTTCCAAATGTCTTATTTAGAGCAGTCTTTTGATGTTAGAAAATATATCTGGTTGAGGCGAAATATTTTGTTTCTCTAGTTTCTCCATTGCATTCTAGTGAATCACTCTCCTATCTTTAAATATTTTTAAATATTTTATGCTACAACTTTTTTTTGAACATTCAGATGCTGTTAGGAAATGCGAGGCTGATGTTTATTTGCTTCACAACTGAAATATGATAAAATATCTCTAAATCTGTCAGACTTTTAAATGTATATTTATTGATCTAAAAAATATTTTTCCTAATTATCAATGAATATAATAAATAAATAACACTGGATTTACTAGGAACTAAGGTGAATATTTTGTTGGGGGCATAAGGAGGAAGTAGGGATCCCAACTAAGTGAAAATAACAACAGCAACAACAACAAGAAAGCACCAGGTTTCTGGCTGTACACAATTGGGTTACCTAGTGTTTGTTAGTCAATTTCTTTTTCATCTTTCTTCTGTGAAACTATGTAATTTGTAATTTCTTCTACTTATAACTATGCATTTATTAAAAACTGGTATGTTGAGGACTTTCTGGAAGTATGAAAAATGCCCAAAAAGCCTGAAAAGTCTCACAAAAGTCACGGAGCAGAAAATGTCTGTAAAATTAAATAGAGATAATTTTATCTTTTAATTAAATAACTGGTTAAAATGATTTAGAAATCTCAATTCCAGGCACAAAATTTTATAACTCAAATTCTATAAGCTGAATAATCAAAATAGGAAAATTGGAGCACTTAGTGGCAAATGAGGACTTTGATGAAATTGACTTCTCTGAAATAAGGGAAAAGAAAACGTAGAAATTAACTGTGTTGGAGCCACAGTTTAATTATATATTTAAATAGTAGCAGGCAGAAAAGAAGGGGACAATAAATGCATTAAAATATATTTAGATAATAGAAAGCACAGGTACTGAACATGTGTAATTTTAAGGTACCGAAGAAAGGAAGAGGAGTATAAAAAGAAAAATGAGGAAATACATCAAAACATTAGAAGGACAAACAACTGAATAAATAAAAGAATAGATATGAAAGCAATTAAGGGGCACTACATTTTCAAGGATTATTTAAGAGTTTTCAAAGCCAACAGTGTAGTTAACCGGCTTCACAAATATTATGCTACAATAGCTCTAATTTTGAAGAATAATGAAAAAAATTCTTGGTAACTCAAAGCCAGCAAATGATGTAGAGAAAAAACAGTATGTGCTAAAACTTTATTTGTTGAATCAAATGTCACACAAATGTTTAAACTAGTAAAATAGTGTTATACGTATGTGCTCAACAATTGAGGAATAACTTTTAGCAGTGCTTACTTCCTCAAAACATAGCCTCTTGACAGATATTCTCACCTTTTCTATTTTTCAGTTTCTCTGTAGATTGTGTGTGTTGCTTTTCACTACATTTAATTTTTCTTATACATTTGAGATGGATTATGAATATAAAATTTTTTTGATTCTGTGGAAAATTGTGTTAAATTCAATTTATATGAGGCTAGTAGGGTAACTGTATAGCCAGCAAATATTGATCTATATTGTTTGAATTTTTAAGACCTTAAACTACAGATTATTACATTGTAAAATAAATTCTTTATTTTGCTTAGTCACAAGAAATTTATAAACTGAGATTTTCATGTGATTTTATGGAATTATAAAATCCCATACATGTTTCTTTAAAATGGATTATAAATATGTAATAAAATAGGCATGGTTATAGTACAATGCATGGTAATTTTCTTTAGAAATCTATTATTTATTAAGGGATTAATAATTTATGGAAATTCTTCCTAAAATAAATAAATCTGTAACATCTATAATACTTCACAAGATTTAGTATGTTTTATGCTGTTCACACTGTTTTGAAACTCCAACAGTATTCAGCAAATGGCCAGAAGAATAGTAGCACAGACTCCTGACTACCCAGAAGCCTTGTTGCATATGATACTGAGAATGGCATGGCAACTATCTCCTTGGATCTAAGGTCAGTGTCATCCTGAGCCTAATTTGGTTTAGCATTGGGATCTTCTTGGGGTTTTCTTATTTAAATTAACAGATTAATCTCCCCAAGGATTACAGGAGTCTTTTTATCTGTAAATACAGGTGATTTTCCCATCTTGGTCCCATTCACATCAATAAAGAGTGATTCCAAACACTTCTATTCCTGAGAGAACAAAAAAACAACAAAAGGACTATTTATTCCTTTAAAGAAAGAATATTAAAGTTTCACCTTAATATAATGTAGCAATAGTATGAATCCAATGAGGGGGGTTTTCCACTCTGAAATATTTTAACTACTAATGCAATTATATTTTAATAACTAATTCAAACATAAGTAGGTTATATATTTCTAAATATTGGAGCTGTTATTTTACAGGAGTTGTTAAAATATTCTTCTTGTGCAGCTAGACAATTTGTCCTTGGAATAGGTTATATAAAAGAAATGGGGAAATTCTGAAGATAAACTGGAGGCAGGGCTTATTAGAATGGAAGATATTGGGAAATAAATAAAAGTTTGGTCTCTCAGTAAAACTTATAGCAAACTTTCATCTTTCAGATGAAAGAAAGAAACTCACCATTTTTCTAAACATATTTGAATCAGACTGTATACATATAATGCTATGTGAGATGAAAAAGTAACATAATTCCAGTACTTTGGGAGGTTAAGGCAGGAGGATTATTTGAGACCAGGAATTTGAGACCAGCCTGGGGAACACAGTAAGACCTGGTCTCTAGAAAAATATACAAAAACTGGTTGGGTATGTTGTCAGGCACCTGTAGTCCCAGCTATATGGGAGGCTGAGGTGGGAGAATTGCTTGGGCCTGGAAGGACCAAGTTGCAGTGAGCTGTGATCATGCCACTGCCCTCCAGTCTCAGCAACACACCAAGAACCTGTCTTTAAAAAAAAAAAAAAAAAAAAAAAAAAGTGGCAATAACACACCAAGAACCTGTCTTTAAAAAAAAAAAAAAAAAAAAAAAAAAAAAAAAAAAAGTGGCAATAAGGTTTATTTTAAGCTAGTAACGGAAATTCAATGTTCTTTTGGTCCCTAAATCTAAAGCAATTAAAATAAGAATTAAAGATATATTAGCAATTTCTTAAGTCAAAAACAAACAAAAAAACCCACAAATACACAAAAGCTTGAGTCTTATAAATCTTTCCTGTCCATAATTACTGGCACTCATCATCATTTACATTCCCATTTCCAATCATTTTATTCTTCATTTCACACTTATAATTTATTCTTTCTTTATGCCTGGAATTATAGCCTCTGCTTTTTCCTTAACTCTTACTATTTTTAAATATAGTGACTTCCTTTTAAGAGTCTCCAATGTGTCTGTTAAACTTTACATGAAATGAAGGTAAACATTGCTTATGATTCATGATTTATTAGATGTGAAAGTCTATGAGCCATATTTTCAAATAAGATTTTAAGCTAAATCTGCAACAAGGTATGACAAGAATGAGTGGCTTTCAGAGACTATAACTGCACTGTTGAAATGTGATTGATCCATTATAAAATAATTAATACCTTTAGCCATATATTTAATATATGCATTTCCCTATTTATCTTAAGAAATAAAATGCTGATTACTAAAAAATTCTTTTTTAAGAAAATTGATCAAAATATTTGATAGTAATATAGTTAAAACCATGTATATCTTTTCAGGGACACAAAATCATTGTAATTTCAATGACATAAATGAAAGTTTAAAAAGTTATTTATGGGACTAGCATTCTTCTGATACAAAAATCAAGGACACAACAAAAAAAGAAAGCTACAGGCCAATATTACTGGTGAACATAGATAAAGAGCTAAACAAAATGCAAGCAAGCTGAATTCAACAACACATTAAAAAGATCATTCACCATGATCAAGTGATATTCATTCCAGGGATGTAGGATGTTTTATAACATATGCAAATCAATAAACGTAACACATCATATTAACAGGACTGAGAAAAAACAATATGATCATTTCCATAGATGCTGAAAAACCATTTGATAAAATGCTTTATGATTTAAAACCCTCAAAAAACTGGCTATAAAAGGAACATACCTCAAAATAATAAAGACCATATATAACAAACCCACACCCAACAGCATACTAAATTGGGAAAAGCCTTTCCTCTAAGATCTGGAACATGAGAAGGATGCCCACATTCACCACTGTTACTCAACATGATACTGAAAGTCCTTGTCTGAGCAATTAAACAAGAGTAAGAAATAAAGGGCATCCAAATTGGAATCAAGCTCAAATCAGCCTCGGATGCAAATGACAAGAGCTTAAATTTAGTAAAGCCTAAAGACTCCACCAAAAAACTTTAAAAACTGATAAACAAATTCAGTAAAGTTGCATGGTATAAAATCAACATACAAAAGTAGTAGCATTTACATACACTAACAGCAAACAATTTGAAAAAGAAATCAAAGCACAATTTTATTTACAATAGCAACAAAGAGTATCAGATAACTAGGAATCAACTTAACTAAATATAAAAAGATCTATACAAAAAGCCATAAAGCATTGATGAAACAAATTAAAGAGTATATACAAACATGGAAAGATAGTTTATGCTCATGAACCAAAAACTTAATATTGTTAAAAACAATTTACACATTCAATACCATCCCTATCAAAATACCAATGACAGTCTTCACAGAATAGTAAAAGCAATCCTAAAATTTATATGGAACCACAGAAGACCCTGAATAGCCAAAGCAATCCTAAGTAAAAAGAATAAAGCTGGACGCATGACACTACCTGATTTGAAAATATGCTATGAAATTATAGTTTTCAAATCAGCATGGCACTGTCATAAGAACAGAAACATAGACTAACGAGACCAAAAAGAGAACCAGATATAAATCCATACATTTTACAGCCAACATTTTGTCGACAAAGGCACCAAGATACACAATAGGAAAACAGCAATCTCTTCAATAAATGGAGCTGAGAAAACTGGATAACCATGTGCAGAATAATAAAATTGGATCCCTGTCTCTCACCATATACAAAAATCAAATCCACATGAATGAAAGATGTGAATCTAAGTCCCCAAACCATGTAACTACCAGAAAAAAATTGTTAAAGAAACATTCCAGGACATTTATCCGGGCAAAGACTTTTTGTGTAAGATCTCAAAAGCAGACAACAAAAGCAAAAATACATATATGTAATGATATCAAGCTAAAAGTGTTTTGCACAGCAAAGAAAACAATCAACAAAGAAACATAATCCACAGAGTGGAAGAACATATTTGCGAACTCTCCATCTGAAAAAGATTAATAACCAGAATATATAAAGAGCTCAAACAATACAAAAAAAAATCCAGCTTAAAAATGGGCAAAACACCTGAATAGATATTTCTTAAAAGAAGACATACAAATGGCCAGTAGACACATAAAAAATGTTCAACATCACTAATTATCAGGAAAATGCAAATCAAAGCCACAGTAAGAGATAATCTCACCCCAGTTAGAATTACTTTTGTCAGAAAGAGGGAATAGCACATGTTGGTCAGGATGTGGAGAAAAGGGACCCCACATACACTGTTGATGGGAAAGTAAGGTAGTACAGCCACTATGAAAAACAGTGTGGAGCTAAAAGCCGAAAATAAAACCTCTAAAAGCTAAAAATAAAACTACATATGATCCAGCAGCAATTACGCTACTGGATATATACCTACAAAAAAGAAAATTGGTGTATTAAAGGGATAGCTACTCTTCTGTGTTTATTGCAGCACAATTAATACCCAAAATATGGAATCAATCCATTGATGTCTATCAATGGATAAATGAATAAAGAAAATGTTATATATATATATATATATATATACACACACACACACACACACAAGAATATTATTCAGCCATGAAAAAATGAAATCCTGTCATTTTCAGCAGTTTGGATGCAACTAGAGATCATTATATTCAGTGAAACAAGACAACCACAGAAAGAGAAATATTACATGTTCTCACTCTTATGTGGATTTCATAAAGATAGAGAGTAGATTTGTGATTATCAGAGGCCAGGTGGGGCTAGGAGAAGGAAGGGATATAAAGGAGTTGATTAATTGATATGAATATACAGTTATATAAAAGATATAGGCCATGGTGTTCAATAGATCAATAAGGTGACTATAGTTAACATTAATCTATTGTACATTTCAAAATAGCTTGAAGAGAATAATTTAAATGTTCCCAGCATGAAGAAAAGGTAAATATTTAAGATGATTGATAGCTTAATTACCCTGCTTTGATTATATAAATGCATCAAATTATCCCATGTACCCTCAAAATATATACATCTATTATGTATCAATAAATACATAAAAACACATTAGGCTGAAAACTATTAAGGTTCTGGGTGATTTTATCTTTTTCCTGTCGTAGTTTTGTTTGTTTGTTTTTAATTTGGCAGGCAGTTTTTCTGGAGGCAGAATTGAGTCAAAGCTGAGCTTTATTCCTTTTGAAGGTTTTTTTGGTCTTTTTTCCCTTTATTTCTAACATTTAGTGCCCTAAGTAAAGCCTTGGCTATTTATCAGGACCCTCATTCTTGGTGTCATGCGAATTTCATTTTTTTTTCCCTCCAGCTTTTGTAAGTCTGCTTTTGTCTAAACTTTTACAATGACACTTTTACTTTAGAATTCATAATTGTCTCAAGGAAAAAAGCAGCTCCCCCAATTGAATTTAGCTCTCTTGCTTCAACTTTTCATTTTCTTCTAAGAAAGCTCACTGCCTCGATAACTCTCCAACACTGTCAGACAGACATCACTGTTCCCCACTCCCCACTAGGTTTTCTAATTTTTCTCTTCAGGAGAATTAGATTCAAGCAACATAAAGCAGTCATTGCTTAACGGTATAAATGATCATGTTTGATTTAACAAGCGCATCAATATATGTTTACGGTAGAAATTTTAGAAACTATAAGTTAATAAAAGTAACAAAATAAAAGCACATAGAATTAAATCACACAGAACTAATTACTATGGAGATATACTAGCTAGTGACCATGAAGATGATACTGTTTCATATGTATATATTTAAATTTTATCCTTACACCGTCAAATGACCAAATTAGTAGAAAGACAAGGATCAATGTCTTGAGTTTCCTCTTTATTGTTAAGAGTGCTGATCTAAGAATCTTAAATTAGGCCAACCTAATCTAAGTTTGTCAGTCCTGCTTCTAAAATCAACCCAAACAAACCCTAAAAGGGCTTTAATAGTCCACATATTTAAAAATCTATGCATCTCCTGCTATTGATTCAGGTGGCTCCCACACAGTTTCTATGTTGAAAGCAGGTCCTGCACAATCAGATGCTTTTTTGTTCTTTACTGCAATGATTCTTTTGACCTAGACTTTGCCTTTGAAGGATACAACTACAGTGGTAAAGGGTGAACTGCCATTCTGTTCTATTCCTCTGAATATGACAAGGATGCCTGATTTAATCACCTGCTATTCCTGAACCAGTTTCTCACTCAACATCTAGATTTTGTTGTTGGTCTTAGGTCAACAATACAGATCATTCATTTGCACAGCTACAGGGCCCTTGAAATGTTTGCATTTGTGTTTGTTTGCTTTTAGATCTCAGCTGCAAAAAATGAGGAAGTTCCTGAATATCTTATATCTTTTCTCACAAAGAACTTGTTCCTTATTTTCCTTTCTTTTTTTTTTTTTTTTTTTTTTTTTTTTCTTTCTGTATGCCCTTTCAAATGTTTGCAGATTTGTCAACTTTTTCACCAGTCACCATTGCTGCCAACCAAGAGTCTGAGTGACAGCATAAAATTACCACACCTAGAAACATCATATATTGTTCAACAAAAAGCCAGAGTACTCTGGGTTTTTTTGTTTGTTTGTTTGTTTTTTTAACAGAGTCTTGCTCTGTCATCCAGGCTAGAGTACAGTGGTGTGATCTCGGTTCACTGCAAACTCCGCCTCACGGGTTCAAGAAGTTCTCTGCCTTAGCCTCCTGAGTAGCTGGGATTATAGGCGCCTGCCACTGTGCCCAGCTAATTTTTATATTTTTAGTAGAGATGGGGTTTCACCATCTTGGCTAGGCTGGTCTTGAACTCCTGACCTGGTGATCCACCCACCTCAGCCTCCCAAGGTGTTGGATTATAGCCCCGCCAAGAGTAATCTTTTAAAATAGTGTATCTGAACATGTTTGCCAATTCAGAGCTTAAAATCCTTTACCATCTTCCTGCTATCCGTAGCATAAAGTCAATACTCTTTAACATACCTAGAAGAGACTACCGATTCAGTCTCTACCTAAATTTATCATTTTATTTCATCACAGGCCTCTTTTCAAGCTCTTCACACTGCCCTTGAATACTTCAGATTTCCAAGTTCTGCATACTTACCTGACTTCTTCCTTTCTTCACAGCTTTGTACAGGATTTTGTGTTTCTCTCTATTTCCATGTGGTCATCCTTCCTAACTCAGCCCAAGCATTATATTCCAAAGGAATTTCCTGATTTGCTGTCTGCAGATTCTTTTTATGGCTGCATAGTATTCCATGGTGTATATATACCACATTTGCTTTATCCAGTCTATCATTGATGGGCATTTAGGTTGATTCTATGTCTTTGCTATTGTGAATAGTGCTGCAATGAACATGCATGTGCATATGTCTTTGTCATAGAATGATTTATAGTCCTTTGATTATATACCCAGTAATGGGATTGCTGGCTAAAATGGTATTAATGTCTATAGGTCTTTGATGAATCACTACAGTTTTCCATAATGGTTGAACTAATATACACTCCTACAAATAGTGTAAAATGATTCCTTTTTCTCCACAACCTTTCCAGCATATATTTTTCTTTTTTGACTTTTTTAATAATAGCCATTCTGACCGGTGTGAGATTGTATTACATTGTGGTTTTGATTTGCATTTATCTAATGATCAGTGATGTTGAGCTTTTTTTCATATGTTGGTTATCCACATGTATGCCTTCTTTTGAAAAGTGTTTGTTCACATCCTTTGCTCACTTTTTAATGGGTTTTTTTCTTGTAAATTTGTTTAAGTTCCTTATAGATGCTTGATATTAGACCTGTGTCAGATAGATAGATTCCGAAAACTTTCTCCCATTCTGTAAGTTGTCTGTTAACTCTGTCTATAGTTTCTTTTGCTGTGCAGAAGTTCTTTAGTTTAACTAGATCCAGTCTTGGGAGGGTATATAAGTTCAGGAACTTATCAATTTCTTCTAGTTTTTCTAGTTTATGTGCATAAAGGTTTTTATGGTATTCTCTGATTATTGTTTCTATTTCTGTGGGGTCAGTGGTAATATCCCCTTTATAATTTTTGATTGTGTTTATTTGAATCTTCTCTCTTTCTTATTCATTAGATTAGCTAGTGTTCCATCTATTTTATTAAATTTTTCAAAAAAATCAGCTGCTGGATTCATTGATCTTTTGAGGGATTTTTGGTATGTCTATCTCCATGAGTTCAGCTCTGATCTTGGTTATTTCTTGTCTTCGGCTAGCTTTGGGGTTTATTGCTCTTGGTTCTCCTGTTCTTTTAGCTGTAATCTTAGTTTGCTAACTTGAGATCTTTCTAGCTTTTTGATGTGGGCATTTTGTGCTATACATTTCCCACTTAACACTGCTTTTGATGTGTTCCAAGATTCTGGTATGCTGTATATTTGTTCTCATTAGTTTCAAGGAACTTTTTGATTTCTGCCTTAATTTCATTGTTTAGCTCAAAGTCATTCAGGTCAGGAGCAGGTTAATCACTTTCCATGTAGTTGTATGGTTTTGAATAAATTTCTTAATCTTGAGTTCTAATTGTAACGCACTGTGGTCTGAGAAACTGTTATGATTTCTGTTCTTTTGCATTTGCTAAGAAGTGTTTTACTTCTGATTATGCGGTCAGTTTTAGAGTAAGTGCTGTGTAGTGATGAGTAGAATGTATAGTATGTTGTTTTTCAGTGGAGAATTCCGTAGATACCTAAAGTTTACTTGATCTGGATCTGAGTTCAGGTCCTCAATATCTTTGTTAATTTTCTGTCTCAATTATCTGTCTAATATTGACAGTGGGGTTTTAAAGTCTCCCACTAATATTGTGTGGGAGTTTAAGTCTCTTTGAAAGTCTCTAAGAACTTGCTTTATAAATCTGGGTGCTCCTGTATTGAGTGTGTATATATTTAGGATAGTCAGCTCTTCTTGTTGAATTGAACCCTTTACTATTACTTCTTTGTCTTTGTTGATCTTTTGTGGTTTAAAGTCTGTTTTGTCAGAAACTAGGATTGCGATCACTGCTTTTTTTCTGTTTTCCATTTACTTGGTAAATTTTCCTCCATCGCTTGATTTGAGACTATGTGGGTCTTTACATGTGAGATGAGTCTCTTGATAGCATACCAATTGGTATTGGCTCTTTAGCCTGCCAATCTCTGTCCTTTAAATGGGGCATTTAGCTTAGTTACATTTAAAGTTACTATTGTTTTGTGTGGATTTGATCCTGTCATCATGATGCTAGCCGGTTATTTTGCAGACGTGTTTTTGTGGCTGCTTCACAGTGTCACTGGTCTGTATACTTCAGTGTGTTTTGGTAATGGCTGATAACAGTTTTTCCATTCCAAATTTAGAGCTTTCTTCAGGAGCTCTTGTAAGGCAGGTCTGGTGACAGAATATTCCCTAAGCACTTTCTTGTCTGAAAAAGATCTTATTTCTACTCTTATGAAGCTGAGTTTGGCCAGATATGAAATTCTGGGCCAAACTAAGCTTCTTTAAGAATTTTGAACATTGGCCCCAATCTCTTCTGGCTTGCAGGTTTTCTGCTGAGAGGTCCTCTGTTAGTCTGATGGGCTTCCATTTGTAGATGACCTGGCCTTTCTCTCTGGCTGCCCTTAACATTTTTTCTTTGTTTTAGACCTTGGAGAATCTGATGGTTATGTATCTTGGGAATTATCTTCTTGTGGAGTTTCTTACTGGAGTCCTCTGCATTTCCTGAATTTAAATGTTGGCCTGCCTAGCTAGGTTAAGGAGGTTCTCTAGACGATTTCCTGAATTATGTTTCTCAAATTGGTTCCATTCTGCCTGTCTCTTTCAAGTGTCTCAGTCAGTCATAGATTTGGTCTCTTCCTAATCCCTTATTTCTCACAGGTTTTGTTCATTCCTTTGCATACTTTTTCCTTTTCTATTCACATCTACCTTGTTTCATAAAGACAGTCTTCAAGCTCTGATATTCTTTCCTCCACTTGGTCTGTTCTGCTATTAATACTTGTGATTGCATTGTGATATTTTTGTAGTGTGCTTTTCACCTCTATCTGGTAGGTTCTGTTTCTCTCTATTCTGGGTATTTTGGCTGTCAGCTTCTGCATTGTTTTATTGTGATTCTTAGCTTCCTTGCATTAAGTTACAATGTGCTCCTTTAGGTTAGCAAAGTTCATTGTTATCCACATCCTGAAGCCTACTTCTGTCATTTCAGCCATCTTAGCCTCAGTCAAGTTCCAAACCATTGCTGGAGAGGTGTTGCATCCATTTGATGGAAAGGTGACACTCTGGCTTTCTGAATTTTTAGCATGTTTGTACTGATTTTTTCTCAACTTTGTGGGCTTATCTACCTTTGATCCTTGAGGTTTCTGACCTTTGGATGGAGTTTTTGTGTTTGTTGTTATTTGTTTGTTTGTTTCCTTGTTTTTCTTTTAAAAGTCTGGCCACTCTTCCATAAGGCTGCTGCATTTTCCTGGGGGTTCACTCCAGACACTAGTCACCTTGTTTTTTTCAGTACCTGGAGATATCATCAGTGAAGGCTGTGAAACAGTGAGATGGCGACCTGCCACTTCCTCTGGAAGCTCTCTCCCAGGGGGATACTGACCGGTTGCCCCACCAAACACACCTGTAGAAGGTGGCTGGAGACCCCATTTGGGAGTTCCCAGGCAGGAAAAATGGGACCAGAACCTGCTTAAAGAAGGAGTCTGGCTGGGTTTTGTTAGAGAAGCTGTTTTGTGTTGAGGATCCCTACAGCCTCCAATCAGTTTGGACTCTCTAAAGCCTGAAGGATGGAGTGGTCGAGTTGACCAAACAGTAAAGATCCTGTCCCTCTCCCAGGCACTGTCCCAGGGAGAAATCAGATCTCAGTCCATAGAATACAAGCGGGTGGGGGTGGCTGGAGGCCTGGCTGGGAGGACTCACCCAGTGAGGAGGACTGGATCAGGGCACCACTTACAGAAGCAATTAGGTCACATTCTGGCAAGGCAGCCGTGCTGTGCTGTGGGGACACTTCCTCGTCCAGACCATTTGGACCCTCCAAAGCCTGCGGACTAGAATGATTGAGACAAACAAATAGTGGCCCACACATCCCCCTTGGGGGCTCTATCCCATGTCATGGCAGGCTCTACCTTGTTGCCAGTGGCTGGTTGAAATTCCAAGCCAGTGGGTCTTATTTTGTCAGGTGCTGTGGAAGTGGGGTCCGCAGACCGATACAACTCAGCCCCCTGGATTCAGTCCCTTCCCTAGGGGTATATGTGGACCTCCTGCCTTGCCTGAGTTATAGCCACCTTTACCAGGGATCCCAGGGAGGGATTATGTAAAGCTCCTGGGTCTCTGTGCAAGTCTGAGTAGCTGCTCTGCTGAGACTCCACACGGCTCTGTGTGTCTGACCCGAGTCCCTGATGATGTGAGCTCACAAGGAGATCTCCTGATTCTCGGGTTGCAAAGATCTGAGGGAGAAGCATGGTTTCCCCTTGGGTCACACATTCACTCATCACTTCCCTTGGCTGGAGGTTCACTTGGTTCCATGTTGCTCCCTGGTGGGCTGTTGCCCCACCTTGCTTTTCTTTGTCTCTGTGAGTTGAGTAGTTTCCCTGATTTTTCCCAATGTAAGTACCTGGATATTTCAGTTGAAGATACTGTATTCCCTCACCCCTTTCTTTCTTCTCAGTGAGTGCCATGCACTGCAGCTGCTTCTAATTGGCCATCTTTACCCCCACACCCTGCTTTTATATTATGAATCTGAAAATATAGAAGTTTGGTGGGGAATATAGCTATGAGCAAAGAGTACTGCTTACTTCATCCCTCATAATGCTTCTTAAAGGAAAGTCAAACATTTTTATACCTATCATAAGAAAGTGTAGTGAGTGTTGTCTTCAGAGAAATGCTATGAGTGGAGGCAGTAGTTTGTGATCTCATCTAAAATGTGAAAATCTCCCAGAAGAAATTACATATCAAATGAATTGTTAAAGGTAGATGGTGATGAGTGTTCTAAACAGAAGTAGTAGATTGTTTCAAAGTTTAGAAGTAAAGAAAGAAAGTCAAGCATTCAGGAGATTGAAAAGGGAAATAAGATTGTGCCTATGGAGGGAAGCAGAGGCAAATCATAGAGGAACTGGAATAGTGGTAAGGTGTTTGGGGCATGCCTTGAAGGTAGCTGGAGAGCATGAAGGTTTTTAACTATTAATACTGGTAGTGATGTTATCTGAATGTAACTTAAGAAATAAAAATCTACATTTCTTTCTGTAGTGCAAAAAACTATAGCAGAACAGTTATACTGATACGAGATTTGAGGAACCTGACTTAGAGGCAATGGTGTAAGTAAGAGATACAAGCTTTTTAAATCTGATAATGGCAGTGGAGATTTAAAGAGGTAGAGTTAGAAAGATATTGTTCCCAGTTACTGAGACTCTTTTCTTTTCAAGCAGAATTAGTAGAACATCTGATAGGATACCTGTGAGATAGCCACGGGTTGGTTTTTAATAAGCATTTGGTGCACAAGCCTGAGCTTTTGGAGATATAATTAAACTGAAACTGTATATGACACACATTTGTTTTCATCTGCACTTTTCTGATTAAAAGTTAGATTGGAATATGCTGAAATCCATATTCTTTTCCAGTTCATTGAATTGCCTTGTATACTGATGCCTATTTATTTTATTATATTATGTTATTTGTTGTGTTCTCATTGATGGATATACATTATTACCTCATGTAATAATAATAATCTTTAGTAATTGAACATACACATGAACCAATAAACTGAAACACAAGCAGTAGCTATAAAAAAGATGGTAAATAAAGAGAAAATTAAATTTCCAAAATTTCAGAGGCAATATAGTTATTATTCCGTGGTTCTAACACTGATGTTTTCAAAGAGAGATTTGAGGTGTCTTCAAAGCAAAGCTCAGAATGTCAATTATGTTAAAGCAATGATTATGTTTTCATCGTGCCAGTCACATTCTCAATATGTGTGTTTGGAATAATAAAAAAAGACAATTTCATTGATTAATACCCTGATAAATATGTAAAGAGAAACATTAAAAAAGTTCATTTAACTTTCAGGTAGCTCTATTAAACAACCAGTCTTTAACACATATTCACTGAAGGTAGAAGGAAAGGCATTGATGATCTGGTGTCTCAAACATGCAATCTGTTACATAAATACACGTCAGAAGTTTATAATCAAGAATGTGATGACTAAAAAACTTATAAAAATAAAGATTGTTTTTACAGTAATACTCAGCAAAAAGGGAAGAGATTGAGGGTGTAAAGAAAGAAAATTAGTCACCTCAATTCCATAGATAATGCACTTAATAGTATGAACTGTATATTGGGAAACATAATTAAGTAGACCAAGATAATAATGGTACATTACTAATTGATGTAAGACAATATTTTCAAATGAAGTTTACATTATAGTGTGATTAATCTTAATTGGATTTCAAAAAGGCTAAGGCAGAACTGCTCATATTGTATTTAGGATGTGAAGAGAGTTAAAGAGAGCTAATTTTTCATGTGCTATTTTAAGTAAAAAATTTGAGATATCCAAGAACAAAAGAAAACACAACATGTTTTTAAAGAATAACAGGGCAGACATTTGAATTTTCCTGTAGAAATTTTATTAAAGACACAGAAAAAGTGCCCTTGCAGATACTGGCAAAAGGTAGCAAATAAACAAAAGTTTTCCATTATAGTTAGAGTTACAGAATTTCAATTTTATCTGAAGTTTCCAGTAATAAATTATGTTTCAGGAAGTAGAGAATAGTTTTAAAAAAGCTAACCTTCAAAGAAGAGGTAACTTGAAAGATGTGATCAACTATAAAAGTCATCAAAGAGAGAAACAACATGAATCTTACCTACAGAGCATATTCCAAGAACAGGGGATTTTCTTCCCTCTTAAAGCAAATGTTCTCAAAAGGATTTATACTATGGCTGCCAGAACTAAAATAGTGAAGTCAGCAACTATGTATCTATCAATAAGCAGGGGTCATTGGAAAGAGTTAGAGGTGAAAATACCTTTAGATTTTTGTGGGACATATTTAACATATTTGATTTATATTCATAAGAAAGAGTATTGGCAATTCAAGCATGCATGTAAAAAGATGCGTAGTGTAAAAATAAAAGAGATCATCAGACAATAAATAAACTATTTTAAAAATCTCAAAGTAAGTACGAGGAGTATTTGTTTTCATATCAAAATAAGTGTTGTGCTAAAAAAATAAAATCAATAATGCTTAATATATTTCAGGATGAGTATGTGTGTGTTTATATTTTGTATAAGGATATAAGCTTTTCCTACATTTTACTATATATGTTTAACCCATAAAAATATGTTCTTGGTGGCTATCTTATTAGTCATATGATTTTGATGACAAGAAATGCAGGTGACAAATTTTTGTGTTCCAGACTTCATCTTTCATGTTTTATATTTTTCTCTAAGTTATTTAAACTATACCTGATCCATATCTTCAAATCAAAGTTGGAAATAATGTTGTTATTAAAATTAAATGAATTAAGGAAATTCATTCTATTGAAAGTACTGAATTTTGAATTTTTAAAATCTTTGCCAATTTGCTAAATGCCTATATAATATTTCCCTTGGCATGCATGTATTCAGAAACCTGACTTAGTGTAATTATGACAAATATATTAAATAATACTTTGAACTTAACAGTGTATCAGTTTACACACTCAATTAGAGAGACAACACACATTGTAAATGAAACAGAATCCAAACACATTGTTAATGTTGAGTACACTACTAATACAATATGTATAATATAAATTATATACGAAAATGGAAAAATTTGTGTAGTATGACAATGGCATTATACTAGACCAGAAAGTGTACAAAAAATGTTATGTATAATTCTGAGGTATTTTACCTTGGAAAGATAGTGAAGCTTATTTTCTACATTTTTTGGCATTCTTAGTATTTATTGAATGTGCCCAAGAGTATTTCAAAGATGTAAGAAGTATTTTGAGTTGAACTAAATTTAGAAAACAATGTAACAAAAGAGAAAATTTTAAACAATTTATTTATAGTCAGTGTTTAGCTTCCACTTGAGAGTGAGAATATACAGTGTTTTGTTTTCTGTTCCTGCATTAGTTCACTTAGGTTAATGACCTCCAGCTACATCTATATTGCTTCAAAGGAAAGTATCTTATGCTTTTTATGGCTGTGTAGTATTCCATGATGTAGATGTACCACATTTGCTTTATCCAGTCTACCATGGATAGACATTTAGGTTGATTACATGTTTTTGTTATTGTGAATGGTGTCTGATGAATATACACATGCATATGTCTTTACGGTAGAACAATTTGTAGTCCTTTGGGTATACCCACTAATGGGATTGCTGGGTTGAATGGTAGTTCATTTTTAAGTTCTTTGAGAAATCACCAAACTGCATTCCACAGTGGCTGAAATGATGTAAATTCCCGCCAGCAGTGTATAAACATTACCTTATCTCCACATTCTCTCCAGCACATTATTTTTTGGCTTTTTAGTAATAGCCATTCTGATTTGTGTAAGACAGTATCTCATTGTGGTTTTGATTTTCATTTCTTCAGTGTTTGGTGATTTTGAGTCCTTTTCCATATGCTTGTTGGCCATGTGTATATCTTCTTCTGAAAAGTGTCTGTTCCTATATTTTTCTCACTTTTTAATGGAGTTGTTTGGTTTTTGCTTGTTAATTTGTTTATGTTTCCTGCATATTCTGGATATTAGATCTTTGTCAGATGCATAGTTTTTAAATATTTTCTCCCATTGTGTGGATTGTCTATTTACTCTGTTTATAGTTTCTTTTGCTGTGAAGAAGCTCTTCAGTTTAATTAGATTCCATTTGTCAACTTCGTTTTGTTTCATTTGAGACAGGTCTTGCTCTGTCGTCCAGGCTGGAGTGCAGTGTCATGATTATGATTCATTGCAGCCTCGACCTCCTGGCCTCAAGCCAATTTTTGTTTTTGTTGCAATTGCTTTTGGCTTGTCTGTATTAAAAGTTTTGTCAGAGCTAGAATGGTATTTCCTAGGTTTTTTTCCAAGGGTTTTTATAGTTTTAGGTTTTACCTTTAAGTCTTTAAATGATCTTGAGTTGATTTTTTAATGTGGTGTAAGGAAGAGGTCTAGCTTCAGTCTTCTGCATATGGCTAGTCAGCTCTTCCAGCACCATTTATTGAATAAAGGAGTTCTTTCTCCATTGATGGTCAAAATGAATTAGATCCATGTCCCCAACCAAATTCCATGTAGAATTGTAATCCCCAATGTTGAAGGTAGGGCCCGGTGAGAGGTGATTTGATCATGAGGGTGGAGTTCTCATAAATGGTTTACCACCAGCTCCCCTTGGTACTGTATAGTGAGTGAGTTCTCATGAGATCTAGTTATTTAAAATGTGTAGTACCTCCATCCTCTCTCTCTTCCTTCTCCCCTGGCCATGAACAATGTGCCGGCTTCCCCTTAACCTTTCACCATGAATCAGAATTTCCCAAGGCCTCCTCAGAAGCTATTTCTGTGCAGCCTGCAGAACTGTGAGCCAATTAAACCCCTTTTCTATATAAATTACCCAGTCTTAGGTATTTCTTTATAGCAATGCAAGGAGAGACTAATACACTTGTTTTTGTCAATTTTGTGAAAGACTAGATGGTTGTAGGTGTGTGGATTTATTTCTGGGTTCTCTATTATGTTTCATTGGTCTTTGTGTTTTTGTACCAGTATTATTCTATTTTGTTTAGTGTAGCTTTGCAATATAGCTTGAAGTCAGGCAATGTGCCTTCAGCTTTTTTTTTTTTTTTTTCCTTCTTCATATTTCTCTGGCTATTTGGGCTATTTTTGGTTCCTACAAATTTTAGAATAGTTTTTTTGTTCCAATTCTGTAAAGAATGCCATTGGTACAATCCTAAGCAAAAAGAACAAAGCTGAAGGCATCACGCTACCTGACTGTAAACTATACTACAGGGCTACAGTAACCAAAACAGCATGATAGTGTTACCAAAACAGATATATAGACCAATGGAACAGAATAGAGGCCTTAAAAAATAATGCCACACATCTACAGTCATCTGATCTTTGAAAAACCTGACAAAAACAAGAAATTGGGAAAGGATTCCCTATTTAATAAATGGTGCTGGAAAAACTGGCTAGCTATATGTAGAGAGCTGAAACTCGATCCCTTCCTTACGCCATATACAAAAATTAACTCAAGATGGATTAAAGACTTAAATGTAAGATCTAACAGCATAAAAACCCTAGAAGAAAATCTAGGCAATACTATTCAGGACATAGGCATGGGCAAAGATTTCATAACCAAAACACCAAAAGCAATGGAAACAAAAGCCAAAATTGACAAATGGGATCTAATTAAATAAAAGAGCTTCTGCATAGCAAAAGAGACTATTATAAGAGTGAACAGGCAACCTACAGAATGGGAGAAAATCTTTGCAATCTACCCACCTGACAAAGAGCTAATATCCAGAATCTACAAAGAACTTAAACAAATTTACAAGAAAAAAGCAAACAACCCCATCAAAAAGTGGGCAAAGGATATGAACAGACATGTCTCAAAATAAGACATTTATGCAGCCAACAGACATATGAAAAAATGCTCATCATCACTGGTCTTCAGAGAAATGCAAATCAAAAACACAATGAGATACCATCTCATGCCACTTAGAATGGTGATCATTAAAAAGTCAGGAAACAACAGATGCTGTAGAAGATGTGGAGAAATAGGAATGCTTTTACACTGTTGGTAGGAGTGTAAATTAGTTCAACCATTGTGGAAGACAGTGTGGTGATTCCTCAATGATCTAGAACTAAAAATAACATTTAACCCAGCAATCCCATTACTAGATATATGTCCAAAGGATTATAAATCATGCTACTATAAAGACACATGCACACCTATGTTTATTGTGGCATTATTTACAATAGCAAAGATTGGAACCAACCCAAATGTCCATCAATGATAGACTGGATTAAGAAAATATGGCACATATACAGCATGGAATACTATGCAGCCATAAAAATGGATGAGTTCATATCCTTTCCAGGGATATAGACAAAGCTGGAAACCATCATTCTAAGTAAACTATCACAAGGACAGAAAGCCAAACACCACGTGTTCTCACTCAAAGGTGGGAGTTGAACAACAAGAACACATGGATACAGGGTGGGGAACATCGCACACAGAGTCTGTCGGGGGGTTGGGGGTAGGGGGAGGAATAGCATTAGGAGAAATACTTAATGTAAATGATGAGTTGATGAATGCATCCAACCAACATGGCACCTTTATACCTATGTGACAAACCTGCACGTTGTGCACATGTATCCTAGAACTTAAAGTATAATAAAATTTTTTTAAAAAGAATGTCATTGATAATTTTATAGGAATAGCACTGAAGTTTTAAATTATTCTAGGAGTATAGTCATTTTAAAAATATGATTCTTCTTATATATGAGCACAGAATGTTTTTCCATTTGTTTGTGTCATCTCTGATTTCTTTCAGAGGTTTTTTGTCATTCTTGTTGTAGAGATCTTTCACCTGCCTACTTAGCTGTATTCCTACATATTTTATTTATTTATTTATTTATTTATTTATTTATTATTTATTTGGTGTGGCTATTTTGAATGGGATTGCATTCTTGATTTGGCACTATCAGTGCATAGAAATGTTACTGATTTAATAAATTGATTTCATCTCCAGAAACATTGCTGAAGTTGTTTGTCAAGTTTAGGAGATTTTAGGCTAAAACTATGGGGTTTTCTGGGTATAAAATTATGTCATCAGCAAACAGAGATAGTGTGACCTCCTCTCCTCCTATTTGGATGCCTTTTTTTTTTTTTCTTTCTCTTGCCTAATTGCTCTGGCTAGGACTTCCAGTACTATGTTGAACAAGAGTGGTAAGAGTGGGCATCCTTACTTTGTTCTGGTTCTCAAGATAAATACTTCTGTCTTTTGCCCATTCAGTATGATATTGGTTGTGGGTTTTGCATAGATGGTTCTTATTATTCAATGCCTAGCTTATGGACATAGAGAAGAGAACAATAGACACCCAGGCCTACTAGAGGGTGGTGGGTGGGAGGAGGGTTGGAATCAAAAAGTACCTATTGAGTGGTATGCTAATTACCTGCTGACAACATAATATGTACACCAAACCCCTGAGACAAGTAATTTATCTATAGAGTAAATCTGCAGATATACTCCTGAATCTAAACTAAACTAAACTAAACTAAACTAAATAAATAATAAAATAAAATAGTTTATTTAAATCAAAACCACATAAGCAAACATCTGTCTTGTTCTGTTATCAGCATGGCAGCTAAGCTACCTCTTTTCTAACACTGCTTCTAACTTTCTCCTCCACACTGAAGTTACGGTCATTATTTTCCTGATAGAAGACAGAACATGAGGTTATCACACCCAAATGTGTAAATAATTACATTAAATATAAAGTTATAAAGAGTCCAATTAAAAAGCAATGATTGTCATGGTAGATAAAAAGGCAAAAGCCAACTACATGATACATATAGGAAAGCAAATTTAAATGCAAAAGCACAAATATATTTAAATTTAAAGGATGAAAAAGATATGCTATGCGAGTACTAGCCAAAAGAAAGCTAGATTAGCGAAATTAATATTAGACAAAAGTACTAAATCTGACAAAGAAACAACAACAAAAAACTATAAGTCAATATCTCTGGTGAACACAGATCCACAAATTATTTTAATAAAATATTAGCAAACCAAATTCAACAGTACATTGAGAAAGTCAGTCACCATAATCAAATGAGATGCACCCCTGAATCCAAGGATAATTCAACATACACAGATAGAAAAACATGATACATAGCATTAACAGAATGAAGGACAAAGCTATATAATCATTTCAATAGAATCAGAGAAAGTATTTGACACAATTCAACATGCCTTTATAATACAAACCTTCAAACATTAGGAACAGAAGAAATGTACCTCAACACAATAAAGTCTATACATGACAAACCCACAGCTAACATCACACTGAACAAGGAAAAATTCAAAGCTTTTCCTCTGAGCTCTGGAACAAGACAATAATGTCCATTTTCACTACTTCTACCCAACACTGTACTGAATGTCCTAGTCAGAGTAACTAGGCAAGATAAAGAAATAAAAGTCATCTAAATTAAATAGGAGGAAGTTAAGCTGTCCCTGTTTGTAGATGACATATATTATATACAAAGAACCTGAGAGACTCCAGTTAAAAGCTATTATAACTAATAAACAAATTCAATACAGTTCCATGATACAAAATAAACATACAAAAATCAATAGTGTTTCTATGTGTTAATAACAAACTCTCTGAAAAAGAAATCAGGAAAACAATCCCATTTCGATAGTGACAAATACATAAAATAACTAACAATTTTAAATGATGAAGTGAAAGATGTCTACAATGAAAACTATAAAACACTGATGGAAAAATTGAAGATACGAATAATCAGGGAGGTATTACATGTTCATGAACTATAATTAATGTTGTAAAAATGTTCATACTGCTTAAAGCAATCTACAGTGTAATTTCTATGAAAATTCTAATGACATTTTTCACATAAATGAAATGGAAAAAAAGATCATACAGAAAATGGAAAAAAATGTACACAGAACCACAAATGACTCTGAATAGCTAAAGGAATCTTCAGCAAAAGAATAGAGCTGAAGGCATCACACTATTTGAACTCAAAATATTCTATAAAGCTGTAGTAATCAAGACAGCATGGTACTAGCATAAAAACACTTAGACCAATAGAATAGAGTAGAGAACCCAGAAAGAAATCAACACATTTACAACCAACAAGTTTATGACAAAAGTGCCAAGAACATACACTGAGAAAAAGACAAACTTTTCAATAAATGGTGTTAGGAAAACTGGCTAGCTTCATGCAGATGAATTGCATGCTTATCTCTCACCATATACAAATATCAACTCAATGGATTAAAGACTTAAATGTAAGACCTGAAAATATAAAACTACTAGAAGAAAACATAGGGGAAATTCTTTATAACATAGGCTTAGGCAATAATTTACTGGAATTTACTACAAAAGAAAGTCTACAAAGCCAAAAGTAGAAAAAATATATTACATCAAATCAGAAGTCTTTTTCAGAGCAAAGGAAATGGTCAACAAAGGGGAGGCAAAACCTACAAAATGGGAAAAAATATTTCCAAACTGTACATCTGATAGTAGGTTAAATCTTAAATTTATAAAGTACCCAAACAATTCAGTAGCAAGAAAATAAACTATCCAATTTAAAAATGGACAAAATACCTGAATAGGCATTTCATACCAATGGCCAACAGGTATATGAAAAAATCCCCAACATCACTAATTATCAGAAAAATGCAAATCAATAATACAGTGAGATGTAATCTCACACTTATTAGAAAAGCTATCATTAAAAATATAAAAGGTAACAAATGTTGGTAAAGATATGGAGAGAAGGTGGAAATGTAAATTAAAATAGCCATTATGGAAAACAGTATAGAGGTTCCTGAAAATATTAAAATAGAACTACCATGTGATACAGTAATCCCACTACTGGGCATATATCTAAAGAAAGTGAAATCAGTATGTCAAAGTGATCTCTGTACCCTTATGTTTCTTGCAGCACTTTTAACAATAGCTAAGATATGAAATCCACCTATGTATCTATTTACAGATGAATGGATAAAGCAAATGTGGTATACAAATACAATGGAATACTATTCATCTGTTAAAAAGAATAAAATCTTGTCATTTGCAATAACATGGATGAACCTGGAGAGTATTATGTTAAGTAAAATAAACCAGGAAGAGAAAGCAAAATACGATGTAATCTCACTCATATGTGGCATCTAAAAATGCCGATTTCATAGAAGTAGAAATTATAATGATGGTAACCAGATGAATATGTAGGTAGAGGGGAGGAGAGATGTTGTTTAAGTAATATATAATTACACTTAGATAAGAGAAATATTTTAAAGCATTGTCCCAAATAAGCATAAATATAAAGACAGAAGGTACATAAGTGACTGCCTGGAGGCAGGGATTTGTGAGAGGAGAAATAGATGACGTGGTGGGGAGAAAGGGCAAATGACTGCTAATGGTTGTAGAGATTCTTTTTTATGTGATAAAAATGTTCTAAAATTGATTGTGGTGATCATGACAACGCTGTCAGCATACTTTAAACTATTGGATTACACACTTCAAATGGGTGAATTGTATGATACAAAAATTATATATCAATAAAGCTGTTTTTAAAAATTAAAATGTTAGGCAAAATTAATTTCATAGCAAGGGATACTAACAGGGAATAGAAGGTCATTTATTAACGATAAATATTTCAATTCACCAAGAGGGCATAAAATCTTAAATAATTACAAACTTCAGACCAGAGCTTCAAAATACATGAAGCAAAAGCTGAAAAGAATGTGAAGTAAAATGTAGAAATTCATAATTTTGGTCAATGGCTTAAACATTTCTCTCTCAATAATTGATAGAACAGATACATGACAATCTTTAATAATGTAGAAGCTTTAATCAATACTGTCAATCAAATTGAGGTAATTTACATTTCTAAAACACCCCCCCTTACTATGTCACCACATACATTCTTTCTAAGTGTTCATTAACATTTATCAAGAGGGACTACATTCAGAGTCATAATAAAAGGGCTACATTTAAAAGTCAGAGGTACTAAGGGAATAATATGGCAACATTACAAATAAATTAATGCTCACAATTTCAACAGCAGTGAAAAGGATAAATTGTTTGAAATAGACAAGTTACCAAAACTCACTCAAGAAGAAAACATTAATATGTATGTTCCCATATTAAATAAAGCACTTAAATTTGTGGTAAAAATTATTCCCACAAAGTAGCCTTCAGGTCCAGATAAATTTATGAGGGGATTCTACCAATTCTGTATGTATTTTTTCCAAAAGATTGAAAAGATGTCAGTACTGTCCAACTCATTCTATGAGTTCATCATTTATCTGAAACTAAAACCAGGAAAACTAATGTGTTACAACCGTAGAGTGAAAGCTACCAGAAAAAAAAAATGCTTATATTACATATGAAGCAGATGAACATTACCTGAAAATATACGGTGACAAGTTAAAATGTATGTCATGTCCTTTGCAGCAACAAAGATGTGGCTGGAGCCCATTATCCTAAGTGAATTAACTTAGAAACAGAAAACCAAATACCACATGTTATCACTCATAAGTTGGAGCTAAACATTGGGTACTCTTGGACATAAAGATGGCAACAGGAGATATTGGGGACTAATAAAGAGGGTAGGAAATATGGAGGGTGATGTTTGAAAAACTGTCTACTGAGTATTATGCTCACTCCCTGGGTAATGAAATATTTTGTATACTAAACCTCCACATCATGTAGTATACCCATGTAACAAACCTGCACGTGTACCCTCTGAATCTAAAAGTTAAAATTATTTTCAAAACATTAACATATAACTTAAGACAATCAATAGAATACCATAACAGAAAACTATAGATACAAATCCAAAAAATAAATAAAATAAATCAATGAACATTTCTCAATCCAGAAGAGGAAAATAAGAGGGAAAGATGAAAAGAACAGATGGGCAAAACAAAAAAAAATAAATAAACAATATATTTTAAACAAAACATATTAATGTTTACATTAAATATAAATAGTATAAACAGCTCACTAAAAGTAATTTCAAGAAAACTATAAACCAATATAAGTTATGAGCATAAATGACAAAATTCTTAATACAATTTTACCAACAATATATAAATCGATAAAATATTATAACCAAATGAAGTTTATCCCAGGAATGTAAGATTGATTCAACATTTTGGAACCAATGAATGTAAATCTTCATATTGATAGACTAAAAAAGTGAACACTTAGAGTCACATCTATGAATGCACTAAAAGTATTGTATAAATTCCACCTCCATCCCTAATAAAATTCTCACTAAACTAATAACAGCAGACAAATTTCTCAAGATGGTGAAGGGAATCTTTAAAATACAGTTAGCATTATCCTTAATGGTAGAAAAGTAATGTTTTACCTGTATTGTTAAGAACAATGAAAGATTTTACTCTCATCAGTTTTATTTAACATTGTATAGAGATTGCAGCAAGTTGAACAAGGCAAGAAAAAGATATACCTCTAAATTGGAAACCGTTAAGAAAAAATGTCTTTATTCAGAAACATAATTTTCAAATTTGAAAATTCCAAGGATGATCCTAAAGGGCCACTAGACTTAAAAAATGCAAATCAAAACCACAATGAGATACCATCTCACACCAGTTAGAATGGCAATCATTAAAAAGTCAGGAAACAACAGGTGCTGGAGAGGATGTGGAGAAATAGGAACACTTTTACACTGTTGGTGGGATTATAAACTAGTTCAACCATTATGGAAAACAGTATGGCGATTCCTCAAGGATCTAGAACTAGATGTACCATATGACCCAGCCATCCTATTACTGGGGATATACCCAAAGGATTATAAATCATGCTGCTATAAAGACACATGCACACGTATGTTCATTGTGGCACTATTCACAATAGCAAAGACTTGGAATCAACCCAAATGTCCATCAGTGACAGACTGGATTAAGAAAATGTGGCACATATACACCGTGGAATACTATGCAGCCATAAAAAAGGATGAGTTTGTGTCCTTTGTAGGGACATGGATGCAGCTGGAAACCATCATTCTTAGCAAACTATCACAAGAACAGAAAACCAAACACCGCATGTTCTCACTCATAGGTGGGAACTGAACAATGAGATCACTTGGACTCGGGAACAGGGACATCACACTCCGGGGCCTATTATGGGGAGGGGGATGGAGGGAGGGATTGCATTGGGAGTTATACCTGATGTAAATGACGAGTTGATGGGTGCTGACGAGTTGATGGGTGCAGCACACCAACATGGCACAAGTATACATATGTAACAAACCTGCACGTTATGCACATGTACCCTAGAACTTAAAGTATAATAATAAAATAAAAAATAAAAAAATAGGGGGGCGGAGCAAGATGGCCGAATAGGAACAGCTCCAGTCTCCAACTCCCAGCGCAAGCGACACAGAAGACCGGTGATTTCTGCATTTTCAACTGAGGTACTGGGTTCATCTCACTGGGGAGTGCCAGACGATCGGTGCTGGTCAGCTGCTGCAGCCCGACCAGCGAGAGCTGAAGCAGGGCGAGGCATTGCCTCACCTGGGAAGTGCAAGGGGGAAGGGAAGCCCTTTTCCTAGCCAGGGGAACTGAGACACACAACACCTGGAAAATCGGGTAACTCCCACCCCAATACTGCGCTTTAAGCAAACAGGCACACCAGGAGATCATATCCCACACCTGGCCGGGAGGGTCCCACACCCACGGAGCCTCCCTCATTGCTAGCACAGCAGTCTGTGATCTACCGGCAAGGCAGCAGCGAGACTGGGGGAGGGGCGCCCACCATTGCTGAGGCTTAAGTAGGTAAACAAAGCTGCTGGGAAGCTCGAACAGGGTGGAGCTCACAGCAGCTCAAGGAAACCTGCCTGTCTCTGTAGACTCCACCTCTGGGGACAGGGCACAGTAAACAACAACGAAAGCAGCAGAATACTCTGCAGACGCAAACGACTCTGTCTGACAGCTTTGAAGAGAGCAGTGGATCTCCCAACACAGAGGTTGAGATCTGAGAAGGGACAGACTGCCTGCTCAAGTGGGTCCCTGACCCCTGAGTAGCCTAACTGGGAGACATCCCCCACTAGGGGCAGTCTGACACCCCACACCTCACAGGGTGGAGTACACCCCTGAGAGGAAGCCTCCAAAGCAAGAATCAGACAGGTACACTCGCTGTTCAGCAATATTCTATCTTCTGCAGCCTCTGCTGCTGATACCCAGGCAAACAGGGTCTGGAGTGGACCTCAAGCAATCTCCAACAGACCTACAGCTAAGGGCCCTGACTGTTAGAAGGAAAACTATCAAACAAGAAGGACACCTACACCAAAACCCCATCAGTACATCACCATCATCAAAGACCAGAGGCAGATAAAACCACAAAGATGGGGAAAAAGCAGGGCAGAAAAGCTGGAAATTCAAAAAATAAGAGCGCATCTCCCCCGGCAAAGGAGCGCAGCTCATCGCCAGCAACGGATCAAAGCTGGAAGGAGAATGACTTTGACGAGATGAGAGAAGAAGGCTCAGTCCATCAAATTTCTCAGAGCTAAAGGAGGAATTACGTACCCAGTGCAAAGAAACTAAAAATCTTGAAAAAAAAGTGGAAGAATTGATGGCTAGAGTAATTAATGCAGAGAAGGTCCTAAACGAAATGAAAGAGATGAAAACCATGACACGAGAAATACGTTACAAATGCACAAGCTTCAGTAACCGACTCGATCAACTGGAAGAAAGAGTATCAGCGATTGAGGATCAAATGAATGAAATGAAGCGAGAAGAGAAACCAAAAGAAAAAAGAAGAAAAAGAAATGAACAAAGCCTGCAAGAAGTATGGGATTATGTAAAAAGACCAAATCTACGTCTGATTGGGGTGCCTGAAAGTGAGGGGGAAAATGGAACCAAGTTGGAAAACACTCTTCAGGATATCATCCAGGAGAACTTCCCCAACCTAGTAGGGCAGGCCAACATTCAAATCCAGGAAATACAGAGAATGCCACAAAGATACTCCTCGAGAAGAGCAACTCCAAGACACATAATTGCCAGATTCACCAAAGTTGAAATGAAGGAAAAAACCTTAAGGGGAGCCAGAGAGAAAGGTCGGGTTACCCACAAAGGGAAGCCCATCAGACTAACAGCAGATCTCTCGGCAGAAACTCTACAAGCCAGAAGAGAGTGGGGACCAATATTCAACATTCTTAAAGAAAATTATTTTAAACCCAGAATTTCATATCCAGCCAAACTAAGTTTCATAAGTGAAGGAGAAATAAAATCCTTTACAGATAAGCAAATGCTTAGAGATTTTGTCACCACTAGGCCTGCCTTACAAGAGACCTTGAAGGAAGCACTCAACATGGAAAGGAACAACCGGTACCAGCCATTGCAAAAACATGCCAAAATGTAAAGACCATCGAGGCTAGGAAGAAACTGCATCAACTAACGAGCAAAATAACCAGTTAATATCATAATGGCAGGATCAAGTTCACACATAACAATCTTAACCTTAAATGTAAATGGACTAAATGCTCCAATTAAAAGACACAGACTGGCAAACTGGATAAAGAGTCAAGACCCATCAGTCTGCTGTATTCAGGAGACCCATCTCACACGCAGAGACATACATAGGCTCAAAATAAAGGGATGGAGGAAGATTTACCAAGCAAATGGAGAACAAAAAAAAGCGAGGGTTGCAATACTAGTCTCTGATAAAACAGACTTTAAACCATCAAAGATCAAAAGAGACAAAGAAGGCCATTACATAATGGTAAAGGGATCAATTCAACAGGAAGAGCTAACTATCCTAAATATATATGCACCCAATACAGGAGCACCCAGATTCATCAAGCAAGTCCTTAGAGACTTACAAAGAGACTTAGACTCCCATACAATAATAATGGGAGACTTCAACACTCCACTGTCAACATTAGACAGATCAACGAGACAGAAAGTTAACAAGGATATCCAGGAATTGAACTCATCTCTGCAGCAAGCAGACCTAATAGACATCTATAGAACTCTCCACCCCAAATCAACAGAATATACATTCTTCTCAGCACCACATCATACTTACTCCAAAATCGGCCACGTAATTGGAAGTAAAGCACTCCTCAGCAAATGTACAAGAACAGAAATTATAACAAACTGTCTCTCAGACCACAGTGCAATCAAACTAGAACTCAGGACTAAGAAACTCAATCAAAACCGCTCAACTACATGGAAACTGAACAACCTGCTCCTGAATGACTACTGGGTACATAACGAAATGAAGGCAGAAATAAAGATGTTCTTTGAAACCAATGAGAACAAAGATACAACATACCAGAATCTCTGGGACACATTTAAAGCAGTGTGTAGAGGGAAATTTATAGCACTAAATGCCCACAAGAGAAAGCAGGAAAGATCTAAAATTGACACTCTAACATCGCAATTAAAAGAACTAGAGAAGCAAGAGCAAACACATTCGAAAGCTAGCAGAAGGCAAGAAATAACTAAGATCAGAGCAGAACTGAAGGAGATAGAGACACAAAAAACCCTCCAAAAAATCAATGAATCCAGGAGTTGGTTTTTTGAAAAGATCAACAAAATTGACAGACCACTAGCAAGACTAATAAAGAAGAAAAGAGAGAAGAATCAAATCGACGCAATTAAAAATGATAAAGGGGATATCACCACCGACCCCACAGAAATACAAACTACCATCAGAGAATACTATAAACACCTCTACGCAAATAAACTGGTAAATCTAGAAGAAATGGATAATTTCCTGGACACTTACACTCTTCCAAGACTAAACCAGGAAGAAGTTGAATCCCTGAATAGACCAATAGCAGGCTCTGAAATTGAGGCAACAATTAATAGCCTACCAACCAAAAAAAGTCCAGGACCAGATGGATTCACAGCTGAATTCTACCAGAGGTACAAGGAGGAGTTGGTACCATTCCTTCTGAAACTATTCCAATCAATAGAAAAAGAGGGAATCCTCCCTAACTCATTTTATGAGGCCAACATCATCCTGATACCAAAGCCTGGCAGAGACACAACAAAAAAAGAGAATTTTAGACCAATATCCCTGATGAACATTGATGCAAAAATCCTCAATAAAATACTGGCAAACCGGATTCAGCAACACATCAAAAAGCTTATCCACCATGATCAAGTGGGCTTCATCCCTGGGATGCAAGGCTGGTTCAACATTCGCAAATCAATAAACATAATCCAGCATATAAACAGAACCAAAGACAAGAACCACATGATTATCTCAATAGATGCAGAAAAGGCTTTTGACAAAATTCAACAGCCCTTCATGCTAAAAACGCTCAATAAATTCGGTATTGATGGAACGTACCTCAAAATAATAAGAGCTATTTATGACAAACCCACAGCCAATATCATACTGAATGGGCAAAAACTGGAAAAATTCCCTTTGAAAACTGGCACAAGACAGGGATGCCCTCTCTCACCACTCCTATTCAACATAGTGTTGGAAGTTCTGGCTAGGGCAATTAGGCAAGAGAAAGAAATCAAGGGTATTCAGTTAGGAAAAGAAGAAGTCAAATTGTCCCTGTTTGCAGATGACATGATTGTATATTTAGAAAACCCCATTGTCTCAGCCCAAAATCTCCTTAAGCTGATAAGCAACTTCAGCAAAGTCTCAGGATACAAAATTAATGTACAAAAATCACAAGCATTCTTATACACCAGTAACAGACAGAGAGCCAAATCAGGAATGAACTTCCATTCACAATTGCTTGAAAGAGAATCAAATACCTAGGAATCCATCTTACAAGGGATGTAAAGGACCTCTTCAAGGAGAACTACAAACCACTGCTCAGTGAATTAAAAGAGGACACAAACAAATGGAAGAACATACCATGCTCATGGATAGGAAGAATCAATATCGTGAAAATGGCCATACTGCCCAAGGTAATTTACAGATTCAATGCCATCCCCATCAAGCTACCAATGAGTTTCTTCACAGAATTGGAAAAAACTGCTTTAAAGTTCATATGGAACCAAAAAAGAGCCCGCATCTCCAAGACAATCCTAAGTCAAAAGAACAAAGCTGGAGGCATCACGCTACCTGACTTCAAACTATACTACAAGGCTACAGTAACCAAAACAGCATGGTACTGGTACCAAAACAGAGCTATAGACCAATGGAACAGAACAGAGTCCTCAGAAATAATACCACACATCTACAGCCATCTGATCTTTGACAAACCTGAGAGAAACAAGAAATGGGGAAAGGATTCCCTATTTAATAAATGGTGCTGGGAAAATTGGCTAGCCATAAGTAGAAAGCTGAAACTGGATCCTTTCCTTACTCCTTATACGAAAATTAATTCAAGATGGATTAGAGACTTAAATGTTAGACCTAATACCATAAAAATCCTAGAGGAAAACCTAGGTAGTACCATTCAGGACATAGGCATGGGCAAAGACTTCATGTCTAAAACACCAAAAGCAATGGCAGCAAAAGCCAAAATTGACAAATGGGATCTCATTAAACTAAAGAGCTTCTGCACAGCAAAAGAAACTACCATCAGAGTGCACAAGCAACCTACAGAATGGGAGAAAATTTTTGCAATCTACTCATCTGACAAAGGGCTAATATCCAGAACCTACAAAGAACTCAAACAAATTTACAAGAAAAAAACAAACAACCCCATCAAAAAGTGGGCAAAGGATATGAACAGACATTTCTCAAAAGAAGACATCCATACAGCCAACAGACACATGAAAAAATGCTCATCATCACTGGCCATCAGAGAAATGCAAATCAAAACCACAATGAGATACCATCTCACACCAGTTAGAATGGCGATCATTAAAAAGTCAGGAAACAACAGGTGCTGGAGAGGATGTGGAGAAATAGGAACACTTTTACACTGTTGGTGGGATTGTAAACTGGTTCAACCAGTATGGAAAACAGTATGGCGATTCCTCAAGGATCTAGAACTAGATGTACCATATGACCCAGCCATCCCATTACTGGGTATATACCCAAAGGATTATAAATTATGCTGCTATAAAGACACATGCACATGTATGTTCATTGCAGCACTATTCACAATAGCAAAGACTTGGAATCAACCCAAATGTCCATCAGTGACAGATTGGATTAAGAAAATGTGGCACATATACACCATGGAATACTATGCAGCCATAAAAAAGGATGAGTTTGTTTCCTTTGTATGGACATGGATGCAGCTGGAAACCATCATTCTTAGCATACTATCACAAGAACAGAAAACCAAACATCGCATGTTCTCACTCATAGGTGGGAACTGAACAATGAGATCACTTGGACTCAGGAAGGGTAACATCACACACCGGGGCCTATCATGGGAAGGGGTACGGGGGAGGGATTGCACTGGGAGTTATACCTGATGTAAATGACGAGTTGATGGGTGCAGCACACCAACATGGCACAAGTATACATATGTAACAAACCTGCACGTTATGCACATGTACCCTACAACTTAAAGTATAATAATCATAAATAAATTAAAAAAAATAAAAAATAAAAAAGAAAAAAAGAAAAAAAAAGAAAATATTCTTTTCTCCCATCAACTGAGCATGAAACAAAACAGCAGAGCTGCTAATTAAACTACTAATTCTATATTAAAAAAAAAAAGAAAGAAAATATTCCATGTGTACTTGCTTGTTTTCAGTGTAGAGCAATACAATTACATTTTGCATATTTGTATTTTATTCTGCATCAAAAGTAGATTTTAGATCTTTCCTGCTTTCTCCTGTGGGCATTTAGTGCTATAAATTTTCCCCTAAACAGTGCTTTAGCTGTGTCCCAGAGATTCTGGTACATTTTGTCTTTGTTCTCATTGTTTTCAAAACACTTTAAATATGTGTCATTTATTATGTATTCTGTTATTATTATTACCTTAATAAAGCTGTTAAAAATGGCATTTGGAGCCAGGTGCAATGACTTCCGCCTGTAATCCCAGCACTTTGTGAGGATGAGGAAGGCAGATCACTTGAGGTCAGGAGTTCAAGACCAGCTGGGTCAACATGTTGAAACCTTGTTTCTACCAAAAATACAAAAAAAGAAAAAATTAGCCATGTGTCCTGGTACATCCCTGTAATCACAGTTACTCAGGAGGCTAAGGCATGAGAATCGCTTGAGCCAGGGAGGCAGAGGTTGCAGTGAGCTGAGATTGTGTTACTGCACTCCAGCCTGGGCAGCAGAGCAAGACTCTGTCTCAATATATATATATATATAAAATATGATAAACATGCTTAAAAATTAGGGAAAGTAAATTTGAACATTATGTCATCATCAGTTTTGCCAAATGTATTTAGAACTATAGATTTAAAACAGTACATTCTGGGGTTTGGAAATAGCTACTTTTATGTTGTCTTAGGTAGTGAAAAGTAGTAAAACTTTTAAAAAATGCCATTTGAAAGAAATTATAAGATTAAAAATTGCATATAATTTGTCCAGGTAATTGTTTGTCTAAGTTCCCCTCAGATGATACACACACACACACACACACACACACACACACACACACGCAGTTACATATACAATGCATATTTACAAGAATGTTCATTTTAGGATTATTCATAATATAAAAATATTTTATACTAATTTTGCATCAATGTAGTAATCATTCTAATTGATTTTACATCACTATAGAATATTCTATTATTAGATATAGAGAATTTTCCAATGAAATGTTATGTAATGAGAATAGATAATTGTTTTCAAAGATACATAAAATCCAATACTATTTAAGTAAAATAAAAAGAAAATAATACAAATATATACACCAACACTCATACAAGCAATACAAACATTTCAAGCAGAGAGTGTGTGTGTGTATGTGCATGTGTGTTTGTGTGTTCATGCTCATATAAATGTATGGTGATGTCTCTGCAAAAAATAAATTTAATAATGTTTACAACCGGAGGAAGTATGATATGGTTTGGCTCTGTGTCACACTCAAATCTCTTATCAAATTTCAATCCCCATGTGTCAGGGGAGAGACCTGGTAGGAGGTGATGGGACCATGGGGACGGTTTGCCCCATTCTGTTTTTATGATAGTGAGTGAGTGCTCATGAGAGCTGATGGTTTTCTAACTGTTTAGCAGTTCCCCCTTTGTGCACTCTCTCTCCTGCTGCCTTGTGAAGAAGGTACCTGCTTCCCCTTTGCCTTCCACCATGACTGTAAATTTCTTGGTTTCCCCAGCCTACAGAACTGTGAGTTGATTAAAGCTTTTTTATTTATAAATTGCCCAGTCTCAGGTAGGATCTTTATAGCAGTGTAAAAACTGACTAATACAAAGTAGTATTATTGAACAACAGTTACATGAAAGGGACATTTAAATTTTCTTGTTTTACATCTCAATCTTCTCAATAGTTCTATATTGATGGCAATTCTTAAAGTGAATTTGTATAAATTTGATAATTAAAAGAAGGTAAATCAAAAAAGAGGTACAAAAATCTCTCTGTATAACTTATACTGCTTTATTTCCATGCTATCATTTAAATCTGCTCTTTTCAAGTTTTTTTTTAATTATCAGAAATAAAATTAATGCCACTCTTTTGGCAAAGGCTAATCTGAATTGGAGTTGATTAGTTCTAATTGGCTAATTAACAAAAAAATCCCTATCTTTGGAATCCATTCTGGAACTCTGCATCTTACTAGGAAGACTGAATTGACTTATCATAATTTATGTTATTTGGTACAATGCGGTTAGTGAGGTGTTAAACTGAACCTATTTGACCTTATTTTCCAGTACAACTCTATTTTCAAATAGTATAAATCAGAACAGAAATAACAAATGGAAGAACAAAGAGAAAAAATAATTAAGAAGTTGAGCACATGTTTATTCTCTGTGTTTTATGTCTCTAAGATGCTTAAAAATTCCTTCAATGTGACACACATCTGCTTGCCAGTGAAAACCTAGCACTTTCTGGAATACATATACACACACACACCTGCACACAGACATACATGTTTATCCATATACCCACACACATACACACACTCTCACACACACCTGTTTTCAGACAGCTGGGTTTTTAAAAATTTTAACTATGGTGGTGCAGCCATCAGCATTTTTTTTTAGAACCTACCATGTGTAGACTCATGCTGAACCACAGAGCGGAATAGAATTAAACATCCAGTCCAGCACTGAACCAGAACAAAGCTGCTTCCTTAAAATTAATGTTGGGAGAAACAGAAAACAGTTTATTTTAGCCAGTTTACGACACACTCCTTTCCAGTAAAGAAAGATTGAGGAAGGGCCCGAGAAGTCCAACCCCAGTTTTACATCAGGTGACTTTTCCAAAGTCACTAATCAGATTATGAATGAGGGAGAGAATAAGGAGGGACTAGTCATCTTTTGACAACAGAACTCACAATATAAGCTGTGGGAAGCAGGTGTTTTCCCTATCAATGCCTTTCTTCATATTACTTTACCCCAACAAACATAATTTTCACAAAGATTTCCCCTTTGCTACAAGGAACAAAGCATATATTGCCTCAGGAAGGCCTGTGACTGGAAGAACAGGATAAAGCTATTGCCTTCTAGAGGCCTGCAGGTTTAAAATATAAACTATGAAAAAAAGGCAAACATTTTTATTAATGCCGGGTGAACTTTCTTTTCTCCCCATCTGCTGAAACTTTTTTACTTGGGCCGATTAAGACAAATGTAGATAAGATAACCGAGAAAAGTCAAAATCATTAGGTGTTAGAAAGATAATTAAATTCACCTTGGGCCAAATCCTCTTACATGAGCATAGAATACCTCAATAAAAATTTAAAGGACAAAGTCTAAAAGGGATCTATAATCTATATTTCATTTTCCAAATGTAGATCCACAAGTTTTGCAAAAGCATCAAAACATCTGGTGACACCACAGCACAGGAAAATAGAATGGAATCAGCCCTGTATGCTATCATGAAAAGTGAACATGCATAATTCTAGAAGGAATAGTGTCTCAGTAGGAAATGGGAGCAATCATTTTGGTTTTATTTTTATTTTCTATATGGTTTAAGATGAAGGAGAGTTGATGTTAGGGTATAATAGGTACAATGCTGTTTCACAGTTGCCACAAGTACCCAGAAGTTATTTGCAAATATGTCTGCTTCAGAGAGGTCAGTGGGGATGAATTTAGATGAATAAAGATGCAAAGGCAAATGTTTCATCTCAGTAGGGAAAATGGTATAATCAAGTAAGACTCAGATATTATTGGTGAATAGAGACTAATTTCTTCACTTTCTTTGTTACCTGGTTCTTACACTAAGAATAAGGTAAATGAAGGGACATAAAATATTGAGCTTGGCTAAATGTAAATCCTAATGACTGAGAAACTACAGAAATGAATGTTTTAACTGATGTTGATTAAATTAACTTTCTCCTGTGAGTTAAGTCATGGCAAACTAAAGACAAATTTTGTACCTTAAATTTTGTGGGCTGTGAAATACCTGTATGTTATGTGAGAAGAAATATGTAGTACATTATAATAAAAAAATGTACACAAAGACAGCTATGGGCCAAATATTTGTGTTCCTTCCTAATTCACCTGTTGAAGTCTAGTACCCAATGTATTTGTATTTAGATGGGTGGCCTTTGGGAGGTAATTAGGTTTATGTAAAGTAATGAGTGGGGTCTCCATGATGTAATTAGTGTCCTTACAAGAGGACAGGAAGAAATGCCAGGGCATGTGTAGGTGCCCACTCCCTCACCCTCACCCTCACCCTTTTCTTTTCCCTACCACTTCCCCTTTCTCTCCCCCTCTCACTCTCCCACTCTTCTTTCCTCCCTCCCTCCCTCTTTCTGTACCTTGTGAGGTCACAGGAAAAGGCTGCAGTCTGCAAGCCAAAAGGAGGGCCATCATCAGAAACTAAATAAAACAATACCATGATTTTGAACTTCCCAGGTTCCAGAACTGTGAGAAATAAATGTCTGTTGTTTAAACTACTCAGTCTATGGTATTCTGTTAGAGTAGTCAGAGCTAAGACAGAGAGAGTACTAGGTAGTCTGACATATAAGTTATTTGCTGCATAATGTCTTTTGGTCAAGAATGAACTGCCTATGCAAGGGTAGTCTCATAAGATTATAGTGAAGCTGAAAAATTCCCATCACCTACTGACGTTGTAGCCAAGACATCATCTTGTGAAACACATTACTCACATGTTAGTGGTAATGCTGGTATAAATGAACATACTGTGCTGTAAGTCATACAAGTATAGAGCACACAATTATGTACAGTGCATAATACTTGATACTGATGATAAATGACTAAGTTACTGGTTTATGTATTTACTATACTATACTTTTATCATTATCTTAGAGCAGACTCATTCTACTTTACAAAATGTTTACTGGAAAGCTTGTCCTATTATACCGCTGTACCCTCACACATTTTGTGTTTACTGCATTTCTTGATTGAATTATTCTTTCTTGTGCTAAATTTAATCTCTGTTGTTTTGTTCATAATGGCCCCTAAGTGTACAAAATCCTCCCTAATATTACTAGTTTGAGGCCACATCTAGTGATTGACCTGGAAATAAGATTAAATTGATTAAGAATTATGAAGATAGAAAATTAAGAATGGTTATTGCTCACTAGTCAGGTGCGCACCCTTACACCATAGCTGTAATCTTCAAAAATAAGAACACAGTGACAGAGACTGTTAAAAGAACTTCTTCACTGAAGGTAAGAAGAATAACACAAATTTGAAAAGGGCCTCTATCAGATACAGGGAAACTTCTCATGACCTGGACTGAATACCAGACACAGAAATATATCCCTGTCAGCACCCTGAGTATCATGACCAAAGCAAAAAGTTTGTGATGTTGAAAAAAAAAAAAAAAAGCTGGATCCGACTATGATGTCAGATGTTAAATTTACTGCTAGCTCTGGGTGGTTTAAACGATTCAAGAACCATTATTCATTACATAATGTGAAAGTGAGTGCTGAGCCTGTGAGTGCTAATGTTAAGGCAGCTGGAGAATTTAGAAACCCCAGATAAGCTAACTGTGGAGGAAATTTACTTGCCAAAGCAAATCTTCAATGTGTATGAACACTCCCTATTCTGGAAGTGGATGCTAAAAAACGCATTCATCCATAAGGAGGCCAAGTCAATGTCAGGTCTCAAGCCTTTTGAGGACAGGATAAAAGCCTTGCTTGGGGGCAGGGTTTCAGGCTACAAGTTCAAACCCTTTGTGATCTGGAACTGTGCAAACCCTAGGGCCTTCAAGCATACAAATAAACACACACTGCCAGCTACAGGAGCCGTAAGAAGTCATGAGATGACCCAGTTTCTCTTCCAAGATGTTTTCCTCAATGGCTATTAGAGTATTGTTTAGAGAAAAACATACCTTTCAAGAGTTTGCTTACTGTTAATAATGCTCCTGCACATGTTTCTTTAATTGGTGATCTCATCCCAATATCTAAGTGTTGTTTCTCCCTCTAGATACCACCTCTTTGATCCATCCAATGTATCAAGGAGTTACAACAGCATTTAAGTTCTACTACCTGAGGAGTATCTTTGCCCAGGCTATTTCTGCAATTGAAGAAGACACTGCGAAGATGTTGATGTAATTCTGAAAGGATTACTACATCTATGACTACATCAAAAACCTTGCTTAGGCTTAGGTTAATGTCATCAAGGAGTATACAAATGGCATCTGAAAGAAGACACTTAGGTGTTTATCTAAGATGTCAAAGGATTTTCTAAGGATGAGGAGGTTGCAAAAATCAACAAGGCCGTGGTTGAAATGGCAAGCAACTTTAACTCAGGTGTGAATGAGGATGACACTGAGGAGCATCTATAGGTGGTTTCTGAGGAACTGACTATTGAGGAGTTATTAGAACTGGAAAAGGAAGGCAATGCTGAACAAGAGGTAAGAGAAAAGGAAACTGCAATAGAAGAAAAATAAGAACCCCTGATAAAATTCACAGCAAATTGTTTAGCAGAAGTTTTTGCAGTACTCACCAACTTCCGTAAAAGTTTGAAAACATGGACCCCAACAAAGAAAGTTTTTCATTAATAGAGAGGACTATTCATGGCATATTATCTGCTTACAGCCAAATCTATGATTCAAAGAAAGAAATAAAACAAACCACAATGGTCATATTCTGCCAAGAGGTTATCCTCTCAAGATCCTCAGTCAGGTCCTTCAGTAGGTATTCCAGAAGAAGGCACTGTTATTATAGGAGATAAGATCTCCATGTGTGTTATTGTCTCTGAAGACCATCTAGTGGTACAAGATGTGGAGGTGGACGACAGTGATATTGACAGTCTTGACCCTGTGCAGGCCTAGGCATATGTGTGTGAATTTGTCTTAGTTTTCAACAAGAAATTTTAGGAAGCAAAAAAATAAAAATAAAAAAAACAATTTAAAAATATAAAAACAATATAGAATAATTATATAAAGAAAATATTTTATAGCTGTACAATGTGTTTGTGTTTTAAGCCGTGTTATTACAAAGTTCAAAAGTTTAAAAATTATAAAAATTAAAAAGTTTATACAGTAAATATGTTATAGGAAGCAAAGATTAATTTATTATTTTAAAATGTTTAAAATAAATTTATTATTGCTTATGTATACAGTGTTTATAAAGCCTACAGTTCTGTACAATAATATCCTTGGATTTCACATTCCCTTACCTCTCACTTACTGATTCACTCAGAGCAATGTTCAGTCCTGCAAGCTCCATTTATTGTATGTACCCTGTATATGTGTACAATTTTTTAATCTTAATAACACACTTTTATTTTACCATTTCTATGTTTAGATACATAAATACTTACCATTGTGTTGTAGTTGCTTACTGTATGTAACACAGTAACATGCTATACAGGTTTGTAGCATAGAAGCAATAGACCATACCGTATAGCTTAGCTGTGTATTAGAGCATACTATCTAGGTGTGTAAGTAAAATCTATATTTGCCCCAAAATAGCATCCCCTTAGTGATGCATTTCTCAGAAAGTA
Organism: Macaca nemestrina; assembly: GCF_043159975.1. Taxonomy (NCBI): domain Eukaryota; kingdom Metazoa; phylum Chordata; class Mammalia; order Primates; family Cercopithecidae; genus Macaca; species Macaca nemestrina. Next base: position 64,556,978 of record NC_092131.1, read on the forward strand.
TCCCAGTTTTTAAGCAACCGATGACCATAGTTAGACTTTTTGGAGGAGCTGATCACTAAGCTGAGACTGAAAGCGTATAAGTTAAGGGACAGAAGGAGAAGAAATACATTTTAGAAAGAACACACAGAAAACATGTGGGGGTGTGAAACATGAAAAAGATGGCTTAATATGACTAGAGTATGGATTAGGAGCAAATCAAATGCTGAGTTATGAACTGAAATGAAACATACACATTTGGCAAGGGTACACAGTTTGATGGGAAATTTGTGTCATGGAATTATGTGAGCAGAGACATGATATGGACAGGCATGTATTTTATAATGATTACTCTGACATTTGACATTGGCATGAAGAATGGATCAGGAATGGTGAGAAAGAATAAAGGAAGATCAATTAGGCTATTATGCTTTCTAAAAAAAAGTAATGATGAAGACTGAACTATATCAGCTGCATTTGGGAAGCAGGAAAAATAATTAAATTTATTGAAAAACACTATAATGAGGTATGTGCTTTTTTCTTTACAGTTTATATGAAGATTATTAAACTATTGCTGTAAGATCAACTCCAAACCCACACTCCTGTACAGCTGATTGGGGTACTAAAGGGTAGGACTCTTTTTTTTTTTTTTTTTTTTTTTTTTGAGAGTCTCCCTCTGTCGCCCAGGCTGGAGTGCAGTGGTGCGATCTCGGCTCACTGCAAGCTCGGCGCCCTCCACCGCGCCCGGCTAGTTTTTTGTATTTTTTAGTAGAGAAGGGGTTTCACCGTGGTCTCGATTTCCTGACTTTGTGATCCGCCCGCCTCGGCCTCCCAAAGTGCTGGGAGAACTCTGTAAATTCTTAATATATTTCTGATTTGTCAGTTAGCTTCCTGTTAGGCTCTTCCAATATGGAGTACCAGAAGATTAGAGGGCAGAGGGGGTAAAATAGGATTTGCGTTTTCTTGTTAGTTTGCTTATTGACTGTAGCAGTTAGTTCCAGTGTTGACTGATTTGCATATCCAGTTACTTAGTAGCACTTGAATAACTAACCATGTAACACTGTCCAGAGGCACCAGAAGCAACCGTGTAGCACCTGTTATTTAGAGGTCTGTGTCCACCTCCAGATAATTTTTCCTATTAAATTCAATAATTTGACATTTTCTCTTTACTCCCCAAACTAGAGGTAAAAGCTGCTCTCTGCAGTTAGCATTTCAGTGTTATCTCAGTATTCTTTTTGGCCTCTGCCTACTTTCAAAATACTTATTACCAAATCCTTATATTACATTTTTTTCCTTTTAAAATAATTAGTACAATGTCTTTTTTATTCACTGGACCCTAATAAATACGGCTTCCATTAAAAGTCATAGTGAAGGTTCCCTCCTCAACTAATCATATTATTTAATTATTGTAGCATCAATTCTTAGAATTTGCTGACGTACTGTCTAAAAAATGACATCAGATGTTTCTTTAAGTCATTTTAAATTCCCTGCCTTCTGACAAATATTACTTATATTTTTAGATAAGCACATTTTATGCTTTTTCTTTAAAATTCTCTTACATTTTCAATATTTTAACAAGACGTATATATTATAGCATAAGTGATTAATAAATAACACTTGAAATTAGGAGGTATGTTTTCACTTTTTACTTAAATTTTGTAGGAAAAGATACATCTAAGTTTCTGAAACAATAGAATGACTTTGCATGGCAAAATATACTATTTTCCTCAACGATAGTCAACAGGAAACTATAAACTATAAGCTGGACATCCTTTTGATACCCTCAATCATCTGGCAGAATTTTATACAAGAAGAATCTCATAATAAGAATCAATGAGATTGTGAGGAAATAGACCAGTGCCTTTATAATTTGATAGCAACATTTTCATGGTCATGTTAAACTTAAAGTAACACCATGTGTGTTTAAGGGTTATATTCTTTTACACTCGAAAGATATTCCCAGCCAAAGTTAATTGGGTTAGCATAAAAATAGATTGTGTATTATTTTGCTATTTGGGAATACTTTTGGTTCTTTATTCTCATTAGTCAAAGTTAACTGGGCTAGCATATGAATAGATTGTATATCATTTTGTTATGTGAGAATAGTTTGGGTTCTTTATGCTCAATAAAATATGGTGTACAAAGTTTAAAATGAAATAAAATGGCTGAATACTGTTTAGAAAATATTTAGGTGGACGCATAGAATGATGTCGTTAACAAATTTTAAAAACATAAAACATTTGTTTTCAAAGTTTGTGATTATCTAAATTTGAATTTAGGAAAAGACAGGGTGTTGAAGTTGATTTCAGTCTGCATATGCAATTTTCCTCTACAGATGGTTTCCTTAGTGAAAGAAGAGCCAAGGTCACTTTAATGTTTAACATTCTTACAGCAAGTGTATTTTGGCTCAATATGTGTCATGAAGCAAAAATAATTTTATGCTGGTCAAGATGACCTAGAAAGAGGAAAGTTTTATTTTTTCATTTATTAAACCAATATCTTTAAATGATGTGAAAGAGTCGAGCTAAACATACGTTATCTCCCTTCTTCTCATCCTGAAAAGCAATTAAAGAGATTGGAGAAATTACTTCATTGACCCATGTTCTCAGGGAAGAACTGTGGACATTAGAAAAATCTGTGCAAGTTAGAAGAACAGGGATAATGGAGTTTAAGCAGGATGAGCAGTTATACATTGTATAACTCTGACGTTTCAGAGCCTAATCTAACAATGGCACTGCTGCACTGGCATCAAATCTGCTATACTAACCTGATATTCTGAGCCCTAACCTTGCTCTTACAGCTCTCCAGGGTGCAAGAGATGAAGCAATGGGCAACCATAGCCCAGGAGAAGAGTTAAACATAAGTACCATAAGTTTTTTATTCCAAAGGTACACATGTTGATTGTTTTCTATCTACTAGGCCAAATGAGGAGAATGTTACAGTAGAAGTGAATTGCGGGTTTTACTTATTTTCCAGTGCCTTGTGCTAAATGATGCTTAACCTATCTATCCACAGGAGGATTGCAAAAATCTGTCTATAAATTACTCAAATTAACACAAATAAATCATTCTGAGTACCTGAAGATTCCCAAGCCTCAATTTTATTTGTAAAGAGGGAATAAATTCATGATATTAAATTTCATTTCAATTTGTGCTTAAGAGTGCAACTCTGAGATAAAAGTTTTTAAAAAAAGTTCAGGGGTGAATGTTCCTTGGGTATATACACAAAGAAATTAATGGTATTCTTTAAATATTCTCTGAGCTTTGCTGAAATCTCCACTTGAAAAGTAACACCTTAAACAACACTGGTAGAGTTTTTTTGTTTTTGTTTTTTCAATTATCTTCCAGCTCTTTAATGACAAATTCTGTAGTAACTCAATGTTTAATAAACATTTGTTGAGTTTCTGGTTTGTGTTTGTTTTGATTGTTTGTTTGTTTTGCGATGGACTCTTGCTCTGTTTCCCAGGCTGGAGTGCAGTGGCACGACTTTGGCTTACTGAAACCTCCTCCTCCTGGGCTCAAGCGATTCTCCTGCCTTAGCCTCCTGAGTAGCTAGGATTACAGGCACCTGCCACAACACCCAGTTAATTTTTGTATTTTTAGTAAAGATGGGGTTTCATCATGTTGACCAGGCTGGTCTTGGACTTCTGATCTCAAGTGATCCACCTGCCTCAGTCTCCAAAAGTGCTGAGATTACAGGTGTGAGTCACTGTGGCCAGCCATTTGTTAAGTTTCTATTGTAAGAAAATATATCTTTATTTCTGGGAATTCAGAGATAACCATGATATTTTGATCTCAATTTATATGTATTGGTATATATGGTATTTCTATATTTAATTTTAAATTTGCCTGATGTTACATATCTACTGATTGTTGAACTGAGATTTAAATATAAGTATGTATAAATCCAGAAAGCCATTTGGTTATGTACTTTAATTCCCAGCCTAATCCCAACCTAGAAAAAATTAATGTCATGTGTGTGGGACTCCATATAAGAAAAGACATTTAGGCAAAACAAAACAAATACAATAGAGCTGACTAAAATGCAAAACAATAAGACAAATTATATTCAGAATTTTAGTAATATCATTATAAATTTCTGTCTTATTATTGTATATGCATATGAAATTTTGCATAAAGATATATTTAATTTTGCAAGTAATAGTTTACCAACAATGGGATTAAAAGATATATATATATTATCAAAACAAATAAGAGGGCAAAGTAATCTAAAGAATCAAGTTAAAGACACCTTATTTTTAAGCAGGATAAAACAAAGACAGAAGAAAAGCAATTTAAAAAACAACATAAATAGTTTGAGGTAGTGGTTTTGTCTCTTGCTTTTTCTTTCTGCTACTGAGTTTTAGTGGGCAATGTTTTTCTTATTGACAAACCACTTTAGTAATTTATACTTTTGTGTTTAACCTACAGATTTGTGTGAATTTCATGTGAAATAGAAATTGACATTGTTGTGAGATGTCATGGGCTATAAATATCATATTATCAGAAACTCAGCAGCTTTGTAGTGGTGTTTATACGGGGGGAAAATAGGTTATAAGCAGTGAGATTAAACACATTAAAAAATATGGCTTTTGTCAGGTTTGTCAAAGATCAGATAGTTGTGTTCCATTGGTCTATTTACCTGTTTTGGTACTAGTACCATGCTGTTTTGGTTACTGTAGCCTTGTAGTGTAGTTTGAAGTCAGGTAGCGTGATACTTCCAGCTTCGTTCTTTTAGCTTAGGATTGTCTCAGCTATACAGGCTATTTTTTGGTTCCATATGAAATTAAAAGTAGTTTTTTTCTAATTCTGTAAAGAAAGTCAATGGTAGCTTGATGGGGATAATATTGACTCCATAAATTACTTTAGGCAGTATGGCCATTTTCATGATACTGATTCTTTCTATCCATGAGCATGGAATGTTTTTCCATTTGTGTTTGTCCTCTCTTATTTCCTAGAGCAGTGGTTCATAGTTCTCTTTGAAGAGGTCCTTCACATCTCTTGTAAGTTGAATTCCTAGGTATTTTATTCTCTTTGTAGCAATTGTGAATGGGTGTTAACTCATGATTTGGCTCTCTGTTTGTCTATCACAGGTATATAGGAATGCTTGTGATTTTTGCACATTGATTTTGTATCCTGAGGCTGCTGAAGTTGCTTAAAGGTTAAAGAGATTTGGGGCTGAGATGATGGGGTTTTCTAAATATACAATCATGTTATCTGCAAACAGAGACAATTTGACTTCCTCTCTTCCTATTTGAATATCCTTTATTTCTTTCTATTGCCTGATTGCTCTGGCCAGGACTTCCAATACTATGTGGAATAGGAGTGGTGAGAGAGGGCATCCTTGTCTTGTGCCAATTTTCAAAGGGAATACTTTCAGCTTTTGCCCATTCAGTATGATATTTTCTGTGGGTTTGCCATAAATAGCTCTCACTATTTTAAGAAACTTTCCATCATTACCAAATTTATTGAGAGTTTTTAGCATAATGGGTTGTTGAATTTTACTGAAGGCCATTTCTGCATCTATTGTGATAATTATGCAGTATTTGTCATTAGTTCTGCTTGTGATGAATTACATTTATTGATTTGAGTATGTTGAACCAGCATTGCATTCCAGGGAAGAAACTGACTTGATCATAGTGGATAAGCTTTTTGATGCGCTGCTGTATTCAGTTTGTCAGTATTTTATTGAGGATTTTTGCATAGATGTTCATCAGGGATATTGGCCTGAAATTCACTTTTTTTGTTGTGTCTCTGCCAGGTTTTGGTATCAGGATGATGCTGGCCTCATAAAATGAGTTAGGGAGGTGTCCCTCTTTTCCTATTGTTTGGAATAGTTTCAGAAGGAATTGCACCAACTCCTTTTGTACCTCTGGTAGAATTCAGCTGTGAATCCGTTTGGTTCTGAACTTTCTTTTTTTTTTTTTTTTTGGTTGGTAGGCTATTAATTACTCCTCAATTTCAGAATGTATTATTGGTCTATTCAGGGATTTGACTTCTTCCTGGTTTAGTCTTGGGAGGGTGTATGTGTCCAGGAATTTATCCATTTCTTCTAGATTTTCTAGTTTATTTACATAGAGTTGTTTATAGTAATTTCTAATAGTAGTTTGTATTAGTGTGGGATCAATGGTGATATCTCTTTATCATTTTTTTACTGTGTCTATTTGATCCAATTCTTTTTTCTTTTCTTCTTTATTAATATTGCTAGCAGTCCATGAATTTTGTTGATCTTTTCAAAAAACCGACTCCTGGATTCATTGATTTTTTTGAAGGGTTTTTTGTGTCTCTATCTCCTTCAGTTATGGTCTGATCTTAGTTATTTCTTGTCTTCTGCTATCTTTTGAATTTGTTTGCTCTTGCTTCTCTAGTTTGTTTAATTGTGATGCTAGTGTGTCAATTTAAGATCTTTCCTGCTTTCTCCTGTGGGCATTTAGTGCTATAAATTTCCCTCTAAACACTGCGTTAGCTGTGTCCCAGAGATTCTAGTACGTTGTGTCTTTGTTCTCATTGGTTTCAAAGAACTTATTTATATCTACCTTAATTTCGTTATTTACCCAGTAGTCATTCAGGAACAGGTTGTTGAGTTTCCATGTAGTTTTGTGGTTTTGAGTGAGTTTCTTAATCCTGAGTACTAATTTGATTGCCCTTTGGTCCGAGAGACTCTTTGTTATTATTTCCGTTCTTTTGCATTTGCTGAGGATTTTTTTACTTCCAAGTATACGGTCAATTTTAGAATAGGTGCGATGTGTTACTGAGAAGAATGTATATTCTGTTGATTTGGGGTGGAGAGTTCTGTAGATGTCTATTACATCCACTTGGTCCAGAACTGAATACCCTTGTTAATTTTCTGTTTCGTTGGTCTGTCTAATATTGACAGTGAGGTGTTGAAGTCTCCCACTATTATTGCGTGAGAGTTGAAGTCTCTTTGTACATCTCTAAGAACTTGCTTTATGAATCTGGGTGCTACTGTATTGGGTGCATATATATTTAGGATAGTTAGCTCTCCTTGTTGCATTGATCCCTTTACCATTTATATAATGCCCCTCTTTGTCTTTTTCTTCTTTGTTGGTTTAAAATCTGTGTTACCAAAGACTAGGATTGCACCCCCTGATTTTTTTTCCTTTCCATTTGCTTGGTAAATATTCCTCCATCTGTTTATTTTGAGCCTATGTGTGTCTTTGCATGTGAGATGGGCCTCCTGAATACAGCACACTGATGGGTCTTGACTCTTTGTCCAATTTGCCAGTCTGTGTCTTTTAATTGGGCCATTTAGCCCATTTACGTTTAAGGTTAATAGTGTTATGTGTGAATTTAATCCTGTCCTTATGATGCTAGCAGGTTATTTTGTCCATTAGTTAATGCAATTTCTTTATAGTGTCGATGGTCTTTACAATTTGATATGTTTTTGCAGTGGCTGGTATCAGTTTTTCCTATCCATGTTTAGTGCGTCCTCTTATAAGGCAGCCTGGTGGTGATAAAATATCTCTGCATTTGTTTGTCTTTTAAGAAACTTTTTTTAGTAGTTGCCCTACATTTTGCAATATACATTTATAAATAATCTAAGTTAACTTTCAAATAACAGTATGCCACTTCATGGGTAGTGTAATTATCTTATAAAAATAATTGTAATTTATTTCTCTTATCTCTCATATTATTGCTGTCATTCTTTTTATCTAGACATAAACATACACGCACACACACACACACACACACATATATATATAGAGAGAGGCATAATCATACACAATCATATACATTGTTGCTATTACTATTTTGAACATATTTTACTGTTCCATAAATTAAGAAAAAAATACAACTTTTTATTTTATCTTCCCTTATTCCTTCTCTGATGTTCTTAAATTCCTTGTGTAGATTCAATTATTTTTATATATATACATGTTATTTCTCCCTCTCCAAAGAAATTTTTAAATATTTTTTGAAAGGCTAATCTATCTACTAGCACAAAAATTTCCTCAATGTGGTTTGTCTGAGGAAATCTTTAATTTCTCCTTCATTTTTTAACCAGTTATTTCACAGGTTATAGAATCCTAGGTTGGTAGGCTTTTCTTGTTTTTGTTTTCTCTCAACATTTTAAGTAGTTCACTCCACTCTCTTTTTGTTTACACAATTTCTCAGAAGTAGTTGAATGTAATTCCTGTTTATGCTTTTTTAAAAATTTTTATTTTTAAGACAGAGTTTTGTTCTTGTTGCTCAGGCTGGAGTGTAAGGGCACGATGTCAGCTCACTGAAACCTCTGCCTCCCAAGTTCCAGTGATTCTCCTGCCTCAGTCTACCAAGTAGCTGGGACTACAAGTGCCTGCCATCATGCCTGTCTAATTTTTGTATTTTCAGTAGAGATGGGGTTTCTCCATGTTGGCCTAGCTGGTCTCGAACTCCTGACCTCAAGTGATCCGCCTGCCTCGGCCTCCCAAAGTGCTGGGATTACAGGTGTGAGCCACTGCACTTGGCCTTGCTTTTTTAATTGTATGATTTTTTTTTCCTCACTGTGACTTACATTTAGATTTTTTTTTTCTTTATCTTGATTTTCTTAAGTTTGAATATGAGATGCATAGGTGGTGTTTTTTCTTTTCTTTTCTGTTTTTTGGTGGGGGTGGGCATTTATTCTGCTTGGTGTTCTCTGCTCTTCCAGGATCAATGGTTTGGTTTCTGACATTGATTTCTATACATTCTCAGTCATTATTTCTTCAAATATTTCTTCTGTTTTTTATTTTTTCTCTTTCTGTTATTTCAATTAATTATATACTATGTCTTCAGTTATTTCATAGTTGTTCAATATTCTGTTTTGGTGGGCTTGTTTTTTTTTTTTTTTTTGGCTTTTTTCTGTTAGAATTTTAGTTTGAATAGTTTTTATTGAGATATTCTAAACTTCAGAGATTCTTTTTCAGCTCTGTTCAATCTACTAGTAAGCCCATCTAAGACATTTTTTATTTCTTTTACTCTGTTTTTTAGTTCTAGTACATCTTTATTTCTTCTTAGAATTTCTATCTCTCTGCTTACATTACTCTTTCTGTTTTTGCATGTTATTTGCATTATCAATTAAGGTTCTTAGCATAGCAATCATAGTTGTTTAAAAAACTCTATCTGATAATTTCAACATATCTGCTGTATCTGAGTCTAATTGTAGTGCTTGTTCTGTTTCTTCAAACTGTGTTTTTGCCTTTCAGTGTGCCTCATGAGTTTGTTCTTGCTAGCCAGACATGCTGTACTGAGTAAAAGAAAATTGTAAGTAGGTCTTTACTAATGTAGTGATAACATGTGGAAGGAAGTGAATCATTTCATAGCGTTTTGATTAGGTCTCAGTCACTTAATAAACTTTAACCTCTGGACTATGAACTTCACCAGTGTTTCTCAGTTTCTCCCACCCAACTTGAGTAGGACAGGGTGGCTAGAGTGGGCTGGAGTTGTATATTTTCTTCATTCACAGGGAAGGCTAGAGTTTGCTAGAGCTGGGTCTTCTCATCCTCCCAGGTCACTGAGGAACTAATAAATCCTCATCAGATTTGTCTCTGGTTAAATGATTTCTCTTGAGGGCAGACTTTGTTAAAAACAGAATGCTGCAGCAGATTTCAGAATGGTTTTTTTCTCCTTTGCCCCCTGCCAGAAGCATGAGGAAACTTTTTTCTGGTATTCACTGTGAGAAACTGGTAGAGCTCTTGGGGGAAAACCATGAAAAGTAGGGTGTCTCCTCATGACTAGAGATTTTATCCCCCAGACTTGTCCACACAGAACCTCCAGCAATTTACTGATTACTGTATAGGCATTCTTACCCTGGCACTAGTTTCAAAGGAAGTTTCTGCTGGTCAGTTCCATTCCAGTAAGTTGAGATTCTTTGTATTCAACTGTTGGTATCTCCAATTTTGGTGCCAGCAGTTTGTCCTGTGACCTTCCTTCTCTAAGGTATCTTAGAAAAGTCATTTCTTTTTTGTTTTGTTTTGTTTGTTTGTTTTTAGTTAGTTCCACTTTTTACTTAGTTTTAAGACAAAGTGGCAACTACCAACCTGCTTACACTATGGACAGGAAACTGGAAATATGTGCCTTTATTTTTAACAGAATATAGTACTAAAAAAAATGGACTGAGCATAACAATTTTTTGTTTATTGTTTTGTTTTAACTTATGCATAGATATTTAAATATAGAGTTTTAACAAATGATAAACAATTCTGAATTACTTACAATAGAGAATACATTCTTATCAGTAAAGTTTTTCTATTTAATTGATAATACTATTTCCTTGAACTTTGTGTTTTTAAATCATAATCTATGTTTTTGTATCCATATTTAATTCATTATTTTATATACATATATACACACACATATGTACTTAGATTCTTATTGGTATTTTTGTATTTCTCTCATGATATTTGAAGAAGTAATTTTAGACATTTTGAAAAATTTACACAAAAAACAGGGAAATCTTAGATGTCACCTACTTCTAATTTATTCTTGTTTCTTTTGAGAATGCATTTCTCTGAGAATATCTTGGTAATTGTTTATGTCATGTTCGATTTCCTTTTAGAGCTTAAAGATAAACAATGATTTACTAGGGGGTATGTCTTTCAGGCTTAAGAAAATGAATATACTGAAACGTGTTGACATAAGAGATGAATTCTTCTCTGCTAGCACTGTGTCCAGTCTCTAGTCTTGCTTTATAATTAATTAACTGTCAGATCTGCTAAACTTCCATGAAGACACTACACAGATGTCATGGCAAATTGTTCTTGAAATTAAGATCTGAACTGGGAATGTTTTTCATACTGACCTTACAATTCTCTTTATTGATTTTGCTGTCATTTTCACCTGTTAAGAACAGAAATAAATGGAAATGGTACTTTATTTGTTTCTAAGAAAAAATGTAATATAATATTTGAAGAAAGAGTTTAGTCTTTATAGAAAATCATATATATGTATATATATGACTTTGAGTTCTTAAAATTAAAGTTGTCGTGTAAATCTAAGACAATAAATTATACAGTTTAGATAATATATAATATTTAAAATAAATTTGTAACATAAAGCCATTGAGGATTCAAATGGAATAAACGTTTGGCACAATGTTTTTCAGCTTGCCCTTACTCTAAGTTACTAGAACATATTTTACCTTATTTATTATCTATTAATATGTTTAATATTGATTTTAGTTGTTGAAAAATCAATATAAATATTAATATTCCTTATCCAAGGTCTGATATATATATTAGAGTTGTTTAACAAATAAAATATTCTTCTCACTGCAGTAGAATAGCCTGAATTGATAAGAGATTATTAACATTTTGAGAACATATTAAGTGGAGAATATTTAATATGTTATTATATAGTCATTTCTAGAGTAATATGCCATATTTTTATGTTTATTGCAATTATAAATTTCTTCTTAATTTTTTTTTATTTCAGTAACTTTAAGGGTGCAAGTGATTCTTGGTTACATGGATAAATTTTACAATGGTAAAATCTAGAATTTTTAGTGTGCCCATCACCTGAGTAGTGTACATTATACACATTAGGTAGTTCTTTTCCCAATAAACACTCTATAAGAATGTTCTGATTACATTTAAAGTTTCATAGAAATATAACTTTATGAATGTATATCATTCCATTGAATTCATTATAGTATACTAGTATGATGTCATTAAGATAATAGCACATATTTGAGTACTTATTTTTATGAAGGCAGTCCAATATAAAGTACAGTTTAATTCTGGGCATAGATCTTGAAGAATATAGAATGCTTAATTCCCAAAAGCATATAAAATTATCTATTTTCTTGGCTCACCTTAAACATTAAGATATATTTTAAAATATTTGTTTATTTTTACAAATGGCATATTTTAAGACTGATAGTTTAATATAAATGAAATATAAAATGTTATTCCGATGGTCTATTCATTATATTAATGTAATGATATTCATATACCAGTTTCCTCTCATAGCAGGTTTGAACTTATTTTTTGTGTGATTTTGGTTTTGCTTTTGGTTATTTACTTCAGTCTTACCACCTAGAAGAATCTGCTAGGAAACATGAAGAATATTTGAAAGTGAAATCAGTATAGGGAAGATATCAGAAGACTAAACGGGGAGAATATGGTGAGTTAAGATAAACTAGAGTAGAATGAGTGTACTTGGGGGAATGTAAAATATTTATGTGGCTTTTCTCCTTGCATTTGCCAGCATGAATGCAGGGGCATGAAAGTCTGAATAGGGCTTTCAACCATCACCTGGGGCTTAGAAAATAAAAATTAGAGTTCAGGATATGTCAAAAAGGGCCACATTGTAGAGTGGGTAGTAATCCATTCAAAAGCACAGCACTAACAAACATTAAACTTCAGATTTAAATCAATTCAATTATTGATTCAAAAAAGTTAATGTGACCTTACCATAACTCCTGGCCAAAAGAAAATATCACTTCTTTTGGGAAGAATATAACATCATTTAGATCCTCAAATGAATGCTATACATGCTCAAACCAAGTGTTTAACAACCAATAAAAATAACCAAGTATGCAAAAAGAACAAAAGTACAAAAAGGAGAAAGAAAAATAGAAGGGGAGGGGCCAAAATGACTGATTAGAAGCAGTTGCAGTCTGCAGCACTCAAGGACAGGAACAAAATGGCTCAATGAATACAGTATCTTCAACTGAAATATCCACGTTCTCGCATTGAGACTGATTAGGGAAACAACTTGACCCACAGAAAATGAAGAAAAGTAGGGTGGAGAGATAGCACACCCAGGAGTGACATGGAGCCAAGGAAAGTGGTGAGTGATTGTGCAAACCCAGGAAACCACGCTTCTCCCACACATCTTTGCAACCCATGGATCAGGAGATACCCTTGTGAGCAACCCTACCAGAGTGTTTGGTCCAACACGCAGAGCTGTGTGGAGTCTTGGCAGAGCTGCTGCTCAAGCATGCACGGAGACTCAGGAACTTTACATTATCTGGCCCTGAGATCCTCAGGAAACATGTCTGCAACTCAGGCAAGGCGGGAGGCCCGCACTTATCCCTAGGAAATAGGTGGAATCCAGGGATCCAAGTAGCATCATTCTTCTGGTCTCAATTCCACAGTACTTCACAAGGTAAGACACATTGTTTTCAAATTCCAGCCAGCTACCAGCAACAGTGTGGACCCTCCCTAAGACCTGATGGAGTCCCAGAGGGAGGCATGGGTATCATCTCTGCCATTTGGTTGACTCAGTTGTCCAGCCTGCAGCATTTGGAGAGTCCAAATGGTCCAGACAAGGAAAGGCCCCCCAATCAGCACAGTACAGTGGATTTACCAGATCATGGCCAGACTGCTTCTTTAAGTTGGACCCTGATCCATTTCTGCTCACTGGGTGAAACCTCCCAGCCAGGCCCTCCAGCCATGTCCACCTGCACGTATTAGGGACAGAACTCTGATCTCTCCCTGGGAAGGAGTGCCTGGGGGCAGGGGATGGTGGCCACCTGGGTTGGTTGGATGACTCAGTTGTTCCAACCAACCTCCTCCCCAACAGGGGCAGAGGAGGTTCCCCACCATGACACAGTTCCCCCACCATGATACAGCTGTTTTCTTGAAGCATGGACAGACTGCTCCTTTAAGTGATTTACTCCTTCTCGTGGAGTGGGTTCTCCCAGCCAGGTCCTCCCAGTAGGGGCCTCCAGCCACCTGATCTGTATTCTGTGGGGCAGACAGAGCTCATATTTCTCCCTGGGATGAAGTGTTTGAGGGGCAGAGAAGGCCACCTCCTAGACCACTGGGGCTTCACAGCCCGTTCAACCTGTGGGCCTTGGAGAATCCAAATTGTTCACGAGATGAAGGAATCCCCAAAACAGCAAAGTTGCTCTCCCCAAAAAAACTGCCAGAATAGCATTTTAAATGGGTTACTGACCCTGTTCTTCCTAAGACCTCTAAACCGGGGTCTCTAACCACCTCCTACAGGTGCATTCAGGCAGGCAATAGATCAGTACCCTCCTGGGACAGAACTTGCAAAGGAAGGGGAATGCTGTCATCTGTGCTGTTTCACACCCTTCACTGGTGATACCTCCAGGTATGGGACAAACTGAGGCAACTAGGGTCTGGAGCAGACCCCCAGCAAACTGCAACAACCCTATGGAAGAGTGGCCAGACTGTTAGAAGAAAAACAAATGAACCTAAAACAATAACCACGACAATAGAACGCCCCCCCCCCCCCCCCACACACACACAAACTCTCCAAAGATCAGCAACCTCAAAGATTGAATGTAGATAAGCTCAGAAAGATGAGAAAGAATCACAAAAAGGCTGAAAACTCAAAATGTCAGAGTGCCCCTTTTCCTCCAAATGACCACAGTACTTTTCCAGCAGGGGGCTCAGAGCTGGCATTAGGCTGAGATGGCCGAACTGATAGAAGTAATCTTCAGAAGGTTGGGTATCGATGAACTTCCCTGAACTAAAGGAGCATGTTGCAGAACAATTCAAAGAAGCTAAGAATGATTGTAAAACAATACAGGTGCTGACCATCAAAATAGCCAGTTTAGAGAGGAATATAACTGACTTGTTAGAGTTGAAAAATACATTACAAGAACTTCACAATGCAATCACAAGTATCAGTAGCAGAATAGACCAAGCAGAGGAGAGAATCTCAGAACTTGAAAACTATCTTTCTGAAATAAGACAAGTGGAAAATAATAGAGAATAAAGAATGAAAAGGAATGAAAAAACCCATGGAGAAATATGGGATTATGTAAAATGACCGAATCTATGACTAATTGGGGTATCTGAAAGAGATGGGGAGAATGGAACCAAGCTGGAAAACATACATCAGTGTATCATTCAGGAGAACTTTGCTAACCTAGAAGGACAGGCCAACACTAAAATTCAACAAATGCAGAGAACCTCGGTAAGATATTCTACAAGAAGATCATCCCCAAGGAAAATTATTGTTAGATTCTCTGAGGTCAAAAAGAAAGAAAAAAGTTAAGTACAGCCAGAGAGAAAGTTCAGGTCACCTACAAAGGGAAGCCCATCAGACTAACAGTGGACCTCTCAGCAGAAACCCCACAAGTCAGAAGAAATTGGGGGCCAATATTCAACATTCTAAAAGAAAATAATTTCCAACCTAGAATTTATTTCATATCTGGACAAACTAAGCTTCATAAGTGAAAAAGAAGTAAGATCCTTTTCAGAAAAGCAAATGCAAAAAAGTGAGGGTATTTGTTATCACCAGACCTGCTTTGCAAGTGTTCCTGAAAAAAGCAGTAAATATGGAAAGGAAGATACTTTACCAGCCACTTCAAAAACACAATGAAGTACACAGACCAGTGACACTGTGAAGCAACCACGTAAATAAGTCTACATAATAACCAGCTAGCATCATGATGACAGAATCAAATTCACATAGTCAATGGAGTCAAATTGTATTTCATTTGATAGTAATTTTTCAGGGACCCTCTTTTTAAAATTGTATTTAGTTCAGCTAATAGTGAGGTTTCATATTATCGTAGCAAAACTGAGTCAATTAGAACATTAAAGCTGCATTCTTTGGTTTTATTTATTTATTTTATTTCAATTTTTGAGACAAGTTCTTTCTCTGTAGCCCACACTGTAGTTGCATGAGCATGGCTCACTACAGCCTCGAACTCCTGGGCCCAAGTGATTCTGCTGCCTCAGCCTCCCATTTAGCTGGGACTTTAGGCACACAACAGCACACTCGGCCAAATGTCTTTTGTTTAGAATAAATATTCCCCACTTCACCGTTTTTATTCCCTTTTTTTGTTTTGTTTTAGTGTCACTTTGTCAGCCAGGCTGGAGTGCAGTGGCCAATCTTGGCTCACTGCAACCTTTGCCACCCAGGTTCAAGCTATTCTTGTTCCTCAGACTCCTGAGTAGATGATACAGGTGTGCATCGCCATGCCTGGCTAATTTTTGTATTTTTAATGGAAACAGGGTTTTGGCACATTGTCCAGGCTGGTCTCAAACTCCTGGCCTCAAGTGATTTGCCCATCTCAGTCTCCCAAAGTGCCGGGATTATAGGCATGAGTCACCATACGCAGCCCCATTGTCTTTCTTTTAGCATATTTTTGAATTATTTTCTTAGTCGTATCACTGGGGATTACAATTAACATCTTAATTTAAAACAATCAAGTTCATAATAATACTAACAATCTCAATAGTATTGAAAATATTTACATATTATAGTTCAGATCTCTCCCCCACATCATCTTATTGTCTTTAAAAAGATTGTAATTTGATGCATGTATAAGCCTATAAAAACATTTGTAATTATTTTTTATGTAGTTGTCGTTTAAATAAGATGAAGGCAAACAGTAAAACGAACCAAAATATGTGTATACTTTATTTTTAATTACCTGTTTATTTACACGTCCCTATGTCCTTTATGTCGTCATGTGGATTTGAGTTTCTGTTTAGTGTCTTTTCATTTCAATTTGAAGAGTTACTTTTAGTATTTTGTAAAAGCAAGTCTGCCAACAACAAAGTTTCACAGTTTTTGCTTATTTGGAAATTTCTTCTTTCTTTATTTTTAAACTATAGTTTTTCTAGCTATGCAATTCTAGGTAGATGCTTTTTTTTCCTTTCAGTATTTTTAATATGTTATACCATTAGTTTCTAGATTCCATGACTTCTTACATGATTTCAGGTATAAATATTTTTAGTGATTCCTCGTATGTGATGGATTGTTTGCCTCTTCTTGCTCTCAAGATTCTCTTTTTGCCTTTGACTATTGATGGTTTCACTCTGATGTGTTTAGAGATGGATCTATTTGAGTTTATACTACTTGAAGTTCATTGAGCTTCTTTGATGTTTATAGTCATAATTTTCATCAAATTTAGAAATGTTGTGGCCATTATTTTTTCAAATACTGTTTTTGTTCCCTCTCTCTTTTTAACACTTTGCATACATTTTGTGCAATTGATGGTTTTCCACAGTTTGCTGAGGTTCTGTTTGCTTTTCTACATTATTTTACTATTGTTCCTCAGTTTAGATAATTTCGAGTGACTTTTTTTTGACTTTGCTGATACTTCTGAAATCTTAAGCCTGCTCTTAAGTCTGTCTAATGACTTTTTATTGTAATAATTTTAAATTTAAACTCTATAGTTTTGGTTATATTTATATCTTTTTGTTATTCTCTATTTGATGAAACATTATTCTAGTACTTATGCTTTCTTTTAATTCTATGAGCATACTTATTATGGCTGATTCAACATATTAGTATAATAAATAGAAAACCTGGCTTTCTTCATGTTGGGTAAATTTTTCTTTCCTGTATATGAAGCATAATTTCCTGATTTCTTTTTTCTTGCCTAATAATTTCTTATTGGTGTTGAAAACTGCATATTTAACAAATTGAATGTAGCAAATCTGTAAATCAGATCAAGTCCCTTCCAGGATTTGTTATTCTTATAGTTTATTCTTCTTGTTGCTCTTACTGTAGTTTGCATATTGAACATCCTGCAATAATTCTGTAAAGACTGTATTTTTTTCCATTTGTGGCTACTGAAACCTCTGATTGATTAGCTTACTTAGTGGCAACTAATTAGTGGACAGATTTTCTTATTCATCTTGAAACACTAAGTCACCTAGTTTTTGCCAAGGGATTCTGTGTATGTTTTAAGGCAAAACTTTCATTCTCTGAAAGTTTATAACTCTGCCTTGGCCTTTATTTTCTTGTCACATAGGGCTTTAAATCAACCAGAGTTGAGAGATTAGGGCCTTCCTAGGTATTCTCTGCAAGTATTCATTGACTTCTACAGTCCTAGGAATATTTGAGAGCTTTTTCAGGGATTACATGAACATTTTATTCTCCAGATTTTTCTTTTAAGTGTTTTGACCAATTTCTTTGTTGCCCCAACTGGTATTGCCACCTCAAGCTGGTGAAATATTAAACACTTGCCACTGGTTTGAGAAATGCTCTATAAATAAGGCTTTTCCATTAGCTCTGTATCCAAGTTAGAAAAAAGAAATATAAGCCTGGTGAATGAAGCTCCAGACAGAACTGGAGTTCTATTCTGTGATACAGAGCTTCCAGGGAGCTCCAAACCCATCTTCTTCCCTCTTGTGTTAGGTTTCTGGTTTGCAAGGGTTACTATGTAGCTGAGGTGAGGAAAAATAGGAGACAGGGCTTATTATAATGTTACCAGATTCAGCTTTCTAACAAAGAATTGGCCATTTTTATTCAATTAATGGTTCTTGGATTATTACCAGTATTTGGGAAATTCCTGGAGTTCTGAAAAATTTAATGTTCACACATTTTTTTCAATGTTCTTCAAGCTTTTATGGAGGAGATTATCAGATATTTTACACTCCTATTCTAAATGTGCTTGACAGTTTATTATTTCTGGATACATTTAAGTTGCTAAGAAGAGGTGAATAAACTGAATTCATTTTAATGTCTGATATTTTAATTTTGCAATGGTCACTTAGCAGAAATAAAAGCATTTGGGTTTTAATTTACTCATTTATTTAGTTTTCTTTTACATAAAACAAATTCCAGACATACAGTTCAGTGATACTAGATCAAGTCTTGATGAATTTGATACAGCAAACTTGAGAATCTCATCATATTAGGATAGCAATGAATTTCAGCTTCTTTTTGGGTGAAGATAAATCTTAAAAATTTTAATGTTCTTTACTTATTTACAGAATGAAAAAGATCTTGAGCAATCACTTATTTATTCATTTCAGCTGAGAATGCTGTGACAGTTTTATTAGACTCCAAAACTCATGGAGGAAAATAATAGATATATATTGAATGCATAAATATTCAAATAACCTATTATAAATACATGAATTACTGGTGTAATTTAAATATCCAAAGTATACACATTCTATATATAGCACAATGGCAACAAAGAGACAGTTACAGTTGCATGATTTTTTTTTCTAAAATGTATACTACTACACTACCAAAAAGACTTTTTCTTTCTAATATAGTTAATCTTTTTAAATATAACCTGGATTCAGTATGAAATAGTTGTAGAGAGTCTGGAATCTCATATAAACACTAAATCAACATGTGCTTGAAAGAACATTCATAATAAAGATAATCTAGAATATTACAAAATAAAAGCCTATGAAAGCAGTTTGTGTTTTGGTAGGTATTTTCTTTTCTAGCACTAGAGTCTGTCAATAGTTAGCTAGCCTCCATAAAGTTTATTATCTAAAATAACCATGCAACGTGAGATATAGATATGGCTTCATACCCTTAGTCTCCCTCTCCAGAGTCTCTTCCTATCCTGGATGTACTTTCCAAAAAATTTTCTGAGCTTTCCAACTCACTGACTGTCATGAACAATTATCTCCAAGACAGCAAACCTAAAAATTCATTACAAATGCTACGAACAAATACAAGCTTCAATATGTGATTTTATATGTTTTTTTTAAAATTTATTTATTATTATTATTATACTTTAAGTTCTAGGGTACATGTGCATAACGTGCAGGTTTGTTACATATGTATACTTGTGCCATGTTGGTGTGCTGTACCCATCAACTCATCAGCACCCATCAACTCGTCATTTACATCAGGTATAACTCCCAATGCAATCCCTCCCCCCTCCCCCCTCCCCATGATAGGCCCCGGTGTGTGATGTCCCCCTTCCCAAGTCCAAGTGATCTCGTTGTTCAGTTCCCACCTACGAGTGAGAACATGTGGTGTTTGGTTTTCTGTTCTTGTGATAGTTTGCTAAGAATGACGGTTTCCAGCTGCATCCATGTCCCTACAAAGGACACATTGTCAGCATTGTTCCACAATTCTTATTAGCAATATCTGAATGCTTAAAAATGTTTACTAGTTTGGCTTATCCACTCACATTCTCATTTTAAAACTGAAATTCATCAGTAGTCTAGGCCCTCTTGTTTCGTTGAATGATAGTCTCTAGCAAATGAGGAGAAATACATAGTGCAGTAGTAATTAATACTACATTATTATAAATATACTTAATATATTTGAATATTTTAAATATAGAAAGTAGTTCACATATTATTTAATTTATCATTCATAGAGCTTTCAATGTATATTTCTATTCAGTTTAATGTAATCAGACTGCATATACAGAAACACGTGGACACATATACACATGCTTATACTATCATTTAGTGTATATATGTATTCAAATATTTCCTTCCTACTCATATTAAAGTGAAGCAAATATTAGCATTTACTTTTTATGTATTTTTTAATATTTAATGTAAAGCAATATATTGAAAAATGCTCTGTGACCTTTGAAACAATGTATTCTGATTAACTGGTTCTCCCATGTCTACACTAACATTCAGGGAGTGAACTGAATGACTACTCAATCAAGACATGGAATACTGAAAAGGTCAAACTGATATGATAGTGAAAATCACCTAATAATGTTTTTGATCTTAAATCTATTTTTTATATAAAATAAACTGAAAACTGATACAGCAAGGTACATATTTTCCAACATTAAATAGTGAAAGAAAAAAGGGATATTGTACAAACACTATAAGGAAACGTGAAGATAATGTTCTTATTTTTGGTCACATAGTCTCAGACTACTTGTATTCTACTTGGAATATGTTATCTCAGATATACAAAATTTACAATTACATTAATTAATCATGAAATCACTACATATAGGTCATGATAAGTCACAATAATGTAAAGTAAAATATCTTGTTATGTGCTTAAGAGACAAAGATACATTTGTATTGATGGCAGCAGTGGGCTCTCTGGAGCTGCCACTGCAAAGACCCTGGCCGCAGTGAGGGAGGTGCCACCAGGGCTGTGCATTCCATGGAGCCAGTGAGAGCCAGGAACAGGCAGGAGCTGCTTCC
The DNA here is from genome assembly GCF_043159975.1 of Macaca nemestrina. NCBI lineage: Eukaryota > Metazoa > Chordata > Mammalia > Primates > Cercopithecidae > Macaca > Macaca nemestrina. Next base: position 64,577,748 of record NC_092131.1, read on the forward strand.
TAGTTGGTGGTGCAGGAGTCCTGCCCTCCTGGCTGCAGCTGCAGACCTGGGCATTCCTGCACTCTCAGGGTCCCAGAATGCCCCCCTGCCTCTGCAGGCTCAGAAGTGCCTGCTCCTGCTTCCTGGCCTCTCCCTGCTCCCAGCACCCACTCCTATTTTGGAGCAAAGTTGTGGCTGAGTTTGGGTGCTATTGTGATGTGGCCAGGTGTGTGTGTACCAGGGGCAGCATTGACATGCCAGCTCCTGTTGCCTCAGCCCTCTCCACACTTTAGGCACCCATGAGCATGGGTGGGAGGCTGAGGGACCCCTGAAGGCAGCTCCATTGCAGGCCTGCAGGCATGCCTTAGCACAAACAACTTGGGCTCCATGGACAACATGATTGATGGTGGCAGGAAGCAGTCAAGCTACTGGGTGGAAGGGGTTGGTCCCTAGTGAAGACCTACCTTGAAGCCAGAGATGGCCTGAAGCATGGGGCCTGGGCTGTCAGGTCCAGCTGGAGTCTGCAGCCTGGAGTGAGAACTTATGGTACTTTTCCAGGCCCACTCATGGCCACCCATGGACCAATCATCATGTACTTCCTAACTTCTGAAACCCATAAAAACCCCAGACTCAGCCAGACTTGCAGAGAGGTGTTGGGACAATTGCCATGTGAGTAAGAGCTACCCACTCGGGGTCTCCTCTCTGCTCAGGGCTGCACACTCTTTGAGATGACCTGCCTGTGGATAGGAGCTACCAATTTGTGGTCTCTTCTCTGTTGAGGGTTGCACACTCTTCAAGATGACTTGCCTGTGGATAGGAGCTACCCAATTCAGGTCTTCTGAGAGCTGTATTGGCACTCAATAAAGCACTTCCTTACCTTGCTCACCCTCCAGTTGTCCATGTACCTCATTTTTCTTGGATGTTGGTCAAGAACTTGGGACATGCTCAGTGGCATTACTGAAAGAGCCATACACACAAACAGTACTGAAACATGCCCCCCTGCTCTCCATGTTGTGAGTGATGAGAAGGAGAAAAGAGCTGCCACCCTTCCAGGAGCTAAGAACTATGGGCTCTTCCAGCCAGGGCTGTGACTCCTCTTTGGGGCTTTGCAGTCTCTGGTGTCTCTAAGCTTCCTGGTGCCACCATGATCTCCTTATCCAGATGCGAGTGCCCACAGTGGAAGCCACTTGGTGTGCATCAGATCCAGCTGCAGGCTTGCACAGAGCTGGTGCCTGTGCTTATGACTGAAACTGCCTGCCCCACTTCAGCAGCTAGCGTGCCTGGCTGTGCGCAGTGGCCAGACCCAGTTCTCACTTGCTCATGCACCCCTCGCCACTCTGCACCTGTCTTTTGCTTTGCAGACATGGGATCTAGACTGGTAGCACAAGCTGAGTACAGCCTGCCAGGTTGAGTGAGTGGAACAAGCCCAGCAGACCCAAGCAAGACTCATGCAAAGATGCCACCAGCCACAGAGGCATCTGGCTAGAAAAGCAACACCCTGAGGATCCTCTGACAGTGTTACACTTATTCACAGAGTCTTGTCCTAAAGTCAGAAACACAAAAAGCTGAAGGTTTGTGTTTTTTCATAGTTCTGTTGGTGACTAACTCTAATCTCATATGAGACTATATCAGTTATTTATTTACTCATTTAGGGTATACATTTATATCCTTTGCAGCAGAAAAATTAGTGTGAAATTATTGGGTGCTTTCATAAACTTTTCTGGGAGGGTTCCATAATGGATGATATATGCAAGTACTATCTTTCTCAACACCAAAAACTTTGAATTTCAAAATATCTTTAGCCCAATGTTTCATATTGACTTTTAACCAGTTGATTTAACTGTATAATGTTTCCATGTGCTGTTAAAAGAAAATGTAGAAGTATTTATTAGAAGATTTTAATAGTTCAAAACCATATAATTTAAGAGAAATTAAACAACCTGCTCCTGAATGAGTTTTGGGTAAATGATAAAATTAAGGCAGAGATCAATAAATTTTCAAAACTGGTGAGAACAATAATACGACATACCAGAATCTCGTACACAGCAAAGTCAATGTTAAGAAGGAAGTTTGTAATACTAAATGCCCACATCAATGTGTTAGGAAGATCTCAAATTAACAACCTTACATCAGAACTAGAGGAACTAGAGAAACAAGAGCAAGCCCACCCAAAAGCTAGCAGAAGACATGAAATAATAAAAAGTAGAATGGAATTGAAGGAAATTAAGACTCAAAATATTATATGAAAGACTGACCACTACAGGAGTCGGTTATTCGAAAGATAGATGGACTACTAGCTCTAGAAAGAGAGAGAAGATCAAAATAAACAAAATCAGAAATGAAAAAGGGAACATTACCACCGACCCCACAGATGTACAAAATTCCTCAGTGACTACTATCAACATTTCTATTTACACAAGTCAGAAAACATAGAATAAATTGATAAATTCCTGGAGTCATACACCTCCCAAGGTTGAACTGGGAAGAAACTGAATCCCTGAACAGACCATTAATAAGTTCCAAATTGAATATTTAATAAAACGCCTATCAATAAGAAAAAGCCCAGAAACAGACAGCTTCACAGCAAAATTCTACCAGATGTATAAGGAGCTGGTACCATTTCTATGGAAACTATTCCAAATAATGGAATAGGAGGAACTCCTCCCTACCTCATTCTATAAGGCCAGCATCATCTTGATACCAAAACCTGGCAGAGATAAGCCAAAAAAGAAAACTTTATGCCAATGTCCTTGATGAACATAGATGTAGACATCCTTAACAAAATACTAGCAAATTGAATCCAGCAACACATCAAAAAGCTAATCCGTGACAATCAAGTAGACTTTATTCCTGGAATGCAAGTTTGGTTCAACATACAAATAAGTAAAAGTGATTTACCACATACATAGAAACAAAATAAAAAAAAAAAAAAAGAATCATCTCAATAGATGTAGAAAAGGCTTTTGATAAAATCCAGTACTGCTTCATGTTAAAAACCCTTGACAAACTATATATTGAAGCAGCATACTTCAAAATAATGAGCTATTTTCAAAAAATAAACTACAGCTATCATCATTCTGAATGGGTAAAAGCTAGAATTATTCCCCTTGAAATCAAGACCATGACAAGCATGACTCCTCTCACCACTACGATCACACATAGTACTGGAAGCCTTAGCCAGAGCAATCAGGTGAGATAAATAAATAAAATGTATCCAGACAGGAGGAGAGGAAGTCAAATCATCTCTCTTCTATGTTGATTTGATCATATACTTAAAAAATCCATTGTCGCTGCCCAAAATCTCCTTTATCTGTAGCATTCCTGTACACCAACAGCATCCAAGCTGTGAGCCAAATCAATAATGTAATCCCATTGATAATAGCCATAGAAAGATTAAAACATATAGGAATACAGAAAACCAGGGAGGTAAAGAATCTTTACCATGATACTTACAAAACACCTGTTAAATAATTCAGAGAGGACACAAAACAGTAAAAAAAGAAATTCCATGCTAAGTGATTGGAAGAATTAATATTGTTAAAATGGCCAAAATGTCCCAGGTAATTTACAATTTCAATGCTATTTCTATCATACCACCATGGCATTCTTCACAGAATTAGAAAATAAAAGCGATTCTAAAATTTATGTGGAACCATAAAGGAGGCTGAATGGCCAAGGAAATTCTAAGCACAAACAACAAAGCTGGAGGCATCACATTACTCAACTTCAAACTATTCTACAAAGCTACAATGACCAAAATAGTGTGCAAATGGTATAAAAACGGACACATACACCAATGAAATACAATAGAGAGCACAGAGATAATGCCACACACCTCCAACTCTCTGATCTTCCACAAAGTTGACAAGACCAAGCAAAAGAGTAAGGATTCCCTATTCAACAAATAGTGTTGGAATAACTGGATAGCAATATACAAAAGACTGAAACTGGGTCCTTTCCTTACACTGTATACAAAATAAGCTGAAGATTATTTAAATACTTAAATGTAAAGCCCAAAACTATAAAAACCCTGGAAGATAATCCAGGAAATACCATTATGTTCATAGGCTTAAGCAAAGTTTTTGTCATGAAGCCTCCAAAAGCATTTAAAACAGAAACAAAAATTGACAAATTGAACATGAAATAAAGAGCTTCTGCACGGCATAAGAAACTATCAACAGGGTAAACAGACAACTTACAGATAAGAAAAAAATATTTGAAAACTATGCATCTGATAAAGGTCTAATATCCAGAATTTATAAGGAATTTATAAAGAATTTTATAAGGAATATAAGGAATTTTAAATTAACAAGCAAAAAACAAAGAAATACATTAAAAAATTGAAAATGGATATGAACAAACACTTATCAAAAAAAGTCATACATGCAGCTAAGAAGCTGCTCATCAGTAATCATTACAGAAACGCAAATCAAAACCACAGTGAAATGACGTCTCACACAAATTATGATGGCTATTACTAAGAAGTCAAAAAATAACAGATGCTAGTGAGGTCACAGAGAAAAGGGAATGCTTATACACTGCTGGTGGGAATATAAATTATTTCAGCCATTGTGGAAAGGAGTTTGACGATTGCTGAAAGAATTCAATACAGAACTACCATTTGAACCTGCAATCCCATTAACTGAGTATATACCCAAAGGAATGCATAAAGCCACATGTACATGTATGTTCATCATAGCACTATTTACAATAGCAAATACATGGAATCAATCTAAATGCCTAGCAATACAATTATATATATTTTATATATATATGCCTGTAATTATATATATTATATGCAATTATATATGTTATATATATTATGTGTGAAATTTTATATATTTTATATATTATATATATATCACACCTGTAATCCCAGCACTTTGGGAGGCCGAGGCAGGTGGATCACTTGAGGTCAGGAGTTTGAGACTACCCTGACCAATATGGTGAAACCTCATCTCTGCTAAAAATGCAAAAATTGGCCAGGCATGGTGGCTTGAGCCTGTAGTTCCAGCTTCTTGGGAGGGTGAGTCAGGAGAATCACTTGAACCTAGGAGGTGGAGGTCACAGTGAGCTGAGATTGTGCCAGTCTAGGTGACAGAGCGAGACTCCAACTCAAAAAAAAAAAAAAAGAGAGAGAGAAAAAAATATGTACATATGTAGTACAGACATACACATATACCATGGAATACCATGGGACCATAACAAAGAACAAAGTCACATCCTTTTCAGCAACATGGATGGAGCTGGAGGCCATTATTCTAAGTGAACTAACACAGAAACAGTAAATAAAATGTCACATGTTCTCTCTTATAAGTGGTAGCTAAACATTGAGTATATATGGACACAAACAGAGAACAACAGACACTGGGACTTACTTGAGGGTAGAGGGTAGTAGGAGAGTGAAGATTGAGAAATTACTGATTGGGTACTATACTTATTACCTGGGTGATGAAAGAATCTGTACATGAAATCCCCATGACATGTAATTTACCTATATAACAAACCTACACATGTATCCCTGAACCTAAAATAAAATTTAAAAATAAAAATAAATCTGTATTGAATACTTTAAATGCACAGCTATTAGAAATCTTGCAGGTGATACACATACATTAATTTTACAACAAAATCATAAAATCATTTATATAATTTCTAATATAATTTTAAACATACTTTTTAAAAGTAACATTTGATTCAGAAAGCATCAGAATATTCATGGACATTTTTAAATGACACTTTAACCTGAAGGTATCAATTGCTTTCTTCCACCCCTTAAATATAGATAGGCTGGTAGCATACTATAAACAGACACTTATTTTCAGAAAAAAATGGCAGCAAAATTAAAACAATTAATGTTTTCATAAATGTCAATGTGTAATATCTATACTTTCCATGGTTTAAGGTAAATAATAATCTTTTTTATAAAATATAAAAATCTTCTTTATAATAATAAATTTTAATTTTATAATATCAACCACCTAAATGTTATACTGTTGGTCTTCATGAATTACCTTTTGAACATTCATGCAATAACTTATCTATAAATGATCCAGATAATATATTTTATGATATTATTTATGTAACCTTCTCAAACATCATTTTACTATCCTAAACAAAACTCTCATTCATAGGTTTATATTGCTTTCTGTTACAATAGATCTTGTAATGTATATGCCAATAGGTGCTATATATCATGATATATTAATACTACAGATTTTCTGGTATGTCTTGCCATTGATTCCTCAAATATTCACATAGTTTTAGTTTTTCTCATTTGTCAGCAATATTGTAGATACAATTTGGTAAGTTTTTTCAGAGTATCAAGTTATATAGTCACCACATAATCATTATGTAGCTCATTTCCAATAACCCTCAAAATTTCCTTCTGCTTTTTTGCAATTAGTCCCTTCCTGTTGCCAATGACACATATTGACTAGATTTCTTTCACTACAGTTTTCATTTTATATCATATGTTATAAATTAAATTTTAGAGTGTGGCATCTTCTTTGTAAGTTTTATTTTGCTCTGCATTATGCTTTTTGTGATTCACTGATGTTCCTGCATATATCCATGGTCCCTTTTTATTATGGGATGATATCCCATTTTATGTTAATACGTTATTTCTTTATTCATTCACCAGTTGGTGGATATTTATATTGGTCCTAGTTTTTCTCAATTATGAAAAATTCCTCTATGAATCTACCAGAACATGTCTTTATTATGGATATATCTTTTCATTACTCATAGATAGATACCTAAGAGTGGAATGGCTGGGCCAATGGTAACTTTATGTTTACCTCTAAAAGAACCTGCAGAATTGCATTCCAAACTGTTTGTATCATTTTGTATCTCCACAAACAAATGAGAATTTCTATTATTCCTCACCAATGCTTTTTATGGTTAGCTTTATAAATTTTAGCCATCTAACGGTTATGCCAATGGTATTTTATTGTTGTTTAATTTTTATTACTCTGATGATTAATTAGGTTGACCATCTTTTCAAACATTTATTTGCCATCTGTAGGTTTAGAATCTGTATAAAATTATCTATTAGATACGTACTTTTAAAACATTTTCTATTAGCTTGTGTTGTGCCTTTTTATTTTCTTATGAGTTTGTTTAAAAGAGTTAGTTTTAAAAATTTTGATGAACTCATGTAATTTATAAAATTTGTGTGTACTATTTAAGAAATCTCTGTTAAACTTAAGGTCACAGAGATTTTCTCTCATGTTTCTTTTCTGAGATATTTGTAATTTAAGTGCTCACGATTAGATCTATGATTTATTTTAGTCTAATTTTTTATGTGATATTAGGCAAGAGTGGGATTTCATTTTTCTTACAGATGAAGGAATATTAATTATTCTAGAACCATTAGTTGACTATATTTTCTGTTTGTTTTTGAATTGCCATTATGTTTTTATTTAAAGTTAATTGGTTATACATTTGAGGGTTTTTTCTTGATCTGTCTTTTTTTCCCATTAATCTGTATGTCTATTTTAACAGCAACATTTTATAATCTTACTGGTTACTTTGTAATAAGCCTTAAAATCATGCAGTGTGAATCATCCAACTTTGTTTTTTATTTTCATAATTTTTGTTATTGTTAGTCCTTTGCATTTCCATATGCATTTTATAATTAGTTGTCATTTTTGAAAAACACATAGTTTTATCTGGGCACTCATCATATTACAATGTTGGTTTTTCTCTATTGTAACTGAGGCAACAGGGTATATACTATATCAGCATGCATTTCCTCATTATCCTCCCACCATCTCTACCTAGACCCTCTCTCACAATGATATCTTACCCTCCAAAGGCTCTTTTAGTATATATAAAACTTATTTCTCCTATCTACATCTTGTTTTTTGAAGACTAGATTCATATATCAAAATTTCACCTTGATTGTCTTATTGGAAGCCTACTATCAACATATCGAAAATGAATCTTATATCCTTGTGCTTTAACATATATTTTGATCTCTTCATCAGAGTTAATGGTGCTCTGTCAGTCCATTCAGATGCACCTGCCACATAATTAAATGTCTGTCTTTATTCTCTCCTTCAGCTGATACTGTTAATGGTCTTGTTTAACACTTACTCTAAATTCATTTCTGATCACAGAGGCTGAAAAGCTATTACAACTGGGAGAATGCTATCTGTCAGGCTTAGAAACCACTAGTTTAGACAAACTGCCTATGTAGCTCTTTAGACATTGCATTAGATTACATGAATGGAAATATGAGATCTGATTATCTGGACAAACTTACCCATAGTTCTTTGGTACTAATCATGGATTGTGCTCTAGAATTGCTGTAATTTCCTAATCATTGGCCATGTTCCTTTCCACATTGCTGTCTTCCTTCAGTCACATCCTCTCATGTCTAGATGGATACTTTCCAATGCTGTGAAGGAAAACAAAGATAAGAACTTTGTTTTTACAGAATTTTGTCCATTATTTACACGAGTGAGTAGCTTTTCAAAAAATAATAAAGCTAGGACATATATTACAATAGATTGAGAGTTGTACACAACACATTAGAATATGTCGGCAATTTGTTTCACGGTAAACATGCTAAAACTAGATAGTATTGAAACTAGAAGGAGGTGTGGGGTCAAGATTTTTAGCGTTTAATAAATTAATTATATGTTACATGTCAATAAAATTTGTCCATATTTAAATATATATAAAATCATGTTTCATATGCAGTGTTAAGACAAAAGGGAATATATAAAACAGGAAATATTCCAGTTGCTAGAAACTAAATCAGAATCATGCCTATTTCAGTCTTAGAGTTATGCCATAATCTTTAGTTGTAAAATAGAATCAAAACTGACATAATGAATATCTAACAAGGGCAACCAAACCAAGAAAAGGGTTGAAGTAAATATTCAGCTACATTTTACTTATACATTCAGCGAATTTTATCCAGAATGTATTATAATAAACTCTGTGATAATAATAAGAACATATATGCACTAACATATCTTATATCTATAATCACCACTCCCTGTCTTGAGAGACTGCAAAATGTAAGAGCCCCATATGCCTTTTCTAAAGAATTTTCAAGCTTTTGCCTCCTACTTTTCATCAGTTTATATGTCACTTCCACAGCAATGTTTTCTCTATATATCAATCATCTCTTTTTAATTAAGGCAAACGTATGTTGTTAAAAACTTGAACTTGAAATCCTTTAACCACCATTAATTAACTAAGGGATCTTGGACATATTCTTAGCTTCCTCATTCATGTAATACTAATACTACAGTTATCTTTCTCATAAGTTTAGTCTGTTGATTAAATGAGTATATAGAATAGTTTCTGTTATATAACCATTGCTCAATAAACACAAAACTAATATTGATAATTTCTTACCTCCTGTATACTAAAATGTCTATGACATACGACATAAATGTTCTTGTTCTAATTATGTAAATGAGGTATCTGAAAGAGAAATCTATGAAGTTGACAGAGTTAGAATTCTAAAACCAAATCTGCTCAATTTCAAAGACTCCATTCTGTACACAGTGTCTATAATCTAATTTGTTAGAGGAAGACAAATAACAGAATTCAAAGTCATCTCTCTGCTCACTTGAGACAAATGCGTATCAGGTTCTTTATTTTGTACTATGGGTTTATGTTATCTGCAAATTCAGTGAGCCGGATGAAGGCATAAGTAACTATTCCTCTACTACCCACCCAACAAGTAAATTGTATATCCATCGAAAGACTGAACAGAGACTCAAAAGGAACAAAAGGATGCAACCGTTTGTGTCTTACTGACCCATACATTAAAAAAATTTCTTTTCCTTGCCATAATATCCACCCTTCCCCTTTAAATATTGAAGCCCCAAAAATCCTCCCTGGAGAAGACGTAGACCTGCCTCCTGTGTACACATCCTTAACCAAGGCAAAATGAACTTTCTAAATTGATTGAGATTTTTCTCACATACTTTTGGTTTACAAATGCTTTATTTGAGCCATGTCGATTTAAAAATACAGTTATCATTCATCAGTTAAATTGCAAAGTGTTTTACTGCTATTAGCGTCATATGCTACATGACAATTTAGTATAATCCTTAGAAACATTTGTATTCATTATCTCATAATTATGTCTACATTCTTATAAAATATAAATCTTTAGTGGCATTTTATCAAATATAACCAAAATAAAGCATTTTTTTTGCATAATATGGATCTTGTAAACACTTAGCACCAGCTAATTTTACATGTAAAGATTTACAAATATTAATCTGGCTATGTTTTGTAACTAACCCAAGTTGCAACTATAAGAACATTTTGTAGAAAATGTTCTGAGTGCTGCATTATTTTAGATTTTTGCTGAAAACAAACAAACAAACAAAAAACTTCTGTGGTCCCATAATTTTCTATATAAAAATTTCTTTATCTAAAAAATTCAGCAGTTTCTTGCAAGATATTTTGTGTTCTATTTAATTTCATATAATGCTAGGTCTTACTTTCTACGCTGTAGCCAGATATGAGTTCCTTTAAAATGCCAAATACTTTCATGAATCTGGAATTTTGATCATGCTATTTGATTTACCCATAAATCCCTTTTAAAGAACCTTCCAGTGATTACCTACTACTCATCCTCTATCCGTCAAATTATGTGTCATTTTTTCAGTAATGTCTTCTCTATCACTGAAATATACTATAAATACCACTACCATTGACATAACTTGGTGTCTGTATTTTCTTTCATTGTACTTAGCAGAATTTGTAACTATTTCTATCTGTAAGCTGATTTTTTTCCAAAGTCCTCCCTCATCTTTATTTCACTATCAGACTTCAAGTGCACTAGTTTATGATTATTTGGTTCATTATTATATATACAACAACTAGGAGACAAATGCGTATCAGGTTGCTTATTTTGTCAGAGCTTCCAGGATTTTATTTAATGGATTTTGTAAATTAAAAATAAATGAATAAAAGGCTGTAAATTATATATGGTCTAAAGCTGTTTGACTATAGGGAGAAAAATTCTCTGGAAGCACCTATAAATCTGGGAATCTAAGGGGCATACTTAAAGTGAAAAAATTTTAATTGTGTGCTTCAATTTTTGAAAACAAGTGTTCTTTATAAATTAGAGCACAAATGAAACAGACATTAACTTCATTTTGCAATGCATGTAAAAAAATTGAGAAACAAAACTATTAATTAATTTTAAATTTGTATATTCAGCAATGAGGAACAAGGGTTTAATAACGTATTTTAAATGCATACTTCAAATGACACAAATAAAAGAAGAAAAAAAGCATGCAATTCCTTGGCTCTACATTTTCAGGAAATTAGTAATTTACTCTAAACTTCCATTGGCCTAATAAAATTACCATTATGCTTTGATTAAGGTTACAACTCTTCTTTGTTGGTAGAAAATATATTTCAGTGAAATAAGCCAGTAACAAAATGACAGATATTGCATGTTCTCACTCATAAGTAGAAACTAAAAAAGCAGATCTCATGTAGGTAATGAGGATAAACTTTGACTTTTTTTTCTTCTCTTTTCCGAATTCCTATCTAAGGGGCCCAGGGAGTCATGCCCTACAAACCATAAAGTCTCATCAGAGGGTTTTTATTTAACCCTATATAACATGCTCCAACCTGACTCTAGCATAACAACACATGTGAGATAAGGAAGGAAATCAAAATATTTTGACATCAAATATATTTCTTTGCCACGTCTTGAAATCACCCTACAAAGTTGTCTCTTGTGGAGAAAGATCGACATACTATAGAGAATCTCTTTCCCTTTTCCTGGCCTTTTTATTGATCCAGGAAAGACTCAACTAAGAGTCTGAAACCTCTTTAAGTCTGATAAGAAACTTCTACAATCTATTCTTTCTAAAACCTGCTACTGGAGGCTTCATCTGAACTTCATTCTCCACAATCTCTTATCTTAACCCAGACATTTCCTATCTGTTGATTCTAGGTTTTTAAATAAACTCTTTCGACCAAGTACCAATCAGAACATCTTTGAATCTGCCTATAACTTGGAAGCTCTGTTTCTGGTGCAGGGTGGGGAGTCTTGAGTAGGAGTTGTTCAGGTTCTTGTCATGTGGAACAAAATGCACAAACAAAGCAATGAAAGCATAGATTTATTGAAGCAAAAGTACACTCCACAGTGCAAGAGTAGGCTCAAGGACTCAAGGGCTTGAGCAAGTAGTTCAAGAGGCCTGCTTGCAAAATCTTCTGAAGTTTAGTATTCTTCAAGAGGTTTCCTATTGGTTACAGCCTATGTAAATGAACACTTGACTCGCAACCAATCAGAGACTGAAGTAAAGTTACACCCTATGCAAATAAAGACTTGGCCTGTGACCAGTTGGAGGCTGAAGTGAAGGCTTTCTATCTCCAGATGCTATTCTTCTGACTCAGCCCCTCTGCTTATAGTTGTCCTGCCTTTTTAGACAAAATTAGTGTACATCTTACATGTATTGATTAATGTTTTATATTCCCCTAATATATATAAAATCTAGCTGTGGGCTGACTACATGTTCTCAGGGTTCTCTGAGGGCTGTGTCATGGGGCCATGATCACTCATATTTGGCTCAGAATAAATATTTTCAAATATTTTCCGAGGAGTTTGACTCTTCTCATAGACAATAAAGAATAGGATGATAATTACCAGAGGCTAGGAAAGGTAGAGGAGTGAGGTAATGAAGAGAAGTTGGTTAATGGGTACAAAAATCTGGCTAGATAGGAGTTAGTTCTAGTGTTTGATAGTACAGTAGGGTGACTATTATTAATAATAATTTATGGTATACTTCAAAATAGCTAGAAAAAAATTGAGAATGTTACAAACACACACACACACACACACACACAATGTTTGAAGAAGTGGATATCTCAATTACCCTTATGTGGTTATTACACATTGTATGCATGTATGTATCAAAGTATCACATGTACTTCCAAAATATGAACAACTACTATGCACCAATGAAGAAGTGAAAACATAAGAGGAATAAAGGCATGGATATTTTTTAAAAAGCAAGTATATGACAACTATACAAATTTCATTCTTCCTGATGACATATCTCATCTAATCTTCTTTATGAACAGTGATCCCAAATTATGATGTTCTTTCTCAAGACTGAAAAAACAAATATATTAAGCTAAATTAGAACAGGTGGTGGTGTCAGGACTCCAGCCCACATCACTCTATTATCAAAATCCATGTTTCTCTCATGCATTAAACATTCACCTAAAATTTGTACTACTTGATTAATTTTAATGATAATTGGAAATTCCTTGGGACTTGTTATGAGAAAATTCTACATATGTCTACAATAAGGGAAATAATTGTTTTCCAGGCCGTTCTCAGTGAAAGTATTCACCATTATGTTCATTTCTAGATGATCAGCAAACATCTGTCTCTTCTACTCTGTATGTCCCCTGAAGGACCAATACAGACAACTATTCTTTCCTGTGCTGTGGAGAGTTTCAAGTCCTAATGCTCGTCTATGAATACTTTTCTTGAAGTTTTTAGTGCTTTTGGAATTTAATTCTTATCTCATTTTAAATTATATAAAAGAAAAATTTTCTTTTCAATGAAAAATAATTAATTAAAAAATACATTTTAAACTTTAAATATACAGATGAAGGTAGATTGGAGAAACTAGATCAATTCTTCCGATAAGTAGAATACAGATTAAATACAGAAATCATCTTTGTGATGGCAGAAAAAAAATTGAGAAAATAAAAACTAGAGGTGCTAAGAACTCTAGAACATGGGCAGTCTCAGAAAGGTAAATTTACATGTATAGCTCCTTTTATCTTAGTGGCAGTTTTTAAGCATCAGAAAGTTTTTTTTTTTTTTTTTTTTTTTGGTATTTCTATGCACAGGTAGAAGACATTGCATCTGAAAAAGACTCCTGCTCAGTTAAAGAAAAAAAAAAAACAAAAACAGCAAAGCTTTTGAAGACTTGGAGGAATCTCTAAACCTGCTACTTTTATGCTGAAAACATTCGCAATAGTTCAGGATGAGAGGCTAAAATAACCTAACAGAAAAATCTATTAAACAGAACAGAAGTTTCAGCATTCTTGAGAGATAATTATTAAGGTTTAGAACTGTAAGAATAAGTTCTAGAAAATACAAAAGCTTCTCAGTTGAACATGCTAGAAGGGCAGAGATAAAATGGAAGCTTATTGCCAGCCCAAAAAAGCAATAGAATTGTCTGGTGACGTTGAAAATATATTAGAAATAAAAACTCATAAAAATTATTCAAACTGTTTAGTTGCTAAAATGTAAGTATTCTAATGGTTTAGTATGGCTGGGAAAGTGGAAAAGTATTTATTTGCCTTAAACTGTTATTAATACTCATGTTGAAATATTTTTCATTAATATTATTTTAATTCATAAATTTTAATTGTATACATTTATAAGTACAATGTGATGTTTTGATAAGTGTAAACAATATATAGTGATTAAATCAAGTTAATTAACATATCTTTCACCTCACTTGTCATTTTTTTGTGGTCAGACATTTGAAATTTACTCTTTATTTTGAAATATATAGCACATTATTATTACCTATAGGTATCCTGCTATGCAAAAGATCTCAAAAACTTTTCTTCTATGTCCTTTCACCAACATCTCCTGGTCCCCTCCCTCACTATTCCCTACATCAATCCTCTGGTAACCACCATTCTGCTCTCTATATCTACAGTTTGACTATTTTAGATTCACATATGAGTGAGATTATGCAGTATTTGTCTTTCTGTTTCTGGCTTATTTTACTTGACACATTTTCCTTTAGGTTCATCCATAATGTCACAAATAAAAGAATTTATTTTCTTGTATCAGGTTGAAGAGTATTTTATGATGTGTATAAACCACATTCTTTTAAAATCCATTCATCTGACAATGGACATTTGGGTTGATTCTCTATCTAGGTAATTGTGAATAATGCTGCAGTGAACATGAGAGCGTATGTCTCTTCAACCTATTGACTTCAATTCCTTTGGATATGTACCCAGAAGTGGAATTGCCAAATCATAAGGTAACTCTAATTCTTTTTTGGTGGGCCCTCCATACTGTTTTCCAAAATGCCTGTACATATTTACATTCACACCAACAGTATACAAGGATTTCCTTTTCTCTATAACCTACCAACTCTTTTTTCTCTTCGATCATAGCCATCCTAACAAGTGTGAAGTGATATTACATTGTAATTTTAATTTCTATTCCACTCACGATTAGTTATGTTATACATATTGTCATCTATATGTTGGCCATTTATCTATCCTCTTTTGAGAAATGTATCTTTAGGCCTTTGGCCCATTATTTATTTATTTATTTATTTATTTATTTATTATTTTTTTTTTTTTTGAGACGGAGTCTCGCTTTGTTGTCCAGGCTGGAGTGCAGTGGCGCGATCTCGGCTCACTGCAACCTCCGCCTCCCAGGTTCACGCTATTCTCCTGCCTCAGCCTCGGGAGTAGCTGGGACTACAGGCGCCCGCCACCTCGCCCGGCTAGTTTTTTTGTATTTTTAGTAGAGACGGGGTTTCACCGTGTTAGCCAGGATGGTCTGGATCTCCTGACCTGGTGATCCGCCCACCTCGGCCTCCCAAAGTGTTGGGATTACAGGCGTGAGCCACATTGCCCAGCTGGCCCATTTTTTAAATGGATAATTTGTTTTCTTACTTGAGTTCCTTGTATATTTTAGATATCAGGGAATAGCTCCTTATCAGATACATAGTATACAAACAGTTTCTCACACTCTGCGGGACATCTCTAAACTCTAATTCCTTCCTTTACCGTGCAGAAACGTTTTGTTTAATGTAGTTCCATTGGTCTATTTTTCTTTCATAGATTGTGCTTTTGGGGTACTATCTAAAAACATTAATGCATAGACCCATACTGTGTCACTTTCTCTCCCATGTTTTCTCTCAGTAATTTTACAGTTTCAAGTCTTATGTTTGAGTCTTTAGTATATTTTGTATTAGTTATTTTATATATTGTGAGTTAAGGGTCCACTTTCTTTCTTCTGCATGTGGATATCCAGTTGTCACAACACTATCTATTGAAGGAATGGTCCTCTCCCCATTTTGTGTTCTTGGAATCTTTGTCAAAACTCAATTGGCCATAAAAGCCTAGGTTTATTTCTGGGTTCTGTTCTCTTCAGTTGATCAGTGTGTCTGTTTTTATGCCAGCACCATGTTCTTTTGATTACAATAGTTTTATAACATATTCTAAAATCAGGGAGTATGGTGGCTTCAGCTTTTTCTTTTTGCTTAAGATTACCTTGATTTGGCTATCCAGGATGTTTTGTGGTTTTGTACATATTCATGGATTTTCTATTTCTGTGAAAAATGAAAATACATTTTGATAAGGATATCATTAAATGTGTGGATCGCTTTGGGTAGTATGATTATTTCAACAATATTAATTCTTCATTAACTAATAAAAAATTAATTATAAATTTATCCAAAAAGGTAAAATTTGTATATACAGAAAACTATAACATGCTGATAAAATAAATTGAAGAAAACATTAGAAATTGAAAGATATCCTGTGCTCATGGATTAGAAGAATTAATATTGTTAAAATATTCATGTTGCTATATTTATTTAAAAATTGCTAATACAATTTTAAATATGCATAACTCACAAATTATTCACTGAGAAAATGGAATCATTATTTTGTAGAGCAATTAAAATGAAGAAAAATGAATATGAAAAATTGATGAATAAAATAGTTCAAGAAAAATACTATGATTTTTCAGAAAACAAAATGTGAAACATAACCTCATGTTTCTTTAAAGATAAGTTTCTTATAGATAAGGACATGGAAAGCTTAAAAAGCAAAATGATACAATATAATATAATGTAAACACAAAACAAGAAAAGATATTACAGCTGTACTAATTATAATTAAAGTACATTTTAAGAAAAAATAAATCACTAGATAATGGAGGCATATTTTGTAATTTAAAAAACACATATAAATATATGCACATATATAAACATAGGCACACTTTTACATATAGACACACATCTATCTATATATACATACATATTCAAATAATGAGAGACATTTATACACCACTGTTAATAGCTAATATAATAAAGAGAAATAATTGGTAATAGTATAATAGATCTGAAAACACAAGCTATACAATTAATCTAAGTAAACAAAATCTACTCCCAATCAAGGTAATTCACATTTTTTTAAGTACACATGGAATATTTATCAAAACTGAGCACAAACCATTATTAATCAGCTGTGAATATATTTTTAAAATACATCAATTTTTATCATAAGATGATTAAGATAGTAGTCAATAACATAAAGTTAAAAATTTCCAACTACTTAAAAAAATTTTTACTTATAATGAACTAATGATTCAAAATGTAAATCACAATATAAATTATAAAATATATTCTTAAATATAGGTAGATATGTGATATGGTTTGGTTGTGTTGCCACCCAAATTTCATCTTGAATTGTAACTACCCCAATTCCCACATGTCATGGGAGGAACCTGATGGGAGGTAATTCAATCATGGGGGTGGGTCTTTCCAGTGCTTTTCTCATGATAGTGAATAAGTTGCATGAGATTTGTGAGATTCGATGGTTTTAAAAATGGGACTTTCCCTGCACAAGTTCTCTCTTTTCCCTGTTGCCATGTAAAATATGCTTTTTACCTTCCACCATGATTGTGATGCCCCTCCAGCCACGTGGAACTGTAAGTCCATTAAACTTCTTTTTCTTTATAAAATACCCAGTCCCCAACATGTCTTTATCAGCAGCATGAAAATGAGCTAATAGAATTTGAGAAAAATATTAAACTAGTAAGGTGCAGATAAAACAAAATTTAGAAGATACTTGATAGCTTTCAATGTATACATTAGAAAAAAAGAAAAATATATAAGAATAGTAGCATTGACAACATCATGGTAATTAATATCAGCCCAAAGGAAAGAGAAGAAAATTATAAAGAGCAAAAATAAATGAATTGGAAAACAAAAAATTGATACAAAAGATTAGCAATGTTAAAAATAGCTTTTTCATAAACACAAATAAACTTTATAACTCCTTCCAAGATTGATCAACAGTGAAAGAATACTGCAATTCTCATTATAAGTAACAAAATAAAATCCAAACAGACTTTATTATCTCTGCAACAGATTGTGTAAAATTGATATTATTTTTTATTATATGAAATTACAGGCCTAAAATACAGGAATACAAATATACACTTTTAAAAAGTATAGTAAAAATTATTCGCACTAATTGGTAAGCAAAATTTTATATGTAGGGTACATAAAGCATGAAACATTAAAGAAAAATAAAACTGATGAATTGCACTTCATCAAAAGGAAAAATTCACCCTACTAAAGTCATTGTTAAAAAAACAAAAATATAATGATCTATTTTCCTTTTGGTATACAAAAAAACACATGCACTTATATGGTCATTGCCATATTATTCCCCAGAGCAAAGACATGTAAACAATGTCCATCAATGGTGAGTCAGATAAAGAAAATGTGGTACATATACTCCATGGAATACGGCACAGCCTTAAAAATTGAATGCGATCACTTCCTTTGTAGCAGCATGGACGTAGCTGGAGGCCATTGCCCTAAGCAAATTAATGTAGGAACAGAAAACTAAACATTAGATGTTCTCACTTAAAAGTGGGAGGTAAACATTGAGCATATGGGAACTATAGACACTGGGAACAAATAGAGCTAGGAGGCAGGAAGTGAGCATGGATTGAAAAACTGCCTATTGGATCCTTTGCTCACCACCTAAGTGCAATATACCCATATAAGAAACCTGCACATATACCTCCTATACCTAAAATAAAAGTTGAAATTTAGAAAAAAAAAAAAAGAAAGAAAAGAAAAATATATGTGACAGGCTGGGAGAAGTCACTTGCAATGCATATTTCTGACACAGAATGTGTCCCAAATATACAAAGAACACTTACAACTCCACAATGAAAGAACGTACACCCTCTACATATTGCCAACATATTTCAACAGTCACTTCAGGGAAATATAAGGCACATGAATCTCCGATAATTGCATAAACAGATGTCAAGGCTTGTTAGTCATCAAATAATATCACAATGAGATATCATGCAACTTTGATATCACACAGCCTGTAAATTCTAAAATTAAAAAAGATAATGCCAAATATTAGGAGGTTGTGCAATGGGAACTTTCATAATTTGTTGAGGGACATGTAAAATTGTACAACCACTTTGGCAAATCATATGTCACTTCTAATAAACTTAAATATTAAGCTTATCATATGGTCCAGAAACTGTATCCATATGTATATACACAAGATAAATCAAATACATATCTACATAAAATCTTCTACATTAATTTTATGGAAGTTTTATTCATAGGGCTGCAAACTGAAAACAATTTAAATGACCATCACTAGGTGAATAGATAAATATATTATACCTTATGCATTCAATGGAATACTTCTCACGAATATTATAAACCATTATTATAAATGTAGCAGCTCATATAAACCTCAAAAGCATGCTAAGAGAAATCAAATATGTACAAAATAGGAATTACTGAGTGATACAATATTTGTTAAACGCTAGGACAGTTAAGTCTAATTCATTTATTGTAATAGAAAGGAGATCAGGGGCTTCTTTAGGCCAGGAATGAAAAAAAAAATAGACTTTAGAAATAAAAGAAGATCAGTGAAAAAGTTTTATATTTGGAATCTAATGGTGGTAAATCTAAAGGAGTGTAAACATTTGTGAAAAGCCATTAGACTGTATACTTATAATTGGTACATTTTATTTTATGTAAATTTTAATTAATATAGTTTTTTAAAATATTAGAATGTAAAAGAGCGTTATAAAAAAACTTTATGATGATAAATTTGATAACTGATGAAATTGTCAAATGTATTGAAAAATAATTTTCAAAAGTGTACCCAAAAATAATTGAGTCTTTTAAAAGTTTATTTTTAAAAGTCTAAGTTTAATTTTAAAGGAATATTATAGTCATTCCGGGGCTGGAGAAAACATAGAACACCTGTGTGTGAATGCCTTTGATATGTCCATCGTATGTTTGATAACAAATCCTAACCAAGACATTAGAGGCAGAGAAATTTCCAATCTTTCTCACACACAAATGAAAAAATTAGCAAATACATATGGTTTTATTAAGAACAGCAATACATTACTACCAAGGAGATCTGTGAATGCATATGCAGATTGCTACTTGAAAATCTCCAATCGTTCATAAAATTGACAGCTAAAAGGAAAAACACCCATATAATTATCTTGACAGATGCAAACATATTATTCAATGTAATTCAAAACTAATTGATGATAAAATGGTTTTGACAAAATATGAAAAGGAAGTAACTTCAGCAAATTACGTATTAAAAGGTGAAATAATGATTGTTTTTTATCTGTGACATAATGAAACTTGAAGATCCAGTATCTGACTTTTATTCAACATTGTTCATGAAGGTTTTTAAACTTAATTTTCATAAACCAGATTTCTCCTTCCAAGATATGGCCCTATGCTAAGGTAAACTTCTGAGAGTAGACACAAAATTAAGAATGACTGAGACACCACATATGAAGAAATAAGCAAATCTAGATAAAGGTGAGTCATGGGGATACAGGTAAGAACTTCAGAAGGCAAACCATCATATTTTTGAGCGCTGAGACAAAACAACAGAATTAAGAACCTCCTTAAAGTTTTAAAAAGGTATTCTAAACTACACTTTCCTGTTAAAAGTTACAATAAAAACCCTACCATTACACTTTAACATCAGAAATTGTTGCCGTCAGAACACATATCCTTATTATGTCTGAAACACACACGCACACACACAAGCCCAAATCATAAAAATCACATTTTTATCATTTTGTTCATTTTATTTTCACTAAGAAAATGAAAGACCAAGGACTACAATATTGATACAGGAGGTAGAAATATATTTCTTAGGCAGATAGGGCAAAAAATTCCTTGGTGGAATTTTCCTTCTAAGAAAAAGCAGCCCCCAAAATCATTTCTTTTCTAACAAATAGCAGGCTGAAAAATCAAGCTGCAAACATAAATAAAGAGGCTGGAAGCTTGCAGCGGGGAATGCTGGTAGCTGTGTCAGTAGAAAAAGGCTACCTGGGGAGAGGCAGGTCCAACATGGAGGATCCGTCTTCCCTTTTGTTACTACGTGTACCACATTAAAGAAATGAGCAACATGGTGCAGCTCAAGCAGAGAACTTGCCTACATAATAAAAGATTGGGGTGGTGATGGCCAGAGATTCACACCCTGTGCAAATGGCACACCTGGTCCAACCAGTTTTTTGTGTCCTATCTAAATCAGACACCACCTCCCCACCAGGACATCTATAAATGCCCCTGCATTTCACCCTGGACTCTGCAACCCATTTTTCCAGGACCCTCTCTGCAGCAGAGAGCTATTATTTTTCTTTTGCCTATTAAACTTCTGCTATCAACCTCACTCTTTGTGTGTCTGTGTCCTTGTTCTCTACGGTCGTGAGACAACGAACCTCTGGTGTTACTCCAATTAATAAGACAATTTAAACATCATCCTTAGTGATAATATCTTTAAGCCCCAAATCAGGTACACACCTATTGTTGAACAAGTTGCTCTATTGCTCATTACAATAAGGGAGCCTACACATCGTGGAAAACTGTAGTGTGTTTCAGTAAGAGCATGTTAGAAAGGACTCGTAGTATTTGGGCTCATGTTGTAGCATTTACTGAAGTGGAACTTTAGAATTTAGAAATTGGATAGTGTCCGAAACGGGTAATTTTATGATGAGAACCAACTCACCTTCCTTCCTCCCTCCCTCCCTCCCTCCTTCCCTGCCTTCCTCCCTCCCTCCCTCCCTTCCCTTCTTTCTTTCTTTTTTTCTTTTTTTTGGGGGGGAAGCTGGAGTGCAGTGGCGCGACCTCGACTCACTGCAACCAGTGCTTCCAAGGTTCAAGCGATTCTCCGGCCTCAGCCTCCCGAGTAGCTGGGACTACAGGCGCTCGCCCCCTCGCGCAGAAAACTTTTGTATTTTCAGTAGAGACAGGGTTTCACCGTGTTGGCCATGATGAACATGATCTCTTGACCTTGTGGTCCGCCTGCCTCAGCCTCCCAAAGTGCTGGGATTACAGGCGTGAGCCACCATGCCCGGCCGAGAATCTTTCTTAATAAATATCTAGAAGTAAGACTACAGTAAGTTTAAAGCTCTAATTGTTAAAGAAGTAGCAGTCACTCATAGTAGCCAAGGTAGAGGGTTGCTTGTTAATTTTTATGGTTTGGAGTGTGTGTGTGTGTGTGTGTGTGTGTGTGTGTGTGTGTGTGTCAGTCATAATAATTGAAAGATCTTATTTACTATTTTAATTTTGATGCATCATGGTCAAAGGTGGCTCTGTCTGATGTTGAGGCTTTGTAAAATCGTTTATATTCTGCAGAGGTGGGCTAAAACTTACTGACAAATGTCAGGTTAACTTCTCAAAACACTTGTGGGTTTGCTGATAATACCAAACCAGCTTGAAGATGTCAGGGATTGCTTTTCTTTTTTGTACTGCTGACAATGAAACAATGCCAGAAAGACAGGAACACAGAACAGATCAAAATTGTTTCAAAATCAGTTGAAAGGCTTAAGTAAATGATACCAAAGAGAAAATATATATATATTAGAATTAGAGAAACTCAGATGTAACATTAAAGAATTCAAGGAATAATTGGAAATTTTTAAAAAAAATCAGAAACTAAGACTAAAATGAAGAAAAGAGAAAAGCAAAGTAAAAAAAAAAAAAGATATTTTAAAAGTAAAAAGAAATGAAGAAAGGAATATTAAAAGCATTCAAGAAAGTGAAAAATATTAAAGATATCCAAAAAGGACCCAACATATGCTTCACAGAAATTTCTGAGATAGAGAACTGAAAAAATAAAATAGAACAAATATTACAAACCATAATTTCAAAAACTCTCCTAAATTTTTTAAACAGATTTGAAATATACATAGCACTGCATTTTTAGTGTACAATGCAAAAAATATTATGAAACACTTCCTGAAATTTGAAATATGACAATGCATTTTAGCATACAATGCAATAGATAACATGAAACATTTTTTAATTTTGAAGAACAAAGTTTTTTAAAAAACAAAAAACCTATATACCTAGTGTAAAAGATTGAGATTTTTATGAAAGATAGAAAATTATGTTACAGTAAAAACTTCAAGAATATTACTCTGTGCCGTATGAAAAAATGAGTCAAGAATTTACTTGAAACGTTGATTTTCAAGAAAAAATGGCTGGAAAAAAGTTGCCAACACGCATGTGCAGTTGCCCCTTTATATTCATGGAGAATTGGTTCCAGAACACCCCTTGCTATCAAAATCCATGGATATCTATGTCCTTTTTATGTAAAATGGCATAGTATTTGCATATAAGTTATACACATACTCCCATATACTTTAAATCATTTCTAGATGACTTATAATACCTAAGGCAATGTAGATGGTATATAAATAGCTGTTATAATGTATTTAGGAAATAATGACAAGAAGAAAGTGTCTAGACATATTTAGTGTAGACATATCCCCCAATATTTTCAGTCTGTGGATGACTGAATCCATGAACACATAACCCATGAATATTTACGACTTACTGTACATCACTGAGATGTACACATGTGGAATCCATGAGTCAACTTTACATGGGGAGTTACATTTGCATGAATCACCCCTCGGAAATCTGCCAAAAATTATCTTCCCATGAGTAAAATTATTAAAGAAACATCAACATAAAAACTGGTAATGATTAAGAAATGTATAGATTTTGTAAAACAAGAACAAATGAGGCTATTATAGAGTATATTATGCAATGTCTATTATGGCATTTTACTTGTAGTAGACTTTTAAACATGAGTTGTGCAAAAATATCCCTTTAAGAAACTAATAATAATTGCTACTATTCGTATTGATACATCATGACACTTACGAGTGTAACATGTCAAAGCAAATAAATAGAGAGTATTCTGAACCTGTTTTCCTAATTTTCTGAAAATCCGAGTTTCTTTGTGTTTTAAAGGAAAGAGAAACTACTATATAAAACGAGTAAAACCTCTGTAGTACTAAACTAATATCAATATGGAGTATCAATCTTAAGTATCTTATAATATCAGATAGAAAAGAAAATATATGAGATTTCTAAGATAACAAAACTATCAAGATATTGCCTTGCAGGTAGATACTTCCCCTGGCCAAAGATGGGATATATGAAGCTGCAATAGGCATAGTGATTATAATTAATTGTAATTCATCAAATGTATTTAAATTCATAAGTTAATTGTACACATGCACACACATTGAAAACTGATAAATAGAAAGAATCAAGCATTAATTCTTTTTCTATTTGATCTGGGACTTTTTAAATAGCAAATACCTCTGATTACTTTATAAACAACAATTGTATTTATGACCAATGTGTTTCCTCTCCAGAAATTTCTTTAAAAGTGGAAGAGATTTTTTTTCAAAATCATGTTAATAATTATTATTAAGAAATTCTTACATTAAAGGATGAAGAACATTAAAAACATTAAGAAGCACATCAGTCCACCGACCCCAAATTTTGGTGAAGTGTTATCTCTGTCTATGCCACTACTTCTATTTTCTCCTTCGACATCCTTGCAACAATGTTTATTTGAAGTCCTGATTAAAACATCTGCATTTTGTAGAAGATTTTCTAGACCACTGAACTAAAATGTGATAAAAGGATAGCTTTGCATGAAAAATTCATGATATTGTATATTAACGTCTTGAAATCTGAGGATGGTTAATATTTGGCATTTAAAATTTTTCCACAGTCTAATGGTCTCCCTAGTTCAGAAGATAATGGATTTGTGTATTGCCGTGCATTTAAAAACTAAAAGTAAATTTAGAAATGTTCGTTTGTGATACAATAATCTTTTAGTCACTGCAGACAGTCTACAAACTTTCTTCAGGTGAATACAATTAATATTTTCTAAGATGGTGTGAAACAACATATACATAGATAATTTTCTTCTTGACTTTCCAATTGTATATATATTAAAACTAATTTGAACCTTTCAGTCAGTTGATAAAAATAAAATATATTAGATCTTAAAAACTGGTTGTCATTACAGTTGTTTGCCATATATTAATGTTTATTTAGGTGCAACAAATTTATATGGCAATTGTTTTATAAAGTGAAATAGGATATTGTATAAATTAAAAGAATATGTCATATACCTGTAAATTATTCCTCTCTTGTATTTGTGTTAATGTGTTAACATGGTGAGCCATGCCCTCAAAAATACTCACTAAGTACCAGCAATTTCCTTGTAATTTTCTTCACTCTGCTTCTTGAACAAAGTCCTTCTTTCTTCTCTAGTTCACTGAATCTACTCTAGCTTTAAGGCTTTTGCGGTAACTGTTACCATTGACTGAACACCTATTTCTTTCAAATCTTAGCTTGATAAGAACAGAATTACCATTCAGACATCAGTGCAATGCCACATCCTCAGTAAAGTTAATCTCTGTAATTATATGCTGTTTTGCCTCCACCAAGCAATTTATCACTGCCTGAAATATTTATTATGTTACTTACATGTTTACTATATTCCACGAATAGACTGTAAGGCACATGACCGAAATACCTTCGCAACTTGTAACTGGTATTCTTGGCAATTGTAATGATAGATGTTGATTGAAAAAAATATGAAATTGGTATGCATACTGTCAAAACAATGGCGAGAAAGTTCAGTTGACATTGCCTTTACATAGTTGTTTGCTATCACAATAGAAGTTCACATTATATTACACAACCTTTACATGGCTGCAGTTTATTTACTTTCTTCCTGTTCTTTTAATCTTCACCTTCATGTTCTTTTTAAAGAAAAGGTTCTAAGTGGTCTCAGTAGTCGATATCTCTTTCTTATTCAACAACAAAATAAGATCTCTAAACCATATGTTTCAGATATTTTTCTCATATTAAATATGTTACAATTTAAAATATTTGTTCTATATTTATCATGTCTAAACTTAGGCATAATTATTATTCTTTCATCAAATCATTTTGAGTACCTATCATGTGGCAGGCACTGTGAGAGGTGTTTAGACATATTGTGGACATGGCATTGGAACCAAACAAAGAAGGAAACATTACCTCAGCAAACTGTTGATAGGGTTATAAACAATATTTTTATATTCATGAAAATTAATGGCATTTATTGGTGCTTATCTTTGGGAATCAAAATAGAAACGAGCCAAATAAGATTGCAGTTTTAAAACACAACTGTAGGCTGGGCGTGATGGCTCACACCTGTAATCCCAGCACTTTGGGAGGCCGAGGCAGATAGATCACCTAAGGTCAGGAGTTCAAGATCAGCCTAGCCAACATGGTGAAACTCCATCTCTATAAAAATACAAAAATTAGCTGGGCATGATGGCAGATGCCTGTAATCCCAACTACTTGGGAGGCTGAGGCAGAAGAATCACTTACCCTGGGAGGCAGAGGTTGTAGTGAGCCAAGATGGTGCCATTGCAGTCCAGCCTGGGTAACAGAGCATGACTCCGTCTCAAAAAAAAAAAAAAAAAAAAACTGTAAATGTTATCAAGCTTGAAAGTATAGAAAACAATATTTAAATACTTATTATTAATATAACTTTTAAATCTTACAACAAAAGTTAACTTTAAAAATAAAATACATTTTAAAATATTAAAAATTCTAAAAATAAAAAAAGTCTAATTTTAGACCTATATTATATTGTATTACAGAAAATAGATGATTCAAAATAAGAAATAAACTTTAAAACTTGATAGTAACATTAACTACACATAACATTGTAGTATTTGTGTGTGTGTGTGAATTTATATATATAATAAAATATATGATAATGTTAATATGTTCTATACATACTTTAAAAAATTTTCCTAAATTTCTAGGAATATTATATTCTTAGAATATATTCACTTTATCTTTAATTTTCTAAGACCTGTCAAATTTATTGTGTATAACTCAACTTCTTTCTCATTCATTTTACATTAGTTTTTCTATCTACATTATGGTGATATTGTACATGATCGCCATGCTACTCACATAAAATCCTGTATATTATTTGGACATGGTGGTATTAATTAATACATGTCCAGTATTTTTTGAGAAACTATTATTAAATTGTGTCTAAATATATAATCTTTAATTATTTGATATCAATAATTCAAAAATTACAAACCCACTCAGATTTTAACAAATTTTTTTTCCTTTAAATTTCCCAGGTTTTTGGCTAATTTTAGTATTTCTGTGTGTTGTTTTGGGCAATCATATAATGAATTTCAATGAGACAATTTAATGTCATCTAATCTGCTCATGTGCTTAAATAGAAAGATATTATAAAATTAGTTATAACTATAGGTTGTTCTCACACCTTAAAACTGTATGCTTCAACATTTCTCTACTTATATTTTTTGTTACAGAGTCTGGTGCATAATAATAATTCAATAAATGTTTTCTAGTAAATGACTAAATAAAATATTTAAATATGCAATACATGTAATCATTTGCAGTTTTATGATAATGATGCACAGCATTTAGAACTTTCGGAAATACAACCCAATACACTAGATATGTGTTAATTGTACAAAAGTAGTGAGATGAAAGCTATTGGCCTTTCAGCTTACATATTACAAGCAAACATATCTAAATAAATGTGTTTCAATTAACTCTGTATTAAGGAAAAGTACAGAAAATATGCAATCTTCTTAATAATGGCATTATATTATTAACAATATTGATCAGATGGATATTGGTATTAAAAGATATAAAAACTGTCATATTTTGAAGGTTCTGGTTGTAATAAGACTACAATTTTAAATTCAAAATTAAAAAATATTTTATCATTACTTTGAATCAATATTTAAAAGAACTTTTCACTTTCTAACTGTATTTTGTTGTTGTTGTTTTTCATAATATACAATATTTCCTTTAGGTAGCACCTGAAAATTTTATCTTGGAATCCAGTAATCTGTCTACAATTAATTTTCTATTTAAAAATAAATTCAATGAGAAACGAGATTATATTTCAAAAATACACTAATAGATTTAAATATCTCTATTGCCTCTAAGTATTTTGGTATATATTTTGAACCAGGGTAAGATGGAATGAAGCACATATGCACACACACAAGTAAATGAGTTTGTCTCTTTTCTTTTAAAAGGATACTATTAAATTATGAGTACACATCAATTATAATCTCAAAATAGATTTTGCCTTAACAGGTTGTGAGTGTGTTCTTTGACAAATAATATTAAAACAAAATTGTTTCTACAGAATGCCATATTGATTGATAATTCTGCATTATCAACTGCACTCAACTTTAAGGAATGAGTGGTTAAAAAATTGAGTCTCTCTAATTTTTATTCTGAACAGAGACAGATCTCAAATGACTTACTTGATTATTTACATTTGTGATCAAATTAATTCAAATATATTAATCTGAGAAATAAGCAGATTTTGTTTTGTATGAGTTGTGTCAATTTTGTTGATGGCATATATCACAGTAGGTAGTTCAACACGCTTAATCTGATTTTTGAAATGTCACATGTAAGTGTCACATCAAAACAAAATTGACTGGTCTCTGCAAATAGTTCTTTATGTCATTATGTTAGCAAAATGAGAAAGATCAAAGTTTGATGCATATCTTAGCTTCCATTCTTATTAGGGACTGGTTTTAACCATTTCTGTGCTTCTACTGTACTGGAGTAGGCAACCCAGCTGCTTTCTCTTCTGGGTTCTCACAATTGGTGAGGTAACTTCCTCTTGTTCCAAGGAATTACTGACATGGAGTAGCTTTTCCCTGGAACTTTTCAATATGAAAAATTACTATGTCTGCGCCCCTAATTAGCAACCCAGTTTCAAACAAAACAAAACAAAACAAAACAAAAACAGCTTTTGACAAAATGAACATTGTTGGCTTTCCTGTAATTTCTCTTCCCCCAAAGATGCTCAACTTATTGTTTTACTTCCTCAAATTTATTTTCTTTATTATGACTTCTTCTATGCCTATTCAGAATTTTCCCAATGTCAACATTTATTAAAATCCTGTCTCCTCAACCTAGTGCTAAAGGGCTGCACTGCTTTTATTTCAATCTGACATGTTGACACAAGGTATCTTGGATCCCATTGACAGTAAATTTAGCCTATCTATATGAATAAGATAAAGAGAGATATTTTGTCTCTAGAAAAGTAGAGATTACTATAATGAAATAATCTCTCTAACTTCTTCATCTTTCAATCTACTAATGTTCTTCAAAAAGAATAAATCTTTTCTAGATCTGCAGCTAATTTCTCATAAGAAGCCATCATTTTATTTGAGTGAAAGAGAGCTTGGGCATGGAAATTAGACTAGTACTATAACTCAGTGTAATTCCATTCCTACCTCAAAGATATAATAGCTGTTTTTGTTTATTTATTCATTTTTTTAAAATCTTGAGGCTATGCCTCTGGCCTATGAGTCTCTATGCATGCTGTAGCAAAAGTACAGGATGGTTGGAGAGCAAGTGAGGTAAGAGATTCAGTAAGATAATATTAAATGGTAGGAGGCTCTGGTAAAAGAAAAGGAAAAAGAAAAATCTGGATGTCATAGTGATGATTTGATATCTGTTATATCAAACAGCCCATGTTTATTTGTTGCTCATTTAGAGGCCAGTGAATTAGCAATACAGGATGCTTCCATCTTATTCCAGCATCTTGTTTTTAAGTCTACTTTAATTCAAGTATAATCTCTTTTGAATTTAAGTCTACTTTAATTCAAGTATAATCTCTTTTGAATTTAAGTCTACTTTAATTCAAGTATAATTGATCCTAGAGATAGAAGATCTCTTGGATCTATCTCTTGGATCCTGGAGCTAGGAGAATGTAAAAAGACTTGCATAGCGACAATTAAATCGTTTTATCTAGAGGTGACATGCATCATCTCCCTTCAAAAGCTTTTAGTAAAACTAGCCAAATGGCTTTTCTTGATTGTTCTTGAGCCTTAGTAGCAGAGTCTGTCATGTGGCACAGGGTGGAATTGTTGGGTAAAATATAGGATGCCTAGTTAAATTTTAATTTTACAGAAAAACATAGTTTTAGTATAACAGTATGATATATTTAAAAAATCTATCCTTTTTGGTTTTTTTTTTAATTTAAATTTAAAAATTTGCTAAATTTTGCAGCCCTTTCAGAAGTGAGAGGAACTGAATATTTAACAATAACCATTAAGGTCTAACACAGTCCCTTATTTTCACAAGAAATTATTTGGTTCACTTTCTTTCTGACACACTGAACACACTCACTTGCTCCCTATGGAAGACCTAAATCCTATACAGTAAGAGTTCAAAATTCCCGGAAAGCAGAAGAGTTTCCCCTTGTCTCTTCACCATGTATGTTTATGTTTGTCTTTGGAACTGTGCACTAAATATGAGGCAAAACATCTGCTCTATATACCCCCAATGTGTAATGGTGGAACATGGAAACACCAGTAGAAAGACGTTCCCAGAAAATGGAAGAATGGGTGTAATACAGTAATCACAGATTTTCACATCTCACTCGACAAGTAATATGAAGTTCCTTATCTTGGGATGAGACTGTTTATTAATTAATCCCTGATTCTGCAAGGAACTATCAGGTGCATTGCTTTTTGTTGTTGTTGTTTGTTTGCTCGCTTGTTTTGACTTCAATTTGTTGAGAATTTATTTCACCCTCAATCCTCTTGTTAAATAGAGTTGAGTCTGCCCTTTCGAGTGCTTCACAATGTTTACAGACATATTCAAATATTGAGGCAAGAACTGTAACATATATATTATATGTGTGTGTGTATACAAACATACATAAAATGTATGTATGTTTATTGTTTCATTGGTAGTACAATAACATCAAATTTTAACAAACAACTTTTTGACCTATTTAACTTCAGTATGCTATTTCTTAGATATAAGAAAGATATACCTTTTTTCCTCCACTATTTGTGAAGGTCTAATAACTTATTGTTGGGTGCCTGAAAGCTATCGGGAACAATCTTCTTGGGTTGCAAAGTAACACTCAAAATAATACAAATTAATGAGAAGTAACACTCAAAACAATAATTTGCAAAAGACAGGCAAAAATAAATAAAACACAAGAACATTTTGACTTTTCCCAATCAATTGCTCCGTAGCATTGTCTGTACGTGGTGTATCTTCTAACTTGCTACAGATAAAAGCTTTCTTAAGAGGTCTATTTTCCTCAATCTTATTAAAAAGGAAATTGATTTGGAAATAACATTACTTTAGAACACTTTGTAAATAATATAGTATCATATACAGACTTTGCTTAAGCAAATAGGTGAGATCTAATATGTGGAAGTACAAAATGACAGGAGATTGAAAATTCCTGTTTAAAACATTTACATTTCATCTTTATGAATTGAGAAATTTATCAATATTTTAAAAATTGTTTAGAGGCAGAAAGAACAAAATTTGTTACAGATAGCATTTTTCATAAAATATGTATCTAAAAGACCATGTCAACAATCCTTTTTAAGTAGGTAGCAATAACAGAAGTTTTTTGCAATTAACTAATTGCATAGATAATTAACCTACTCACCTGAGGAGAATATGACTTTTAGATTTGATTCATTAAGATTGTCATGTTTTTTTGATGGAAAGTATGCTACAGAGCTTAAATGTAGTTCTTATGGGACAAGTTTTACTGAATAATTTACTAATAACTATTATGCTTCTATCAAATGTACTCTCTCTGCAATTTAATTTTTCTTATTTGAATATTGCTTCTCAGTTGTACACAAAATGATATCACTGCAGATGTTAGTGGAAAAGACATACTTATATGAGCAAGTCAATAAAAATGAAATGTGTTTAAAGTACGTCTATAAAGTGTTAACTTCATAGATGCTTTCAAATTATGCAAATAGTATAATTAATAATGTAGAAAAGCTTGAAAAAAGTGCCTAAAAAACAAAACAAAACAAAAAAGTCATTAGATTTTTTAAGTGGAACTTTTTACCCCCCAAATGTATCATGAGCCAATTAAAATGTTAATTAGTATTGACTGGACTGGGAAATTTTATCTAGCTTTCATAGAAACTTAATCTGGAAAATGACAATTACCAGAAAGTCTCATATTTCTCTACACAGCAAGTTTCTGAATTAGCACATAATTAAAGAAATATTTTTTCAGCTAACATTTTTCACCATTAGCACTGCTCAAGCCATTTAAAATTTACTATAGTTTATAAGATACATTGTCATAAATTATGTAACTCACACTATCCCTTTATTACGCATGTTGAGTTGGGACTTTAACAAGGTTAATTTTGAGAAAAGATTATGAAAAGTAAATTCTTATGTTTTTGACAATTATGTCAAATCATTTGCAATTGCAAAGATTTATTGTGTATTATTTGCCATACCTGATTGTCTTCCTGAGTTTCTATATTAGTTTCTTTCCTCTACTGCATTTACAGAGCCATATTACGGCAATATCAAATATGGCTTATTTCTAACATCTGAAAAAACTACCATCATCTCATTCTTTTCAGAATCACTTGTTAAACTTTGTTTATATACTTTGATTGTTTACATTAGCTTTGCTTATTTATTATTACTATTATTATTATTATTATTATTTGAGACAGGGTCTCACTCTGTCACCTAGGCTGGAGTGCAGTGATCTCAACATGGCTCACTGCAGCCTCGATATCCCTGTCTCAAGCAATCCTCCTGCCTTAATCTACCAAGTAGCTGGGACCACAGGCACACACCATCATGCCCCCGCTAATTTTTTGTAGAGACAGGGTTTCGCCTTGTTGCCCAGACTGGTCCGGAATTCCTGGGCTCGAGCAATCCACCCCCTCGGCCTCTGGGCCTTCCAAAGTGCCAGGATTTCAGGCACGAGCCACTGTGCCCAGCCTCAGTTTTGCATATTTTTAATTAGGGAACATATACAAATTAATATAGTGTACTAATTAATATTTGTGAATTAAATTTTTATCTGAGTATTTGTGTTTTTAATCTCATCAATGCATGGTTAAGAATGCAAGTTAGCACTTTAGGAGGCTCAGGAGGGGCAGATCTGCTTGAGACCAGGAGTTTCAAAGCCTGTTCTGCTAAAAATACAAAAATTAGCTGGGCATGGTGGTGTGCCTGCAGTCCCAGCTACTCAGGAGGCTGAGGCAAGAGAATCGCTGGAACCAGGGAGGCAGGCGAGATCAGACTACTGCCCCACTACAGCCGGGGAGACAGAAGGAGACTCCTTCTTAAGAACAAAAACCAAGAATGTAAGTCAATCTTTAAAAATTTTACATAAATATTTCAAGCTAATTTTAAAATTATTTCTTTGTATTTTATTATTTTTAAGTATAATTTTATTTCTATATATTTTCTAAGCAAAAAAATGATTTTCACATATTAATTCTCTCTAGCTTCTTTTGTAAATGTTTTTACTTCTTGAAAAATTTCCAATACACTCAGGTTTTCCAATTATACATTTCCTTCTGTGTATACTATCTGTAGATAATAAAACCTTTCAACTGCTTTAGGATTTTATGCACTTTACTAGTTTTTATTAGTAAATGCAGTAATAAATTTCCACAAATTTTGTGGCTTAAATAAGCAAAACAAAACTTATTATCTTACATTTCTGAAGGTCAGACATTCAAAATGTTCTTATTGGGCCAAACTAAGGTGTTGCCAGCTGTGTGTTCCATTTGCGGGAACTCTAGGAAATAATCCATCTTCTTGTCTTCTCCAGACTCCAGAGACTGCCCAGTTCTTTGGCTCATTGTTTGCATCACTCTGACATTAGTTATTCTGCCTCCCTCTTTCACATTAAAAAGGAAAACAAAACAAAAAAGTCTTCCGATTGCAATGAACCCGTCAAGATAATCTAGAATAATATCATTATTTTAAGGTCAGTAAAATATCAAACTTATTTGTGTTTTCAGCCTTACATCTCCTTGCTGTGTACGTGCTATAACATACTCATTTGTTTCAGAGATTAGACTATAAACATTTTTGTGGGGCCATTGTTCTGTCTACCAAAACCAATTATAATTTTATCTTGTCTATGTTGTTAGCTAAATCCAATTAATGTTAAAAATCAGGTGTGAAGGGGGTACTTACTATTTTATTATATATTTTATTATATATGTTATATATTAACATATAATATATAATATTTACCTGCTATGTTGTACATGCTATGAGTTTGGACAAATGTATAATGCATATTATACATTTATATGCATATTAAAATGCAAGGAAATATTGTATTCTAATTTTATTAGGAATTATATGTACAAACAAACTAGGTATTTAACTTCAACCAATGCAACTTCAGTATCTATGAAAAAATTAATTTTTTTGTTCTTTTAGTCTCTTAATATGCAAGCTATATTGCTAGATTTTCTAATATAGGAATATCTCCTAATTAGCATTTTATTCCAAACAAGAAACCATGTTGACCTGATATAATGCTGTTTTAAAGATCTGATTTATGTTTTGTTATTTCTATTTGAGGTTTGTATTATTAACATTTGTAGATTACCCTGGTCTATTATTTCTTTTTAGGACTATATTTACTAGTTTCATATCAAGATTTACTTATTTTTGAAATAGAATATATAAGAAACATTGTGTTCTATTCTCCATACCCATGTAGCTGTTGCTACTAGTATAGCATTGAGTTAAAGTTTCTTAAATATATGGCAGAATTCACCTGTAAAATAATTTGGGCTTAGTGCCATTTGAAGATTTTAAAATCTCTTTTGTGTTATTTTGTTTAATTTATATTCAATCATTTAATCAATCAATTTATTCAAGGTTTTCAAATTATCGACAAATTTATGAAATGAACTCCAACATATATGTTTCTCATTGCCACACAATCAACAACAGTTTCTTCTGAGTATCTGAATTTCTGTATGTGATGTCAAAACACTTAAAATTTTGAGCACCTGCCAATAACTCTGTATCAAGGTTCTACATAATATTAGTATTCTGTTCTACTCAGAGAGACTGTACTTGATGAATATCGTTGTCTTTTATGATAATCAGTAATAGCTTTGGGTTGTCTTTTTATTTCAGATACTTAGAGGTAATCTTAACATTCTTTGACATATACGAATTAAGTCTTAAAAGATGCTAAAATATTAAATGGAATAGAATCTCAACCAGATGATGAGACTGCTAATGTATAATTGTTAATATAATAAAAACACTAAACCAGAATTATTATTGTTAGTGAAGAGAAGACATTCTACTTAGATATGGTATTTTTGAGCAGAGTTGCAAAAATAATCTCATAATGGCTTTTTTTTTTTAGAGCTAATGCTTTTCCATAGCAGCAAAAAATTAAAAGACTTGTGGATTTTCAGGAACAATAAAGTTATCCATCATATATAAAACTGTGGTAATTTGGGTGGTATTATAAAGCCTTACTGTAAGGCTGTTTATTGAAATAATACATCCTTATCTTCTTATCTAATTTTAAGAAGGTAGAGAAGGTAGAGGCTAAAACCGATTTCTTGTTTCATGAAGGCAAATTCATTGCACCAAGTTGTTATTGATTGGTTGAACAGTTTTAAAATGGCCTCAATTGAATATCTGCTACCATGCTATGACAAAACAGTGTTTTCGTAATCTAGTGGCACATATGTATTTGCAGTCATCCTGTTAGTTGCTATAGGAGAAGCCATCAAGTATAGTCCAGATCTTTACCCTGTTGTTGATTTTCTTTGTATTAAAGGCTTCTGTATATGAGGTTTTGGTAGATTTTGATTTTCAGTTTATGCATTCATCAGCACAATTTCATGCTTTTTTTTTTTAAAGTAGAGTTTATGTTTTAGAATAGTTGATTTCCCAGCAAAATTCGGAGGATGGTACAGAAATTTCCTATAAACCAAGTGCCTCCGTATATGCATAGTCTTCCCCATTATCCCCCACCAGAATGGTACATTTTTACAATTGACGAACTTACATTAACACATTATTATTACTCAAAGTCCATGGTTTACATTAAGGTTCACTTATTTTGTTGTATATTCTATGAGTGTGGACAAAGTACAGTGACATATATGCACCATTATAGTATTATACAGGGTAATTTTACTGCTTCAATAATCTTTTGTGCTTGTCTATTCATTCTTCACACCTAACAATCTCTGAAAACTACAATTCGTTTTCAACGTTGCTATAATTCTGACTTTTTCAGAATGTCATACAGTTACAATCATACAACACATAGCTTTTCAGATTGGCTTCTTTCATTTTATAATATGCATTTAGGTTTCCTCTATGCCTTGAAAACTCATTTATTTTTAGTGTTGAATAACAATCCATCACCAGATGTACTGAAGTTTGTTTGTCCATTTACCTACTGAAGGATATTGGTTGCATCTAAGATTTGGAAATTATGAATAAAGCTGCTAAAGATTTGTATGCAGGAAGCTTTCACCTCCTTTGAGTAAATACTAAGTGGCATAATTGCTTGATTGAATATGAAGAGAATAGTTAGTTTTGTAAGAAAATGCCAAATTGTCTTCCAAGGTGGTTGTACCGTTTTGCATTTCCTCCAACAATGAATGAGACTTCCTATTGTTCAACATCCTCACCTGCACTTATTGTTACTGTTCTAGATTTTGGACATTACCAGAGGTATGTGGTAGTAATTAATTTCAGAGTGCATTTTCCTGTTTTCCAGTTTTCTTTCCATATGTTTGTCATCTGTAAATCTTTTTTGGTGAGGGAGCTATTGAGGTCTTTTGCTCATTTTTTAATTGTTTGTTTGTTTTCTTATTGTTGAGGTTTAAGAGTCCTTCATATATTTTGAAGAATAGTTCTTTAACAGATATGTATTTTATAAATATTCTTTCCCAGTTTTTGGCTTATCTTTATTCTCTTCATATGTCTTTTGCAAAGTGGAAATTTTTACTTTTACTAAAATTCAACTTATCAATTCTTTCTGTCATGAATGAGGCCTTTGGTGTCCTACCTAAAAAATAATTGCCAAATACAAGGTCAACTATATTTTATACTGTGTTATCATCTAGGATTTTTTTAGTTTTGTGTTTCACATTTAGGTCTATCATCCATTTTGAGTTAAAGAGCTGCCATTTGTGACAACATGGATTTCACTCAGAGGTGAAATCTATGAGATAAACTTTTTTAGATTTCACCTCTGAGTGAGAACACGTGACATTTGTCCTTCATTGCTTGACTTATTCCATTTAACATAATGTTCTCTATGTTCATCCATGTTGTCACAAATGGCAGAATTTCATTCTTTTTTATGGCAGAATGGTATTCCTTTGTGTATATATGCCACATTTTAAAATCTATTCATCTGTTAATGGACACATAGATTGATTTCATATCTTGGCAATTGTGAATAGTGCTGCAATAAATATGGGAGTGCTAATATCTCTTTGATATATTCATTACTATGTATATTTACTATATATGTGTGTGTAGTGGGATTGTTGGATCACATGATAGTTCTATTTTTAGTTTTATGAAGAGTCTCCATACTGTTGACCATAGTGGCTCTACTAATTTACATTCTCAACAATAGCATATGAGAGTTTGCCTTTTTCCACATCCTCATGTACATTTGATTTTTTAAAATCTTTTTGATAATAGCTATTCTAACTGGGATGAGGTGATGTCTCATTGTGGTAATAATTTTCATGTATTTGATTATTGATGTTGATATTTTATCATATACTTGTAGGCATTTGTATGTTATTTTTGAGAAATGTCTGTTCAGATCTTTTGCCCATTTCATCAGAGTGTTGTTATTTTTTGATATTGAGTTGTTTGGGTTCTTTATGTAGTTTGGATAGTAACCCTTTGTCAGTTGCATAGCTTGTGAATACTTTCTCCCATTCTGTAGGTTGTCTCTACAGTCTGTTGATTGCTTCTTGCTGTTCAGAAACATTTTAATTTCATATAATACCGTTTTTCTATTTTTGTTTGCTTTGCCTGTGCTTTTGAGAGTTTAATCCAAAAAATCAATATCAGTTCACTTGTTTATTGCTAGCATATATGAAAGAAATAGACTTTTGTATATTTACCTTTTATTCAGAAAACCTGGTGTGTTTACTTATTAGTTTCATGTATTTTTTTGTGTTGATTCTTGAGGATTTTCTTCAAAGATGATTATATCATCTGTGAATAAAGACACTTTTAATGTTTTTCTTTCCAGTTTGTATACCTTTTACTTCCAGTCTTGTCTTGCTGTGCTAGCTAGGAATTCCAGCATGAAATTGAAAGGCAGTGGTGAGAGGGAACATCCCTCCGTTTATCTCATCTTCCTGGGAAAGCTGCAAGTTTCTCACCATTGAGTATGATGTTAGCTGTGGAATTTTGTAGAAATGCTTTGTTAAGTTGATGAAGTTCACTTCTATTTCTAGAATACTGGGAATTTTTTTATCATGGATAGACATTGGACTTTGATCTGAATTATATAAAAATATAATTCATTTATTCATTTACTTATAGTTGTACAATAATACTTTAAGAATTATGTCTTTGTATACATTCTACCCCTTAAGCATTAACTTTAAATTAATATTTATTTATTTATTCTGGTGAGTATACTTTTCATGACAATTTCGTATCTTTCAAATTAAGAAAAGTATTCTCTGATTACATATAATTAAGTTTCTTCTAGCCCACAATGTATCCCAGTGATTATATATCTTGGTCTTTTTTATTAAAAGAAACTAAACTTTTTAAATGTAGAAATGATCTTTTACTCTACTTTTTAAGGAAGATCTCATTTTAAAGGACTGTATAAATTTTCTTAGTTGCAGGAATTTTTTTATTTCCATTATATTTCTACATTTGCAATCAAATTTTACAATAATTTAACAAGCCTCTTTTATAAATTAATATAACTGGAAACCAAAATTAAGAAGGACAGTAAGGTCAACGTGAACGAATTTAGACTGAGTGTGTATACATAAATATATATATCATAAATATATACATATATTTATATATTTCCTGATATATATACATCTATATATAGCTATATATCAGAAAATATACTATATATTGTATATTGTGTGTGTATATATATGAGAAAACATACAATCTACCATCTGTTCAGCCCAGTACAATGCTTAGGTAAATTTACAACTACGAGCTAATAAACAAGTCTCAGCAGATATTGATCAATCAATAGTGTATGAATTCCCTGACTGCAAACACAAATATACACCTCAATTAAAAAAAAAAAAAACTTTAAACATCTATATGTATACAAATTTATAAATTTAAATTACAATATTTCTCCGTAAGCGCTGATTTACATAAGAAATTTTAATGGAAATTAGAAAATATTTTCAACCAATGGGCTTTGAAATCATTCCATGTAAAAACTTGTAGAAGACAGAAAAGTAAGTATTTAGAGGAAAATTTAAGCCATAAGTGTACATATTAAATAAGAAGAAAATTAAAATTAATGAGCTAAAGTCAATTTTGAAAAAGTGTAATAGAGAACTTAATGAAAGTAGAGAAAAAGTAAAAATTATGAAATAAATAAAAATCAAAGAAACAAGATTTAAACTATTACCCTTGAAGTTAATAGGTTAGAAAAACCACAATGATGGTACATAAAAAGAAATAAGCAATATTAGAGATGAAGTATGGGCCATAATTAAAGATAAAAGTAAAAATAACAATAAACTATAAATTATTCCAATTAATCAGTAAACTTAGAAAAGGACAATGTCATAGAAAATGCAGAAAATGTCACAGAAAATATTTATTGTCAAACATTTTGAGAACAATGTCTTAATAGTTTTATAGCTATTTAATAAACTTAATTAATATCAAAATGCTAATCTGTGACCTAAGACCTAGAATTACATTAACATTTTGAATAATATTTAATTCATGTGAAAAGTGCAATATTAGAGAACACAAAATACATTAAGTAATGTAAAGGATAATTGTAATTTTAATACTCATTACTACTAAGTATCCATACTTTGTAGCCCTCCAAGTAAATATATTTGTTTTATTTTAACTAATTCTGATAATATTTTTTAAAATGCCATTAATCAGAGATTTTACCAATTCATATCCAATACTAAAACTATTAATTTCCATCTCTGAATATATTGATTTAGTTTTTTATTTTATGTTCATTTGTTCTTTATTTAAATTTATGCCCTCAAAGTTTTTCAGCGATATCCTGGTTCAGTATTAAACCTTTTAGCTCTCCTGCACAGTCCCCAGCCTACGCAATGTAAGGTATTCTGAAAGAGTCAATGGAAAAGATGGTAGGTGGCTGCTGGCTCACTGTGTAACCGTGGCTTTTAGGGATTCAAAGTTATTCCTTCAACCTTTGTAAAGTGGTTAAAAGTTGGAATGATTCTTCCTTACACCTAGTTATGTTCTATTCACTCTTCCTGTTGATCTTCTAGGGTTGAAATCAGCCATAGATTGCTTATGTATTGGAAAGGTATGGTATTGTTTAATATATAATTCATTTAGTTGTGAGTTTTTTTGAGGCCTTGTCAACATGATTGATTTTAGATGTATTTTTTAAAATCATCTGACTTATTATTGGCAAACAAAATGATGGTTATCGGTAAAGTTCCACAGTCTAATTAAAAACAAACAAAAAAACATGAAATTGACCCTTCATTATTCTTTAGGTTAAACTTAATTTTGAAGTAGAATAAGAAAGGACACTCCTTCTGAGTTACAGAGAAGAGAGAAAAAATTCACTGCCATCTGTTTAATGATACTAGCCATGATCACTTCACTCCCTCATGTATAATGAAGGCTATAAAATAAATTTATGCTGGCTAATGCACAGATGATCTCTCTTTAGATGAGTGATTTCCAATTCAATAATGTGCAAAATTACTTTCCTCATAATGAGAATATAAAATATTCCTTAAAATTATGCCATATAGCGAGTGCCCAAGTGACTGGATCAAAAGAAAGCATTGTATGAAAAGATTTCAGAAAGAAAACAGTTTCAATTACATATATACATGTATACATATATAGAGAGAGGGAATTTAGCTTACTATATATGTAGAAATTCAAAACAAAAATGTACTGAAGGATTTCTTTGATCTTCAGTAATAATTATTTGATTCTATTTTTAAAAGAATGTAGACATTTCTCTATAATTGATATCTGTCCTTTAGGCTTCTTGTTATGGTAAGCCAGGTAGTGATGTGGACTGGAGAATAGCAATGTTCCTAAGGAAAAATGAGCTTTTGATTCTCTTTTAAATCCTTTTGTGGTGAAGTTCTTTCTGAAGGAAAGATGAGCCTGCCAAAATCACTTATCCTGTGTTCAATGCATGATAGTCACTGTTACTGTTGGTTGCTTTGCTCCTGAAATAGGATTGTGTGTCTTCATCTTTTAATTGATGAAAAAATTTTATTTAGTGATTTTGAAGATTAAATTACCAATGCTTACTTAACTACTTTAAT
The DNA here is from genome assembly GCF_043159975.1 of Macaca nemestrina. NCBI lineage: Eukaryota > Metazoa > Chordata > Mammalia > Primates > Cercopithecidae > Macaca > Macaca nemestrina. The sequence goes on from NC_092131.1 coordinate 64,619,230, forward strand.
CACTAATTTCTTTTGTGTTGTGGTATTAGTAGAGTAATATATGTAAAATATTATAACTAGATTCTAATTAAATTAATTCTCTCTGAAAACCTTATCAACAGAATATTTTAAATGTCTTCTAGAAATAAACATAAATTTTATAATTTTTTTAGTGATGTGTAAGGTTCAAATCATTGTTCTTCCAGGAATTGTGTATTTTCCTTAAATGAAGGAAATAAAGAGTGAGGATAAATTTATATATATATACACACACACACACACACACACATTTATATATGTAACACATCATACAAGATATGTATTTTATTCACCTATGAAAATATTATTTATAGCAACATATAAAGCTTATCAAATAAGCATTTTGTGTTAAATGATATTCTAGAGTTCCTCTATATATTGGAGAGGAAATGGAACTATTTGATATAGAAACATACAGGATGATAAAGTTTTACAAGACATGACTGAAGCATTTGCATAAGTCATAAACAAAGTTCACACTAAAAATTGTACATTTCACCACTTTTCACACTTGAGGAAATCACTTTTCACAAATGAGGATTTATGGACTAACAGTCCAGCTAGACCCAATATAGCAATATAAAACACCGTTTCTGAGGGGTTAGGACTCTACAGTGAAATTATAAAACATAATGTTTCTATTTTAAGTAAAATTTTTATGATACAATATTTCTTATGTTTCCTTAGTCATTTGTTTTTATTGTCATCAAACTCAAGCTATTGTTGATATCCAAGTAGGTTTTTAAGATAATTTTTAAAAGTACTAATAATGTTGAAAATGTCTACAATTTTGTAAATAATAAAACATAATAATGATATTTTTCTTTTAGATATCTCTTTGGACTCTGCAAAGTATATTCTCAAATATTATCTTGTGTCATCAGAATGTATGTATTCAACTCAAATTTTTAAAATTTATATGTTCAGATTCTATCTTTTTCAAAATATCCAACAGAGATGCTAACTTAAGTAAAAGAAAAATAAACTAGTGTGAAAGAAATCAAATTTATGAAATTGAATTTTCTAAAAATCATGGTCAGAAATATTTTTCATATAACCTCATCTGGACCTGAAGAAAAGATAATTTTAAATAACTAAATATTCCATCAACATTTATTGGGTGTCTGCTAATACCATAAAATATATGTTTGCAGAAAAAATTTTTATAGCAAGAGTATCAATACCTTTTCACATATGTACTTTTCAGTGTGTGAAAAGCACAAAAGGAATTGTAAACAAATGTATTATCCTGTAACATAGAAGTTTCCATCAATATTTTTGTCTTTTATTTCTTTCCATGAAAAATTTAATTATTAATGTTGTTTGTCTCTACAATTATTGAAATCCTACATATGGACACACTTAATATTCTGGAAAATTTATAATTTTAATTGAATGGTTAAAACTATTTCACAAACAGCACCATATAGTAATACTTTTAACTGAACAATCATTATAATTAAAATGTAAAATTCATATAAATGAAATATGTAATATTTATAAATACAATGTAATGCATTATTATATAATATAATACAAATTATATTTATGTAAACTTACAATGTGATGTTAAACATATATAAATGTTATATACAAATATGAATAAATATTGTCCATGTTATCCAAGTTGCTAAACTAGGAAATTAATAAAATAAATGTGTGATGGCAAACAATTGGAATAGTTATACCAAAACTACAATATTCTTGAATTGGAAATATTCTGTCATTTTGGCATAAACTTGTAAAGAAACTACTCTGGACTGTGTTCACTTTGATACTATCAATCACAAAATAAAAAATGAAAACATTTGTCCTTTAATTTTCACCATCTTAAATATAAATCTTATAGCAAATAAATTCTGACAAATTTATTTTGAAATTATAAAAACATTAAAATGTAACTGATTCAAATATCATTCCATATTTTAGCAAACATCAAATATGTATATACACATGTAGACACGCACACATAGATAATCATATATAATCTATGTCTTTAATAGATTAAAAATTATATTTTACAGTCATTTTCTTTATCATCACACTTCACATTTGCCAATAATTATCTTGATTATATTCATATTTGACAAAGTTTATGAAAATTCATATAATGTGAGAATACAAAATGTTAAAAAGTTAATACTCATTATTACAAGATGAATAATGTTCATTCCATTACTAGAAATATGTAATGTGAAGCATTAATTTGGAACTTTATGTAAGTATTTTCTAATATGTAGGAAAACGAGTCTGATTAATGTTGAGATAGTAGTTTGGAAACAAACAAATTTAATGGAAATTGCTCTGCCAAATTAAGTCATGCTGAAAAAGGCTATAATCTCTAATCTTAATCAAACAATTCAAAATGTTATTATCATCTGTGAAAATAACATTATGTAATTTATGGAAATCATTTGCAACTTATAACTCTAAAATAAGAAATCTGAAGAGATTTCATCATATGAAAGGACCAGGCTTATTTTTTAAATCTACCTAGGGGAGAAAACTGATCTTCAATGATCAAAGACATTTTCTAAAAATATAAGTCCAGCATATTTTAAAGTTTGCCTCATTAAAACTCAGTAATGAAAATGGAAGTGTATAAAACTCAATTAAATAATGAAAGAACAAAAAAGTTAGTATGCTGAAATGACAAAAATATCTTTTATTTTTGTTTCATGGGGAAGTTGTGCAATTGCTTCATTAAATATTTACAAATAATTTAAATATGTTATAATAAATTTGTAGTGAAATATTCAAAACAAGATTGGGACCATTATTCTAATTCACTGTGTTGGCAAAAATAAATAAAATATTCTGTGACCTTGGGCCAGTCTTCTTTTCTAAGTTTATATGTTCCTTCATCTGTGAAATATATCTGAGTCAAGAGGTCTGGTCATATACTCTCTAATTACTGGGTTTTATAAACTAATGGTGAATTTACTGTCACTGATTAATTGACTAGACAGCTGGTAATCACACTCAGGAACCACCGCTAATTTAAATTCAGACTTTTGGTGAATTAATTCTGTTTTAACTTTAAAGGTGTCTGTGTGTGTGTATGTGTGTGTGTGTGTGTGTGTGTGTGTGTGTGTGTGTGTGTAGTAAAAGTTCTCTAGAAAATATCTGTACTTATTGAATTCTAAACACTAAAATTAATGCCATACTGTTTCTTTATGTTTACATTTCATATTATGGAACATGGCCACACAGTTCATCCACATAATTAACAAGAAAAGCAGTATATAGTGAAAACTGATGAGTTACAGGAAATGGTTCATCTAGTTCATTAAAATGCAGTAGAAGTTACTCATCACTCTCAGTTATAATCAAAAGTAGAGGATACATTTCCAATAGATTCTGAAGGTCTACTTGTCATAACTTAACTGGTTTATATAACTTAATATTGTATCACACAAATGAAATTAGAACAAATATAACAAACTACATGCTAAAAACTAAATGCATATATTAATAAATATATATTATAAAATAAAATATAGTAGTGAGGCTGTACTTCATCTTTGTAAACACTGGAGACTCATGCTGAGGAAGGATGACAAACTCCAGAAATTCTAGTTTTCTTCTTACTTTTAGAACAATGTATAATCTTCCTGAATAACAAATCAGTATGAGGGTGTTTTTAATGATCTGTAAAAGAAATGGTAAGAAAATATAGAGCACTTCTTTTTGTTTTGAGGAAAAAGGCTTGTGCAATTATTTGAGTTGTGAGCTTCCTTAGCTGAATTTGTTTGCTTATTTTTGTATGTTTATTCAGAATCTGATTTTGGCAGATATATTCCAGAAAATGTCTAACCAGTGCCTCTTACGGGTAAAAGCTTGGTACTCTTTGTTGCCGATAATAAAATTGGAGACTTCAAGTGAAAATTAAAATTTTGGAAAACAGATATAGCATTGTTTGCTGGAAGGTCTACCAATCCTTATATTGTTTTAAAATGAGATCATCAGTGATTTCAACAAATATGATTATTCTATATTCAATTATGATCTATGTCAGCATTTTTATTCAATATAAAACACATATTTATTATTCAATAAAATTATTGCTTCTATATGTATAAGTCAGTGAACTAATATTTTCCAAATGATGAATGCATGATGTTGAACAATAGAACTTATGTTAAAGGTCATTAAAAGTGCAAGATAAACCAATGGGTTGTAAACGAAGAGATAATACAAATGTAATCAATATAGTTTCTGATTCTGTAATAGCTACTAATAAATGACCACTTCCCTAATTGGCTATAGTATCAAAGTATATCCGCAATTATCTGGAAAGGCTACTAATATAATCTGTACTTTTCTAACTATGTAACTGTGCAACCAGATGTTCTTTATATACTCAACCAAAAAGTATTACAACAAATTTAATACACTTATATGGAAATATAGTGGTTGGTTTTCTATTAAACCAGATATTAAAAGATTGGCTAAAAAAAGAAAATAAGAAAGAAGGTAAAGTATTATGAGTCTTCCTATCTTTTGGTTTTTGAAAATAGATTTATTTTTCAATTAAATATGTGATATACTTATTCATATTTGAATTTATACACATGTATATATATATAAAATGCATCTACTATTGCTGTTTAAAATAAATGAATATATTGATGTTTTAAACTTTGAAATATACTGGTTTTCATTTCTAATGTAGTAATAGTAAATGCTTATAAATATAACCCTGACATAAACACATTGGGGTTCTCAATATATTTTAAGAGTCTAAAGGGACATATAACCAAACAGTTTTGAGAATAGATGAAACAAATAAAGCTACAGTGAAGTCACTATGTCAGAAAAATAATGTATACACACATATATTATTGTCTATATGAATAAAAGTTTTAAATAGTGCATAAAAGTGTTTGAAAGAAAGAAAGAGAAAGAGGAAGCATGGGCAGAGAAAAGGGCAGATTTCACAATGAAATTTTTTAATGTAAAAATAAATGTATTAAAACATTATTGTTAAGAGACAGACCCCCTGAACATTTCCATAGCCATCTGTCGATAGTAAACAAAAACATCTTATCTAAAATTCATTACTTTGTATGTTTTCTTTTATTTTTTCCCAGCTTTATTAAGGTATACTTATCAAAAAAGTACGTATTTATAGGTGTACAATGTGATGTTCTGATATATGTGTACAGTATGAAATAATGCAATCAAGATAATTTACATATCCATTATCTCACATACTTATTTTTTTCTGTTGATAACATTTAAGATGTATTCTCAGCCATTTTTAACTATATATACATAATTGTTAACTATATATTCACTATGCTGTAAAACAGATCCTCAGAGCTTATTCATGTTGCTTTGTGAAACTTTGTAACCTTTGACCAACATCTCCCTCCCAGCCCCTCAATTCCTGGTGAACACCAATTTACAACGCATATATGAGTTCAAGGTTTGTAGATTCCACATATAAGTGACATCAAGGATTATTTGTCCCCCTGTGTCTGGTTTATTTCCCTTATCATAATGTCATCCAGGTTCAACCGTGTTGTCACAAATGCCAGGATGTTCTACTTTTTTAAAGGTGAACAATATTCATATGTGTGTTTATATGTGTGTCCATCGTGTGTGTATCCATTTTCCTATTGACAGACACATTTGTCGTTTCCATATCTTGGCCATTTAGGATAATCCTGCAATAATCATAGGAGCACAGATCTTTTTATATATCTGTTGGTCATCTGTGTGTCTTCTGTTTATGTTTTTTCATGTCCGTTGCCCATTTTTAATGAGGTTGTTTGTTTTTTGCTATCAGGTTAAGTTCTTTATATATTTTGGATATTATCCCATTTTCATATGTATGGTTGGCAATTATTTCCTCCTATCCTTAAATTGTCTCTTCACTCTGTTTCCATTGCTGTGCAATACCATTTGTCTGTTTAATCTTTGGGGTTCCATTTATAACAATTAATTATTGCTCAGAACAAAGTCAAGAAGATTTTCTATTATGCATTCTTCTAGCTTTTTTATAGCTTCAGGTGTTACTTTTAACTCTTTGATACATTTTTGGTTGAATTTTGTATATGACTTGACATAAGTATCCAATTTTATTCTTCTGCATATGAATATCCAGTTTTCCTAACACCATTTATTGAAGAGAAAGCCCTGACTGTATATTATATTAAAGTATATTTTTCTATAGTTACTTTTTTTTCTATCACTTGCAAGTGCAGAAAGTTTTTCTAATTGTAAATAACTCTCCAAACAGGAAAAAAATGATATATTTTATAACTTATAAAAGGAAGGCTTAAACATGATACACAGTCAAGTTAAAATGACAAAATATGAAATACAATCAATATTTATTAATGAAATGAAACACATAATACTTGTTATATACATTTTATATTAATAGAGAATAAAAAATAAATAGTCTGGTAGAAACATGGGAAGGAAATAGAAATTATTTACAATAAATAATTGCCAGTAGCCTTAAACCTAGAAAGATATGCTTGAACTCATATAAATAAGAACATTAAAAATTACAACTACATTGATATTTTATTTGTCACCTAAATCTGGACCTATATTCAAAGTCTGATAAAGTACTCAGTTGATGAGTCACTGTGAGAATACACACTCTTAAATATTGTTGATGATAATACAAGATGGTAACTTCTCCTGTGGAGAGGAATTGACCAATATCTAGAAGACAGACTTAGACACTGACTTTGACCCAGAAATCTTACTCCTGGAATCTATTACAAAGTTACACTGGCAAAAATACATTTTAATCTTTCAAAGTAAGCTTTCTTGTTTGCCAGCATTGTCACAAAAGGCACATCTATTTCACATGTTGATATCTTTAAATATCATTTCTATTTTAAAAAAATAAAATCTCATTTTGGAATTGGCTGAATTTTAAGACTGAGCCTGGAAATATCCAAGATAAACCTGAAATATTTTTCAGTTGCCAAAAGCAGGGGTGCTATTAAAGACTGTTCCGGCCTTGACAAATTGATTCGGGAAACATTTTGAAATGGTTTTCTGTCCAAAGATGGGGTACTTTTAATACTAATAAGAATAATAACCATAATGGATTGAATACTTTAAATATGCAAAATCCATAAGGGCATAATATATTTTTTTAAAGAAAGAAAGAAACAACTCATATTTATCTGTATATGTTGCTAAGTAGTCAAATCAATATTTTCAAAACTAGTAAATAACAAAAAATAATCAAGCATTTATCTATACATTCATGTAAGAATTTAGTCAATAAGGGAAAATGTTTGTTAGAAAAGTACCTGGTTAATAGATAAAAAAAGGAATAATTGAGTTAGAACTTTGCCATTTTTTTTTCACAAGCAATTGAGTGATTAATCTAGGCAATGCTCATCAGTGATTGCTAATGTCTCAAAACATAAACTACCCAGACATTTTTGTGTATCCTGTCAGAGGCACAGAATGAATATATTACTATTACTATTATTATTATTATTTTATTTATTTATTTATTTATTTATTTATTTATTTATTTATTTATTTTTTGAGACAGTCTCACTCTGTCGCCCAGGCAGGAGTGCAGTGATGCGATCTCGGCTCACTGCAAGCTCTGCTTTCCAGGTTCGTGCTATTCTCCTGCCTCAGCCTCCCGAGTAGCTGGGACTACAAGTGCCTGCCACCACGCCTGGCTAATTTGTTGTATTTTTAGTAGAGACAGGATTTCACCATGTTAGCCAGGATGGTCTCGATCTCCTGACCTCGTGATCTGCCCGCCTCAGCTTCCCAAAGAGCTGGGATTACAGGCGTGAGCCACCGCGCCCGGCGAAAAATATTTTTAACATGAGTCATAATAAGAAAGTAGACATAGCTAGTAAATTGCAAGAAATTTAAGGAACAACAGTGTATGTTACAGTAAAACACAGTCAATTGGTAAAATCCAGATTTTGAAATTGAAGAACAAGTGATTGATAATAATTCAATAAATAAATTGTAAAGACAGAGGGATAGAGATTCAAGAGTCATATCAGCCAATTGTGATTTATAAGACTGTTTCAATCCTAATTTGAAGAAATAAATTTTAAAAGGTTTATGAGTGGCCGGGCGCAGTGGCTCACGCCTGTAATCCCAGCACTTTGGGAGGCCGAGGCGGGCGGATCACAAGGTCAGGAGATCGAGACCACGGTGAAACCCCGTCTCTACTAAAAATACAAAAAATTAGCCGGGCGCGGTTGTGGGCGCCTGTAGTCCCAGCTACTCGGGAGGCTGAGGCAGGAGAATGGCGTGAACCCGGGAGGCGGAGCTTGCAGTGAGCCGAGATCGAGATCGCGCCACTGCACTCCAGCCTGGGCGACAGAGCGAGACTCCGTCTCAAAAAAAAAAAAAAGGTTTATGAGGACATGGAGTGAATTTGAGCAGTACTAGATATTTCAGGAATGAAGTGTTATCATATTTATTTAAGCTTTTTATTTTGAAATAATAATAAATTTGCATGCAGTTATAAGAAATTATTAAGAGAGATACAGTGCTCCGTTTACCCAGTTTTTCCACTGGTAATGTGTTGCAAAACTGGAGGGCAAGTTCACACTAACATATTAACATTGTCAAGAAAAAATATTTTCATCACCACCAAGATACCTCTAGTAGCCCTTTTGTGGCCACACTCACTTTTTTCCCTCTCCCACTTATTCCCTAGCACCTGGCATACATTAATATGTTCTTCATTTCTATAACTGTGTCATTTCAAGAATGTTATATAAATGCAGTTACACAACCTATGATCTTTTAGATTGCTTTATTTCATTCAGAATAATTCTCTGCAAATTTACTTAGGTGGTTGCTTGTGTCTATAATTTGTTCATTTGTTGTTATTCATGTACATAATTTGTTTAACCATTGACTTGGAGGACATTTGAGTTGTTTCTGATTTGTGCTATCATGAATACAGCTGTGTGAATATGTGTACAGGTGTTTTTTTGAATGAGAGTTTTTATGTCTCATAAAGACAGAGCAAACGTATTTAATGTTGATAATGTTCATTTTATCAATGTTTTTTCTTTCATGAACCATAGTTTGGGGATTTTACCTAAAGCTCATCACCAAACACAAGGACACACAGACTTTCTCCTACTTTTTTTGAATTTAGATCCATGATTGATTTTGAGTTAATTTTATGAAAGTTGTAAGTCTAAGTTTATTTATTATTTTTTATGTGAATATCCAGTTCCAGCATCATTTGTTGAAAAGATACATTTTATCCATTGAATTGCCTTTTCTGTTTCATCAAAGATCAATTGACTATATTCATGTTGGTCTATTTCTGGACTTTCTATTCTATTCACTGATCTAGGTGTCTTTCATTCACCAATACCATGCCTTATGTAGCTACACAGCAACTCTTGAAATTGGGCAATGTGAGTCCTCCATTATTCTTTTGTTCGCTATTTTGTGGGCTATTCTGTATTTCACTTTTTCATGGAAATTTTAAGATTAAGTTATCAATATCTATAGTGTTTTGCCTACTTTTGTTAGGATTTCACAAATATTATAGAACATATTTGGAAGAATCGATGTCTTAACCCTATTGAATCTTTGAATCCATGAATATAGAATGTCTATTTTATTCAGATCTTGTATTTCTTTCAACAATTTGTAGTATTCTGTATATAGGTTGATACTATATGTGAATAGTTAATTGGTTAGATTTGTTTCTAAGTACTTAATTTTTGCTGTTATTTATACAGTGTTTTTAAGTGTCCATGTGTTCATTGCTAATATATAGAAATGAAATTGATTTATTTATATTCATATTGTATCTTGAAATGTTTCCAAACTTATTAGTTGTAGATTAATTTTTGTTAGATTCTTTAGGATTTTCTACATAGACAAATATGACATCTGATAATAAGAACAGATTTTTTATATTTCACATCTGTATGTCTTTTATTTTATTTTATTATTTTATTTTTACTGGCTAGAACTACCGGCACTAAGTTGAACAAGAGCAGTGAGAACAGATATATTTGCCATACTTCCAATTTTGAGTAATGCATTCAGTCTTTTCGCCATTAAATATAATGCTAGCGGTAGTTTTTTTATAGATGCTTTCTTATCAAATTAAGTTCCACTCTATTTCTATTATTTTTCCCTGAGGAGTTTATTCTGAATAGATGTTGAATTTTATAAAAGAATTTTTCTGTATCAATTGAAATCATCATATGCTTTTCTGTGGTCTAATAATATAGTGGACTACATTGATTGATTTTCTACATAAACCAGCATTGCATCACTAGAATAAACACCATTTGGTGATAGTAGAAATTCTATAATTTTTAAAGAACTTCTGTGCATATATTTATGAGAAATATTGGGGTTCATTTTCTAAATATGTTTGTCTCTCTCCAGTATCAAGATAATATCAGCTTTGTTAAGATAAATTCAATGTATTTCCTCTTCTTCTATTTTATAACATATTAAATTACATTAAGTGTATTTTATTAATTTTATATACAATAGGATATTCTCATACTTCATAAATAATATATTTTGGAGAAACATGCTGGGCCATTTTAAAATATAAAGGTATGAATTATTGGGCTTGACTCAAAATAATTTAGATTTGGGGGAGGATAGGAAGATAGATGATTGTTTATGAGTTGAAAAACTTTTTTAATTTAGGCAATGGGTGTACTAGGGTTTATATTTTCTGTCTCTCCACTTTTTAATATATGTAAATTTTCCTTAATGCAGATTTATTAACCAATGCCTCTTTATCATTAATGTATATCGGGTTTATAATTTATTGCTCTAGATTATATTGGGTCACCGAATGTTAAATGACAATTGTACAATTGTTTAAAACGTAAACTATTTCTGAAACAATTTTCACTTCACTTCCTCTTTTGCTAGTCTTTTCTAAATATATTCAACACAGTTATGGGGAAAAAAAGCCATATGGTGTCTGTCATATGTGTGTTTTTTTTTAAAGGCCATTTAATTTATTCTCATCTTCTGTTACTTGTTTTGAACAAGAATAAACATGACAGATTCATGGTTGGAGGACACAGGAAAAATAACTTGTCAGTCATTTTCAAAATTCTATCTATCTTGTGTATCAGTACACAGAAGTTGAATTGTTGTGAAGGTTGTTTTGTAATATCATTAAACGTTATTTATGGATGTTTTGTATTTTTAAAAATATATACAATTATTAATCAGAAGTATTCGAATCATCCTTATAGGAATGTAAATTTTTATTTACATATTACATATAATATTTATCCTATTGCATTTCTCTTTTTCCTTTCTTGTCTTTTGTTTTGTTTTTTGAGACATGGTCTAACTTTGTAATCCATGCAGAGTTCAGTGGCACAAACACGGCTCACTGAAGCCTCAACCTTCTGGGTTCAAGTGATCCTCCTACCTCAGCCTCTCGAGTAGCTTGGACTATAGGTGTGTGCCACCAAGCCTAGCTAATGTAGTTCTTTTCTTTTCTTTCTTCTTCTTTTTTTTTTTTTTTTTTTTTTTTTTTGTAGAGATGGGAGTTTCGCCATGTTGCTGAAGCTGGTCTTGACCTCCTGGGCTCAAGAAATCCACCTACTTCAACTTCACAAAGTGCTGAGATTACAGGCATGAGCCACTGTGCCCAACCTACATTTCTCTTTTTCAGAATACTCTTTTGTTCTCTCTCACACACACACATACAAAACAAAACCTTAGACTAATTAAATAAATAACAATTTAAGGAGAACAAGAAAAGAAAGTTAGGTGGTAGTCTGTAGTCCTAACTGTGCCAAAAAAGAAAAAATCTATATTTGCAAAAATACTTAAACTGAGTTTTCCACTTTTCTTTACCTGACTCTACTCACATATTACAGGGTAGTTATAATAGCTAAATATATAACATTAGAAAACAGGACGATAGAGATTACTTTAAATTAGAAGATACATTGACAAAAGGACATAAAATAGAGTTTTTAAACCAATTAGAATAAATGATAAGATTAATAAATGTTTACATATTAGTTAACATTTGTGAACCTTAAAGCTGTTTTGGTTTACCTGCTCAAACATAAATTACACATGATTTTCTTTCAAAATAAATATATACAACAGAAACTTTGAAAATCAGGTCTGTATAGTGGCTTATGTCTGTAATGCCAGCATTTTGGGAGGCCAAGGCTGGAGGATCACTTGAGCCCATGAGTTCAAGACCAGCCTGGGTGACCTGGCAACACCTTTTCTCTACAAAATTTTTTTTTAAATTAGCCAACCATTTTAGCCTCCCTCCCTTAGGTGCGAGGATAGCTGAGCCTGGGGAGGTGGAGTCTGCAGTGATTTGTATTTGTGCCATTGCACTCCAGCCTGGGAAACAGAATGAGATTCTGTCTCAATAACAGAAAGATACAGTCAGTAGGCCACCGCTCTGGTAAGCAGCCATAAACAACAAAATAATAAATAAATGGCCTATCTTTGGGGAAAAATATAAAATTTAAGTTTCTACAAATGTATCAGAAACTGAAATTATGTGACAGGTAACTTTTTCTTCATCTTTGAATATATTATTGCATGCATCTAATAGCCACTATTTTTGTATGGAATACATAAAACAGAAATCCATGAATAGAATATAAAATAGAAAGCATGCTGTTGACTATCACTTAAGAGGATAGCCAATATTTTTTTGGAAGGTATTTAAAACAATCTGCTTAGTTTTAACTCTGTGGTATAGTTATCTGGAATCAAATGTTTCATCAATATTGCAAGTATATAAAACAAGTGTATTTCATCAATATTGCAAGTATATAAAACCAAGTATATAAAACAATAATAATCATTAAAATATAATTTAGATAATTATTTTGTGCACATATCTATATAATATTTATTAATATGATTTCACTGGGAGCATTAAACATATATGTATTTAATTTTATGAATTTAAATGGCTTACTATTCTAGATTTTAAATTATATGTTTTATTCTCTCTGATATTCATATTTATTACTGTAATAATAATTTTTTAAAACACTTTAAGGCTGTGTTCCCAAACCTTTTTGGCACCAGGGATTGGTGTTTTAAAACACAATTTTCCCATAGATATAGGGGTAGATCTGGTTTCCAGATTAAACTGCTCCACCTCAGTTCATCAGGCATTGGAGTCCAAGAAGGAGAGCATAGCTCCTTCGCATGTGCCGTTTACAACAGGGTTCTCATTCCTATGAGAATCTAATGCTGCTGCTGATCTGACCAGAGGCAGAGCTCAGGTGGTAATTTTCAGTTGCCAGCTGCTCACATCTGGTTGTGAGGCCCAGTTTCCTAACAGGCCAATGGACCTGCACCAGTCAGTGGCCCAGAGGTTGGGGACCCCTGCTGTGTGGTCCATGTGGGTGGTGGGGATGTGTGTGTGTGTGTATACATATACATATACATATACATATACATATACATATACACACACACAAATACACACACACACACACACAAATACACACACACACAGATACGTGTGTATATAAATATAGATAGGTATTTGACGTATCCCTAACAGTATAATACTGCACATTTGTAAAATATAAATATATCATTCAGTTATAATTACTGTTTTTACATTACATGAAGACCCAGGAATCATTTTTGAAACAAGATCATGTGCATTTTGTGTGTGTGTGTGTGTGTGTGTGTGTGTGTGTGTAAGACAGACTGTGTGTTTCTGTGAGTTTGGATGTATGGTATAATCTTTTTACTGTACTTCTAGAAAAGTTTACTAAGATTTTTACTCTTTACCCCTTAATATAAAACTAACGTGATCATTTCAAAATATAAATTATATCATAGTAATCTCATGCGCCAAAGCATTGTTGCCTCTCCATTTCACTTAAAATAAAATCCAGAGTAATTATGGCCAGCATATTCTTGCGTGAAACAATACTCTTTTACTTGGTGAGAATGCAAAAATGGATCAGCTATTTTACAAAACAGACAATCTCAGAGAAAGACATGACCCAGCAATTTCATGCATACTAGATATCTACCCCTGGGAAATAAATATGTGCTCATAAGAAGACTTTGACACAAATGTTTATGACATCTTTATTCTTAATCACTGAAAAGTGCAAAAAACACAGATGTCCTTCAACTAGTTAATGGACTAACAACTAAATCAATTCAATAGAATACTAATCAGCAACACCTGAAGAACAAACTTAATTCACACATGAATAAACCTTAAAAATAATTTGTTCGAAAGAACCCAGACCTCAAACTCTCAAATACAATACAAAATTATATTTACTGTCTTTATATGATGTTCTGGAACATGTAAAAAATAAAGGGATGTATTAAAATATCCTTAATTGTCAGTGTTTGGAATATAGAGGCAGGAACTGACTACAAAGTATCAACATGAGGAAATCTTGCTGTGAAGCAAATATGTTATAAAGTTCTGTAATTGTAGAGGTGGATGTATGGCTCTATGCATTAAAAAAAAAAAACCACATATATCTTTACACCACAAAAAGTAAATTTTAATTGACATAATTCTTTTGAAGCAATCAAGATGTTGTAGTACTGAACATTGAGTGGAGAAAGAGACAAATAAATCTATATGTATTACAAATAAACCACATACCACCCTTATGGGCCTTGGGAAGAAAAGAGTTGACCAAAGTAACTTTAAAAATCTTTGTACAAGATTCTGAAGGCTAAGGACAAAAAGACAGGTACACAAGCTCTATACTTAAAAAGTTAAATTTGTTTTCCAGAAGTGAGGATTAGTAATTCTAAAACTAATTTATATCTGTAATATGATTGAACAAACATATACGTATATTATTGCAGGTAAGGAGACCTAGGCCTTTCTGCATAAGAGAAGAAAGTTGTGAAATTATAAATAAGAAAAGGAGTGCCAGTGCACTCCAGCCTGAACAACAGGGTGAGGCATTGTCTCAATAAATAAATATAAATTAGAAAGGGGAAGGCTAGCTCTGGATTCAAGTGGGAGACGCCAATATAATAATACACATATGCAAACACACCCGCATATATCCATATTATACATGTCTGTATGTGTGTGTGCATGTATGTGAAAAATTCTAATTTTCCAGGTCTGTGTGTTAAGAAAACTCTAGAAATATCATGATGGTAGCAATTTGTATATCTAGTGCCCAGATCTTGGTTTCTAAATATTCTTCTATAAAAGAAACATCAGAGTTCCCTGAAAAGTGGTTACTTCTAGGGCAGGGGTAGAGATAAATCAAGATAAATCTAGATCATCTGCTACTGCCAAAAAACAAGGGACTACTCAAAAAAGAAAAAGAATGCAGGCATGCCAAAAGTACACAGGAAATTATCTGTGATGGCAGAAACTGCTGCTGCTGCCTGACTTCTCTCCACTCCTGGTGCCGTATCTGATTTTGTAGCAAATTTGAGGACAAGCCTGGGTTCTGTCACCACCTGGCTGGGTGTGCATGTGTTCAGGGCAGCGCTAATAGGCCAGCTCCCTGCTGCCTCGACCCCCTTCAGACTTTGGGTCCCAACAAGCATGGGAGGGAGGCCAAAGTGGCAGTGAGGGCTGCTTGGTGTGGGCCTGAAGGTGTCTTTCAGCACAAACAGCTTGGATGCTGTGGATGACATGATTGATGGTGGCAGGAGGCAGACAGGCTCCTGGGTAGAAATGGGCGGGTCCCTGGTAAAGATCCACCATCAAGCCAGGGACGACCTGAAGCATGGGTGCTAGTCTGTCAGTTCCCAGTGGAGACTGCAGCCCAGAGTAAGAACTTATGGTGCTTTTTCTAGGCCCATCCATGGCTGCCCATGGACCAATTAGCACTCATTTACTCCTTTAGGAAGCCCATAAAAGCCCTGGACTCGGCCAGACTCACAGAGAAATTGAGACAACCTGTATGTGGACAGGAGCTATCCACTCTGGGTCTCTTCTGAGCTAAGAGCTGCACTCATCAGGACTACCTGCCTATAGAAAGGAGCTACCAGGCTTGGGTCTCCTGAAAGCTGCACTTTTGCTCAATAAAGCACCTCTTCACCCTGCTTACCCTCCAGTTGTTGGAGTACCTCATTTTTCCTGGACACATGACGAGAACTTGGACCCGCCGAATGTCAGAACTGAAAGAGCTGTAATACACAGAGATGAAACACACACCCCTGCTCCCACTCCCTTTCATAATGTTGTGGGCAAGGAGGAAAGAAGAGCTGCAGCCTGTCTGGGAGCCCAGACCTAGGAGCACACCAAGCCAGGGCTGTGACACCCTCTTTGGGGCTCTGTGGCTTCTGGCATCTGAAAGCTTTCGGCCAATGCATTCCCCTCAACCAGATGTGGGTTCCTGCAGCAGAAGTGGCATGCAGTACATCTGGTCCAGCTGCAGACTTGCACAAAGCTGACACCCATGCTAGAACCTGGGGCTGCCCTCTCCACCACAGCAGCCAGCATGCCTGGTTTTGCGCAGTGGTCAGACCCTGTGCATACTCACCCACACACCCCTCACCACTCCACACCTGGCTCACCCTTGGCAGGTGTGATATCTGGACTGATAGCACCAGACAAGTGCAGCCTGTCAGGCTGAGTGGGTGGAATGAGCCCAATGGGTGCAAGCAATACTCAGGCAGAAGGTGTCACCAGATAGAAGTTTCTGGCTGATGAAGCAACATCCCAAGGATCCTGTGACATCCGAAGGTCTAAATGATCAATCCTAGAACAATTTGTGTAGCAAAGTAAATAATCATAGTATTGGATTATAGCTTAATGAGTGAAATGAGTATTTTAAATTCATTCTGATGCATTTTGAATCATAGTATTGTATCATAGCTTAATGAGCAAAATGAGTATTTTTAACTCACTTTGATGCATTATGAATGGGGAGAAGGGACAACTCTTTCTTGCAGAATAATTCTGATTACTAAATGTAGAAGAAATTAGTAAAACAAAAAAAAGTCCATGCTTAGAACATCACAGTAATGATCACTATAAGCAAGTTCCTGATAGTGGCTAAAAGCAATTGGTGTACAGTTCAAAATAAATAGAATCTTGTTGCTATGTATTTGATAGAGCAAAAATAGAACATTTTCATCATTATCAGTTGAACAGCGTTTTTAAGCAATTGTCAATAAATGGATGACATATTTTTAAAAAATGAAATCTTTAAGTTTTGGCACATCACCATTGTCTAAGAAATTGGTAATTACTTTACATCTTTAAGTATAAATTACCTTATACCGAACCCAGTTTTGTTAAGTCAAACATATCTCATTTTCTTATTAGACAATAATTGCTGCAATTTATAAGTAATAGTGTGAAAAAATCAAATAGTAATCATAGAAAATACATAATTGCATGTGAGAAATGTAGTGTGTATAGTAAATGTTCTCCATGAACTATAATAATGCCCAATTTATGAGCACATATACATATAGACTAGTAAATAAAAATGGTGAATCTATTAATATGCCATGGGTGAAGGCCCAAATATCTGTTTGTCATCATTTACTGAGTCTGAAAAATTTTGTCTTTCCACTGGATTATTTAGCTCATTTATGTTTAACATAATTATTGAACTATCTGATTATATATATATATATATCTTCCTATTTGTTTTCTCTATGAAATACTTCTATGTTCCTTTTTTCTGATCTTTATTTGCATTACTTCAATATTGATTTGTTAGCCCATTTTTTCTCCATTACTTGTTAATGAAGCATTCTTTTTGTTTTCTCCTAAGTACTCTAGAGATCAAAAATGTAACCTTGACTTATTTCAATCTATTACAAAATATTGCTGTTATGATTTCCTTGATATTACAGAGGTTTACAAGTTAAAGTCATGTATTTCCCTCTCATCTTCTACACTATTTTATTCATGAATTTCAGTTAGACTTATATTTTAAACCCTATTACTCATTACTATTATTATTGTTTTATACAGTTAATGTCTTCCCAACATTTATTATATTTATCTAATATTTATCTTTTTGGTGCTCTTTATGCCTTCCTACCTGTAATTTATCTCTCCCATTCTAGCCGAAGAGTAAATCATCCCCTTTCTGAAGGAAGAAAACATTATCTGGAGTCTCATTTTTCAATAGACATGCCAGAAGGCAAAACCACATGTTAAAGAATCTAGAGGAGGGAACACAGCCTTCGAATGCAGAAACACTGTTATTCAGATAACAGAGATAACTTATATGGAATTTTAAATAATTCTTAACAATATAATACATAAAACATAAGATAAGGTGAATAAAATAGATGAGAACATGGAGTATCTCACTGAAAACTGAAATGTATAGAAGAATTCCACATGTTTACATCTAGAAAGTAAAATATAATGCCTGAAAGTAACATGCCGTTAGATAGACATTTTAACAGAACTGAAAGAGAAGAAAGCATGATTAGAAAATTGGAAGGCAGGTTAAGAGACAATATGTAAACACAAGTGCAGGGAAAAAAGATAATTTAAAAATACAGGAAATGATAAAGTTGAAATCTCTAACATTCATGTAATTGATTTGAGAAGAGAAGAGAGATAGAGTGCCAACAGTTTATCTCAGTGCACATAAGGACTGCACTGATTTCAGCGTGGGTATCAGTCCAGGTAAGGCTGGGTCTACCTCACCTTCACCCCTTGTCCTTCAGGCTTGTCAACTAAAAAACTCATTTATTTTCTGTTCCTGGCAGGAGTGCTGTTGCCCTTTGTTTTTCAAAACCTTTTTGATAAAATATTTGGTGTCCAACTTCCTCCATTCTCTGAGGACTAAACAAACATGTGTTTGAGACAGGCCCAGTCTCTGTCAACATTTCTGCTAGTCTGTTACTCAGCAACAGCCCTGTGTAGCACAATATGAATTTCCTCACTCTTGTTTGTGCAATATATTAATCTTCCATTGCTACCATAACAAATTACACAAATTTGCAGCTCAAAACAACACATGTGTATTATCTTCTGATTCTGCAGGATGAAATCTACCGTTGGTCTCACTAGGCTAAAATCAAGCTGTCTCAGAGCTGAATTTCCTTGTGGAGAATATAGGGGATAATCCAATTCCAAGATTTTTCCAGCTTCCAGAAGTCCCTTGAATTCCTTGACTTGTTGTGCTGTCCTCCATCTTCAGAACCAGCAATATCACACCTTTTTTGACTCTCCTTGCATTTTCCCATCCCTTGTGACTATATCGAAGACAGGTTCTCTGCTTTTAAGACTCAGGTGAAAAGATTGTGCCCACACTATGTCAGGCCAGTTGATTATCAACCTTATTTACATCTGCAAACTTAATTCCTTTTTACAGGATTTAAATACTATTATTCTGCCTAAAACATGCCTGGAATTATGAAATGTGTCCAAGGTTAAAGTCTTTAAAAGTCAGTTCACCTCACTAAGTGTTGCCTTATCTGCAGTTTTACTTTGTCAAGGTCTCTTTGCCTTTTCAGCTCTCTATTTCCTTGAACTAGTTGATTTATTTGTTTTAAATACACTTTTTTTCCAGTGGTTTTGGTGGGAGCACTGAATATTCACTAGCTAATAAATCTCTCCTGGAAGTTGAAGTCTTCTTTCATCATTTCATGTTTCAACCTAAAGAATTATGTAACACAATCTTTTACATTTGCAGATTAAAAATGAACAAAGAAACCAACAAAAAGCCCAATAATCTTAGTAAATGATCTATTTATTCCTGCGACATTTAGGTGATAAAACTGATACACTAGTGTCATGATTTTTATTAGTTTTTAAAGTTTTGTTTGTAATTGGTACATAACAATTGTACTTTTTATGGGGTACAATGTGAATTTTCAATACATATATATGTTTTATAATAATTGAATTTGTCATTAGCATAATCAGCACCTAAAACATTTGTGATTTCTTGGTGATGAGAACATCAAAAATTCTCTCTTTAGCTATTTTGAGTTATAAAATACAACATTGTTGACTGTAGTCATCTTTTGTGCACTAGAATGACAGAAATTATTTCTATTTATCCACAATCATCAAGAAAATGCAAATCAAAACCAAAATGAGGTATCACCACATTCTAGCTAGAATGACTATTATCAAAAAGAGAAAAAATAACAAATGGTGGTAAGAACATGTAGAAAGTAGAACTTACAATGTTGGTGGGAATGTATAGTACAGTCATTATTATCTATAGTATTGAGGTTCTTCAAAAAAATCAAAAATATAACTACCATACGATCCTGCAATCCTACTATACTACTGGGTATATATTCAAAGAAAATGAAATCAGTATGTCAAAGAGAAATCCGCACTGCCAGGTTTATTGCAGCACTATTCACAACAGACAATTAACAGAATCAATTTCAGTGTTCATCATACATGAATCTATTAAAAATGTAGTATATATACATAATAGAATACTTTCAGCCATAAAAAAAGAAAATTATGTCATTTCTAACAACATGAGGAACCTAGGGGATACTATGTTAAGTAAAATAAGCCAAGCAAAGAAGCACAAATACCACATGATCTCACTCAAATGTGGAATCTAGAAAAGTGAATCTCACAGTAGAATAGTGGTTACCAGAGGCTGAGGGTGGGGGTAATGGGAAGAGACTGGTTAATGATATTCTCATAAATTTTAGGCTACAAATTCTTTTTTTTTATGTTTAATTTTTTTTATTATTATTATACTTTAAGTTCTAGGGTACATGTGCATAACGTGCAGGTTTGTTACATATGTATACTTGTGCCATGTTGCTGTGCTGCACCCATCAACTCATCAGCACCCAACAACTCATCATTTACATCAGGTATAACTCCCAATGCAATCCCTCCCCCCTTCCCCCTCCCCATGATAGGCCCCGGTGTGTGATGTCCTCCTTCCCTAGTCCAAGTGATCTCATTGTTCAGTTCCCACCTATGAGTGAGAACATGCGGTGTTTGGTTTTCTGTTCTTGTGATAGTTTGCTAAGAATGATGGTTTCCAGCTGCATCCATGTCCCTACAAAGGACACAAACTCATCCTTTTTGATGGCTGCATAGTATTCCATGGTGTATATGTGCCACATTTTCTTAATCCAGTCTGTCACTGATGGACATTTCGGTTGATTCCAAGTCTTTGCTATTGTGAATAGTGCCGCAATGAACATATGTGTGCGTGTGTCTTTATAGCAGCATGATTTCTAATCCTTTGGGTATATCCCCAGTAATGGGATGGCTGGGTCATATGGTACATCTAGTTCTAGATCCTTGAGGAATCGCCATACTGTTTTCCATCATGGTTGAACTAGTTTACAATCCCACCAACAGTGTAAAAGTGTTCCTATTTCTCCACATCCTCTCCAGCACCTGTTGTTTCCTGACTTTTTAATGATCGCCATTCTAACTGGTGTGAGATGGTATATCATTGTGGTTTTGATTTGCATTTCTCTGATGGCCAGTGATGATGAGCATTTTTTCATGTGTCTGTTGGCTGTATGAATGTCTTCTTTTGAGAAATGTCTGTTCATATCCTTTGCCCACTTTTTGATGGGGTTGTTTGTTTTTTTCTTGTAAATCTGTTTGAGTTCTTTGTAGGTTCTGGATATCAGCCCTTTGTCAGATGAGTAGATTGCAAAAATTTTCTCCCATTCTGTAGGTTGCCTATTCACTCTGATGGTAGTTTCTTTTGCTCTGCAGAAGCTTTTTAGTTTAATTAGATCCCATTAGTCAATGTTGGCTTTTGCTGCCGTTGCTTTTGGTGTTTTAGACATGAAGTCTTTGCCCATGCCTATATCCTGAATGGTACTACCTAGGTTTTCCTCTAGGGTTTTTATGGTATTAGGTCTAACATTTAAGTCTCTAATCCATCTTGAATTAATTTTCGTATAAGGAGTAAGGAAAGGATCCAGTTTCAGCTTTCTACTTATGGCTAGCCAATTTTCCCAGCACCATTTATTAAATAGGGAATCCTTTCCCCATTTCTTGTTTCTCTCAGGTGTGTCAAAGATCAGATGGCTGTAGATATGTGGTATTATTTCTGACGACTCTGTTCTGTTCCATTGGTCTATATCTCTGTTTTGGTACCAGTACCATGCTGTTTTGGTTACTGTAGCCTTGTAGCATAGTTTGAAGTCAGGTAGCGTGATTTAGGCTACAAATTCTTAAATTGCACCCTCTGATGTAAAAAAATATCATTCAGTCTGCTTATATAAAAAGTTCAGAAAATCAAAGAGTGCAAGTTAAGTAAATATTTCAACAGTTCAAAACAATAATCAATGAGAAAAGATGGCTTATCATGTAACAAATACCTTAAAATATTTTATTTCTATTTTAAATATTTCATAAGTGGAAATATTCTTTATTGCTAAGTTAACTGAAACATTAATAACTGTAGAAAAAATCTAAAATCCTTTAAAAACCTTACATTTGTGTGTGAGGTACATAATAGTAAAAATCACATTGGCTTGATAATCAAGTCTCTTGAAATTTCAGTAGTTAAAGGATAAGAGTCATGGTGAGTTTAACTCTTCACAAAAGCACAGTGTTGAATTGTCCAGAAAATGACCCTCAGGAAAGGTTTATTCTCGTAATTTAAGCCTTAGAAATACCGTTTGGAATTATCTAATTTCTCTAATCATTTCTATAAGCCATTCAGATGATCAAAAGTCATTTAAAAGTTTCTATTTTATATATAAAATATATTTATTTTCCATTGCTTAAGGTTGGGCAAGTATGACAGAAAAAGGTTTCTTAAGCAATCATTTGGGATAAAAGCCAGAAAACTCAATTGTCCCTCTTTATGTTCTGAAATCATTCCTCAATTGTAGATTGCTGAATGCCTTTTAAAAAGGGAAAATCAAGAGCATGTGGCCATAACATTTCTTTAACAATATTTACTAATTCTTTTCAAAACACGAATTTAGAGATGCACAAGCTTTAATTTGTCTGCCACATTTGTAAAAAGAATGCTGATGAAGCTGCTGAAAACCAGAGACAGAGAGTGTGTTTCTGTTTCCTTCTGATGTCACTTTATGGGTTCAAAGTTCAAATTTTTCCATGAAAGTCAATAAAGAGTAGCATCTAGGACCACAGATGCTGGAAGCCAGATAGCACTTAATGCAACGCCCATACTCGACCTATTGATTAACGGCCGTATGTCTCAATTTCTCTATTTAAAAACAGAGACTAACAATAGTATTGGTGTGTTGATTATAATTGAATTATTTAAACTTTAAATCTCTCAGAATCACACAGAGTAAGTGCTCAATAAGTGATAGTGTTCTTGCTTTCTAGCCTATGGTGCATGCAGTCTCTCTCTCTCTCACACACACACACACACACACACACACAAACACACACACACACAGAGAGAGAGAGAGAGAGAGAGAGAGAGAAAGAGAGAGAGAGAGAGAGAGAGAGAAACCCCTCAGTATTCATGGTGTTGTTCCAGACCCCCCTGCAAATACCAAAATCCTCAGATGCTGAAGTACTAAGAAATAAAAATAAAATTCTAAGTCCCCAACTGACTGAATGGACCCTCTCTTGGCCAAAGGAACCCAAGAGACACCTTGGAAGCTGAATTCAAGGCCTTAAAGGGATGGAAGATGTTACATACCTGATTATACATGCGTTTTCCCCAAAACACTCTTCAGGCTTTCTTCCCTATGGGCTAAACAGAAACCAGCCCTTTCAAAAAACTACTTGCTTATCTTCCCATGTACAGAACAAAGACAAGTTGAAATTCATCTTTCCTTCACATCTCTCTGAGAGGTCTGCTTCCTCTATTCCCTTTATCTTCAAATGTTCACCTTATGTTATATAAAATGTAGATTTACTGGGCACTAATTAAAGTCTTTCACAAGTATGTAACTTTTGTGTCACTGCTGCCTCTCCCACTACTTGTAAGAAATATGTATAAATACTAAACCTCCTGAAAACGTCTTTGGGAAAAACAGCCACAGATGCTTCTGTGACTCATGTTTTCCCTGGTCATACCCTCAAGCTGCCTCAATAAACCTCTACAATTTAAGATTTAAGCCTCAAACACTCATTTTGCTTGTTAGTCCCCTATATTAAAAAGTATAGTATTTGCACATAACCTATGTAATCCTTCCTTATACTTTAAATCATCTCTAGATTACTTATGTTTTCTAATGCAATGTAAATGCAATGTATATAGTCATACTGTATTGTTTAGGGAGTAATAACAAGAATAAAGCTCTGTATA
Organism: Macaca nemestrina; assembly: GCF_043159975.1. Lineage (NCBI taxonomy): Eukaryota > Metazoa > Chordata > Mammalia > Primates > Cercopithecidae > Macaca > Macaca nemestrina. Next base: position 64,643,400 of record NC_092131.1, read on the forward strand.
TGTTCAATACAGCCTCAATTATTCTTTTTTTTTCCTCTTTTTCTGGTATATTTTCAATCCCTGGTTGGTTGCATTCACAGATGAGGAACTCAAGAAATATGAAATATCCACTGTATTGACACTTCCGTGTGGTGTCACTATTTTGTATACAGATATATACACAGGGAAGGGGATAGAGAGAGAGAGCTATAGTGTGACTCATAAATACCCTTATTATATTCACCCTTGTGGACATATGTTGAATGTTTACTATGCTTACCATTTGCTGGCGCTGTGATAAAACTTTTGCATGAATATATATTTTTATTATTAAAGCAATTGTTATATGGGAGCTATTATTATATCTATATTATTGAAAGTATAGAAAGCTCAAGAAAATTATTTGTTATACATCTAGAAATCACAAGACAAATATTCAGACTGAGTCCCGCTTAACCCTAAATCCAGTGCTTATAACCAGTCGTTGCCTGGGCAAGAGAAAAGTCAATTTATTTAAATAAAAATAGTTGAACTAATTAAGTATAAAGAAAGGTAAAGTAATTGTTAATCTGCAAGTATGAAAAGACATCATATTCTTTCACTGCCAATGAAAATTGTTAAATTTATAATGTTCCAAAGAGCAGAAATATTTTTCTCACTTCCTTTTGACCAATTTGAACAAAAAGTATTTGATAACTAGTCTCTACTTTTACTTTTGCAAGCAGTTTGCCTTTTGACACTTCAACCTCCTTTTACTATATTTAGAATTTTGGACAAATGTCTGATTTCTTTATACCATTTATTCTGTTTAAATCAGTTTCTAAAGTTTCCTAGGTAAAATAAATTGCTTTTTCTCTCACGCACATTCTCTTCAGCTTTTCACAGCTACTGTCTTTTTAAACTGGTTTTTCTACTCTGAGCAGCATACTTGACATATATTAGAAAATCAATGATTTTTTCTTTCTTAAGCAAAAAACCTTACTGGAAGTGTTCTTAAAACCTGCAATTCACCAAAGCACTTAAAAATGTTATACTCTAAAGAGACAGGCTTTATCTACCCAGTTAATAACATGATATTTTATGGCTCCAATTCCCGAGTAAGAATATTGGTTGGGTTGGATTACATTTTATTGACACTAGCACAGAAAAAGTAAATTTTTAAAAAATGAAGATATCATATTTCATCTTTCAAATCAGTATTTATAGAAAAAATGTAACTGTGCATTTTCTTTATAAAATGACTTTTGTTAAAACTCATTACACTAGTACATTAACATTCTATACTTGAAGAATAAATGATATAGTATGATAAAATGACAGTGATCTACATCTCTTAAATAGTAAAAGAAGGACTGACAGGATTCTTTTAATCATTCACTTACTCATGTACTAACTTATTGTATAATATTTAAAGTTACTTTGGAAAGGATCTAATTATCCTGGGTTGTGCTATTTTTTCTATTAAAATAGACTGCCTTAAAATCTGACCAATACATTTTCTGGTTTTTCTGATTCATACTATTCATGAAACACAAGTGGCATAACATTTTGGTTAAGGAAGTATTATAAGGGCAAGAGACAAAGACATATTTAAGTCCATGTAGGGGAGAGGGGTGGAAACTGACAAGAGGCTTTTTTTGTTTGTTTTTTGAGATGGAATTTCACTCTTTTTGCCCAAGCTGGAGTGCAATGGCATGATCTTGACTTATTGCCACCTCCACCTCCTGAGTTCAAGTGATTCTCCTGACTCAGCCTCCTGAGTAGCTGGGATTATGGGTACTTACCACCACAACAGGCTTTTTTTTTTTTTTTTTTTTTTTTTTTTTTTTTTTTGTATCTTTATTAGAGACAGAGTTTCGCCATTTTGGCCAGGCTGGTCTTGAACTCTTCACATCAGGTAATTCACCTGCCTCTGCCTCCCAAAGTGCTGGGATTACAGAAGTGAGCCATTGCTCCCAGCCTAGGCCTTTTTTTTTTTTTTTTTTTTAACATTACTACAATCTTAATATATTACTCACAAGAAGGAACACTCACAATATGGAATTAAAAATAAACATTTGTGAGAAAAACAAAACTCAAAAGATTATTGATTGTAATAAGCATTTCTTAAGACCATTCTAAGAAAAGGCTGGAGAATGTGTGGCAGGTGAGGATTTTAGAAACATTCAAGGTAGTCTACTAAGGTACCGGTTTAGGAATGAACTACAATTCATGGCCCTAAGAGTTTAAGAAGGATGGAATTCGGCATCAAATAGGTTTGGATATAAAACTCAGCACTTTGCCTTATATTTTCATGGAAGGTGAATTTTATCCTGCAGAGTTTTTGCTAGTAGGTTTTGTTCTATTTTTACTGAATTTAGGACACCAGTTTATCACTCACTGCCAGCATGTGCCTGGCCTGGTATACCCCATAAATATCACCTCACCTTCTTTCATGATCCATACATGCTCATTGCCTCACTTCTGAGTCTTCTTGTTACTGATTTAAGAACAAAAGAAAAATAACTGAAGTAAATATTGAGGTACATAATATGGTTTCGATGTTTGTCCCTTTCAAATCTCATGCTGAAATGTAATCCCCAATATTGGAGGTAGGACTGAGTGGGAAATATTGGGTCATTGTGATGAATCCTTCATGAATGGCTTAGAGCCATCTCCATGGTGATGAGTGAGTTCTGATGCAGTTCAGTTAATTCACCTGAAATCTGGTTGTTTAAAAGAGTCTTAGAGACCCGCTTCTCTCTCTTGCTCCCACTCTTGCCTTTTGACATGTCTGCTGTCATTCATCTTCTGACTGGAAGCCTTCTGAGACCTCACCATAAGCAGATGCCAGCACCATGCTTCTTGTACAGGCTGAAGAACCATGAGCCAATTAAACCTATTTTCTTTATAAATTACCCAACCTCATGTATTTATGTCAATGCAAATGGACTAACACAATATTGTTCCCTTTTAACACTATTCTGAAAGATAAACAGATTGAAAAAATATTTTTTCTGTTTATGTCATTATGGAATATTCATTTTAATAGGCCAAATGTATTTATAAGGTGTTAGAGAAGGAATATATTATTTGGAGAAAATTTAATACTCTACTCTGAAATTAGTACTTTGCTTGAGCTTCTGGATGACTTTTGGGGACTTGTAAGACCCTTGTAACAGAAACTACACTTATATGTCTTACAATCTTCAACAATAGATGGCAAAATGCCACACACTAGAGTAGGTGCTCAAAAATAAAATAAAAGGTAAATAATTAGTAGTATCATTAAATCATTACCTAATTTTTATATTTCTAATAAGTAATCACATTCCAAAATACTATTTCAGGGATCTATAAAAGTCATAGAACAAAATTCTAAAACCCATACTGATAACCAGAGAAAAATCCCCGCAGCCTGAAATAGTCCTTTCAGGATAGAAGTAGTTGATTTGCCTAAGAGTAGACCTGTGTTCTGAAGCACAACTACCGGCTGAGGTGGGAAGTAAAAACAGAGGCAGCATCTTTGAAATAAGTTGGCATTCCCTAAAGATTGTCTGAGAAAATGAACAAAGGACCTAGCAAAATGCATGGCCTCTTATAGCTAATTAGGATAGAGCCATGGGTATTGTAACAAAAAATAGATGGAAAGTGCAAGGGTAATTAGTAGAGGCTGAAGGGTGGGGTTTTAAAAATATATTGATTAAAATATGTAAAAAATTAAGAGAAATAAAGAGATTTATTGTACAACAGACTATAGTTACAAACAATATATTGTATACTTGGAAATTGCTAAGAGAGTAGATTGTAAGTATTTTCAGTACAAAAAAATAAGTATGCAAGGTACTACATAGGTTAATTAGCTTTCTTTAACCATTCCACATGTATATGTGTATCAAAATATCATGTTGTGCACCACAAATATAGACAATTTTATTTGAAAATTTTAAAACAAGTATAAAATAAATAAATCAAAATGTTACATTGCTGGATAGAATAATTATAAAACAACATACTATAAAAGTATACCTCTTTGAAAATGATATAATCATGAGAGAATATGTCAAAATATTTTCTTGTGTATTTTAAATGTTTATGTTACATAAAGAATTATAGAACAATCTTATAGGAGATCAGGAAGGTGTTAAATAAATAACACACAATTACTATGTGCCAGGAACAGCTCTAAATATTTTTACCTATACTTTCTCATTGAATCCTCATAGAAACTTCATAAGGTAAGTACTATTATCTCCCATTTCTATTTTCTCCTCCAGAGGAGGAAGCAAAGACACAGTTAAAAATATACACAATGTCACAGATATTGTTAATGGTGATGCCAGTATCTACTAAAGCTGTGTCTACTAAAGGCAACATTTCCTGCAGCTATTTCACTCTCAAATATATACCAATACATATATACACAATATATGATAAGGCAAAATAACAGAATATCACACAGCAATGAAGGGGAAGCAACTGTTGTCACATGCAATAACATGAATTTGTTAAAGCTGGTCGGTGGGTATAAAAACTTTTCTTATGAAATTGTTGATATCTTTATGTTTCCTTTATTCTTATAAGTGATATTATACATCCCTTAAATCACTTTAAATTGACAGACTAAGTACTAATACCTCTTCCTTTTCTTTGTCTTTAAATCTCCCTATCAATTAATTCTATCAGTTCTCTTTCATGTTCTCAAATTCTCAAAAATGTTTTGGAAGGTCTTTCATCTATGTAACCTATTCATAGGCGAATATATACATAGCCAATTAGCAACAAGAAATATTTCTAGGTTGAATGATATGTGTTTTTTTTTAATTGTGTCACATTGTTTTCCATGGATGTTGTACCATCAAACAGTAAAGCATGTAGGTAGACTGTGCTATACAGTAATGTATGAGAGAACTTAATTCCCAAATTAATGTGCTACCAAACAATTAGATCTTTGGCTACGCTAATGATTGAAAGTATTTCAGTTTAATTTTAATGTGTATTTCTCTCTTATAAGTGAAATGGAATGTCATCATATATGAGAACCTCTTGTTTTCTTTGTAAGTTTACTACTTAAATTATTTTCAATTGGACATTCACACATTGAGCTATTTGTTTATCTTTTAATAAAATTATCCATTTTAGTATATATTGTGAATATTTTCCAGTTTTTGTCTTTTAAGTATTGTGCATTTTTTTAAGTTTTAAAAACTTACATATTGAGCTTTTTGATCTTAGAGTTTCTGAAATTTTTATTTTAAATAAACAGACAAATTCCATTATATATTTTTATCATGTACAACAGGATGTTCTGAAGCATTATATAAATTGTGAAATGGTGAAATCTAGCTAATTAAAACTGCATTACTTCAAATAGCTATCAGTGAATGAATGGATAAAGAAAATGTGGTATAAATATACAACAGAATCCTATTCAGCCATAAACAAAGAACAAAATTCTGGCATTTACAACTACATGAATGAACCTGGAGAACTTTAGGTTTAATGTAACAAGTCTATTTTTCATGAAAGAAAACTACTAAAGAGCTATAAAGAAGTTGATCTCCGAGGACAGGCCAAGATGGTGGAGTAGAAACAGCTTGGGTCTGCAACTCCCAGTGAGACAAACACGAAAAATGAAGTGATTTCTACATTTCCAACTAAGGTACCCAGTTCACGTCATTGTGATTGACTAGGAAGTTGTCTAAACACACGGAGAGCGAGGAAAAGCAGGGTGGGGTGACCGTTCACCTGGGAGCTGCACAGGGCAAAGGGACCTCCTTCTCCCAGCCAATGGAGGCACTGCGGGACTGTGCTCCCTGCCCGGTGTACTGCATTTTTCCCCATGGATTTTTGCAATCCATGGATCAGGATATTTCCTGGTAAATTTACACCACCAGGGCCTTGGGTCTCAAGCATAAAACTAGGCAAACCCATGGCAGCTGTTTTGGTCATTCTGACAGTGGCTGAGCTGCAGGAGTTTTTACACAATCCTGTGGCACCTGGAGTTCCGCTGAGGCAGGAGAACTATTCACTCCAGTGGAACCAGGGCTGAAGTCAGGGAGCCAACAGCCTTGCTCACTCCCACAGAACCCGGCAACCTAAGACACTGGCTTGGAATCTCCGCTGGCCAGCACAGCAGCCTGGAGTCTGCCTAAGACAACTGAGTTCCCAGGCGGGAGGGGCAACCGCCATTACTGTGGAATTAATTGGTGGTTCTCCCCACCCAGTGCTAGGGAGGCTGGGCAGTTTGGACTGGGTGGTATTCTGCACAGCGCAGCACAGTGGCTGTGGCAGGTTATGGCTAGACTGCTTCTTTAGGTGGGACCCAGATCCATCCCCACTCACTGGGCAAGGCCTCCCTATAGGAAATCCAGCAATGCCAGCCAGGGACTTACAAATATAACTCTCATCTCCCTGGGACAGAGCACCTAGGGAGAGGGCTGGCTGTGGTCTCGGGTTCAGTAGACTTAATCTTTCCTGCCTGTTGATTCTGAAGAGTCCAGGCAATCCAGATGAGGGAGATTCCCCCAGCACAGTGCACCAGCTCTGCTAAGGGACAGTTAGACTGCTTCCTTAAGTGGGTCCCTGACTGCAGTGCCTCCTGACTGGGTGAGACCTCCAAACAGAGGTTGCCAGACACCTCATACTGGAGAGTTTCATCTGTCGTCAGGTTGGTGCCCTGCTGGGACAAAGCTTCTGGAGGAAGGAGCTGGCAGCAATCTTTACTGTTCTGCAGCCTGGTGACACCCAGATAAACAGGGACTGGAATCAACTGCAAGAAAACTGCAGTGGACCTGTAGAAGAGGGGCCTGACTGTTAGAAGAAAAACAGACAAACAGAAAGCAACAACAACAACATCAACAAAAAAGACCCCACAAAAACCCTATCCAAAGGTCAACAGCTTCAAATATCAAAGGTAGATAAACCCACGAAGATGAAGAAAATCCAATGCAAAAACGCTGAAAATAGCAAATGCCGGAATGCCTCTTCTCCTCCAAATGACTGCAAGACTTCTCCAGCAAGGGCACAGAGCAGGGCTGAAACTGAGAAGGATGAACTGACAGAAGTAGGTTTCAGAAAATGGATAATAATGAACTTTGCTGAGCTAAAGGATTATGTTCGAACCCAATGCAAAAAAAGCTGAGAACCATAATAAAATATTATAGGAGCTGTTAACTAGAATAACCAGTTTAGAGAGGAAATAAATGACCTGATGAGCTGAAAAACACAGCACAAGAATTTCATGATGCAAACACAAGTATCAATAGCTGAATCAACTAAGTGGAAGAGAGAATATTAGAACTTGAAGACTATCTTGCTGAAATAAGGAAGGCAAATAAGATTAGAGTAACAAGGATGAAAAAGAATGAATAAAACTCCAAGAACGATGGGACTATGTATAAAAACTATAGTTACAACTGATTGGAGTACCTGAAAGAGACAGGGAGAATGGAACCAAGTTGTAAAACACACTTTAGGATATCATCCAGAACCTCTGCAACCTAGTGAGCAAGGCCGACAGTCAAATTCAGAAAATCCAGAGAACCCCAGTAAGATACTCCATGAGAACATCTACCCCAAGGCACATAATCAATCAGATTCTCCAAGGTTGAAATGAGGGAAAAAAAGTTAAGGGCAATCAGAGAGAAAGGCCAAGTCACCTACAAAAGGAAGTTTATCAGACTAACATTGGACCTTTCAGTGGAAACCCTGCAAGCCAGAAGAGTTTGGGGACCAATATTTAACATTCTTAAAAGAATTTCCAACTCAGAATTTTATATCTGGCCAAACTAAGGTTAATAAGTGAAGAAGAAACAAAATTATTTTCAGACAAGCATATGCTAAGGGATTTCATCACTATCGGCCTGCTTTGCCAGAGCTCTTGAAGGAAGCACTAAACATGGAAAGGAAAAACCATTCCCAGCCACTACAAAAACACAGTGACGTACACAGACCAATGACGCTATGAAGTAACCACATAAACAACCTGGAAGCCATTATCCTCAGCAAAGTAATGCAGGTACAGAAAACAAACACTGCGTGTTCTCACTTATAAGGGGGAGCTAAACAATGAGAACACGTGGACACAGGGAGGGGAGCAACACACACTGGGGCCTCTCATGGGAGGGCAGAGATAGTTAGGGAAAAGAGCTAATGCATGCTGGGCTTAATACCTAGGTGATGGGTTGATAGGTGCAGCAAACCACCATGGCACACATTTACCTGTGTAACAAACCTGCACATCCTGCACATGTACCCTGCAACAACAACAACAAAAAAATGTTGATCTCATAAAAGAAAAGAGTAACATGGTGGTTACTAGAAGCTGGGGTTTTCAAGGGCAAATAAGTTGGTGTGAGTTTGGTTAATTGAATTTTTATTCGTTTTTGTCTTAGAAAAGACTCACTAATTCTGAAATTAATTTTCCCATGCCTCCTTAAAAAAAAAAATCCTGACCTTTCTTCTTCTCTTTCTCCTGCTTTTCTTCTCCTCCTTTTGTTCCCCCTTATCTTTCTTCTCTTCCCTCCTCCTCCTCCTCCTCTTCTTTTTCCCCCTTCTGGCTCCTCTTCTGGTTCTTCTTCGTCTTCCTCCTCCTTTATTTTCTCTTTCTCTCATTTATTTATAAAATATACTACTTTAGTTTAATTAGAATGTATCTTAGTTGGGGGTTCATGCATAGATCCACATTTTTTTTTTGTTAGATGAATACTTAGATGAGCTTACATCATTTTTTAACATTCTGTCATTTTCTAGTGATCATAAACACTGGAAACACTTTATTAGATATTAAATGTGTTCATGCATCTGCAGATACTTTAAAACTTTCATTTGTAGTTAGTCTGTCGTGTGTTCATGTACCAGTACCCTGTGATTTATTTTTATAGCATCATAATATATTTTGTTGTCTGTTAGCAGTACTGTTGCTTTATTATTCTTAATTTTCAAAATTTCTCTGGATATTTTCCCTGTAAAATGTAGAATCAGTTTTGCTAGTTAAAAATTCCTTTTGTCACCTTTATTAAGAGTACATTAGATATATAAATTAACATAAGAAGAATTGGCATTTTGTGACTTTAAATATTTTTGTCTATAAATCTATTTTTTGTTTGCCTTTATTCATCTCAACTTAAGGAAATTTTAAGTGTTAAGTCATTGAAATAATGTATAATTCTAGTTATATTTATTAATATGTCTTTCATGCTTTTTGTTGTTTTACTATTATGAATCAATGTATCTTCTAATTGGTGATTATTTCTATATGAAAAAGTTATTGATTCCTGAATATTGTTATTTTTTTAACCAGTCAGTTTCCTATAGCCTCCTGCTTTTTTCTAGTAAAAAAGGAGGAAGCTATAGGAATTATAGCCTTAGTAGGGTATTATACTACTAATGTAGTATTTATACTTAATTTCCTTGGATTTTCTAATCATCAAGAAATTATCATTAAATAATAATTATTATAGTTCTTTTTCTCCAATTTTTATATCTCTAATTTCCCTTCCCAATGATACTAGCTCTGACTTCCAAGACATTGTTGAATAATAATGACAATGACCAAAAATATATCTAAATTCTGAATTCAATAGCACTGCTTCTAGCATTTCTACTTAAAAATTATTCTAGCATTTCTTTTGTTAAACTAAACATGGTTTTTATTGTTAAAAGTATCCTTATGTTATAACTTTATGTCTTATTAACATAATTATGAATATTATCAGAAATCTCTTGCATTATAGAGATCAGTATGTGCCCTTTTTGTCTTCTCAGAGTATTTGTCATGTCATGTTTTCTGATGACTCATTACTTATTGATGGCTTAGTTTGAGCAAATTCCCATTTTAGTGATATCTATGTCCCACAATGTTAGAATCTAAAAAATGAAATCATTTAGTGGGGACCCATTTTAGGCTTAGATCTAGGTCTATGTAATGGACCAAGGATTCAGCAATACACTTACTCCTAGAGACTTTCATTCATAGTATTTACAATTTCTATGGAATTCATTTTGCCAGCAAACATGCCCAGATTTCAGTAACAACAGAAGCAAAAGGTTGAATTGTAACCCTTAAGTTGCATGGGTGGGGCAGTGTCAGTTAGGGGGTGATAATGCCTTTGTCAAGTGATTGAGTGACTTCAGTGGCTGCGGTTATCTTCACATGAGACCAAATTGATAGCATTGTTTTGAACATTGTAGTTGGAAGCTTAACTTGCTGTTTAGTTTGCCAGAACCTATATGTTTTTATTAAAATTAATTACTTTAAAACTTCTATGAATTGGGGGAAGATATAAATAGAAGAAGCTGACCCTCAGGGTGCTATGGAAAGTCTGGTAATGGCTTTATTAAAAGAAAAAAAAAAACCTTAGACAAATTAAATTTAACAAAATTTAATTCAGCAAACAATAATTCAGGAATCAATTAGTCCATAGAACAAGAAAAGGTTCAAAAAGCCGTGCTGCACAGCTGTGGGCAAGAAGCATTTATAGACAAAAAATGGAAGTGAACTACATAAAAAGCTTGATTGGTTACAGTTCAGAGTTTCCCTTATTTGGACATATTTTGCTCAGTTGGAAGCTTGTGATTGGGTAAAGCTCACACATTGTGATTGGCTGAGACTCAGCTATTTTATTACAAAACTATGCTCTTGTTAGATTGCAGTGGTTTATGTACTAAGGTTGAAGTTTACTATGGAGGAATTCAAGGTTCTGAGGCAACCTTAAGCAAAATTTAATTTATTTTAACAGTTTTCTGGCCTGGTTGGAATTCTGTCATTTAATAGTATAATTAAAATATGTAACACATAGCCTATGGCATGTTTTGGCTAAGTAACTAAATTACCATGTGTGGATAACTGGAATAAAGTTCAACTGACAACATTTTAATAGAAAAAATATATATTTCAAAAAGCATGAAAAATTGGAGTAATGTATAATGAGCTGTTTCCTTTATTTATACTGGTCCTCTTAAAGAGAATAAAGAGCTTAGAGTGCTAACTTTTTAGTTCCAAGTAAAGGACAGTAAGTCATATCATTTCTATGACTGAATTTAAAGAATTTCTCATCAATTACATTTTTAGGGATAATATACCTAAAAGTTTGAATTAAAATTTGATCCTGTGGGTTTACGAATTACAACATTCACTGATCTCTGAGCCTCAGTATAGTTAAATGTAAGGGTTATAAAGCTAGATTACTTTGATGCAGGTTCTAGTTCAGCTATTTCTAGCTTTGTAATTTGGGGCAACTATCCGTCTCTGTAATGCAATTTTCTCATTTAAATAATAATGCCTGCTTTATAAGGTATTGTGAGGAGTAAATTTGTTAATATATGTGAATTCTCAAAACAGTCTCTGAAACGTACTTAAGTTTCATCATTATTAGTTATAAGAGTTATCGCATGCTAAATTTAAATAATTAATAAAGTATATGAAGGGATATGAACATGACAATAAAAGTGGTTGTAAGAGGAGGTAACAAGATTGCTGAAGTTTTCCCTTAACTCTCTGACCACATACTTCCCTGATCTACAGATGCATCCTCTCCTCAACACGGTCTCAGGAGGCCATTTCTGCCTTGCTAGGAAACTATAAAAACCTCTGGAGCTGTCAATTCTCTCATGAACACCTCCACTAACTTTAAATTCATCATTTTATCCAGATCTATAATGGGACTAAGAATCTAGCATCCCCCAGGGGGCCAATTATAAAGTTACCCGGGGAGGAAAAAAAGAAAGCATTGGAAAGCTTTGCTAATTTATATTGGAAAAAATCCATGAATGATATTTGTGAGTATAGATTCTGAGAGTATTTGACCAAGTACAAAGAAATGTAATTTTAGTAAGGTGATTTTTAAAGAGCACATTGATTAAAGATTGTGGATTCAATATTATAACTAGATAAAACAGAAATAGTTCTAGTTGTTTGTTGACTAAGCTTTGGACTCAGAGTTCTCTCTCACAAAATAAGGATAAAATGCTGGAAATTTCTTGGTCTAATGTAGTGGAAGAAATGGAAAAAAAAAAAGATATATATGTTTAAGTTGATTTAAGATATGCAATTTACTTTCACTGAGTTCCTCTCTGATGTCCCCAGAGATGGTTCATAAGGTACTGCTTTCATGAAAGCATCAGGAACTGCATTTTTGATGAGAATGAAAACATTGTTGAAATATATTCTGGTGATGTTTCTCTTAAAGTCAGAGATGTTGCTATCAGATTCTACTATTTAAATGGACTGCCTTAATTTTATTTGGGATGATGTAACCACAGGGTCCACAGCAGCCAAATGTCCCTTAAATGTGAAAATGATTAACTGACTATGCAGTTCCTGGGACTGAAGAATCACTAAAATCCAAGTTGGATTGTAAAAAGGTAAAGAGTTATACAAAATGGCCAGCCACAGTGGCTCACACCTGTAATCCCAGCACTTTGAAAGGCCGAGGCGGGCAGATCATGAGGTCAGGAGATCAAGACCGTCCTGGCTAACATGGTGAAACCCCATCTCCAGTAAAAATACAAAAGCTAGCCAGGCATGGTGGCACCACCTGTAGTCCTAGCTACTTGGGAAGCTGAGGCAGAAGAATAGCTGGAATCTGGGAGGCGGAGGTTTCAGTGAGCCAAGATCGCACCACTGCACTCCAGCCTGGGCACAGAGTAAGTTGAGTCTCCATCTCAAATAAATAAATAAATAAATAAATACAATTTAAAAAGTTACATGAAATAAAAATTATAGATATGGCAAGCACAGTGCAATCTTAAATCAATATGATGGAAACTTAAAACATCTCACCCAGTTCTTAGAAATGAGCCAGTTCGCAATCACAGGTCTACTTTATGAAATAGAATCTAGGTGACTGACAAAAACAAAAGATTCTATAATAATATAATAAGTGCATATTATACATATTTATTTTTGCCTTTCCCAAAGATACCTGTCAAATGTATGCCATGATAATTGTTAGAGATTTCAGGGTTTGTTTGGCATAGATCCAAGTGAATGCAAATTCCTGGGGACACATTATGTTTTATGGATAGAGGTAAAGGGTTAGCATGTAATGAATGAGTTTTCATTCACGATTGCTACACAGTTGGTTTATAGGAACTCATATTCATCCTTTGATTAGTTTCCCTGTTCCTGAATACAGAATTTTAATCACTTCATTTAGTAGTTGGTATGTTGTTCATATTAGCTTTCTGATTTGTGAAATAAGGGCTACTGTGCAAGAAAAGATCTTATGCTATATAGGTTACTTGATCCCTAGAAGATCTCCACTTAGTTTACTTTTACACTGTATAGAATAGTGATAGAATTTGTGAAATAACCGTGGATTATAATTCATTTAATCAAGTGATGTATAGCTGAAGCTTCTATTCTGGATGTATTCTTTACTGCAGCCAATCAACACAGCTCATGGTATTTTATTTATTGTTCATGACATTGCCTTATGAATCTCTACCCAAATAAAGTAAGAATGAGATTGATGAATTAATATTTTAGGATCTGAAGCGTGTGTAAACTAGGGGACATGTCTTTTTTTGTTTGTTTGTTTTTTGAGACGGAGTTTCACTCTGTCGCCCAGGCTGGAGTGCAGTGGCGCCATCTCAGGCTCACTGCAAGCTCTGCCACCCGGTTTCACGCCATTTTCCTGCCTCAGCCTCCCAGGTAGCTGGGAATACAGGCGCCCGCCACCAGGCCCAGCTAATTTTTTGTATTTTTAGTAGAGAAGGGGTTTCGCCGTGTTAGCCAGGATGGTCTCGATCTGCTGACCTCATGATCCACCCGCCTCAGCCTCCCAAAATGCTGGGATTACAGGCATGAGCCACCGCGCCGGGCTGACAAAAACACACAGTTGGTAGGTCATCTCTCAGGCAGGACTAGGTAGGGAGCTTTCCAAATCAGACGTCCTGAAATTTAAGCTACATTAGTGTCATGAGTAATCTGTTTCAGAGTGTATCATCACAACTGTTCATTAAAATGCTGCAAACGCTGATGGATGACCTATAATGAAATTCAGTCTAAAAGAACCTTTCTAATCTGAATATTCAATAAAACATGATGGTGGTCTAGTAAAAGTTTGCTTGATTCCATTTTTCTTGATAGGTCCTGAAGAAAATGAAGTTGATGTTTTTCTGAGACACCTGTATGCCAGAGAGTAAAAGGTAATTCCCAACCAAATATTGTGTTTTGGTTTGATACCTTATTTTAATTCTGGAATTCTGTGGTCTGGGCATTTTAAGTACTCCCTCTAGAGGACATTTTAACACAACTACAGATACAAAGTATGCATCATAGGCATGAGTAAGGAGAAATACAGCAAACTTTTCTCCTCTTCCATCCATTTTGAATGCACATTTAAAGGATGGATATGGTAATTATCTTGATTTAATTATTGTATAACGTACACCTGTGTTGAAAAACTGTACTCCGTAAATATGTATAATTAGGGGTCAATAATTTAAAGTGATAAAACATACACACTAGCAGGAAAAATACATAAACCTTGAATTTGCCTTCTAGTTGCTAGCAATCTGATAAAGGTAGAAAGTCAGCTGTGTTCCCAGGCAACATTGGTTTTAGCAGGAAAAATAAAACAACAACAATAACAACACTGATTATGAAACTGCTTCTGGACTGAAGATACTATTAAAAAAGAATCATACCATAAAAACCATAAAATCCAAAACCATAGCTTTGGATTTTCCTGAGCTTGGTAACTCTTGTAGTTGAGCATGCTCCTTTTTCGGTAACCTGGAAGCTGTTGTGAAACTGCTAGAAGAGATAATGATTCCTGTATGAAGCTTGGGGCCTCTCTAGAGCTCACAGATACATTCTTGCCTTAAGATTTTTGTTTTAGCTTGTTTCATTGCCAGGATGCTTTTCTTGTGGCTATTTGCTTGGCAAATTCACTAATTCCCTTGACATCTGCAGGCAAATCTTGCCTTAATGATACTTCAATCACACTGCCAGTTCCTCATCCTTATCCTGATATACTGACTTTTCCATTTTACTTTGGATATTCTTATATAATATAATATCTAACTATAATAATAATTTATATGAATATTATGTTGACTTTTTTATCCAGTCCACCTTCCTTTCATCATATAAAGTCCATGACAATAGGGGTAGTTGTCTGTTTTGTTTCCTGATATAACATACATCTCTCAAATAGTGCCTATCATACATTAGCTTCTCAAAAGTTTTATAATAAATAACATATTTGTTGACAGAATTAAATTCAATTTGTCCTGAGCTCATTCTGTCACATTGTTTTTTCTGTCTCTGTCATTTTACTGTTTTTTCTTAAGTTCTTATGCTTCTATTTTGTTCTATTGATTCATACAGGTGATTACTGCATTCAGTATATTATTTTATTTGCATTTTACCAAGATGCAACAAAACATTTCTAATAACTGTTTTGTTGCTGATTAAAAAGATACTTATTTTCCTTGTAGTATCTTTGTACTGTCTTTCATTTTTTTAGGGAATCTGTTTGAAGGAGTTTCATGTTGGAAAACACTTAGTTCCAGATGCTAGTTACTTATAATTTTTTTCTTTTGCTCCCTGGTTTTGAGGGTAAATTTGTTTATTCCTAGTTCTCACTAGTTCTAGAGGATAGCAACTCTTCATTCCCTCCTGATGTAGAGATGGCTTTATCCTGAATATATGACCTGCTTGTATGATTCCTTTATTTGCCATTTCTGGGAAGAAAACTGGTTCCAAAGAAGCCATGCTCACTATATGCTATGCTTTTTCATTACTAAATAAAAGAGATTTACCGGACGCATGGCCAAATCAAGGAGCCTATTTTCTGGTGACTTCTGAGACTAATTTCCATTGTCTTTTCAAGTTCTTAGAGCAATTACTAATATTTGAGCCCCTTTGCATATGGCTGCAGTTTTACCTAATTTTTAATGTGTTTTTCAGGGGTTGTTTAGCTGTGTCATAATTTTTCTAAAAATGCAAGTTGTGTTTCAATTTCTCAGCTTTCTTATAATCTTTATGTAATTGTCTATAGAGGAAAAGGAAATGCTGCCTTCTTCAAATCACAGTTTATCTAATTTTTGTGTTGATAAATGCAATGCATTTAATATCTACCTTTTCACTCTTTTTTTAACCACATTTAATTGTTTTTACCTAAGTACTGCTTTGGTATCATTAATAATATTGATATACTGCAAACTGATTTAAAATCATTTCAAAATAGTTTATTAACTTTCCATTTTCTTCACTTACAAGTTACACAAACTTGGTGGCTTAAAACAATACACATTTATTATCTCACAGATCTGGAGGTCTGAAACCCAACACCTTTCTCACCACGTTGACATCAAAGCATCTACAAAGCTGTTTCTTTCTGGAGGCTCTAGGGGAGATTCTATTTCATTGCTTTCTCTGGTTTTGAGAAGCTGTCCACATCCATTGGCTTTTGGCTCCTTTTTCCATTTCAAAGCCAGACAACATCCTTCCGACTTCCTTTCATTTTTACCTGTCTTTCACTGATTCTCACTTCTCTTGTGCCTCTCTTCCACTTTTACTTGTTATGATTGCACTGAGGCCACATAGATAATTCAGGATAATCTCTGTATTTTCAATTGTTTAGAAAAAATTCCATCTGCAAACTTAATTCCCCTGTGCATGTAAACTAACAAATTCACAAAGCTTCAAGCATTGGGAGTTGGGCATCTTCTTGGAGAAGGGACAAAAAAGCTGTTTATCTTAACTACAAAGTTTCTTGTTTTAGTTGAAATTTGCATATTATTCATGCCTTTCTTCAGGCATGTACATCCTGATTTGTAAGCATACACAGTAGTATTTATTTTCAATTGTTCTAATGTTAAACATCCAACTGAAAATGACCCATATATTCATTTTAAATTAGAAAGTGGTCATTTTTTTGTGATAATTGCTTGATACCTTGGAAGTAATACATATCCTCTATGTAAGAGAAGAATAATTTTCTATATGTTAGTAAAATAAATCCATGCATTTTTCTGCTTAAATCCTCCATGTTTTAAAATAATAGGTTAGTCCCTTTAACTCACAGATACTTTGTTTATGTTGCAAATTTAATCTTCTGTCTGTTTAGTATCATCTAGTATTTTTTAGTGTTTCTTACACAATATTTTATATTTATATAAATTAATTTTTACCATATCTATTAATTACTTGCTCAAAATTTGTGGCAGAGATTACTGATTGCTCTACAGATCTAGTATGTCTTTTATACAGCAATACAACTCCCACATTGTGGCTGGGCATATGGTCAGCTGGAATGTAGACTATATGTGGCCACATAGCCTGTAGGTAGTTGTGATCTTACCAATATACTCTACTCAATGGGATATGAGGATTGTATCTTTAATGGAAAAAGAAAGGCAAATGCATCTTCTTCCTTTTCTTATGCTGCTACTTGGATCGTTGATGTGATAGCTAGAAAACTATTTTGTATAATGATAATGAGAGCCATGTACTAGTCTAAGTAACTGAAAAACTAGAAGTACCCTAGTTTTCAGAAACCATGCAACTATAACACTAAACTTGATCTGCCTGCAGTTGCACCATGGAGATCCATAAGGTCATGGAAAGGTCATTTCTGAGCTCCTGTCTCAGAACTGGTTGAAGATTTCTCTACTTCAACAATTTATGGTTGAAATGCATCTATGTTCTACTAATGCACCAAAATTAGGACTGGTAGAAGAATTTGAGGCATGCTCCTTGAATCTAAAATTTAAGAAAGTGCCAAAAATCAGTAATCCAGAAAAATATTTAATGCAGCATTTCAAAACTTAAAGTTGATGCAAAATATTTTTGAAGAAAATATAAAAATTGTAAATAATGGCAGTGTATTGTTTACTTGTTTTAGTACCTGAAATTATTGTGCATTGTAAACAGTCTGTCCAATAATCTCATAATTCTAAATTTATAAGGGCTGACAGTGACTAGAGAATGGATTGAGCAACAAGGGGCTTTATATGTAATAATGTTTTCGGTTTTCTTTTTTGAGACAGAAACTTGCTCTGTCCCCCAGGCTGGTGTGCAGTGGCGTGATCTTGGCTCACTGCAGCCTCCACCTCCTGGGTTCACGCGATTTTCTGCCTCAGCCTCCTGAGTAGCTGGGACTGCAGGCACGCACCACCATGCCCGGCTAATTTTTTGTACTTTTTAGTAGAGACAGGGTTTCACCATATTGGCCAGGCTGGTCTGGAACTCCTGACCTCGTGCTCGGCTTCCCAAAGTTCTGGGATTACAGGCGTGAGCCACTGCACCCAGACTAATAATGTTTTTTAATTGTTAACTATTAACTCACTTTTTCATCAGGTCCAAAATATAGGACAACGTTTTGCTAAGTGCACATATGGGCACATATTTTTCCTTTTGCTTCAGGTTCTAATGTAGCACTGCAGGACACGGTCCTACGGCCCCACCCCAGGCCTGCGGGAGTATGGTGCTTTGCAGTATCTGTTTGTTTTTTGGTCCTCTTTCACAAATGGGAACTTTTCTTTCATCTCACTCCCCACCACTTGTTTTCAAATAGTGAGATGAGGTTTTAGTCCTCATTCTCATTGAATTCCCGCATACCTCTACTTCTAGAATGAGAGCAAAGCAGGCATGTCTTCAGCCCTAATCACTGTGAGGTGTTCTGATTCCACATATTGTCTGGTATTATTCATCTTATATTGTGCCCATGTCTGTCTTTTTATTTTTGTGTATTTTGTTAATCATTTATTTGTGTTTAGAAGTGAAGGGGTACATGAAAAGTGAGGACTTCCTGAGTTACTTTGATCAACATTTCATATTTTAAGCGAAGGATGAAACTAAAGTCTAGAGAGATGATTTTTATAATGAATCAGCCATTAATGATGCTATGTCACATCTTGTACTTGAATATGTGCTTTTCTTTAAGGCTTCTACTGGAGAATTACTTAGAACTAATTAGAAATTACGAAGAAATAATACTGGGGCACATATATCTAGGGCAATTTACTACACCTCTGGCTGTTCTTCTATTATCAAGAATTGAATACCTTTGCCAAGTTATTTTCCTCTTGTGGTGGTTGATCTAATTACACAAACCTATTAGAGAAAATGTTATTTATTAGGTGTACATTTTTTGTTTTTGCTTTCCTCCTGCAGTGTGATTCCTTCAGTAAAGCTACATACACTAGCATAAAATTTCTATTATAAGAAACTATTCATTTCTCTGGTTCTTTTATCATTTGCTATAAAAGACTGAAAATAGCTGCTTCCATTTCTAATATTTTCTCTAAGTTGCAAAAAACTGCAAAAGCTTAAAATGCCAGTGATTATCTTAGATAAGTCTTAAATTAATAATCAGCTTATTAGATAAAACATAGTTTGGAACATGTATCATGCATATTTAAACAATATTTTAGTATAAGTTCATGGTAAATCTACTTACTTTCATAGTTTTTAAATTAAAAAAATAATACTTTGAAGAAATCAGGAAATTTTTAAGTAATGCAATATATAGTCTGGATATATTATCATGTCCACTTATGTAAGTATAGCTTGTTGTTCAAACTTTTTTTTAAAGACAGGAAGATTTTCTAATTTTATGCAGAATAAGAATAGCCATTGCTTATAAAAGGAATAGACCTAAAGTTACAAAACAGTTGATAAGAACAAAACAAAATATGATTAATATTAGGTTAATATTAATTTTCCCACCATATTATGACCTCTGTGATTTTCTTGAAAATGCTTCAGCATAGATTATGATATTGCATGTTCCTTAGGTTAAGCTATAAACAAAGAGCAGTAAGTATTCCAAAGAATACACTTTCCCATCAGATAGTTCATATTGCACACGGTGTGATTAAAAAGGGATTTTGACTACCTTGTTCAGCACTTTCTTACTTAACATGGTAAATATGAGAAATGGGTTTTATTGGTACAAATAGTGACAGGTTAATAGGTGTTTTCTGTATTAAAAATGGGTTTTTATTGATAAAGTCAATAAAAAAAGTTGGGTAAAATATTTTAGAGATTTTCATTGCCCTTGGCTGAATAGATTATACAACAGCAAGACCTATAGATACTACCTTTATAGACAATGGCTTAGGCTAATCCTCTAAGAAGTTCTTTGCCAGCCTTGATCCTGGGGGTTGCCTAATTTTTTTTCTTTTAAAAATGTGTTTATTTAATGCGTATGTCATGCTGTTCTATACATATATATGTATTATAAAATGATTACTACAATTAAGCAAATTAACCTATTTATCACCTTCCCAGTTACCTTTTTTATGTGGTAAGAGCACCTCAAATCTACTTCTTTGGAAAATGTTCAGAATAAATTACAATATTATTAACTGTAGTCTTCAAAATATACATTTGATCTCTAGACTTACTTGTCCTACACAACTGCAGGTTTGTATCCTTTGACCTACATTTCCTCATTTTCTCTCCTCTCCCACCCCAGATCCCCTGGTAACCACAGTTCTACTCTCTGTTTCCATATTTTTGACTTATTTGCATTCTCAAAAACAAGTGAGATCACTTATATGTGTTTTTCTTTCTATGTCTGAATTACTTCACTTAACATAACGTGTTCCAGGTTCATCCATGTTGTCACAAATAGAAGTTAAATAATATTTCATTATGTGTGTGTGTGCACACACACGTACCACAATTTCTTTAGCCATTCTCCTGAGACGAACACTGAACACGTATGTTGTTTCCATACCTTTGCCATTGTGAATAATGCTATAGTAAACATGAGAGTGCAGATATCTGTTTAATATATTGATTTTATTTTATGGCTGGGTATATACCCAAAAGTGAGAATTTGGGGTCATATTGTAATTCTATTTTTAATTTTTCAAGGACTCACCATACTGTTTTTATAATGGCTGTACCAATTTACATCCCAACAACAGTGTACACTGTTCCTTTTTCACCACACCCTCACCAACATTTGTTGTCTTTTGCTGCTATCTTAAAAGGTATGAAAAAGAAACAAAATTCTTAGAGGTAGATTTAACCAAGTACTTGAATGATCTGTTCACTGAAAACTATAAAACGTTGATGAAGGACATTGAAGATTGCAAAAGAAAATGGAAATATATCCCATGTTCATAAATTAAAAGATTTAGCATTGTCAAAATGTTTGTATATTACCCAGTGATACACAGATTCAATAAAATTCCTATCAAAATTCTAATGGTACTCTTCACAGAAATAGAAAAAAAACTTCTAATATTTGTATGAAACTACAAAAGGACCACTAATAGCCAAAAAAATCTTGAAAAAGAAAATACAAAATTGGAGTATCACAATTTCTGATCTCAAATTATATTGCAAAGCTATGGGCTATAGTACTTAAAACAATATGGTACTTACATAAAAACAGACATATACACAAATGGAACAGAATAGAGAGCCAAGAAATAGAGAGACAAATAAACAAATACACAAATGGAGGAGAATAGAGAGCCAGAATAGAGAGCCAAGAAATAAACTCAAGCGTGTACAGACCTAATTTTCCACAAGGGTACCAAGAAGACAGAATGGGGAAAGGATAGCCTCTTCAGATGACGGGAAAACTGCACATACACATGCAAAATAATAAAACTAAACCCTTATATATATATAATTCAAATCAAAATGGATTAAAGACCCAAACACAAGACTTGAAACTGGAAAACTACCAAAAGCAAACATAGTAGAAAATATTTTTAATATTGGTCTTTGTCATTATATTTTTGATATTACACAAAAAGCTCAGAAAACAAAATTAAAAATAGACAAATGGGATTGCATCAAATAAAAAAGCTTCTGCACAGTAAAGGAAATAATCAAATGAAAAGGCAGCTAATATTCAAAGTACATAAAGAACTCACACAACTCAATGGCAAAACAAAAACAAGAAAAAAACAAATAATCTAATCACAATATCAGCAAAGGGCATTAATAGACACTTTTCAAGAAGATGTAAAAATGGCAACTAGTATATGAAATGGTGCTCAACATCACTAATCATGAGGGAAATGTAAATAAAAATCAAAGTAAGCTTTCACTTCATACCTGTTAGATGTCTGATTCTTTTTAGGAAGTGTAGCCAAACTCTGCCTTGGGAAATTGGGTTGGTGTGGAGTAACCATTCACGTAAGTGGTAGTATATCACCTGAAAAGACAAGGAGCTGGCATTTGCTTGAGATTAGTGAAAAGGCTGCATGAAGTATTGTGCTTGCCTGCTAGTAAATTTAGTTAATTAAATGTATGATGTCAGAATACTCTGAGGCTTATTTTTACTATAATTAAGAAAAATTTAGAGGAAAGTAGCTAATTATTAATGTCCTCAAAAATTTTCTGTTGCTACAATTTTTAGGAAAAATACAAAGTTGTACAAGACTGTAATAGCTTAGATCACTTCACTACCCTACAACATTTATTTATTTGACAAATTTTTTTGTTTTTTATTTTATTTTATTTTATTTTATTTTATTTTTGAGACAGAGTCTCGCTTTGTTGCCCAGGCTGGAGTGCAGTGGCGCAATCTTGGCTCACTGCAAACTCCACCTCCAGGGTTCACACCAGTCTCCTGCCTCAGCCTCTCGAGTAGCTGGGACTACAGGCACCTGCCACCACGCCCAGCTAATTTTTTTGTATTTTTAGTAGAGACGGGGTTTCACCATGTTAGCCAGAATGGGCTCGATCTCCTGACCTCTTGATCCACCTTCCTAGGCCTTCCAAAGTGCTGAGATTACAGGCGTGAGCCACCACGCCCAACTATGTTTTTTTTTTTTTATCATATGTATGATAGGCTGAGAAAATATCATTGTAGATAATTTCTTTAATGTTTGTTAAAGGAAGATATAAACATTATAAAATATTAGTCATGAAAATAAATGTATTCCATTTATCTCCAGGCATGTGTATGAATTTTATTTTAGTATCTATTTAATACTAAATAAAATTAACAGTAGTTACTAATGAAAATGAAGATATGTAAACTTTTCATTCCAGCATCATAAACTTTATTTAATAATAGTAATTTGTAATGATAACCTTGACTTTTCCTGGCCAATCTTGCATGCTTTTAATTATATTTTAAGCATATGTTTACAAACAATGAATAACAAATCCTTATCTTTCAGAAAAAAATAGAAAGCTTCCAATAGGTTACAAATAAAATTTGGAAATTACAATATTGATCCACTTATAGTGCCTGTCAGAATTTCATTTGAATGTATATGCGTTTGTTATTCTTGCAATTTGATTTGCACTATCCTCTCTACTTCACCCTCATTATTCAAGAGCTTATCGACTTGACATATTATTATTACCCTAATCTAACTGATAAGTGCAAAATCTTTGCCCGTGCTTTGCATTTAATGAACTGTTGGAAATATTGTGTGAATTCCATTAAAAGCCCATATTGATCACACTGGAAAATCTTATTTTTTTACACAAAAAAGTAACTACATACTTAATCCATGTTGTTAATTATTCCCTCTTCTGTTTTTCATATTAAGAAATTTTCAAAAATTTATTTGAGTCTTGTTTTAACAGTTTATTTATGAACACAATTTCAGTGGAGTCCTCCCAAATTAAAAGAGCATTTCATTCTCTCTTTCAACCGTTAGCTACAACATGCAAGATATTTTCTGAAAATGTGCTGTGTAAAGGAGATAAAAACAAGGCTGTCAGTAAGGTTGGCATCAGTCTCTGTCTTGCCACTGTCTAACCATTGAAGTTATAAAGTTACTTTAACCTATTTAAGATGCCGGTTTCTTACCAGGAAAATAGCTACAGTTCTGCTTTAATAATATAATGTGTAAGGAGCATAAGGGCAATATTTGGCATAGAGCTGAGCCTTCAGTACCCATATCTGTTTTCTATAGTAACTTTTCTGTATATGGTACCTTTCCCTACATAAGGATTTATTTATATTTATGCCTGAGTGAAAGATCTCAGGAGACAACACCATGAGCAGATTAACTTTGATTGTGTATGCAAACAAGTTAGTATTTTTGTTTACCTTAAATTTACATCTTTTAGTAAAATATTATGAGTTCTGACAAATTCACACATTTGTGTAACGATCACCATAATTGAGGTAGGAGCTGCTGCATTATCCCCAGAAATTCTCTATGTCTCGTTGTAGTCAACACCTCCTCATCCAACTGCAGCTCCTAAAAACTCTTTTTGTTTTCTGCCTCCATAGTTTTGACTTTCAAGAGGCCACATAAATATAAATTTACAGGTTGTAGCCTTTTATTTGAAACTATTTTGTTGAGGTATGACTGACTTTTAAAAAGGTGTACATATTGAATGTATACAATATGATTAGGAGATAAATATATACCTATGAAATCACCACCACAATCTATGCCACTTTCAAAAGTTTCCTCCCACCCTATTTATTAAATTTATGATCATTATTATTGATTTATGATAGTGTAAACCACAAATAAAATACTAAGCCCCTGAACAACTGAATGGACATCCTCCCCCTTACCTTAACTCAAGCTGATTTCAACACTTCAGACAGAGATAAAGTCTTTCAACCAATTGCCAATATCCACCTGTGACCTGGAAGCCCACCCTGCCAGACAAATATATAGCATACATGTGTTGATTTTATGTCTTTGAGCATAAGTTCTGTCTCTCTAAAATGTATAGAATCAAGCTGTAACCAAACTAACTTGAGCACATGTTCTCAGGATCTACTGAGGCTGTGTCACAGGCCATGGTCTTTAACCTTGGCAGAAAAACATCTAAATTGATTGAGAACTGCATCAGATACCTTTTGGTTTATAACAGGTACACCTAACATAAGATATACCCTCTTAGTAAATCTTAAGTATACAAAATAATATTACTAACTACAGGCTTTATGGTATACAGTAGATCTCTAGGACTTAATTCATCTTGTACAACTGAAACCGCATACCCTGTGACTAATCCCTCCATTTCTCTCTTTCGCCAGGTCCTGGCAACTACCATTTCACTCTCTGCTTCTATGAGTTTGACTATTTTATATTGCACATGTAAGTGGCATCATGTGGTGTTTGTTCTACAGGGTTTAGCTTATTTCACTTAGTGAAAGGTCATCCAGGTTCATCCACATTGTCACAAATGGAAAGATTGTCTTCTTGTAAGATTCAATAGTATTCTATTGTGTGTGTTTATGTGTGTGTGTATGTATATATATATACACACACATATATATATATATCACAATTTCTTCATTCATTCATCCATTGGTGAACATTTAGATTGCTTCTGTGTTTTGGCTATTCTAAATCATACCACAATAAACACGGGAGTATAGGTATTTCTTTGACATACTGATTTTATTTCCTTTTGGTTAATACGGAGAAATGGAATTGCTGAATCATATGCTAGTTTTAGTTTGTTTTTTGTTTTTTTTTTTAAATTTTAAGACTCTCCATCATAATAGCTATAACAATTTATACCCCAACCAATAGTATATAAAGGTTTCTTTTTCTCCATAAGGGAATTGTAGGAGGATCCCCGGAGAACAGGAGTTTGAGCAACAGAGAAAATATTTTGTCTCTATAAAAAAAAAAATAAAAAGTAAGCCAGGCATGGTGTTGTGCACCTGTGGTCTCAGCTACTTAAAAGGCTGAGGTGGGATGTTTGCTTGAGCCTGGGAGGTAAAGGCTGCAGTAAGCTGTGATTGTGCCACTGCACTCCAGCCTGGGTACAGATTAAGACCTTACCTCAAAAATTAAGAACAATTAAAAAAATCTACTGCAGATATCTATCTATCTATTTATTGATCTACACATATATTTGTGTGTGCAATTGTGTAAACACAGTTTTAATGATCCTGACTGAAGTTTGGGGGAAAAAAAGGCAGTAGGCGTTTCATTCTACCTTTTATTATATTTGGTGTCTAAAAACCCTGAGAATATTTTAGTAGTTATCAACATAGGAAGAGAACAAACTCAATATTGAGGGGTCACAATCAATGTATCTATTTCTTTTGATTCAAATGCTTGAATAATAAGGAGGGCAGAAATTATTTTATATTAGAAAAATTTTGGACCAAATAAAAAGAACAAGGTTATGTTTCTACACATTTATAATAATTCATTACTACTGATTTTAGTAGAAAGCACATGTTGACAAAAGTTTTTAAGAACCATACTCTTGAAGATCATTACTTGGTATTTTTAACAGGAAGATTCAGCATTTACATAAATTTTTTACATATAATGGCTGGCTAGTACCTATATTACTGTAATGCACATTGATATTTATAGTAATAATGTAGATATATGTCAACATTTATCATAATTATGCATGCATTTTGATTTCATTTCTTTGCATATTAGACATTCTAAATAATTGCATAACTGTAAAATAATGAAGAGGTGAAACTAAAAGATAAGAAAGACAAAATGCAAAAATATTTATTCTAGTTATAAAATTTAGGCAAAATCATAACTATGATATACATTATCAGAGAAGTAATAACTACCATGAATAGCATAATATTTAAATACTAGGCTAGGAAACCAATGGGATTAAAATATTAGATAGCTAATTTTTTCATTCGATGAAAGACAATCCAAAAATCTTACCCCTGTTATAAAACTTCAAATTCCATTAGATTTCTTCTGGTTCAGGTTTTATGATAGGAAAAATAATACAAACTTTAATATATTTTCATCTTTGAAGAAGAAAAAAGATGGAATATAGCAGAAAGCATAAAAGTGGCTTTCACATTTTCAGAGCAGTCATGAAGTATAAAAATCTGTGATATATAAGACTTCATAATAAAGAACCCAATGTTTATTAAAAAGAAGTATAATTTTTTCAGAAGTCTAGAGCTTTCCAAAAAATATATTAAATTTTATTTTGTTTTCTCATTTTCTTTCCATGCCACACTTTACCATTTTTTTAAACAGCTGGAAATAGTCATTTTTTTCTGATTTTTCATTGATGAGGTTACTCTCTACAGCTTGACAAAGTTGTAGCCATGACATTCTCAAAGGAAGGGCAAGAATTAACAAGAATTAAATACTAACTGAGCTGCTCCTCTTCTCCATATGGAGATGGCTCTGGTAATGGAAGCATGCCTGGGGACAGAACTCCCAGAAGTTTAGAGTAGTTGGAGTTATGTGTTTTCTTTTCCTATAAAATCTGCAATCAAAATGCAGATTGAAAACTAAATTTTCCTTAAAAGTCACTATCATTTTATAAGCTCTTTTAAATATTATTTTCAAATTCTATAAATTACCATAAAGCTCTAAGTCTCACATTTCTGAAATATTTTGCAAAAGTGAAATTGCTTTGTCCAGAATAGCTTTTTTTCAATTTCTTCTGATAAAAAAATTGCAAGATGAAATTCTAAGTAGACAGTAAGTTACATCGTAATCTGCATTGAAGCTTCACTGGTTCCTTATTAATTTCATCTGAAGGTATGGGGTTATTTAGGGTGCAGTAAGATATGGTGAAATTGCACATGAAACTGCTTCTAACCCTAAATAATAAAGCATAGGAAGAGAAATATTAATTTAGTTTTACCAGAATTAGAAAGTTTAACATGTTGAACATTGAACTTCATCATTTAAGTATTAAAAAAGCATGACAATATTACATGAAATCTTTTAATCTGTTGTGCAAATCTATGTTCAAATTTAGTATTATACATGACATGTAGACCTAAGAAATTTAAGGAAGGAAGTAGAGGCATGGTATCTAAGGGATAGTTAAAATTGTTTTACAAGTATAGACATTGAAAACCGGAGTTCTATTATTTTATAGGAATTATTCCCTTGTTACCAGTTCATGAATCTGTAAGGTTTTCCTGATATATTTATGTGTGTTACAACACTTTTAGGGATATATTTTCATGTCCATCATTTTTTTCTCCTATTAAAGGAAAACATTAGCTAAATTAAATTTAAAAGGGTTAAATGGAGCAAAGAACAATTTGCGAATCGGGCAACCTCCCTAGCCAGATTAGACTCAGAGACTTCAGCACAGCCAAGTGGTGGAAGACTTATGGACAGAACAAGGAAAGTGGCATACAGAAAATGGAAGTGAGGAACAGAAACAGCTGGATTGGTTACAGCTTGATGTTTGCCTTATTTGAACACAGTTTGAACATTGGCCACCTTTGATTGGATAAAACTCAGTGATTAGCACAAGAGTAGGCTACGGTGTGTTTACAACTCCATTTAGGTTATAGTTCACGATGTAAAGAGAAACCTTTAGGCTGAACTTAAAATATGTAAGGAGGCAGCTTTAGGCTATACTTGATTTAGTAATTCCCCCGCTTTGGTCAATTTTTTCAACTATGAGAGATTGAACAAAACTTTAATCATTAATGTCACTCTCGCCATTGTAAATGTACTTATTCAATCTTGAAACCCACTGAGAAATAGCAGATCAGTGGATTTGGTAAGGGGAACAAGGACTTCAGGTTATTTTTTCGTATGGGTTACAGTAAAGGGTAGCTCATTATGTTGGAATGGCCTGTTTACAGGAGAAAACAAAACCTGGTTTGTTCTAGGATATACATGTTTCCTTAAAGTTTTAGCTTGATTATGTCACATTTAGCATGAGTGACTCCATTTTGGTTTGGTCTGGTCTACTGGGGTCTAGTGCCTGTGATTAGTCCAAAACAATGGGCTCCCACTATTTTGTTTAAAAATTCTCCCCTTTTGGTCAGGTTCTCACTTATGTGAGAGTGTGATTCAAACTTAGGACCTTAGCACCACTGTCAGTTACCATCATTTTGGATTTCTGATCTCAGCCTGTCATTCATAGATTACAGTGCCCTCATGATCACACATCTTTTTCAGCTCTTGTCATTTCCATTAAAGAGAGACCATTTGACCTTTTAGAGATGTCTGTATGCAAACATTTAATACTTTTGAGAGAATACAGTGCATCAGGAAGATTACTATTATGACTATTGGGAGAATAATACCAAGAGCTTGGAGTATGCTCCTTACAGTGGGTCCCCATAAACCAAACCAACTAAAGTCAAATAGATCAAAGAATAAGCTAAAGAATCTACTCACTTTAATTAAACAGTCTCTTCATTAATCCCGTACAACTGAATCTCTATAATATGCCCTATGATGTAGTTCTCCATGGGCAACGAGAAGTGCCACCAGCTGCACAGATACTTCTCTGTTTAGCCAGTAAGTAATCTAGAGCAACAGAGCAACTCTATTATTTAGCATAACTTTCACAAGATAATTTAAAGTGTGTTGTGTAACCATAACCTTTAGAGTAGAATCTGCTGTAAAGCCTATCATCAGTGGTAAATTTTCAATCATTGCCTCATTTACTCCTAACCATGGGAAAAACAAAAACAAAAACAAAAACAAAAAAACAAATGATGCCCTTCTAGAATAGTGAAGACCTCCTGACAATGTTCTCTTTAACGCATGATGTAGGTTAAGAGAAGTGGAGCAATGTTCTGTTTCTGACTGATTATTAGGCAACATATGTACTATTAAAGCTTTTCACCTACCATAGGCCTTCATCTTCCATCAAGGTATAAAGCTATTCATGCATAAAGCTGGCTGCAAACTCCATTATATATATATATATATATATATTTTCCATGAGTACACCCAACAGCACCCTTTTTACTTCTATTGTTCACAAATGAAAAAAAAAAAAAAGAAAAAAGAAAAAAAAAGAAAGATAAGAGTCTCATGATAGTAGAGAAATCTTGATTCTTGATCTTGGGAAAAAGCTGTTCAAATCAAGGATGTCACATTCTTCTGGGGAGAAACTTCCCTGGCTAGCTTTACCTTAAGTTTTCCAGTGGGTATACAGTTCCAAGAGTGCGGGGGGACCCTTCTCAGTTGAGAGATTATGAATCCAAGGTTCAAGGTCCTGAAGTTTTGCTGCAGTGTGAATAGCAAGGGTGGTCACTCTCCGATGTTCTCCAAAGATCCAGTCTTTGCGTTCTAGATTGTGAAGGGGACAATTGTCCTCAGTCAGTAAGCCATGAAAAGCTCTCTTTACCTGGTGAAAATACACTGTGGAATAATGAGCTGCTATTATGTCAGTCTTCTTGCATGAGAAAGCTTTAATACAACCAGAAAACATGCATTAAAATCGACAATTGAGGCCAGGCGCGGTGGCTCACGCCTGTAATCCCAGCACTTTGGGAGGCGGAGTGGGGCGGATCACGAGGTCAGGAGATAGAGACCATCCTGGCTAACACGGTGAAACCCCGTCTCTACTAAAAATACAAAAAGATTAGCCAGACGTGGTGGCGGACACCTGTAGTCCCAGCTACTCGGGAGGTTGAGGCAGGAGAATGGCCTGAACCCGGGAGGCGGAGCTTGCAGTGAGTCGAGATCGCGCCACTGTACTCCAGCCAGAGCGAGACTCCATCTCAAAAAAAAAAAAAAAAAAAAAAAAAAAAGACAATTGAATGAAACTCCTCTATATTAATTGTTTAAGTGGCCCATCAGGTAGCAGATTGTACACGAAATTTTGATTGTCTTCCCAGGAATATGAGTTTGACAAACCAAACATTGGTCATAAACTATTCAAACTATTTTAGCAATTTAGAAGTCACTATTTAATTTGGATCATTTTACTTATTCCATGATCAGTCATGAAATGCAGAACTTTTAATAACAAAAGTTTTAAGGACTCAGGAAGGACAAGGCAGCCATCCTGGTCCTCCATGAGTCCATGCTTAACATTGTACTTACGTCCTCTTGAATACCAGTTGTTTTTCCAATTTAGGGGTATAACACTGATAACTGATGGGTTATCATAGGTAATCTGACTTATACCATGGAGTTCATTCAGATTGTATATCTAAACAATTTCAGTACTGGCTGATTCAGCATGAAAATCTGCCAAAGTATTTTCTCGGTATTCAATTAATTTTTATTCTACTTCAGTTAGCAGTTTTGTAAACCAGTCAGTCTCTTCATTAAAGTCCTAGGAATTCTTACCCAAACCAAATGATATGATTCTAAAGTTAATAGAAACCTGCACTCAAGAGTGCTTTTTAGGGTTGTTTTCATTCTTCCATGAACCTCCTTAAAGCCTCCATATTCTAGAATTCTGCATGCTTGTGAAGTTTTCAGAAACTGCATAAAAATTAAGCAATTAACTGTGGAAATAAGTTTAAACAAGAATTTTAAAGACACAGTTGATAAAAAAAAATTTGGTTATTTCTGTGGTCTACAATAACAACATTATAACCATAAGTATGATTGATAGCATATACTCAGACATACTAGAATTTTAGAAAGCCCATATAATTTTGGAACATATATTAATGACATTCATTAAATATAACCTGAAGAAGGTTAAACATTATTTCTTATTTGACAATGCTTCCCATGTAACTTAACATGTCAAATAATCCTGTTTACTTCCCTACAGAGGGCTTCAGTGGCGCTCTTTAGCATCCCAAAGTTAGAGGTCAAAGAAGACTTAATTTTGAGGCTGAAATATGATTTTGGGAAGCCTATCAAATATGTTAAAGGTTTAAAACATTGAACAAAATAGGATCACTGGTCCATAAAACAATAGTTGTTCATTTAACCAAAGTGATAATTTTAAAGATTTTTAAAGGCAAAAACCTGTACTCTGATAAAAGAGACCCAGTTTTCCAAACAATCAAAAGACCTAAGACAGCATGCGACAGAATCTGACTCTTCTTTCCTCTGTCTTTTTCACTTTTTTGGCAGTTTACTCAAAAGGTGAATGAAAATATTTTACTATGTGTTATTAAAACTACACAAAATTTTTGTTCAAAAGAGAAAACCAAATTTTCTTTTTGTATTAGTGTATTATCAATACTAAAATTAATTTTAATAAAACCTTATAAATTAATGTATCAAATCTGTCATCTTTTAACCACACAAGATTTCCATAAACCTTTTGTTTTACATTTTCCCCCAACTTTCTTTGTTCATTGTGTTTTATCTATTTTATTACTCTTTCAACTTGAAACTTTTAAGTAATTTTAAACCAGACAATATTTTAAACACACATTTTTATGCCTTTATAGCTTTCCCCATTGAACACATATCTTGGTTTTATTTATACACTCTGTATACAGAATTGTCTCATATCTAGTAGTTTCTAACTTTTATTATCTCTATTTTTTAGTGAAAAACCTAGAAAGTATTTTTGAACGGTTTTATATCAGTATTTGTAGATAAAAACGATTTTATATTTTTTAAGAAAAGTAGCTCCTCAAATTATTGTTTATTGACAAGTCTATTTAACTTTTCTATATCATGTAAAAATAACATGGGAAGGTATATAGACTTAAACTCATGTTCAATATCTATATTTCAATATCAACTTACAGATGACTCAGACATTTTCTAATTATCTGCTACTTAATTTTACATAACATGACTCTAAAAGTTTAAATTACTGAAAATAATCTTGAAATTGACACAGGTAGCCTTTCTAATGTTCCTCCAGGCATTCTAGGTCTCAGGTAGCCACAGGGGACCCAAGAGGATTATGAAATTCAAGGCCTTTCTGAATCCATAAGGACAGAGAACAGAGCCATGAAGACTATACCTGGAGAATCCAACCGTCCCAAAATAGCCAGGAGGCAAACAGAAAAAACAGAGGAGGAAGCAGCCATATTGGGCTTGATTCTGGCTGGTATAGGCACTAAGAAAATGTCTTCATACCTCATCATGACTACCTACTCAGATCCCTGAATCCAGAGACTCTAAACCAAAGCCATAAGCTCACAGTAAAATGAAGCCAGTATCTCTATTTAACTGATAACTTTGAAGCCATTTTTATTTTACCAACAATTTAAAAACTAGCTTTATTTACTAAATATTATCACATATAGACACACAACATATAGACACACAACATATAGCATAACACATATAGACACACATATATAACACGTATAGACATACAAACATGCAGAAGCTTTCATAAAGGATTTTCATTTGGTGGCTTTTAAATAGTTCCTATGCTTACACCCCATTTGGTCTATCAGTCTTCCAATTACCTGTTTCTTTGCCCTAAGCTATTGTTAACTAGGCAACAATTTGGATTTCTAAAGGGACAGCCCTTAGGTGAAACAAATACATATATATGTAATTTTGTAAGCACAGAGCTAATATTTTAAGCCTAAATATTTTACCATCATTTGCCCAAACCAAAGGAAAACATGGCTCAAACAAAAGGTGACTTAAGACAAGATGGCCAGAAAAGCACCTTAAACAAAGGTATGACTTATTATGTAAATTTAAAATAATCTTACGAGTTTCTAATATACTTGCGCAGATATCCTTAAAAGTGCAGATTTCCTTTATAGATGTAAATTTCTTTTACAAAAGTTTTTCAGGATAACCAATTAAATTCAGAAACATGTGTTTTACATTAACAGGGTGTTCCTTTAAACTTAGCTACTGTTTTTTATCTAAAATTACTGAGTTCAGGGTGGAGT
Source organism: Macaca nemestrina (assembly GCF_043159975.1). Taxonomy (NCBI): domain Eukaryota; kingdom Metazoa; phylum Chordata; class Mammalia; order Primates; family Cercopithecidae; genus Macaca; species Macaca nemestrina. Next base: position 64,676,783 of record NC_092131.1, read on the forward strand.
CCATTGAGGACTAGGGCCAAGGAAGCATTTTCTATGCCTGGACTCAGCATGGATAGATCTGAAAAAGAGGCAAGCCTTCTTCACCTGAGAGACTACATTTTATTAACACTTAGGATAGCTTGCTTTCCACCTTTGTGGTGGGATAGTAATAAGTCAAAAGTTGAGCAGATTTAATTTTTCTTATCAATTAGTCACTTTAGCTTCTTATTTGTCTTTTATAAAGTCTTTGCATGAAAATGCTGGTATATTTTTAGAAGCTTCTGCATATCAATAGTCATTCTTACATGAGACTAATGTGGGAGCCCTCATTTTCAAATGCATTTCTTTAGTGCAGTGCTGTTCATTTGGAATGTTCCACTGTAACTAATCTTTAGTAAGATTTTGTCATCTCTATAAGACCTTGCTGTATCCAGGGCCTAATACCTATGCATGTATAAGCTGGAAGAAACTTAGTTCTTTAGAAATTAAGGATCCTGTTTTTACCACAAATATTGGCCAATGATCAATTAGCCAAAGCTCAATTTTTCCCTACCCAAGTGTATGAGAAAAAATGAAACAAAGTGGATAGAACACAAAAATTCCTACAAATGTCCAAAAGACAAATTTTACACCCCCTGCAGTATTGCCATTTACTACCAGTTTGTTTGTAATCCAGTCAGACATAAGAGGCTTCTAACTGGATCCAAGCCAGTTAATTATCAGGTCTAATCTGATCCTGGACCCAGTCCAGTTTCTATTATGACTTCCAAACCCAGTTTGGATCAGAATTTTGCTCAAAGAAACTCAGAGAACACACTCAATTCAACCTCAGAATCTGAGAGAGAACTTACCATAATCCCCAGCTGCTCCAAGAGACCAAAGGACACAGTGAGACTAGCGGGTACCTCGGATGGTCACTCAGTGCTCATGGGGGTCATTAGAAGCTCTACTTTGGATCCCAATTCTGACGCCATAAAAATAAAAACTTTAGCTGAATTAAATTTTAAAAAGTGTAATTGAGCAAAGCAATATTCACAAATCTGGAACCCCGCTGAGCCAGACGAGGCTCAGAGACTCCAGCACAACCATGTGGTAGAAAAATATTTATGGCCAGAAAAAGGAAAGTGGTGTATGGAAAATGGAAGTGAGGTATCGAAACAGCTAGATTGATTACAGCTCGGCATTGACTTATTTTAATACGTTTTGAATTGTTGGCCACCTTTGATTGATCAATATTCAGTGATTGGTACAAAATTAATCTACAGCGTGTTTGCGACTCCATTTAGCTTTTAGTGCACAATGTACAAAGAAACCTTTAGTCTGAACTTAATATATGTAATGATACAGCTTTAGACTAAACTCTATTTAACACTGCTTACTTTTTTAGTGCCCTTAGACTGTATCATTTTGGACAAAATGTCTCTACTGTTGATAAAAAGAGTCAAACTGTAAAATATTCAAAGAGACTTATTCTGAGCCAAATATGACTGGCCCATGGCCCATGACATAGCCGTCAGGAGATCCTGAGAACATCTGCCCAAGGTGGTTGGGGCACAGCTTGGCTTTATACATTTTCGGGAGACATGAGACATTAAATAATATGTGTAAGGTGTATATTGATTCAGTCAAGAAAGGCAGGACAACTCAAAGTGGGGCTTCCAGGGAATGGGTAGATAAGAGACAAATGGTTGCATTCTTTTGGCTATTTGATTAGCCTTTCAATGAATATGCAATTTACATGTGACAGTGGGCATTGAGGGGGAGGGTAAAGGAATAGTCATTGATGCCTTAATCTGGCTCAATGAATCTGCATTTTTACATAAACAATAGGGCTGAGAAAGCAATTAGATATGCATTTATCTCAGGTGAGCAGAGGGATGACTTTCTGTCCTAGACCTGTGAAGATAAGCTATCAATTTACTTTACCAGGATGAAATTCAACAAAACTATTTTTAGAGTAAAAATCTTGAGGCTCACAAGAAATTTCCTTAATAAAATGGGAGGAATGTTTGCCTGATGCAGTTCCCAGCTTGATTTTTCTCTGGTTTAGTGATTTTGGGGTCCCAAGAGGTATTATCCTTTCATACTACTATTTTGCATATTAAATTAAAAATACCATTTACCAATGTTAAGTACTAAGTAGATTTTCTTCCTAAAATTTGATTCAAGAAAAATTGGGACAACTGGACCTCAATATAAGGTTACCACATGTTGATGATTATCAGAAGTTCTGCACCCCAGTGATAATCCTTGTTTCTCTGTTCTTACCTAAAACCTGTATGCTCCTTAAACATTACTTTTGTTCACTTAAGTTCTCCTGCATTGTGGATTTGCACTGTAACATTTTTTTCAATTGATTTTCCTGTATATGATACCTTAACTACATATACCCATGTTGTTTGTTCAGCTCTCTCCTCCAGGGCTGTTATGATTTTCCTGGGTAATTTTGTTTTATTTTAACCACACTCTCTAGTGACAGCAGATGGCAATGTCAGAGGAAGATTGTGGAGAAAATATGAAACAATTAATTTATAGTGTTTGGAATTATGCCTAATTCAGCTCAGTGTCCCCAAACTTAGGTGAAATCAAAAAGTATAATTACAGTTGATTTATTGAGATTTATGTACAAGTACAACAATAGCAACAATTAAGATATTTGTTTTTTGATCTGTTGAGAAATATGTGTTGTTTTTTAAAAAGATGGATTAAAATATATTCTAGCTGTTATAAACCTGGATTCTGGAAATTCTACTTGGATTTATACTTTGTTATTAATACAATACCAAGAATGTTTCCCTAAAGTAATACTGAGCGATATTTTATGTACAGGTCTGTCAATTAAACTAGGGCACATAAATTAAAAACTAAATACTTACAACCTACTTTGCCTTTTTGATAGTCTCTATTTTGTTCATTGTTTTAATACTATAAATTGATTTGAAATTAGTTGATTTTTTGGAAAAGTTATTAGGTAAAATATTTAGGTAGAGTACAACCAAAATAAGGCAATGGTTTTATAAAATTACTAAAGCTATATGTCTAATGAAATAACTGTAATATATGACTTATAGGTTGCTATACTATAACATTAACATAAAGTTTCTATAAATCCTAGATCAATGTATTACATTTTTTTTCTACTTCATACACAATTTAATCACAATAAGGACATATTAGGGCAGCTTTGAGCTATAGGAATGTCAAATAAAACTAATAAAATTGATATTTCAGAAAGATTCATTTGTAGCAATTTGCTGGGCAAGATAAACAGAAACTAAGAGAAACAGGGAAGCAAGAGAAAAGACATGACTTTATTATATTAATTCAGGAATAAATTGATAACACTATAATTTTGACCTCCCTTCCAATATTTTCACATCAAAATATACTACCTCTTCATATTTTTCTCTAGTCATAGTTTTCATGAATCTGAGTACTGTTTAAGATCTCCCTAAATTTTCTTGCTCACTATAAAGTTCAGAAATGCTTACAGGTTATATTTTCTTCCACTACCTTAAAATTCTCCCCCAAGCTATGACCTTATTTTTAAAAATTCAAGACCACTTATATCTGTACTCCACAATTCCCAGATTTTAGTACAGTTGACATATGGCAGTTTGTTCCTAAATCATAAAACAATTATTCAAATATTGCATTTCTTGCAGACGTAGGTAATTATGTCCAACACCAAATCCCCAAAACTAAAGCCCAAAGCAGGCTATTTCTCAATAGCATAATGGAAAGATATGTAGAACAATATTCATTTATATTATATTCAGATTGGGGATTTGATTATGAGTTATAGTGGTACCAAAATGTTATAGGAGTCATGTGAGACAAGGAGTATTTATCTACATACAAATAAAAAAATAGGAAAGAGATCACTAGTGTAATGGCTTATTGGTTAACATCAAATGTATTCACTAAAAAAGAAAAGACTCTACACATCATGCATTGAAAGAAATAAAACATAATCTAAATGTAACAAATCATAAGAAAAAGCCATACTGGGAAACAAACCATGTTATTTAAAGTAAATCCAAACTTAATTTATTTTTATGTACATTTGGTTGAACTCACTACATACAGACATAGCATCAAATTAGTGAATGCTAGAGCAAATTCTAGTATGAGTTAATATATAAAGACTTTAGGTGCTTGACTTGACACAAGCACAATTACACCAACAAATACAAACTTATTTTTAAAATAAAATAGCCAATTATAGTGTTTTCCCTGAATATGGTTTACATGATTTTACTGTTTATCAAAGCAGTGACTGATACATTTCTCAATGGAAGGGTAGAAAATCTCATCGCTGTTAAGAAAATATTCCCAGCAAAAGGCGTTCCCAATTTCTTTTCAGTAAAATATGTATTGATGTATGATTTTAAATTTAATGAAGTGTTGAAATTCTTTACCATTGACATCAGAGTGCTGTATTTTATCATTTACTAGCTCCCGGCACAAAAGCAATACCTGCAACCCAATTATCCATTCTTGGCTAACACTGCCTTATGTAAATAAGAACACAAATATGTGCACTTAATATACTTACTTTAAACCAGAACTCCCAATATAAAAATCAACTTTAAATTTGTCAATAATTTTTTTAAGGCAGTGACAAGGTAGACTTTCATTTTAAAATAATAAATAAAACTCTTCTTGTTATACCAGTTTTTGAGATAGTACAGGTCTACTATCTTTCAGTGTGAATTCCTACGTCCTTCTCTCAGTAGATCTGGTAACACCTCAAGATGTAGTCAGCTCTCATTACTCATGGTAGTTATGTTTTATGAAGTCACCATGAACACAGAATTTAAAAATATTGAATGACTGCTTCTGGGAAAAAGCAGGGTTAAGTTTATGCAAGCCTTGGGTCACAATGTGTTCCTCAACCAAAATGTCATTTGTGTTTTACAGGTTAATTTGACTATGTCCTTATTAAACAAGTCAGTATTTAATCATCAACACTGAAAACCTGATCTTCTACCTAATATTCCTCCTGTATAATATTTAGCAGGCATTCTAAATTATTTTCTGAAGTCTCCAGATCTGTAGAACCCACCCTGTCTGTTAAACCTTCAAGTTTAACATTTTTCAGACCATGCTGCTTTCAAAACATGTAAGACAGTCAGCATCGGCCAAGAAGGATTTAGCGTTTTCCTGACCCTGAGTAACATGACTGTATATATATATATATATATATCTGGCTTTAAGCATGACAACAATGCTGTTCACTACACATTTTTATATGTGTCATCTCATGAATTTACAAATTTGGCAGGTTTTCCATCTTTTCCATGTCTTTATCATGCATTGTAGATGTTATTTTAGCACTTTATAGAGCAGCCTCATGTATAGATGAGCTAATTTCCTCTTTATTTTTCTGGGTGTACATAGTGTTGATTTACTAACATTGAGATCACTGTCAACAGCTTATAACTCATGCCTGAATGAAAACTATCAAACATATATTTTCTCCATATGGCACACATGGATATATATGAACATCAAATAGCACTTTAGCACTATGCTTGGGGGCCATTTTAAACAGCAAAATCACCAACAAAAAGCACAAAATGTAGTACCAGATAGACTGTAGAAGGGACACTTGTTTAAAGTATGAGAACTAAAACAAGAAGGCAGAGTGTTGCCTTGTTCAATTTCAGTTGAGAATAAGCACATTTACTGATTCAAAATTTTTGAGGTTATGAGCATGTCTGCAAAAGACTGAGAAAATTCATGAGTATTGATTTTGAAGTTGCACATAAATTTTAGTGAGTGGGCCAATTCACAGAATCCATGAATTGACTGCATACAGGTAAAGCAAGGTCTATACTAACTAGAACGTCTAATACTCTAGTTGAATTATCTTGGGAGGAAAGCGTTTCGAGTGAATAATAAATATAACATTTATATTATAATTGCTTCTGTCTTAAGCATTTTAAATTCAGTTTTTAATTCAATCTTTATAACAATCCTATACGTAGGCAATATTGCATCCATATTTTTTGAAGAAACTGAGTCACAAAAGTTAACTTTTATAAGACCACCCAGTTCATGAGTGACAGTGCTAGTATTTAAACACATGTGATATAATTTTACAGCCTACAGTATTTACCACACAGGTACAGTGTGTTAAGATTCCTTGAAAACATAAGGGCTGATAGAAACATTTAAAGGCAAAATAATAATAATGATAATAAATATATATTACATTAAAAAATATATATATTTAATTACATAACATAAAGGGAATTAGGCCTCATAACGGAAGTAGAGCTGGTCACAGATCAAATTCAATAACCTAATTAATAGGAGATGTCATTAAATAAAAGGAGAAGAAAGCATGGACACTAAAGTCAAAGAGCTAGTCTGAGGTCATGGCTTATGGGACTGACGAATAAGTCAGACCAGGGAGTATGAAACACAATTGTTCTGATGTACCATGTTGTGTTCAGACAAATCATAGTGTTCGCCCTGTAGGAAGGAGTTTCCTTTTGGTACACACCCTCATATCTGATCAATGTGGCTTTGCTAGACTGGCCCAAGTACTTTATAAACCTTTGTGACACAAACCATGTTACTTTAATTATACATCAAAAAATCAAATGTACTCATTTTTCATTGCCCCTAGCAAATAATTAACTCAGTGATATTACCATCAAAACTGTCAAGATACCATAACCTGGCATCTGCAGCACCAGATGGTTTTTGTATTAGGATATGATATTGCTCTTCCAGAGTTGACAAGAAGAGTGTTATCATAAATACTGAACAAGAGATACCCATGTGGTATATGCTATGATTTAATTATGGTCATGGATATCCTTAGAAGAATTCTAAAATTAGTACATGTTTTAGGAATATGGTCATGGTTATAGATGTGTATATCCTAAACACCAATTTTAACAGCAAAGGGATGGTTACTGTTAACTTGCTTACCAAAGGTCTATTCTGTAGATGATACTGCTCTTGCATAATACATTATTGATTTACCATTACCATCTGGAATAATCTCTTTAACGGATTTAAAGTAGGTTCTATGCTATCATGAACTCCTATACATATATTTTAGCATAGATGAATAATATTTCTGTAGCAAAATTTGTCAGCATATAAAATATAAAGATTTTGCAAGTGGTCAATTTTCTGTATACTTGTCAAATAAAAAAAGTAATGATTTTTCTTTTTTTCTTTTTGTCAAACTAATTATCATTCCAAAATAGTGACTCACAGAATTTGTATACCTGTTTTTATGAATGTGGTGGCACATTTTTTTCATGGTTCATGTTTATTGGGGCTTTGTCTTATGGTTCTATTTGTCTTGTTTTTCCTAAGGAGATTTTTTTTTTTTTTTTTTTGCTTCCCTTATTGATTTGTAAGAACACTTTATATAATATATTCTGAATATAAGCTATTTTTCTCTTAATTATAAGCCACAGGTTAAAGCAAAGTTCTGAAAGTTAGGGCACATTGCCGTGGGGAGGAGTACGGCCCCTCCTCTTCCTGTGTGGAACTGGAGATTTGAATGGCCAGGCGGCAAATGCTCTAGCAGGGACTCTGGCCTAGCAGGAGTCCCTGTTTCCCCCTTTTCTTCCTTTTCACCCAATGAAACCTTGCTTTACTCACCTTTCAAACCGTCTGCGAGTCTAAATTTTTGTGGCTGTGGGACGGACAAGGACCCCATCTTTAGCTGAACTAAGGAAAAATCCCGCAACCATTACATATAAAAACGTTTGGTAATACCTAAGGAGACAATGACGAAAACTAGCATAATAATGACCTAGTAGCTTACCACTACCCACTTCTATTTATTTTCAACCCAATAACAAATATATTCTATTTGGAAAGTTTGATGTTCTAAACTCTCTCTGTATAAAGCTTTCCAGATGATTTAATCCTTTCAATTTATTCCTCGTTCTGTAATATTGGAGCAGTTGTGTAGTATTAATTATAACATATATCTTGATTAGTTAATTTTTACAAATTGTAAGAATTCTAGTGTGAAGCGTTTACTGTGTATAAATATAGCTGGAAATATGTGGTTTCATGGAATGAGAACAAGAGAAAGCACGCACATGTGCTTCTGTTTCCTATGCATAAGATTAATCCTTGATGTCTCCAGGGGACGATGTATAGATAAGAAAAAAAAAAAAAAAAGTCAAGTTAGGGAAGAGGCTACCAGAAAAATATAAATTATTGCTGGTATATCTGTTGAGCCCAGTCAAATGACAATAATTTTTGGAGTGAGAAAGTGTTGAAACAGATGTAGAATATTGTGTTTTTACATAGAGCTGTAGATACTTAAAGCTGTGTGTTTAAACTGATAGGACCTGAGTTTGTAGATCTGAAGCAGACATGTGCCAGCATAAGATAAAAAAAGAATTTTCACTGTAATTGATCTTTGTTTAAATCACAGAAAGGATTTAAAAGGTTCTGAGGTGAACAGAGGAGAAATCACAAGTATTAGGCATTATGACTATTCTGTGTGTAATAAAACATGACAGATAATGAAAACTTACCCTTATCTCATTTTAGCCCATGGATTCATCTGGAATGGAGATTAAGCCACTGCTTTTTCATATCTTACTTCTTTAGAAAAGTAAAACTAACGTGAACTTAATTTTGAAAAGGTCATACTACAACCAAAATGCAATAATCTGGATAACTTAGTTTAAGCATAAAATAATGTCACACTTAAGTTTCTATGACCCTACATACTAAATGTAACAAAAGTCAGGCTTGGCATACTTGTGAAAGAATGAAACTAAAATTTTGATTTTAGAAGAGTACAGCTCCAAACACAATATCTTATCCTTGAACCATATATACATTTTAGAAGATCCACAAAAGATAAATAAAACAGTCCTACACAAAGTAATTTTTGACCCCAAACTTTTCCTATTGCTTTGTTGGAGTTCCAAACATGCTTATTACGTCACTTTTATAGTATTGTATTTCCTGTATTTTAAAGAAAGCAGAGTTTGAAATTGTACTTGCTGGATTTCTGACCCAGTCAATGTACAGATTACTCTAAAAATCTTAAGAATTATAAGCCTCTATCTTCATTGCTTTTATGTAATATATGTATACAGTTGGCCCTTGTACAACATAGATGTGAACTGGCCAAGTATATTTATATAGAGAGTTCCTTCCACCTCTGCTATCCCCGAGACCTGAGACAGCAGGAACAGCCCCTCCTCTTCCTTCTTCTCAACCTACTGAATGTGAAGATAAAGAGATGAAGATCTTTATGATAATCCACATCTACTTATTCAATAGTAAATGTGTTTTATCTTCCATATGATTTTCTTAGTAGCATTTTCTTTTCTCTAGATTATTTTATTGTAAGAATATAGTTTAAAGTCATACAGAAAATATGTGTTAATTTACTATTTATATTATTGGCAAGTCTTCTGGCCAATAGTAGGTTATTAGTAGTTAAGTATTGTAGGAGTTAAATGTTATACGCAGAGATTAGACTGGGTGGGGGTTGGCATTGAACAAACCCTGTATTGTTCAACAGTCAACTGTAATTTTTTTCTCTGGAATATATTAACATGGAAAAATAATCTAATAAATTATTTTCATAATTTAATTATATTCTGTGGTCTTGAACTTACTGTGTTAGTTTTAAAAAGTCACTTAAATTTTCTGAAACTTTTTTACCTGTAAAAGTACATTAATGATCCTCCTACAGCTCTTTAACATTTTTTAAAAATTTACTGTTTGCTAGGCATTGTGTTAAATGTTATATACAGATGAATTCATTTAATAGTCACAGTAAGTCTGTGAAATTAAAAACTACTTTTTTACAGATGGAGTAGCTGAAATATTAAACAAAGGTCACATACTAATAAATCATTGAACAGTATTTGAAATAAAAGTGTGACTTCTTTTATATTCTTATATTTTTCACATTATTTTTACAGTTCTTAGTATTGGACTATCCTAAGAATCAAGAAATGAAAAATCTTTTGTAAACTTTGAAAATAATTATCTGCTATGTATACTGAGGTTGTTGTTATAAAGGCATCAACTATTAGCCAATTCCTCTATAAAAATAAAAGGAAATTTGATTATAAAATAATCACATCCTGCTGTAAAGCATTAGCAAAGATTATGGGATAGAAATATTTAAACTGACAATATACATGGATAATATATATGTATGTGTGTGTGTACATAAAAGTTACTGAGTTAGTTGCTAATTACATTTTGGAGTTATTATTATGAAAAATATATTAACGTCCTTGTGATCATGAAATCTGCATTCTAGAGTATAAAGAGCAAACACAAATGATGAAAAGTGATAGGCAGATACAATAAATATGTGAATCAGAATATGTAAAAGACCATCAATGGTGATACATCTATAGAGAAATGGAGCAAGCATGGTTGTTAAAATTTGTTCAAATTCAATAAATCAACATTAATAAGAATAAATTCTTGACCAATAAATATAACACATCTATCCTCCTAGATTGGCAGTGTAAAGCTTCTGGCTACCTTAAAAGAGTCCATGTCATACAAATCTGTTAAAATAAATAACATATAAATTTAAAGTACCTTAACCTAGAAAATTGTTGATGCCACATAAATTAATGCATAGTTTAAAAAGAACTTTTTACCTGAGGAATACAGTTTAATTTTTCTTTTTCAGAAATAATAGTTTATTTGAAAATATGACACACTTGAGAATTACTGTACCAGAATTTCATATACATTTTAAAATCTGTAACAGTGAAAATCAACAATTGAAAAGCATGCATATAGGAGAATAATTTTTTACTAATTATACTTTTAAGACTACCAGCTTATATAAAACATGTTTTTTATGACAAGTTAGAAAAGAGATATTATTCAGTCTACCGAATTAATAACAAGTCTTTCAAAAGAATATACCCCCATCCCAATAAAACTAGCTTAATACATTTGTTTCTTGATTTAAAAATACTTAAATGCTTATTTGGCATAAAAGAATAAAGTTCCAACAGTCAAAACAAATAAGGTAAAAATATTATTGAGAATAATATCAATGCCCTAAATGATCAAAGAAGACAATAAGTATACCATATGACTTTAAGAAATAGAATAAACATGATTACAGATACTGGCAAGTTATTTCAAACCCTTTATTCTATGCATTATGATATAAAAATTTTCTCAGGAATATTTTGGAGCTTGTAGCAATGAACACACAAACAGTAATTGTTTTCGAAGTATTATTGCCTTGAATTTATTCCATATGGCTCCTGTGGTTATACCATATTTCCTTTACTATCTTTGAAAAAGATAAATCTTTATATCTAATCTTGGCATTTTGTTATCAATTCTTACACCATAAAAATTATGTAATTAATTATCCTCATTGTCTTTCCAACTGATCCACCCTGGTATCCCAGTTGGTCATATTTCTTTCTTTCTTTTTTTTTTTTTTTTTTTTGAGACAGAGTCTCGCTCTGTCGCCCAGGCTGGAGTGCAGTGGCGCGATCTAGGCTCACTGCAAGTTCTGACTCCCTGGTTCACTCTTCTGCCTCAGCCTCCTGAGTAGTTGGGACTAAAGGTGCCCGCCATCAAGCCTGGCTAATATTTTTGGATTTTTAGTAGAGATGGGGTTTCACCGTGTTAACCAGGATGGTCTCGATCTCCTGACCTTGTGATCCACCCGCCTCAGCCTCCCTATGTATTTCTTTAAATACATAAGTAAAGTGTTAGCTCAAGTTGCTAACACTTTATTAGGAATGCTTTCATCTCTGCTAATCAGGCATAGTGGTCTGCAGTTCTTTTTAAATCTGATATAGTTTTCTGGATTTGATATTACTGTAACACTGGTCTTATGAATCGAGTTGGCAAATGTTCCAACCTATATTATTTTCTGAAAATAAAAAATATATGGTTGGAATTTTTTCTACCCTAAACATTCGACAATTCACCAGTGAAGCCATCTGGGCCTAGAGTTGTCTTAGAAAGTTTCTTATTGTTTATTCAATTCCTTTTGAGTAATAGAAGGTACTTAAAATTTTATATTTCTTCTAGAGTATGTTTGTGTAATTTGTGCGTGATATGGAGGTATTAGTGCAATTTTATTACATGAGGATATTTTCCATAGTGGTGAAGTCTGGGCTTTTGGTGTAATCATCACCCAAATAGTGTACTTTGTACCCATTAGATAATTTCTTATTCTTTAACCCCTCTCCCACCCTACCACCTTTCAGACTCGCCAGTGTCTATTATGCCACTCTCTATGTCTATGTACACATTATATAGCTCCCATTTATAACTGAGAACATGTAATATTGGATTTTTTGTTTCTGAGTTATTTCACTTAAGCCAATTGTCTCCAGTTTCATCAACATTTCTGCAGAAGACATGATTTCATTCTTTTATGCAGCTGAGTGGAATTCTGTGGTGTATGTGTGTTTGTGTGTTTGTGTTTATGTATGTGCTATATTACATTTCCTTTTTCCAATAATCCATTGATGGATATTTAGGTTGAATCCATATTTTTGGTTAAATGTGTACCAAGGTACTTTTGTGCATGTGGTTATTGTAAATGGGATTTAGTTTTGATTTGGTTTTCAGTGTGATTGTTACTGGTATATTAAATGCTACTGAGTTTTGTATGTTGATATTGTAACCTGAAACTTAACTGAAGTCATTTGTCAAATCTAGGCACCTTTTGGAGGAGTCTTTGTCATCAGCAAACAGAGACAATTTCACTTTTTTTTTTTTTTTTCCACAATTTGGATTCCTTTAATTTCTTCTCTTGCCTGATTGCTCTGGCTAGGACTGCCAATATTATGTTGAGCAAGAGTTAAAAAATTGGACATCCTTGTCTTGATATGTTACTTGAAGGAATACTTTCAACTTTGCCTTGTTACATGTGATGTTGGCTGTGAGCTCATCATATATGACTTCTATTATTTTGGGATGTGTTCCTTTCATGCTTTGTTGATAGTTTTATCATGAAGAAATGTTAAATTTTATCAAATATTTTTTCTGTATTTATTGAGATGTTCATATGGTTTTGTTTTTAATGAAACTCTTGATCATGGTGAATTACCTTATCAATCTACTGTTATAATAAGTCTGCTAGTATTTGGTTGAGGATTTTGCATCTTTGTTAATCAAGAATATCTGCAATTTTCTTTTTGTTTCATTTTGCCTGGCTTTTGTATCAGGGTGATCTAGCATTTCAGAGTGAATCAGGGAGAATTCCTTCCCCCTTGATTTTTGTCGGATAGTTTCAACAGGATTGATATTAGCTCTTGTTTGTATGTTTGCTAGAATTATGCTGAGTTCATCCAGTTCTTGGCTTATTTTTTGTTGAGATATTTTTATTACTTATTCAATATCACTTCTTATTACTGTCTGTTCAGGATTTTGATTTCTTCTTGGTTGAATCTTGGGAGCTTTTATGTTTCCAGGAATTTATACATTTCCTCAAACTTTTCTAGTTTGTAAGTGTAGAGATGCTCATAGCAGTGTCTTATATTCTTTTGTATCTTTCTGGTATCATTTGAAAAGTCTCGGTTTTTATTTCATATTGTGCTTATTTGGATCTTCTCTCTTCTTAGTTATTCTAGCTCATGGTCTATCACTTTTATTTATCTTTTCAAAAAACCAACAGTTCATTTCATTGATTCTTCATATCCTTTTTTTTTTGGCGTGGGGTCGGGAGGTCACAATTTTATTTAAGTCTATTCTGATCTTTGTTATTTCTCTCCTGCTAGCTTTGGAATTGATTTCCCATTAGGTAATTTTTTCTTTTTCAAATTGCTTGAGGTGCAACATTATGTTGTTAACTTCTAAACTATTTTTTTATATAGGCACTTAACAATATAAATTTCCCTCTGAATTCTACAGGTTTTGATATGTTGTTTTACATTTTTAATTGTCTCAAACATTTATTTTTAAATTTCTATCTTAAATTAATTGATCCAAAGATCATTCAGGAGGAGAAATTAGTTAATTTCTATGTATTTGTAGAGTTTTAAAGAAAGTTTTGACTGCGGTTTGACTGAAACCCATCATATGAGGTCAGCTGTGAAATTTTTCACTTGTGGCATGATATTAGCACTCAAAAATTTCTATTTTGGAGCATTTTGGATTCATGATTTTCTGATTATGGATGGGCAATCTGTATTGCTCATCCCAGAAGACAATATTTTAGTCATCACTTTATTCAGTTATGTGTTTTAAAAACAATTAAGAAAGCAGTAAGGAAAGATATATATTTTTTAATTTACCTAGATATTTACAATGTCTGATACTCTTTTATTCTTATGGAAGAATTTACATTTTTATTTAGTATTTTCCCATGTAGACTGAAAAAGAAATGCTTTTAGCATTTCTCACAATACAAGTTCTCTTTCAGAAAGTTCTGTTAGTTCTTCATTTAATATGTTGTATAATGTCTATATTATTGAATTATTGAGAAAATGTTTAACTGAAATTTATAAATGTTTGGTAGGATAACATTTTTAAAAACATTTTAAAACATCTTAGTCATTTTTAAATGTATGATTCCACTAATTGAGTATAGAATTTTAGATCAACTTTTTCTTTTCTCTCTTTCAGCGTTATAAATGTGTTGCCGCACTTTGTTTAAGGCCTCCATGGTTTTTGTCAAAAATCAAGTCATCATTCAGATTATAATTTAACTGGAATGCTAGTATATTATTTTTCACATGTTCCTTTTAAAATTTACTTTTAGATTTCCACAGTGTATTATAATGTATTTCAGGGTGGGCCTCTTTGGTCTTATTCTGATTGATGTTTAGTACTTTGTGTTATTTCATTTCTTTTTTATGAAATCTGGAGAATTGTGAGTCATTATTTCTTCTATTTTTTTCTTCTTATTTTTCATTCTTTATTTTCTGTCTTCCTGATATTTTAATCACACTGATTTTAGGCCACATATTGTCTAACAATTCTCTGTGTCTCTGTTCAGTTTTTTCAATCTTTTCTCTTTTTATTCTTCACTGTGGACAATTTCTAATTATCTGTTCGTTTACTCTCTCTCCTTTTATTTTTCTTGTCTTATCCTTGGATGTTATCCAAATAGCATTTTCATTTGTTTTTAAATTTCAAATATTGTATTTTTCAATTCTAGAATTTTCACTTGATTTCTTTAAATCTCTTCTGTTCCATGACTAAAATTTTTTATTCATTGTGGAATCTTCTTATTCATTGTGCACTACTTTTAAGTTAATTAGGGTTATTAAAATAATGCTTACTTTTTTTTAATACTTTAAGATTTTTGAGTGCCACTTCTAACATCTAGCTTATTTCTGATTAAACCCAGCTTTTGTCTTTAATCTAAGACATGCATTCCATTTTCTTCTTTTTTTGTACTAATTCAGATTGATTCCTGAACATTGTAAGTGCAAATGATTCCTGAATTCATAGTTCATGTGTCAGTCAGAAATGTTGAGGGTATTCCCTCTCTGAATTCCAAGATTTCCTGACTTTCCTCAGCAGACTCAGTTTCTTCAGTAGTGTTTTCCTCTTTTCTTTTCTTGTTTTGTTTGTTTTTTGATTCCTGGACCAGAATTACTCTTTTTTTTTTTTTTTTTTTTTTTTTTTTGCTTTATTGTCACCCCAATTCCTTAATGCACACAATATACCAGTTGTCCTTAGCCCAATTCTAGAAGACAAAAAACAAATTCACATTTTACAGCCCCTTTTTGCTTCCTCCAATGTGTACCTCCAATGACAGTGTGTCTGTTTCTCCTCTGTTTACTCTTCAGTGCCTCTAGGAGGTTTTTTCATTGTGTTCAACATTTATTATCGTTTTATAGGATGACGTTTTCTAGCAGAGTCTTAGTTTGCTAATAACAGAGTAGAAATCGAATCGAATATGTTAAAATCAGAACTTCTTTAATGTAGTTAGATTCATTTGAAAATATCTGTCATTGTTTAAATTATGTAAATCGTCATACATGTGTAACATTACATAAATGTACTTAATGGTATAGATTGGTATATAAATTTTACTTTAATAATTTTCTTTCAACCACACTCCATTTTAAAATGCTAAATTTTATTTCACCTTGAACTGTCATTATAAAACTAGTATGTAAAATGTTTCTAAAAATTATAATATTTTATATTGAGGAAAATTAAATACTCCCGCCTACACATAAATTAAGTGCAAACGTTTAGTATTAACACTTAAGAACATTCACTAAAAACTTCAAAAATAAATGTCCTAAAGGCAATATAGAAAAAGTGATTGTGCCCTCTATGTTTTCTTGTCCTTTGATTGGGTCTTGAAACTACTTCTGTCTCAATCTTTTTTATCACCTTTTAATTACGATTTCTTTCCAAAGGGTTTTACCTCATATTATCCATATTAACAAATTACAGATTACAGGGCATTACATTGGTATTTTTCCATCCTGCTCAAGATTGATGTTGTAAAAATTGGCTTATGTTTTCATACGTGAAAGTACCAAACATCAATAAAAATAGTAATTTTTAAAAAAATGAATGTTTTCTTTGGTCAAGCTTTCTACATTTACAATTCTTCTTATTAATTTGTAAGTATCTTAATCTTTGCCTTTAATATTTTTACAAATAGAAACTCAATATCAGTTTTTATTTTGAATATTATTTTATTTTAGAAGTGTTTACATTAAGACTGCTATGTTATTAACCACCCACTTCATATTAACCTCCTGAAGGTAACAATATTTCTCATTTGTCTTTGTGTACTTTTGTTTTTTAACTAAACCTATTTTTCTATTATTTAATTTTTTATTGAATGTTCACAGGCATACTTTCACATCGGGACATCAAGGTTTACTTTATACTGAAGTCCTATAAAGTGTAGCTCCTGCTGAATTTCCCAATGTTTATACTCCTTTAACCATTTTATCCCTGATACAAATTTGTGATAGTTTCAATTTTTGTTTTCTAATAAAAATACTTTATTGATCATCCATTACAAAATCTTTAGCATTTTGGTTAACACTGGCATATGTATAGAATCTCCATGTTACAAAATTAGTCTATTCTCACAAATTATCAGGCAAATATATTAAAGTTGAAAAATTGTCTTTTTCTGAAATACTCTTCAACTTTTTTTCCATATATTAGAAGACCTTCTTTTTCTGTTTTTTCTGCTGTTGCCATTTTTCAATAACTTTTCTTTTTTCTCCTCATCTATTCTACCAAGTATTAGCCTTTACATGTTTTATTATTTATTGCTTAGTGACCAACTTTTCTCATTGATGTCTGATACTGAAATTTTTCAAATTTATTGCTGTAGCCATATATTTTTCACTGAACCCAAATCAAAATTCTCAATTAGCTATTTAACATCTGCTCTTGGAAGCCTAATAATATTTTTCAAATTTTAACTCTCACATCTACACTCTACCCTCTAATCCTATCCTCAACCTACTCATTTTTACATTGTTGCTATTCTTCCTTCATGTTCCATAGGTTAAGTGCTTTAAAATTACCACCAATCTTTGTTTTCTTATGCAGCAAGCAGTCGACCTTCTCAGTATTACAAAACAAATAACAACAATAAAGAATAACTCACAACAAAACAAGAAACAACAATAAAAAAATCAAGAATCCTATATTTTTAGTAGAAAATTATTTTGGTCTATGCTTTCATAATCACGGAATTATAGCAATATTCTTATAAACAATTTTTTCTTTTCTGCCCTTTCATCCCTGCAGCCAATTTCCTAAACTACAGCTAAAATATATATATATTTTTAAACAACTCTTTTAATTCAATTATGTTAAACTAATTTAGCTAAAGCTGTCTCCATACAAAAGTAATGACAAACTAACTTGGTATGTAAACAAATTGTTACCTAATTTAAGAGTATATTGTTTTTAACAATCAGAGCAATGGAGATTCAGCCTGTCACAGGCAGCCAATTGATCAGATCATTTCCATATAAGACAAATCCTGAGCTGGAGCTGTAATCAATGATGCTGTTTCTGTATGTCAATTTCTTTTCCTGTTGGGTGAAGATCTCTGAACCTCTCCTGGGTGTTTTGTTTGTTTGTTTGTTTGTTTTTTGACACAGTTTCACTGTGTTGATTAGGCTAAAGTGCAGTGGTGCGATTTCAGCTCACCACAATCTCCACCTCCTGGGTTCAAGTGAATCTCCTGCCTCATTCTCCTGAGTAGTTGAGACTTACAGGTGCGTGCCACCATGCCGGTTAATTTTTGTATTATTAATAGAGGCAGGTTTTTGCCATGTTGGCCAGGCTGGTCTTGAATTCCTAATCTTAGGGGATCCACCCACCTCAGCCTCCCAAAGTGCTGGGATTACAGGTGTGAGCTACCCTACCTGGTCCGCTTCTGGTTCTAAGTGTGGCCTGACCCATGAATCATTATTTCCTCACATAAACTGCTCAAATTTATTTGTCTAAAATTTTCCTTTTAACCATCACTTCTTCCAATTTCCAATAGCATCTCACTTCAATCAGAAAAAAAAGGCAAAACCTTACAATAGTCTCAAAATTTTATATAATCTAGCTCCCTATGTCTGTACTGTACATGATGCAACTTTTCTATTTTCTCACTCTGCACCAATAACATGGATACGTTCTCTAAACCTTTCACCTTGGGGAATTTGCATTTGTTTTTCTCTCTAGCCAGAATAATACCCAACATCTACAGTCAGATATTTATTTAGCTGTCTATATTATTTGTATATTATATTCTCAGAGATGACTTTCCAGCTGATAGCATTGTAAATTGCAAATATACCTCCCTTGACAAACAGAAATAATATTCACTTGCCTACAAAATCGTTTGATCCACCTGATTTTTTCTGAAACATTTATAGCAGTCTGGCACAAATTATTTTTCACTCATTTGCTTGTATGTGTTGAGGGGTAACACTTTATTTATTTATTTATTTATTTATTTATTTTGAGACAGAGTCTCGCTCTGTAGCCCAGCCTGGAGTGCAATGGTTCAACCTCGGCTCGCTGCAACCTCTGCCTCACAGGTTCAAGCGATTCTCTTGCCTCAGACTCCTGAGTAGCTGGGATTACAGGTGCCCACCACCCCCTTGCAGCTAATGTTTTTGGTTATTTTTTTAGTAGAGATGAGGTTTCACCATGTTGGCCAGACTGGTTTCAAACTCCTGACCTCAAGTGATCCGCCTACCTAGGCCTCCTAAAGTGCTGGGATTACAGATGTGAGCCACCGCACCGGACCCCTGGAACTTCTTTTTAAAGTCAGATTTATAGAGGCATAAATTGCCTACTTTGTATCTGTACTGTACACTGATTTTTGATGAGGTGCATAATCACGTAACAATCATCACCACCATCAAACATTTGGGTAATTTCAAAACTTCCCTTTCGAAACTATTAACTCACGCCAAACTCCTAACAGCCACTTTTTGGAAGTATTTGTATAAATTTGTGTTTCAGTGAATGGAATTCAACAGAATAATTCAGCATTTAGACTTCTTGTTTCTGTGCCTTTTCGTTTAGCATATCTATTTTGAGATTAACAAATGTTCTTGCTCGTATATATAGTTCATTTGATTTTGTTGCAGAAAACAATTTCATCACATAGATATATCACAATATATTTGTCAGTTGGTGAACATTTGGGCTGATACTACTTTTGTAAATCAAACTACTATAATCTTTCTTGTACAGGTCTTCAGGTGACAAACAATTTCTATTTTTAATTAATAAATATCTAGGAGTGAAATGACTAAGGCCAATGGGAAATGTAGTTTAACTTAGTACAAAACTGCCAAAATACTTTTTAAAGTAGCCCTACGATTTTGCATCCCACCATATACATACAGAAATTTTAGTTGCTTCATAATTATCCCTATACCTGATAATTTTCATAGTTTAAAGTGTAGCTATCTGGGAGAAGAGTGTACCTGTATTTCCCCGTGATTTAAATTTATCTTTTCCTAGAGATGAAATTTTTGAGCATTTTTTGTATGCTAATTTACCATCCATATGTTTTGTAGTAAATTTCCTGTTTTGATCTTTCACCCACTTATTTATTTTTATGTTTGAATTAGTATTCAAAATATATTCATATAATCTATATATAATATACTTAATGGAAGTATAATTTCCATACAATAAATGTAACTGTATATAAAAGTATACAGTTTAATGACCTTTCACAGATCTATAAAGTCAGGTAACCACCACTATGTTTAACTTGTAGATTATTTCCAACAAAAGTATCCCCACTCCATTTTGCAATCCATTCCCTTTTCCCAGCTCTAGTCTCTGGCAACAACTAATCTTATTTATCTTTATAAAGTGTGCTTTTAGAGAATATTATATAATGGTATCACACAAATGAGGTTATAGTGGCTTTTCTAGTCATTTTATTTTACTCAGCATAAAGTTTTGAGATTTATATTTTTGTACATATGAATAATCCTTTCATTTTTATTGTTGATGTGAAAGTAACATAGCTTTTAGCCTATTAACCAGTTAATAGGTACTTGGTTTTTGTTTTTATTGTCATTTAGAAACTTGTGATAAACACTGACTAAGGTATTTGTGAGAAAATGTGCTTTCAGTTCTCTTGGGTAGACATTTAGATAGGGGATTGTTGGGTCATATGATAAGCATGTATACATTTTTACAAGAAATTTATAATTTGTTGTACAAAATGCCTGCACCATTTAGCCTTCCCACTCACAAATATGCAAGTTTTTAATGCTTTGCATCTTGTTGATGTTGCCAAATTTCTTTTGTGTTTGTTTGTTAAGTATTTCTTGTTTTCAGCCATTCTGATTGGCATTATTAATAACAAAGTAATGTAGTCTGCATTTTTTGTTGTTGTTGTTTTTGGATTTTGAGACTCACTTTCTCGCCCAGGGTGGAGAGCAATGGAGCAATCTTAGCTCACTGCAAACTCTGCCTTTTGGGTTCAAGGGATTCTCCCACCTCAGCCGCTAGAGTAGCTGGGATTACAGACGTGTGCCACAGCACCCATCTAATCTTGTAATTTTAGTAGAGACAGGGTTTCACTGTGTTGGCCAGGCTGGTGTCGAACTCCTGACCAGGTGATACACCTGCCTTGGCCTCCTAAAGTTCTGGGATTACAGGCATGAGCCACTGCACCCAGCCTGTAGTCTGTATTTTTAGTGACTAGGGAAGTTTAGCTTATTTTTGTCTTTTATTTTCTATCCATAGCTTTTTTTCAGTAAAGTGTCTGTTTAAATTACTGATTCCCATTTTTATTATCACCTCATTATTAACTTATATCCTATGTCTTTATATATTTGGAACACAGTTTTTTAGAATATATTTGTTTTGCAAATATTTTTACAAAATCTAGGCATATATTTTCATTTTTATAAAAATGTCTTTCAAAAAACAATTTTAACTTTTAATGAAGTCTACCTTATAATTTCCCCTTATTATTTATAGTTTTGGCGCCTTTCTAAAAACAATGCATGTATAACTCAAGATCACAAAGATTGCTAAATAAAAATATTTCTATAAGTTTTACAGTTTTATACTTTTGTTTTACATTTGTGCTCCTGACTCTTTCAAGTTAATTTATTATGTGGTAAAAAATAAGGTCTGACATACTTTTTATGTAGATGTCCGATTTTTTCTATGTTGTTTTTTAAGAGCATTATCCCTATACATCAAATTGCTTTGGGGTCATTGTTAAACATCAATGAGTCATATATGTTACGTGTGAATCCATTTCTGGCACCCGATTGGTTTCTTTGATCTGTCTATTCTTATGCTAATATCATGCTCTATTGATTATTATACCTTTACAGTAACTCTTGAAGTTTGCTGGTGTAAGTCCTTCAAACCAAGATAGGTAAGATAAACACAAAACAAATGGTAAAAAGGTAGAAGCCTAATGTATCAATAAATATATTAAATATAAATAGACTAAATAAGCTAATATGTGCAAAAGTATCTGATAAAAGTTTAAAAACTATGTTATTTATAATGGACAAACTGTTCAAACACATAGACACAAAAAGATTAAGAATACAAGGGTAAGAAAAGTTGTATCAGAAAAAAAGAGGCTAAAATAATGTTGATATGTTTGTATCAGCTAAGGCAAACTTTAAGATAAGAAAATTTAATATAGATAGATAACATGTTATGATAAAATGGTCTACCTACCACCAAGGTATAAAAGTTTTAAATATTCAGACACTAGTATCAATCACTTATGGCTTCAATAATGTTGTGAAACAACCAAAATTGTAGTGGCACAAAGCAAAATAAAACACCAATAATTTATTTTGACTCCGTGGATTGGCTGGTGGTTTGAGTACCTGGCTGGGTCAACTCATCTCTAGTGGGTTTACTAATGTATTTGTGGTAAAGTTGAGGAGGCCTAATGGTACAGAATGGACTCTGCTGAGTCAACTCAGCTCTTCTCCATGTATCTCTGACAACCCTCCAGCAAGCTAGTTAATGTATCTGGTCATGGTTGTTTCGCAGGACCGAATGAGGAAGAAAAAAAGCACAACATTTTCAAGCTCCTGCTTATGTCACGTTTGCTAAATACCCATTGGGTAAGTGATGGCCAAGCCAAGAGTCACTGTGGGAGAGCATTACATAATTGTGAGGAGACAGAGAAGTCTGAAAATCTGGGCTCATGAGTGTAATCTATCGAAGCATTTAGTGACATAGCTTAACTTTAACACACAACTTTAATACCTGTGATAATGAGAGAAGAAGATAAGGAATATACCATACAAAATACAGATAACTTTTAAAATTCTGCAATAAAGCATAATTGAAAGGAACAGAGAAAATTCTTCACAACTTCTTCATACTATAAAAGAGTACAATATAAGTATTAATTTGACAATATTCTATAATACACAAAATGGGCTAAAATGGTTAGGTAGCAAAGAGATTGGAAATAAAATTCTAATAAATATATTATTAAGTTCAAATTCAAAGTGTTTTTGAAACAAGTAAACATAACACACTGGATATTTTTGTCCACCCAGGATTATGTTGAAATCCTAACTCCACAATATGATGATATTAGGAGGTGGGATTTTAGGAAGTAATTAGGTCATAAAAGTGGAGTCCTCATGAATGAGATCAGTGCCCTTATAAAAAATATTCTGGGCCGGGCGCGGTGGCTCACGCCTGTAATCGCAGCACTTTGGGAGGCCGAGGTGGACAGATCACGAGGTCAAGAGATCAAGACTATCCTGGCTAACATGGTGAAAGCCCCTCTCTACTAAAAATACAAAAAGAAATTAGCTAGGCGTGGTGGTGGGCTCCTGCAGTCTCAGTTACTCCGGAGGCTGAGGCAGGAGAATGGCGTGAACCCGGGAGGCAGAGCTTGAGGTGAGCCGAGACTGCACCACTGCACTCCAGCCTGGGCAACAGAGTAGACACTGTTTTTTGTTTTTGTTTTTGTTTTTTTTTTTTTTTTCCCCCCCGAAGAGTTCTGCCTTTCAACCATGTGAGGATACAAAACGTTGGCAGTCTATAACATGGAAGAGGACCCTGACTAGAACTCCATCATGCTGGCACCTTGATCTCAGACTTCCATCCTCCAAAACAATGAGAAGTAGATTTCTGTTGTTTATAAGCCACATTGTCTACGTTAATTTTTTATAGCAGCTGAATTGACTGAAGTGAAATCTAAATAAGAGCATGCTCACATCAAAAAAGCGGAGTCCATTTATATAAACAAAGATAGAGATACGTACATTTAACATCAATGAGATATATTGGAAAGTCAATGTCTGATTATTTTCGTAGTGATGAGCAGAGAAAACAAATAGTTTGCTCACAATTAACAGAACATAAATAAAGCAGATCAAGAAAGGATTGCGTAAAAGAATCCATCCTATCTATTAAGTATAAACACATGGCAATACAAAGAGATTATTTACAAGCTTAATTTAGGCATGGGATTAGCAACATTCTGATACTTTCCATCAGTGCAACAGATAGCCCCTAAGAAAAAACTAGGTGACAACATGGGTGGTTAAAAATAAATGAAGAATAAAAGGACTTTTAAGGAGGAAATAAACAGCTTTTACCACTGCACCCTATTCAAAGGACTAATAGTTCAGAATCTGGCTGCAAATAAAACAGGTAAAGGGAAGTACAATTTACTTATGGTGAATCTTCTCCAGTGGGAATCAGAAATCCCTATTCCTAAGTGGGAATAGAAAATATCTGGCAGGTGCTCTGTGATTTTTAATGCTTTACATTCCCAGTCGTCTTTATTCTACCCTGGATTAGCTAAATGTCATAAATATATTGGCCCCAAAATGGAAGTTTCCTACTGCTTATACTAAACAAAGATGTTATGTAATAAAGAGAGAAATTAAAACCATATTCATTTACAATTGTTTCTATAATTTTAGTATAAATAATATACAATGGAGGATTGAAGAGCTTCCTGAATCTGTCTGTAGAGGTCATGTAAACTTCCAAGGAGATATCAATATTGATATGAGATTTAAAAATAAGAATGTACTTTAACTTCAGACAAGTAGGGTCTGCATAATTCAGATAGTGGAAGTATCAAGTTCAGGGCACAGAATCTACAGATATAGAATGTTTTGTTTGTTACAGATACTTAAATATTACTGGAATACATAATGCAAAGAGGCTATAAGCAGCAAAAATGTGATTAGAAGTCAGCAAAGGCTTCCTATACTTCACTTTCCCCA
This sequence comes from Macaca nemestrina, assembly GCF_043159975.1. NCBI lineage: Eukaryota > Metazoa > Chordata > Mammalia > Primates > Cercopithecidae > Macaca > Macaca nemestrina. The sequence continues at coordinate 64,701,436 of NC_092131.1, forward strand.
TTTGTAAATACAGGAAAAGTAAATATGGGAAAACACTATTCCTTATAGTGTTCAGTGTTAAACCTTAAATGAAGTAACATTTATAAGTTATAACAGTATGTAAAAAATGTTAAGCATTTTTTGTTAATAAAATCAGAATACTTTTGAAATCATATTCTATAAAGGATGCATTTTTCATGTAGTCAGTAAATCTAGCATTTCTGTTCAGCAGAGTAATAAGTTGAGATTTGTTGTATATTAGGCAGTTTTACACTGATAGTTGCCTAGAATTCAACATTTCTTCTTTTCTCATTATGTATGTACATTTTGTTCATTATTAAATAATGCCATTTAAATTGCAAAAATGATGAACAGTTTAAATTCATCATAATTTCTAGTGTGAGGAAAATGCATTCCAGTGCATAATACTAAAAGTGTGATAGGAGAGTAATATAACTAATCAAAATTAAATAATAATTTATGTACTAATTTTTAAATGTTTTAACATTAGAATACATTAAAATTAATGTATTTTTTCTCTAAGCATATCTCACTATTTAAGATATGCAATGAACCATTAGTGACATATATTGTACATTGATCCAGTAGATTCAGTTAGCATGCAAGATAAATATGCATATAAAACACTATTTATTTATTTAGTTAGTTAGTTTTTTGAGACAGAGTCTTGCTCAGTTGCCCAGTCTGGAGTGCAGTGGTGCGATCTCGGCTCACTGCAAGCTCCGCCTCCTGGATTCCCGCCATTCTCCTGCCTCAGCCTCCCAAGTAGCTGGGACTACAGGCGCCCGCCGCCACACACGGCTAATTTTTTTGCATTTTTAGTAAAGACGGGGTTTCACCGTGTTAGCCAGGATGGTCTCGATCTCTTGACCTCGTGATCTGCCTGCCTCGGCCTCCCAAAGTGCTGGGATTACAGGCGTGAGCCACTGCGCCCGGCCTTAAAACACTATTTAAAACAGTAACTATGGTGAAATTACACTATTATAGCCCTTCAAAATCTTGCCTCTTTTCTAGTGACTAAAGTAGTATGGTGTGTGTGTGCGTGTGTGTGTGTGTGTGTGTAAAAATGAATAAATATACGAATTAACAAATCATCTGGAAAGTTCCTAGTTTTTTAAAGGGATTTTTGGTCATGTTATAGATTCAATGTAGAATGAGTTTGCTTTTCTTAAAAAAAATGTGAATTGCTGAATATTAAATTTCACTGGTCAATACCAGTTACCAACTAATGTAATGAATCATTTTCTTTAAATATATCATAAAGATAAAATAGACTTAAATAAAACCTTTCAATTAATCCAGAATTATTTTCTTTTCTCTGTAAGATTAACTTTTATTTTCTAAAAATAACAGAATAGATTTTGCATCAGCATTTGGTTGTTTGTAGCCTCTGGGGAATTAGCCATATCATTCCAGAGTATTAGTTTGGAAATAGAAAAGACTATTTTTTTTTTTTTGGATCCTGTTAAAATGTAGAGAGCTAAAATGTAAGAAGGGCAGAATATTTAATGCATATGATAAACTCCTCTTTGACACAAAATTAAAGAGTAGAAAAGTTTATTTTAATGAAATTGGCTCTTATTGCCATCTGTTTTTCAAATTACTTTAAAATACACTTTTCAAGATCATACTACAAATTGCAGTGCAATCAATTTGCACTTAATTTTCCTCTTTATTTCTCCCTGCTTTATACATTATCTAAAGTAAAATAGAGTCTAATTCCAAATCTGAACTCCCAAATTTATTTTCTGTTATATATTTTAAAAATATCATATATACTCACTTATTTTATTTACTTCCAACTCACTTTGATGCAAATATTGTTTCTTTAAATTTTTGATATCTATGAATCTCTGGGAACTTGATCTATTTACTGGAATTTAATAATATATCCTAAAGCTTGCTGATTAACAAAATAAAATCAGTAGGATATGGATAGGTTGTTCCAACCTCTCTATATCATTTTCAACCCCCCTTTTATATTATCTCCTGCCTGTGATAATGTTTTCAATCCCCTCCTTCTATTTCATGACTCCCCCAAATCTTTTTTTTTTTTTTTCTTTTTTGCAGTCCAAAATACTAAACACCAATCTCCATGGCTCTAGCATACACATGCTCTGAGCTTTCCACATAGCTGAATCTGGTTAAAATAAAAATAATACAAACACTTTTTTTTAGTGTTATCTGAACAATTTATTTAATATAATTTTCTGGAAACTCTAGAGTTGTGGCACTACTCTGTGGAAACCAGACCTTTCTCATCAAAATAACACTTTGCTAAGGAAAAATAAATAGACTTCCACAACATAATTGACAGGGAGAAAGACAAAGATTATAGTGCAAGGCACAGAAAAGACAACAAAAAGGAGACAGTTCTGCAAAATGACATTAAAAACAAGGAGGAAAAACAAACCACTATACAAATTGGGGGAAAAGATGAATAGTTTAAGAAAGAGCAACAACTGATCTGTTTTTATTTGAATAAATAGGTTAGGTTATATGTACACCATTTTTATACATTAAAAGATGTGATAATTACATATAATTCCTTTACATTCTTTTACATTTATGGATAATTCCTGTTACTCTTATGGGTGTAATTCTTTCTAAAATAGAAAATGATTTGTTCTAAGAAATTTGTTCTAACATAGAAAGTTATTTGTTCTTCAATATTTATAATGCTACTGATTTTTTAAAACTATAGACAACTTAAAAACATTTTAGTGACTTTCATTGTTTCATTGCATACAGGGTATATTTATACCTTCATAATCTTATACGTAAGAAGTATGATTATAAAAAAAGAAAATAATTTGCTTCAATTTATTTTTACCTTGGAATTCCAATGAAATATAAGAGTTTACCTTAGTTTAGAATCTCACTATCTTCTAGAATCCACTCAGATAAAATAAAAGAATGAGAAGTAACTACATATTTTTCAGTGAAACAAGAAATTAAATATAAAATAAAAAAAAAATCAAACTGTTGTAAACCCCAAATAGCTGCTGTTTAAGAACAGCAGTAGCTTGAAATAACAGAGTATATATGCAGCCACTAGAGAAAATTATCGTGGGAAGAATAGAGAAGAATGGTAACTTGAGATGCATCCTGTATGAGTTAGATGGTTTTTTTCTCCACCCCTGTCCATAGGCCCACCAGAAGCAATTTGCCATCAGCTTTCAAAGCCAGCAATACACCTTTACTTTTCTAAATCAGGAGTATGTAAACTCTCCAGCTCTAAGTCATAATCTTGTTTACAGAAATGTTGATCGCTTTTTACTTCTGTAAGATATAAAACTGGTCCATTACATAGGTGACATTATGGTGATTGGACCTAGTAAGCAAGAAGTAGAAACCACACTGGACTTATTGGTGAGACATTCACATGTCAGGGGATAGGAAATAAATATGACTAAAATCCAGGGGCCTTCTACCTCAGTGAAATTTCTAGAGGTCCGGTGGTAGAGGACCTGTCAAGATATTCCTTTTAAGTGAATAAGTTACCACATCTGGCCACTCCTACAATCAAGAAAGAAACACAATGCCTAGCGGGCCCATTTGGATTTCGAAGACAATGCATTCCTCATTTGTGTGTGTTGCTCTGGCCTATTTATTGAGTGACTCAAAAGGTTGCTAGTTGTGAGTGCAGGAGAAGACTCTGCAACAGGTCTAGGCTGTTGTGCAAGCTGTACTGCCACTTGGGCCACATAACCAAGCAGATTCAGTCATGGTTGAGGTGTCAGTGGTAAATAGGGATGCTGTTCGGAGCCTTTGGCAGGTCCCCATAGGTGAATCACAGGGGAGGGTACTAGGATTTTGGAGCAAGGCCCTACCATCTTCTGCAGATAACAATTCTCCTTTGGAAAGACAGCTCTTGGCCTGCTACTGGGCCATTGTAGGAACTGAACATGGGTCACCAAGTTATCAGGAAATCTAAACTGCCTTTTATGAACTGGGTGCTTTCTGACCCACCTAGCAATAAAATTGAGCATGCAGAGAAACATTCCATCATTGAATGGAAGTGGCATATATGTGTTCAGGCTTGAGGAGATGCTGAAGGTACAAGTTACACAAGGAAGTAGCCCAAATGCCCATGGTCCTCATTCCTGCTACCCTGCCTTTTCTTTCTCAGCCTGTACCTATGGCCTCTTTGGGAGTTCCCTATTATTAGTTGACAGAGGAAGAGAAGACCAGGGCCTGTTTTACAGATGGTTCTCTATGACATGCAGGCACCACCTGAAAATGGACAGCTGTAGCTCTATGGTTCCTTTCTGGGACATTCCTGGAGGACAGTGGTGAAGAGAAATCTTCCCAGAGGGCAGAACGGCAAGCACTGCACCTTGTTTTGCACTTTGCCTGGAAGGAAGAATGGCCAGACATATGATTATATACTGATCAATGAGCTGTAGCCAATGGTTTGGCTGAATGTTGAGGCACTTGGAAGGAGCATGATTGAAAAATTGGTAACAAAGAAATTTGGGGAAGAGGTATGTGAATGAACCTCTATGAATAGTCAAAAATTGTGAAGATATTTGTGTCTCACGTGAATGGTCACTAACGGGTGACCTCAGCAGAGGAGGATTTTAGTAATCAAATGGATAAGATAACTCATTCCATAGACAGCACTCAACTTCTTTCTTCAGTCACTTCTGTTATTGCTCAGCGGGCTTGTGAGCAAAGTGGCATGGTAGAGGTTATGCATGGGCTTAGCAACATGAAGTTCGACTCAATAAGACTGATCTGGCCCTGGCCACTGCTGATTGCCCAATCTGCTAGCAGCAAAGGCCAACACTGAGACACAGATATGGCACCATTCATTCTTCTGGGTGATCAACCAGCTACCTGGTGGCAGGTTGATTACATTGGACCACTTCCATCATGGAAGGGGCAGCAGTTTATCTTACTGAATAAACATTTCCTCTGGATATAGATATGCCTTTCCCACATGTAATCCTTTTGCCAAGAGGTGCTTACAAAAGGCAAAGGAAATACAGAATGGATACTAGAAGAAGGTAGTTATTAAATACCAGCTGCAACCATGTGGCTAATTAAAGAAAGGAGGATGGTAATTTTATGAGTATTTCCTCCTTATTTTGTTAAGAATAAATTTGTGCATATACACACCTGTATTAAGCAGATATCTTTGTTTTATTACCTTTATTATTTGTTATTATGTAACAAAAATTTATTGATTTCAAATTAGCATTTAAGTATTGTTAATTTTGGCCGGGCGTGGTGGCTCATGCCTGTAATCCCAGCACTTTGGGAGGCCAAGGCGGGCAAATCATGAGGTCAGGAGATCGAGACCATCCTGGCTAACATGGTGAAACCCCGTCTCTACTAAAAATACAAAAAAAATTAGCCAGGCATGGTGGCAGGCGCCTGTAGTCCCAGCTACTTGGGAGGCTGAGGCAGGAGAATGGCATGAACCCGGGAGGCAGAGCTTGCAGTGAACTGAGATGTGCTACTGCACTCCAGCCTGGGCAACAGAGCGAGACTCCATCTCAAAAAAAAAAAATATTGTTAATTTTATGTAATCATATTTAGGTTAGTGTATTTTTAGTTGTATGAAGGATACTTTTATTATCTTAGCAGAATTATGACCTTATTATTGTCTTTAGTTGGATATTAAGTATGATTTAAGAGGATGTGTACAGGTGCCAAGCTGTCAAGGGACAGACTTGTAATAGTTAATATTAGATATTGACTTGACTGGACTGACGGATGCCTCGATGGCTTGTGAAGCACTGTTTCTGAATGTGTCTGTGAAGGTGTTGCCAGAGGAAACTGGCATTTGAGTCGGAATTCTGGGAGAGGAGGACCCACCCTCAATATTGGTGGGCACCATCCAATGGGCTACCAGTGTGTTAGAACAAAGCAGAAGGAAAAAGGAGGTATAAGCTCACTTGCTGAGCCTTCTGGCTCTCTCTGTCTTTTCATGCCAAATGTTTTCTTGCTCTCCTCCTTCTCATGTTATTTGGCCTTTGGACTCTGGGACTTTCACCAGGAGCCTCCTAGGTGCCCTCAGGCCTTTGGCTTCAGACTGAAGGCTGCACTGTTGGTTTCCCTAATTTGTGGGCTTTTGGACTTGGACTGCACCATGCTACTGGCTTCCGCTTTTCCCAGCTTGCAAACAGCCTGTTGTGAGATTTCACCTTGTAATCGTGTAAGCCAGTTCTCCCTAATAAGCTCCCTTTTATATATATGTATATCCTATTGGTTCTTTCCCTCTGGAGAACCCTGACTAATGCAAACCACACATAGCTGGTGTTTAAGAACTGCAGTAGCTTAAAACAGCAGAATTATATATGCAGACACTGTAGAAAATTTTAGTAGGAAGAACAGAGAATGGTGACTTAGATTAGAATTAGGACTAGATTTAGATAACTAATTAAATCTGATTAAAATGATTAAAACTGATTAAATGATTAGAGTTAGGTAACTAAAATACCCAGCAAATATACCTTCCCAGAAGTCTCAACTTATAGTGGAAATTACTTTGATCAGATATACAATTAAACTACATGCAAGCACTTGCCGGGAAGGGGGAAGAAGGGATATAAGCTACTGTGGAGTGCCCAGAGATGGTTAAATTCAAGAACATTAGTAAAATGCACTTTCTAAAAGTGAGAGGATAGTTTTAGAGGCTGGAAATTGGTAGGAGCTAGTAAAGCAAAGATATAGTTAAGGCCTCATGAGATAAGTCATTTGGAAGGAGGTTAGGTTTCTATAGGTGTAAGAGGTGTGGCCAGGTAGAGGTACACTGTGTGTGTGAATGTATACACACACATATGTGTGTATATGTCTATATCTATATATCTGTATGCATCAGAGTAGCCACCATGGAGGGAGATTTTTAGTTAAAAAAGCTAGAAAGGAACTTTGGACCACTTTTCAGAAGAGGATAACATACATGAAAGTGACTCTTCCGCCTCTACTAAAAAAAAATACAAAAAAATTAGCCGGGTATGGTGGCACATGCTTGTAATCCCAGCTACTGGGGAGGCTGAGGCAGGAAAATCGCTTGAACCCCGGAGGCCGAGGTTGCGTGAGCCAAGATGGCGCCACTGCACTCCAGCCTGGGCAACAAGAACAAAACTTCGCCTTGGGCGGGGGGAAAGCAGAAACAAAGAAAGTACAAAGCATATGGCAGAAGCGGAAGAAAATTTAACCAAAAATTTCATGATGAAATTAAAACCAACAAACTTAATGAAGAGAGCCCATAAAACACACAGAAGAATTCAAAGAGACAGCCAAACAACAAGTGAGTGTGCTGCACATAGGAAATAGCAAATCTTATAAATGAGCACTAGATTAGGAGGCACACAGAGCAAATAGATACCAGACAAAGCACAATAAGAGGCAGAGAGGATAGAAATGAGAAAAAGAAAGAAAATAAGGCAAAATTAAGGAGATGCTTCAAAATCATTTAAAATGCTAGAGGACTCCAGCATAGAAAATGTACTGTAATCACAGTTGGAATCACTATAAAATCAAATCAAAGATACAGCCACCTTGTTTTGTCCTTGGTCAGGTTTTTGGAATCTGTTTGAAGCAAAATCTGCCCATTAAAAAGAAAATATAATCTGAGCTTTAACAAGCATATACGGTTTTTAAACCTACACTAACAACATAATTTATACAAGTTCCGTCACCCACAATTAACTCATGACCCCTTGGTGTCAACGTCCTCCCCAATTCCTGGTTTCTGGCAAACACTCATCTATTTTTAATCCCTATAAATTTGCCTGTTTCAGAGGTCATATAAATAGAACTTTATAGCATGTGGTTTTTAGAATCTGGATTCTTTCACTTAGCATAATGCTTTGAAATTCGTCTATGCTGGATGCAAGTATTTGTAGTTCATTTTTTGTTGTTGTTGCTAATTAGAGCTCCATTGTAAGGCTGTATCACTGTTTATCAACTCACTAGATGAAGAATATTTGGATTATTTCCTGTTTTAATTATGTACAAAATCTCTATTATCGTTAGTATACCTGTTTTTCTGTTAACATAAGTTTTCATTTTTCTTCAAGAAATAGGTATTTCTTAAGTGAGATGGGTGATTACATTTAACCTAGCAAAAGAGAAAAAAACTGATAGCCAGGATATATAAAGAACCCCACAAATTAGTGTAAGTAAACAAGCCAGAAGTTTAATTAGGCAAATAATATGACTAGACTTTTCAGCAAAGAATGTATGTGTGTGTGTATATGTATACATACATATATAATAAACACACATATGGGTGCTCATTAGGAGGCTGAGGCAGGAGAATGGCATGAACCCAGGAGGCAGAGCTTACAGTGAGCCAAGATCGCGCCACTGCACTCCAACCTGGGCGACAGAGCAAGACTCTGTCTCAAAAAAAAAAAAAAAAAAGTGTGTGTGTGTATATATATATAATTTAAAAGACTGAGAATATTAAATGCTTATAAGGATGTAAGCAACCTGAACTCCCATCAACTGATGTTTGAAATGCAAAATGGCACAGTCCCTTCAGAAAACAGTTTGTCAGTTTCTTCTAAAATTAAACATACACTTATTATATACTTTTTGTGATTCAGTTGGTTGCACAACCATATAATTTAGAAATTTAAAGAAGGCATCATTTATTATATAACTAAATACAATAAAATTATGAGAAATAAATCTGGCAAAATTGCAAAATCTACATTGATATGATAAATACATAAAGACTTATGCAATATTTATGGTTAGAAACTCTTATAAAGTTGTGAATTTCTCCCAAGTTGATCTGTAGTTTCTGTGGAATTGTTACTAGCATACCTAAATAAGTTTTCTAGGCCCTAGAATCTGAAATTGAAATTTGACTCAAGATAAGCTAAAATGCATCTGAGGAAGCACAACAGTTTGGAGGTATTGCCCTATTACAGATCGAGACTCACTAAAACATTGTAGAATTGCAAATAATGTGGAATCACACAGAGAAGACAGATCTATTAATTTAGCAGAATAGAGAACCAATCAAACATATATTTACACTTATCTAAATTTTTTTATGGCAAATATTGTATTACAGTTCAGTAGGCAAAGAGTTGAATATTCCTGAAAATAATGCTGGTATAATTAGGTGACCATTAAGAAGATCTTGCCTGAAAACTAAACAAAAACAAATCTGTTTAGACTGGTTAAAAAATTAAAATTGGCCAGATGTGGTGGCTCATGCTTGTAATCCCAGCACTTTGGAAGGCTGAGGCAGGCGGATCACCTGAGATCATGAGTTCAAGATCACCCAGGCCAACATGGTGAAACCGCATCTCTACTAAAAATACAAAAAATTAGCCAGGCGTGGTGGTGGGTGCCTGTAATCCTAGCTACGCAGGAGGCTGAGGCAGGAGAATTGCTTGAAGCTGGGAGGCTGGGAGGCAGAGGTTGCAGTGAGCCGAGATCGCGCCATTGCACTCCAGCCTGGGTAACAAGAGTGAAATTCTGTCTCAAAATAAATAAATAAATAAATAAAGTAAAATAAAATTAAAATTAAAAGTCAAAAAAATAAAGCTCTTAATAGAGTACAAGGGACAATAAACTTATTAACTGCAGGTTGGAACAATTATTCAAGTAAGAAAATATATAATCTATAAATTAAATGACTTAAAAATTTATCTACTTTGATATCAGTAAGTTCTGCTCATCAGAGACCACCTAAAGAATGATACAAGGCAAAACACAATTTATAAAAAATGTTAAGATATAAACAGAGTAAATTCATAAATATCTCCTATGAGTCAATGAAAATAAAAAAAGGAATTATATGAAAAAAGGATTTATATATAGTGCCTATTGAAAAGAAAATAAATTGTGATATTTTAACAAAATGAAATTCTGTATACAACATTAAGAGAAAATGAACTATAGTAACATAAATCAACAGATATTTTCAAGAACACAATTTTGAAAAGAGAACATGTTCAAGGACTTCATACACTATATAGAGCTCAAAAAATAAGAAAATATGAAAAATCTGTTTTTTGAGAATATATGCACATATAATAGAATTAAAACTGTAAAAAATAAGGCACAGGCTAATCATATCAACCTGATTAGTAGTTACTTCATGAGTTTTGGAGAGTTGGAAGGTGAAACAATTAGGAAAAAGACATGTAGATTAACACTATCGGTGATATTGAGAGAAGAGGAAGGAAGAAACCAGTCAGGCAGGCAGTTAGGGTGGCTCCTTGGCAAAAGTCCTTCCAACCAAGAACAGCCTGAAAATCAAGCTGCAGGCCTCAGATAAGAAAGAGCGCGTGTCCTTGAACTGAAAGGCCTATTTTGTGAGCCCAGATGAACAAATTCCACTTCTCTTTTGGACACATTTCTCTCTCTTTGGTTCATCTTTGTCTTGCTTCCTCCATATTGGTCCTTACCTTTCACTCATTTTATATATGTCTGTCTCCTGTGATTGTGGGCCAAGTCTTTATTTGCATAAAGCGTAATGTCCCATCAGCCCCTGATTGGTCCCGGGCCAAGACCCTGGGCCACGCCTTCACTTCAGCTCCTGACTATTCCTGGGCCAAGGTCCCAGGTCAAGCCTTCACCTCTGCCTCCAATTGATTCTTTTCACTATCATGTCTTCTGAGAGCAGGCAGACCAGTCAGCACACTCTTCCCCTGTCCCACTCTGTAAAAACCCCTGAACTTAGCCCTGCAACTGGCAAGCCACTTTTTGCTGAGAGCATTTCTGTCACTTAATAAATTTGACTCTGCCTGACTCACTCTCTGGTGTCTGCCTGCCTTATTCTTCTTGGTCTTGGGACAAGAACCTGGAGTTTGCCAGTTGTGAGTGTAACCAAAATCAGGAGTGAAAAAGTTGCAGCAACATCCATTAATTTCAGTTGTTGGTGTTTCCCAGGTTACTTCCAATATGTTCTTTTTCTTATTATACTTAACATTTATATAATTATGTAAAGTGATTAAATGAAATATGCTTTGGCTTCATATCATCCTTAGTGAAAATATCAAGGTACAATACACACAAAGGGCATAATTTATTTTTAATACTAGTAGAAGATTACTCAAAAATTTATATTTCAGATAATCTTTTAATAATGCCAAATGTTGTATCTCATTGCTACTTTTGATATTTCAATTTAGATTGCCATTATTTTTATACCAAAATATGGTTGAGAAGAACACTTTAAAGAGGAGCAATACAACTGTATTAATTTTTTTGCTTCTTTTTATCAGTATCATCGTTACATTGAGGCCTCAGTTTCTAAACAAGAATCATTGAAAACTACTCATCTATTATATAAGGCCAAATTTCAGTATTGTAGACAATGGAACCTACAGTCAATTGAAGCAGCCTTAGTGAGAGAAAAGAAGCATGATAAATTTCCACTGCAATTGTCTATCTTGTAGATCTCTCACTTTACTGTTATTTCATTTCAAATGTTAGTATGGCTGTGGATTCACCTGCTACTATCAATTAATACATTACTCATTTATAAAGTTATTGCCTTTCTTATTCCCTAGATAAAAAGATAACTATAAATAAGATTTTTAACAATTTATTTTTAATCCTCAACAAATCATCTTGAGCACTCTACTCTGGAGACTGTTGATACAGCAGGTTGAACTCTTTCATTTATCAGAATATTTTTACAATTTTATTTTTATTCAGCCTTCCTCTCTGCCTTCTTTTCATGTTTAAGAACTGAGGGTAAATATCAACTCGGTAGATGAACTTGTGTGACGACACTAAGTCTGGGTCTTCCAGTTTTGCTGTGATTTTCATAACACCTTGTTTACTTGTCATCACATTTCAAAATCCCAAATTATTCATTTTTTAAATTTTTACCCATACTTTGTCTTTCTAATTAGATTACATAATATGTGAAGACTAAAACCATGTTTAGTTTATCAACTTTTGTGTCCATAGGACGTAGGTCAATGCTTGCCACATGGAAAACATTTATTACCTATTTATTGGACATAAATAATTGAACAAAAACCTTATTCCCACTGGGAGTACACTCAAATTTCTTAAATTAGCTAAATACTCAATGACATAATGGCTGGATTTTTAAAATGAAATTTGACCTTCCTTATGGTCTAAGTAAAATTTGTGATATAGATGAGAAATGACCCAATTTTCTTTAATTAGAGCTCGTCTATAAAATTATTTATGGGGCAATTGTATATGCAATGCCCTATAGTTATCTTTAACAAAAAGCATAACACACTTTATATTTTTCAAATAACCTTCTTTTTTTTTTCTATAAGAATGCTTTATTAGGCAAAACCACATACTATGAAAATACTTTAAAATGCAATGAGTTGTGAGGTAAAGACATGAAGAACAAGTGCATAGGGAGACATGGCTATCCCAGAACACACTGTAAATAAATAGAGAATCCCCATACTCCTACTATTTACCCAGTAACAGAAGGATCTAGGCTACCTCCTCCTCAGCACACTCCTCAAACTCTATCTCCTCCTCAAGTGTGGCATCCTGGTAGTACTCGTGGTACTCAGACACAAGGCTGTTCATGCTCTTCTTGGCCTCGGTGAACTCCATCTTATCCATGCCGTCACTCATATAGCAATGCAGGAAGGCCTTGCACCTGAACATGGCTATGAACTGCTGCGAGATATGCCTGAACAGCCACTGGATGGTCATGTTATTGCTGATGAAGGTATCAGACATTTTTAGCCCCTGGGGTGGGATGTCACAGACAGCTGTTTTCACATCGTTGGGGGCCAATGAGCAAAGTAGATACTGTTTTTGTTTTGAACATTGAGCATTTGCTCATCCACCTCCCATGTGTACATGTGGCCTCTGAAAATGGCAGGCACTGTTAGGGAGGAGGGTCATAAGCAGCTATCATATTCTTGACGTCAAACATCAGCTGAGTGAGCTCAGCCATGGTCAGGGTACTGCTGACTGCCCCGATGGTCAGTGGGGCAAAGCCGGGCATGAAAAAGTGCAGGTAGGGGAATGGGACGATGTTCATGGCCAACTTCTTCAGGTCAGCATTCAGCTGGCCTAGGAAGCGCAGGCAGGTGGTGAACCCATTTATGGTGGCAGATACCAGGTGGTTTAGGTCACTGTAGGTGGGTATGGGCAGCTTGAGGGTTCTGAAGCAGGTGTCATAGAAAGCTTCATTATCAATGCAAAATGTCTCATCTGCATTTGCCATGAGACTTAGAGAGTGGCATTGTGGGGCTCTAGCATGGTGTCTGACACCTTGGGTGAGAGCAGAATGCTGAGTGTGCTTATGATCCTATTTAAATGCTCTGAAAAACTATGATAAATTTACTTGTATAATCAGAATTCAGATAGAAAATTAAGACAGCTGTTTTGTTTTCAACAGAAAGAAAAGTAAAATAAATGAAAAAAGGGAAAAAGGCATTTTTAAACCACCTTTGAAATGTTCTTTGCTCTACATCGAAATTCTTGTTTTGAGATTACTTAATGACTGATATTTATTGTTTCTTTGGCTTTCATTAATATTGCTATTGTATGTGGGTAAACATTGTCTTGCTATCATATTAAAGAGTAGATAAAGATTACCAAGTATCTGCATTCTATAAACACAGATTTGTATACATAGTGCGTATATATGGAAGTGTAATTGCTTAGGGAACTTGTTAATTATAATTTATTTTTTATGAAGAATTAAGATAAATGTATTGTATCTGTGTTTACATCAAATACCTTGCTATATTTCATAACTGGCATTATTGATTTCAAAACCAAACAATTTTTTGGGGGGTAGAGCATCTCCTGTATATTGTAATATGTTTGGTAATAACACTGGGCCCTATCTGTCAGATGCCAGTAGCACTCTTACCCCAAAATGTGACAAGCCAAATTTTCACAGATATTGCCAAATGTGCACTGTGGGGCACAATTGTCTCTAGGTGACAATAGGGGTGTTAATCTATATCTATATTTGTATCTATCTCTGTGTATTCATCTATGTCTGTCTATATATCCATCCATTGGATAAAATTATAAATGTAGAAGCAGCTTACTTTCATTTATTTCTATTTTTAATTTGTCTATATTTCTTTACTGTGTTCTATTAATTGTCGGTAAGTGGAGGTCAGCAAAATGTAAAGTTAAATTCCTCATGTCACAAATTTGCTCAGGTTTACTCATCTAGGTACACACTAAAATAAGTTTTGAGCACTAACTCTGCATAAGCCACCATTATAAGTTACAAAGATACTTTAAATATTACTAAGAAGTAGTTGTTCCAGTCCAGGAGTTTTTAACATAGTGCAATTGTTGCTATCACTTGTCTTTCCAGCACCAGTCAAGGTGTATGTAGTCTAACAGAAAGATGAACATTTTAGACATATTTAGATCAATACATTTTAAACTTAGAATAAATGCCAGTACGTAGGGAAACTACCTGAGAAAATATAAAAATATAGCTTTACTTTTTCTGAATATTCGAATTAAAGAATTTAAAAGTTAGACTCCTTGAATATTATCCATGTTGCAATTGTGTTTGCATTGCCTCTGAAATGTGGATAGGCTATTCTACATACTGTAAGATCCACATGAGCAGAGACCACATCTGCAATGTAGTCTCAACATTTTAACTTCAAGATCTGAACCAGGCCTTAGACATAGAATATCCTCAAAATTTCTTGAATGATTGAATGCATGGATGAGTGAATGAATAAATTAAAACAATATTCAACTTAAAAGAAACTGAACTGAAAAAGAAAGGAATATTTCTACAGCTCTTAGAAAATATAGTTAAAGATATAATTTCCTGTGAAAATTATTGAAATTCAAACAATTTCAAATCCCCCCAAAAATGTTTTTTTATCTGAGAAAAGATTTTATAAAAAAAGAATTAATGCAAAACAATTGGCAATTTTCTGTAAGTTTTATACAGCTATTTGACTTATACATGAAAGGCTCATAAATGATTTTTTAGTGTACTGTGATATAGTGATTTTCACAAATGAAATAGTTATTATAAAATGTCAGAATTTTTACTAATTTTGTAGTTTTATTGTAATTGACGAATAATATTTCCCTCTTATTGTTTTACCCTTTTAAAAAATATAGTATTTTCATTTGCCAATTTTCATGGGGCTAAAAATACAAAATTCAGCTACTGTATCATTCGTAGTCATCAGCTCTATCATCCTCAAAACCAAATTTTATACCAAATGATTAAAAATTTATTGTTGAATAAATAAATTCCTTCCAAACAGAACTAAACTATGTTGAAATGAATTATTTCTTATGCTTCCTTGTTCCTGGAAAATTTACATTAAGTAGATTTTTACTTCTTCTTACTACCCAAATTCCTTCCATTCTTCTCAGCTTCTATTTCAGCATACTCAGTTTATTAACTTCAGCTTGAAATTAATATGTTAGATTGCTTAATTTGGGTATTTCTTGCTTTTTTTCCTTGTACTTGAGCATATTCATGGTTCTTAGCTCTTCCACTGGGAAACATCAATCTAAGGTCTTATTATTTGAACATTGCAATATCGGTGCAATATTCTGGTCACTTCAGAAGTCAGTTTAAAACTGACTTCACATTTCAATCATTATATTTCAGTATCTCTGCATTATATTGTTCACTTTAGAAGTCCGTTTACGACTTTTCCATTGAGAAAAATAAACTGTATTTTCAAGGAGTCAAATAGCCAAAAAGGTAAAACAGCTATAGCTGAAAAGTAATGGAGATAAATAGTCCTTTACATTTTATTCTGTGTAAAAGTGTTCATTCAATTAATTAGAAAAAAAATCAATATTTACAACATATCAGGATATAGATACAATTTAACTGATTTTATTCCAAATTACAAAGTCTAAAAATATTGTCATTGTTGCAATTTACCACTAATGAAATAACACATTTTTTACTTTTTTTTTTTCTATTTTCCCCTTTCCTCCTTTATTTTCTCTTTTTCTCTGAGTGTATTACCTCATGGGATCACATCCTATAGACATTTGCCACAAGAAAACACCCGTTGTAAAGGACTGCTTCCTCTTGTTGCCTGCAGTTCCAACACATGTTGAGTTTGTCTGCAGCGTTAAAGCACTTTGTTAAAAAACATTTAGGACTTTCTTGTGGGCTTCAATAATTTCTTATATAAAAGACTTACTATACTATACTTCAGAGAAATCAGAAAATGAAGCAAATTCATTTAAACCACTTAGCGAGAGTCAGGTTCCTCCCAGCCCTATCACTATGGCCTAAACCAATAGAAATTCATTTCTCACTCTCAAAATGTCTGATGCAATTCTTGTGCCCTTCCTTGATTTATAACTGGATAGTCTGGACCATTTGTGTCTTAAAGGTAGTGTACCACTAGGAAATAGACAGGGATGAGACATGCACATATTACTTCAACTTAGATGTAACTGGTCACAGTTAAGCCCATGGTTCCAAAACTTCTACAAAGATGACTGAAATACACAGCAATAGCATATCAAATATTTGGCTTGGACTGTCAATGCCATATAGGGTTACCAAATTATGAATAAAATTTATGTATTAGCAAATTTAAAATTGGTTTTAAACTGACAGTAAAGTAAAATAGCATTGTTTTAAAGAAAATATTGATCTCATTTGTATATGTGTTTGTGTATGTAATACAAGGATGCTACTATCATGATGTTTCTCAAAGTTCTTTGGGATCAAGTTTACTTTCAGCTTATTGCACACTTATCCTTATTACGTGACCAAAATCACCAAGATGGTAGAGAAAGGAACAAAGTAATAGAGAGAAAAGTATGAATGCCAACTAGATTTTAAGAAAGTTTATTCAAACTGTTATATGACATTTGCTTTTCATCCCACTGTTCACTGTCTTGTCACATGACCAAATCAAGAAGCAAAAGGGTTTTGCAAACATTGTTAGCTATAATTTCTATAATTATGTAGAGGTAGAAATAGAAACATAGGAAAAAAGCAATCTCCATCACTATTAATCATAAAGTAGTAGAAAATGCAGGATCAAATTTTAAGAGGCAGGAAAATCAAGATATAAAGTTTTAATTTCTGAAAAGTATGAAACTTATTATAAGATATTCATTAACAAAAAGAATTTTCATATACTATGCAAACAACTAAAGATGTTTATTCCTTGTATTTTCTTCTGTGAATGGACCTATGTTTTTCTTTGAGTGAGCTGATAAGTGGTATACATACTTAGAATTCATTAATTATTTTCTTTTAATCTTGAAATTATCAATTTCATCTATGTTTGTATTTCATTTTACTTCTGCATTTTATTTTCTGTACTTACTCTTTAAAATAGGGAAATACTTATATAATGGCAATCTTTCCTTTCATATGTTTGTATAAATCTGTTTTTTGAAAATAGTACTGCTTTTAAAATAACATTACAATTCAAAACCATTTGAATGTCAAGTTCTTCTTTTAAATAATGAATGAAAATATTTTTAGTTGTTGTTAAAAGGTTACATTTCTGTAAGAGAATAAATAATGTTGATTAGCAGTCCTTTGTTTTACAAACATATGACAGATTGATTACAGAAAATTCACGTAAAAACCTGCTATTTTTGTTATTATAGTTGAAATTATGACAGAAATCCTATTTTGTTGCTTTATTTTCAAAGGACAATAAGTCCAGAAAGTCATAAAATTTGTCAAAGTTGTAAAGTGACATGTGAATGTAGAAATTCTCTTGCCATTACCTAGCACTTATCTGAACCAAGAAAAGATTTAAGCACAAAAACAATAGAGAAAACATAAATGATGATGATGGTAGTAAATACATGGAGCATTTAATTTCCTTTAGGCACTGTGCTAAGCATGTAAAATATATCAATTATTTTAACACATTGCATATGGTGGGGAAATTAAGACTTCTGTTTATGTATGTTATATTAAAGCATATATAAGTAATTTTTTCAAATCCCACAGCTAATAATCAAGAAAAAAAATGAATACGTTTGAAGACCAGCTTAGAAAATATGGTGAGATCCCATCTCTATGAAAAATTAAAAAAATAGCCAGCTACTAAGCAGGGCGGGGCAGGAAGATCACTTGAGCCCAGGAGTTCGAGCCAGCAGTGAGAAATGATTGCACCACTGCACTTCAGTCTAGGCAACAAAGCCAGACCCCCATCTCTAACGTGTATGTCTGAATAAGTTTCAGAACACAATGATACTATCTAAGAGACAATAAAAGACCAGAATATGAAATGCACATAAGTTGGGAAAATGGTTCAAAATGTGTACAGCAAAACAAGTGTTTGAGTGTTTGTGCTTGTATGCACATATGGTAAAACTTTTAATTTATTATTATTATTACTATTATTGTTTTCTGAGACAGAGTCTTGCTCTGTCACCCAGAGCTGGAGTGCAATGGTGCGATCTTAACTCCCTGCAACCTTCGTCTCCTGGGTTCAAGCAATTCTCCTACTTTAACCTCCCAAGTACCTGGGATTACAGGCACGTGCCACCATGCCTGGCTAATTTTTGTATTTTTAGTAGAGACGGGGTTTCACCATGTTGGCCAGGCTGGTCTCAAGAAACTTTTATTTTAATATTCAAAAATATCATTAAGAATATAAAAAACAATAATTACTTTGAAAAAAAAAAGAATTGTATGACAAAAAGAGTGTGATATAACAGTTTTAACAAAAAGGTGAAGTTTACCAAATATGTGAAAAGTTTAATTCTCAGAGAAATAAAAAGAGTAAAAATAAGTGAAATTTAAAAATGTTATTGTTAATAAAAAAGTAAATAAAAATAAGATCTTAAAATGTTAAGACAGTAAAATAAAAATAAATAATAGTAATAGATATGATCAGAGACTGGCAACTTCACATACTGCTGGAAGTAAACTGGCTGACAAATCTAGCGACTACATACACCTTTGATTATTAATTTTGTATTCTAGGAATTTAATGTATATAATAACTAAACAGAAACAAAAAGATAAATAATTTTAATTAGCATGTTAATTATAATAATTATATATAATCTTTTACTTATTCAAAAACACACTAATAAAATTAAGCTTTATTTAAACAATTGATATATAGTATTTCACTTTACCTTTAATAATATCTAAAAATGTTCTAAATCACAAGTGTTCTAAACCACATATTAATATAAAAAGATAATCTTTCAGTTAAGATATCAAAATAAGCCATGTGATTCACACACCACTGGCTAAGTCATAAATAACTAAATGATAGCTAGACATGGAGATAGACATAGATATAGTTAGATAAATAGATATCTAAAGGTTTCTTTTCTTTAAATATGAATCAAGTCCGTTGACACTGAATATGTGCTATGGTTTATCCTCCTACCAGATGAATCACAAAAAACACATAATACAAATATATGTCCAGAAGAAAAGAAGGCTGCATATGCAAGTAAAAACCATACCTTCCAAGAAAAATAGAGTTCCTAGAAAATAATTTAAGAAGACCCACACTATTAGTAATTGTCCCTTGCATTCAACGATTGAAACATTGTTAATATTACTTATTACAATTTTTTAAATAAGTTATATATTTCCATAAATATTTCCATTGTCTATCTCTATATCCTGCAATTGACTGTATAAAATATATACACATTTTATGTATAGTTATGTGGGAATGTATACGTACATGTACATGCATATGCTCTAGTTTGACTTTCTTTTTATCCCAATAGTGCAACCCTCATCAAGCGTGCTTGATATTCTTTTCAAATAATTCTTTTTTTTTTAACTTAAATATATCATGGCTCCTCATATGTTTCAGTATGTCTTTTGTCTTTATTCATGAAAACCTATGATTTGTAGCCAGCTTCACTAACGAACACCTATATCTGGTTCTCCTTTTCTTCCTATGCAAAAGGGAAACTTCTCAGCCCTATTACAGTTAGATAGAGCTAATTCATTTTTCTCTGGACAAGGAAATGTATTGGAAGTGCTGCATGTCTTTCGGAGGGTAAAACTATAAAACTCCCTGTGAATAGTCCAGTTCCTTTCTTCTCCATCTTTTATAAGTATGGAGACCATATGTGATGGCTGAACTATTATCAACATAACATGCACGGTATGTAATGCTATGGGACTATTTTCTTTGCCAACTGTCCTAGAATTGCAGTCATGTTTAATTATTTTTAAACACTCACATTAATGGAAAGTCAAGTTCTGTCAAAATTATCTTACCAATATTCCTTACGTTTCCCCTCCTTTTCTCTTCCAGAGGTACTGATCAGATTATTGAAATTATTACTCGCTTTCCAGTAGACTCCTCACTATTCAATTCTTGCAATATATGACTGTGAAAATAAAATTTCTAGACATTGATGTTGAGGTATTTGTCTCATGCTAAAAAACATTTTTATGGCTTCCCGTTGATTATAATATACAACTCAAATTCCCAAGTATTCATGACCATCTCTTCATGGCCCCAGTCTACATTTCTAATCTTATAATAACTCACTCCCCACAAGCCCAGCTACTATAATCTTTATTTTAACTACACAAGAACTGCTTTATATTCTATGGAATTGCTGTGCACTAATACAATTTCAAGCCTTGCTATTTTCTTACCCAGTATGCTCCTGCTTCTTTGATTTACCAGTTATAACTCTCACAGTCACTCATATGTCACTTTCTCTGTTAAGTTTTCAAGGCTCCAACACCCATTCCAAAAATTAATTTACATAAATTTCCAGCAGTCCACAAATTTAGGAGATGTACATGGTCAAAAGGATAATAAAGCACAGAATTTCATTTTTAGTTTATTTTGAAAGATAAAATGAAGTTCCAAATTATTTTTAATAATGTGATGCAATAATTATTAGAACAAACATAATTTCATGTACAAATTCAATGTGTAAAAAGATACAGAGTGAACAAATTGCAACAAAATGAAAGCTATGCCTGGGCCCTTAGTAGAAGGATAAAATAATTTGACTTGTGTTTATAGCATAGAGGATGTTTTATCATAATCTCCAGCATTTTATCACAAAAATAAGTGAAACAAGACTTGTGTTTATAGCATAGAGGATGTTTTATCATAATCTCCAGCATTTTATCACAAAAATAAGTGAAACATTGAAAAATTTAAACTACAATTATTCATTCACTTTTAGGAAAATATTGTCAGATAATACTCCATATAATATAAACAACTGTGAATGAGGGTAATAAATCTTCATCCTTGTAAGGAATTCTCACGATATTAAAAGCTGATAGATTAAAATAATATAAATATTTCACTTGTCTTTAAAAATCATTTCAGATCCTGTGATCAAGATATGGGATGTGGCATACAATATAAAATAATAATGCTATGCGGATGAACAAAATTTGGTGTAATTCCTAGTTTGGCAGCTGTTTCTTTTGGTCTCTCTGATCTTATTTTTGTTTAAATCTGACTATCATGAGGTAACCAGTAACTATACCTATCTGTTGTTTTTGTTTTATAAAGCACCACATTTCATTTCTATAACGCAGCAGCGAGTCTAGCTAGCTACTTCAAGTATCTCTGGTTTTACAATTTTTTTTTTTTTTTTTTTTTTACTTCAGAAGGCTTCTTTGGTGCTATTCCATCTCAGAAGTCCTTGCAATCTTTATAATGTTTTCAAGGAAGAAACAAACAAACAAACTCAAAAAACGTTGAATACATTTAAGAAAAATGCTTATTCTTAAAAGAATGCAGACTTTTGAATTTGGTTTGTCTTTAAAAATAAGATGAGTTCTTTTTGATATAATAACCTGACTACAAAATTGAATGTAGGTTTATATTGTTGTAAAAAATATAACTTAAAATGCCTTGTCACTTCTAAGATAATGAAAGGAAAGTTCATGGAAAAGTTTTCTAAAATAAAAAAATCTTTAACAGTTTGCATTTCTCACAGGTACACTCAATGGCGCTCTCTCAAGTATTGCTTTGTCTTAATGTTTGTATACTGGTGAAAATCGTTCTTTTTAGAGGAACTTGTTTTGTCCCCATTGAGCAAGTTTGCCACAGTGAAATAGGTGCAGATAATTGTAATGTAGCACAAGAATCCCTGTCCAATTTGTGGATTTAAGATAATTACATAATTAATGCAGAATCTTAGCTTATTAAAATTTAAAAGATAGTGGGGAAGGTGAATAGAAATGCCAACATTTCAAAAGTTGCTCCCTATATTTATTTTTTTGTACCTTAACTTATATAAAAAAAAGTCCTTGGTTTACAATTAATTTCAAAAACAAACATCAATACATGAAAATGTATATTAACAAGAAAATATGCATGCTGTTCAATTAGTACATATAAAATGAGATACCAGAGAGAAGATATTATAACCTATTTGAATACTACACTGAGGTTTAATACCTCTATAAGTACTAAAGCTTATAAGTCATCCATAATTTATTTTCAACAAAGACATTTCTATGTAATTTCATTCCACTATTGCAAACCAGAAATGTTCGTTTCTACTAAGAAGGTAATGTCATTTATTATTTCTGTAAGTGAAAGAGTATGCTTGATGTCATCTAGGAAATAGATAAGTAAAGGTAGTGCTTTCATGGCACGCTGATCCTGCATGTTCCCTTTTGAAATAACACCCTTCTTTCCTAAGTTTCAAAGTACTTGACATGATACTCAAAATTTGCAGTGTGGAACACCATTTTATTTTATTTTATTTTTTTGTTTTATTATTTTTTTGAGACGGAGTCTTGCTCTGTCACCCAGGCTGGAGTGCAGCGGCACGATCTCGGCTCACTGCAAGCTCCGCCTCCCAGGTTCACGCCATTCTCCTGTCTCAGCCTCCCTTGTAGCTGGGACTACAGGTGCCCGTCACCGCGCCCGGCTAATTTTTGTATTTTTGGTAGAGACGGGTTTTCACCATGTTAGCCAGGATGGTCTTGATCTCCTGACCTCATGCCGCCCGCCTCGGCCTCCCAAAGTGCTGGGATTACAGGCGTGAGCCACTGCGCCCTAACACCATTTTATTTTTTATTCTCATAACCTATAATCACTCTACATTGTACTTGATTCAAAAACAGTGTTGCAATTACGTTATTCAGGTAAGCCAAAATATATTGAACATCTACTATGCTTGCCAGTCGTGTGGATCAAAATAATATATTGTTATCCATTAGAGAGACGTAATTTAACAGGGAGACTGACATCTACTCAAATTATAACTATAAAATTGTATATGTTATAATAAAAATATATTAAAACGGTATAAATGTGAAAAAAAAAAAAAACCTTAAACTTCCTGTGGGAGTTTATGTCAGACTTTACAAAAGAAATGGGTTTTGAGTTGCGTATTGAAGTGGAAATTCATGAAGAGCACGAACAGCTGCTTTATCAAGTTGGAATCCCTATGAAGGAGAGATGCTTATACAATGGCTTGACCTTATCAAAGAAATTTCCTTACTGCTGTAATATTAATTGCATTAAGTGGCACATTTTTAAAGAATAGACTGAAAGGGCAGGGAGCTAACTGCAAGGCCAAACCTCCTAGCCCCCTCCTCTTCCATAAATTAAAAAAAAAAAAAAAAAATTAGTCTGGATAGGTAAACTAAAACAAACATACCTATTAATCATTCAATTAAACTTTGTGGTTTGTGAACACTGTTACATTTGACTTCTACTACTCTTATCCTGGCCAAACTGCCCCTGTAACATATAAAGTTTGTTTCTATCTCAATAATTTGCATTCATACTCTCTGTACCTGTTCTGTTCTTACATCTGATAGTCATGTGTCTGGCTCTTAATCACCATTAAGGTTTCTCTTGCCAAATATCTTCTGTAGTTTTCCACAGACAAGCATACACTATTGTATTCATGGTTTGTGTTTTCTTAAGAGTCTCTTACCAACAAATCAATTTTATTCATTTGTGAAATTTTGTATTGTCCACATCTTTGTCCTAAGTGTAGGGAGAAGCATATGCTTAGCGTCAGTAGGTGATTAGTTTACATCATTGTCATGTATATTAGACAGTCAGAAGTTTCTGTTGATGACATCTTCGACAGAATAAATCAATTTTTTCAATTAAATTTTTAAGGTTCATGTAAAGATAAGTATATTGTTCCTTAACCTAATGAGAATAAATTTAAAATAAAAAATATTTTACTTTTAATCTTTTAAAATTACTTTTCAATTCCTAAAGCAATATACTCGAGTTAATGACTTACTGCTACTAAAATTAATAATAGAATATATTACTATTTAAATGATAGTGATGTAAAATGGATATTAATAAAATGTTTTAACATATTGTAAAAGCATTTTAATTCATTTTCAATGCCAATCAGAAATATAATTCTAACAAGCTTTATGTTTCCAAGAAGCACATCATAAATTTTAATATCATTATGTATGAGTAGTCAAGTCTGATATCATTTCACACATAAATAATTATAATCAGGAAATCAAAATTAAGAACAAAAATATATTCTCTTCCTTATGCCATTTTAAAGAATAAAATCAAGGAAAATATCATTTATTCCACATATGACCTTTCCTTCATTTATGAATATATATATTGCTTAAAAAGATATTAGGATTATTTACTATTATTTAAGATTTTTGTAAATTATCCTCTGGAATACATATTTACAAAAATTATGCTAAACATATTTTCCTGTAAAATCAGTGATTTTTTTTAATGATAAAAATATTAGAGGCTATATTTTCCTCCAGAGTGTTAGACTTAGCTGGTTAAATAAATACAATATTTGTATATCAACATGTCATATAAAAGTGTGAGAATAAATTTTAACAAGTATGCTTTGGAATATAAGAAAGTTTGTGAATTTAAAAATCTGTAAGGTTAACTTAACCAGGATCTGTGAAACACCGCAAATTAAAATCAGAAAAGAACCAGCTGAATGTGATGGTAATGATAAATAAATCCCATAGACTCAACATATTCCTGAAAACTAGGCTTTTTATAGTAGGCAATTTTACAATACATTTTTTTTTTCTATCTGAAAGCAATGTAGGATTTGAGTGGGTCTCTTCCAAAAATCAGAATTCAAAATACTCTGATCAGCTCAACACTGTCCAGCTCATTCTCTCTGATCATAAGCGGGAAATTTATAACTGAAAGGTGAATTTTTTCTTATAGAATCCATCTGTTTTATCTATCACGTACTAAACAAAGAGTAGGCAATTATTCTCAACAAACCTGCTTTTCATTCTGCATATCTCATCATAGGGTTTTGAAGTCAAGATATCTAAATGTTGTGAAAGACCATGACATTATCTCATCCATTTCTTTGCCTTAAATCAATACTCATTTAAATCCATTCCAAGAAAAACAAAAACAGACATTGTCACATGTCTACTCACTGGCAATATCCCTTATTATTCCTTATCATGATTCATTTTTCCTGCTTTATGAACAAAATTCGTCACCCAAGTGTCTGATATTTTCTTCTATTTTTCCTAGTTAAGAAAATCCCTATTGTACTCCCCTTTGTAGAAACACTGTGAAAAGTAATGAACCACATCATTTATCTTGTTTTAATTTATCACCAAGGTTGTTCACACATATAACAACAACTATAGTCACCAAGATTTCACATCATGGGTCCAATGTGCTAGTTATAGAAACATTTATAAAAGAAATGAAAGATAATTAGAATAATAGTTAATGTTTACATAAGTAGCCTTGTAATAGAAATTTTTTCTCTTGCATTGATTCATTGGGCAATTTGATAATTGAATTAATAACCTTAGTAACATTGTTTCTCTATGCACTGGTCCTATTGTTTAGAAAAAAAATCTTAAATAAATTTTAAAATTAAAAATAGACAAATGAACAAAGTATGGCCTATCATTTTTTTCAAATATCAGAATAAAATGCTTAATGTATTATCACAATATAAGTTAATATTTTTCTTTATAAAGTGTATATAATTGTTTAATATTTACTAAACATCATTATTTATAACAGCATCAAACAAAAGGCATATCTTGGAGATATTGTGGGTTTGGTTCTAGACCACTGCAATTTATGTGGTTTGGCTCTGTGTCCCCACCCAAATTTCATCTCGATTTGTAGTCCCCATAATCCCCAATGATCAAGGAAGAGACCTGGTGGGAGGTGACAGGATCATGGGGGCAGCTTACCCCATGTTGTTCTCAGGATAGTTAGTTCTTATGAGATCTCATGGTTTTTTAAGTGTTTGATAATTCCTTCTTCAAATGCTCTCTCTCTTTCACCTGCTGCCATGTAAGATGTGCCTACTTCCATTTTTGTCATGATTGTAAGTTTCCTGAGGCCTCATCATGCATGCAGAACTGAGTAAATTAAGCCTCTTTTCTTTATAAATTACCCAATCTTGAGCAGTTCCTTATAGCAATGTGAGAATGAACAAATATAGTAAATTGGTACCAGTAGAGTGGTGTACTGCTAGATAGATAGCCTGAAAATGTGGGAGCGACTTTGGAACTGGGTAATGGGCAGAGATGAGAAATGTTTGGAGGGCTCAGAAGAAGAGAGGAAAATGTAGAAACTTTGGAACTATCTAGAGACTTGTTGAATGGTTTTGACCAAAATGCTGATAGTGATGTGGACAATAAAGTCCAGGCTGAGGTGGTTTCAGAGGAAGATGAGAAACTATTGGAAACTGGAGTAAATATTACTCTTGCTGTGTTTTAGCAAAGAGACTGGCAGCATATTGTCTCTGCCCTAGAGATCTGTAGAAGTTTGAACTTGAGAAGATAATTTAGGGTATCTGGTGGAAGAAATTTCTAAGCAGCAAAATGTTCAAGAGGTGTCAGAGTGTAAAAGTTTGGTAAATTTGCAACCTGAACACGTGGTAGAAAAGAAAAACCCATTTTCTGGGGAGAAATTCAAGCTGGCTATAGAAATTTGCTTAAGTAATGAGGAGTCAAATGTTATATTCACCAAGAAAATGGGGAAAATGTCTCCAGAGTATGTTAGAGGTCTTCAGAGTAGTACTGCCCATCACAAACCTGGAGGCCTGGAAGAAAAAAAAAATTGTTTCATAGGCCAGGCCTAGGACCTTGCTGCTGTGTGCAGCCTTGCATCCCAGCCAATCCAGATTCAGCCATAGCTATAAGGGCCCAAGATACAGCTTGGGCTGTTGCTTCAGATGGTGCAAGCCCCAAACCCTGGTGGCTTCCATGTGGTATTTGGTCTTCAGGTGCAGAGGAGTCAAGAATTGAGGTTTGGGAACCTTTGCCTTGATTTCAGGAGAGGTATACAAATACCTGGATGGCCAGGCAGAAGTCTGCTGCAGAGGTGGAGCCCTTAAGGAGAACCTCTGCTAGGGCAGTACAGAAGGGAAATGTGGGGTCAGAGTCCCCACATGGAGTCCCCTATGGAGCACTTCTTAGTGGAGATGGGAGAAGAGGGTCTCTGTCCTCCAGACCCCAGAATTGTAGATCCACAAACAGCTTACACCATACACTTGGAAAAGTTGCAGGAACTCAAAGTCAGCCTGTGAAGAAGGCAGCTGCAGTGGCTATACACTGCAAGGCCACAGAGCTAAAACTGCCCAAGGCTCTGGGAGCCCACCTCTTGCATCAGCGTGCCCTCAATGTAAGACAGTGAGTAAAAGGAGATCATTTTGAAGCTTTAAGATTTAATGGCTGCCATATTGGGTTTTGGACTTGCATAAGGTCTGTAACCCCTTTGTTTTGGCCAATTTCTCCCTTTTGGCATGTGTATTACTCCATTTTCACACCGCCGATAAAGACATACCTGAGACTGTGTAATTTATAAAGGAAAAGAGGTTTAATGGACTCCCAGTTCCACATGGCTGGGAAGGCCTCACAATCAAGACAGAAGGTAAAAGGTACATCTTAGGTGGTCAGGCAAGAGAGAATGTGAACCAAGTGAAAGGGTTTTCCTCTTACAAAGCCATGAAATCTCGTTAGGCCTATTCACTACCATGAGAACAGTGTGGGAAAATCCGCTTTCATGATTCAATTATCTCCCACTGGGTATCTCTCACAACATGTGGCAATTATGTGAGCTACAATTCAAGATAAGATTTTTGTGGGGGCACAGCCAGAAAATGTCAGAATGGAAGTTCTTACCTAATGCCCATACCCCCAATGTACCTTATAAGTACCTAACTTGCTTTTGATTTTACAGGCTCCTACACAGAAGAGACTTGCCTTATCTCAGATGAGACTTTTGACTTGGACTTTGGGTTAATGCTGGAATGAGTTAAGACTTTGTGGGACTGTTGAGAAGGCATGATTGGTTTTAAAATTTTAAAAAGATGTGAGATTTTAGAGGGGCCAGGAGCAGAATGATACAGTTTGGTTCTGTGTCCTCACCCAAATCTCACCTTAAATTTTAATCCCCACATGTTGAGGGAGGGACCTGGTGGGAGGTGATTGAATTACAGGAATAGTTTCCCCCATGTTGTTCTCATGATAGTGAGTGAGTTCTCAGGAGATCTAATGGTTTTATAAGTGTTTGATAGTTCCTTCTTCACATGCTCTCTCTTGCTGCCACCATGTAAGATGTGCCTGCTTCTGGTTGTGTCATGATTGTTAAGTTTCCTGAGGCTTCCCCAACCATGTGGAACTGTGAGTCAATTAAACCTCTTTTCTTTATAAATTACTCAGTCTCAGGCAGTTCTTTATAGCAGTGTCTCGATTCATTAATTTTTTTTTCAACAACTATTCAGTAAAATTCAGGTATAATATTAGGCATGGAAATATCAGACTTAATTTCTGCACTCCTAGAGATCACAGACCAGTTTACCAGTTACAAAATAAGTATTAGATGAGTGCAATGGAAGTGTAAAACAAAAATAAAATTCTAAGCCCCCCAACCAACTAAAAGGATCCCCCTTCTCATCCAAGGGGATTCCGAAGAAACCAGAAAAACTAGTTTAGACCATGATGAGAAGGGGTGTTTGGACATATCTCAGTATAGTCTCCTCCCTGTGGAATTCAGGTACAAGTGACCAGCATTAACATTACAAGAGAAATCTTAGGACTGACAAAACAGACTCCTTGTAACAATAGGAACCAAAGTCCAAACTGACTCTAGTATAGTATCAAATAGCAGACTCTGAAAGAAATTAAGCTATTTTACCCCAAAACATATTTATCTGACATATTTTTAAATGACCCTGCAAAACTGTCTCTTGTGGGGGAAATTTGCATAATATAGAGAATCCCCTTCCCTTTCCAGATATTTTTCAGGTCCTGAAGAAATTAGCTGACAATCTTGTACCTTTTAAAGATCTGAATAGAAAAGTTGCCATCTATTGGCTCTAAGGGCAGCCACCTATGAGACATTATCTATAAAATAAAAACCTTAGTCTCCACAACCCCTTATCTTAACCCACACACTCTTTTCTATTCATCTCAGATTTTAGATAATAACTCTTTCAACCAATTGGCAGTCAGAAAGTTTTTGAATCCATCTATGACTGTTAAGTTCCTGCTTTAAGTTGCCCTGCCTTTCCAGACCAAAGTATATCTTACATCTATTATTGACATTTTATGTCTCCCTAAAATGTAACCCAACCATCTGGTACACATGTTCTCAGGACCTCCTGATGAAATGGCCTCATTTGTCTGGGGTGATATCTGAGATTCATTGTCTCATGGCCACAGACATCTAGGACGTGGACACACAAGAGTGAGGTTAAGAGCAGAAGTTTAATAGGCACAAGAAAGAGAAGAGCTCTCTTGCTACAGAGAGGGGTCCTGGAGAATGGGTTGCTGTTTCTGCAATGACATGCAGGGGGTTTTATAGATGAGCTTGAGGAGCCGGTGTCTGATTTACATAGGGCACAAAAGATTGGTTGGACCAGGTGTGCCATTTGCATAGGGCCTGAAAAACCGGCTGACCCCACCTTAATCTTTTATTATGCAGATGGGTTCTCTGCCTGGCCGGTGCCATATTGCCCATTCCTTTACTGTACACCTGTTAACAAAAAAAGGGAAGATGGAGCCTCCATGTTAGACATGTCTGGCCCCCAAGTAGCCCTTTTCTATTGGCACTGCTGCTGGCATTCCCCTGTGCAAGCTACCACTTTGCGTATTTATGTTTGCAGCTCCATTTTTCAGGCTGCTCTTTGTTAGACAAAATAATTTCTTGAGCTGCTTTTTGTTAGAAGGGAAATTCTGCCGAGGATTCTTTTACCCTCAGTATCTGCCTAAATAATTTCTTTCTAACTCCTGTATCACTGTGGCTGTGTCACGGCTCATGGTCCTCACAGTTAGCTCTGAATAGATACACATATAACTTAGTCTAGAAAGGCCAAATCAAGCATTATATAAATTTAGAAAAAAATCTCTAACATAGAGGTATTTGTGGTGGACACTGTTAATAAAATACCCATGAGATCTGTGAAGGCAAGAGGAGAACTTTATTTTCTACAAGTATTCTGCATACTGGAAAGAGGCACTCTTTGGTGTAAAATGAAAGTGCACTTTGATATGGGGAGTAGAGAGTTAAAGATCATAAATGCAAAAACTGCAGGGCAGGTGAGGAGCCAAGGAAGTGATAACAGAGTCTTCATTGGATAACCTTTAAGCCCAAAATCATGAATCTCTATTAATTGGCTGATTTTTACGTAGTCCATCAGTTGGCACCAGGTTGCTTATTGGTGGTTGGCTGGGATATTACCAGCTGTATTACTTGCAGAAACTGTACTTTGACTTGGTTGCAGAAGAACAGGTTTTGCAACTCTTTCTAAGGACACAGGTAGCATGAGTTCTTTCTCACCATGTCATGGTCTCTTGGTTCTAATTTTACTTTCTAGTAACAGAAGATCCACTTTGTCTGTTACCTGGAATACAATTTGTCAATACCGAAGTAGATTAGGTGGCTCCTGAGTGAAGCAGAGGCATTAAATAATTTTTTACAAATTTTAATTATCATTATATTTGTATTATCTTCCACTCTGGAAGTAGTATAAAAGATGGACTGGGGTGAGGAAGGGTTAAGGAAAACTACTCAGAAGGCTAGAAGACCAATCAGAATGCCTTATGTTAATAATACTAGTGAGAGAGGATCTACAGCCACTTAATTTGAAATTGGAGTTAAAAAGATTAGTCAACTTTAAGAGACTGTGAGGTATAAAAATAAGAGAGATCATCATCAGTTACATGTGATAGTTAAGGAGAATTGAGGAGTCACACTTAACTATCAGGTTTTAGGCAAAAGAATGAATGTGTTGTTTCTATCTCCTCCTGGTGCCATGTAGGTCTTATGTTTTTTCATTTTAGTTTCAATTAAGATGTGTAATATTAAGTGGAACATCTTATAGGCAAACTGAAGGTCTGAAATTCAGAATAGGAGTGGACTGAAAACAAAGAATTAACAATCACCCATAGATGGTTGAAAGCAAAGGCATTCATTAATTATTCTGTGACAAAATGGAAAGGAAATGAAGAACAAAGAACCTCAGAAAGCATCAAATTTAAGAAATAAATGGAGAAAAAAATTCCAAAATAAAACAATATTGAGCACATAAAATGGGAAAAAGCACACATTCTTGAAGACACCAAAAAAAAAAAAAAAAAAAAGCTTTAAAAAGTAAAATTATGGCCTAGTGCGGTGGCTTACACAGCACTTTAGGAGGTCAAGGTGGGCAGATCATGAAATCAGGAGTTCAAGATCAGCCTGACCAACATGGTGAAACCCTGTCTCTATTAAAAGTACAAAAATTAGCTGGTGTGCATGGTGGCACTCACCTGTAATCCCAGCAGCTACTCAGGAGGCTGAAGCAGGAGAATTGCTTGAACCCAGAAGGCACAGGTTGCAGTGAGCCGAGATCATGCCACTGCACTCCAGCCTGGGGGACAGAGCAGGACTCCGTCTCAAAAAAAAAAAAAAAAAAAAAAAAAGGTAAAATTATAACGAGAAGGATGTAAATGACAGTATAAATTCATGCAACAAGGTAAAAAAAAAATAGTGAGAAACTAGTTTAGTATTTAGAAGACTATTTGTCATTTTGGAAAAAATTTCTTTGGAGTTATAGAGAACATTTTCTGTAGTCGACAAAGAAATAAATGGAAATAATAGAAATGGAAACAGGTACTTTGGGTTATTTTTGAAGAGGAAGTGTGTGAAAGCACTAGGAGAACACATAGTGTTATAAGAATTTGGAAGT
This sequence comes from Macaca nemestrina, assembly GCF_043159975.1. Taxonomy (NCBI): domain Eukaryota; kingdom Metazoa; phylum Chordata; class Mammalia; order Primates; family Cercopithecidae; genus Macaca; species Macaca nemestrina. The sequence goes on from NC_092131.1 coordinate 64,733,491, forward strand.
AGTATGAGTGTATATAATGACGTGTTTATATGGAGAGATGCCGAAGTTCAGCATTATGGCTTTCAATTTACTGTCAAATGATAGGCAGAGTAATCTTAATGGGATGCTTGGATTTTCAATCATTACAAAAAATGATGAAGTATGCTAAGGTGGAGCCACATAACATTTGCCTGGTAGCCTTACAAACTAAGCTGAGATTAAAAAAAAAAAAAAAATACAGGTAGGGGATTGATATTGATATGCAGGGCTCGGTTATTTTTTCAAAATTACTTAGCATCCTAAATGCACAATTTGAAAAATCAAAAAGCAGTAATTTAGTAGTGAAATTTTGTGTGGGTTATTTCAAAAGACTAAGTATGTGTGGCTTTATTTCTAGATTCTCAGTTAGATTTCAGTGGTGTATATGATATCTTTGGTCAGCACCACACTTTCTTGATATTGTTTCTTTGCAGGAAATTTTTATATTGAGAAGTGAGAGTCCTTGACTTAGTTCATGTTGTGCTGCTATAATAAAATATGACAGACTGGGAAATTTATAAAGAACAAACATTTATGTATTTCAGTTCTGGGAAGTTCAAAACCAAGACACCAGCAGTTTCATTTTCTGGTGAGGATTCTGTCCCTGCTTCCAAGATGGCACCTTGAATACTGCAGTCTCTGGAGGAGAGAAATGTTATATCCTCAAATGGCAGAAAGCAGAAGGTAAAAAACAAAACACAACAAAAACCTCCTCAGGTAAGCTCTTTTATAATGGCATCTAGTACCAGTCACAAGGGAGGAACTCCTATGGCCTAATTATCTCTTAATGACCTCACCTCTTAGTCACATTAGCGACACCTCCATACTTGGGGAGACACACTCAAAACATAGACGTTCAACTTTATTCTTTTCCTTTCCAATATTACTTTGGTGAGTCTAGGCTCCATTAAATTCCATATATTATTGGTATTAGCTTTTCCACCTCTGCAAAAGAAACCATTGGAACTTTATAGGTGGCATTGAACCTGTAGATTACTTTGGAGACCATTGCCATCTTGACAATGTTAAGACTTTTGGCCGGGCGCGGTGACTCACGCCTGTAATCCCAGAACTTTAGGAGGCCGAGGCGGGTGGATCATCTGAGGTAAGGAGTTCGAGACCAGCCTGACCAACATGGTGAAACCTCGTCTCTACTAATAAAGTACAAAATTAATCAGGCGTGGTGGCGCATGTGCGTAATCTCAGCTACTCCGGAGGCTGAGGCAGGATAATCGCTTGAACCCGCGAGGCGGAGGTTACAGTGAGCTGAGATCTCGCCATTGCACTCCAGCCTGGGCGACAGAGCGAAACTCCTCAAAAAATAAAAAATAAAAAATAAGACTTTTAATTTATGAACAGGGAATGCTTTTTCATTAATTTATTTAGGACTTCGTCCAGCAGTGCTTTGTAGTGTTCAGTATACAAGCCTTTCTCCTTCTTGGTTAAATTTATTCATGAATATTTTAACTTTTTGATACTATTATAAATGGAATAATCTCTTCTTGTGATGATTCATTGTTAGTGTATAGAAATGAAATTAGTTTTCACATATTCATCTTATATACTACAATTCTTCTCAATATGTAATTATTTATAACTTTTTATAAATATATATATTATTATTTAGGATTTTTTGAGAAGACAACGTCATACACTAATATAAATAGTTTTACTTTTTTCATTCAAACTAGGATGGCTTTACTGTTTTTCTGGCCTAATTACTTTGGGTAGTACTTACATTACAGTGTTGAATCGAAATGATATAGACACCCTTGTCTTGTTCTTAGGCAGAACATTTTCAATCTATCACTATGAGTATAATGTTAGTTGTAAGGTTTTAATAAATGCCCTTTGGCATGTTGAGAAAATCCCTGCTATTTCTACTTTGTTGGTGTTTTTGTCATGAAAAGGTCTGCCCTTTGCGTGTGTAGAATGGGTGCCAGAATGGGTGTGTAGTATTTTGTTTAAGATTTTCCCTCCATATTAATAAGTAGTATTGTTTTCTAGTTTAATTTTTTAGTGACTACTTTGACTGACAAAAGGGTAATAATGGTCTTGTAGAATAAATTAGGAAGTGTTTTCTTTTATATATTTATTGGAAGACATAGGAAAAAAATTGACATTAATTATTCTTTATATGTTTGTTAGAATTCATCAAAGTAGACATTGAGTCTTGTTTTTTTCTTTTTTGGGGAGGCTTTTAATTACTGATTCAATCTGTACATTTGTTATAGGTCTCTTCACTTTCCCTATTTTTTATTTCAGTTAGATTCAGTATATTTTCTGCTTTTAGGAATTTGTCTATTTCATTGTGTTATCTAATTTTAGGGTTAAAATTCGTTCATAGCATTCTATTATAAACCTTTCTATTTCTGTTAGGTCAGTAATAATGTCCTAACATTTATTTCTGATTTTAATAAATGGAGACATACCTATTTTCTAGTCAGTATAAATAAAATGGAGAAGTTACAAACCAAAATGTTAGTGATACTGGTTTTAACATTATTTGATGTAGTTACTTTGACCAGTGTTCTTTATTTCTTGACATAGCTTCAAATCACAATGTAATATCCTTTCATTTTATCCTGAAGAACTACTTTTAGAAGGTTTTTTTTTTTCAGTTCTATTAGCAATGAACAATCAGCTTTTGTTTATCTAAGAATGTGATAGTTTCTCTTTTATTTTCCAAGAATGGTTTTTGTCAGATATAGAATTCTTGATTGGCAGTATTGACTCATTAAAAATCAGGTGTTAGTCTTACTGAATATTTTTGTACATGACAAGTCATTTTCCTGTTGCTCTTTGTAATGTTCTGACTTTGTCTTTTGACAATTTGATTATAATATGTCTCAAATTGAATCTGAATTTATTTTGTTTGGAGCTTGTTGAACTTCTTGAAAATGTAGACTCATGTATTTTATCAAATTTCTTAGGTTTTTAACTTAAATATTCCTTAATTATTTTATCTCTCTCTTTTGACATTGCCATTCTTTGTGTTTTTACTGTTGATGGTATTTCATAGGTCTCAATGTCTTTTATTTATTTATTTATTTTTCCTTTTGGCTCCCTAGGCTAGATAATTTCATTTTACCTATTTTCAAGTTTGTGATGATTTTTTTTGCCTGCTTAACCCTACTGTTAATATTTTGGGTCTATTATTGTACTATTCAATTTTGTAACTTCCATAAATTTATTTTTATAATGTCTATCTTTGTCTGTTTATTCATTGTTGAAACATTATTTTCCACTTTCCCTGTAGTTCTTCAAACATGGCTTCCTTTAGTTCTTTGATTACATTTAAGAAAATTAGATTAAATTCTTTTATCTAGTGAGTCTCTAGTAATGTTTGTGTTTCCCAGGAACCATTTCTGTTAATTTATTTTTCATTTCATGAATTGGTCACATATTTTTATTACGCTGAATAGCAGCTATAACTATGCCACCCTATTCTGTATAGTGTTCAGGAGTTTCCATGGCCTACTAGTTAAATATAAACTGTTAACATTGCAAATAACATTTTCTATTATAGTCCCAGGTTACACACATTTTCTTAGCTATTACTATTAGTTGTGTTCAATGTCTCTTAAAAGTAATCTAATTTAGGCGACACATTATGGTAGAAGTTAAAACAATTGTCACAAGGGCCAAATGTAAATGGAGAAGATTGACTGCAAAGGGTCACAAGGGAATTATTGAAGTAATAAATTTTAGATCTTATTTGTGGCCATTACACTAGTGTATAATTGTGTCAAAATTCATAAAATTATATATAAAAAAGAAAATTTTTATAAATTACAAAATCATACTTTAATTTTATACATGTAAATTATACTTAATAAAACTCGCTTTAAAAGATCTTCAATAGGATGTGTAGCAACAATTTCTATCATGATAAAGAACCAAAATGTTATTCGTTACTTTGAAATGTTATTTATAAGTGAAATTAATGAATGATGATAAATATCGGCAATATTTTATCCACTGCTTTCGAAGGACTGATACAACTGAAGTAATTCAGGCTGTCTTGTAATCTTTACAGTCACTATGATATCCCTATTTTTTCTTTTAGTTTCAAGTGTACTCTATTAATATAGGACTTTATTGCACCATGAAAGTTGATTGAAAATAAAAAGTAATAAAATGTTACAGTTTACATAGATACCTTATCTATTAGGATGTTTCCAATTTCTTCATGGTATCTATTTATTATGAACGGTGTCAGTACTCTTGTATTTCACTTTTACCACATATCATACTGTTTTGTATGGTGTAATCATTTGGTAACCTGTGAGTGACATTATTCTAGATAATAGAGAATCTTTGAAAACATCACAATTTGGGAATGGGCTCTATTTTGATTTGAAATTTAGAAATAATAGATAGTGGATCAAAACCAAAATATGTAAAATTACATTGCAGAGAGGGAGAAAGAGCAAGATAGTCTATTAGAAACCTCTAGAGGGGAATGTGAGGCAGGAGAATCACTTGAACCCAGGCGGTGGAAGTTGTGGTGAGACGAGATCGCACCATTGCACTCCAGTCTGGGCAACAAGAGCGAAATTCTGTCTTAAAAAAAAAAAAAAAAAAAGCCTCTAGTGATTGTACCCCCTTCCTGAGAAGGAATACCAAATTGTACAACTCCCCACACAAAAAAAGCATCTTCATAAGACCCAAAAATCAGGTTGGGTACTAGCTCACCCACAGCGAGTTAGAGCACCAACTGGGCTCCTGGAGTCCTTGATTCCAGGCCATGGCACCTGAATGGCATTTCTGGACCTTCCCTGGGTCAGAAAGGATTCCACTGTCCTGAAGGGAAAAACTCAGACTAATAGAATTCACTACAAGCTGACTGTAGAGCTCCCTTGGGACTTGAGTGAGCATCAGCAGTAGCCAGGCAGTACTTGCAGTGGGCCTAGCAGGATGATTGCCAGGAGAGACTCCTCTGCCTGAAAAAAGGAGAGGAAAGAGTGGAAAGGACTTTGTCTTGAAGCTTGGGTAGCCACAGTAGAATTGAGAACCAAGTAGATTCTTAAGTTTCTGACTCCAGGCTCTGGCTCCTGGACGATATCTCTGAATCTGCTTGGTGCCAGGGGAATATGCTGCCCTGAAAGGAAGAACAAGAACATGGCTGGATTTGCCACTTAATGATTGTAGAGCCCGTGGTCCTTGAGTGAACATGGGTAGTAGCCAGGCAGAGGTTACTGTGGGCCATGGGTGAGACCCAGTGTTGTGCAGCCCTCAGGTCTGACCCAGCACAGTCCCAGTGGTGGTGACAGGGGTAACTTGTTTCATCCCTCCCCCAGTTCCAGGCAACTCAGCACAGGCAGACTCCATTTGTTTGGGAAAAAGTAAGAGACAAGATTAAGAGTCTCTGCCTGGTAATGCAGAGGAATTTTCTGGATCTTACCCAAGACAACCAAGGCGGTAAGTCTGTGAGTCTATAGAACCACATTACTGGGCTTGTGATGCCTGTAAAGCAGATATAGCTGCGGTGAACAAAGACATAGATCACCATACCCAAGTCTCTTTGAGTATGGGGAAAAACCTTCCTAAGAAGGATAGGTACACAAAAGCCCAGAAGGCAAAGACCATAATACATAAATAAATTTTCAATGTCCAGACACCAACTAATATTCACAATTATTAAGACAATCCAGGGGAACATACCCTCAACAAACAAACTAAATAAGGCAGCAGAGATCACTCTGAGAGAAACACAAATATGTGACCTTTCAGATAGAATTCAATAAAACTGTCGTGAGGAAACTCAGAAGAAATTCAAGACAACACAGAGAAGAAATTCAGAATTCTATTGATAACTTTCATAAAGAAATTTAAATAATTAAAAAGAATCAAGTAGAAATTCTGAGCTGGAAAAATTCAATTGCCATACTAAAGAATGCATTAGAATCTCTGAACAGCACAACTGATCAAGCAAAAGAAAGAATTAGTGAACTTGACAACAGAATATTTGAAAACACGCAGTCAAAGGAGACAGAAGAAAAAGAATTTTAAAAAGTGAAGGATATCTACAAGATCAGGAAAACAGCATTAAGAGGGCAAATCTAAGAGTTATTGGCTTTAAAGAGGAGGTGGAGAAAGAGATCAGGCTAGAAAGCTTATTCAAAGGGACAATCACTGAAAAATCTCCAAACCTAGAGAAATACAATGATCTACTATAAGAACATCAAATCCCAAGAAGATTTAACCTAGAGAAGACTATTTCAAGACATTTAATAATCCAATACACAATGATTAAAATAATTTTAAAAGGATCCTAAAAACAGCAAATGAAAAGAAACAAATAACATACAAAGCAGTTCCAATAAATCTGGAAGTACACAGAAAAATACAAAGCAAGAAAATAAAACATACCACCAAAGCATCGCTGTCACAAAAAGGAGTACAGGAAGGAAGGAAGAAAAGAAGAAAGAGTGGAAAAAACTACCAGAAAACAAATAACAAAAGGGTATAAGTCCTTACTTACTAATGTTAACACTGATTGTAAATAGACTATAATTTTGAATCAAAATACAGAGTAGCTGAATGGACTAAAAAAAAAGATCAAATTATCTGTGCCTAAAAGAAATACACCTCACCTATAATAACACATTCATTGAAAGCAACGGGATAAAAAAAATTCCATGTAAATAGAAACCAAAAAGAGCAAGAACAGCTATATTTATATCAGACAAAATAGATTTCAAGATAAAACCTATCAAAAGAAGCAAAGAAGGTCATTATATAATGATAAAGTAGTCAACTCAGTAAGAGGATATAACAATTTTATATTTATGCACACATCACTGGAATACTCAGATCTATAAAGCAAACATTATTAGAGCTACAGAGAACAATAGACTAATATAATAATAGTTGGAGACATGAACACCCCACTTGGAGCATTGGACAGATCTTCCAGACAGAAAATCAACAAAGAAATATTGTACTTAATCTGCACTCTGGACTAAATGGATCTAATAAATATTAACAGAACTTTTCATGCAGTGGCTGCAGTATACACATTCTTCTCCTCAGCACATAGATCATTCTCAAGGATAGACCATATGTTAGTCCATATAATAAATCAGAAAAAAATTCAAAAAAATTAAAGGTGTTGTATTTAATCTGGCCACAATATATTGAAATCAGAAATCAACCACAAGAGGAATTTTGAAATATACAAACCCATTGAAATAAAAAAAACAAATATGCTCCTGAATGACCAGTGGGTCAGTGAAGAAATAAAAAAAAATCAAAAAGGTTATTAAAAGCAATGAAAAAGAAACAAAACATATCAAAACCTACAGGATACAGAAAAAGCATTATAAATAGAAACGTTTATAGCAATAAGTGCCTATGTCAAAAAAGAAAAAAAAACTTCAAATAAACAACCTAATTATACATCCTAAAGAACTTAAAAAGGAAAAGTAAACAAAACCCAAAATTAGTAGAAGAAAATAAGTAATATATATTAGAGTGGAAATAAATGAAATGGAAACAAAGGAATAAATAAAAGCTAATGAAGTAAAAAGTTTTTCTTTTTGAAAAGATAAACAAAATTAACAAACTTTTAGCCAGACTAATTAGGAAAAAAAAGAGAGAAGACCCACATAAATAAAATTAGAGATGAAAAAGGAGAGATTACAAATGACACCGCAAAAATTCAAAGGATCTTTAGAGGCTGCTCTGAGCCATTTGCCAATAAATTGAAAACCTAGAAGAAATGGATACATTCCTAGACATACACAACTTATCAAGATTGAATCTTGATAGGTTAAATCTATCTTGAATCTGTCTGGAATCTACCAATCTTGAATCTATCAAGATTGAATCATGAAGAAATCCAAAACCTGAACAGACCAGTAACAACTAATGAGATTGAAGCCATAACAATAAGTGTCACAGGAAAGAAAAGTCCAAAGCCTGATGACTTCAGTGATTAATTTTACTAAACATTTAAAGAACTAATATGAATTCAACTCAAACTATGCTGAAAAATAGAGGAGGACAGAATATTTCAAAACTCATTCTGTGAGGGCAGTATTACCATAACCTTACCATTTATATCCAGTATGGTTCCACAAGTGTGTGTTTTGTTTCTCTAACATAAGTTGTTTAGAAGTGGGACTATACAATTAAGAATGTTAAAACTTTTTTTAAAAAGAATTGCTGATAAAAAAAAATCTGAAGAAAACGTGAAGTGGGGCAAACTTTGTTACTGTTCTTGTATCTCTGTCAGTTTTTAAAACATTTTTTGTCTTAGGCATCATGGCCCTCTAGCTGCTGTAGACACACTGAAACATTCCACCTCAGGCATTCTTTTCTCCCTAGCCTGGTTTATACAAATGAACATGTTTATCATATACCCTGATATGGTTAGGCTTTGTGTCCCCACTCAAATCTCATCTTGAATTGTAATCCCCAGGTGTTGAAGTAGATACCTGGTGAGAGGTGATTAAATCATGGGGGTGGTTTCCTTGATGCTGTTCTCATGATAGGGAGTGAGTTCTCATGAGATCTTATGATTTTATAAGTATTTGACATTTTCTTCTACATACCATCTCTCTCTCATCTGTTGACATGAAGATGCACCTGCTTCCTCTTCCACCATGATTGTAAGTTTCCTGAGGCCTACCACCATGCTGAACTGTGAGTCAACTAAGTCTCTTTTCTTTATACATTACTCAGTCTTGGATAGTATCTTTATAGAAGTGTGAGAATGGACTAATGTACACCCCATTACTTAGGTTTATGTTTTCTGCCAGGGAACTGAGAAACACACTCTTACGCTTCAAATATTCCTTAGTTTACTAATAACTGAGGTCTTATTAGAGTCTACATGTGGTCATAAAAATGCATGTTAAATATATGGATAAAAATAATGTTTACCTGGCATCATAGTAGGAATGGAAAATACATTGATAAAGCGCACATATTCTTGTAGTTATTTTTAAAGTTAGTTTTTCCACATTCTTACATGTAAGAAATTGTTTACAAAACTGCTTAATATTTTATAACAATTATAATTTCCTATGCCCAGGTTAAATAATACATAATACGTAGAAAAGTACATTGAATATAAAGTAAAACCAGTCTTAAAATATAATTGTATTGAGGTTTTTGTTTTTGTTTTTGTTTTTGTTTTTGGTTTTGGTTTGTCTATTCTCATAGCTTTTGTGTTATTTGAGAAACTGAGGAATGTTTTATATTTTATTTTATTTTATTTTATTTGACACATAATATTTGTATATATTTGTGGGGTACAATGTGATGGTGCTATATATGTTTACATTGTGGAATGATCAAATCAAGCTAATTTACACATCTATCACCTCAAATACTTTCTACTCTTTCTAGTGTGAACATATAAAATCCACTCTTTTAGCTGTTTTGAAACATGCAATACATTATTCTTAGAAATAGTAATCATGTTGTGCAATAGGTCATTGGAACTTATTCCTCCTGTCTAAAGGAGACTTTATACCCTTTGACAAATGTATCTTTTTCCCTATCCACCTTGCACCCCATCATCAGTCTGCTGGCCACAACACAGAGAAAAAGAACACTCTATACTGATGGCGGTATTGTAAATTAGTATAACTGTTTTAGACAATGTGGAGGTTTGCTGAATATGTCTGCAATCTGCTGAAGAACTATCTGCACTCTCATGTTCATTGCAGCATTATTCACAATAGCAAAAATATTGAAACAACCAAAACACCCATCAACTGACGAACTGATTTTTTAAAATGTGGGATATATACACAATGGTATAATATTCAGTCTTAAAAAGCAGGACATTCTGTCATTTGTGATAACATAAATGAACCTAGATGACATTATGCTAAGTAAAATGAGCAAGGTACAGGGAAACATATACATGATGTCACTTACATGTGGAATATAAAAAAGTCAAACTCATAGAAGGAGAATGAGGAATGCTTTTATTGGAATATTTTCTTTTGTTTGTGTTCGAACAATTCCTCACTTTTTAAACGTTAGAAATTGCATACACTGGGGAAATGAAATACTTTTAGTCAAAAGTGTTCTTATAGATGACGTATTATTTTATCTGATCAGATTATGCTTATATTTCCTCTGCTTCTTTAAATTTTTATAAAAATTAACTAGATGAAAACATTCAAATTAAAAAATATATATTTTCAAAAACTAGATGACTGAAGGATAAGAGCAATAATAAATAATTATTTTACTAGGTGTGGATAAACTCTTACTTTTATTTGGATGTACCAAGAAAACATACTATAAGAAAATAGTCTTATCTCTAAAAACCGTGAATAGCAAGTTAACTCAATTAAATTGTTTTTGACTTACGTTTCTTTAAAATTAAGAACAACAATTTTTTTTTTGTCCCAGAACTTTTTCTACAACAACACTCTGTACTCACTGAGTATAATATGGGTTTGTAAAATTGGATACAGGATACATGCAGAAACTATAAATGAAGCAGGAGTTTACTGCCAAATATAGCTCTTATACAACAAAGGATAAAGGGCATATAGTGTGTTTTCCTTCAATGGGTGCAAAAAACCTGTTTCTACTTAATATTTCATTGAGTGGAATGATTTTTGACACACAAGTGCTTTTGACTGTCAACACTCAGCTGTTAGACTTCTTACATTACCCTCAGTTGAAGAGAACTGTCTCATACATACTTCATCCCCCCTTTCCAAGGGCAGCATGCATCCAGTGCCTATTCCATGCTTGATCCTATTGGGTCAACTCAGGACAAATGTGTAGCAGCATCCCTGCTTCAGAATTCCCTTTGCTCATGACTCAGGATTTGTTACTATGTTGCAGTCTGATGTCTCCTCCTGGTGATTTTGCTCTCTTCCCTTTCAGCACAGATGTTGATTCCAAGGTAACTGTAAAAATAACTTTCTTTCTACTAATATATATTTGAGTATTCTTTCTGAGAAAACCAAGTCCAAGGGGTCTTCTTAGTATCCCAGGGGGTCTGAGAAAGTAGATACTAAGAAGGAATTTTGGATGTGGATCACCTGCTGCTTGGTTGTGGTAAAGACTATTTTTGGCAGTAGATGAATGATGGATACCCTTTGGCATAAAATAAGAATGCAACTGTTAAACTCTCAAGGTAGGGAGATAAGCTGTTGCATTGGTGAAAAAAATACACTGGTAACTGTACTATATTATGGGCTTTAGATATATGAAGGAAATAGTAATTACAAGTTCAATGGAATGGTATATGGCTGTTGCTGGGGGCAACTGATGTTCCAGGGAAAAAATTTAAAAGGCTGAAGTTGATTATTCATCAAGTGAAACTAAATGTAAAAGCCAGAGAGCCCCTTGGTAGCATATGAAGTGTGTTTCATTTCCTGTAGCCAAAAATAAAGAGAAAGCTGAGTACCCATACCAGGCCTTAATCATAGAAATAGCAAACCTCTAGAGAAGTTTAAATTTTCAAACTAGCAATGCTACCTATGCGAAATAAAAACCCATGGCTAGGAAAAAGTAAAACCATAATACATGGGATGAGAAAATATAGAATGAGGCAATTGAAAACCTTGAAGCTCCATAATTCTCTGAATGCTTTGTATCTGCAGAAGGAAACTTTCCATATAGATAAAAGACAGCAAAACCTCCACGATTTATGGAAATGCAGGAGCATGTCTCTGGCTAGAAAACATTCTTCAAGAACGTGTCTCCTTCTCTCCAGCTAGGCCATAGGCAAATAAAAAGGGATAAGTCATACTATAATCCAGCCAGTAAAACTTGGGCCTGCTAAGGTAGGAAAGGAAACATACTCTGAGGGAACTGCAGGAGCAGCTCAGTCGGACAGTTTGCATGGAATTCAATAATGAAAGCCCCGGATCTGGGGGAGTGTTAGACACTGGAGGGTTTATGGATATGAAACCTCTCTCCTCAGATTCAGAATCTAATACACTGGCAAGGCCCTTGTGAAATGGTACAAATATCTTGCTATAATTGCTCCTAGAAACCTAGAGAAAATGATGGAAAACAGTAAGTAAAAAAGAGACACCAGAACTGCTATGACATACAGTAAAAAAAAGAAATCATAGACTCAGGAATTTGTCATGGATGTGCTCTGTAAGACTATAAACCCTGCCAATAACTACACTCTTTAGGTTATTAAGAATAGTCTGTTTATCAAAGCAATAAAGAATGTACTTGAGAAGGGCATCAGCTTCACTGGCAAACTAAATGAGTCTTTCACCTATAGGACAGATGGCTTTACCCAACTGTTATAGGTTCAGTGACAGAAATGGGAATGTTGAGAGTCTGCAAAACAGAGGTCAGGTGGCACTTACCTATCCCAAGAAGCTGGATAAAGTTAAAAAAAAAAGCATAAAAACCAAGGAGAGACCAGAGAGGTTTGATCTATAGTATTGTGGAGATTATTAATAAAACGATTTTGATAAGCAACACTTTTTCCTCTGAACTTCATTTCATATGAATTATTTTAAAATATATTTCCATTTATTGATTTAATTATTACATTTTCTTATACAAACCATTTGGTGGTTCTCATAGAAGTTAAACCTGCATTCCTGTTTTACGAAAGTCTAATATGTAATTTTTATGTTATATTTTCTTTTGACAAAATATACATGGCATGTTATGTATTAGTCCATTCTCGCATTGCTATAAAGAACTTCTTGAGACTGGGTAATTTACAAAGAAAAGACGTTTAATTGGCTCACAGTTTCACAGGCTATATAGAAACAATGGCTGTGTGGACCTCAGGAAAATTACAACTAAACTCGAAGGTGAAGCGAAAGCAGATACGTGCTATATGACTGGCGCAGGAGGAATAGAGGGAAGGAGGAAGTGCTACACACTTATAAACAACCAGATTTCATGAGAACTCATTCACTATCATGAAAATAGCAGGGGGAAAATCTGCCCCCATGGTTTACTCACCTCCCACCAGGCCCCTTCTTCAACATTGGGGATTACAATTTGTAATGAGATTTGGGTGGAGACATAGAGATAAACCTTATTATTTCTCCTCTACCCCCACCAATCTCATGTCCTCCCATTTTAAAACATAATTACACCTTCCCAATAGCCCCACCAAAGTCTTAACTTATTCCAGCATTAACTCAAAAGTCCAAGTTCAAAGTCCCATCTGAAACAATGCAAGTTCCTTTCACCTATGAACCTGTAAAATCAAAAACAAATTATTTACTTACAAGATAAAATGGAGGTACAAGCATTGGGTAATTTTCCTTTCCCGAAATGGAGAAATAGGCTAAAACAAAGGGATGACAGGCCCCATGCAAGTTTGAAACCCAGCAGGGCAGTCATTAAATTTTAAAGCTCCAAAATAATCTCTTTTGACTCCATGTCTCATATCCAGTCCACAGTGATGCAAAAGGTGCACTCCCAAAGCCTTAAGCCGCTCTGCTCCTGCAGCTCTCCAGGGTGCAGCCCCCACGGCTTCTTTCACGGCTGGTGTTGAGTGCCTGTGGCTTTTGCAGGTGCACAGTGCAAGCTGCTAGTGGAGCTACCATTCTGGGGTCTGGCAGATGGAGCCCCTTTCCTCACAGCTGCACTAGGCAGTGCCCCAGTGGAGACCCTGTTTGGGGGCTCCAAACCCATGTTTCCACTCTGAACTACCCTAATAGAAATTCTATGTGAGGGCTCTGCCCCTGCTGCAGACTTCTGCCTGGATATTCAGGTATTTGCATACATCCTCTGAAGTCCAGGTGGAGGCTCCCAAGTTTTAAATCTTGCACTTTGCACACCTGCAGGCTTAACACCATGTGGAAGCTTTGGTGACTTCTGGCTTGTACCCTCTGAAGCAACAGCCTGAGATATATCTGGGGCCCTTTTAGTCAAGACTGCAGCTAAAGTAGCTGGGATATAGGGAGCATTTTCCTGGCATTGTGCAGGGCAGCAGGGCCTTGGTCCTGGCTGATGAAACCATTCTTCCCTTTTGGCCTCTGGGCCTGTGATGGGAGATGCTGCTGTGAAGGTCTCTGAAATACCTTGGAGGCCTTTTACCCATTGTCTTGGCTATTAACTTTTGCTCCTCTTTGTTTACACCAATTTCTGAAACAGGATTAAGTTCCTCCCCTGAAAATGAGTATTCCTTTTCCACCACATGGTCAGGGCTGTACATTTTCCAAAACTCTATGCTCTGCTTCTCTTTTGAATATAAGTTCCAGTTACAGATTTTCTCTTTGCTCACATGTATAAGCATACATGCTTAGAAGATCTTGAATGCTCTGCTGCTTAGAAATTTCTTCTGCCAGATACCCTAAATCATGTCTTTTAAGTTCAAAGTTCCATAGATCTCTAGAGCAGGGACACAGCAAGAGTGATCTTTATGACAGTTGTCAATAAGTACGTCAACTCCATCTGAGAATAATTCAGCCTGAACTTCACTGTCCTTATCACTATCAGCATTTTGGTCACAACCGTTCAACAAGTCTCTAGAAAGTTCCAAACTTTCAGCCAGGCATGGTGGCTCAAGCCTGTAATACCAGCACTTTGGGAGTCCGAGGCAGGCAGATCACGAGGTCAGGAGGTCGGGACCATCCTGGCTAACATGCTGAAACCCCTTTTCTACTAAAAATACAAAAAAGTTTAGCTGGGCATGGTGGCGGGCACCTGTAGTCCCAGCTACTCTGGAGGCTGAGGCAGGAGAATGGCATGAACCTGGGAGGTGGAGCTTGCAGTGAGCTGAGATCGTGCCACTGCACTCAAGCCTGGGTGACAGAGCAAGACTCCATCAAAAAAAAAAAAAAAAGTTCCAAACTTTTACTCATCTTTCTGTCTTCCTCTGTGCCCTTCAAACTGTTCCAACCTCTGCCCATTACCCGGTTCCAAAGCTGTTTCCATATTTTCAGTTATTTTTATTGCAATGCCCCACATCTAGACACCAATTTTCTGTATTATTTTATTCTCACATTGCTGCAAAGAACTACCTGAGACTGTGTAATCATAACGAAAACAGGATTAGTTGGCTCAGGCCTCCACAAACTGCACAGTAAATAATGCTGCAGAGGCCTCAGGACATTTATAATCATGATGGAAAGAGAAGAGGAAGGAAGCATATCTTACATGATCAGAACAGGAAGAAGAAAAGAGAGAAGGAGGATATGCATACATTTATAAGCGACCAGATCTCACGAGAACTCACTCACTATCATGAGAACAGCAAGGAAGTAGTCTGTCCCCATGATCCAGTCATCTCCCACCAGGCTCCTCCTTCAACATTGGGGATTGCAATTTGACATGAGATTTGGGTGGGAACACAAATCCAAACCATAGCAAATGGTTTGAAGTCCATTTTATCTAATATAAGAACCATCATTCTGAGCAAACTATCACAAGGACAGAAAACCAAACACCATATGTTCTCACTCATAGGTGGGAACTGAACAATGAGAACTCTTAGAGTGGGGAACATCACACACCGGGGCCTGTCATGGGGTGGGGGGAGGGAAGAGGGATAGCATTAGGAGATATACCTAATATAAATACAGTATAAATGTAGTATTGCTCTATCTTTTTGCTGTGTTGAATGTATACAATGTCCTTTCTTGTCTCTTGTAACTGTCTTTTTAAGGTAAATCAGCACAATTCTGAGAACAACATTTAAAATGGATATAGAGACAAACAACAAAATTTTAGACACGACAGTTAAAATATACTAAGGTGGCATGTGCTACTATTGATGAAACTAGTAAGAAGAAAAATTTTAAGTTATTTGCCTAAATTGAAGAAAAAGTAAACAGAAATTCCAGCAATTTTTAATATAATAAAAGCATTAATATGTTTTTATTAATTTCAAAAATATATAGGAATACAAATGGTAGGGTGGGCAGAAATATTTGCATATAATAAATATAATACAACTATAGTTTATTCTCTGTTTTAATAATTTCAATTATTTAATAAACATTTATAAATCATACATAGGTCATTCACAAAAGTTGAAATGCAACTGGTCAATAAATCAAGTAACTTATGTTCAAAATCATTAAAATTTAGATGTACACATTCAATATTTTAAAATGTGCTAACAAACAATATGAAAGAATTTTTTTGAAATACTCTGGTAAGGTACAGAAATACGGAAACCCTGATTTGTCACTACTAATTTGTGAATTTGTGAATTACTGTACCACTTTGAAAATTAACTGGCATAGCTAGTAAAATAAAGCATATAACATTTATCTCAACAATAATTTCAGGAATCTCTCTTACATAAATCACATCATTAATATATTAAGAAATAATTCTTTTGATGTCAGTTAAATGTAAAAAATACACATTTTAAAATTAATTTACATTTGTCGGAGCTATATTAACTTTAAAAAGTTAGTCTCTTTATGTGAGCATTTTATCAGGGATAATTTATTTATGTGATAAAGATTCTGGGAAGACCAGAATAACACTGAGACAGCAGGATTTTAAGGACCTTTGAATCAGTGTTCATAGATTCTTAAACTAAAACTCCAGAGTTTCATTATGCTATTTATTTATTTATTTATTTATTTATTTATTTATTTATTTATTTGGCAGAGAGACCTGAAAAACTTGTACATGTTGAAAATGCAAGTATGTTAATAATGCTACCGAGTCCTGAAGGTCCTCAGGTTAGACATTTCCATAGTTCCCAGTTATTTCGAAGATGGAAAAAGAAAACTTAAAGGCTTAAATATAACTGAGCTAGCAATTTCAATGGAAATGATTTTGCCTACTTGTCACACTGATGCAAGTTAAATTTGTGTTTTTCACAGGATTTTATTACATGCAAATGTTATCCTCCAATTTGAAATAATGACTCTCATATTATATATAATTTTCTATGATAAAAATTTGCAAAATGATTTATTTTTTGTAGAAACTGATGTTTATTTTTTCCATTAACCTTATTTTCATGTTGTTTAATATTCTGTGGAAGAACAACTTAAGACCACTCAGTGGTTGTTCCTATCTATTGAGTGTCCTGAACAGTGGGAGCTGCAGACAAGTCTGTCATGGAAGGCTGAGCAGTCCAGTCTTCCGTGGGAACCTACTGAATAGGCACCTAGGTCACCTGCACACCTTCGGGCCAGTATGCAAGCTTGGGCTGAGCAGCAATGAATTCAGGAGCTAGAGCAGTTCATTCATCCTAAATTTGCTCCCAGGTCACAGCATTTTCAGTAGCAGCCTACTCTTCCTTTTCAATCTTTTCAGGACCTTATTAGAAGTGGAGTTCAGGCACACCATCCCATGAGTATTTACAGGAAATGGTGCCACACATGCATAAAATTTTCCGGGCCAGCATCCACCACATCAGACCTTTGAGTAAGTGCCCCTGTTGTTGCATGGGATGGTAATGTTCCAAGGAAAGTTGCCTTGGGGCTCTGGCAGCAGGAGAGGTTAAGGTAAGGGAGCAAATGATCACTGTAAATCAAGTCTAGAATAATCTTTATGGCAAAGTCCTACCATGTAGGGAAAAGAAACTTTCCAGAGGGGAATTGTGAAACTAATTCCACCCGGAGAAAGGAAACTTGTCCTAGTGTCATCCTCCTCTATTCCCTCTTTCTCACCTATGAGAAAACAAAAGTAAAAACATAATTAAGAGTCATGGTAATAAAAGGTCTAGGCTTTTAAGGAGACTGATTGCAAATATGGCATGTGGGAAAGGAAGCAGAAATATACCACTACAGAAACACTTTTGAAAATCACAGCTGTGAGGCACAGGCCCAGTAAAACACTGAGATTTAATCAGGAGTCCATAATATTTTCCCAAACCTTAATCACTTTACCACCACACAGGGTTCAAATGTAATGACAGTGAATGATAGTGGAAAATACAAGCATTCTCTATGGTATAGATCATTACACATTGTGTATCTCTATCAAAACATTGCATTGACCCTATAAATATATACAACTTTTATGAATCCATAACAATTTACTATAAAAAAAAAGAAAAAATCTTAAGTCTAAAGTCAGCCCAAAGGCAAAAACAAGGGCGCTGGAAGAATTTGAAGTCCCTGATACCTAAAGTTACAAAAAAATATTAAGAAGAGCTGAATTCCTAAATTGATTAATATAAATCTTCACATCATAGGACTATTTAACTGAGTTTCTACTGCCTGCCATAACAAAAATGTGTAAAACATTAAAGCATAACAACAACAAATAAATAAAAACACAGTCTAAAGACTCAAAGCAATAATCACAATCAGATTCAGAACTGTAACATAGATGCCGGAATAATCAGACAGGGAATAAAATAACTATTATTAATATATGTCAAAGGCTGTAAGGAAACAGTAGAAAATATCTAAAACAGGTGGATATTTTTAGCAGAGAGCTGGACACTCTAAGAAATACTTTTTAAATGAAAAACACACTAAAAGCAATGAAGATTGTCTGTGATAATCTCATCACTTGATTCAATACAGTGCGGAAAGAATCAATGGTGTAAATATAGATCAATAGAAATGCCCCAACTGGAAATGCAAACAGAAAGAAGATTGAGGTAAAGAAAAAAAAAAACAAAAACAAACAAAAAAACAAGAACAAAAACAGAACATCCAGGAATTACTAAAAAAAATTAATAAATACAACATGCATGTAATTGAAATATCAAAACAAGGAGAAAGAGAAAATAATGCAGAAGAAATAATTTAAATTAATGCCCAAGAAGTTTCCAAAATTAATGACAAACACCAAGATACAGAAAACTCAGAGAAAATCAAGTGGGATAAATATCAAAAGAAACAGAAAAAATATACCAGAAATGAAAGAGAAGTCATCTGATCCTATGAACATTAAACAATAAAGGAATACTATAAACAACTCTACAATCACAAATGTAATTATTTCTTTGAAATGAGCAACTATTAATCACTCTGATATAATTTGGCTGTGTCCCCACCCAAATCTCATATTGAATTCCCATGTGTTGTGGGAGGGACCCAGTGGGAGGTAATTGAATTGCTTGGACGCAGGTCTTTCCTGTGCTGTTCTTGTGAGAGTAAGTCTCACGATGGTTTTACAAATGGGAGTTTCCCTGCACAAGCTCTCTTCTCTTGTCTACCACCATGTGAGACACATCTTTCACTTTCTGCTATGATTGTAAGGCCTCCCCAGCCAGATAGAACTGTAAGTCCATTAAACCTCTATCTTTTGCAAAGAGTCTTGGGTATGTCTTTATCAGCAGGGTGAAAATAGACTAATACAACTCATACAAAGAAATTGATAAAATGAATAGTCTCATATTTATTAAGAAATGAAATAAATATTATAAGACTTTCCAAAAAAGGAAGAACCAGGTTTAAACGGTTCACTGGTTAATTCTATCCACATATAAAGAAAAAGTAATTTCGATTTTCCCCAATTTCTCCTAGAATGCAAAGCCAAACAAACACATACAAACTTATTCAATAGAAGGCTAGCATCACAATACAGGTTGAAAATCTCTAATTCAAAAATTCAAAATTGGAAATGCACCAAAATTGAAACATTTGAACATTGAAATGATGCCCCAAGTGGAAAATTTTACACCTGACCTCATGTGACATGTCATAGTCAAGATGTAGGCACACAAGTTTATTTAGCATCATCAAGAGATAAAAGATCCTTCCAGCCTCTTTCAGCTGAGATACATCTTTTCTGTGCACACCCAAGTTCCTCATACAAGCACGCCAAGGAGGATGATAAAATGGCATATAAACAGATTGAATGGGCCAATGGAAGATTCCCTATGATGTCTCACCTCAGACCAAGATTGACATGCAATATTCACTGTGATACTCTGCTTTATTTCTGCTCTGTTGTATAAAGATACTGTTTACAATGTCAAACAAGCCTAAAAATAACTATATAGATAATGGCGACTAGAAAAAGAAGAAGCATTTATGTTTATCTATAGCACAGCATGTCATGCTGCTGGAGAAACTGAACAATGGTGTAAGTGTGAAATATCTCAGAGAAGAGTATGGCATTGGAGTGACCACCATATATAGCCTAAAGAAAGAAAAACATAAACTGTTGAAATTTTGCACTAAAAGTTATTAGCAGAAATTAACAAAAATAGAAAAACTGCATAAGATTAAACTGAAGATCTTAGGTCAAATGATATTTCAGGTTCTAAATCCTTGAGGAATCACCATACTCTCTTCCACAATGATTGAACTAATTTACACTCCCACCAACAGTGTAAAAGCATTCTTATTTCTCCACATCCTCTCCAGCATCTGTTGTTTCCTGACTTTTTACTGATTGCCATTCTAACTGGTGGGAGATCGTATCTCATTGTGGTTTTGATTTGCATTGCTGTAATGACCAGTGATGATAAGTTTTTTTCATGTTTGTTGGCTGCATAAATGTCTTCTTTTGAGGAGTGTCGGTTCATATCCTTTGCCCATTTTTTGATAGGGTTGTTTGCTTTTTTCTTGTAAATTAGTTTAAGTTATTTGTAGATTCTGGATATTAGCCCTTTGTAAGAGGGATAGATTGCAAAATTTTTCTCCCATTCTGTACTTTGCCTGTTCACTCTGAAGATAGTTTCTTTTGCTGTGCAGAAGCTCTTTAGTTTAATTAGATTCCATTTGTCAATTTTGGCTTTTGTTGCCATTGCTTTTGGTGTTCTAGTCATGAAGTCATTGCCTAAGCCTATGCCCTGAATGGTATTGCCTAGGTTTTCTTCTAAGGTTTTTCTTGTCTTAGGTCTTACATTTAAGTCTTTAATCCATCTTAAGTTAATTTTTGTATAAGGTATAAGGAAGGGGTCCAGTTTCAGTTTTCTGCATATGGTTAGCCAGTTTTCCCAACATCATTTATTAAATTAAATAGGAAATCCTTTCCCCATTGCTGTTTTTTTTCAGGTTTGTCATAGGTCAGATGGTTGTATGTTGGGAGCAGGGCCCCCAACATCTGGCCATAAACTGGCCCCAAAACTGGCCATAAATAAAACCTCTGCAGCACTGGATATGTCCATAAAGGCCCTAACACCCAAGCTGGAAGGTTGTGGGTTTACCAGAATGAGGGCAAGGCCAGGGTGGAAAACTGTGTAAAGGCTTTCTTAAGCCACAAACAATATCATGAGCGATTTATGACTTAAGGGCATATTCCTGCTGCAGTTAACTAGCCCAACCTATTCCTTTAATTTGGCCCATCCCTTCATTTCCCATAAGGGATACTTTTAGTTAATTGTGAGACCCCTGATTTCTCACTTCACACATCTATATTTCTGTGTGTGTGTCTTTAATTCCTCTTGTGCTGCTGGTTTATGGTCTCCCTGACCAAGTTGGTCTTGGCAGTTGTAAATGTGTGGCATTATTTCTGAGGCCTCTGTTCTGCTCCATTGGTTTATATATCTGTTTTGGTACCAGTACCATGCTGTTTTGTTTACTGTAGCCTTGTAGTATAGTTTGAAGTCAGGTAGTGGGATGCCTCCAGCTTTGTTCTTTTTATTTGGATTGTCTTGGCTATACAGGCTCTTTTTTTGGTTCCAAATGAAATTTAAAGTAGTTTTTTTCTAATTCTGTTAAGAAAGTCAGTGGTAGCCTGATGAGGATAGCATTGAATATATAAATTACTTTGGGCAGTGTGGCCATTTTCACGATATAGATTCTTCCTATCTGTGAGCATGGAATGTTTTTCCATTTGTTTGTGTCCCCTCTTATGTCCTTGAGGAGTGGTTTGTAGTTCTCCTTGAAGAGGTTCTTCACATCCATTGTAAGTTGCATTCCTAGGTATTTTATTCTCTTTGTAGCAATTGTGAATGGGAGATCACTCATGATTTTGCTCTCTGTCTATTATTCATTTATAAGAATGCTTGTGATTTTTGTACATTGATTTTTTATCATGAGACTTTGCTGAAGTTGCTTATCAGCTTAAGGAGATTTTGGGCTGAGACAATGGGGTTTTCTAAATATACAATCACATCATCTGCAAAAAGAGACAATTTGACTATCTCTCTTCCTATTTGAATACCTTTTATTTGTTTCTCTTGCCTGATTGCCCTGGTCAGGACTTCCAATACTATGTTGAATAAGAGTGGTGAGAGAGGGCATCCTTGTCTTGTGCTGGCTTTCAAGGGGAATGCTTCCAGCTTTTGCCCATTCAGTATGATATTGACTGTGGTTTTGTCGTAAATAGCTCTTATTATTTTGAGATACATTCCATCAATACCTAGTTTATTGAGAGTTTTTAGCATGAAGGGCTGTTGAATTTTATCAAAGGCCATTTCTGCATCTATTGAGGTAATCATGTGGTTTTTGTCATTGGTTCTGTTTATGTGATGGATTACGTTTATTGATTTGCATATGCTGAACCAGCCTTGCATCCCAGGGATGAACCCAACTTGATCATGGTGGATAAGTTTTTGATGTGCAGCTGGAATTCAGCTTGCCAGTATTTTATTGAGGATTTTTGCATTGATGTTCGTCAGGGATATTGGCTTGAAATTTTCTTTTTCTGTTGTGTCTCTGTCAGGTTTTGGTATCAGGATGATGGTGACCTCATAAAATGTGTTGGGGAAGAGTTCCTCTTTTCCTTTTGTTTGGAATAGTTTCAGAAGGAATGGTGCCAGTCCTCCTTGTACCCCTGGTACAACTCAGCTCTGAATCCGTCTGGTCCTGAGCTTTTTTTGGTTGGTAGGCTATTAATTACCGCCTCAATTTCAGAACTTGTTATTCCATTACTGGGTATATACCCAAATAATTACAAATAATTCTACTGTAAAGACACAGGCATATGTATGTTTATTGCAGAAATATTCACAATAGCAAAGACTTGGATCCAATCCAAATGCCTATCAGTGATAGACTGGATAAAGAAAATGTGGCTCATATACACCATGAAATACTATGTAGCCATGAAAAAGGATGAGTTCATGTCCTTTGCAGGGACATGTATGAAGCTGGAAACCATCACTCTCAGCAAACTAGCACAGGAACTGAAAACCAAATGCCATATGTACTCAGTCATAAATGGGAGTTGAACAATGACAACACATGGACACAGGGAGGGAAGCGTCACACACAGCGGCCTCTTGGGGTGGCGGTTAAGTGAGGAATAGCATTAGGAGAAATACCTAATGTAGATGATGGGTTCATGAGTGCAGCAAACCAATATGGCACTTGTACAACTATGTAGCAAACCTGTATGTTCTGCACATGTGTCCCAGAACTTGAAGTATAATAAAAAAAAAATGAAGATCTTGATTATGAACTGAAAGAATGAACACAAAAGCAAAATGGAATTATCCACTACCTACAAGAAACTGACTTTAAAGAAACAAAAGGGTTCAAGTGTAAGAACAGATAATGACACCTATCAATAATCATACTAATATTAATTTTTTAAAGTCGATATTGATCAAAAGAAAGCTGGAGAGGCTATGTTACTACTTACCAAGTCTGATTTCAGAGAAAAAATATTATCAGGGACAAAATATATCCTTTAATAATATTAGAGGGTAAATTCATCAGGAGAGCATAACAATCTTAAGCAGTATACACATAGTAACAGAGACTCAAAATGTCTGAAGCAAAATCTAATGGAATGTGAAGAAGAAATACATCAACCTGAAGTTGCAGTGAGAGTTTTTAATACTCTTCTATCAATAATTGGTAGAAGTAGACAGAAAATTAGCAAAAAAAATAGAAAAATTAATTCAATTATAGTAGTCTACCTATTATTTTCAAGCACAAATAAAATATTTATGAATATAGAGCGAATTATGAGCAATAAAACAAGTCTCAATATATTTGAAGTGAATTTAATCATAGAATGGAAAGAAAGAAGGAAGAAAGGAAGGAAAGAAGGATGAACGGATGGACGGACTGACGGAATGAAGAAAAGGAGTAAGAGAGGGAAGGAGCGAGAAAGGGAAAAGAGAGAGAATAGGCCTTAATTTGAAGACCCAACAATTATTTTTGGGAAAAAAAATAGAATTTATAATTTATAATTTATATATTGCTGGACTAAAAGCAATATATAATCTGAGGATAATATAAACTAATTGGAATAAACCTAGTACTACCATCAATAAGGTTGTATGAGGGAAGAAATTTGAAATAACTATTTTGATGACTCACATTTCTAATGAAATATCATGTCAGGATAGGAATCATTTTATATTTTATCAAATATTCATTTAAAAATAACTAAAATATAAAATGATTATTATTTTATGAGGAAAAAGAAAATAATCTATATAAAAATAAGATAATTATCTCAGGTACCATGCAAATGTATATTTCAGTTAATATTTTATTTGAAGTTCAATTACATAATAACATTGTTTGTATGAGTTAATGTCTAAACATAATTTTTTATCTGATTCTATCATGTAGATAAAATAATGCAAATTAGTTTGCCCTCATTGATAATGCAAAATGGTACATTCTTAAAGTGAATAAACTCATAAAAACCTGCTTCATTCAAAACACATTGTAAGTTAAGAAAAATCTAGAACTTTTTCAGTCCTATTTCTGTTCCATCATTTTCATATGTACAACACACTCACGGTAACATACACATTTTTCTTTTTTGATATGGATGCTTGCTTTTTTGCCTAGGCAGGAGTGCAGGGGTGCAATCTCTGCTCACTGCAGCCTCCGCCTCCCAGGTTTAAGTGATTCTCCTGCTTCAACCTCTTGAGTAGCTGGGATTACAGGTGTATACCACCACACCCAGATAATTTTTGTATTTTTAGTACTGATGGGGTCTCGCCATGTTGGCCAGGCTGGTCTTGAATTCCTGGCCTCAGGTGATCTGCCTGCGTTGGCCTCCCAAAATGATGGGTTTACAGGTGTGAGTCACTGCACCCAGCCAACATATAAAATAAATGTGGGAATTATCAACGGAGGAGAAAAGCCTTGAAGTAATAGAGAGTAAACTAGTCTATTAAAAAAAAAAAGAAAAGAAAAGTTAGGTTTTCTGACATTCTCATTTAAAATGAACTTACGTATAAAACACAAACATTTTCCTATTACTTTTTATTTCATTTTATATTGCAAATACAAGTCATATGCTTTACAGTAAAATACAGAAACATGAGAAAAAGTTAAAAATAGTTTTTTTCTTCAATGTGAAATGTTTACTATACAAATTAACATTTATTCAACTTTTGACAATTTTCCCTATGAGATGAAAAATATAAATCTACTATAGATATAAATGTTCTATGTTATATACGAACATAAATGACTGCATAGATATACATATAAATGTACATACATATATAAAAAGAAGTTGATACCATTGTAATGCCTAAGGTTCTTGCCTAGCCATGCCAAAAAATTGGTGTGGCGGCTGACTGCAGTGACTGATAGAGACACGGACCGAGAAAGAGAAAAAGCTGTAGGCTTTATTGAGCAGAGTGAAAGTACAAAGCTTCCACAGCGGGGAAGTGTTGGCGGAATTGGTTCCTTCTGGTGAGTTCTTGGTCTCATTGACTTCAAGAATGCAGCTGCGGACCCTTGCAGTGAGTGTTACAGTTCTTAAAGATGGTGTGTCTGGAGTTTGTTCCTTCAGATGCATCTGGAGTTTCTTCCTTCCAGTGGGTTTGTGGTCTTGCTGACTTCACTGCAGGAGTGAAGCTGCAGACCTTGGCAGCCAGTGTTACAGTTCTTAAAGTTGGTGTGTCTGAAGTTGTTTGTTCCCCCCAGGGATTCATGGTCTCACTGACTTCAGGAATAAAGTCGCAGAGCCTCGTGGTGAGTGTTACAGCTCATAAAGGTAGTGTGGAGCAAAAGAGTGAGCAGCAGCAAGATTTACCGTGAAGAGGGAAACAACATAGCTTCCACAGTGTGGAAGAGGACTCTAGCGGGTTGCTGTTGCTGACTGAGTGGCCAGCTTTTATTCCCTTACTTGGCCCCACCTACATCCTGCTGATTGGTCCATTTTACAGAGTGCTGATTGGTCCATTTTACAGAGTGTTGATTGGTCCGTTTTTACAGAGTGCTGATTGGTGCATTTACAAACCTTTAGCTAGAGAGAAAAGTTCTCCAAGTCCCCATTGGACCCAGGAAGTCCAACTGGCTTCACCTCTCAGTATGGTAATATGAAAACCCTGAAGATGCCAAAAGATATATTTCCATTTGTGTCATCTTTGATGTCTTTCTGCAGTGTTTTGTAGTTCTCCTTGTAGAGACTTTTTACCTCCTTCATTAAGTACATTCCTAGAGTTTTATTTTTTTGTAGTTATTGTAAAAGGGAATGAGTTCTTGACTTGATTTTAAACTTGGCTATCATTGGTGTATAGCAACAATACTAATTTGTGTAACATTGATATTGATTTTCTGACCGGAGATTTAACTGATTAATTTATCAGATCTAGGAGCATTTGGAAGAAGTCCATAAGGTTTCCTAGGTATAAGATCATATAATCAGCAAACAGAGATCATTTGACTTCCTTTATTTCAAGTTAGATTTTCTTTATTTTTTTTCTCTTGCCTGAATGCTCTCGTTAGGACTTTCAATAGTTATGTTGAATAGAAGTGGTGAAAGCAGATATCCTTATCTTGTTCTAGTTCTTAGAGTGAATGCTTTCAACTTTTCCTTGTTCAGTATGAGGTTGGCTATGTATGAAATGTTATATATTGCTTTTATTATTTTGAGGTACTTATAGATTAGAAGAATCAATAATGTGAAAATGGCCAAACTTCCCAAAGCAATCTAGAGATTGGATGCAATTTCTATCAGAATGCCAACACCATTTTTCACAATATAAGAAAAGACAATCTTAAAATTCATATGGAAGCAAAAAAAGAGCCCAAATAGCCAAAGCAATCCTAAGCAAACAGAACAAATCAGGAGACACCACATTACCTGACCTCAAATTATACTACAAGGCTAAAAAGTACTCAAAACAGCATGACACTGGCATAAAAGTAGATATAGAGACCAATGGAATAGAATAGGGAGCACAGAAGTAAGTCCAAATACTTACAATCAACTGATCTTTGGCAAAACATACAAAAATATAAATTGGAGAAAGACACTCTATTCAATAAGTGGCACTAGGAATGTTGTATAGTGACATGTGGAAGAATGAAACTAGATTCCTATCTCTTACTGTATATGAAAATTAACTCAGGATGGATTAAAGACTTCAATCTAAGACCTGAAGCTACAACTATCCTAGAAGAAAGCCTAGGAAACACTTTTCTAGACATTGGGACTAAGAGTCCAAAAGCAAATGCAACAAAAACAAACATAAATAAATGGGACTTAATTATTTTGCTGCACAGCAAAATAAACCACCAACAGAGTAAATAGACAACCTATAGAATGGGAAAAAAATTCATAAACTATGCATCTGACAAAAGTCTAATATCCAGAATCTATAAGGAACTTAAAAAACATTAAGAAGCAGAAAACAACACCATTAAAAAGTAGGCAACGACATGAACAGACACTTCTCAAAAGAAGACAAACAAGCAGACAAAAAATTTATGAAAAAGTGCTCAACATCACTAATCATAGGAAGTGCAAATCAAAACCACAGTGAGATATTGCCTCACACCAGTTAGAATGGCTATTATGAAAAAGTCAAAAAACAAACACACACATGTTGGCAAGGTTGCAGAGAAAGGAAATGTTCATATACTGTTGGTGGGATTGTAATTTAGTTCAGCTCTTGTGAAAATGGTTTGGAGATTTGCCAAAGAACTAAAAATAGAATTATCATTTTATCCAGCAATCCCATTACTGGGTATATACCCAAAGGAAAACTAATCATTCTGCCAAAAAGGCATCTGTGCTTACATGTTTATTTCAACACTATTCACAGTAGCAAAAACATGAAATCTGCTTAGGTGCCTATCGATGGTGGATTGGATGAAGGAAATGTGTTACATATGCACCATGGAGTACTATGGAGCTATAAAAAGAATGAAATTATGTCCTTTATAGCAACGTAGATGCAGCTAGAGGCCGTTATTCTTAGTAAACTAACATAGGGACAGAAAACCAAATGCTGCATGTTCTGATTTATAGCTTTCCCACTCAGAATACTCTTGACTGATTTATTCAGTAAAAAAAAAAAATAGATGAAAGAGATAACCTTAAGACACCTGCTTCACGTAACAAGGAGATCTAGGGTGATCAGATTCAGTGAAGTGAAAAAATTAGATATAAGCCATAAGCAAAAAAAATTCAAAATTTTAGAATACACTTTCAACTATTTACAGAGAAATATTGTTCTATTGTGAAAGCGTATGTTAGGCATGAAACAAACTGAAGTAATTATCTGGAAATAACAAAGATGTCTATAATCAATATTCCTGAGATAGTCTCAGAAGCAGCAGCTCCACAGAAGATGGAGCTAATGCGAGCTTACTAAATACTAGAAAGCAGCAAGATCAGCAGAAATGAAGTAAAGGGCTGATTCCTCAACGGTAAGATAAAATTGAAGAAAAGAGTGAGGAAGTCCTGAAATAAATGGAAGGATCGTGACATACAATGTAGTAAACTCTAAAGTAGTAAAATATGATTACTAACTTACATACAAGGTAGCAATCATATTTTTAAAGTATTATTTTATTATTTTTTAAAATATTTGATTCAAAGGGTACACGTACAGGTTTGTTACATCGATATATTGTGTGATGCTGAGGTCTAGACTTAGATTGAAACCATCACCCAAATAGTGAACATAGTACCCAATAGGTAGTTTTTCAACCCTTGACCTTCTTCTTCCCTTCCCCATTTCTGGGTCCCCAGTGTCTATTATTCCCATCTTTATGTTTGTGTGTACCTAATGACAACAGTAATAGTAATTTCAATAATTTGAAGTTATTTCTTTTGGTCAATCATTAGTCTGTTGAAGGAAGCATTAAAATACTGTTATATATTGTGACCTAAAATTTGTGATGTCTATCTTTAATGATGTATGACTAATTTCGAGATAAGAATAATGCACATAAGAATATAAGTACATAGATTATATCATAATAACATTGTTTTAAGTGGTAAAATTTCAGTAAGCATGAATACAGCAGTCTACTGACAAGGATTGACTGTAAATTGCTAATACTAGGGACAAGTTTGAAATACTACAGATAAGTAAACTAGACTCAGATTACAGAGTGCATTGACATCTCCCTAGATGAATTTCTACAAAACTCATTGAAAAGTTCACATCATTATATTTTTGAATATGTTTGAGAAAAGGAAGTCGTGAGAAGGGATAATCAACCAGAATATGCAGAATTATTGAGGAAGAAGGACAATGTCAGGTTAAGTACCTCTAATGCTCCTAAAACACTTAGTCAGAAAGAGATTAACATCCAGTCTAGATTAATGGGAGTAGTAACAAAGAATAAAAAGTGAATCTAGTATATTGATGATTTAAATAAATTAGAAGAAATAATTAATGTTTATTGCTGTATTGTAAATGCTACTGTTTTCAAGTACTATCAAATTATGAAATCATAGAAAGATGATGAGTAAAAGAGTTACCTTATTGCCAGTTACTGGATCCATATCTGAGAAGGAGAGGCTTTACCTACAATGAAACAGAAGGGGATCTAAAGGATAGAAGAAACGGAGTAGGTTTGTCCAGCAAAATTTTGAGGATAGAAGTGTATTAAATTTGCTTAAAACTGATTATCACTAATAATGACAGGTCTGCGATGTGTTTGGTTGCAGAGAAAGAGTTAGGTCGGGGTAGAAAGGAAGGCACATAAAATGGTAGAGTGATTTATCTTTATCAACAACTAGGAAGACAGCTGGTTACAAATAGCTAGCTCATATTGCAAGCAATTTAAACAATTCCCTAAATATAATAGCAAGAAGATGAGGTTTTTTGAAACCTAAATTCAGATCAAATATGTAGACAATCTATCATAATTATTTATGTCACCATCATCTTTTATGTTGACATATGCTAAAAACCTGTTCCCTAAAATGATCACTCTGAACAGAATACTTCAGAGTCAACTAAAAATAAATCATACATGCATTGAGAATTATGTTATATATTTCTTCAAAAATGGCTCTCAAATCACGGAGTAGTGAAGAGTGGAAGTAGCTAATAATTTGGTTTCTTGGGTATAAGCTTTCCTCTGAAGCAAGCTTATGTAATTTAAACATTTAACCCTTGAGCCTGACTTCCCTAATTGGTAAAATGGAAATAATGACCCTTCCTTGAAAGCATGTTGAAAATTAAAAGCTTCATTATTATTGTTATTCATTTTAATATGTTGCATTAATGTAACATGGCCACTTAAAAAAGAGAAACTACAAATAAAATTATAGTAAATTTGTATTCTAATTAAATCTGGCTAGCAAAATAATACAATTTAATATGTGAAATTATTCTTTCAAACTGACAAGAGGGCATGTTCATTATAAAAGTCTATTGGTCTGAATCTTACATGAAATATATTCATAATATATACCTTTATACATGTATTATATAAACGGATGTGTGGTAAATGTCAATATAAAGTCAATTACAAATCCACACAGATGTATAAGAAGATATATTAACAAAATATAAGTCATGATAAATCAGACAAGTTCAATTAAAGATATTATTTAAAGTATGCCACTAGTAAGAGTTATTAGCTGGGTAGAATTACATTCACATAACAAGTTTTAAAAAGTATGGCCTTTAGCAAAGAAACTCACCTCTAAGTTTCCTGACCAAGAGAAAAGAAGGAGAGGTGGAATGGGTATTTGTATTGTGGACTTATAAGATGGGAATGAAATGAGGTAACATCTGAAGGCTGCAAAGACTGACATGTAGTAGGCAGCCTATAAACTTTAGCTTTACTTTGTCTCGTTTTAACTTAAGAAAAACTAAAGGTGGAAAGATTTGAAAGGTTATAATTGTCTTAACCAAGAATGTGACCTACCTTATATTATCATTCCGTAGTAAGAATCTATAAAACTTTAGGAATGAAATATTTGTTGTAGGAGGGATCTGTTTAAATCAGTAATTTTCAATGCCCTTGGACTTTACAAAGTCACAAAGTCACATAAGAGAACACGGCATGGACCTAGACTTTTTTTTTTTTTTTTTTTTTTTTTTTTTTGCGACGGAGTCTCGCTTTGCCGCCAAGCTGGCGCAATCTAGACTCGCTGCAACCTCAGCCGCCTGGGTTCCGATGATTCTACTGCCTCAGCCTCCCCAGTAGCTGGAACTATAGGCCCCCACCACGACGCTCAGTCGAGTTTTGTATTTTCAGTAGAGATGGGGTTTCACTATGTTGGCCAGGATGGTCTGGATCTCTTCACCTCGTGATCCGCCCGACTCAGCCTCCCAAAGTGTTGGGATTACAGGTGTGAGCCATTGCGCTGGCCAGTGCCCTAGACTTTTTAACCCATTTTAACCCATACCTCTCTGATTCTGATGCCTTTTTTTTTTCCTTTTTCCTTTTTTCTTTTCTTTTCTTTTCTTTTTTTTTTTAACCATCTCCTCCTCATTCTACTTATCTACCACCACTACTTATTGTGACTGTGAAGCACTCTGACTTTTTGAAATATTGCATTGCTCAGTTTTACCGCATTGGATTAAACACAGAGGCCTCACTCCAAAAGTTAAGACTCTTCATTTTCTAGCTGATACAGTTCACAAACATCTCTTCAAGAAAATTATTTTTTTGGTTCACGTAGCTTATTCTCTACAAGAATTTTCGGTGTTGAATAGGTTTTTTCTCTTCACAATGCTTGAATTTCTACTGTGGCATTAGTTTGGGACTGCTTGTTAGTTGGCAGGTTTGAGTAATTCAGAAACTAAATATATAACAATTTCTTCTTTATAGAAAGATAAAATCTCAAAAAAAGTTATTTCTTTATGACTAAAGACTATGAAATTGAGAGCAATCATGTTTTATCACACTAGTGCCTTAAATCTATCTGAATTTGACAGATAAATATTTTGAAATGTATTGTATATTTAAATAATGCTTTTTCCACTCACTAATTTTAATCTATGTTAACTTGAAAAGATTTAAATTGGAAGGTCAACTTCAATTTATACATAAGTAAGTGAATTTGACAACTTTGATTATGACATTTAACCTGCAAGTGGATAGGAGAACTGAGAATTAAAATGATAAATAGTTAACTATAGAAAATTACAAATGTGTTCACAATGATTGTGTTAGAGTGGTATTTCTTATTTCTTTTCTTAAGCTGAAAAACATTTTTAATTACTTCCGACTTCTATTATGTTCCATTGACACATATATCAATAGTGCTTTGATTAAGTTTAGTTTCAAATATGGCATAAACAAATAATATGGCAAAATTTTATTAGTTTACACACTAGTTGTTTAAACAACTAGTTTAAAACAACTAGTTTTTGGATTTATTTTAAATCCAAAAGAAATAAAACTTAATTACAAAGGGCAGATAGCAAAATGTAACACCGTTAAAATTTCTACCAACTATCCTAATGTCTAACATGTAGTAAGTATCTGTTGATCTATTAAACTAAGTTTTTGAAAATGCATGGCTATGCCCAAAAGGACAATTATTTGCTGAAAAATTATACAAATATAACTTAATGAACAAAATGTTTCTGTTTTGAAAATTAATATGTAGTATTTCCTACTGTCATTGATAGGCATGCCTGTAATTTTTTGTCTTATATTAAAAATAATTATTAGAACTTATTAAAAGCTTGCTGTTACTTTATACTTACAAGCCTCTATAAATGTGGTTTCAGTTTAGATATTGTATTTTTATTTAATTAAATTAATGCATAAGAATTTCCTTTTATAATAAGTAATGTCTAATGCCTGAATTTCAATTTAAAACTTCTTTTTTTTATCATAGGAGCATGTGCATATGTTATTTGACATTTGGATATGGCAAATTTGTACTTCGAGTTAATGTTTTAACATACGTATTTTTTTTTTTAATAGGGCCTTTTGTAGTTCAGAAAACTAAAACTCACATATTACCTGTGTTGGTGTGCACGTTTAGAGAAAACATATTTAAATATAAAAGTATTTTGTTATTTACTAATATAAACAATTTCAAAACTAAAAAAACTTTGTATTATGAATACATTTTATTTGATTTTCTACAGATTAATGATGAATGTTTTAAAATTATGGGGTTTTTGCATTTATTATGCTTCAGGTGATTAGTGAAAATCTTCAAGAAATAAAACTTAATTATCCATTAATTTTTTAATCCAAAAAATTAAAAGATTTTTAATTTCATTATTAGTTAACTCTTTAAGGTCTAAATAAGGTTTTAAATCCATATTAATATGTACAAAAGTAATATAGTAATCATATCAAGTATTTCACTTTGACAAGTTTAAATTAAATCGTATTTAATTTTTAATGTCTTTGCAATCTTACACTGATAATAAAATGTCTCAGGTAAATATGATAATCTTGTTTTCAAGTTTATCTGAAAAGAAAGAAATATACAATAATCCAGAAGGAAAATGATGTAACTGGACCAAACGAAAAGGAAACCTGTCGTGGCAAAATTTCAATATTGAGGGAAATGATGGAAGCTTAAAAGAAGTAGATTACTTTAAAAAAAAAAAATGCTGACATGAGGGGGCAGAGCAAGATGGCCGAACAGGAACAGCTCCAGTCTCCAGCTCCCAGCTCCAGTGACACAGAAGACTGGTGATTTCTGCATTTTCAACTGAGGTACTGGGTTCATCTCACTAGGGAGTGCTGGACAATTGGTGCTGGTCAGCTGCTGCAGTCCGACCAGCGAGAGTTGAAGCAGGGCGAGGCATCACCTCACCTGGGAAGTGCAAGGGGGAAGGGAATCCCTTTTCCTAGCCAGGGGAACTGAGACACACAACACCTGGAAAATCAGGTAACTCCCACCCCAATACTGCGCTTTACCAAGGGTCTTAGCAAACGGGCTCACCAGGACATTATATCCCACACCTGGCCGGGAGGATCCCACGCCCACTGAGCCTCCCTCATTGCTAGCACAGCAGTCTCTGATCTAACGGCAAGGCAGCAGCAAGGCTGGGGGAGGGGCGCCTGCCATTGCTGAGGCTTAAGTAGGTAAATAAAGCCGCTGGGAAGCTCAAACTGGGTGGAACTCACAGCAGCTCAAGGAGGCCTGCCTGTCTCTGTAGACTCCACCTCTGGGGACAGGGCACAGCTAAACAACAACAACAACAACAAAAGCAGCAGAAACGTCTGCAGATGCAAATGACTCAATCTGACAGCTTTGAAGAGAGCAGTGGATCTCCCAACATGGAGGTTGAGATCAGAGTTTGGACAGACTGCCTGCTCAAGTGGGTCCCTGACCCCTGAGTAGCCTAACTGGGAGACATCCCCCACTAGGGGCAGACCGACACCCCACACCTCATGTGGTGGAGTACACCCCTGAGAGGAAGCTTCCAAAGCAAGAATCAGACAGGTACACTCGCTGTTCAGCAATATTCTATCTTCTGCAGCCTCTGCTGCTGATACCCAGGCAAACAGGGTCTGGAGTGGACTTCAAGCAATCTCCAACAGACCTACACCTGAGGGTCCTGACTGTTAGAAGGAAAACTAACAAACAGGAAGGATACCCACACCAAAACCCCATCAGTAAGTCACCATCATCAAAGACCAGAGGCAGATAAAACCACAAAGATGGGGAAAAAGCAGGGCAGAAAAGCTGGAAATTCAAAAAATAAGAGCGCATCTCCCCCTCCAAAGGAATGCAGCTCATCGCCAGCAACGGATCAAAGCTGGACGGAGAATGACTTTGATGAGTTGAGTGAAGAAGGCTTGAGTCCATCAAACTTCTCAGAGCTAAAGGAGGAATTACGTACCCAGCACAAGGAAACTAAAAATCTTGAAAAAAGAGTGGAAGAATTGATAACTAGAATAATTAATGCAGAGAAGGCCATAAACGAATGGACAGAGATGAAAACCATGACATGAGAAATACGTGACAAATGCACAAGCTTCAGTAACTGACTCGATCAACTGGAAGAAAGAGTATCAGCGATTGAGGAGCAAATGAATGAAATGAAGCAAGAAGAGAAACCTAAAGAAAAAAGAAAAAAAAGAAATGAACAAAGCCTGCAAGAAGTATGGGATTATCTAAAAAGACCAAATCTACGTCTGATTGGGGTGCCTGAAAGTGAGGGGGAAAACGGAACCAAGTTGGAAAACATTCTTCAGGGTATCATCCAGGAGAACTTCCCCAACCTAGTAGGGCAGGCCAACATTCAAATCCAGGAAATACAGAGAACGCCACAAAGATACTCCTCGAGAAGAGCAACTCCAAGACACATAATTGCCAGATTCACCAAAGTTGAAATGAAGGAAAAAATCTTAAGGGCAGCCAGAGAGAAAGGTCGGGTTACCCACAAAGGGAAGCCCATCAGACCAACAGCAGGTCTCTCGGCAGAAACTCTCCAAGCCAGAACACTCTCTGTTTTATGTCTTGGTCTCATGTTTATCTACCACAATGACTTGCATAGAATCCCATTAAAACTGACATAATCCTTTGATAATTAATTTTTTTAATTTAAATGATAAATTTAACAAATGCATATGGTACAGCAAATCAATACCAAAACTTAAAAAAAAAATACTAGAGTTCTTATTTTCCTTCTCTTACTGAGTCAACTCAAATATAAACATGTTTTTAATATCTTATTAAAATACACATACAGAAATTACTTAAGCATATTTCTATGCACTTTACTTTTTCACTTCATAATATTACGCATTGTGGTATATACATTTTAAAATTTATTTGGCTTCATAAGCTCTTTTTATAAAACATGCATAATATTTGATTTTATTTTACCTATTCTACTTTTGAGTCAAATCAATTCCAGTTTTGTTTTGCAGTACAAACTACATTGCAAAGAACATCTTTCAGAGTACACCAAATATAAATTGGTTTTACTTTTTAGAATGACCATTCTGCCCAATTCAGTAGACTTTTTATCAAGAGATTATGTTTGACATTGAATGTAAATGAATTTCTATTGAAGAAACTCGTAGAATAATGTCTGAATATATGTAGATCTAACATGCAACAACATAATTCAATTTTCATTTTATTTTATTTTTAGTTTTATTTTTGAGACAGAGTTTCACTCTTGTCCCCCATGCTGGGGTGCAATGGTGCGATCTCACTCACTACAACCTCCTCCTCCTAGGTTCAGGTGATTCTCATGCCTCAGCCTCCTCAGTAGCTGGGACTACAGGCGTGAGCCACTATGCCCGGCTAATTTTGTAGAAATGGAGTTTCACCATGTTGGGCAGGCTGGTCTAAAACTCCTGATCTCAGGTGATCCACCCACCTTGACCTTCCAGAGCTGAGATTACAAGCATGAGCCATCATGCCTGGCCAATTTTCATTTTAACAAAGTCATTTTTGTGAAAAAATGCACATTAGAATCAGCAAAGATTTTTTGAAATACACTATCCCTTACTCTTTTTTGTGTGTGATTGAAAAATTTTGTGAGGGCATCTTTTAGCATATGTATGTTAGTATTCCATGCTAAAACAAGAGAAACCAATTTGCTTGCTTAGTGCTTGCAGAACCTAATAAAGAAATAGACCTCAGGAAACATTGGAATGAAAATGCTGGAACACTGACATTACTCTCTTCATTCATTCATTCTTTAAAAAAAAAAACACATTAATTCATTTGTATTATGACTCTTCTGTGCTCCAGGGACAACGCTGAGACATTTGACATACAATGGTCTGATGGTCAGTAAATTGTCTGGCTTTTAATGTTTTCTTATGTTTTGGTTTTCCTTAATTTATTCTCTCTTAAATATTCTCTCATTTTTTTTCTACTCCCTTTTCCCTCTCTCCTTTGGTTTTTCTTCTTCTTTTCTTCCTCTCTAATTTTTATTATCCTTTTCTTCTCTTGAGCAGAAAATATGATCACTGATAGGGCCAGAAGAAGATACAGATATGGCTATCTGAGAGAAAATGTTTGTGCTTCCCCCCAGTAAAGTAACAATATGTCCAAGAAAGAGAATATATGGTTCTGTTTGACTGAGGCTTATCTCTAGGCAATCAATTGTGGCTGGTGGGTGATAATTAGAGTTGGTGACTACTAAAGTTTGAATTGTGTTAGATGACTGCTATTAAAGAAAATATTTAGAATATCATAGTCCTAGGTACAATAATGTCTTACAAATTCTCATAATTTTTGTATAATGTGTAAGGAATGTTCAGTTTTCTACATATGGCTAGCCAGTTTTCAGTTTTCTACATATGGCTAGCCAGTTTTCCCAACACCATTTATTAAATAGCAAATTCTTTCCCCATTACTTGTTTTTGTCAGGTTTCTCAAATGTCAGATGGTCGTAGATGTGTGGCATTTTTTCTGAGGCCTCTGTTCTGTTCCGTTGGTCTATGTATCTGTTTTGCTGTTTTGGTTACTGTAGCCTTGGAGAATGGTTTGAAGTCAGATGAAGTGACGCCTCAGGCTTTGTTCTTTGTGCTTAGGATTGTCTCGACTATATGGGCTCTTTTTGGTTCCATATGAAATTTAAAGTAGTGTTTTTTCTAATTCTGTGAAAAAAGTCAATGGTAGTTTGATGGGGATAGCGTTGAATCTATAAATTACATTGGGTAGTATGGCCATTTTCACAATATTGATTCTTGCTATTCATGAGCATGAATTGTTTTTCCATTTGTTTTTGTCATCTCTGATTTCCTTGAGCAGTGGTTTGTAGTTCTCCTTGAAGAGGTACTTCACATCCTTTGCAAGTTGTATTCCTAGGTATTTTCTTCTCTTTGTAGCAATTGATAATGGGAATTCACTCATGATTTGGCTCACAGGTTGTCTACTATTGGCATATAGGAATATTTGTGATTTTTACACATTGATTTTGCATCCTGATACTTTGCTGAAGTTGTTTGTGAGCTTAAGGAGATTTTGGGTTGAGATGATGGAGTTTTCTGAATATACAATCAAGTCATCTGCAAACAGAGACAATTTGACTTCTTCTCTTCCTGTTTTAATACCCTTTATTTCTTTCTCATGCCTGATTGCCCCAGCCAGAACTTCCAATAATATATTGAATAGGAGTGGTGAGAGGGCATCCTTGTGCCAGTTTTTAAAGGAAATGCTTTCAGCTTTTGCACATTCAGGATAATATTGGCATGGGTTTGTCATAAATAGCTCTTATTTTGAGATACGTTCCATCAATATGTAGTTTATTGAGAGTTTTTAGCACGAAGGGGCGTTGGATTAAAGACTTAAACTTAAGACCTAAAACCATAAAAACCCTAGAAGAAATCCTAGGCAATACCATTTATAACATAAGAATGGGAAATGAATTCATGACAAAAGCATCAAAAGCAATGGCAACAAAAGCCAAAATTGATAAATGGAATATAATTAAACTAAAGAGCTTCTGCACAGCGAAAGAAACTATCATCAGAGTAAACAAGCAACCTACAGAATGGGAGAAAATTTTTGCAATCTATCCATCTAACAAAAGGCTAATATACAGAATCCACAAAGAACTTAAAAAATTTACAAGAAAAAACTGAACAACCCCATCAAAACGTGTGCAAAAGATATGAACAGACACTTCTCAAAAGAAGACATTTATGCGACTAACAAACATATGAAAAAAGTTCATCATCATTGGTCACTGGAGAAATGCAAATCAAAACCACAATGAGACACCATCTCAAGTCAGTTAGAATAGTGATCCTTAAAAAGTCAGGAAACAATAGATACTGAAGAGGATGTGGAAAAATATGAATGCTTTTACGCTGTTGGTGGGAGTGTAAATTAGTTCAACCATTGTGGAAGACAGTGTGGCAATTCTTCAAGGATCTAGAACTAGAAATACAGTTTTACCCAGCAATCCCATTACTGGGTATATACTCAAAGAAATATAAATCATTCTACTATAAAGACACATGCACACATATGTTTATTCCAACATTGTTAACAATAGCAAGGCTTGGAAACCACTCAAATTCCCATCAATGATAGACTGGGTAAAGAAAATGTGGCACATGTGAATATTATGCAGCCATTAAAAAGGATGAGTTCATGTCTTTGAAGAGACATGGATGAAACTGGAAATAATCATTGTAAGCAAACTAACACAAGAACAGAAAACCAAACAGCATGTTCTCACTCATACGTGGGAGTTGAACAATGAGAAGACATGGGCACAGGCAGAGGAGCATCACACACTGGGGCCTGTTGGGGGGTGGGGGGCTAGGGGAGGGACAGCATTAGGAGAAATACCTAGTGTAGATGATGGGTTGATGGGTGCAGCAAACCACCATGGCACGTAGATACCTATGTAACAAACCTGCACATTCTGCACATGTTTTCCTGAGCTTAAAGTATAATTAAAAAGAAAAAGAAAATAGCAGTAACAACAACAACAAAAAGAAAACAAAGAATGTAAAACGTCACATTAATGATGTCTGCATTGATTACGTGTTAAAATGGTAATATTTTGATATATTGGGTTATATTATATATATCATTAAAATCAATTTCACTTGTCTTTTTATAACCTAAAAAATTCTCATAATGCACCTTCAGTTATAGATGACTGTGTGAGTGGTATTGTAAAGGGAAAAGAAAATATGATGGTTCATTTCAGGTGTGATATTGACTGGAGTAAGGGATACCCAGACGCTGGTAAAGTGTAATTTCTGGGTGTGCCTGTGAGGGAGTTTCCAGAGAAGACTGGCATTTGAATAAGCCCAGATTAAGGAAGATCTACCCTCACTCAATCTTGTCAATCACTGTCTCGCCACTGAGGACCCAGATAGAATAAAAAAGCAAAGGAAAGGCAATTTTTCTTTCTCTTCCGAGGCTGGGACACCCATCTGCTCCTGCCCTAGCTCATCAGAGCTCCAAGTTCTCTGCCCTTTAGACTCCAGAGTTATGCCAGCAGCTTCCAGATTGTCAGGCCTTTGGCCTCAGACTGAAAATCATACCATGGGATTTTCTGGTTCTCGGGCTTTCAGATGTGAATGGAAAAATGTTACTGACTTCCTTACTTCTCCAGCTTACAGATGGTCTGTTGTGGGACTTCTTGAGTCGATAATTGTGTGAGTCAATTTTCCCTAATAAATCCCCTCTCATATACCTGTATATATCTGTAACTATTGATTCTGCTTCTCTCGAGAACCATGAGTAATACAAAAACCTTAGTAAAACATTATTTTAGCTCATTCACTGATATAGTATACATCACAGAAAGTCATAAAGGTGATAGATTTATCTTAAGCATTATACATCTCCAACATGTCCAGTGGCCTCATATGTGCATTGTGGCAGCACAGGTTCTTCATTGTGCCTGCTACACAAAGAAGTGCTACTAATATAATGACTATGCCTTCAAGAAAGAAAACATACCTTCCTATTGATTCAAATCTGTCTTACAGAAGAAGTGTGGAGAAATCCACTCCAGCACACTTCCAATTATGGCATAAAAATGCCTGAGATGTGTATAAAAGCAGTTTCTGCCCTAAAGTAATGATTTCTTCAATAATATATTTTATACAACTGGAATTAACTAGTATAATTTTTAAGTACTTTTAAGTATTTCCTAGAATCATATACCAAGATTGAGAAATAGAGTTAATCAAAAATATTGACTTTATTGAAATATCTCTGTTTGGAAATGGGTCTAAAGTTATCTGATTTATAAATGATTCCAAAAAATTTTGTGCATTTCTTACCTTCAGCTCAATGTTAAACTAAATTTGTTACTAAATTAATATTTGTTGAAATTTTTTATAAAAATAAATGATAGTATTATTATTTTACAGATAATAATATAATACTGGTTAATAATTCCATATTGGGAAAAAGTTCCATTGTGTGATGTATGAATAAAAATATCTCTCGTTGAAGTCCATTCTAAGTAAGGCATACACAACAATTCCTGAACTGTCTGGAGAAAGCATAACGATATTAACTCATATTGATTTGAAGGGAATGGTAGCACTGTTACCAAATTGGTTTCTGTAGCCATGATATTTTTTTAGAGAAACATATTCAATTATTGGTCATGCCACACTTGGCTTCCTTTTTTAGATGGACTGCATTACACTACACGAATTTGGATGCGCCCCATTGCCTCTGCTCTGACAGACTTTTGCAAGGAGGTCTAGTAACAAAAGCAATGCTAACCTTCGGAAAGGGCATTCCCAAGGATTAATGTTAACAACCTTTGGCTATATTGCAAACTATCACCTCTAGTCATACAGTCATCAATCCGTAAAAAATATGTTGACCTTTGGATATTACTATTTAAGTTGTAAAAAATAAAGAAAATAAACAAACAAAAATCACAAGCACACCCATTGAAGTTATGCCTGTCTCCATGCAATGTAATGGCAAAGTTGAAACTTATTCTTGAATATAACAATATTCTGAAGACCACTACACTTGTGAACAATTAGGTTATTATTTACTGTGACAACATGATTGCATTAGATCAATCTCATTCACATTTATGCTTAAAGCAAATGAATATTTATTGGTAATTCACTTTGTATTTCTGTTTCTCTTGCAAAATGTATTCTCAATTAGTATCATAAAAACTCATTTTTTTATGTTGATTAATGTGCAAATAACTGACAATAGGTAAAATTCTGTTAAATGTCCTACAGAACAATAGTTCCTATAGATAAGTGGGAGTCTGCATCATCTATGGAATATATTTATAATATAGATTCGCTGAGTCCTCCCAATAGATTCTGTTCAAATACGTTAGAGGTGAATTCAATCTTCTGAAAAATATTTAACACACTTACAGGGAATATTAATTCATAGACGGATTATGAGGCTATACTGTTTTATAATGCTATTTAAACGAGAATTGTATTTCTTTATTTGTGATACATTTTATAATTCTTAAAGACAAGATCTTAAATAAAATATTTTCTGTTTCTTTGAGCTTTACACAGTTCTACACTAAAATCTAGAAGAACTTTAAATTCTATAGTATTATATAGCTTATCCAAATTAATTCTATTTAATAGAGTAGTTGTGCCATATGGTATTAGAAATATGATTCAATATGTGACATTAAAATGACATTTTCATAGTTGACTTCCTGAAC
Organism: Macaca nemestrina; assembly: GCF_043159975.1. Classification (NCBI taxonomy): domain Eukaryota; kingdom Metazoa; phylum Chordata; class Mammalia; order Primates; family Cercopithecidae; genus Macaca; species Macaca nemestrina. Next base: position 64,775,510 of record NC_092131.1, read on the forward strand.
AACTTATTAAAAATGTTGTAATACCAATGTTTTAGAAATTATTCTAAACTAAAAAATAAGATGAAATATTCACAAACTGTCTTAGAAAAATAACATAAAATTAATGTCACAACACAATACTGATAGTAAAATATGAAAATAAATGGGACAAACTGTTTAAAAAGTGTGAAGACTATACTAAATAAAATGTAAAAATTAAGCAATATAACAAATAACATCAAACTTTGATAACTTTGGATTGATGCCAGGAATTGAAGATACGTGTGGTAGTAGAAGATTTATTAACATTAGTTTATCTCATAAAAATTAAAGAAAGTAAAGCAAACAATTATATTTATGAATGCTAAAAGGGCATCTGATAATCTTTAGAAATATTTCCTATTCAAAAAGATAAGATAAAAAACAGTTTATAAACATTATTTTAAAAATAAAAAAATTCAGATATAAAACTCACAGATTTTAACTGAACTTAGGTAATAAAGAGTAATTCTTGCTACTAAAATATTACTCAGTTTGATTGAAGGTAAAATTTTGTGCAAGAAAATAATCCACATATGAAGAATTAAGATGTTATTTTGTTCATGATATGGCCTTACATCTGCTAGAAAACTCTAATATTCTAAAAATAACAAAAAATAGAAATGAACATTTGCAATACATTTATAAACATGTAAATTATATATTGAGATATTGTATAATTCTTTGACTACTGTTTCTCCATAGCAACAGATGCGTACAAATCAACAGGGAAAATAGCTCTTTCAATATAGTGACAAAATTATGAAAAGTCTAGGTATAACATGTAAACAACTATAATATAACATTGGGGAATATTTTAAAATGGAAATATATTTTTAAATGAAATATTATTTACTAAAAGTATTTACTATCTTAAACTGTGAAATCTCTGCATATTGATATTTAAACATAAATAATTGCAATCAAAGTTGTAAGACTTTATTTTTTATACAATTATTTAAAAATGTATTGGAATAACAAAGGCTTTAGAATAGTGGAGGCAATGGTGAACAGTTTCAAAGAATAGAGAGATAATCTCTGAAATTTTATTAAAACGTTATTTGTATACCACTAGAGAGATTACTTAGCTATTTCATAAATAGATTGAAATATGTATTGGTAGTTAACGTATGACATCAATAGTGCTTCTGTTTAATGAGGAATGTATATCAGTATATATTGATGACAAATTTAGCTGTCCTTTAGGAAAAAAGTAAAGATTGTTTCTGATTTTACCCAATTTAAAAATCATGCATTGCAAATAATTTCTGATTTAAACATAAAAAGATGATTTAAAAATATAATAGATGTATGGTCTTCATTCCTGGGTCATATATTTAGTATATCTAATAATACCCAAGAATGAAAACCTAACTTGAGAGATAGTTGAACTTTATTATGGGATAATCTTTGGTATGGCTGGAAATTGACTTATAAAACCAAAGTATCAATGATAAAGTCAGACAAAAATGTTTGCAATGCACATACTAATTAGCTTTTACAAATTTACAAATAAATAAATAAATAAAATATCCAAAGGTATGGGAAAACATTATGCTTATAAAATGTACAAAATGATAAAATAGAACTGACAGCATTAAAAATTGGTTGAGTACAGTGGTAATTGTGAAAAAGCAACTTAGAGATAACATTTATTATTAGGGTTCAGTAAAAATAAATAAACTTAGAGATAACATTATTAGGTTTCAGTAAAAATAAATAAACTTTCCATGTAATCTCTGTGCGTATATATCAAGATGTGTAAGGATATACTGAGATTTTTAAATTATTGGCTTAGGGAGGCAGAAATTGAAGGAGTCAGGGTTTCAAGTGAGATGATTAGCATTCTGTTATATTTTGTACTATAGTCATTCAAAAAATGTTTATTAGTACCTGTTATAAGCTGATTGCTCTTCCATTTGCTAAGAATATGGCAGTGAACACAAATACAAAAATGACTGCTAACAGCTATGATTATAACAAAGTAAATATAAAATATAAAATGACCAGTATTAATAATGCATGTTACATCATTGTATTATAAAATATAAAAGGAAAATTAAATATAAAATTCTATAATTTCAAATAAATAAATATCAAATGATGTGTTTCATTTAAAAATGTTTTCTTCATTTCTTTTCTCTCCTCAAACTACAATATGCGGTTGTATACAGATCTGCATAAAGGCAACCAGTTTTCATTGCTTCTTATCATTCATCATAGCTGCTATTTTCCCATCATGTTATAAGCTACAGAAGAGAATGCCAGGGTTTTAGTTGCCTGTAAAACTCAAGTTCTGTGTTCTACAATTAATTCTACATCTTGACTCCTCTTAACTGTTGTTAAACATTGGTAGTTGAAAGCAATGCTGAATACTTGGTAGAAAGTGTTTTTATACTTTGATTTCTTTATTATCTTAAGGAGATACTGTGCTTTGCTTTTGGAATTCAAATCCAAATAAAGAAAAAGTGTTTGCTTCCATATTTTCATTTACACAGTGTAAAATGCCTTAATAATTTTTTAAAAAAGAGATGATAGAAGTATAATTAAAGACTTACATTAGGAATAGTTGCTTTTTCTCATATAAAATTATATATGTCAATATAAAGCTGATCCTCTAAAACTACCTGCCATTACTCTTTAATAATTGGTAAAATAATGCATTTTATAATATTGTATGATAATATCTATAAATATTACAATATTTTTTCACAATGTAAGATGTGTCTAACAACTGTCTTCTCATATTGGTACTAGGAGTTTCCATGTCATGTATTCTCATTTATTTCACTTACTATAGTTCATAGTATATATTTATCAGATATAGTAAATGAAGTGGAGATCTCAATCATTAATCTTGATGTTTCATGAAGGCAAGATCCTTTTTGTGTTTTGGTAAATATCGTATTCCCAATATCCCTATTCTATTCCTGCAATGTCTTATCCTCCCCTTCCTGTGAAATAATGATATAATCTCTGAGAAATAAAAGAGTTGGGGGATAAGAACTTCTTTTCATTTGCTATCTCAGTTTAGTATACCTAACTCCAAGCTTCAACACCTAATAGAGAACTTTGCAAATAAAAGATTTGCCAGAAATCTTGTGTTATTAAAATATCAAAGGAGATTTATTCATGGTATATCCTTTTGTTTGTTATATTTAGAAACTTCACTCTGTTGAAGAGAGCACGTTTCTTTTAAATTTTAGATGTTTCTAATTCATATTCAAATCAGTACAGAGTTAATGAGGGGTAATACATTAATACAAATTTAATTATGGTAATTGAATGCCATTGTCTTTTCCTGATGCTTTCTAAATAAAGTCACAAAAGTAAAAAAGATTAATATTTATTTCGAATGTTCAGTCAATTAATCCATGTGTCTTGCCAAGATTCACTGAAGATTTTGAGATTTAATTAGCCTTAAATTAGCAATACAAATTTGATATAGATGTTGTACGTACCCTAGTAGAAGGAACCATAAAATGATACTTTATAAATTTTAATACAATCAGGAGTTTGCAAGTTTTAATTTAATTACATTAATGTGCTTAACATCAATCATAAAATGCCTTTGTATTCATGCTGCATTGTACTTTGAATATTCATTTTTAATGAGAAAAACTGAAAGAGATGTGGAGGTCATGGCTAAAATTCAGTAATAAAAATGAGTGATAGGTTCATGTATCTCAACTTTGAAGGTTATTTTTTTCAAGTTGGTCATACTGTTCTCCTAATATAATTATTGTACATTAATAAGCATATCTTGCTCTCACACAAGGAAGCCACACTTGAACAGAATTCTCACACATTTACAACTTACTATCAAATTCTAGAACCTCACTGAAAGAAAGGTGTTTGTAAGTAAAGTAAGTTTTTACATGTTCACTGTTATGTCTCACTTTTTTGCCACATATATAACTTATTGTCTAGAAATCAGAACAAGGCTAAATGTGTGTGTGTATAAATATATATGATATATATATCATATATATGTATGTTACTTTCAATAATTATACTAGCGACATGATAGTTGATTCATTATACTCTTTTATGATCTTGTTTTTCAAAATTCATCACTGGCATTTTTCACAGACACAGAAAATAATAATCCTCAAATTTCTGTGGAACCACAAACATAAGCTGGATAACCAAAGCAACACTGAGGAAGAAAATCAGGAAGTATGATGGAGGAATCATGCTCCATAGACCAGTAGTACAGAACAGAGAGCCCAGAAATAAATGTAAACATACACAGTCAATTCATTTTTGACAAGGGTACCGAAAGGACACATTAGAGAAAGGACAGTATCTTTAATAAATAGTACTGGAAGAACTGAATTTCTACATGCAAAAGAATAAAATTAGGTCATTATATTATACCATGCACAAAAATTCACTCAGAAAGGATAGAAAACCTAAATATAAGATCTGAAACCGTAAAACTCTGAGGAGAGAATACAGGAAAAAAAAAAAAAAAAAAAAAAAAAAAAAAAAAAACCTTGATATTGGCCTTGGCAACCAGTTTTTGGATAATATGCCAAAAGCTCAGGCCATAAAAGTAAAAATAAATAAATGGTACTGCATTAAACTGAAAAGCATCAGCATAATACAGGAAACAAGTAACATGAAAGAGCAACCTATGAAATGGAAAAAAATAACTGCACACTATCTATCTGATAGGGGGTTAATATCAAATACTTATAAGGAAATTTTACAACCAAAAGCAGAAAAACAAACAAACTCATTAAATAAAATGGCAAAGGACCTGAACAGACATATCTCCAAAGTAGACATAAAAATGGCCAACAGGTATGTGGAAAGTGCTCATTATTACTAATTATAAGAAAATGCAAGTTAAAACCTCTATGAGATATCACCTCACACTCGTAAGAATAACTATTATTAAAAATACAAGAGGAAACAAATGTTGGCAAGGATGCAGAGGAAAGGGAACCCTGGTACACTGTTAGTGGAAATGTGGAGTGTTACTGTCATTATAGAAAACAGCATGGTGGCTGGGCGCCGTGGCTCACGCCTCTAATCCCAGCACTTTGAGAGGCCGAGGCGGGCGGATCACGAGGTCAGGAGATTGAGACCACGGTGAAACCCCATCGCTATTAAAAATACAAAAAGTTAGCCGGACGTGGTGGCGGGCGCCTGTAGTCCCAGCTACTCCGGAGGCTGAGACAGGAGAATGGCGTAAACCCGGAAGGCGGAGCTTGCAGTGAGCCGAGATCGTGCCACTGCACTCCAGCCTGGGCAACAGAGTGAGACTCCGTCTCAAAAAAAAAGAAAAAAAAAAAGAAAATAAAGGAAAACAGCATGGCGATTCTTAGAGAAATTATTAATAAAACTACCATATGACCCAACAATCCCTCTTCTGCATGTATATCTAAAAAGATGAAATCACCAACTTGTAAGTAAAGATATCTGCAGTTTCCCATACATTGAAGCATTATTCACAATTACCAAGTCATCAAAACTACTTAAATGCCTATTGATTGGCAAATGGATAAAGAACGAGTAATATACATATCATGTGTATATAATATTTTATACACACACAAACATACACATATACACAATGAACTATTATTTAGCCTTAAAAAAAGAAAGATTATACCACTTTTTGCAACACAGATGGACCCATAGGACATCATGCTAAACGAAGTAAGCCAGAAACACACACAAAGAAATTATATGATTTCACTTCTGTGTGAAACTTCAAAATAAAAGAGCTCAAATACAAATAAACAGAGTACGAAACAGAGGTTACCAGTAGGGATGGTGGGAGGAGGGGTAGAGAAGAAATGGGGAAATATGTATCAAATGATACAAAATAGTAGATATGTAGGATTAACAAGTCTAAGGGCCTAATGAACAAAATGAGGAAATTAATAAAATTGTATTATATTAGGGATTTTTCTTAGCAATTATATTATGGATTTTTTGTTAAGTAGATTTTAGCTACTGTTGTCACCAAAAAATTAACTATTTGAGATGATAGATGTGTTAATCTGCTTCACAATGATAACCATTTTACTGCCTAACTGAATCTGATAACATCATGTTGTAAACTTGAAATATATGTTAAATAATATCTATAAAATAATAAAATAAGTTGACTCAGAGAGATTTTATGTCAATTACAATATTGGCCATGATAAAAATTGATGACTTACAAATTAAAGAATTCCTAAAGCATTCCTGTGTAAAAATTCAAGAACTATGAAAGCATATTGAACAGGAGGAAATATAGATCAAGTTGCAAGTTTCATAGTGAACCCTACCAAAGGCAAACAAATGTAATTTTGTTTTGTGTTTGTACTTATCATGCTTATATGCGTAGTTTGAAAAGAAAACTATTTCTGTGGATAGTTGTAACAAGTTGCAATTACCGAAATTTTAGTGGGGACCTTTAAATAATAATAAATAATACAATTATTTGCCATTAGTGATATTTGCAAAATGAATGATAAATATCCTTTAAAAACATATCTATTGGTAAATGTATTATTGGCAATAACCATATTTTGCATATTCTGCAATAAAGTAGAGGTTTCTGCTTAATAAATCTTTATAAGGGATTCTATTTTGTGAAAAACATTGCATCAATCAATAATGTTTTATCAAGTCCAGCAATACAGTGGGAATTAAACATGTAAAAAACTTGCCTACAAACATAACTTGAGCAATTAAACTGCCTAATGGAAACATACATGAACTACATATATATCTTTAACTTTTCTAGTAGCCACATGTATTAGGTAAAAAAAAAAATAGGTAAAATTAATTTCAAAAATAGATTTTAGTACATTATATCTAAAATATTTTTATTTTAGCATTTAATCAATATAGAAAGTATAAATAATATTTTACTTTATTTTTGTGCTATCTTTAAATTTGGTAGTTTACATTTAGAACATATTTAAATTCAGTACGAAATTTTTATTAGAAGTAATATATCTTTATGTGAATTTCACAAAATTCACATTTTAAAAAGTACCCTTAAATACCAAAGGTTTTGCAAACAACATAAATGTTTCCAATATTATGTTTTAAATTTAAGTTTAAATTAATTAAAATTGAGTAATTTTTTAAAAGTCAGGTTTACAGTCACACTAGTCAAATTTCAATGGCTGACAGGCCATATGCCACCAGTGCATTCCATCTAGAACATTGCATATCTCTAGTCTGTAAATCTGGTACACAAATGGTATTATGTTTTACTCCAAGGTGAATTGAAATGCAATGGAAAATTATTTGTGAAATTATACATACTGTCACTCTGCAACGTAATAGTATATGCATTTTCCTTAGTTTTTAAATTTAATCTCAATGGACAAATTCATTATTTCTATAAACTTTATTTTATAAGATAAAGACTTAGGTTAAATATATATGACAATTTGGAACAGTCTCTGTAATTAGAGATATGTAAACCAGGACTTTATCTTTAGGCAACTTTTTAAGACGATTTCTTTCCATTCCATTGTTCTGTTTCCTTTTGAATTATTTACTCTGTAGACTTAATCTTGAAGGCCCTTACAAATACGTTTGTCAAAACTTTAATAGGCCTACAAAACAACAGTTGATGAAACAAAGTATAGAATGTACTTTTCTATGCAAGATATAGCTCATTAATAAATATGAACTGGAGCCTAGTTCTAGTCATTTGTCAATATTTATTCATTTTATGCTAAATTTTTCTCTACTCAATAATTTCCCTAGGATCATACATATCTCTAACTTGTAGATAAATATTATATAATGAAATATTAATAAGTATATTAAATTGTATAAAATATACACATAATTTTTATTTTATAGATATTTTTATGAAATTACATATATGTTTTGAATGAAAAGTAACTTACAATATAGGAAGGCTTATGATATGATAGAAAGAATGTCCAGTAAACTGTTTTGATTTGGTTTTCATATCAGAAATAGTTAATAACATTATCTATAACATATATTAAAGGCTATTTCATAAGAACTATATGCGATTTCATACTTGAAGCTATCAAAGATACTTTAAAAATATATACTTATATAAAATTCATTTTTTGTTCATAGAAATTGACATTTAAATATTACCTCATATATTGACATAATAATTTATATTTTAGCAATATTTATTATGTACTCAGGCTTTTTAGAGTAGAAAAATGTATTAGAGCAGAGGACTTTGGCAGAGAAACTATAAAAGATATAAGTATATAAAAGGACTCATCATAAAGGAAAAGTTAACAGGAATTATATCTAATCTAGGATATTGCATTGCACTGAAAGCCTAAACTTGTTAGCCATTTTTCTGATAGTTCTGGCTCATGGTAATAACATAACCTCAACCTGTGATCAATATGTTGAAACTATATATTGGCTTGAGATTCTGATACACTAAAATAAGGAAAATTGATCAAATTAATAAGTTCATAAAATCAACATATCAATATTCACACATGTATACACATTTCTATAGAATAAAATCTGAAATTTGAAATAAATGTATTTTAATGATTGCTGTTTTATAAATAGATAGGCTCTGAGTGTGTAACTACTGATCAGAACAGGTAGGCAATTAAATAAGGGAGGTTGACCCTAATGCCCATATATTTTTCAGAACTAAATCTTGGGGCAGTGATATGGTTTGGCTATGAGCTCACTCAAATCCCAGTTTGAATCCTCATGTGTTGTAGGAGGGACCTGGTGAGAGGTTGAATAATGGGGGCAGGTCTTTCTTCTGCCATTCTCTTGAGAGTGAATAAGGTTTATGAGATCTGATGGTTTTATAAGGGGGAGTTTCCCTGCACAAGCTCTCTATCTTTGCCTACTGCCATCCATGTAAGCCATGATTTGCTCTTCTTTGTCTTCCACTGTGATTGTGAGGTCTCCCCAAACACGTGAAACTGTACATTAATTAAACCTCTTTCTTTTGTAAATTGCCCAGTCTTGGGGTATGTCTTTATCAAAATCATGAAAATGGACAAATACAGTAAATTGGTACCCAGAGTGGAGGACTGCTCTAAAGATACCCAAAAATTTGGAAGTGACATTGGAACTGAGTAACAGGAAGAGGTTGGAACAGTTTGGAGAGCTCAGAGGAAGACAGCAGGAAAATTTGGAACATCCTAGAGACTGATTTAATGGCTTTGTCCAAAATGCTGATAGTGATATGGACAATAAAGTCCAGGCTGAGGTGCTCTCAGATGGAGATGAGGAACTTGTTGGGAAGTAGAGCAAAGGTGACTCTTGTTATGTTTTAGCAAAGATACTGGTGGCATTTTGGCCCTGCCCTAGAGATTTGTGAAACTTTGAACTTGAGAGAGATGATTTAGGGTATCTGGCAGAAGACATGTCTAAGCAGAAAAGCACTCAAGAAGTGACTTGGGTGCTGTTAAAGGCATTCAGTCTTACAAGAAAAGCAGAGCATAAAAGTTGGGAAAATTTGCAGCTTGACAATGTGATAGAAAAAACAAATCCCATTTTCTGAGGATAAATTCAAGGCAGCTTCAGGAATTTGCATAAGTAACAAGAGCCAAATGTTAATCCCCAAAACAATGGGGAAAATGTCTTCAGGGTATGTCAGAGGTCTTCATGGCAGTCCCTCCCATCACAGGCCAAGAGGCCTAGGAGAAAAAAATGGCTTCATAGGCCAGGCCCAGGGTCCCTGTCAAGTGTAACCTAGGGTCTTGCTAGGTCTTAACCTAGCATCACAGTTGCTCTAGCCATAGCTGAAGGGGCCCAATGTAGAGCTTGGGCCATGGCTTCAGAGGATGCAAGCCTCAAGACTTGGCAGCTTCCACACTGTATTGAGTCTGCAAGTGCACAGAGGTCACGAATTCAGGTTTGGGAACCTCCACCAAGATTTCAGAGGATTTGTGGAAATGCCTGCAATCCTAAGCAGAAGTTTGCTGCAGGAGAATGTCCCTCATGGAGAACCTCTGCCAGGGTAGTGCAGAAGAGAAATATGGGGCTAGAGTCCCCACACAGAGTCCCTCCTGGAGCACCAACTAGTGGAGCTGTGAAAAGGGTCCTCCAGACTCCAGAATGGTATATCCACCTATGACTTGCATTGTGTGCCTAGAAAAGTCACAGACACTCAATGCCAGCCTGTGAAAGCAGCCAGGAGGGAGGCTGTATCCTGTAAAGCTATGGGGGCAGAGCTGCCCAAGACCATGGGAACTCACCTTTGCATCAGCAGGACCTGGATGTAAGGCATGGAGTCAAAGGAAATCATTTTGGAGCTTTAAGGTTTGACTTCCCCACTGGAGTTTTGACTTGCATAGGCCCTGTAGCCCATATGTTTTGGCCAATTTCTTTTATTTGGAATGGCTGTATTTACTCAATGCTTATATCTCCATCGTGTCTAGGAGGTAACTAACTTGCTTTTGATTTTACAGGTTCATAGACAGAAGGGACTTGCCCTATCTTGGATGCAACTTGGGACTGTGGACTTTTGAGTTAATGCTGAAATGAGTTAAGACTTCGGGCTACTGTTGGGCATGCATGATTGGTTTTGAAATGTGAGGACATGAGATTTGGGAGGACCCAGGAGTGGAATGATATGGTTTGGTTGTGTCCCCACCCACATCTCATCTTAAATCCCCATGTGTTATAAGGAGGGCCCCAGGGGGAGGTAATTGAATCATGGGGCCAGGTCTTTCCCATGCTGTTCTCATGATAGTGAATAAGTCTGATGATATTTGTTGCTCTTATAAGAGGGAGTTTCATTATAAACTCTCTCTCTTTGCTTGTAAGACATGGCTTGCTCCTCCTTGTCTTCTGCCATGGTTCTGAGTCCTCCCCAATCATGGGCAGCTGTAAGTCCATTAAATCTCTTTCTTTTGTAAATTGTTCAGATTTGGGTATGCCTTTATCAGCAGTGTGAAAATGGACTAATACAGGGAGAATACTTCTTATTATAAACCAAAAAAAATGAAACTGAATTAGTAAAAGGGATTAAGTATTTTATACATTTTTCAGTGTAAAAAAAAGATACCAAATATGCAGTTCAGCCACTGAATCATTTCAGCTTGATATTAATAGCTAAGATACAATGATCACTATTTTGCATAATCATAGAAGAAAGTGGCATCTTAAAAGATCATTGTAACTAAAGAATATATACACTGATGATGTTAATACACATAATCCTCAATGATTATGAAGAAAAAAATCTTTCTGGTTACAAGACTATTTTAGAAGGATATTAGCAGTGTAAATATTACCCGGATGTAGTTTCCTTAGGAGATTGATTCAGTTGAACAAGTCTTCCATAATTTAATGCAAGTTGTAAGTTTCTTATAGGGATTCAGATTTGCACCTTCTGAGAGTACGTTGCAAATAAAAAAGTTTATATAGTTTATGGAAAATGCTGAACATCTCTTTAAAAAATGTGTTTATTTCTCTTTTCCATATTTTCCCCAACTTACTGTCTAACTTTCAATCCATTCTAATGTAAATAGTCTTTTAATTTATAACTATATTAGTCTGATTGCATTGCTATAAAATAATACCTGAGACTAGATAATGTATAACAAAGAAGTTTCTTTGGCTCACAGTTCTGGAGGCTCTACGTGAAGCATGGCACCAGGATCTGATTCTGATGAAGGTCTCAGGAATCTTCCAGTCATGGAGAAAGGCGAGGAGGGCCAGTTTGATGGGAGAAGGGCCAAGCTCTTTTAAATAGCTCTTTCTTGACTTCACAGAGGAAGAACTCACTCTTTGCCATCAGCAGGACACCAAGTCATTCACGAAGGATCTTCCCCCATTACCCAAAAACCTTCCACTGACCTCCACTTCCAACACTGGGAATGACATTTCAGCAGGAGATTTGGAGAAGACAAATATCCAAACTATATCCATAACATATTTATGATAAAACAGAAAGAAAAATATTCTGAGAGATAGCACTTTTATTATCTTCTTTACATATTAAAAAGTATTTTAGTTTTAAAACATATAGAACACATGAAAATCCAAAAAACACCCATGTAAATTTGATAAAATATTATCTGATACTATTGATAAAAAGATAATAACAGTCAGAAATTACACAGAAGTATGTTTTACCAGAAAAGGAGATAAATATATAATATTATACAAACATACATAATTTTTAATTTATATTGTTCACATTTGGTAACATTTTCTTAAAATTTAACTACAAAACAATATTATAATCTGTAGAAGGTTTAATATATGAGTTATCAAGACTTAGTGTCATTCCACTCACATTAATAATCCTAAAACTTTTCTATAAATAACATTTAAAAATATAGAATTTAATGTTGGTAAGACTGTATTTGATTCTAATTTTGATCTTACATTAAGTATTGTAATCTTTCTTAAAATATAATAGAATACAATATATGATATTTAACTAAGGTTGGGAAATGTAGTGTGAATGAAGGAGGCTTTTAGTAGGACTGAGTAAAGAGAGCTGCCTGACACAAGATTAGGCTAAATGTTGTATAGATTAATTGTTAATATAAATAAGTATAATATAAATATTCTTTAATCGTTAGCCTCTAAACATTAATAACCAATTATACTTCTCCTTTAGATATAAAATATCAATGGCTTCTCTAAAAATACAGATATAAAATAAATATAAATATCCATTATATTTATCCAAAATCATTCTTCATAAAATAATAGTGATAATTAACATGACATAATATATATACATATGTATATTGTTATAATTATAACATCATATTTCATAATATAATTTAAATGTCACACAATTATAAAATAAATATATCATATAAATATAAAACACAACTTAGTATAATATGATTTCACAATACAAAATGATTATGTTAATAAAAATACACCACGAATAAAATTAATTATAAAAATTTATAATCTGTTGTTATATTTACTCCTAAATATAACAAGGCTGTATCAGACTTTACATTTTTAAAGTTATAAATAGAACAAAACTGTCAATGTAAAACAATTTTACTGCTCTTATTTGCCAAAATTATTTCCTAAATTCAATCACCTGACAGTAACATAGAAGGAAAAAGGTCTGATTTGCCATAGAAAATGAAGTACCTAAAAATCCTGATCTTTGTAGGACCCTTGGGATAGAAAATCATCAAAGGCAACTAGAAAATGCAATGTCAACATGATATAATATAGCCCACAGGGGATCTGAAGCAATAGGGAGAGAAAAATGGGCAACAGCAGATGTTTTCCTGTAGGGACAATTATAGAGCAATAATTAAAGACCAGGATAGAATCTAGAAAAGAGTATAATAATTCTACCTGGAGAAGAAAATTAAAAGAAGGATGAAACCATTTACAGCAGTTACTCCACTATTTGCTAAAGGTGATATTCATAATCAAAAACACACACAAACACACAAACAAAACTGAACCAAACCAACAGATGCTCCAGCAATCCACAAGAGTTGCTGTTAGAGAACACAGCCAGAATTAATTTCACCAATTATTTTAAGATGAAAAGGGTATATACACAAAACAACTTTTTATTGGGGTTATTGTATTTATGTCTTTCTTTTATCCCATTAATCCTGCTTGGGATAGGCATGAAACAACAGAACCTTATTTAGTTTCTAGGCCAGCCTAAACCACTAATCTGCATTCTTCCTGGAACTGCTTTCTCATAGTCCTTGAGACTCAGTTTTATTATTATTATTACAAAATAATATGCACAGTATGTGATCTGCAGTTGCGTTTTTGTATTCTAACATTCTATGATGTATCTGTGAAATACATTTGTTGTCAATTTTCATTTTGAAAAACATTCATTAGAAAGTGTTTTAATACAGAGATTTCCAGTGTAGGTAAATTATTATACTTTCCCCAGGGAATCTGAAGCAACAAAGAAAAATAATTTTTTGTGAATTAAATTAATTTTAATGAATTAAATTTTTATGAATTACATTCCTTTATTTAATTGTATTATTATTTATCATAATAACAGAGAACTAAAAATACCTTGCAATTTAACAGTTACAATTTAGTTAACTATTTTTCTTAAACACAGGACAGTAGAGTCTTCATATTATACAAATAAGTCAAGGTAGAAAATTTATAGTCTACCTCTGTTATTAAATATCTGATTTATATTGAGAAAGTCAAGTGAAAATTTTCATATATTTTAAAATATATGAACTAACTTAATAAAGAAGAGTCATCCTATTGTCACTTCAGTTATAAAGTTCCTCACTTTGTATTGAACATAGAGTTTTTGATGACGTAGAATCTTCTTGATTTTTTTTGTATAGCATAGTATTTAACGAAAGATGGAAATTTCACAAACAGTTGGTGAAAGAAACAGGAAGAAAGGAAGGACAGAGAAATTGTGTTACTGAATCAAACATAACTTTAAGTTCCTTTTTCCAACAGAAAGTAAACTATACGTTATAGGCCCCCTTTGGGAGAAAACCAAATGGAAACATGAAATTCATATGTCCTTCATGTTGAAGTTTAATTGGTGAAATGTGAATTCTCTTTTAAACTTCTCTAGTGAAATATAAAAACATATATGCAATCACATACAATCTTATTACTGGCGAACTTTCTCAAACTCTACTTTTATAAACTGGGTGTTAGCTCTGTTTCACATGCTCAATTCTGTTATAATAAAGTCTGTGGTTTGCTCATGATTGGCTATAATATACGGCCTTACATTCCTGTGAATTTTCTTTTTTTTTTTTTTTTTTGAGGCAGAGTCTCGCTCTGTCGCCCAGGCTGGAGTGCAGTGGCCGGATCTCAGCTCACTGCAAGCTCCGCCTCCCGGGTTCCCACCATTCTCCTGCCTCAGCCTCCGGAGTAGCTGGGACTACAGGCGCCCGCCACTTCGCCCGGCTAGTTTTTTGTATTTTTTAGTAGAGACGGGGTTTCACCGCGTTAGCTAGGATGGTCTCGATCTCCTGACCTCGCGATCCACCCGTCTCGGCCTCCCAAAGTGCTGGGATTACAGGCTTGAGCCACCGCGCCTGGCCCCCTGTGGATTTTCTTTAACTGAGTACTGACATCATCATAGCACCTTCTGCTCAATTTCAAAATTTTTGTTTAAGGGCATTTTGACAGACTTCTTAAATAAACAAGTTGTGTTTAAATTCTCCCTAATAAATACTGGATTTGTCAGTGACATAAATTGAACAATGCAGTATTCAGCCTATGATAACTGATCCAGTGATGGGAAGAGGTTAAAAATAACTTCCTCCAAAAAAGCTGGCTCAGAGAAAGAATAGATAACATTCTAAATAGATTGCAATGTTATAATCCACAAGCAAATATAAATCTAATGCAAGTAAATGTATACGTTTTGAGGATAATTTTAGAAAAGACAAATTAGAGAAAAGTTTGTCCCAAAGAACATTTCTGGCCAGCTATGCTGGCTTATGCCTATAATCCCAGTACTTTGGGAGGCCAAGGTGGCAGGATCGCTTGAGCTCAGGAGATGGAGACCAGCCCTGGGCAACATAGCAAGGTCTCATCTTTATAAAAAAAATAAATAAATAAAAACATTAGCAGGGCATGGTGGCACATGCCTCTAGTTCCAGCTACTTGGGAGGATCACTTGAGTCCAGCAGTTTGAAGTTGCAGTGAGCTATGATCACTGTACTCTAGTCAGCACCAGGGTGACAGGGCAAGACCCTGTCACTAAACAAAACCAAAGAAAAAAAAAAAAAGGAAAAGAAAAGAAAAAAGGAAATAAAATAAAATTATGAGTGCTTGTTTGTCTCTAGTGAATGTATCTTGATCTTTTTTGTCTAAATTTACAGGCACATATTCTGAATTCCTAGATTAGATTTAATGACAAGCACTCAGAATTTTTCCATGGAGTTTGAATGAACGCATGAAATATTAAATGTATATGAAAATTTTTATTTTATTTCATTACCTAGGACATGCTGTAGACATTTTCTTAGAAATCCCTCAAATTGAAATCCATATTATTTTTACTGTTTTAAATAGTTACTCTTTTATGTTAATATCAAATCCACAAATAAAATAGTAAAATTTAAGCATCTGTTTTAGTCTGTCCAAGCTTCTATAACAAGATAACATAAACTGAGTATGTTAAAAATAAAACAAATGTATTTTTCACAGTTTTCGTGGCTGACAAGTCCAAGATCATGGCACAGAATGATTCAGCATCTGGTGAGGTCCCATTGCTGATTCACCAAGGGTACTTTCTTACCATGTTTTCCGGAGGTGAAAATGGCAAGTTAGCCATATTATAAGGGCACTAACCTGATTCATGAAGCCTTCTTGCCCATGACCTAATCACCTCCCAGTGTCCCACCTCCTAATATTATCATTTGGATGTTAGATGGTATGGTGGCAATGTTTCATCACATCCTCAAAAATCCAATGATAAGTCTTGCTTATCACAGAAAGACTATCTCTAGATTATAGGGTTGTTTCCTATGCTGTAGAAGAACTGTAGAGTAACTACAACTATAGGGAATAAGGTAAAAAAAAAAAGAATATAAAATGGACTCTCATAGATGGAATTGTGTCTGCACAAATATGATAAATTATTTTTGTTTAAGGCTAAAAATTATACTGTTTATTTTAGACAGTCAATTTCCTAGCTAAAAAATTAAAGTTTTTATTATCACATAAAAATTGAGAGAAAAAAATTAAAAACATAAACTAAAGTATTTGAGAAAATTTTTGTTTTAGTTTTAACTTAGCTTCAAATGTTCTATGATTTCTTATACATATTTTGTTGTAAAAAGATGCCTATGGCAACTATATTGATTGGAGTTCTTGGCTGCACACAGAAAAACTCAGCTAGTTTGAGCAGAAAGATACTTTTTTTGTGGGATTTAAAAAATCTGATCAAATCTTTGTAGGGCTACAGGAATAGACTTTAAGTTTTGATGCTAGAAACAGCTTCCAGAATGACTATGCAGAACTATCAAGCTGAAAGGGACTGCCGCAATGGAATAACCATGTTGCCTCTGATCCAAACTTAAAACAGGTTGTTCTCAAGTGATTGAGAATTCCTTGCCACCAACACTGCAAACAACAGATATAAGGTGACTTTCACATATCCACTTTGATACCAGAAAATTCACACTGATCCTAATTCCTCAAGTAACTTATATTCAAACAAACTGTATGTAATGGAACATATTTCACATGTCAGGACAGTAATGACAAGGCAAATTGAAAAAATATAGTTTTTTGGCTTCTACATCTGGTATTTTGCAATATGTGGAACAGGAAAACTATGAATAATATTTTTTAGTATTTGGAAGCATCATAGATGAAGATTTCCTGATAATACTATTATCTTTTAAAACACAAAATAATTACGTTAACTCTCTTTTTGAATCAATAAAATTTGTCTCAAATAGGTTATTCTTAATGGCATGGTGATATTATAATTCACATGTGATTTTATGTTTAATGCAACTAAATAGTTTTATAAATATTTCCCAAGCTTTATTGGCTTTTGTTTTTCTAAACATATGGTTACTAATTCAATTTTTTTCCTGGTGAGTATTCTATATTAAATTTGTTAACAGTTTTTATGTGTTACAAATTTAAGAAAAGATAACTTAAGAAAGAAAGATTCCAAAGCCTGAACATAAGAGCATAAGACTATTATTTATAAAAAGTCAATCTTACGAAATGAGACCTAAATATGAGTTCTATTCAGAAATAAGCCCCATTTGTCATTGAGTCTTTATCAGACAGCAAAAAGTGAAATTCAAATAGAAATTATGAATAAAAACATTAAGTAAATTTTTATGTTGGCTACTTGTGGACATGAGTTTTAAAATTGATTAAGTATACAATGGCACAGTTCCTGAACTTCACTTTTTACTTTTTACTTCACTTTTTACTTTTTATCTGTCAAATTGTCAGTCAAGGTGGCTGTATCATTTTGCATTCTCACCAACAATGCATAAGTTGCTTTATATGGTTGCCAGTTGGTATTGTCAGTTTTATTTTTGTATTTTATTTTTTCTAGTAGGTGTATAGTGATATCTCATTTGTGTCCTAATATATGTTTTTTTTTCTCATTTCTTTAAGTGACAAATTATGTTCAACATCTCTTCATATGCTAACTTGCCCTCTGTGTATTTTTGGAATGATATCTTCAGATTTTTGCTGATGTAAAAAATAAGTTGTTTATTTTTCACTACAGAGTTTTAAGAACTATTTGTATGTTTTAGGAGTGACATAAGCAATATGGTAGAATAGGAAGCTACTGACTCTCCCTTCACTCATGGACACACTGAATAAACATCTATACAAGGATCAATGTTATCTGAAAGAGAGTCACAGACAAACTCGAGACTCTACACTCCAGGCAACCGAGAAAATATCCACAGCAAAAGAGCAGAAAAAGCTTAGGCACACTTAGGTTTGAACCTCACCTTGGGAACTACCTCATACAACTGGGAAGAAATTTTCAAATCCTAGCTCCTCCTTGAGGAGAGAGGAGTTTGTACCGAACATTTTGTACCCCAACTTTAAGGTCCCTCCTGGGTTGGCACAATTCACGTAACTCTGGAAGCAGAAGGAATTAGGTATACCCGAGTTTCGCTTGACCACTAAACCAAGTCATGCACAGGTATGTAAACATTCCCCGAGTCTTCATTGTCCTTAAGATCAGGAAAGAAAAAAGACTAAAACTCAAAGGTCCCCATTTGTCACTGAAAGAGATTTGCCGGTGTACTCTGTCAATTGCTGCTGCTGACAGTTAAACTCCTAAGTAGCTTACATCAGGGAGTGAATTGGGCTGACAAACTATAGAACTTCAGAAACCTGAGGAGAAGTTTGGGTATTTTCTAAGCTTTCTCCTTGGCTCACCCAGGGGACAACCCCAAGGCTACCAATTTTTCCTAGTAAAAGTTTGCACACACAATGAGTTTCCCAACTTTTACAACTCCCACTCAAAAAGGCTGCATCTTCCTAGTTCTGGCTAACATGCTCTTCCCAGTAAAAATTTCCCCACACATTGAGTGTCCCAACTTCTACAGTTTACACCCAACAGACTGCATCCTAAACCTCCTAGTTTTGGAAATGAAAAAAGACTAGGCCTATGTGATTCTACTTAGACCATAGTAAAATTAGGTGGTTTTCAATGGGTGTGCAAGCTTATCCAGAGACTGCTGCATCCTCCAGGAGCAGTGAAAAGGATGGGGTAACAGTCAATAGTTCCTCACCAAAAAGGGGTTTCCTGTATCCCCTTCCAATGTTTACTAGACAGTTTAACATCTAACTTACCCGTTTTGTGGGAGTTAAAGAGGGCAGATAAACAATAACAAATTCAGGTCTACAAATTTTTTCTGGAAGGAGTTTGTCCATGCATTGATCACCAGAAATTATACAACCACAATCAAGAAATTGCGTCCTTAACCAATCAGCTAAGAGACTTGATGGAGCACTACATTCCTAAATCTTCCTAGACCATATAAAATAAAGAGGTGGATAGTAAACAGACGCATCTCCAGTGGCTATGCTCCCAGGATCAGAATGTCAGCCTGAATGAGAGTGTAGACAGTTCCCACAGATCCTCTCTCCAGCTTAGTGCATAGGGAGTGGGAGATAAACACCTGCTCTCAGTTTCACCCTGAGGACAGAAGGAATAGCAACACACATTTAACACTCTAACCTTTTCAGCTACATCTAGAAGATCTGGTTTCTATCTTACCTGTTTTGGACTACTGATGGAAATTGCCACATCCAAATCTCCTGGTGCCGGTGCAAACAAAGACAACAGTTTGGAAAAACACAAAGATAAAGAGATATTTTAGAATATATGCCTGGACAGAATGGTAAGGTCTATCTCCTACACAAGGCCAATCTGAAAAGACTGAAAAAGCCTGTTGCCTTATGTAATATGAAGAAATCAACACAGAGAGCCATGGAAAATGAAGAAATTTTTTTTTTTTTTTTTTTTTTTTTTTTTTTTTTTTTTTTTTTTTTTTTTTTTGAGACGGAGTCTCGCTCTGTCGCCCAGGCTGGAGTGCAGTGGCCGGATCTCAGCTCACTGCAAGCTCCACCTCTCGGGTTTGCGCCATTCTCCTGCCTCAGCCTCTCGAGTAGCTGGGACTACAGGCGCCCGCCACTTCGCCCGGCTAGTTTTTTGTATTTTTTTTTAGTAGAGACGGGGTTTCACCGCGTTAGCCAGGATGGTCACGATCTCTTGACCTCGTGATCTGCCCGTCTCGGCCTCCCAAAGTGCTGGGATTACAGGCTTGAGCCACCGCGCCCGGCCGAAGAAAGATTTTTAAAATGTCCAGATTAAGAACAAGAGGAATCTCCAGAAACTGACCATAATGAAATGGGCATATGTGATTTCCCATCACGAAATTCAAAATAATGGTAATAAAGATGCTTACTGAGATCAGGAAAGCAGAGGAGGAACACACTTAAAGTTTCAACGGAGAAATGCAAGAATAAAAATGTATCAAAAAAAAATCATAGAGCTAAAGAATCCAATAATTGGACTGAAAAAAAATCAAGAGATCATCTGACTTACAAGAAATGCTAAAGGAATTTCCTCAAGCTGTAGGAAAAGGACACTAATTAATGACATAAAAACTTACAAAAGTATAAAGATCACCATGAAGTCAGTACATGGCAAATTCTAAATACTCTAATATGGAAATGGCAATGTGTAAATTAATTATATGTCTAGTATAAAGGTTAAAAGTGAAAAGTATTAAAAATAATTATAGCTATATTACTTTGTAAACAAATACAAATTATAAAAATATGTTAGTGACATCAAAGACAAAATATTTAGGAACAGGGAGTTAAAGTGTCAAATTTGAGTATGTAATCACAGTTAAGTTGTTATCAGCTTGAAATAGCCTTTTATAAGTATAAAATGTTTTATGTCAGCCTCAGGGTAAACATAAAACAAAAAACTATAATGGATACATCAAGAAATAATAAATTTAACATATACCACTACAGAAAACCATCAAACAAAGAAAAACAGCAAGAAAGAAGAAAAGGAACAAAGAATCTGGAGAACATCCAGAAAACACCTAAAGAAATGCTACTAGTAATTGCTTACCTATAAATAATTAGCTTGACTGTAAATAGATAAAATTCCCCAGTTGAAACATATAGAATGGCTGAATGAATAAAGAACAAGACCAAACTATACGTTGCCTTTACGAGAATCACTTCAACTTAAAGGACACTCACTGACTAAAAGTGAAGGGATAAAAAAATATATATTACAGGCAAATAGATACAAAAATAAAGCAAGTGTAATGATACTTATATCAGACAAGATACATTTTAAGTCTAAAATTGTAAAGTGAGGAAAAGGTCATTATATAATAATAAAAGGGTTAATTTATCAATACAATATATAAATTGTAAATATATATGCACCCAACTCTGGAGCATCTAAATAATTAAAGTAAATAATAAGAGATCTGAAGGGAGCAATACAATACAACACAATACAATACAAATAGGAAACTTCAATCTCCCCCTTCCAGCAATGAATAGGAAATCTAATGTAAGGCTTAAACTACACCTAACAGCAAATGGAACATCCTTTCATAATGAGAACTCACAACAAATTAGGCATCAAAGGAACACACTTCAAAGTAACAAGAGCCACATATGACAAAACCACAACCAACATCATACTGAATGGGCAAAAGCTGGAAGCATTACTCTTGAGAACAGTAACAAGACAAGGATGCTTACTCTTATCACTCCTATTCAACCTAGCCAGAGCAATCAGGATAAAGGGAGAAATAAAAGGCATCTCAATAATAAAAAAGAAGCCAAATTATCTTTGTTCACTGACAAAATGATTCTACACCTAGAAAATCCTAAAGACTCAGCCAAATGGCTCCCTTATCAGCTACATGACTTTAGTAAAATTTTAGGATGAAAGACAATGTACAAAAATCAGTAGAATTTCAATATAGCAATAACATTCAAGCTGAGAGCCAAATCAAGAACATAATCCCTTTTATGATAGCTACAGTAAACAAAACAGTATGGCAGTGGTACAAAGACAGTCACATAGATCAATGGAACAGAATAGAGAACTCATAAAAAAATTTTCACTCCTACAGACATTTTATTTTCAACAAAGTTATCAAAAATAAGCAAGAGGGAATGGGCTCCCTATTTAATCAATTATGCTGCGATAACTGGCTAGCCTTATGCAGAAGAATAAAACGGGGTCCTTACCTTTTACCACATACAGAAATTAACACAAGATGGATTAATAATTTAAATGTAAGATCTCAAACTCTTAACATCCTGGAAGAAAATTAAGAAATACCATTCTGGACATTGGCCTTGGAAAATAATTTATGACTTAGTCCTCAAAAGTATTTCCAACCAAAACAAATATTGACAAGGGACCTAATTAAACTAAAGAGCTTTTGTACCACAAAGAAACTATCAACATAATAAACAAACAATACACAG
Organism: Macaca nemestrina; assembly: GCF_043159975.1. Taxonomy (NCBI): domain Eukaryota; kingdom Metazoa; phylum Chordata; class Mammalia; order Primates; family Cercopithecidae; genus Macaca; species Macaca nemestrina. Next base: position 64,797,959 of record NC_092131.1, read on the forward strand.
AATGGGAGAAAATATTTACAAACTTTGAATCCAACAAAGGTCTAACATCCAAAATGTATGAAAAATGTAAACGAATAAACAAGCACAAAATAAACAACCTCATTAACAGATGAGTAAAGGACATGAACAGAGACTTCTCAAAATAAAACATACAGGCAGACAACAAGTATATGAACAAAATACTCCACGTCTTCAGAGAAATGCAAATCAAAACCATAATGAGTCACCACCTCAAAGCACTCAGAATGGTTACTATTAAAAAGATAAAAATATCAGATCATGATGAGGCTGCAGAGAATAAGAAATGCTTATGCACTGTTGATAGAAATGTAAATGGTTTAGCCCCTGTGGAAAGTGATTTAGTGATTTCTCAAAGAACTTAAAACAGAGCTACCATTCAACTCAGCAGTCCCATTACTGGGTATATATCCAAATGAAAATAAACTATTCTACAAAAAGGCACATGCACTAATATGTTCATTCCAGCACTATTCACAATAACAAAGACTGTAGATTCGACATAGATGCCTATCAATAGTGGATTTAATAAAGTAAATATAGAACAGGACACCATGGAATATGACACAGTCATATAATAGAATAAAATCATGTCCTTTGCAACAACATAGATGGAGCTGGAGACCATAAACCTAAGTGAATTAATGCAGGAACAGAAAACCAAATACTGTGTGTTCGTGTTCTCACTTATAAGTGGGAACTAAATATCATGTACCTATGGACCTAAAGATGGGAAAAACAGACACTGGAGACTAATAGAGTGGGGAGAGAGGGAAGGGGACAAAGGGTGAAATACTACCTATTGGGTTCTAGACTTACTACCTCGGTGTCAGAATCACTTATACTACAATCCCTAGTGTGACGTAATATACACATGTAATAGATGTGCATGTGTACCCCTTGAATCTAAAATAAAAGCTGAAATTATAAAGAAGTATAAGTATATAATTATAAGTAAGTAATGTTAAAAAAAAGGAGAAATATGACAAAACAACTTTAAATGAGCAGCAATGAAAAGGCAAATAAGGGCATTATGTAATGATAAAATGATCAATTCCATAAGCAGATTTAACAATACTAAATATGTATGTACCAAAAACTGGAGCAACTATATTTATAAAGCAAATACGACTAGAATGAAAAAAAGTGCTAGATAGCAATATCATAATAGTGTGAGACTTCAACACCCCACTGGCTACTGCAGCATTAGTAAGATTATTAAGGCAGAAAACTAGAAAATAAACTCAGGACTTGAATGGCAATCTTGACCAAACAGACCTAATAGAGATCATGGAACATTACACCCAACAGCTGCCAAATATATATTTTTTCTCACCTGTGCATGGAACATTCTCCAAAATGTATCATATATTTGGCCACAAAGCAAGTCTCAATATGTGCATAGAAATCTAAATCAGATTAAGTATCTCCTTGGACCATAGCACAATAAAATTGTAAGTAAACACCAAGAGTAACTCCTAAAACTATAGTAGTATGTGAAAACTAAACAACTTGCTCCTGAATGACTTTTTGGTAAACAATGAAATAAGGCAGAAATGTAAGAATATTTAGAATAGAATGAAAGTAGAGACACAATATACCCAAACCTCTGAGATATCGCAAAATAAGTACTAAAAGGAAAGTTTATAACACAAAATTCCTACATCAAAAGATACAAGTTTCTCAAATTAATGACCTAAGCTCTTTATGTGTACAATCTAGAAAATCTAGAAAAAAATGATAAATTGCTGAAAACATTACACCTCCCAAGTTCAAACCAGAAAAAATAAAATAGAAATGCTGAACAGACAATTAGGAAGTAATGAAACTGAATCAATAATGAAAAAATTTGCCACCACAAACAAAAAAGCACAGGACCAGAAAGATCTACATCCAAATGTTACTAGACGCACAAAGAAGAGCTAGTAGCAATATTACGGGAAGTATTAAGAAAAATGGAGGAAGAAGGATTCTTCCCTAACTCACTCTAAGAAACCATTATCATCCTAGTAACGATCCTAATAACACATCTGCTTATGTGTGATTCACCACATAAGCAGAATGAAAAACAAAACAAAACAAAATTTAATAGATGTAGAAAACCTTTCAATAACATTCAACATCTCTCATGAAAAAACCCCAACAAATCAGGCACCAAAGAAACATACCTCAAAATAGTAAGAGACATATGTGACAAACCCGCCACCAACATCATACTGAGTGAAGACACGTTTAAAACATTCCCCTAAGAACTGCTCAAGACAAGGATGTACACTCTCACCACTCTTGTATCCAACATAGTACTAGAAGTCCTAGCCAGAGCAATTGAGCAAGAGAAAGGCATGAAAGGCCTGCAAATTAAAAAATAGAAAGGCAAGTGTTTTTGTTTCCTGATCACACAATCTTATAGGCAGAAAAGCCTAAAGACTCCTTCAAAAGACTCCGAGACTTAATAAAAGACGTCATTAAAGTTTCAGGATACAAAATCAATGTAAAATTAATCAGTTGTATTTTTGTTCAACAAAAATGCTCAAGCTAAGAACAAAATCAAGAACTCAATCCCATATGCTGTGGCCACAAAAAAACTAGGAATATATTTAACAAAAGAGGTAAAATACCTCTAGAAGGGAAACTATAAAACACTGATGAAAGAAATTATACATGACACAAACTAATGGAAAACCATCTCAGGCTCATGGAAGAATTAATACTGTTAAAATGACTTTACTGACCAAATCAATCTATGGATTTGGTGCAATTTTGAACAAATTACCAATGTCATTTCTCACAGAATTAGAAAACACAATCTCTAAATATATGTGAAACCAAAAAAGAGTGAAAGCAATCCTAAGCAAAAAGAACAAAGCCACAGGCACCATATAATCTGACTTTGAACAATTTTATAAGTCTATAGTAACCAAGACAGCATGGTATTGGTATAAAAAGACATATAAATCAATGATACAAAGTAGAGAACCAAGAAATAAAGCCACATATCTACCACCAAGTGATCCTCAACAAGTTCACAAAACTAAACCATGAGGAAAGGATACCTTATTCAATAAATGGTGTTGGGAAAATTTTCTCACCATATGCAGAAGAATCTAACTGGACCCCTGCCTCTCACCAGATACAACAATTAGCTAAAGATAAATTAAAGAATTAAAGATGTGACCTGAAACTGTAAAAAGTCTTGTTATAAAACCTAAGACGAACTCTTCTGGACAGTAGTCTAGAAAAATAATTTATGACTAATATCTCAAAAGCAAAGGCAACAAAAACAAAGATAGACTAATGAAACTTGAAGTAAAAACTGTCTTCATGGTAAAAGAAATAATTAACAGAGTAATCAAGCAACCTATAGAATGGGAGAAAATATTGGTAAACTGTACATCTTATAAGGGATTACTCTCCAAAATATGTAAGAAACCCAAACAACTGTATAGTATGAAAACTAATAACTGCATTAAAAAGTGGAAAAACAACATGAATAGACATTTCTCAAAAGAAGACATACAAGCAACCAACAAACGCATGAGAAAAAGCTCAACATCATTCATCCTCAGTGAAATGCAAATTGAAACCACAATGAGATACAATCTCAAACCAATCAGAATACTATTATTAAAAAATTGGAAAAAACAGATGTTGCCCAGGATATGGGGAAAAGGCAATGTTTACACCCTGTTGGTGGGAATGTAAATTAGTACATCCTCTATGGAAAACAGTATGGAGATTTCTCAAAGAACTAAAAATAGAACTACCATTTAAAGTAGTAATACCACTACTGTTTACTCAGGGGAAAATGTTTTATCAGAAAGACACGTGTACTTGATTGCAGCAGTATTACCAATAGCAAAGTCAGAGAACCAACATAGGTGCCCATCAATGGTTCATTGGATAAATAAAATGTGGTATATATACAGAATGGAATACTACTCAGCCTTAAAAAAAGAATGAAATAATGTCATTTACAGCAACATGTATGGAGTTGGAGGTTACTATCTTAAGTGAAAAAACTCAGAAAATCAAGTACTGCATGTTCTTACTTATAAGTGGGAGCTATACAATGAGTATACAAAGACATAGATATGGAAATAATATGTACCAAGAACTCCTAAATGGGAAGGATGAGAGGGAGGTGAGAGTTTAAAAATTACTTATTTGGTACAATGTTCACTATTCGAGTGTTGTGTTCACTAGCACCCCAAATCTCACCATTACATAGTATATTAATGTAAAAAACTTGTACATGTCCCTACGAATCTAAAATAAAATAATAATTTCTAAAATTTACTCCACTCTCTTCCTTCCGTAGTTTCCAATGATTAGACCCTGTAATTCTTAACCTTTTTTTTTTCCATATGTAAGATTTTGTTTTCCCTTGGCTTTTAAAAATATTTTTCTATGCATTTGGTTTCTTAAAGTTCAATTATGTTTATCCTGCTTTTGGGTTTCCCTACTTTCTTGTTTCCATTATTAACTTGGGGGCAATTATTTGTACATTATTACTTCAATATTTTTGCACCATTATTTTTGTTTCTGTCCCAATAGCATGTACAATACATATTTTACAAAACTGTTTTTAGTTCCTGAGTATTCTATTTTGCTTATTTTCATTCATTTTTATCTTTGCATATGGATGATATTGTTTCTATTGACCTATTTTCAAGGTTACTTTATTTTCTCACATGTGTATAATATGTTAATATTTCTATTAAAGATATTTATTTTTGTTGTAGCATTTCTTATTCCTAGCATTTCATTGTGATTATTTTGTGTATTTTTATATCTGTGTTTACACTAGTCATCTATTCTTGATATTGTCTACAGTTACACTAGAATCTTTAGAATATTAATCATAATTATTTTTACTTTCTTATTTGATAGTCTAACATTAGAATCATATCTGAGTCAGGTTCTGATGCCTACTTTGTCTCTTCAGATTGTGTTTTTCTTGCCTTTTGACATTTCTGTAACTTTGTGTTGAAATCCAAACACATTGTAACGAGTAACAGGAACCAAAGTCTTTACTGTTTAGCTTTATCTTAATCTGTCTAGGAGTCTGACTCTGCTTAGTGCTTTGTGTAGCTGTAGTTATCACTAGCTCAAATTCCTCTACTGTTTAGGTTTCTTCTACCCTATTGACTTGGAATTTCCCTAAGTAGTCTGCCTCAGAGGGGCTGAGTTTTGCATCTCTTTCTGCTTTCATCTTGTGATGACTTCAAAGCTCTTTACATGTCATAACTGAAACTAAAGGTGTCTGTACTCTCATAAATGCAACAATTATATTTTTCATGCAAAAATATTTTATTTACAAAATTTATAAATATATTCATAATATCCTAACATGTGGATTTTATTTGACTGTTGTGTATATCAAATAGATATTTTTGATACTTTGATAAAATATTAAATGACATATTGAACCTCAATTTAAATAATTTAATCCTGATAAGATTTGGCTCTGTATCCCCACCTAAATCTCACATTGAATTATAGCTCCCATAATACCCACATGTTATGGGAGGGGATTGATATCTGGTGAGAGATAATTGAATCCTGGGGGCAGGTTTTTCCCATGCTGTTCTCATGATAGTGAGTAAGTCTCATGGGATTCGATGGTTTCAAAAAGGGCAGTTCCCCTACACACGCTTTCTTGCCTGCAGCCACGTAAGGCATACCTTTGCTCCTACTTTGCCTTCTGCTGTGATTGTGAGTCCTCCCCAGCCATGTGGAACTGTGAGTCCATTAAACCTCTTTCTTTTATAATTTACCCAGTCTTGGGTATGACCTTATAGTAGCATGAGGATGGACAAATACAAATACCATTATGTGTCTATAAGTCTTCAATAAACAATACTTATTTATTTTGAAGTACTCAGGAAGTGGAATGTACCCTTTCCATTTCAATAAAAATAAGAAGCATGTTCATTTGTGTCATTCTTTTGGCAAAAGAAATGAAGTGCTTGTTTGGAGATCTCAGGATATTTTTATTTCTGATCAATATTTTCTACCTTATTATACATACCAGTGTAGAAGATACAAGCTTCTATCTTGAAGAAGGAGTAGCAAGTAAGGTCACAATAGTGGAAGGCTACCCCTTCCCAGGTCAAATGTTTATTGTGTGTGTGTATATATATGTGTGCATATATATGTATACATATGTATGATATACGTACATATATATGCATGTGTCTATGTGTATACACATATGTATATACATGCATGTAGATATGTGTATACACACATGTAAATACATGTATGTATGCATGCATACATACGTATATGCATATGTATAGCTATATATTTATACATACATAGGAATATATATACATATATACATACATATAGAGAGAGAGCAAGAAAAAATGGCTACTGCATGTTTCAGAAACATTAACTCATTTTAGCCACTTTTCTTTAAAGTCTTCATTAGCTTTTTTTTTTTTCTGTAATATAAGGAATACAGATTCGAAACCTATGTATTTAAAGTGATATATTTATGTCAGTTATGTTTGTTATGTTACTGCCAGTTATACATGATTATGTTTATAATGGCCATTTAAATAAAGGCCTATGGGTGGTTGTTTAATTAGCCAAAAGAAATGAGACTATAGAATTAAAAATAGCTACACAGAAGAAAAACAAAAGATGAGTATATATTAAAGTTTGGTTTCTCAGTTTCGCCCTGTATTATAATCAGATAGGTTCAATACAAAGAGATTTGGAGTAAAGGACTCTTACACTTCCAGAACATCAATATTTCACATAAAAATACCCCTAGAAAGTTTCAAACTGGACAATAGGCATTCAAATCTGCTATAGGGCATTATAAGTTATCCTGTTAACTAATAGTGACTTTTCTAAGACACTGGCATGGTATTAAAAAATAATGCTTCAGAAATGAAAAATGCCATGTACCCTTCATAAGAAACTACATGTAATTGTGTCCCTTCCTCCTTAACCTGTGACTGCCCGTAGTTAGATAGTGGATTTCTACATTAGGATTAAAACAAATGCTTTATTATGATTATTATGAAAAATCATTAGCTTACATGTTGAAGGACAATAAAGTTCAGAATGTGCTTACTGTTTACTTTATCCCAACTTTAGTCTTATGACACAAAACATATGCCTTTGGTCACTCTAGCCTTTTAAACAGCACCAGAGCTTCTAACCTGCCTAGACCTCAAAAAGCACCACTATCTAAAAGAGATTCTCTCCGTAAATAACAAATTTGTTATTTGGAAATCACTTCTCCAAATATTATTATTATTTTGTATTTTATTATTTTCTCCCTATTCAGCATTTGGCTAAAGGATATAATTACATAACATTAAATACATCCTTTGAAAGGTCTGTGAGCCAAGGCCAGGAAATTTAAGGAACTGCTTTCTAGATTTTGAAATAACTTAGGGCCCCAAAACTTTAGGCTGGGGAATTGGCCAATGATTTCTGAGTGAAAACTGAGAGCTGGGTAATTATTTTCAGCTGAATAATTTATATAGTAAAAAACACTAGTCTTTGGCCACCCCAAAGCAGTCATTTGGAATGAGCAATCCATACTTCTGTTGAAAGATTAATGTAACCCTGGATAATTCACTTTTAAGCTGAATTATTCTAAAGGTTGCTGACTTTGGCACATCAATAAAGATGTAGCTATATAGCTGAGATAACACTCAGGGCTGTCGTATTTTCCGTTTGGTATCCCATTTGATGATTGAGAACAGTTGAACCCAAAGGTCCTGGAACTCCATGAATTTCAGGGAACTGGCATAGGGCTATGTAAGGTGCTGACAAAAGCAAGAGGATAACTTTTCTGCTTTTCTCAAAAAGGGCTTATTTCTGCATGAAAGTTTGATGAGATAGTGCATTACTAATGAGAATAAAGGGGTTCATGTCCTTCTTGAACTCTACTGACTGCCTCATTGACAGATATACTAATCTCTGGGGCAGATATTTCAATAGTCACCAAGGACCTTCACAGAATGTACCATAATTTGAAAATGTTTAACGCACATTGTTTCTCCTATTCAATTACAAAAGCGCTGAGAACAAACTTTCTTGTGTATTTATTCAATGTTGTATTCCAGGACCTAGAAAAGTGCATGGTACATACTAATTACCAAAAAGAAAATGAAACTTAAGTTTTGGATATTTTGTATGAAAGTGACAGAAGCCTGATCCTGTATACACTTTAGTCTCCCAGCAGATTTGAATGAAAAACAGATTTTTTTAATTTGAATATCTCTAGGTTGGTAGAAGTGATAATGGCTAAGATCTGAACATTGTATAAAAATGCTTAAGGCAGACTGATGGTCCTGAAACATTTAAATACACAGAGAAATTATTGATTTTCTAAATGGCTTAGTGTCATAAAAATTGCTAGAGTTCTTCATGTGTTTAGTTTAGAAATAGTTTATGACATGAACTATGTCTTATATATGTGAACGTACATAAAAACCCTAGAAAAGAAGATTAAATTTAGGTTAGTTGAGAAGTATGGTACATAAGGTTAACTACAGAAGCAGAATCAGCAAGCAGGAAGACTTACACACTAAACACTTTTTAATTTTTTTAGTCATTGAATATTATATGGGGAAAATTAGTACCAAAATATTACAAATTATTATATGTAGCATTAGATATTTAAGGACATTGATCTTTAGGATCATTTTATAACTCAGTTACTTTATAAAATGAAGACTAGGTGTTCATTACTTGAGAAAGACTAGGTGTTCCAACTATATTTTTAAGATCTGCATCTTTGTCAACGTTCAATTTGCCAGATACATAAAGTTCTATTTCTGGGCTGTCAATTTTGTTCCATTGATCTATGTGTCTATACTTTCACCAATACAACATTTTCCTATTTTTACTTTATAGAAAGTCTCAACGTAATGTAAATTTTGTAACTTTATTTCTTTCAAAATTGTTTTATTTATTCAGTTTCTGTGACTTATACATTTTAAAAATCAGCTTATCTACGACAAAAATATCCTGCTGTGATTTTGATTTAAGATGGAATACATCTATGGATAAATTTGGAAAGAACTAATATCGTAATTGTTTTGAGAATTTGATAAACATGGCAGGTCTCTGCTATTATTTAGGTCAGCTTGAATTTTTTTCTCCAGCATTTAGTAACTTTTAGCCTACAAACCCTTCAAATGTTTAGTTGTATTTACACAGGACTGTTTAATTTTTAAAGCTAATTTAAGTGCTTTACTTAATAAGTTTCATTTTCCAATTATTGCTGGGAAATATAATTATGATTGCTTTATGTTGCCTTTTTATCCTCTGGTTTTGTTAATTCACTAATTAGTTGTGGAAGATTTATTGTGGAATCTCTGGAATTTTCTATGTATACAATCATGCTATCTTTGAATAGAGACTTTTACTTCTTCTTTTCTATTCTGTATAAACCATAAATCTTCTGCTTCTCTTACCTCACTGGCTATTACTTCTGATATGATGTTGAACAGAAGTAGCCAGAGTTGACATCATTTCTTTGTTCACAATTTTAGGGGGGAAATCATTCTTTTTTTTTCTATTTAGTGTTTTATCAGCCATCAAATTTTAAATGTCTTTTATCATGATAGAAATTTTTTTTTCTATTCCTAGTTCGCTGAAAAAATTGTTTTTTTTTTTTTTTATCATGAATGTATGTTGTATTTTATTAAACGTATTTTTGGTATCAATTGGTAGGATCACGTGGTTTATTTATTTTGTGTGTTAATATGTTGATTGAATTAATTAATTTTAAGATGTGGATTGAGTTTGCTTTCTGGAGAAGTTCTGCTTGGGCATGGTGTGTTAAATATTGTATTTGTTACCAGATTCAGCTTATTGCTCTTTTGTCTAGAATTTTTGTGTTTATCTTTATGAAAAATATTGGTCTTTTTTTTCTAGTTCTATTTTTTCCCCTTTATTTTGTTTGATGCCAATATTAACCTTATAATACAAGGTTGCAGTCCTTTCTCTCCTATATTTTCTGGAAAACAAATTGTATATAATTGATATTATTTTCTGCTAATATATCTGTTAGAATTCACCAATAAAACTATGGCACCTGAAGATTTATTTCCTAGAAGTTTTACATTTAAGAATATACTTTCTAATGTGATTTGAAAACTGAAGTTCTAAAAATATTTTGCATGAAAATTGTATCTCATTGGAATGAATGTGAAGGCTTAACTTGACTATTTTGAAGATATAAAACTCATTTAGTGTATAAGAAAAAAAATAATTCCATACTTATACATTATAACTCTTAAAAGTCTCAGAAAATAGCTAAGTGAGGAGATTTGAATGCCAGCAAAGCCATTTTGTAACTCCATGACATCAACATTAAACATTGCATTCCAACCCTACCTGTAAAATTTTCACATTTTTTCTCATATTCTCTTAAATGCATTTTTTCTCTGTGTTTGTATTTAACAGGAGCAAAGGTGCAGTTGATTTGGGGAGGAAAATTTATTCTGAATAATAACAGTAGTAAAAAGAGGATAGTTTTACCCATTTAAAGGGCAAAGTGAAACATACAATATAAGATTGCTTTTTAAGAGTAACTCAGAAATTTCAAAATACAAATTTGAAGATCAGCACTAGTGGTTTCAATGTGTAGTGTATTAATCAGGGTTCTCAGGAGGGACAGAAGCAATAGGATACATGTATATACAAAGATGAGTTTATTAAGGAATATTGATTCATACAATCACAAGGTGAAGTCCCACAATAGGCCATCTACGAGTTGAAGAGCAAAGAAGCCAGTCCGAGTCCCAAAACCTCAAAAGCAGGGAAGCCAACAGTGCAGCCTTCAGTCTGTGGTTATAGATGGAAGAGTCTCAAAGCTGAAAAACTTGGGAGTTTACCTGATGTTCAAAGGCAGGAAGCATCCAGCCCTGGAGAAAGGTTTAGGCCGGAAGACTAAGCTAATCTGTGCCTTCCACATTCTTCTGCCTGTTTTTATCCTAGCTGGACAGGCAGGTGATTGGATTGTGCTCACCAAGATTGAGGATGAGTCTACCTCTCCAGTACACTGACTTCAGTGTTAATCTCCTTTGGCAACACCCTCACAGACACACCCAGGAACAACACATTGCGCCCTTCAAGCCAATCAAGTTGACACTTAATGTTAACCATCACATCTACCAAAGGAAAAATTGAATCTGATAAATAAAATACATGTCTAGCATTTATGTTTTAAAATACTCTTTGTTAGTCACACCTTGTATTAAGCCTTATTCCAGGTTTCCCTATTTTCAGTATATAATTTTTAACTATTACTACATACCTGTTTTAATCATTACATTTAAAATTCTGCGCCATGGTGTGTATGTTCAGATTCAAAGCATTTTAAAATGTGACAGATGAACTTCATGCAAGTTGGCAATAGTTCTGGTACTAAAAATTGTAGTTGTTAGTGCAGAGTACATAAGCTGCTTAGTAGTGTATCTATCAAGAGTCTTTTTAAGAATGCTGTCATTATTTTACCCTTATGTCAAAAACTTGTGACATGAAATTTTTAAAAGGACTTATGTGAACTCTGATATTGTAATTTTTCTAAGCATTTTAAAAAGAGTAACAAAGTTATGTTTATGTACTAATTCTAATCAGAAAAGTAAGCCAGTAAGAGTTGATGGTCAATTCATTAGGCTTTAACTTAATGGGGAGGTTCCTTACGATAATAATTGTTCAGTAAGGATAAAACAGTAACTTAATGTATATTTATTTTAAATTGTTATATATTTTTAAATTGCCAAGGAAAAGAAATAACTTGATACATTTGAAAAGAAATAACATTATTTCTAACATAAGTACTCAGTAAATATTTTCTACAAAACTAATCAGTAGTTTAAAGCTTGTTGGCCAAGATGCAACATCAATGATATACAGATAGTTATATAACGGAAGAGAAAATAAATTTATGTAATTTTTATTGACAAGATTTATAAAACAATGAAAATTTACCACTTTTTTGTGATGCTGGTCTACTCATAAGAATAACTTGATTTTATACTTTTAGAGAGCAAAACATTTTGCTTGTTGGGGTTCAGAGTTAATGTTTGCTATAGTCAAAATCCATTGCAAATTTTTAGCTATTAATATTGATCTGTAATTAGATCTATTTATCTTACAAATTAAAATTTATTTTCTCACAGGAACTGCAAATTTTGGTGTCAGTTTCTGAAAACATAATTTTTAAGTTAGTATATCTATAGCCTGGAAACCATATAGAATTCTATTTTTTTTAATATTTACCTTTTAGTATGTCACTATGTTTCAGGTAACTCGCATTGAAAGCTAAGTAGAAACTCCTCAATTGCAGAGGTAAATGAATTTTGAAATATCGAAATAGCCTTTTCATCAGCCTCATGGGCAGAAAATCACTGCTAGAAATAAAATTTGAGCTTGAAAAACATTTGCTGCAAATCTGTCTAGGAATTGAAATTCCATTTCTGCTTTTAATTTTTTTAACATCACATAAATGTGTAAAGCAGCTGATATAACTTATAATTAAAATACATTAGTTGTAATCAAATACTTTATATTTAATCAGTGTTTTTCCTTGGAATTTTAGATTGAATTAATTAAGACATATTATCAAGTCTGTAGCAAAATATAATTTCCGAAGCCATTCAGTAATTGATAGCAGTGGTTGAGGGTGTTTCTGCTCATTCAGAAACATTTAAATAACAAATGTGATTGCCAAAAGTCGCAATAAAACTTTACTTTCACTAAGCAATTGAACTGTTGTGTGGTTAAGCAAGTAAGAACATTCAGCTTGTATTTCTCACCAAAAATTAAAGAAGTTATGATGGTTAATTCCATGAGAGTGACTTGAGTTTACTGTCATCACTACTGGCTTAATAAAATATTCAAATATTTTCCACAAAGTACCTGCTGATAAAAGATGCAGCGAAAAAACATCAAATTTAAATGGCTTACATTTTTATCAACTTTGTAAATTTATCTAATTAAGTCTTTTGGGCCCAACACGTACCAGTTTTAACACATCTTAGCAAATTCCATTTCAAGTTGTATTTCATTAGTGTTTTCTCAGCCTTCTTGAAAATAGACTCTCCTAGAGTTCCACATAGAATCTAGATAGAAGCTAGTTCTATAGTCACTTCAAGCTTGACATTGAGGCCTCAAATCAAAAACGGTAACTAAGTAGTATCTGTAACATTTGACACAAGGAAAACTATTTGAAATTTTGTTCATTTTACATGTCTTGCTTTTTTCTTTGACCTGTTTTTCTTTATTATTTATGTTGTTTAGAATTTCCAGAACTATTCAAACAAGTGTGCTCACCAAAAGCCTAACCACTCTTAAAAAGTTTGTCTTCTCTGGAAACATTTTTTCAGTTGCTTCGGTTAAATGTGATTTAATTAACTCACTATTGATAATTGGTTTTAATTGTTTTAAGTTTTATTTTAAGTTCAGGCGCATATGTGCAGGTTCGTTACACAGGTAAACTTGTGTCATGGAGGTTTATTGTACAGATTATTTTACCACTCATGTATTAAGCCTAGTATCCATTAGTTATTTTTTCCTGATCCTCTCCCTTTTCCCACTATTCATGCTCAGATAGGCCCCAGAGTCTGTGGTTTCCCTTTGTGTGTCCATATGTTCTCATCATTTACCTCCAACTTATAAGTGAGAACATGCAGTATTTGATTTTCTGTTCCTGTATTAGTTTGCTAAGGAAAATGGCAGGCAACTCCATCCATGCACCTGCGAAGGACATTATCTGGTTCTTTTTATGGGTGCATAGTATTCCATGGTGTATATGTACCACATTTTCTTTATTCAGTCTATCGTTGATGGGCATTTAGGTTTTTTCCCTGTCTTCATTTGTGAATAGTGTTTCAGTGAACATACATGAGCATGTGTCTTCATAACATAATAATTTCTATTCCTGTGGGTATATACCCAGTAATGGGATTGCTGGGTCGAATATTAGTTCTGTTTTTAGTTCTCTGAGGAATCACCCTCTGTCTTTCACAATGGTTGAACTAATTTACACCCCGACCAGCAGTGTATAAGCATTTCTTTTTCTCCACAACCTTGCCAATTTTCTGTTGTTTTTTGACTTTTTATGTAATAGCCATTCTGATTGGTGTGAGATGGTATTACATTGTGGTTTTGATTTGCATTTCTCTAATGATCTTTCTTTCGTGTGTGCTTGTTTTGATACACTTACTGGCCACATATATGTCTTCTTTTGAAAAGTGTCTGTTCATGTCCTTTGCTCACTATTTTATGGGGTTATTCATTTTTTTCTTATAAAATTGTTTAAGTTCCTTATAGATGCTAGAAATTAAACCTTTGTCTGATGCATAGTTTGAAAAATGTTCTCCCATTCTGTAGCTTGACTGTGTACTCTGTTGATAGATTATTTTGCTGGGCAGAGCTCAGTAACAAATGTGTCACAGAGAAAACAACTTTGGTTACAGCTGCATTTTCTTTTCATTTGAAAAATTTGTGAAGAAGTTATACTGTGATGAAATATCTTGTTTTATGTTTTCTAATATTTCCAGCCAAACGATAAAGTAGGTGAATACCGTGAATACAGTTCCTTCTGTAGACATGGCCTCTGTAAAATGATGAATGAACAGCAATTTTTTTCCAGGCCACCCTAAGAATTACACACAATTAAAAAGCAACTCCGGTTTGGGGGCTACTTTTGCATTTCTATTAAAAAATACCTGAGGATGGGTTATTATAAAGAAAGAAGGTTTCATTGGCTCACAGTATTTCAGGCTGCACCAACATGGCTCCAGCATCTGTTTCTGGTGACAGCCTCAGGAACAATTATGGCAGAAAGTGAAGCAGGGATAGTCACCCCACATGGTGAGAGTGTGAACAAGACAGAGGCGGGAGTTGACACACACATTTTCTTTTTTCAACTTTTATTTTAACTTTAGGGGTACATTTTCAGGATGTGCAGGTTTGCTATATAGGTAAACATATGCCATAATGGTTTGCTGCACAGATCATCCCATCACCTAGGCATTAAGCACAGCATTCATTGGCTATTCTTTCTGATGCTCTCCCTCCCCCCACCCCTACCCTGACAGCCTCCACTGTGTTTTGGTCTCCCCTATGTGTCCATGTGTTCTCATCATTCAGCTCCCAATCATAAGTGAGAACATACGGTGTTTGTTTTTTTTATTTCTGCATTATTTTGCTGAGGGAGATGGCTTCCAACTCCATTCATGTCCCTGCAAAGGACATGATCTCATTCCTTTTCATGGCTTCATAATATTTCATGGTATATATGTAACCCGTTTTCTTTATCCAGTCTATCACTGGTGGGTGGGCATTTATGTTGATTCCATGTCTTGGTTATTGTGAAAATCTCCACAACGAACATACATGTACATGCATCTTTATAACAGGATGATTTGTGTTCTTTGGGGTATATACCCCGTAATGAGATTGCTGGGCCAAATGGTATTTCAGCCTCTAGGTCTATGAGGAATCAATGCCCTGCCTTCCAAAATGATTGAACTAATTTACACACCCACCACAAGTGTGAAACTGTTCCTTTGTCTCCACAACCTCACCGGCATATGCTGTTTTTGGACATTTATTTATTTATTTATTTATTTATTTAGATGGAGTCTTGCTCTGTAGCCCAGGCTGGAGTGCAGTGGCATGATCTCAGCTTACTGCAAGCTCTGCCTCCCAGGTTCATGCCATTCTCCTGCCTCAGCCTCCCGAGTAGCTGGGACTACAGGCACCCACTACCACACCCTCCTTATTTTTTGTATTTTTAGTAGAGACAGGGTTTCACTGTGTTAGCCAAGATGGTCTTGATCTCCTGACCTCGTGATCTGTCTGCCTCAGCCTCCTAAAATGCTGGGATTACAGGCGTGAGCCACCATGCCTGCCCTTGACTTTTTAATAGCCATTCTAACTGATGTAAGATGGTATCTCATTGTGGTTTTGATTTGCATTCCTCTAATGATCAGTGATGTTGAGCTTTTTTTCATATGTTTCTTGGCCACATATATGTCTTCTTTTGAGAAGTATCTGATCATATCCTTTGCCCACTTTTAAATGGGGTTGATTTTTTCTTATAAATTTGTTTAGGTTCTTTGTAGATTCTGAATATTAGATCTTTGTCAGATAGATACGTTGCAAAAATATTTCTTCCATTTTGTAGGTTGTCTGTTCACTCCAGTGAGATCCTTTTGCTGTCCTGCTCTTTAGTTTAATTAGATCCCACTTGCCAATTTTTTCTTTTGTTGCAATTGCTTTTGGTGTTTTCATCATGAAATCCTTGCTTATGCCCTGAATGGTATCACCTAGATTTTCTTCTAGATTTTTTATAGTTTTGGATTTTAAATTCAAGTCTTTAATTCATCTTGAGTTGATTTTTGTATATGGTATAAGATAAAGGTCCAGCTTCAATTTTCTGCATGTGGCTAGTCACTTCTCCCAGCACAATTTATTACATAAATTTAAAACATCCTTTCCCCCTTGCTTGTTTTGGTCAGGTTTGTTGAAAGTCAGAGGTATGTGTATGGTTTTATTTCCGAGTTCATTATTCTATTTCATTGATCTGTGTAACAGCTCTTGTACCAGTACAATGCTGTTTTGGTTACTGCAGCGTTGTGGTATAGTTTGAAGTCACATAGCCTGATGCCTCCAGCTTTGTTATTTTTGCTTAGGATTGTCTCAGCTCTTTGGGCTCTTTTATGGTTTCATATTAATTTTAAAATAAATTTTACTAATTCTGTGAAGAGTGTCAATGGTAGTTTAATGGGTATAGCATTGCATTTATACATTAATTTGGGCAGTCTTGCCATTTCTAAGACATTGTTTCTTTGTATCAATGTGCATGGAATGTTTTTCCATTTGTTTGTTCCTCTCTAATTTCTTGGAGCTGTGATTTGTAGCACTCCTTGAAGAAGTCCTTTACTTCCCTTGCTAGCCGTATTCCTAGGTATTTTATTCTTTTTGTAGCAATTGTGAATGGGAGTTCATTCACTATTTGGCTCTTCACTTGCCTGTTGTTGGTGTATAGGAATGCTAACGGTTTTTGTGCATTGACTTTGTATACTGAGAATTTGCTGAAGTTGTTTATCAACTTCAGAAGTTTTTGGGCTGAGACAATGGGGTTTTTTAGATATAGGATTATGTCATCTGGAAAAAAAAAAAATAACTCCCTCTATTCCTACTTGAATGCCCTTTATATCTTTCTCTTTCCTGATTGCTGTGGCCAGAACTTTCAATACCATGGTGAATAGAAGTGGTGAGAGAGGACATTCTTGTCTTGTGCCAGTTTTCAAAAGGAATGTTTCCAGCTGTTGCCCATTCAGTATGAAATTGGCTGTTGGTTTGTCACACAAGGCTCTAATTATCTTTAGGTATGTTCCTTCAATACTTAGTTTATTGAACGTTTTTAACATGAAGGGATGTTGATTTATATTGAGGCACTTTTTTGCATTTCTTGAGATAATCATGTGGTTTTTATCTTTAGTTCTGTTTATGTGATGAATCACATTTATAGATTTGCATACATTGAACCAACCTTACATCCTGGAGAGGAAGCCTACTTGATTGTGGTAAAAAAGCATTTTGAAAAGCTTATCTTTGAAAAATTGGATTCGGTTTGTTACTATTTTATTGAGAGTTTTTGCATTGATATTCATCAAAGACATTGACCTGAAGTTTTGTTTTTCTTGTTGTATCTATGCTATGTTTTATTAGCAGGATGATACAGGCATTATAGAATTAGTTAGTCCCTCTTTTTCAAGTTCTTGGGATAGTTTCAGTAGAAATGGTGCCATCTCTTATTTGTACCTCTGGTAGAATTCAGCTGTTAATTCCTCTGGTTATGTGCTTTCATTGGTTAATAGGCTATGCTATTTATTACTCTCTCAATTTCAGAACTCATTATTGGTCTATTCAGGGATTTGATTTCTTCTCAGTTCAGTTTTGTGAGGTATATGTGTCAAGGAATGTATGTATTTCTCCTAGATTTTCTAGTTGAGATGCATAGAGGTATTTATAGTATTTTCTGGTGGTTATTTGTATATCTGTGTGGTCAGTGATGATTTTTCCGTTATTATCTCTTATTGTGTTTATTTTCTTCTTATCTCTTTTATTCTTTATTAATCTAGCTAGCAGTCTATGTATTTTATTTATTTATTTATTTTTTTCAAAACACCAGCTTCTGGATTTGTTGATCCTTTGAAGGGTTTTTCATGTCTCTACCTCTTTCAGTTTAGCTCTGATCTTGGTTCTTTCTTGTCTTCTGCTAGCTTTGGGGTTTGTTTGCTCTTGGTTCTCTAAGTAGATTGTTAACTTGAGATCTTTCTAGCTTTTTGATGTGTGCATTTAGTGTTATAAATTTTCATCTTAATATTGCTTTAGCTGCATCCCAGAGATTCTAGTATGTTGTCTCTTTGTTCTCATTAGTTTCAAATAATGTGATTTCTGCCTTAATTTCATTATTTACCCAAGAGTCATTCAAAAGGAGGTTGTTCAGTTTCCATGTAGTTGTGTAGTTTTGAGTGAATTTCTTAATCTTGAGTTCTAATTTGATTGTGCTGTGGTCTGCAAGACTGTTTATTATGATATCAGTTCTTTCGTATTTGCTGAGGAGTGATTTACTTCTAATTATGTCATAAATTTTAGAGTAAGTGATGTGTGGCAATGAGAAGCATGTATATTTTCATGTTTTGGGGTGGAGAGTTCTGTAGATATCTATCAGGTTCACTTGATCCAGAGCTGAATTCAGGTACTGAATATCTTTGTTAATGTTGTCTTGATGATCTGTTTAATATTGTCAATAGGAGGTTAAAGTCTCCCGTTATTATTGTGTGGGAGTCTAAGTCTCTTTGTAGGTCTCTAAGAACTTGCTTTATGAATCTAGGTCCCTCTGGATTGGGTGTGTATATATTTAGCATAGTTAGCTCTTTTTGTCAAATGGAACCCTTTATTATTATGTAATACCTGTCTTTGTATTTTTTTTTATCTTTGTTGGTTTAAAGTCTGCTTTATCAGAGACTAGGATTGAAATCTCTGCTTTTTTTCTGTTTTCCGTTTGCTTGGTAAATTTTCTTCCATTTCTATCTTTTCAGCCTATGCGTGTCTTTGCATGTGAAATGGGTCTCTTGAAGACAGCATACCAAAGAGTCTCGGCTCTTCCTCCAGCTTGCCTACAGTCTTTTAATTGAGGAACTTAGCCCATTTACATTTAAGGTTAGTATTGTTATGTGTAGATTTGATTCTGTCATCATGATGCTAGCTGTTTATTTTGCAAACTTGTTTATGTGACTCCTTCCATAATGTCCCTAGTCTGTGTATGTTAGTGTGTTTTTGTAGTGGCTGATAATAGTTTTTACTTTCCATATTTGATGCTCCCTTCAGGAGCTCTTGAAAGGCAGGCCTGGTGATAATGAATTTTCTCAGCATTTGCTTATCTGAAAAATATCTTATTCCTCTTTCACTTACGAAGCTTAGTTTGGCTGGATATGAAGTTCTGAGTTGCAAAAATTGTTGAGCATTGGCCCCCAATATCTTCTAGCTTGTAGGGTTTCTCCTGAGAGGTCCACTGTTATTCTGATCGGTTTCCCTTTGTAGGTGACCTCGCCTTTTTCTTTGGCTGCCCTTAACAGTTTTTCTTTCATTTCAACCTTGGAGAATCTGATGATTATGTGTCTTGGGATTGATCTTCTTGTGGAGTACCTTACAGGGGTTCTCTGAGTTTCCTGAATTTGAATGCTGGCCTCTCTTGCTAGGTTGGGAAAGTTTTCCAATATGATTTCCTGAAGTATGTTTTGCAACTTTGTTGCATTCTTCCTGTCTCTTTCAGGTACCCCAATCAGTAGTAAGTTTGGTCTGTTTGTATAATTCCATATTTCTCAGAGATTTTGTTCATTTCTTTTCGTTCTTTTTTTTCTTTCTTTCTATTCTTGTATGCCTCTCTTATTTCAGAAAGATAGTCTTCATACTTTGAGATTCTTTCCTCCACTTGGTCTATTCTGCTACTGATACTTGTAATTGCATTGTGAAGTTCTCATAGTGATTTTAAGCTCCATTAGGTTGGCTCTGTTCCTCTCTAAACTGGCTATTCCGGATGTCAGCTCCTGTATTGTTTTATCATGAATCTTAGCCTCTTTACATTGGGTTACAACATGTTCCTTTAGCTCAACCAAGTTTGTTATTACCATCTTCTGAAGCCTACTTCTATCAATTCAGCCATTTCAGCCTCAGTCCAGGTCTGTGCCCTTGCTGAAGAGGCATTGCAGTCGTTTGGAGAAGAGGCACTCTGGATTTTTGAGTTTTCAACATTTTTGCATTGATTCTTTCTCATCTTTGTGGGCTTATCTACTTTCAACCTTTGAGATTGCTGACCTTTAAATGGGGTTTTTGTGGGGACTTTCTATTGATGTTGTTGTTTTCTGTTATTTATTTATTTATTTTTTTTAACAATCAGGCCACTCATCTATAGGGCTGCTCCACCTTGCTGGGGGTCTGCTCCAGACCCTAGTCACCTTGGTTTTTCTGTAACTGGAGATATCTGCAGTCAAGTCTGTGAAACCGCAAATAATTCCTTCCTATGGAGGCTCCTTCTTCTGGAGGCTCTGTTCCAGGGAGTACTGACCTGTTGCCAGCCTGAACACATCTGTAAGAGGTGGTTGGAGCCCCTGATGGGAAGTCAGGCACATGTCAGGGCAAGGCCAAGAAGAAGGTGGCGGGAATCACCATGTTTGTGTGGACCCAGTTTCTAAGGCCTGGCATTTGCATATTAAAATTTGCCTGCCTGGCTCTAAGAGCCAGGGCTTTCCTGCTAGACAAGAAGATTTCTGGAGCTGCTTTAAAAGAAACAAAAACTTCCCAAGGACCCCTTTTCCTCTCTATATGCCTAAAATAATTTCTTAATAACTCCTATAACATTGCCTTATTCCCAATCTTACAGGAAAAAAATTTTAGTTTGTTATAATTGAGTATAATGCTAGTTTCATGCTTTTCATATATGACCTTTATTATATTCCCCCTATTCCCAGTTTGTTGAAAGTTTTTAACACAAAAGGATGTCAAAATTTCTCAAATGCTTTTTCTGCATGAATTGAGATGATCATATTTTTTCTTTATTCTGTTACTGCTCTATATTACATTGAATGATTTTTATATGTTGAAATACCCTTGGTTTCCAGAATTAAATCTCAATTAGTCATGGTGGCATAATACTTTTTAATGGGCTCTTGAATTTGATTTGCTAATATTTGTTGAGGTTTTTTTGCCTCAATAATGTTTACAGTTTTCTTTTCTGATGGTGTCTTTGTATATTTATATCAGAATAATGCTGTCCTTAAAATAAGCTTGAAAGTGTTACTTCTCCTTTATTTTTTAGAATATTCATTTTTTTTTATTTTGTAGGGATAGGGTTTTATTGTGTTGCACAGGGTGGTCTTCCCACCTTTTATTTATCTGTGAAGTTTTAATATTATTATTTCTTCTTCATTTTGGCTAAATATGATAACAAGTTATAATATTCTTGTTTGGTGGTGTTTTTCTCTTTTAGCACTTTGATTATATTATCTCATACCCTTTTGACCTATGATGTTTTTTCTTGGTAACCCACTGATAAATCTTAGGAAAACTCTTGTAATAATAATACCATGGGGTTTTCTTTTGTCCTATTGCTTCAACTTTTTTTGTTTGTCTTTGGCTTTGACTATTTGGTTGTAATGTGTCTGTTTTATTTCTCTCTGGGTTCTATTCATTTGTAATGTTTTTAACTTTTTGAATTTGTACGTCTTTTCTTCTTCAGATTTGGAATGATTCTTTTTTTTTTTTTTAGAGAAACAAAAGACACAAATAAATCACACATATTGAAAATTTCAAATAGACAATACCATTTTTTAACAAAATGGTTTCTTAGAATCATAAATGAAAAACACCAAAATATAATATGTACAATTTTATTTTGACAATATCAGAACTAAAAAATGGGGTAGTAGATGCTCTTGAAATAATGTTCCTGAAATAGTTACTCATACTATTCCTTTTTGCTCTTATAATGATAAATGTCTTTCCATTTGGTTTACTAATGCTGCAAAAATGACAATTTGAAAATATGGCTAAAAATGTTTTCAGCATATAAAAATTTCATTTCTGAATAACTTAACTTAAACATTTGTGGAGTTTTATTTCTCACACCTAAATTATAACATTAAAAATATGTATGCTAAAAGTTAAATTCATCTAATAAAATTAAAAGTATAGAAGAATAACCCTGAGGTGCTTTTAATTTTATTCAGCTTCATATGTATAGTGGAAAAGCATCTTAGCTAAAAAAAATATAGCTCAACTTTCTAATTACTATTATATTAACTCAAAAATTCCCCAAAATCTTATTTCTCAGTATGTACACTAGGAAGTGAAATAGTCTTGCATCCCTTAGAAAATAATTTGAAGCAAATAAGATTCCACATTTGTTTATTTGGTAAAAAGTTAATTCTAGCTAATTTTTAAAGTAACAATACAGGAATTACCAGAATTAGGAGAAATGCAATTTTAGTGCCAGCATTTCACTGTAGACCCCTGGGGGAGAGAATTACATCAATATCAGAAAAATTAATCAAAATTTTACTTTTGAATAACTGCAATTTCAAGTTAGTAACTTTTCTAAAAGTCTGTTAGACACCAATAATAAACAGAAAAAGCATAATAATTCCTGGATTAAGAGAATGACTTAAAAACAGTCACTTTTTTTAATGTATCATTAAATTTATAATATAATATGATACATTAAAAAATGTATCATATTATATTATAAAATTAGCAATAAAAATAATAATTTGAGCTGGGCACGGTGACTCATGCCTGTAATTCCAGCACTTTGGGAGCCCAAGGCAGGCAGATCACAAGGTCAGAGATCGAGACCATCTTGGCCAACATGGTGAAACCCCATCTCTACTAAAATACAAAAAATTAGCTGAGCACGGTGGTGTGTGCCTGTAGTCCCAACTATGTGGGAGGCTGAGGCAAGAAAATTGCTTGAACCCAGAAGGTGGAGATTGCAGTGAGCCGAGATTGCGCCACTGAACTCCAGCGTGGCAACAGGGAGAGACTCTGTCTCAAAATAAATAAATAAATAAATAGATAAATAAATAAATAAATAAAAAATAAACAATCATTTGATTACTACTGTTTTTTATCTAAGAATTTCAGAGATTATATTCATTAATTAGCTAATGGAGTTACTATGGTACCATGTATTATAATAACCAATAAAATATGTAAACTGTTAGGGGAAAAGGTGAATGAAAAGAAAGAGTTGGCTGAGTTTCTATTTGTATTTTTGATGCATTGATACATTAGGATATACAATTTTTTATAATGCAAGTGCGAAATTTAAGTTATATAATACCCCTAAAATTAAATAAAAACATTTCCTTATAGATACATGCTATTTTTAGCAAACAAATATTGCTTGTTTCACATGAATTATAAAAATTAGACTGTAACTTAACATTAATTATGTAAATTAATGCTGTTTTTCAGCTGAAATAAATATTAATGGAATAATTGTTAACTGACTTTTATATTTATATTTGATATTTTGTGGTTACTCTTTTTGGAAATGAATTGTTTGCCTATATTTTCAATTTGTCACATTTATTTATTAAATTCATATGGGTTATAGCTAGTTATATGGTCTATATGGAATTAAATTTAAGGATACTCAAAACTTTTATATAATTATATATAACTAGGATATTGACTTTTCAAAGGATTTCCTTAAAGAAATAAACTATTGCAAGTATTTCATTTGCTAAAGCTTTCAAAGGAAACGTTCACATAATTAAAATCTCAAACTGTAGAATTCACCCCATAACATTTATATTCATATTAGGAAAATTAATATCTACTTAAATGCATCTAAAAAGCTTTATTATTTTTGAGTCTATTCATTTAAGGAACATTTTAGGTAAAAAAGCTGACAATTATTCTGATAGTCATATAACTATTTCTAAAGACTAGTATTTGAATAATTATAAAAAATGCTATGTGTCACAGAATTATTTGTTGTTGAAAGACATTGAATTTTAAATATAAAAGAAAAGTTTCAATTTAACAGATAGTAGCACCTAATGAAAAGATCTGAGAATTGGGGCTAGAAATTATGGTACTTGTGAGTACACCATTATAATTAGAAGCCTGCTTTGAAAATGTAACTTTTTAATCATGATCCACAAAATAATAAGTTCTATAAGTAAATGACAGCTATACAAAGTAGGATACTTTTATAAATTTATTATTTTTGATCCAAAATATCCACTGTTTCTAACTTATAGCAAGTCTTATTATATCTACCATGACTTTACTACTTTGTAAATTAATAGCTATTTATATCTGCCATAAAATTACCTTTGCAAAACCTTTGTTACATTTGCCTTTTTCATTTACTTTAATATTCCTTTGTTTATCAGGAATTTCATCCATCAATATTACATGAAAATAAGCACACATATACTCATCTATTTTTTGCATTTCAATGGCCTTTTGTTTTAGTCGCATGTCAATTATAAAGGTCATTTGCATACAGAGAGAAAAAACAATAATTATCTATGATTACTTTTCATAGATATCACTCTTCATTAAATAACAAAGGTAACCTTTGCTTTCTATCACATTATAAGAAACTACCTACTAAGAATCATTGTGTGGAGTGGAATATAAAACACAAAAAATCTGTAATAACTGTTTGCCTTTTTTTTTTTTTTTTTTTTTTTGGTAAGTCTTGCTCTTGTTCCCTAGGCTGGAGTGCAATGGCACAATCTTGGGTCACTGCTACCTCCGCCTCCCGAATTTAAGCAATTCTTCTGCCTCAGCCTCCCGAGTAGCTGAGATTACAGGCACCTGCCACCACGTCTGGCTAATTTTTGTATTTTCAGTGGAGATGGGTTTCACCATGTTGACCAATCTGGTCTCGAACTCCTGACCTCAGGTTATGCACCCACTTCGGCCTCCCAAAGTGCTGGGATTACAGGCATGAGCCACCACGCCAGGCCAACTCTTTGCCTTTTAGCTCACTTCATTCTGTCAGAATATAGTTACATTTAATCCTTATGATCAAGTATACAAATGTTAAAAAACTTCTGAAGATCTGTGGGCCATTTCTAATCAGTGGAAATGTTTATGTGTAAATATGTAATTAGCACACACATTGTATATGAGAGAGAGAGAGAGGAGACAGAGATAGAGAGAGAGAGAGAGAGAAGATACCTGGTAACAGAATGACAGAAGCAACTACAATATAGAGAATAAACTGACATGTATTATTTTCATTGAGTCATATTGTTTCTGCCTGGATTTAAATTGAAGTAAGATAATTTATTAAACTACCAGGATGGGTTGTATAAATAATTTGGAGAAATATCAAGTCAATGTTAGTCTATGAAAATCTCCGCTGTTCTTTGCTGTCTTTCTCATTGTGTGGGCAAAGTGTAAATCACTAAGTAGCACAGAATCTATTGTGAAAATGATTGTGACTGACTAATAATGGGTTTTTTTCTTGGACTAGATTGCTGGACGAGCATTCAGGATTGACCAACAGGGCTGCTTTAATGATACACACTGTTACATTGTTACGAAAAAATTTGTCTGACAAAAAGGTTGCCCTGGTATTATTGCAATCTCAGAGAAACAGATCTGTAAGTCACTTTACCAACAGAAAATCCTGAATATATTATGTTTGGAGGCATCCCATGAAATATATTTAGGCTATTTCTAGATCTTATTTTTGAATAAGGTATATTTTTCAAAACATAAGTATTCACTTATGTATATGATGTGTGGTTTGAATTGTGATATTCTTTTTCAGTTTGGAACATCCATACATAGAAAAATATCAGTAAACAGAGTCTGTGGGACACGAATAAATGGAAGAAAATGAGTCCAAGGCTTAAACCCTACAAGCATGGCATAATGTAACACCTTTGTATTTTATAGAAAAAGGCCCCAAAGCAAATATTTATGGTAATATCATTTTGATTCCTGAAATGTTTTAAAATATAGTACATTTTGATCAGAACTTTTCCTTATTATCAATAAATTTTTCTTAAAATTTTGAAGATGCCCTCTAATATTGAAAATGTTTACTTCTTGTTTGACAATTTATTTAAGGATATCCTGTGAATTAATTGTATTTTATCTATTATTTTCTTTTTGACTTTAAAAAGTTATGTGGTATTACAAATGTAAATAATAATTTCCTCTAGAAAGGTTAAAACAAAGACTATTGATTTTTTACATTTTTCCTTTGGAATTCTTGAAAATGTTGCATGATGCTACTGATTATGTTGGTTCTCAACCACCAAACTATTAAAGAAACAATGATTATTGTCTTTGAAACACCATTTCAAGCAAACTAGTTTTTTGTGCAATTTTCTTGTACTTGGGAAGAGAAGAAAAACAATAATAAGAAAAAATAATTGATTACAGATTATTGTATACTAAAACGCTGTGTACACAATCCGAATTTAAAGATAATTAGCTGGCTGGGCGCGGTGGCTCACTCTTGTAATCCCAGCACTTTGGGAAGCCGAGGCGGGTGGATCATGAGGTCAGGAGATCGAGACCAACCTGGCTAACACGGTGAAACCCCGTTTCTGCTAAAAATACAAAAAATTAATCAGGCGTGTTGGCGGGCACCTGTAGTCCCAGCTACTCGGGCGGCTGAGACAGGAGAATGCATGAACCTGGGAGGCGGAGCTTGCAGTGACCCGAGATCCTGCCACTGCACTCCAGCCTGGGCCACAGACCAAGACTCCGTCTCAAAAAAAAAATAAAATAAAATAAAAATAAATAAATAAATAAATAAATAATGGGCCAAAGATCTGAAGATACATTTCTCAAAAGAAGATAGATAAATGACCAACATATAGATGACAATCTCAAAATAAAAACAAAAACAAAAATAAAGATAATTAGCCACTCTTATCATCCTTTTTATAAGGAAGGGTGTGTATGTTTAATTTGACGAATGATACTTTGAGATTTACTAAACACTTCTTTTATTTATGATAAAATTTAACTAAGTGCCACTATTCTCATGTTTTCTGGGGATATGGCAGTGACTGCAGTTCAACATCCCTGCCATCATAAAGCTTGTGTTTTAATGCAGGAAGACTAAAACTAAACAAGCAAGCATTTATTTGATATTAAATTAAGGTAAATATTAAGTTTATGGGAAATGACAAGGGGAAAGGGAGACCATAGGCAAGAGGGTTCAATTTTACATAAGGGTTTCTTCAAGTAGACCTCCCAAATTGTGACATTTGACATTTGAGTTGGCATCTGGGTCAACTAAAGAAATGAGCCAGGAGGACATGTTGGATAAGAGTATACCAAGATAAAAAACACAGCGGATGGTAAGAGCAAGACACAAGTCAGCTTGTTTGGAAGAAACTGTGGTTAGAAATTTAGTTTGGAACTAAATGATTGATAAGTTTAGGATTTCAAAGCATGGCTTTATAACTCAATGATTGATCAAATTGACAATTTTGTGTTCTTCTTTAATGGTTTACACGATAATAAGTATCTAAGAAATGTGAATTGTATATCTGTTTCCTTTTTAGGGTATTTTTACTTTTGTATGCTCAGCTCCTGAGACGAAGTCCTTGAACAGAGTATATGCTATGCACATTCTTGACCAATAGAACTAAAGTTGCTGGCAACAGAATAACAATGTCTGATAAATTCACAAGGAAAACAATCATTTACTTGCAAGCTGTAGTACAATCTTAACTTTTTCTGACTCAAAGGAGAAAAACAGAAATGATATTCCTCACTTGAGAGTGTAAGTTTATAAGCAAGTCATTATAGAAATTTGCATTGAGATGGTGGGTCAATATACGAAAAGCCTCATGGCTAAACTGAGACTTATTAAATCAAGAGTTGTATGGTCGGATTCATAAAGTCTAAATATTCTTCTGAATTTTCAAAAACTAGCTACAAATTCCAGCAAGTCCTATAAGTGGCATGTTTAGAGAGATGTATTTTACAGTCAGATTTTGTTATTTTACCAGAATTTCTAATGAACCCTGAAATCAGTTGTGTTCAAACATAGCTGTGTAATATTATCATCTATTTATATATAATCATGTAACAATTCCGAAGGGCCCATCCCAGACCTACTGAATGATAACATCCAGATCTGGAGGCTGAAGAATATATGTTGTGAACATTTATTAGTTATTTTGATGACTCTGGTTTTTAAATTGTGGTATGAAACTACAAGCGGGCACACAATGCATTCCCACACATGTATTCCTTTAAATTCCAATTATATGAAATGTACCATGATATGCCCTAGCAAATCTACATGAAACTCTGAAGATTATATATATCATCTGTGTTTGTTAACTAAGGTAGCCTAGGCTTCACTAACATATAATCTCAAAACTGTAGTAGTTTCATCAATTGAAATTAACTTCTTTTATAGGATGTTCCAGACAGGTGTTCATATCAAAGCAGTGTATCTCCTTCCCAGAGTTGTATGGGAATGAGTAACTGGGTTTTCCAATCAAATCAACCACTTTGAAAAACTTTTGAGATCACCTCCTGAGACTGAACCTTTTCACAGTATATGACCAACAGTTCTTCCCGGAGATATTCACCTAAAGGAATCTTCTTGCATACAGAACAGAAGATGTGCACAAGATTTTTTTATAGGGATAGTGGGGAAAACAGTAAAAACTGAAAACAATTCAGTGCCCATCAAGAGAAGTAGATGAAAAACTTGTGTTATATTCATTTCTGAATAGTATAAGGTACTAGAAACAACATTTATTTTGTTATATTCAGTTCTGAATATTATAAAGCACTCAAAACAGCTTTCAAATAACAATAATGTTTGAACTTTATCAATATAATAGTACATGAAGAACAGTTTTATTACATTAAGTATGTTACATTAATTTATATGTATACCTTTAAATGATATTAAAACAACTGAAATAAAATATTAATTTAAAGTTCACATAAATGACATAAAATATATTTTACAAAACAATAGAATTATGAAAATAAAACTAAGGATGCTTTTTTTCAGGGAAGGCAGAGGAATGGGTTAAATAGTTAAATTAGGTTGGATGGTAATCAAGTCACAGTATTTATTGTGTTAAGAAATTGCACTAGCTAATTAAATGGTTAATTACATAATAAAAGTAGACCATGGCATTAGCAATGGGAGTGTATC
Source organism: Macaca nemestrina (assembly GCF_043159975.1). NCBI lineage: Eukaryota > Metazoa > Chordata > Mammalia > Primates > Cercopithecidae > Macaca > Macaca nemestrina. The sequence goes on from NC_092131.1 coordinate 64,827,213, forward strand.
ATGAAAAAGGAATTGTAATTAAGCTATTTCTGGCAACCAATTTTCAAAAATGTGACATAAGAAAACTTCCAATGAAGAAAGTATAAGAAATGAACATATTTATGGATTAACAGAATAATAATTATATAGGCAATTATATATCATTACATGACATACTCTATTTAAGTATACAATATTTTTATGTATAATATTATATAATACATATAAAAGATACATACATATATAATCTATATAAAAATGTTTAATGTTGAAAACTTCATGGAGCTACATTGGATTGGTCAGTGTCGAGGTAGAAAAGTCTTTCAATCTCTACAGACTGCATAAAAGAATAGGCCTTGGATCTGAAATACTTCTTTTCTAAGAGACAAAGAGCTGCCAGGGCCGCTGCTGGGGTTATTGCTTCATATGAGAATTTCTTTCCCTGTTTCAGACTCAGTATGTACTTTGTTCTGCTTAAGCATGTACTAAATGTCATATGCCACCCGGTCAGTCCCACTACTATATCTATTCACAGCAGAAAGGGAATGGGGTCTTGCCTGCAGCACAAGAGGTATCATGTATACTACCTCCCTGTGTCCACTGCAGGGCCAGATCCACTGGCCATGGAGACCAATGCCTACTATAAAATCTGATCTTCCTCTGTCTCTTAGTGAGTAGAGCTGTTGATCTATTTATCATCTGAGTAAATCGTGGACTTCTTGGCAACTTGATGCTGCAAAACCATGCAGTGTGATCATATCCTGGGACTGCTGTTTCTGGTGGTAGGTGGGAAGTGTCACTTGCTCAACAGTTGGCATATGTTTATTTCAGTGGCATAATGTAACATAGGTAAACTTCATTTTTCCATTAGAGATAGGTCAATATATCATGCCAAAAACTTCAAAATAAAAAGGCATGTTATGCTATTTAAAAACGTGAAATTGACACCAACAAAAATTGATATGTATATAAAAATGGGTTTACCTGGAGGATCAAGAATTATAGTGAGGAACAGTATAACAGTGGCTGCTGTTTTACATTTTTATTTTATTTTTGAAAACATAGGAACATGTATTACCTAAAAATAATAAAAATAAAATGAAATTAGAAGTAAATTAACTCACTAAAACATGTTTCCTAAAAGTTTCTAAGAATCAATTGATTTTTCTCTTGGTGCTATTTTAACCATATTTCATTAGCTGTGCATTGATGAGTAATGAATGAGGATTGTGAACGGCATGGAAAATAAATTGTTAAATCTCAACCAAAATTCTCATAGGGTTTTATTTTTGTTGAAATGTTCCTTGTTTAGAAGTGTTTAAAAAATTGAATAGGTTCATAGATGATTTTTTAACCTCCAAAATGGAAATAACAGTGGTACTGTATTTTACAAGCGTGTTAAGAGTATAAATTATTAGTGATAAACCTGGCACTCAATATTTTTACGTATTTCTACTTCTCTTGACACTCTCCAGACTTTGAGTCTTGATTTTAAGAGCTTCAAATTTCACAGAAATGGCATCCAAGGGAAGAGAATAAAAAGGAGTTGAGATGTTTATGTCAAAATCAGTGTAACCTCAAACTAAGAACATATCTAGGTCTTCCCAGTGGTTGCTTTGCTTGTGATAGGATGCACTTCATTTTAAGTCAGCTCATATGGTTCATGAATGAGTTCTCTGCAGTAGAAAATGCTTTCTCCTTTTACCAGCTGTGGCTACCCACTGGCTTCTGCTTTATAAAAATGGTTTAAGTCTGAAATAAAACATACAATTAAAAGTTCATATACACATAGTAGTATTACTTCAGTGCATGGACTTGCCACAAAATTGCACACTAAATGGCATTTTTTCTTGGTTCAATAAATATAAACACATGGGGGCTGGTTAATTACTAAAAGTGGTAACTAATTAGCTATATATATGCTTTTCTTTGTAGATTTCCATGTAACTCACAACTGGAATTTTAAACCTGCACATTTATTAAACTTAACAGATTTCTAAATACTGCTGATTTTTTCCCCTCACTGTTCTTTTGCAAAGAATAGGCTGTATACAGCATTAACATAAATCTGATTTATTTTTATAGGAGCTCTGACTGGAATTCTAGAGTTGTTTTAGTTAACTTTATGCTAGAATTTCCAATAAAAAATCCTCTCTAATGTATTTGCTATTTGGTTATTACATTCATTTGGATAAAAATGATTTAAATTAAATGTGCTTTATAATACAGAGAAGTTCCGGTGATTTTACTTACTAACATTGAAGATTTTCGTAAACTTAAATCAGAGTATTTCTATGCTGCCATTAGAGGAAAAATATTGCATTTAACAAGCAAGTAGTGACCATAATGGGCTCCGACTGCTTTGAATAAAAATGAAATACAAATGCCCTAAATATTCAGCAAAATGAAATCACAGTATAATATATATGCTGCCAAACCTTTTGAACTAATAGAACACCAGAAAAATTGAAATAGATCAAAGTAAATTTAAAAATATGCTTTTCAATCTAGGGCATAGGTAGGGAGCAATGACTTTCCGAAACCCAAACGCTTATTTTTATGGCTCTTATTCAGACATAACACAGGTGTTACTAAATAAAAAATGGCATTGTTTTTGAATCCCATTTACTCTAGTCTCCCTTAGTAGGGAAGATTTTACTGGTTAAGTGAACATCCTGAATATTCCTACCATGACAGAACTCATGCCAGCTTGTGCAGAGATCCTAGGGGACGCTGCCCAGAGCCAAGTTCACATTCATGAAAAGCTTTGCAATGCGGAAAGCGTATTTTCTCTTGTCTGTTCTATGTTAAAATGATCCAAAAATCTAGACATATATTGTCTCCTTACACGTGGCTGGCCATGATAACACTAATGTTTGTTGAACCTCATTGATAGGGTCACTCCATCAAAATTAACACAGCTGGTTTGGGCAGCTTCCGGTTTGATCCATATCCATCATGAAGTCAAGTGAGAAACGTTTATATTTGCCACTCTTTCACATGAAATATTAAGCTACAAATATTTTAATGGAAACTGGGCTGTTTAATTAACCTTAATCCTTTTAGTAAATTAATTATTGATTGTAACATTCCAATAGCTTGATCCCTTATTATTGAAATATCCCCCTCTGTCAATCTTCAGCTTGTTGTCTTCTTCTCCACTACTCAAAAGCATAAATTCCAACCCTCCATTTGAGCATTCAGCATACCCTGCCTTGCATCATTTATTATTTTCCTACCTCTTATTATCTAATGATATATTATTGAACTTTGAAACCAGTTATGTCTTTCTCTACAGCTGAATAGTTGTGTAACATAGAGTAAGCAGTGAAAGGCTTAAGATCTTTTCTACTACTATACACAAACAATTAAAAGGACACTTTTGAAACTTTTTTTTTTTGTAATGGCTGAAGGGGAAATTTTAATGGACGAAAATGAGGGAAAGAAATAAAGACAGAATTTGTTTTACTTACCTTGACGTTTGCCTTCCTATCTGTTCTCTCAACTCATCTCAATTCAAGCTCTTCATCGTAGCTCTTGTTCTAAAATACAAATTGTATTATGCTTCTTCTTTGTTTAAAACTTTTCAATAGCTTGTCTTTAGTGCAGAATAAATTAGAATTTTTGAGTAGCTATCTTCTTACCTCGTCAAATCTTATCATTAAAGCAAATCACAGTCAAAATTTGCCATACATACAATATGTATTAGAAAAATATTCCTAGAAAGCAGGGATAAACAGTCCGTAAACTCGTCCACTAAACTTCTTTTTCATGCACTCTTGTCGCTTTGTGTGGAAAGTTCAGCCAAGGTAGATAAGACAGCATTCCATAAGCTGGGTCCTGTAGTCTTATAGTTGGGGTCAGGAAACAATTTTCCCAAACAAATAACAAGACACAATGTGGATGATTAAGTTATGATTTTGCTAGTAAAAAGTCATATCTGATATTTATCATACTAATAGGTAAACCTTCATGTATTGATAGAATATGGCTAGCTAAAGGGAGGACAGCAATGCCTCTCAAGTGTGTACTTCCTGAAATAACGCCAATTGACTATCCCTATGTTAAAGATTTTCTATAAGGGTCACTTATTTCTGTAGATTTGAATCTCAAGTTACTAAGATACACATAATGTTATACTTTATATGCTGAGGTATGTAAAATTATAGAAATCTAAAAATGATTTTGACTTATTTTCTGTTTTGTTAAATTTTATTCATAAAACTATAACATGCTTTACATTACACATTCAAAACTAAGAAAGGTATTACTTTAAAAACAAAAGTCCTACTCTTTCACAATTACCTCAGTTTCTTGCTGTTAGTTCATAGGCTTAAAAAACTGGATGCCAAAGACAAGAGAATAAACAGGAAAAGAAAAGGCAAATTGTCAAAAATAAGAGCATTGCATGAAACACAATAATTTAGAAGGTTTGGGAGACAGAACCTACAGAAGAAAATCATTAGCCGTATTTTTAGGACCAAAGCTGAAAAGCAATGGGTATTTGGATTAATGAAAACAAAACCAAAACATATGATTTAATTTCAACATCTGTTTTTTGAAAAATCAATATGGACATGTTTTCATACTATGAAGATTGCCAAGGTATTCATGGTTGGCCGTGATAACATTAATATTTATGATAGCATATTATTGCTAATATTTTGGAGAAATTTAAGTATTATGAATATAATCTCCTCTGATAAAATAATTTCTTATTCATTGGTAAAAATACTAGACAATAAATTATTTTTGAGGAATTATATAGCTTTGGTAATTCTTTCAAAAACTGATACATAGTTGTGCAGATTTTCAGGGTACATGTAACATTTTGATACACGCATGCAGTGTGTAATGAACAAATCAGGGTAATTAAGATACCTACCACTTCAAACATTTATTATTTCTTTTCATTGGAAACATTCCAAAACATCTATTCTAGATATTTTGAAGCATACAATAAAATTTTGATAACTATAGCAGTCTTACTGTGCTATTGAACACCAGAACTTATCTCTTCTATCCAACTGTAGTTTTGTACCCATTCACCAATGTCTTTTCATTCTATCCCTTTCCCTACCCTACTTTAGTAGCCACCATTCTACTGCTACTCACTGATATCAAAATTTTTAACTCATACATATGAGTAAAAACATGTAATACTTGTCTTTCAGTGCCTGCCTTATTTCACTGAATGTTCCATAGATCCATCCATGTTGCTGCAAATGACAGAATTTCAGTCTTTTCTATGGGTGAATAATACTCCATCATGTATTTCTACAACATTTTCATTATGCTTTAATTTGTTGCTGGACACTTAGGCTAATTTTATATCTTGGCTATTGTAAATAGTACTTCAAAAGACATAGAAGTGCAGACATGTGCTTAATAAATTGATTCCCCCCAACCCCCCCTTTTTTTTAAATATATAGCCAGCAGTGGAATTGTTGGATCACATGGTAGTTCTATTTTTAGCTTTTTGAGAAAACTCTGTACTGTTTCCATAGTAGCCGTACTAATTTACATTCCCACAAGCAGTGTACCAGCGCTCCCCTTTCTCCACATCCTCATCAACATCTGTTATTTTCTGTCTTTTTGATAACAGTCATTCTATTGGGAGTGAAATAATGTCTCATTGTGATTTTGATGTTCACTGATGATTAGTGATGTTGAGCATTTTTTCATACACCTATTGGCCATTTGTATGTCATCTTTTGAGAAATATCTATTTAGGTTTCTTGCCCATAAAAAAATCAGATTACCATTATTATTATTTTTGCTATTGTGTTGTTTGAGTTCCTTATGATTAGGGAAAATGCGTGTATATATAAGTCGTGAAATTGGGTGATTATTCTCTTGTAATGGCTCAGTAAAGAGTTTTTCATAGGAAACTATTACTGTGAGAGATAGAAAGGTCAACAATGTGATCTTACATGTACACATTAACCCTTCTTATCTATATGTGGGTTCCTGGAACTTTTTATACCCGTTGGACATTTTGGGTAATTTTATGCAAATGTACATATAAAATGAAAACGATCTATTAATATGATTTTGTAAAAAGCAGTTTCAAAGCAATTATGTTACTATGATCTTATTTAATCCGCAGCCTAACTTGCTAAAGTCAAAAGATATTAACAATTTAATTGAATCAACATAACTCTGAACACAATAATAGGATGAGAATTATGACTATTTATTAACTCAATTACCTGATATGAGGAGTAGGGAGGTGAAGGCAGTGATTAAAGCACCCCAAAAATATCGCCACACAAAACCAATTTTCTCTTTAAATTATAAGCCTCTCATACTTATATTTGAAAGATTATATTTTGTTTGTTTTAAAAAGCCTGCTGAGAAGCTTTCAAGCCCTTGTCCCTAGAGTAGTGAACCAATCAGGCTCAATATTCTCATCCCTTCTCTATTTTATCAAAGCCAAAAAGCAACACAAGAATCCCTGGAGAACAGCCCCAGTTATGAAAGCCAGCCTAGTTGTATAGCTGAGAGGAAACCCATAGGGTCTTGTACAAAATTTTTCATACAGAATACATTTTCACCACCCACAAATAGCTTATTTTTTATTAGGCTATTTTTATGGCTTTGTTTCTTGCTGCTTTCAATATCAATATGCTGAATTGAGCCATTGACACTGTTTTAGAGAATACTGCATGCTATGGGAACTGAAGCTGTGAGAATGTATTACCTTTCTAGCATATTTAGTAATTACTAATTTCTGAGTTTTTCTTTCAATGCTTCATTTTCAATACAATTTTCAATTTTCAAAAATGTCAGTCATGTTTTTATATTTAGATGATGAAATGACAATTTTAATATTCAGATATTAAAATGACTAGGACTTATCATGTATAGAATTGTATACCATTTACTATCATAAATGTATTGCTTAAATAGAAAGGCCCTTTTAGGTTAAATTTATGACTTTGAAGGCAGAGTATTTTGGTAAAATCCAGGTTCAGGTACCTCCTCTAAAAATTTTTAAAATAATTGTGGAAAAATTAAGTAAGTTTTCTATTCTTCAGTGTCCTTATTTACCGTGTTAAGCATTATTACTAGCATACCATATTTCCCAATAGACTTACAATTCAGTGTGATCTGAGTTTAGTTACCCCCCAAACATAAACTCTGTGCAAATATGGTATTATCAGATGCGTTTTCCAACTAATCTTCTACAAATAAATTTCTCTATAAATAGGACAAGCAGTATTCATTTGGTCACTTGGCAAATACGTCAATCCTTGTTTCTCTTCAAGCAAAATGAATAAAATAAAGATACAACATTTCAAAATCCTAAAATAGTGTTTAAATGTTACTAATTTGTAGGCAAGCATAAAACTTGAATAGCTAATACATGGGACAGAGTAATAAAAATTGCAGTATAATTTTTCAAAGAAAATGGATAAAATATTTATATAATTAAAAGGCAGGGGCCTAAGAAATCCATGATCCCGAATCCTTTTTTTCCCCAAGAAAAGTAGCTAATGCTTTTGCATGAAAAAGTTCATTATTGCTCTATGTGTACTAGGAAGTGCTTAACTTGTTTTGACTTCGTGTGTGTGTGTGTGTGTGTATCTTCTAGAACAAGAAATACTTTTTGGTTTCTATATGTGCTTATTGTTGTGATTTATGATTTATAAGGAATCAGGACTGCTCCCAGTAATTTTTAAGTTTCTGTTAAAGGGTAGTGCGTGTATAAAAAAGCACATACGCCAATAACTATAGTTTACTTTTGATTAAATATATGTTATACTTAACTACTTAACGACATCTGTAAAGTGGTTATTTACCTTAGTGTCAAAAAATGTGAAGGTTTTGAGGTATTACCCTACTCTCAAGCTAACAAGGTAGTCTGCTACTGTTTCATGGATGGTGGCAGAAGTCGTGAGACTCTTAACAAAAGAACAAAGGAATGATTATTGCTCACAGCAGTAGAAGTAAAATATGATAATTTCCCATGTTTCCTGAGCTTTGATTCCCACATGGTCATGTGACAAGGGCTCAGTGACATTTATACATGCAGCAGGCTGTGAACTAGGTAAACCAATCTTCCATAAAAGGGGCTACAGATTAACCTACTCAAACTTTTTCCTGGAGAGAAGCGTTATCTTTATTGTACTAGTCAGGAAACCAATCTTCTCCCAGCTCCTGATGGAACTATTCCTTTATTTTCCATGGTCACTTCAATATTAATATTTTAGAAAAGATAATCTCTGAAAAGGCATCTAGTACCTCGGCCCTTAAGGTATACAAAAATGTAATATATCTGTAGAGAATTGTCTCATATGTTGTTACATATTAATAACATTTTTCCAACTGAACTATAACTGACAGTCAAGAAGAGAACATTAACAGCAATCTTGAAGTTTCTCTAATTTCCCCGGCGACACACCCCTCTTCTGCCAAGTATAACAACTATTCTGAAACCTAAGTAAGTTTCACATATTTTCTTCCATTTACAATAAATTAATACACATATCCACACAGTGTGCACTCTCATGACTGGCTTTGTACACTAAACTATATTCATAGGATTCATTCATGTTGCTGCATGTAGTTATGGATGTTGATTTTCATTACTGTATAAATGTTATTGAGTGAATATAACACCTCTAACTTTCAATGAATATTTTAGTAGTGTTTAACTTTTGGCTCTTATGAACATAAAAGTTGTTTTTTATCAAATAGAGATAATTTGACTGCTGAATATCTAATCACTATACAAGAAAACAAAATAACTGAGGGCAAGAAATATGAACAGCTAACACCATGACTTTACTTTTGAGAACAACAAATAAATGATATAATATTATCTGTAGTCTTTAATTTTAGCAGATCTTCTGATAAAAATGATTATTTTGGCCTAAGAGCTGCTAGGCAAACATATCCCTAACTTATGCTGGGATTTTTTTTTTCTTCAAGCAATCCTGTACAACTATTAGCAGAGAGAATTGTTTCTGTCTACTCTGTGTGATAAGTCTATGGTGACTTAAGTATTTGCCACAGTATAATGTTATTAACACCTGTACTACATCTATGATAAGGACATGTGATGACAATATATGCTTATTGATATCTTGTTTATCATCAAGACTATTAATTAAAATTCCCTAGATTTAAATTATATCAACAGAATCAAAACCTTCATGAGAACATCACTGTATATACTGCAGAAACTGTGATGTCTTAAATGTGCACTTTTCAGGATTTATTAAAGTATAATTTTTGAATCCCTGATGGTCACAATGGATTCCTCTAAAGTTTTTTTTTTTTTAACATAAGCAAATATCATTTATATAGTAAAACATAGACTGTGGAAGTTTCTATCAAAACATCCTGCTATAAATACTCACAGAAATATATAGACCATGTAAAACAGTGTCCATAAATCTTCTATAATCTTAGACACCAGAATCATGCCAGTAATCCAATTCAATTAGGGACAATTGGTTCAAATACGTTTCTTTCAAGATATCTGAAATGGTTCTTTAAAATAGGGATTTCATTAAACAGTAAAAGTGATTAGCTTCAATGTTACCTTAAATTTCTAAACTAATATAGTCTGTATTCCAGGTCTTGATAGATCCTCCCAATGAGTACCTCTGCTAAGATATTTATCTTCCAGTTATAAGAATTAGTTAATTATAGAGTTTTGGTACCATTGTCTGTGTACCCAGTGGGGACACTTCTTTTCCTACTGTTGTACGTTGTTGACCTGACTTGTATTTATTCTAACCTTTACCTATTCTTTCGTTCATGGCTTGCAGGTAGATCAATTTACATCACCATCTGTTCCACCACATTATGATAATTTTATAATTATGTTTCTTACTTATCTGCTACATTTTTAACAGTGTCAGAATATATGTCAGTATTTCTCTAGGGAACTGGGTGAGAAAAGAAATATTAAAACCATAAAATTTATCTTCTGAAATTTTCTAGTGTTGAAGTAAGATAAACAATTTATAAAAGATATAATCTTTCTTCTAATATCATAAAAGTTGAAAAATACAAGTTTAATACTTATAAGAAAAGGTTTAGAAAATGAAACCAAGTGGCTTATTTCTAATCAATCATTCAACACAAATTTAAGGACCTCTGCTTTGGGTTAGTTATTGTGAAAAGTGCTGGGAATAAAGATAAATTTGTCATCATACATGACCCCAAACCTTCACAGGTCAGAGGAATGGAAACTAACATTTGCATAGTGAATAACATTCTACTCACACGTTCATGTAAATAAACTCAATTCATACCAATAGCAAACTAAAGAATTGCTACAGTTTTCATTTAATTAATGAGGAAATGGACACTGAGAAATAAATGTCTTAAACAAATTCACACATGTAGTAAATAAGATACTTAATAATGACTCAAACTTCCTTATATTGTTGAAAACTCCATTGTTTTTGCCTCTAAAATAAATAAATAAATAAATAATAACAAATGGATGGCTAGAAAGGAAAAATTATGGTTTGATTTGCCTTTTAAATAGTGGGGGTCTTTTCTTGTCCTCAGAAAACTTGATCTACACTGCCATTTTTTATTATTATTATTGATACTGTGTTTTTTTCTTTTTTATTTTGATTGCTATATATGGCAATGGACTACAGGGACTTTAGGAAATGTGTAGGAGGTGTCCTGAGTACAATCATACCTTGGAGATTCTATGAGTTTGGTTTTAGAACGCTGCAATAAACTGGCTGTTGAAATAATGTGAGTCATGCAAAACTTCTGTTTTCCCAGCGCAAATAAAGTTATGTTTGCAGTACCTGTAGTCTGTTAAGTGTACAATAAGATTATGTCCGAAAAACAATAAACATAACTTAGTTAAAAATGCTTTATTCTTAAAAAAAAAGCTAAAGAGCATCTGAACGTTCAGTTAGTCATAATATTTTTGCTGATCAAGGGCCTTGTCTCAATGTTGATGTCTACTGACAGAGCAGGGTGGTGGTTGCTTATGTTTGAGCTGGTGATGGCTATTTCTTAAAATAAGAGAGCAAGAAAGTGTGCTGTGCTGTCTCGATTGACTCTGTCTTTCACAAAACATTTTACTGTTGCATGAGATGCTTTTTGATATCATTTTTACCCACAATAGAACTTCTTTCAAAATTGGAGTCAATTCTCTCAAACCCTGCTAATGCTTTATAAACGAAGTTTATGTAATATTCTAAATTCTTTGTTGTCATTTCAACAATATTCCCAACATCTTCACCAGAAGTAGATTCCATCTCAAGAAACTATTTTCTTTGTTCATCCATAGGAAGCAATTCTTCATCTGTTCAAGTTTTATCTGTTTTCTAAGCAGTAAATCTCAACAGCGGGCTTAAAATATTCAACAAACCATGTTTTACACAAAGTTACTATCATCCAGGCTTTGTTGATATATTTATAAAGTCCAGGCAGAGTAAATTCCATATAATTTTTAAAGGCCTTAGGTTTTTCAAAATGGTACATTAGTGTTGACTTCAACTTAAAGTCATCAGCTACACTAGCCTTTAACAAGAGTGTCAGCCTGTTCTTTGAAGTTTTGAAGCCAGGAATTGACTTCTATCTAGTTAAGAAATTTCTAGGTGGCATTTACTTCCAGTAAGAGGTTATTGCTTCTACATTAAAAATCTGTTACTTAGTGGTTTGGTGTAGTCATCTATAAAAATTATTTAGCTAGATCTTCTAGATAACTTCCTGCAGCTTCGACATCAGCAGTTGCTGCTTCACTTTCCACTTTTATGTTATGGAGGTAGTTCATTTTCTTTAATTTCTTGAATCAACTTCTGCTAGCTTCCAGCTTTTCTTTTACAGCTTCATTACCTCTTTTAGCCTTCATAGAATTGAATAGAGAGGGAGGGCCTTGCTCTGGATTAGGCTTTGGCTTAGGGAAATATGGTGGCTGGTTTGATCTATCCAGACCAGTAAAATGATCTTCGTATAAGGCTGGTTTGCTTTTTTATCAATTTTGTTTTCACTGGAGTAGCATAGCACTTCAACATCTGTCAAGTACTCTTCCTTCATATTCACAGCTTGGCTAACTGGTGCAAGAGGCCAAGGCTGTTAATATGGCCTCCTCACTAAGCTTAATTTTCTCTAAATTTTTGTTTAAAGTAAGAAAGGTGCAGCTCTACTTTTCACTTGAACACTTGGAAGCCATTGTAGCATTATTAATTGTCCTAATATCAATATTGTTGTGTTTCAGGGAATAGAAGGACCAAAGACAGGGAGAAACCTAAGGCCTTTAAAAATTATATGGAATTTACTCTGCCTGGACTTTATAAATATATCAACAAAGCCTGGATGATAGTAACTTTGTGTAAAACATGGTTTGTTGAATATTTTAAGCCCGCTGTTGAGATTTACTGCTTAGAAAACAGATAAAACTTGAACAGATGAAGAATTGCTTCCTATGGATGAACAAAGAAAATAGTTTCTTGAGATGGAATCTACTTCTGGTGAAGATGTTGGGAATATTGTTGAAATGACAACAAAGAATTTAGAATATTACATAAACTTCGTTTATAAAGCATTAGCAGGGTTTGAGAGAATTGACTCCAATTTTGAAAGAAGTTCTATTGTGGGTAAAAATGATATCAAAAAGCATCTCATGCAACAGTAAAATGTTTTGTGAAAGACAGAGTCAATCGAGACAGCACAGCACACTTTCTTGCTCTCTTATTTTAAGAAATAGCCATCGCCAGCTCAAACATAAGCAACCACCACCCTGCTCTGTCAGTAGACATCAACATTGAGACAAGGTCCTTGATCAGCAAAAATATTATGACTAACTGAAGGTTCAGATGATCTTTAGCTTTTTTAAAGAATAAAGCATTTTTAACTAAGTTATGTTTATTGTTTTTCAGACATAATCTTATTGTACACTTAACAGGGAATGGCCTGTCAACAGAGCAGTCAGAATTCACACAACATTTATTGATTAAATTTGCTCTTTTGTATGAGAGTGGTGTGTGGTGCCCCAAAAGAATTATAATCCAAGTTCACAAATCAAAGACTACAGTGTAATAATAACATAAAAATTTGAAATATTGCACGAATTACAAAAATATGACACGAAGACACAAAGTGAGCACATGTGGTTGTAAAAATGACACTGATGGAAGACTTCCTTGATGGAGCATTGGCACACACCTTCAATTTGTAAAAAAAATACAGTATCTGGAAAATATAATAAAATGCAATAAAATAAGGTGTGCCTGTATGTCTGTAAGTTAGGGAAAATGCTTGGTGTTTAGTCAGTTTGTTTTGTTCTACTTTAAACTAGTGCACTACATTAAAGCATTCTAGGCATAACTGAGAATTAATTATTTTAGAAGCCACAAGTAAGTTAAATCATATGACATTGACTAAAGAGCACTTTAACGTTGAACTGCTTCTAAAAAGGCACATTATTATTAATGTCAAATCATTGGAATTGCTAGACTCAAAAGCAGAAAACACTTATATTCATGAACACTAAACCCTAGTCCAAAGATAACTCAATATCTTTAATATTAATTAGAATTAGTTTTTAGAATGGCAAATTGACAGACTTATTTGGAGAAAATATCTTTGAATGAGATTATCTAGCACGTAACTAACTCAAGATAACAAATTCAATTTGGAATGAGTGCCCCTGAAAAACATGATTTATACAAGAACTGTCAAAATACAGATTTATTATTCTACATTAACAATTTTTCCTTAGCACATATGCTTAATTTTCCTTGAGTTTAATTTAATGGAAACAAATGTTTGCCTTTGACAATTTCTACCTTAAATTTCATTTCAGGCACTTAACGCAACCAGCTATCTGTATTTATTTTCTATGAAGCAGATATAAATCTTCCTTATCTCACAAGTCTCAAGAAGGGCCAGCTATATTTTTGTTTGTATTTTAGACACATCATTTTATTTAATATTCTACTAACTTGTTCAGAGAACTTCAATAGTTGACTTAGAATCTCATATTACTTCCCTGATAAAACCTTTCTCAGTCTTCCCAAGTAAAATATTTTGCATACCTTTCTGTGTTCCTACTTTGCCTTACGTGTTGTCTAGAAAACAAGTTGTTACACTTGATTGTAGTATTTTCTTTGCAATATTTTATGCCATAGACGCTTGAATTCTTAAAAGGGAGGATTTGGTCATTATTAATTTTTTTTTAAAGCTTCTTGTACTTGTCATTTTTAAGGACCTGTGCCTATTATTTAAATCTTCTCTGTATTGTTTACCTATTTCTAAATAATAAATTTCTCCAAACATAGCAAGTAGAAATACAAAATATTTTCTATCTCATAGTTTCTTTGGATCAGTAATTTGTGTTTACCTGAGTGGCTCTGCCTCTGGGTTTCTAATACAGTTGCAGTCAATATGTCAGTCTGGAACCTAGTCCTCTGATGCTTTCCAGCTGGCTCACTCACAACGCACTTGGCAGGAAGTCTCTCAGTTCCCACCTGTGTCACCTGCCAAGAGGGTTACACGAATGGCCTGAAGACATGGCAGCTGCCTTTCCCCTGATTGAGTGATAGATAGAACAAGGAGGAATACACAGTGTCTTTTATTATGTGGTTTGAGAGACACCATATTAATGTCATTAGGAGTCAGTCACTAAGTCTAGCACAAACACAAGGGTAAACTGGGGTGGGTTTGGCTCCAACCTTGATGGGAGTGTGAAAAATTTATAATCACATTTTTAAACAACCACACTCAATCTTCTATTGTAGATAAAATTGTTGCTCCTAAGGGTCATTTCAGGGCTTTTTAGTTTCAATTTTGTGTATGATTTCTTTCCTAATTGTGCTTCATTAGGCAATGTGTAAACTTATGGATGCCTTTTATTAACAACTATATTTCTTAGTGGATATAAAATATTTTATTACACTAAGCCTCAGTTTATTTTTTTGTGATAAGCCCCATCCACAGGTCATGCATCTGTGTGTTCTGCATAAAACCAACCGGAGATCAAAAATATTCAAAAAGATGAACAATATAACAATTAAAAATAATAAAAATTTGAAAAAGAATACAGTAAATAACTATTTGAGTAGCATTTATATTGTGTTAGGCATTATAAGTAAACTAGAGATTATTTAAAGTATACAGGAGAATGTGCATAGATTATATGCAAATATTCCAACATTTTTTGTGAGGTACATGAGCATCCCTGGATTTTGGTAATTGTTGGGGGGTTCTGGAATCAATCCCTCATGGATACTGAGAGAAGACTATTATTGTATCACAGGCATTTTATGAGAATTTAATGAATTCGTGTTCATAAAATCTTTAGCATTGTATCTGCTGCATAGCAAGCAATTAATGGGCATTAAGATTGGCCCTTATTGTTGTTATTATGATCATAAGCAGATGTAAAGAGCTTCCACTCTATGTTTTTCTCTGCTAAGATCCTGCCTGAAGTATTAGCATGTTTTCACCTACCAAAAACGCAAAGGGAACATCAAGTTGTGGAAAGTCCCAGCCTCTTCCCTTGGTGGCTGAATAAAAGTACAAAAGAAGAGAGCATCACACGGAGGCATTGCACTTTGGCCAGTTTTCTTATACCACTAGAAAATAGTTTCCTTATTTTGTGATTTTCATTCTTTTCTTCATACATAGTCAAGATTTTTCTTTTGATGAATAAGAGAGGAGGAGAAGTTGGAAGTCTCCATAATGATTAGAAGAGTTACAGGACATTTAACATAATATAGTATAAAATCTCAGGTAAAACGTGCTGACTTATTCATCCATAAGTGAATGAATAAACATAGTTTTACTAATATAAAAGAAACCTACCTTAATAATGTATAGTTTCATTCATTTTAATTAAATAAAATTTAATACCTGAATACACTAATTGGCTGAACTGAAAAAAAAAAAAAGCAACAAAAAAAACCCCCCCAAAAAATTTTGAGATGAAAAGTTATCTCACTGAACATTTGAGCAGTTATGTTATTTATTTCCAAAAAGTCTGCTTTAAACAAAATTCTCAGAATAATTACTTTCTTCTATTATGTCTTGCCAGGTCAGAGTTGTTTCTAGGACAGAATAAGAGGATGGAGAATAGATCTAATGCTGTCATTTTCCTACTCCAACTTTTACTAGAGATACAATTAAAATGGATGCTAAACTCTATTTTTCAAAGGAAAATGTTCCCATTTATTAAATTTCCAGAAATATCCCAAACGTAATTTTTAGAAATGCTCTTTAAAATCCTGTGTTGTTAACTAATAAATAATTAAAGTATATAATGTTTGTTAAAAAGAGTAGTTAACACTCATCCCACAGAACCAAAGTTCTCCCCATTTCCTTTCTCTTTCTTTTGAACTGATTTTGACGTAGGAGCTGGCATTTTCAACATTAGTGTCAACCGTTTTATTTAGATGCTTTATTCAGATTATACTTAAAGACACAGTGAAATCACAGGAAAACAGCACCTCAAATTATGTATCTTTTCCTGATAATTTTCCTCTGCATATCGGTAAAATATCACAGGCTTTTCCTATGAGTGACAGCCTAGACATATGAATATTGCCAAGTGAGCAAATAAAAATTTAATAAAGAAAGAGGAAAGTTGCACAAAATTGACAAAACTGACCAGGCGCTGGGGCTCATGCCTGTAATCCCAGGACTATCAGAGGCGGAGGAGGGTGGATCACGAGGTCAGAAGCATGAGACTAGCCTGACCAACATGGTGAAACCTATCTCTACGAAAAACACAAAAATTAGCGGGGTGTGGTGGCATGTGTTTGTAATCCTAGCTACTTGGAAGGCTGAGGAAGGAGAATCTCTTGAACCCGGGAGGTGGAGGTTGCAGTGAGCCAACATCGTGCCATTGCACTCCATTCCGGGCAAAAGAGCGAGGCTCCATCTCAAAACAACAACAACAACAACAATAACAACAACAATAGACAAGACTATATTTTTTAGTTAATTACTGAAAAGAAGTTTTAATTTTTATTTACATTTTCAAAAAACACAAATCACGATATGGTTTCAATTCAGAATATAGATCTGGTACAGGTCTGCAATGCAAAATAAAAACATGAGGAAGCAAAGGGGGCTCGGTCAAAATGTCAAAATATGACAAGTAAATATGAATCATTTTTCTCACCTGATGATGTGAAACAATAGGTGCATTACTAGTGTGTACCTTTTTCCATCCGTCCCCCATCTGACTTTCATTCCATACTCCAAGGTACCATTCAAAACCACAAAACTAAACATTCAAAATCTATGTTCTGAGGCACACAGAAAAGAGTCTTTGTGGGAAACACATTTCAGAAATTCTAGGGGCATTCTCTAAGATCCAACCTTAGTACTTTAGTGCCTCTTCAGAATCATAAGTTGTAAAGGTTCTATTGCTAGAAAATTTTCAAAAAAATGTATATTTTCTTCAATCTACTCTTTTCTGCACTAAGGGGATTTATAATGAACTTTGCTTTTAAAATAGTAGGATGGGAGTATTAGTGGAATGGAAGGATGATATAAGGATGAGGCTATTAATTAGTTATGAATACATCCCATTAACTGACTTCCCCTTTAAATGGCTTGCTTGTCAGGACTAACTCTGATTTAATTCTGCTGACAATGAGTCATCAGAATAACCTGAAAGCTGTAAGTATTCTCTTGTTATATCATAGACATGATAGGAATTTTCAATTACAAACTAACCAGGAGAATAAACCTGAGAAACTAGGATAGAGAAAAAATATATATTTAAAGAAGATAAGAGAATATCTGTACCAAGGAAGATGGTTAGAGTGTCCTAGATATTTGAAAGATTAATTTGGAAGTGTTGAACCTAACTAGAGTAGTAAAAAAGTAAAATGAAATTCATTTCATGATTCAGCCCAGATCTCATCTGATACAAATTTCTGTTTAGAATTTAACCTTATTAACAGTATGAATAAGCTCTGTGATTATAATCACATCCGACACAGTAATATTTTTTTAAAATTAATGTTGATGCATGTTTCAAAAACACAATATAGGAGAGCAGATTTATTAATAATATAAATGCAAGTGTTTGGAGCTCAGTAACATAGAAAGATTTAAGTATATTTTAACCTTTGTATCAAAAGCAAGTGAGAAACTTCCTACATTACAAAACAAGTTAGGCAGCTAGATATTGGGGTGAATCTTTTGATATTTTAAGAAACTATCCACACAGATCAGAGA
The DNA here is from genome assembly GCF_043159975.1 of Macaca nemestrina. Lineage (NCBI taxonomy): Eukaryota > Metazoa > Chordata > Mammalia > Primates > Cercopithecidae > Macaca > Macaca nemestrina. The sequence goes on from NC_092131.1 coordinate 64,845,372, forward strand.
GTTGATAGATGTATTAAAACATAGTGAGGAATTATCTGGGAGATCAGTCTCTGACAAACTTCAAAATATCAAATCTGATGAGTAACATAGAAATTAATTTACCTAAGCAGTGTGCTACACACAAACCTTACTGTGTCTTCAGGGCTGAGTTTAAGTGTAGGCTTTTGCATGTTTGTTATGATTTGAAATATATTACTAAATTCGAACTTCATTTTTCCATTTATTCATTAATTCTTTCAGAAAACATTTATTGTTTAATTTCAAATTATTAATGATGGTTTTCATAAAGATGGCTTTTTTTCCCCTGACTTTCATTAAGAACAAAGAAAGCTGAAAATATTATATTTCTGACCCTAACAATAAGAAAAAGATACATAAAATTAAAATAATAACTTTTATTAAAGCCATAATAAAGTTAAGATTACACTGTAATCAACTACTTTTAAATTGAAGGAGAGATAGATGCCACCAAGGAAAGGTGGATTGCAAGCACTAGATTACACAGCATAGTTAAGAAGATTTCGGCTAAAGTGTTTTAAGGAACTATTGAGATAGTTTGAGTTACTGTAAGGATATAGCACCCCTGAGAGTTGCAATATTAAGGCAAGTTTCCCCCTGCTCCCCATACTTGCAGGCTCTTCTCCACAGATTCCACTGTCTGCTTCTAAGAAGTATTGATGGTAGAGAGGAAAAATGGAAAAATTCTCCTAAGATTAGGACTGGGTAGGGGAGCAGTCACCACTATGGGAAAGGCAAAAAAACCCTACTCAGAATATTATGACCTGAAGAAAAAGAAGGCCCAATCTTGATAAAAGGCACCAAATACTAATGTCCTAACAGTATAGTTAAAGAACCATTTGCAGCCTGGACAAAAATACTAAAAAATAAAAAAAAATTACAACATGTGAGGAAAGGGCAGGAAAATGTACTGGGTGCAGACTATGAGAAACGTCCTAATGCTGCTAAAGGAGCGGGATCACTGAGAAAGTGACACACCAAAGGTCTGACAATCCAGGGTCTGATTACATCAACAGAAGATACAAGGTATTCCAATACCCCCAACACACGTTAGCAAACCCTGAACTGATTATTTTGCTATAACAAAATAACAGAGATTGGGTGGCTTAAACAATGAAAATTTGTTTTCTTGTATTTCTGGAGGCTAGATGTCCAAGATCAAGGTGTTAGGTTTCTCCTGGGATCTCTCTCCTTTGGCTGCAGATAGCTGCCTTCTCTCTGTGTCCTCATATGGTCTTTCCTTTTTGTGCATGCATTCTTGGTGTCTTTTTGGGTGTCTAAATTTTCTCTTCGTATAAATACACCGGTTATATTGTAGTATGGCCCGTTCTAACATCTTAAATTGAACTTAGTAACCTCTTTAAAGGCCTTTTCTCCTAATATAGTCACATTCTTGGTCCTGGGCATTAGGACATCAACATATGAATTTAGTGCGGAGACACAATTCAACCCACGAAATACTCAAAAACTAGAGAAGTCAAACAGTAAAGAAATCTACCGTTGAGCAAGGGGCATGAGGTTGAAAAGAAACCTTCTATGAGACACAGGCAAATAGGAAAGTCAAAAGCTGAGATGGAAACAGGAATTGAAAAAATACCTCCAGCAACCCAGTCCATACATAAAGTGAAAGTTAACACTAGAGAAATTTTAAGTTAATAGTAAATGCAAAGAAAGTATCCATAGCCACAACACCTAAATTCAATGCACTACTGAACTGAAATAACTCAGCCCTTACTCATACACACTGAAGTCCTGGCAAAGAAGTGACATGACAGTTTACCACTGTAAATAATATTTACTTAATTCTCGACTTTCCTACATACAATGTTATAAAATCAGATAAAGACCGTAAGGTCTAAAAATATAAAATCACACACACACACACACACACACACACACACACATTGCAAAGAGACAAAATAAACAAAAGTGACAGAATTGGAAATGACTCAGATGTCACGAGTATCAGACAAAGAGTGTAACAAAACTGTGATTAATATGGTTAAGGGATATATAAAGGAAAGTAGGCAATATGAATGCTCAGTTGAAGATTTCAGTAGAAATATGGAAATGATGAGAAAGTTTCAAATAGATATGCTATAAATAAAATAACAGAAAAGATACATGAAAAATGTTGCTGTGGTCTGAATGTTTGTATCCCTGCTGTATTCATATGGTAAAGCCTAATTGCCAATTGAACAATACTTGGAGATCAGGCCTTTGGGAGGTAATTAGAAAGAAGGTCTCATGAATAGGATTAGTGCCTTCATGAAAAGAGACATAGGAAGAATAAAAAAGACCTTTTTCTCTCTCTCTCTCTTCTCTCTCTCTCTCTCTTTCTGAGCTATGTAAAGATAAGAAAGAAGACAGCCATCTGTAAACCAGAAACAGTGCCACACTGAACATTGGACCTGCAGGCATCATGATCGTGAATTGCTAGGCCTCCCTAACTATGCGGAATAAATGTTTGCGTTTACAATCACCAGTTCATTGTTTTCATCAGAGTTGCCCAAACTAAGAAAAAATGCTTTTTTTGGAATTATTAGTAAATTCAACCCATCTGAAGAAAGAATCTATGAACTTGGATATATGTCAAAATAAGGCAGACAAACAGAATTGTAAAGCAGTAAGTAAAAAACAAACAAAGCAGGCATCTAACAGCTGTGAGACAATAGCAAATAGTCTCACACATGTGAAAGTGAACCCCAGATAGAGAATAGAGAATGAACAGATTGTAAGAAAAATTAGGAAAAAGTTATGACAATTTTTTTTATTTTTGCAAAAATATTGAAATGCTCCAAACCATGTATCCAAGAAATTTAGAGAATCACAAGTAGGATAAATACTTTATCTATAAAAACAGAAATAAAACTAAAAAACAAACAACTAAAACACAAACAAACAAAACTAACCAAGCATATACTATCCAAAACCCGTATAACTAATGATTAATAAGATTTTCTAAAGGAATCCAGAGGTAAAACACATGCTATAGACACAGGAAAAAAATTAGAATTACAGCTAACTTCTTGTAATAAAATCTGCAAGCTAGAAGACAATGAAAGGCATTGTCAAAAATGAAGAAAAAAACTACAAAATTAGAATTGTATACACAGCAAAAATATGTTTCAAAAATAAAATATAGAAAGTTTTAGACACACAGAAAATGAAAAGATTTATTATGATGAAAATTACCCTAAGAGAAGTATTAATGGGCATAAGCTATATGTTAAAAAGAAGAAACTTTAACCTAGACAAATAAGTGAAGATGCAGGAGAAATGCTAGAGAAATAAAAGTAAATGAATTAATATTATTCTCTTATTTTTAAAAACTTTAAAATTTAGTTGATTATGTTATATTTAAATAATAACAATGTTCTATGACATAGGAAAGTAAAATGTATGGCAATAATAAGACAATGGTTGGAAGAATGGAACTAAAAAGCTGTGGTTATAAGACTCCTACACTGCATTTGAAATGGTATAGCATTATATGATAAAAGAAGGAAAAATAAGTATAGAACAGACAGGGAATAGTAGAAAACAGTTAACAAGGAAGTATATTATAACTCAATCATATTAATAAGTGCATTAAATGTTAATAAAATAAGCACATCAATTAAAATATGTAGATACTGGAAAATGACAAGTAAGATGAGTTGTATGCCTTCTACAAAAAACTTGTTTAAATATAAAGACATAAATAAACACAGCATAAAAGAATGGTAAAAGATAGACACCACTAACATTAATTCTAAGAAAAATGGATTTCTCTATAACCTTGTAGTACAATTTCTTCTGAAGTGTACCTCAGACAAGTACACTTTATAAGAAATAATATTATAAAATAAAGGGGGTATTGCATCATAAGAAAAAGATAAATTCACTAAGAAGATGTAACAACCCTCAATATTTACAGATTCAACAAGGTTATTTATACATGAAGAAAAAATGGTAAAATTGAGTGAAGAAATAGATAAATCCACATTTATCTAGTTGAAGACTTTAATGCTGCTCTCTCAGTAATCAATTTAGAACTACATACATTATCATTATATACAGAGAAGATGTGAATGACATTATCAATCAACTTCAGCTAATTGATATTAATAGCATAGCCCGATCCAAACAGCAGCAGGGTACACATTCTTTTCTAGTAAACATGGAATTTCTCCTAGATAGTCCTTATTCTCGGCCAAAAGCAAAACTTAAAAAAATTATAGCAGAATTAACTTAAAAACAATTCCAAAAATATTTTTAAATTCTCTAAATATTTGAAAATTAAGCTTGGAAATGATGTATCAAAGAGGTAATAATGAAAATTGCGACTATGTCAAATTATGTAAAAACACAACAAATCAAAAATGGTGGGTTGCAAATAAAACTGTTCTCACAGAAAAATTTACAAGCATTAAATGCTTATACGAGAAGAGAAAAAAATGTCACCAACAATGACTGTGCTTCCACCTTAAGAAACTAATAAAAGAAATAAAAATTAAACACAAAACAAGCAGAGAAAGGGGCATAATAAGGGTTAGAACAGGTGATAATGACATTGACCAGGAAGACAAGAAAGGAAATCAATGAAAGTTGTTTCTTTGAAATGACGAATAAAATTGATAAACCTCTAGCCAGGTCAGAGCAAAATAAAAAGAGAGTAGACAAAATTTGCCAAAATCAGAGATGAAATAGAAGACATCAATCCAAATCCTAGAGACTAAAATGATAATGCTGATAGATTAAGTGTAATTTTATGGCAATAAAATAGAAAAAAGTAAATTAAAGGAACAAATTTCACGAGAGACACAGTCTACTAATGCTTACTTGAAAATTAATAAATAACTTGAGTAGCTCTAAATCTGCTTTTTCAAGTTTTTAGTTAAAAACCTTCCAATATATAAAGGATCCAATGACTTCGCTAGTAAATTCAACCAAATATTTAAGGAAAAAAATGTACTAGATATATCTATTATTGCATTACAAATTAACCACAGATGTCTTAAAATAGTGTGTATCTCTCATAGTTCCTGTGGTTTAGGAATCTGGTTGTGGCTTATATAGCTGGGTCCTCCAGTTTTGGGTCTCTCAGGTATTGATAGTCACTTAAGGCCTTACTGGGAAAGATCTCATTCCTCATTCGCACAAGTGGTGGTTTGCAGGAACGAATTCCTATATACTGTTAGATTGAGCCTCATTTCCTCATGACTAATTGCCAGGAGAACTTTCTCTCCATTCCTTGCTCTGTAGACCGCTTCACAGGGCATCTCACAACATAACATCTTGACTCATCAGAGTAAACAAGAGAGAGTGTATGAGAGAGAGTAATCTAGCAAGATTACATTCTAATCTCAGAAGTGAAGTCCTATCACCTTTATCATATTCTGTTCATTAAAGCCAGGGATTAATTTCACCCCAAAATCAAGGAAAGGAGGTTACACAAGGCCATAAATGCCAGGAGGTGGGGATCAACAAAGGTCAGCCTAGGAAGCTATCTACCACAGGTATAATATCGATTCTTTATATAATTTTCAAATACAAGAAAAGAAGAGAATATATCCAAATGTTTGATGAAGCTAGGGATACTCTGGTACTAATAAAAGACAATCATTTCAGAAAACAAAAACACTAAATTAAGACAAATATCTTTCATGATTACAGACACAATGATCCTCAATTATGTAAAGCAACTCAACCAGTATTTAAAAAGGTAACTCATCAAAAACAAGGATGATTTATTCGGGGAATGCAAGGTATTGATATTCAAATATTGATCACTGAGATGCATCATTTTTTAAACAAGAAAAGGATATGATAATGTTTACTAGTCATTTAAAGCCTTTGGCAAAATTCAGTATCTATTCATGATTATAAAAAATGATGATTTAGGAACCCAGATAAAATACTTCAACCTGGTAATAGACAGCTATGAAATAATAAATTACATTTAACCACCCTTTTCGGTGAAAAGCAAAATCCATACACATACACAAAATGATAACTTCGACTTAATTAAAATTACAAACTTCTGCAAAAAATAAAAAAAGATTGCGAAGTTTTTGAAGTGACTGGTGTGTTAACTAGCATGATTTAGTTATTACACATTGTATTCACAAATAATAATGTCAGTACCCCATATATTATACAATTATCAATTGTCAATTTAAAATTTAAAAAAGGAAAAAAATGGCACAAACTAGAGAAAAATAATTGGAATGCAAATTCCTGAGCAAAGGCCTATAGAGGTTTTAACTTCTTACTTCACCTGGTGAGATTCATGCAAGTTCAAATATTTTCACTAATTTAAATATAACTTATGTCTAATACATGCAGTCTCAAAAGGACTGGTAGATATGGTAGCCAGAAACTGAAAGTCACTGTTCTGAATTACAATTCTCTTCACTTGAGATGTGTGAATCCATTTTGGCCTTCAGTATTTCTAAACATGAGAACAATTCCAGACATTTAAAAAGAATATCTTAAGAAAAAAAAAAAAGAAAAGATAAAGTGATGCAATGGAAAATCCAAGTTATTTGGTTCTGATGTTCGATAGACATCTTTTTTTATAATCTTACTCAGATGTAATGTGCTGTTCCACATGTAACTCAAATGTATGCTTTAGAATCTAGATTTGCAGGACTTGAACTTTCATATCTGCAAAAAATTCTTCTCAAGGATTGATACATCTGATAGTCAAATCTAACTGATTTCTATTTGTTCTTGAATTAACATTCTCTAGAGTGCTCTGTATTTGCTTCTTTTCCTATACTTGAACATCTACCCACTTAGAATAAATCTTTTCCTTGATCCTGTCTCCTACTACTAATAAGCATAGGTGCTAGCTATATGGAGTTAAGTTTTTAATAATAACAACAGTGAGTGGATATATATCATCAATATAAACTGTAATTCATAATGAAATGTCTTTTTTTCTTAACAATGCCCTAATCTGCTGCTATAGTTTTGGGTTTTTGTTCCCCAAAACTCACGCTGAAATTTGATCAACAGTGTTGGTGTTTGAGTGAGAGGTGTTTGGGTCGTGGGGGCAGTTCCCTCATGAATAGAGAAATGGCCTCCCTAGGTGTGGGTGAATGAGCTCTTGCTTTATTATTTCCTTCCAGAGCTGATTGATAAAAATAGCTGATTGTTAAAAACCTTCTCTCCCTTTCTTCTTTCTGGCCATGGGATCTCTCCTCACTGGCTCCCCTTCACGTTTTACCGTGACTGGAAGTAGCATGAGGACCTCACCAGAAGCAGATGGTAGGGCCCTGCTTCTTGGACAGCCTGCAGAACTGTTAGTAAGGTAAGGGTCTTTTCTTTATAAACTATCTAGCCTCAGGTATTCCTTTATGGCAACACAAATGGACTATGACACTTGCATCTGCCATCTGGGTCTCCAGGTTCATGACAAATCTATACCTTTCATTTTTCTCTTTCTTCCTCCTTTCTCCCCTTCTTCCAAATTTCTACTTATCGTGATTTTATTTTCTTTCTTTAAAAAAAAAGTTCTGTCTTGTCAGTATCACTTTGTTTTGTTTTTTTTAAACTTTTATTTTAAGTTCATGGGTACAAGTGCAAGTTTATTACATAGGTAAACTTGTATTAGAGGGTTTGTTCTACAGATTATTTCATCAACCAGGGATTAAGCCTAGGACTCATTACTTGTTTTTTCTGATCCTCTCCCTTCCCCCACCACCACCCTTTGAAAGACCCTAGTGTTTGTTGTTCCCCTCTATGTGTCCATGTGTTCTTGTCATTTAGCTCCCACTTATAGGTGAGAACATGTGGTATTTAGTGTTCTGCTCCTGCATTAGTTTGCTAAGCATAATGGCCTCCAACTCCATCCATGTTCCTGCAAAGGACGTGATCTTGTTCTTTTTTATGGCTTCATCGCTTTCCATGGTGTATATGAACCTATTTTCACTTTTTTTTTTAACAGGTGGCTTCCACTACCTCAATTTTTCTATCATTTACATACCCCAGTCATTTAAACTCATGGCCTATGCTCTTGAATTTTCTTCTGCATGGGTCACTCTGACCTCTGTCACCTGCACGACTCACTGTCAGATAACTGAAGTTTTCATGTGAATGATATTTTCTTAGCAAGACACCCTAGCCACGATTTTAAATTGTATTCATACATTTTATTGCTTTATTTTCCCCATAACATTTCTTATCTAATACATGTATGTATTATTTATTTTGTCTATTTTCTCTCTTTCTCCTATACTAAACTGTAAACTCTGAATGGATACTGAGTTTTGAATTTAGTTCAAGTGCTTTTTTATTTTAAACTATTTGAGGGCCAAATGTTGCTCCTACATCCACGAATTTAACATTTACATGTAACAGATGTCTATCATGTATGGTTTCCCTGCATTACTTTTCTAAAACAAAATTTAGTATTGGAAAGTAATAAACATAAAAACACATATGTGTGAATAGCTTAGTCAAAATACACTTTGAAAACATGAAGACAGACTGTGCTGATCTACATCACTGAGACTTGGTACTGGTAAAATTTTAAAAATTTCAAAAGAAAACAGAATACATAGAGTTAAATGTTAATATATTCATATGATTTTATATATTCATTTGCCTAAGTACTGGAATATAAACTGCCTAATTCATTATCTGTAATTTTTCAGCATCACATTATTTTTCTCTTTGAAATTGGCTTAAACTCAAACAGTTTAGCCCTTAGAAAAAGCAAGCAGATGGCATTTATTGCTTTAAGAATGTATTTAATTCAGTTAATTACGACTTACAGGTTAGATGTTTTTCAATAACTCGTCTTCTCAATTTCCACTATATAATCAAGCTAATGAGACTGAAATAATGGTTAATTTGGTTTTGATCCAGTGGAACATAATAACAAGATTTAAGTAAATGTTACATAACTTATTCTAAAGGTGATTTGGAATGTTTTATCTAACGAAATCTATTTACATGTAATACCTATGACTTCAATAAATGTTCTTAAAATTAAAAATTAATTGGCAATAGATGATTATTGAGAGCTCACGACCTACTAGGTAATCATCATTTAAAGTGCTAGGGATTCAGTGGCATATAAGACAAAGTTTACCTTCCCATGGTAAGGGATTCTCTTCTTCGGGAGAAAGATCAATGAATCATTACACAGATGATTAAAAATAAGATTTACTAAGCCATAAGCATGTTTATCTTATAATTATTATACTCCCAAAAAGTGAAGTACTTTAAGACTTTTGGTTGCTATAGTAATTATGTGTGGAAAACTCTGGAATAGAAATTAAAGCTGGGCACAGCGGCTCATGCCTGTAATCCCAGCACTTTGCGAGGCTAGGGCAGGTGGATCACGTGAGGTCAAGAGTTGGAGACCAACCTGACCGACATGGAGAAACCCCGTCTCTACTAAAAATACAAAATTAGCCAGGAGTGGTTGGCATATGCCTGTAATCCCAGCTACTCAGGAGGCTGAAGCAGGAGAATTGCTTGAACCCGGTAGGCAGAGTTTGTGGTGAGCCAAGATGGCACCATTGCACTCCAGCCTGGGCAACAAGAGTGAAACTCTGTCTCAAAAACAAACAACAACAACAAAAAGAAAGAAAAAGAAAAAAAGAAGGAAGGAAGGAAGGAAGGAAGGAAGGAAAGAAAGAAAAGAAAAGAAAGAAAGAAAGAGAAAGAAAGAAAGAAAGAAAGAAAGAAAGAAAGAAAGAAAGAAAGAAAGAAAGAAAGAAAGAAAGAAAGAAAGAAAGAGAAAGAAGGAGAAAGAAAGAAAGAAGGAAAGAAAGAAAGAAAAGAAATTTGAGCATCACAGGGAGGTAACTTCTGGTACTGCATAAGTTGAAATAGATTTTAACAATATCCTCATAGAAATAGAAAGTGACACAGAGGATACTAGAGGCTGTGAAAGGTAGGGAGAAGAAGGACTAGGGAGAGATTTGTTAAAGGGTGTAAAATTACAGCCAGATATGAGGAATAAGTTCTAGTGTTCTATAGCACTATAGGATGACTATAGTTAACAATATTATATAGTTTTAAATAGCTAGAAGGAGGAGATTGAATGTTTCCAACACAAACAGATGATAAATGTTTGCGATGATGACTATCTTAACTATTCTTATCTAATCACTACATATCAAAACATCACTACGTACTCAATATATACAATTATTATGTGTCAATTAAAAATAAAAGAAAATTTATAGAAAATAAAATCATAAATTTCAGTGATTTGTGACTCATAAATAATATATTAATTTATAAAATAATACACACAAGTAAGGAAAAAGTTATCAGATTTTACTGAAACTTATGATATCTACCTGAATATTATATTTAATTTTTTTGTTTTTACAAAATATACATTGAATACCTTCTGTATCAGGTCTTATGCCAGTTGCTTCGATTATGAGTTTGAACAAGACAATCACTTTGCCTGTTCCCGTAAGAAAAAAAAATTATAAAAATTACATTTGTTCTGAGTGTACAAAGTAGAAAAAAGAAGAGACTTATAGGTGTGTGTAAGACAGGGAGCTAACTTAATCTAGAAAACAACTTTCATTAAAAAATGACCTTTCAGTGGAGGTGACAATGAAGACTAGGGAAAAAGTAAATTAAGTACAGTGTAGGGAAGAATAATGCTGTCAGAAGACTCTAAAATAAAAAAGAAGAGATAAATAAAAGAGGGAAAAAAAGGCCAGCATAGCTAGCACATAAAAATGATGATGAATTAGATGATTTAAGAGAAGAGTCGAATTATAATGCTATGTTAGAAATTTTGTAAGTATTGCATTGTAGAAACAGGGAGACATGGATGTTTTTTAAACTAAGAAATTTCATGACTAGATTTATATTTGATTAAACAATTTTATAGCGTTATGGAAAAAACATAAAAAGGATAGAATATTTGAAAGGAGAGTATTTGAGTTTGCAGCATGAATGTAGCCTTGGGTTCTGGCAGAAGCAATGAAAAGTAGAAACAAAAAACAATCTTGGATTTACTAAGATTGATTTTGAATATGCTATGGGAAAAGGAGGAATCAAGTATAGCTCATAGGCTTTTGACTTGAACAACTAAGTGGTGGTTTACTTCATAGAAATTTGTAAAGAAGAAAACATGATTGGAATGTTGAAGCAAATTACTACGCTTTGGACATTCTAAGTAGTACATATATGACACCGATTTAAAATATTGCTCAAACGATTAGATGCAGAGTTCAGCAGACAGCTTTCTATAGGACACAAGAAAGTCATAGACTGGTTGAGTTACCAAAATAAGAGCATATAATGAACAGATCAGTATCTCAGGATAAAGATGTAAAAATCTTTATTGTTTACACTGTTGATGGGAGTGTAAATGAATTCAGTCATTATGGAAGACAGTGTCGCAATTCCTCAAATACCTAAAGAGAGAAATACCATTCAACCCAGCAATCCCATTAGTGAGTATATACCGAAAGAAACAGAAATCATTCTATTTTAACAGCACATGCACGTGTATGCTCACTGCAATGCTATTCACAATAGCAAGGACATGGAATCAACTTTAATGTCCATCAATGATAGACTGAACAAAGAAAATGTGGTACATATACACCATGAAATACTATGCAGACATAAAAATGAATGAGATCATATCCTTTTCAGGGACATGCATGGAGCTGGCGGCCATTATCCTTCACAAACTAACAAAGGAACCTAAAACCAAATACTGTATGCTCACACTTACAAGTGGGAGCTAAATGATGAAACCACATGGACACAAAGAGGGGAAAAACACACACTGGGGCCTTTTGGAGGGTGAAGGTTGGGAGGAGGGAGAGGATCAGGAAAAATTACTAATGAGTCCTAGGCTTAATACCTGGTTGATGAAATAATCTGTGCATCAAATCCCCATGATACGAGTTTACCTATGTAACAAGCCTGAACTGGAAACTTACAACATAAAAGTTAACAACAACAACAACAAGAAAGAAGAAGAAAAACAGGGCAGTGAATCATTGGCCAGAGAGGAAATATAGAGGGTGTGGTATCCTAGCAGATTTATACATTGGCAGGACAAATTACCAATTTTATTAAATGATATTGAGATATCTAATGGTTAAAAATTATCCTCATTGGGAAATGGAGTGATTTAAAGTTAATTCAAGTTGTGAAGATAAAAAAATTAGAGTGTAGGCCAGGAGCTCACACCTGTAATCCCAGCACTTTGGGAGGCTGAGGTGGGTGGATCACCTGAGGTCAGGAGTTCGAGACCAGCCTGACCAACATGGTGAAACCCCATCTCTACTAAAAATACAAAAATTAGCTGGGCATAGTGGCGGGCACTTGTAATCCCAGCTACTCTGGAGGCTAAGGGAGGAGAATCGCTTGAACTTGAGAGGCGGAGGTTGCAGCGAGCTGTGATCACGCCATTACACTCCAGCCTGGGCAACAGAGTGAGGTACCATCTCAAAAAATTAATTAATTAATTAATTAATTGGGAGTGTAAACAACATTTCAAAAATTAAACTGTGAAGGGGAGAAGAAAGAAAAGCAAAGTAACACATATACAATAAAGTGGTAAAATGTAAGGCAGATAAATTGGGTTATATTTTGGATCATGCATTGATCTAAGTCTAACATTTAAATCAAGTTTCACTCAATATCATGTGAGTTATGTTATTTTATATGAACTTGAGTTTTATGTAATATAAATGTTGACAAAAATGCCCCCTCCTTAAAGAATATTTTGAAAAATAATTAGATAGGAAAAAATAATATATACTGCTGGAAGTACGTTTAAGTGTTGACTGAGAAAAAACAAAGAAACAAACAAACAAAAATAATGCCCGGAAGGCCTAACCTAGTGACACCCTCACACAAAGAAAGTTTTGTATTTTTGTTTGTTTTTTCAGATGGAAACTGAAAGCAGAAAGGTTGGCCTAGAATCAATAATTGAATAATATGTATTAAGCACTTATTGCGGGCAAAAAAATGACTACAGAAGTCAAGCATAAGAATCTTTGAAAAGGCATTATTTGCCATAAAAATCTAATAGCTTTCTTGAGAAGACTGACAAGTATATAGACAATTTTCAATACCTTTGAAATTTTCAATATCTTGTGTGTGGATCAGCCCATTATAAAAACACACATCATTTTCTTTACAAACAAACTCCTGCTTTTTAAAACATGTATTATGCGAATTTGTACTGCAAAACCAAGCTTCCTTCTTAGGGATATATATTTCCTAAATATATGTATTAATCAAGATTTTCCAGAGAAATACGCAAAACCAATAGGGTATCTATGTGTATGTGTGCATGTATGTATGTTTGTATATGTATATGCATAGAGACAGACCATATATGTATATATATGTGTATATGTTCTATCTCTATTTATTTTACATTTTTTTACAAATATAAATATATATAATCTTTCTATACATACAAACACACACATCTCTCTCTCTCTCTATAGAGGGTATAACAGCAGGCTAGAAACCTAGGGAAGAGTTACCGTCTGAATACAAAAGCATTCTGCTGGCAAGATTTCTTCTTTCTTTGGGGAATTCGGGCTTTGCTCTCTTAAGGCCTTCACCAAGTAGACTAGGCCCATCATTATTATGTAGGATAATATGCTTTATTAGGAGTCCACAGGTTTAAATGCTAATCTTATCTAAAAAACATCTTCACAGAAACAGCCGGATTAATGTGTGACAACATATCTGTACACCATAGTTTAGCCAATTGACACACAAAACTAATCATCATAATACAATATATATTTTCTTATAAAATTGTATTGTGAGATTTATTTTAGATTTCAACAAGATTGTGACTCTTCTTTCAGTGTTATATATTCTGATTTTTCAATGAAAGATAAATTCGTAGTGTTATACAATATTTATGTTTTTCTTCCTCTAATACTATTTCACTGAAAGCACTTGCATCCTTTCAAAAAAGTTAATTACCCAACATTACCATACATCAACACAAGTTGAATAAAGCTATTTATCTTTTTAAACCAATATAGTCATTATTATAAATTGAAACAGGCTCTATTCCTAATGCAAGATAAGGAATTCAGTATAAGCACTGTAATTAACTTAGCTGCACTTAGGGAAGTAACTGAAAATATATGAAATGAGACGCTATTAAGCACAGATAGTGTGAAAGTCTTATAACATCTGTTAGTTAAGCCTTCAATATAGATTAGATTTTTATGAGACTAGGTAAGTATTTCTTGCATAGCTAGTTTGAGGCTATTTGCTGTCATCTACACATTTAAGGTCAAGAATTGCAGCTGTGATGTAACTGATTTCTTCTGACTTCAGCAAAATAGCATGAAATAGCTCAATAAACACATTGACTCTCATTCAACAGTGTATTCTAAGATAAAACCATCCAGTGTTGGACTTAAATTTATGTCTGATATTCTAGATTGGCTTCCTCTGTACTATACAAGGAAGAATTCATAGGGATATAAAATCAGTGTGCTGATCAGTAAGCATTTTTAAAACAAAAAATAATATGAACCATAAAGACTAAAAGACAAACTGTTTATGTCTATCACTTAATTTTTAGAGCTATTTTCTTTATGACAATAGCAGTATGGATAATTATTATAGCATAACTTCTATAATATACTATTTAAAACTGAATAGGATCTATTTTTTAGTGTTTGGAGAAATTCAGATAATAAAGTGACATATAATATGGTTAATGATTTTTTTATATTAATTCTGCCTTAAAAGATATTACAAAGCAGTCAGAGTCCATAAACAACAGATATTTGCAGGGAAATGGAAAAGAGTGCTTTTGTGGTATAAAGCATTCTCATTTAAATTTATTATCTGTGATAACAAATACTATTTAAAATACATTATACATATGATAATTCCCAGAGTTCATAACTTCATTTTGTACAAGGTTCAACTTACTAAGAAATGAGAAATGTCATTTGGACTATACCATTCCGAGTGAAATACTTGTGGCAGACAAAACTAAGTAATCATAATCAAATTTCAGTCTTTGTTCATTTAGAGGACAATTGATATACATCTACTGCTATGGTCTGAATATATTACCCAACCTCATGTGCTGGAAACTTAATTACCATTGCAACATTGTTCAGAGGTGGAGTCTATTGTAAGGATAGCTCCGACCTCATGACTGGATTAATGCTGGAATAGAAGGGCTTGCTGGACTGGGTTCTCTCTCTTCTCTTCCACCACGTGAGGACACAGTGTTGATCCTCTCTGGAAGATACATAATAAGGCACCATCTGACAACCAGAGACAAGCATGGTCTATTAATCTTAGACTTCCAGCGTCCAGGACTCTGAGAAATAAAAATATATTTATTTATAAAGTACCCAGTCTCAGGTATTGTGTTATAGCAGCATAAAACAGGCTAAGACACAAACCTATTAGTTTTCTTTCTGTAAATGAATTATTAATATCAATGCCAAGTTATAAAACTTGGATATCATGACTTATTCTTACTTTACGGAGCTCATGATTAAATATTAGATGACTGAAATACAGACATGCCCTCAAAAAGCATGTATCAAATTTCTGCAAATATTTTTACCAACCTGTACACACTTATAATATAGAAAAAAAGTAAAGCATATGAAGCGTTTTTTTGATAATAGTCCTTATGCTTGAAATGCAGTGTCCTATGACTTATACACATAAGGTAATGATGAGCTTGAACAGGATGTTCACTCAACCTCTATGAACTTGGAACCAAGGATAGGTAATATATTGCAGATTCCTCATAGCATAGTTAGACTAAGCCACACGATATATTTTTTTAATACATGTGATTCAGTAGGTTAATCTAGTTTGAAGTTTAATTTTTCAGGTTAATTTCTTATGTAAGCATAGGTTGTGAAATTGGGGAACAAAATGTCAGCAACAATGATAGGGCCTCTAAATTTCCTAAAATTTTCCCAAGACATAAAAAGATATTTAATTTTTCTCCATAATTCTCTTAAGATCATCATGAGAACGGTTTATAAATAAAGTTTACTGATAGCTGTGGTGTTAAAATGAAAATTGTAAATTATATGTTGTGTGTTCATGTGTGTGTGTCTAGAATCTAATATGGCATAGCATATATTGTATCAACTGCTCAAATTTTGACTAACAGATGCTTTCAAATACAATCTGTTATTTACTGTTTTTACCTTTTCTAATTATTCTTTCTCTTTATATGGTAGCATATCTATTTCATTAGTCTGTTTTGTTTAACATCCTTTATATTGTGATACAAATGTACTCCAAAATTATCATACAAAAGAATCTGAATAAAGGATCAATTAGTAGAAAAGGAGTTGATGATGTGTTTGCCAAGCTGCCTTGAGCCATGAATATATTATAATCATTTTCTATATAATTTCTCTAATAATAATAATAATCAGTGACAGATTTTTATCACAGAAACTAGAACTTTGAAGTAAAGAATAACAAAAAAATTATTACTCTATTAAGCATTTTTTTTGTTTTCACTAATGTAATGCACACATTGTACATACAAACAGACAAGCATACATGCACATGCCCATACACACACACACAAACACAAATATACACTCATCTTCCTTCCCATGTAATTCAGGTAAATGATCAGAGGGGAAAACCATGAACTTCATAGATCTTGGGGTTCTCCAGAGAAGCAGAACCAACAGGACAGATAGGTAGGTAGATAAATACATACATACATAATTGTATAGATACATACATTGACTGCTACATAAATACATAAATATACCTATATGTCTATCTACATACAGATATTTATCTAAATGATTTTAAGGAAGAGCCCATGGGGTCTGACAAACATGAATTCTGTAGGACAAGCTAATAGAATGGAGATCTAGCCAAGTTGACACACAAAATTATCAATATGTATAATAAATTATTGCTGTTGCTAACATCTTTGCTTACTTTGTCGATATTTGCATGTACAAAGATTTTCTATGAGTAATGAATATCAGCAACTACTCTGGATGATTTTTGCCTGTCTCCTTAGGTCCTCGCCAGGACTACCAAAGAGAAGTTGATGTACTTCAAATGACATAGATTTTAAGTCAGATCCTGTCAAACATAAATCACAAAATTTGATGAAATATATTTAGTTGCATTCAGGCATTTTTAGCAAACATAGCTGATATTTTTATATAAATAAATATATATTAATTATATGAATATTGTCATGTGGAAAGAGAGGTGATGCCTCCTCCATCAAAGGACACTTGAGCAAAATTCTTTCTCCAGTGTGACTAAGCATAGTTCATCAAACTCTGAAAAACTTTTACAGAATCATTAAATCACTCAATGCTAAGGCAAGATGCAAGTGCAGCGAAGACTGATCAGATTTTCTGGTACTTTCTCCTTATAACACTGGGAATACACAGCAGATCTCCATGGACAATGTTCACACCTATCCGTGCTTCCTCTAGTATATTCCCTAAACTCTTGTTTTATCTAAACAAAACGCAAACCACATGACGTATAAGCACTAATAGAGTTTAGCCCGAAATTAATTCCCTAGTTTATCCTGAAAAATCGTATTTCTGATTTTCTGTATACCAGTCACATGGCCTTCTTCCATAGCAGTGTAGCTGTTGTTGTTCTTCCAAATGTGGTGATTTTACATAGGCTCTTTCCTCTTCCTGAGATCCTGTTACCTTATTGGTATTTTTAAAATTTAATTTTTAACATTAACTTCTACAGAATCCCTGGACTTTCTAACTAGATGATACCTCTTACTACATTTTCATATATGCCTGTTGTTTGTAGCATTATTTACAATTGTTGTTTCAAATTAATTTGTGTGATTATTTTAGTATTCTTTTTCTTCCAGTAGACTACAAGTTTCAGAAGGGATCTTCCTTACAACTTTATACTTAAATATCCATGTTTAATGTAGTGTCTCAGACAATCAAAACAGTATTTGGAAATGGTTAGTATTCAAAGCTTATTTGTCAAATGACAAGACAAATGCAGTGTAGAAAATTCAAAGAAAAGAAGGCCTCCAGAATAAGGTAACAAATTATTTTTTTCTAATATATCAAGAGAATGCTTAAACATTCAAATAGAAAGTAATGATGTGTGAAAATATTTACACACCTGTGTTTAATATTTATAGTAAGCTATAAGCTCTGTTTACATGTGGATTTTGCCATTTAAAAATGTAGGTATGTATATGTGTATATGTCTATGTAAATATAATTTGTATGTATGTGTGATATACGTATCCTTAAGATAACAGTTTCAATAATAGAGCACATTTTAAATTTCATATAATTAAATAGTTCATTCTCCAACATTTATGCTGAAATTTTTTATATAAACTTAGGGTTGAAATTACTTCCAAAATTACAATAGTACTCGAAGTGAAGGCACTCAATTGAAAATTACAGCCAAGTTTCTGGTGTTTATAATGTTTAGATAAAACAATCTCCAAATATAACTCTACCTTTAAAAGGTAAGTTCCTATTTGGTTATATCATTTAATACAATGCTAAGATTGTCTTATCGTTTCTCTCTCTGATAGTATAAAGTTCACCTTCCATATCATACAGTTGCTTTCCGTTTGCCTTAGAATCAAGCTTGGAAAAGAAACTCTAATTGGCATTATTACCATTGCTTCATCCCTGACTTTTTATTTAACAAACATATTTTTCAAAATCTCTCAAAGATAACCAAATTATCCCTAGTCCTTTTTAAAGCTGATTTTCTTTCCAGAAACCTAGAAAGAAAGTTTTCTTTCTAGAAAGCTTTCATTTCTTTCCAGTATTGATGCAAATATAACTAAGCTTTCTTTCTACTGCTGCTGTATCAAATTACCAAAACTTGGCAGCTTACAATGCCCATTTATCGTCAAGCAGTTGATGCATGAGAGAAGTCTTGCTCAACGTATCTGGATTCTTCTGTATCATCCTCAGCTGTATTTCTCATCTGAAACTCAGGGTCTTCTTTCAAGCTCACTTTTGAAATAAGTGATAATTAAGTTTTTTGAAATTGTAGTAATGAGGAGTCCAAAGCTTTGGTAGATGGCACTTCATTTCAAGTCAATTTCAGTGTGTTAAATCTTTTTCATGCTTTAAATCTACTTCTTCTTCAGTCCCCACTCTGCTTTTTAGTGATCATGATTACACTAGATTCACCAGAACATCCAAGATAGCCTCTGCATTTTAAGCACAACCAATTAGTAATCTTTTTTTTTTTTTTTCCCCACCTGCAACATCCCTTTTACCATGTGAAATAACATTCATGTGAGTAACACCAGGTGGCGGAAATGATGGGACTGAATATCCTGCCTACTGCATTCCTAATTATATTTACTTCCTTGGCTTATATGAATATCTATATACTGCCTAAATAAGAAGAAAATCCCCTTGATTACATCTTTGGGTCTCCATTTCTGTTCTTATAGTTGCCCAACATCTACCTACAATTATGCTTAATATACCAGAGGACTTAGCAATTCTCAACTGTTAACAACTACGTATCTGTTGAAGGAGATAACAACTATTTCAAATCTGAGTACAGGCTAAATTAGTTCACTGATTTAATCCTTAAGATTCTTCTACACCATCTCATAACCTGTAAAGAGATGTTATCCAATTTTCTAAAACTACAATTTTCATAACCCAGGAATGCAATGAAGAATTCATAATATTTTAAGGAATGAATGATGGGATCATAAAAAAGGAGAAAATAAATTTTACTTAAAGAAAATAGAGGAGTACATTTGCTGGTGTTCTCTATTATTCTGTGAACGTCACTGAATTTGTGTAAGATACGTAGCAAAAGACAGTAGCATAGAGTGGAGGCCTATGCTTTCTGCAAAGTAAATTTACTGTTTTGGTGAATTATTTTAAAAAGAAACCACCAAAAATGAAGTTAGTAAATAAAGTCTTCAAAGGAAATAAAGAAGGCATCTCTTTGTATTATATATGGTTGAGTTTCAAGTACTAATATTCTAGGTACTAATATTCTAAGTATTATTTTCTTAACTGAAATTATTCTAATGCCCTGAGATAATTCATTCATTACATGATTAGAAATAATGTTTTTATTGCCTACCAAATGGCAGAAATACTAACAAGAACTGAAATTATAAACAGGACACATTTTAGAAATACCTTATAAATTACAGAGGTAGTTAAATTAAAATTTATTTTTTAAATTATGGAAATCCTTTGCGTCTTTAGTAAAATAAAATTTAATACCATTTTATTATACTTTGTCTAAAGATGTCCACTGTTATTTTGTTTCTGCTTCTACTAAAACCTTAAAAGAAAAAAGATATTCCAAAATGAAAATAATTGAAAGCAATACAAATAGCTGAATATTTAAAATACATTTTGTACATTTTCCTGAAATAGATATGTTCAAATAAAAATATAAAATATTAAGAGCTAATTATCCCTGATTACACTTATTATAAAACAGGTCAATGGCATTCTTTCTGGGACAAAATGAAGCAATGTAAAAATTTCGATATTTCTATATGTGAGTTATAAAATCAAACATTCTAATACTTTCATATTTGACCATGTAGCTTTCTCTGCTTTCTACCCTACCTATTCTCAAATAATGAATCAACTAAATTCATATAGAAATCCAGATAAGGTGAAAATTCCTTGAAGAAATAATCATTCAGCTTGGAGGAAAATGCTGAGTCTAAAACATAAACTTTTCACAAAATATGATATTAAAGAGAAGAATAGTATATGTTCTGTTGTCATCATCAAAGGGTCATTATTCTTTCTCTTTTTCTCTATCAATCTTAATGTATTCCTATAGATTAAACTGCAACCTGAAACCATATAACTAAGGTAAGTATTAAGTAAAATTAAAATGATTATTGACTAATTAATTACACATATTTAATATAAATATTTCCTGAAAGATGTTACAGTATACTTGTACCTGACATATGTTATTGGAATAACACATTAAATCTATTAAAGTTGTGTCAGTCATCTAACTTGGGACTAGAAATATTTTGCTCAATTTCTTAAACATTACTCCCAACTGGATGTCTGACTCAATATCACGTAACAAGGCAAAATAAACAAAATAATTTAGGAGTAAAATCTATTCTTTAACATTTATTCAGGGCTGTGACTTTACAACAGTGTTTTCTCATAAAACTGTCTTCTATGGCTTAAATGTTCCATATCTGCATTGTCCACAGAAGTAATCTTTACACACATATGGCTATATATTTATTGAAATATAGTTAATGTAGTTAAATAATTGAATTTGTAATTTTTTTAAGTTTTAATTAATTAAAATGTAAGTTGCAACATTTTGTGTGTATCTACCATACTGGACAGCGTAGCTGGAGTCCTCTTAGTAAAGTGGGTTTTCTTCTCGTTATTGTTTTGTCTTTAACTTTTACCATAACCTTTGGTAAATAAAGACATATTTTTAAAACTGTATGCCTGTATGCAGGCATACAAAGCCTCTAGATCTATTTATAAATGTAGACATAAATACAAATATATAGAAAATTTTTAAAGTTTAGTAAAAGTAATTCTTATACGTACTTTACTTCATGGTCTGAATCTTAGTCTTCTCTATTCCACATTATTCTATTTCTTTCTTCTCTAGCATCACATCAAGATTTCTTCTGTATAAGAGTTTGGTGTGTATTCTTCCCTCTACCAATAATGCTTTTTAAAACCTATCACCACATGACTTTTTTTTTTTTTTTTTCAGCATCAGGATGGACACAGCTTTCTTACATCCTTTTTCAGAAATGACTTAAGTACCTTTGCTGAAGTATCACACACACAAAAATACAGCATCGTGGTCCTTTATTTTCCATTACCCAGTTTTATTTGTGTCATAACAATATCAAGTATATACAATTGTCTTATTTGACTCTTTACATGTTTCTCACCTTTATTGTCAATTAAGCAAGAGTTATGAAAAGCTCTTTTATTATTCACTGTCAAAATTCTCTGGACTTTTAATTTAAAAATCTTTGCTATTATAAATGAGTAAATAAGCTAATAATTGAATTATGTGTTTAATCAATTCTATGATCTACATTAGTAAATATCTTGATAGTTTGTTATAAAGACCAATAAGCGAAGAGGTTGGGCTAAAGGCTTATGAATGCTTAACTGAAAGCTCTTATGCAACTAATGTGGACCCTAGACGAAAAAAGGAGGTATAATAATTGGCAAAAGCAAGAGCTTTTGTAGGTTTCAAACTTTTAAAAATGGGTTGGGAGCAGTGGCTCACATCTGTAATCCCAGCACTTTGAGAGGCCAAGGCAGGCGGATCACCTGAGGTTGGGAGTTCGAGATCAGCCTGACCAACATGGAGAAATCCAGTCTCTACTAAAAATACAAAACTAGACAGGTGTGGTGGCACGTGCCTATAATCCCAGCTACTCGGGAGGCCGAGGCAGGAGAATCACTTGAACCTGGGAGGCGGAGGTTGCAGTGAGCTGAGATTGCACCATTGCACTCCAGCCTGGGAAACAAGAGCGAAACCCTGTCTCAAAAAGAAAAAGACAAAGAAAAAAAAAATATATATATATGTATATATATTTTGTATATATGTATATATGTAATATATATGTATATATGTAAAAATATATAAATATATATAAAAGTATATATATAGTATCCAAAGTACATTTTGTGATTCTTGTCTTAAATATTCTTTAGCATTACTGTTAATGTTAAAATGCATTGATATTGTGGTGTACTACTTCAACATGTAATTTCCAAACATTCTC
Organism: Macaca nemestrina; assembly: GCF_043159975.1. Classification (NCBI taxonomy): domain Eukaryota; kingdom Metazoa; phylum Chordata; class Mammalia; order Primates; family Cercopithecidae; genus Macaca; species Macaca nemestrina. The sequence goes on from NC_092131.1 coordinate 64,868,137, forward strand.
ATTGCCCTATGCATGTAACATATATTTTCTTGAATCTATATTATCGATTTTATAGGAAAAAATTCAAAGAATATATACAAGTGTTGGACTAGTGACAGCTTCAGCATTACTAGCATAACAGTGACAAATGTAAGAAGTAGCTCTAGGATATTGGCCAAATATACCTTATATTTTATAAAAATTTATTTTCTTTCACTTTTTCTTGCTCACCATTACTTGGCTTTCTAGCCAATGATGTATCTAGTAAAAATAAGTAATCAAGAGAAGACATCTTTGCAATTTTAATATATTGTTCTCTATGTTGAAAAATATATTAAACATCAGTGTTTTCAATCAGAATATTAAATTTGGGATATCAATATTATTTGGTTGGATAATAGAAAAAAAGAAGACTTTAATAAACATGTTAAACACTGTATACATGTAAACATGTTCCTAACTTCTATAAATTCCCTGTTTTCCAAGCTTCAATAAGCTCCTGAAGCAGAAATACTGTGGAAGCAATAGTAATTTAAACAGATCATGATGTATTAGTCCCTATACAACTCATATTAATCTGAATGGTGGTTAAAGTTGACAACTACTGCCAGAGCTTAACTGTCAAAGTGTTTGCCTCTTTACAGCAAGGTAATTTCACTAAATCATATAAATATAATCATGCAGCTTTAGTGGAAGGTGAAATTGATATAAAATTTGAACTGTCACTATTATCCACTATCCTTTTTTTGTCCTAAAAAATAACCCCTTTCTGGCAAACCATAGGCAGTATACAGTAAGGACACTTATTTAAAGGAGTCCTGATATATTTACATGCCTCTTCCCTTTTTTATATACAATGACTTCAGGATTCAAGAAGAATAAAAGTGAAGGGAAAGTTCCTTTGTAAATTCACTCACTAAAATATCATTTGATAGTGTTATATTTTCTTATGACATAAAATAAAATTCATTGAAAAGCACTGCTTCATAAATTATGTTTAAAAAGAAAATAGTAAAACAATGTGTGATACGATGTAAATAAACCTGATTATAGTTAAAGTATTTGGAGCCTGGGGTTATAGTTGTGAACCAAGTTATTATGTAACTTTAGGTTAGAAACATAAACTTTTAAACCTTAGTTACTTTTATAAATAAAGGTGTTGCACAAAACAGTATCACATAATTTTTTAAAAAACTCAGAGGATTTTAATTCCAGTAAGATAAAGGCACTTTTAGTAGTAGTATCAGAAAAAGGATTTTTACAGAAAAAAGAGTTTTTAAATTTTATGATAATTGTTTTGGTCACTGAAATATGCAAGCTCTAAGTATACGCAATATAAGTATATGCAGTATAAGTATACTCAATATACTTAGAGCTTGAAGCAGCCTTAGGGATAAAACCATAAACCATTAGAGTGTTTTTAAAAAGAGAATACAAAATAACACAGAATAATACAAATAACAGCAACTCACATTGATTTAGTACTTATTTTATTGAAGGCATTTTACTAAGGATAAAAGAGTAATATATGTGTGTGTATTGTAATATGTGTGTATATATAGTAACATGTATATATAGTAATATATATATTGCATTTCTTTCTATGATAGTTGTTGTAACACAAAGAATAAATGCTTGAAAGGATGGATACTCCATTTTCCATGTGATTATTACACGTTTCATGTGTATATCAAAATACTTCATGTATCTCATAAATATATACACCTACTATGCACCCACAAAATTTTAAAAAATAGAAAAAAGACATAGGAGCATAATAAAAATGGTAAAACACTCTTGCACATGTTAAATGGTTAAGAAATTCTAAAGAATACAATTGATACAGAAAGTGGGTAGGGAAGTACTGGGTAGACAAGTGTGGGTCCCTGGCTAGGACTCCATCTCAGGCTTGTGTCCACAGACCTAGGTGAGGACAGGCATTGTTGTTTTTGTGCCCAAATGTTGCATTTCCCAAGACCACCCTGGCCTGCCACGCTCCCATCCTGTGCCTATAAAAACCCCAGATCCTAGAGGGCAGAGACACAAGCGGCTGGAGGAGAGGAACACATTGGCGGGAGAACACACCAGCGGCTAGATATCTGCTGAGAGCTGCCTCCACTCAGTAAAACCCTGCTCTCGTTCTCCAAGCCCAGCGTGTGATCCAATTCTTCCAGTACACCAAGGCAAGAACCCGGGATACAGAATAAGGCAGAGGGTCTAATTGAGCTGATAAATACAAGCCGTCTACAGAGGGCTAAACTGAAAGAGCGCACTATAACACACGCCCATGGGAGCTTCAGCTGTGAACATTCACCCCTAAACACTTCCCTGGGGTCGGAGCCCCATAACCTGCCTGTCTGCGTGCTCCCCCTAGAGGTCTGAGCAGCGGGCACCAAAGAAGCAAGCCACACCCGCATCGCAGGGCCTGTGGGGGGTAAAGGAAATGTTTACTTTTCACAATCAGTAAGACAAATTGCTTTAAACAAAAAAGCCTTGTTGTATCAAACATGTTTTGAAACATGTTTGAAAATTTTAAACATGTCATTTAAGATGACGTGGCTTATATAAAATTTAATTTAGCTTTGTCAACACCTGTAATCTGCTCTTTAGACCACTGCTGCTTATTTGCCTAGATGCTTCCTATTTCATACCGATTGTTGCCACCATCTTTTATTTTTTTTACCGTAACTTCCAGTTCTTATTAGTAATCCCCATTAATATTTATTTTGGTCTAAAATTTATTATGTAATTCTGATACTTTAAATTTGAGAAGTAGTTTCTTTTTCCATGTTTCTGAGAGTAATGATTACCTCCAATTATTTCTAAAATTATAGAATGAGGTTGGCTATGAGTAAAAGAAAAATCAAACATAACAATGACTTCAACTGTAAACAGGTTTATTTTGGTAAATTTTTATCATCTTAATCAATCTGGAGGTAAGAAGTCCATAGTTAGAATAGTAAATCTGCTCCGGGACTTTCTCAAGGATCCATGTTCCCCACAGCTCATCCTCCACCAATCCTGAAACATGACTCTTATCCACTTGATCCAAGATTTTGCATCAACTTTATAGGTAGCAGAATGGAAGAACATGGAAGAAAGGGTAAATATATCTTAAAAGTCCTGACAGAAGTCACTTTGGCTTATACAGCTTTGGCCAGAATTTGGTTATGTGTTCACATTTAGCTAGAAGGATTGTTAGCAAATGTGATTAGCTGTGTAGTCTGGGGGGTTGTGTATTTTGGTAACAGTACTTCATATGAAAGAACAAGTATTGTCTCTGTCACATCTCACAACATACCTGAACTAGGAACTTTAAAAAAATGTGATAAGAATTAGAATATTTCAAAAAATATTTATTTGGCAATTATTTTTGTAAATTATGATTTCACGATGTTGACTAAAGAACTTTGAACTTCAACCTCTTGTTCTATTTTTCTTAGTCTCCCTTGTTGCTCTTTTGGCTGTTGCTGTTCCTTCCCCATTCAAATGTTGTACTGGTTTGGGTTTTTGTCTTAGGCAATTTATCCTATCTACACTCACTGCCTGGGTACTGTTAGTTCGTGTGGTTTTAAATAATTCATATAGATGGACATATTTCTATTTCCAGAACTTCTCTCTCTCCTGAACTCTGAAACTATATCTCTGTTTAGTCAATGTTTCTACTGATACGTCTACAGTAAATTAAGCATCACATGTGACATGATGGAACTTATGGTTTCTCTCTTCCTTACATATACCCCATCTTATTTTGTTTTTCTTATCTTAATATATGGCAATTCCACTCATCTGTTGATAAGGTCCACAATTTTGAATACATTTTTACTTCTTTCTTTCTATAACATATATCTAAACACATATCTAAATTGTAATAGCTTTACCTTAAATCATTCTATAAATATTTATTTACTAGGCTTAAAATGCTTCCAAAGCCCTACTATTGTACTATCATTCAGGTCTTGTCTATCATGATTTCTCATTTGAAATCTTGGAGTTTCTTTCCAAACGAATTTTTCTCGCCTTATCTGTACCACTTTGTACTCTATTTCTCCAGAGAAGTCATAATAATTTTCTTTTTACGTATAGAGGCCATTATTTCCCTTTGATATCCATTTCTCAGTGAATTTCCATCGTAATTGGTATAAAATATAAAACGTTAACATTGTGGCTTGTTTCATTTATCATCATATATCTTACTACACTTTTACTTTTGTCTAATACACTATCCACGTTGTTTATCTTTCCTCCTTCTGTCTTACAGTCCATGTTCTGTTCTCTTTTCCTCAGGGAATCTTCTAGTATTTCGCTGGCTCATTACTCAATCTGCATCTCCAGTCAAATGTCACTTTCTTGATTTGTTCATCTCTAAGCATCCTATATAAAAGAGCGACACCTCTTCCCCTTCATCATTTTATTCTCATTCTGCTTTTCTTTTAAAGTACGACTGAAAAAGTATACATTACTTGTTCATTTAGATAATGTCAACATCCCCCGTTATCTAATTTTTACTGATAGAACATCAGCACTTGAAACAGCACCTGTTATATAATCATTATATGATAAATTAACAAATGGCAATCAATTAAAATTGTATCAGTAATATGTTCTTATATTGCAATAATGAAAAACAATCTAGTTTAACATAAAGAAACACCTTTTATAATATAAAATTTTTTGAATAAAATTGAATGATATATTTGTTTCTCTAACAATTTTTAAAATACCTATTATTTTCCTTAAAATAATAAACGATATCAGGCCAGGCGGGATGACTCACGCCTGTAGTCCCAGCACTTTGGGAGGCCGAGGTGGGCAGATCACAAGGTCAAGAGATCGAGACCATCCTGGCTAACACGGTGAAACCCTGTCTCTACTGAAAATACAAAAAATTAGCCAGGTGCGGTGGCGGGCGCCTATAGTCCCAGCTACTCGGGAAACCCCGTCTCTACTGAAAATACAAAAAATTAGCCAGGTGCGGTGGCGGGCGCCTATAGTCCCAGCTACTCAGGAGGCCGAGGCAAGAGAATGGCGTGAACCCGGGCAGCGGAGCTTGCAGTGAGCTGAGATCACGCCACTGCACTCCAGCCTGGCGACAGAGCAAGACTCCGTATCAAAATAGTAATAATAATAATAATAATAGAGATCATTAAATAGTAAGCAACATGTAAATGTTGTACTCATCTGACATTCATTGTCGACATGCAAGCAGATATGTGACAAAACTATTTGTAGAAGTATCACAGAAATGTATGAGAATAATGCCACAACTTGTTTGACATTGCCTGTCAGTATCACATACCCGCTCATTTTATGTTTTTTCTTTCAAGTTGCTTTTTCAGTTTGTTTATCAGCAGGATCCTCTGTTCATGCTAAAATACCCAAATTTTTATCTTCGTCACCTCTTCACTTCGTTGATTTGATGTTGTCCACATCATATTAGTTTGGTTATCTTGATATCAATTACCTTTCCTTTGCAAAATTTTACCTTTATGACAATAAATTCTATGTCAAGATCTCAATTTTAGAGAAAGTTCCCCAGTATTTATGACCAGATATCAAACTGCCTGCTGCATCTCTTCACCTGGATGGAAAAGAGGAAGCTCACATTCAATATTTTCTCCCCATGAAACTACAGATTCTGTATTTCTACATCAGTTGTAGAGAAAACAAGTATCCTTATCACTTATGTTAAATTTCTGGTTTTCAAAATTGCAAAGCCATGTGTCTTTGATGTTAGCATTTTAATGTAGTGTTTAAAGGCACAAGCTTTAGGATATAACCTCTGAGTCAAAATTCTGTTTCTGCTGCCGTATTTGTATTTATGTAAAGTATTTCACCTTGGCTTCACTTGTTTCCTTAACCTACAACACTTGAATATTCATAATATCCAGGGTTTTCAAGAGGAGTAAATAAGTTTGTGTGTGTGTGTGTCTTCACACAGTCCTGATCAGTGTGATATCAAATTTTATGATAGTATTAATGTTGATAAGTATTTTAAAACAATAGAATGTAAGCATATTATTATTATTTGACTTTTCAAACATTGTTTTTCACATTCTTGTTTTTCTATTAATTTATCACATACTGGTAAAGTTTTTTATTAGTTACTCCTGAAATACTACAGCATCTCCTAATTTATTTTTCTTCTGTATCAGTTTGAACTTTCTTGACATAGACACTGAGACATAATAGTAGTGCAAAATGTTTGTTGTGCAGTAACTCCTATAAAAGATAAAAGGCTGTGGGAGAGAAGCAGGAATGAGGAATCAAATTCCTAAGTCTGGAACATAAATCTGATCCCTGGGACAGGTAAGATGGGGAAAAACAGAATTATACACAGGAAGACCCTTACAGCCACCCAGATATGGCAAAGCCATGAGCAATGCAACAGGGAAATTTGGAGCAACGATTGTATATGAGTCCAAAATTAGGCAGAAATGGCCTAGTCCTAATAAACCATATTGTTCAGTGATGGCCTGAGGGCTTTCCAGAAAGAATAAATTTTTTTCTTGAATGCTGTAATATATCCCCAAGACATTGCAGCTAGATATTATTATCAAACTAGACTCCGAAATAGCACATTTTTTTAAAAAAGAATATCTGAGCAACATCTCTTCATACCTACCACATCTTCCTAACATCCTGCAATTCTTTAATACATCTCTCACGCAAATACTGTTGAACTAAATGGTGACCTTTACAATAATCCATATCAACTAAAACACTTAAATAGCTCTCTATCAAGTAGAATTTAAAAATTGGTATTCCAAATATATTAATAAAGAACTCTGACTACTTTTTTGCTCCTATCGACTAAATGGCTTTGACTTTGAATTTGAGCTAAAATAAGTCTAAAATCCTTGCTGTTTCTTGTGTATCACACTGTTTCAAGCCTACTTGCATTTGGTCTTGGTCTGGTTTTACCCATCCCTTTGCATTCTCTACTGATTAATACTCATTTCATGAATAATTTTCTCCAGTGACTTTACCTCCACAACACCAGACTGCATTAGTCACCCTCCTCTGATGTCCACAGTGCCCTACGGATATTAATGAACAAAGGGAAAATAACTCCATTAACAGCTATTTCATGTTGTGAAAATCTCGCAAATTTCCTGAAGCAAAGGTCATTACTACCTTTGCAGGAGATGTCCACATGTCGTGTCGGGGAAAAATGTGAAGCAGAAAAGCATACCAAGAACAATTATATGACACTGACAGACCTTTCTAAATACAGAATAGCAGAATGATAATTATTTATTTGAATTTTAACAGTCCTGTTAAAACAAATGTGGTTTATAGGGATTTTCCTGCATCTTGATATGCATACCAACAATGATTTCTAAGAAAATGAAAAGAACATATCATTATCTTTGATTCTTTCTTTGTGGCATTTTAAGAGAAATAACATTGGATGAAATTTTTAATTTGTACCACAAAGAATTGATTGATTTATTCTACCTTCTGTGTTTACAAGCTGGCTAACCCCAATAAAAGTGTTGTTTAACAGTCTTTGGCAGGCTGACTGAGAAAAGAATTCCAGTTTTAATGGACAGTAATTTTGCATGTGTGCCTATGTGGAAGCACTGCAAAAAAGACTGTATCTTAGTAAGTGAAAGTTGCAACAGCATCCTACTTGCTTATCCACGTGGTTCTTTGGTTCCCAATGTAACCATGGAGGTTTCATCATCAAGAACAAAAGAACTGCGTTGTAATGTAAGACGTTCAAGAGGCAACGTATGATCACATTTTAACCTTTCGCCGACTTTACTAGTGTAAGAAAGCAGACAGAATGGAATGTTTCTACTTGTGTCCGTTGGTGAAAGATCAGTGAATGAGAAATTCATGGTATCTCTTACCATTTGCTTTCCAATTGGTTTCATCTTCCAAATTATTCCTCAAGGGGAGTAACAACTATGAATTTTGTCGCAGAATATGTATAGACCAGAAAGGATTTGGAGAGATTGTCAATTTCTTGAGCAATTAACTGCTCTAGACTGACCCCAAAAGTAGACATCTCTAACTATAAACTTTAAGAGGATGGGCACCATGGCTTTTTTTGTTTGTCTGTTTGCTTGTTTTACTTAGCATTCTATCTGCAGGCACACAGTAGGCAATAATTATTCAATGAACTGGTACATAAATGAAATAATAAAGACATCAATTTTTTAGGCACATATTGGACTTCAGAAGCTCTGTGGTGACTTTGGGATTAAATATGCTAGGAACAAGAAGAAATAGTGCTGCAGAAAGCCAGAGAAGACAAAAGGAGGTATAACACGACAATCAATACATATACTTCAGAAATCAAGTAAAACACTTTTTGTGCCCTCAAGGAGGTATTTATGAACTAGACTTCCCAAAAATTGTAACAAGAAAAGGAAAAAGAAATTAAAATTATTTTATAAGTTTTAATACATAACACTCATATTGTGAGATATACATGTCATAAATTTATCCATTTCACAATTCTATGATAATATTTAGTAACTTTATGTGGACAACCATCACCGCAATCAATTTTAGAGCATTCTATACCTTAATAAGAATTCTCATGTCCATTTACAGCTAATCCTCATTTCTATGCCTAACCCCAGGGCCCCATTAATGTCTGTTTCTTCAAATTTGCCTTTTTCTAGACATTTCATATGATTAGAATCAGAATACTGTAAACACACATGTATATTTGTATATATGTATGAAGCTTATAATTTAATATATATATACATATAAATATATTCAGTTAATTCTCATTATTCCAAGTAGTTATGGTCTATAAATATTCTATGAACATACAATGAGTGAATTCTGAACCACTGTTCTTAAGGGAAAGATACACATATAGATAGATGAATCTATCTCACATATATTATGATCTTAACTCCTAAAAATAACTCATCCTGGTGGATTCTATTTTTTCAATTTTATAAAAGAGAAAACAAGGTTCAGATGTGTTAAGTGATTTGCCTGAGACTGCTTCACTAACAGGTGTCAAAGTTAGGTTTTGTATTAGTCAGGGTTCTCTAGAGGGAAGGAATAGGATAGATCAATAGATAGATACAGGGGAGTTTATTTAAAGTGTTAATTCATATGATCACAAAGTCCCACAATAGGCCATCTGCAAGCTGAGGAACAAGGAGAGCCAGTCCAAGTTCCAAAACTAAAGACTAGGAGTCCAATGTTCGAGGGCAGGAAGCATCCAGTGCAGGAGAAAGAGGTAGGCTGGGAAGCTAGGCCAGTCTAATCTTTTCAGTTTTTTTCTGCCTGCTTTATGTTCTAGCCATGCTGGCAGCTGATTAGATTGTGCCCACCCAGATTGAGGGTGGGTCTGCCTTAAGCAGTCCACTGACTCAAATGTTATTCTCCTTTGGCAACACCCTCACAGACACACTTAGGATTATTACTTTGCATACTTCAATCCAATCAAGTTGGCATTCAGTATTAACCAAAACAAGTTTTATGCTTGCTTCACCTGGTCCTAGAGCCAGAGATTCTCACATCACTCTACACTTCTGCTACTATCTCCATCCTCAAGTCATCTCTGCAAAAATGTCGAGACAAGAGACCAGAGCAATGCCTTGTTCCACTTGAGCTGAGAATTTCTGACCATTTTACAAGATACATTTCAAGATGGTGGTACACATGTATAATCTATATATGGTCAATTCTCATTACTCATAGATTTCATATTTATAAATTTCACCTCTCATTACAATTTATTTTTAAGCCCCAAATGTATATTCAGGGCACTCTTGCAGTCATTTGTGGACATGTGCAGAGCAGCAAAATATTTGAGTTGCCAGACATGCCTTTTTCTACCTGAGGTAGCACAGCGTGACACTGTTCTTTGTTTTAGATCTCATATTCAAAACAGGTGTCCTTTTTGTAGTCTGTTTAGTGCCATATTTTCCACAAGTATGTGCTTTTTGTTGTTGTTGTTATTTCACTGTTAATACTGGCCCCCAAGAGTAGCACTGAAATACTGTCTAATGTTCCTCAGCACAAGAAAGCTGTGATATATCTTAGGGAAAAAATATGTGTGTTGGATGAGTTTTGTTCAAGCATGAGTTAGAGGTGCTACTGGCTGTGAGTTTAAGGTTAATGAATCTAGTATATCTAGAAAGAAGAGAAAATCCACAGATTTCTATACGAGGCTGCTCTATAAAGTGCTACAGTAACATCTATAGTGAATTATGAGGTTATGAAAAAGGTAGGAAAGTGGCCAAATTTGTGTGCTCCTAAGAGAAAGACCAATACTAAAATATGTCATGGACAGCATTAAGGAGTGGACCCAAGGTCATTCCGGCTGGATGCCTCAATATTCTGGCATGTGTCCTCTTATCCTCTAGTTTACACTGGATTTCTTACCTCATGTTATCAAGTTTCCAAGAACATGAGAACAAAGGCTGCATGGACTCTGAGTTCCTAGGCTCCAGAACTCATACCTCCTGTCTTCTGCCATATCATATTGGTCAAAACAAGTTTCAAGATCTGCCCAGATTCAAAAATACAAATAACTATTTCTTGTTAAGGAGACTAGAAGTGATATATTTCAATACTGTTTGGACATAAAGGTTGTATTCCTTAAGGGTCACTGTGGTAATCATTAACTGCACTGGGTCCCCTTCTCTATGTGCTATGAAAAGAACGCAATAATTTCTCATTCCACCTGAACACATGCTGCAAGCAACACAAACTGAGACTATGTAGACTAATGTGAATCTTAGGTCTCTCTGAAATCAAGATAACCTAGGTTCTTATCCTTAGTTTATAATGCGAAGTGACATCTAACTTAATTAGATACTTCAGGTTATGAAGCATGCAAATTTTCTTTTTTCTCGTTATTGAATTACTAAATCTCTCATGTATGTCTATACATATAATATGCATATATATGCATTATATAGAGAGAAAAAAAGTAAGCTAAAATTTTGACTCCAAAATAAAAATACCGAGAAGACATCTAATAAACAAAATATGTAAATCACTGATTAAAAACTTCCAAAAATACAGTTAGTCATGGAAGTATTTATATAAAAAAATTATAAAAATCATTAAGAGTAAAAGAAAGATATTCTTCCATGCATTCTATGAGGTGAGTATATTCATAATACCAAAATAATAAAAATACAATAAAATAAAAAATTAAAATCCAGTTGCATAAATAAATGTAGATGCAAAAACTTGTACACAAAAAATTTCAAGCTATTGTAAATAGAGTGGTATATAAAAGCATATTCTTTCAGAAATGATGTGGCTTCTTCTACAAAACCAAGGATTATTTTACATAGAAAAATCTATAAATGTCATTTACCACATTAACAAATAAAAGAGAAACACATTGATGGAGGAAAAATTTATTTAGTACAATTTACATCTATTTATACCTTTTTAAAATACTTATTCTTAGTAAACTAGCTATATCAAGGAATGTTGTTTCACAAAAACTGCAAAAATTATGGCCACAACTTAGACATGGACTTTCTAACTTTCAAAAAAAAAGACTCAAAAATGGAGCATAAACCTAAATGCAAAATGTGAAACAACAAAATTTCCAGTAGCAAAGGTAGAGAAAAAAATCTCTGTGATAATTTGTTGTATGATGAGTTTTAAGATAAAATAACCCTACGCACAATACATAAAAATAAAAATTGATTTATAGGAATTTACTAATGTTAAAAATATTCTGCTTTTCAAAAGTCATTGTTCAGCCAATATAAAGACAATTCACATTCTGGTAGAAAATAGCTGAAAAATGAATATTTGATAAAGATCTTGTATCCAAATATACAAATAATTCTTAAAACTAAATAATAGGAAAAAGAACAACAGACAATATGAACTGACACCTCACGCAAATAAAAAAATAAAAACAGATGCAAATCAGGACTGATTATGGAATCAAGTGTTATTAGGAAATTTTAAATTAAAACATTGAAATACTTGCAAATATTGACTCTGAATAACCAAAATACAAAAACCTGAATTGTCAGAGTTTTGTATTTTGGCTATTCAGAGTAAGTACTTGTCAAATTCTGGTGAGCATAAAAAACAACAAAATCTCTCACTTATTTTTGTGGGAATACAAAATGGCACTGCCTATTTAGAAGACAGTATGATAGATTGCTACAAAGGAAAACATAGTCTTATTTTGTTATCTAGCTGTCACACTCATAGGTATTTATCAAAGAGATTTGAAAACATGTCCACCCAAAAACCCTCCACATAAACATTCATGGAAGGTTTATTCTTCATGGCCATAAAGTAGAAACAGCTAAAATGTTTTTCAATAACTAAATTGGGTTTAAAAATCTGTGTGATATCTATAAAATGAAATATTATTCAGCTATAAAAATAATGAGTTATCAAGCTACTAATGACATGATGAATGTTAAATGCATATTGCTAAGTGAAAAAAGCCTGTCTGAAAAAAATATATATACTGTATGATTCCAATTTTATAACCGTCTGGAAGAGACAAAACCAGAGACAAGAGAAATATATATACTCACGAAGAGCTGGGGAGAAAAAGATTGAATAGATGAAACACTGGATTTTTTTTTATAGAGGTTAACTTCTTTTTTTTTTTAAATTAGTTTCAACTTTTATTTTAGACAGAAGAGATACATGTGTAGGTTTGTTACATGGAAACATTGAGTGATGCAGAGGTTTGGAGTAAAGCTTTCGTTACCCGGTAGTCAGCATAGCACCTGATAGGAAGTTTTTTTAACCTATCATCGTCCCCCAACCTTCTAGTAGTCCACAGTGTCTATTGTTCCTATATTTATGTCCATGTGTGCTCAATGTTAGCTCCTACGTATAAATGAGAACATGTGGTATGTGGTTTTCCGTTTCTGTGTTTATTTGCTTAGGACTTTATGGCCTCCAGCTCCATCCATGTTGCTGCCAATGACAAGATTTATTCTTTTTTTATGACTGTGTAGTATTCTACTGTGAGTATGTGCCACATTTTCTTTATTCAACCTACCATTGTTGGGCACCTGGGTTGATTTCATATCTTTGTTATTTTTGCTATAGCACAACAATGAACATACAAGTTCATGTGATTTTTTTGTAAAATAACTTATTTTCTTTGGGATATATACTCAGGAATGTGATTGCTGGGTCAAATGGTAGCTCTGTTTTAATATTTGTGAGAAATCTCCAGACTGCTTTCCATAGTGGCTGGGCTAATTTACATTTCAATATACACTTGTATTATAATACTACACCCTTACAACCATCTGATCTTCAACAAGGGTGACAAAAATAAGCAATGGAGAAAGGACTTCCTATTCATTGAATGGTGCTGGGATAATTGGCTAGCCATATGCAGAAAATTGAACTTGACACTTACCTTTTGCCATGTACAAAAATCTATTCAAAATTAATTAAATATTTAAATGTACATCTTCAAACTATAAAAATCCTGAAAGAAAACTACAAAATACTTTTCTCTACATAAGCCTTGGTAAAGAATTTTTGGCTAAATCCCCAAAAGCAATCACAACAAAACCAAAAATAGACAAGTGGGACCTAATTAAGCTAAAGAGCTCCTGCACAGCAAAGGAAACTGTGAAGAAAGCAAACAGACAAGCTACAGAATAGGGAGAAGATATTCACAAACTATGGATCCAACAAAGTCCTAATATCTAGAATCTATAGGAAACTTATATCAATGAGCACAAAACAAATAACCCTATTGCAAAATTGGCAAAGGATATGAAAAGAGACATCTCAAAAGAAGACACTCAAGTACACACAAACATTAAAAACTGCTCAGTATCACTCATCATCAGAGAAATGCAAATCAAAATCACAATGAGGTACGATCTTACATCAGTCAGAATGGCTATAATAAAAAGTCATAAAACAACAGATGCTGCCAAGGCTGAGGAGAAAACTATTCTCTATGAAACTCTTATTGCAGATATATAACATTATGCCATTGCCAAAGCTTGTTGAAATATTCAGAGCAAAGAGTGAACCTTAATGTATGCAAATGAAAAAATATTATTTAGGTAGTTTCCTAGAATGGGAATCAGAACGTAAAAAAAAAAAAATAAACCAACTGTATTAGAAATGTATTTAACAACCTCACTAAAGGGGGTAGAGGAACATGTACTGACCTAAATAACAATGTAAATATATGAAATCTTTCAAATTATAGACAAAGGAAATTGTACACAAGCACTGGAATCTATTTGATAATGACATTTGCACAGGAGTACAGGTTAAACATTTTGACACTGCTGTATGTGTGTGTAGAAATTGGACAGTTGAGTAAATGAATGGTAGAGAGTGAGAGCCAATTTTATTATATTTGGACTGGGAATTTATACATAAGCATGGGGTGGTGGCTATAAGGACCCATGGAGTAACAGATTAGAGTTGGAAAAATCAGGATGAATTCATGTATACAGATCGTTACATTAAGAAATTTACATACATAAGTTATCAACATACATAATTCTCAAGGTGACGAAGTAATTGAGTTGCATTTGAGCCCATTTCTCCTCAAAATTTATTAAACTGTCTTAGTCTTTGCCATCGGATTATTCATATTACATATATATATATAGTTTGTCTCCAGTATGAGAACTTCCTCTCTGTCTTTTGCTTATTAGTGTATTCAAAGACTATGCTCCCTAGGATAGTATAAATAATCTAGACCTGAGGGGCACATGTTGCTTTTACCTTACCATATTTTTGCTGTATGTCTCTATGGATGATATTTAAACTTTTAAAGATTTATTATTTGTAATGGAACAAGAATTACCATACTGATAATAAGGCACCCAATCACTTCACTCAATCATTTATTGCTCATCCATTATATAACAACATTATCTGGGACTCTAACACAGATAAAGAATTAAGATATGGGTCTCATTTTCGGATTGTGCATTGATAAAGACAGGTATGTGTATTTATTACTGCATTTCAGCAAGTCTGTTTCCAGTGATCATGACACAATATTTGTATTTAATAGTGAGAAAAAATGATACTGCCAATTAAAACTGACTTAGTGCTCTCTTATCACATCAATTTTAACACACATCCAGATTTTTATGGTTTTGTAATGTGAAAAATATACATTTAGAATTTTTGAAATATGATATTAGTACCAATAACTGTTTTATCAAACTATAGCCTTAGGACAAAGTGAGACTAGAAATCGGTAAAGTTGATTTTGCTTGGGAGAGTGGAGGAGGGAATATTTAGGCTATCTCATAAAAAATAAGTAATATTTAAGGAATACATAGGGATCTTTATGGCAGCATGTTTAAGTAAAGAAAATATTCTTACTCTTTTGTGCCCGAACTTTTTTTTTAACTTTTAAGTTCAGTGGTACACGTGCAGTTTTCTTGTGTAGGTAAACTTGTGTCATGGGGATTTGTTGTATAGATTATTTCATCACACAGGTGTTAAGTCTAGTACCCCTTAGTTATTTTGTCTTATCCTTTCCCTCCTTCCTCCTTTCACCCTCTGATAGGCCCCAGTATGTATTTTTCCCTTCTATGTGTCCATGCATTCTTATCATTTAGTTTCCACTTATAAGTAAGAACATGCGATATTTGGTTTTCTGTTCCTGTGTTACTTTGCTAAGGATAATGGCCTCCAGCTCCATCCATGTCCCTGCAAAGGACATGATCTCTATAATCCTACAGTGACAGAAAAGTAAAAAGCATTATTACAATCATGATTTGAATTCACACATTTGATGTTACTGAGCGCTATTCTATGTCTGCCATAATAATTCTGCTTTTATCTCCACAGACAGTAGTTTTAATAGCAACGAGATTATTTTATCTCTTTCTTGTCTGTGCTGCAGACTACACTTTTTAACCTCAGTGAGATAAATTTGTATCTCTCATCCCTGTTTAACAGCTTGTAAACTACCATCAGTTACTAGTTTTTGAAGTTAACATTTCAGACTTTTGTTGTTGTTGTTATGGCATTGAAGTATTTCTCTAGCAATTTCATGTAGATATGCCATGCTTTAATTCTTATGTTGAAATTCCCTAGACAGTTTTCTACCATTCTATTCCTATAATGTACAACAAATTGACTCAAGGAGTATTACAACAAATGTACTGTAGATAAAGGATTGCCTCAAGACACCCCCTTATCTTCTGTGCCTCAGTTGGAGATTTTCTGCCAGGGTTTGATGTGGAACTCAGACATATTAATTATATTGGTGAGATTAGTATCACATTTGATTTTCATAATCTTGAATTAGATCAAGAGCAACAGCTAATTTCTTATGCTCATCTATATCTATTCATATACGTTGTCCACTTATTTTTTGAGAAAAAAATTACCTTCAGAGTATAGATTTTGTTAATACTTAAATTACTTTCCCCAACGTATTTTATTGGTGCACAATAAAAAAGGGAGAAGAATTGTTAACTGGGAACAAGTAACTATTACAGACATGCCAACAGAAAAGTCATAGCATCTATTGATGAAAAAAATCCGTTATTCTTATGCATTTGAAATGATTTACCACGAACATAAAAATGTGATTTAAAATCAGTATATAAAGCAGATTTAAAGAGACATTTTTAAATCATGATACAATGTCAACAGTATGCAAAGTTATTTCATTGAAAATCTCCTTCAAAAACTTTAATAGGGATTTCTTTCCAATTCTCACTGAGAAGATAATGACTAATTTTCATGTTAATGCTGTGACCCTGATAGAGGGCAATTATCTATGAAAGCCAATCAAATATTCATTAAAGCTGAATAAATTTGTTATTTAACTTAACTGCCTTTTTTGAATCTCAAATGCCAAATTTAAAATGATCTTAGGGTATTTTACTGCATCAGCTGATCCATGCTTTAAGGTGTTCTCTCTATATATACTCTAATATATTACCTTAAACACTGTTATTTTTAACTTATAGATCAAATTTACATTAAATGGTCATAATCAATATGTTGTATGAGAGCATAAAAATCCAGAATGCAACTATAGTAATAACAGTGAAGTAAAATTTGATACACTACCTCCTGGCTAGTCATGCACAAAGAAAGATGGTATTTAAGCAGTTGCTAATAAAATCAGCTGAAGCAGGTCCTCAAATGGGCTGATTCCGCCTTGTGATAAGCTGATAAAATGGAGAAGTAAACAAACCTGCATGCATGATATGCTTGTAACTACATAATAATATATCCAAAGAGTCACAGGAAAAAGAGATTCTATGTCATTTGTTCCCCTCTGAGTTAATTTGCATGTCAGATTTCCTTTCTAAACAATAGCAAATAGAGAATGTATTCTTGAAGACAAACCATATGAAATCTTGAAGCAAATTTTTCTGTGGAAAATTTAAAAGTGGTTACTATAAAGTATACATCTTTGATAAACTTGTTCTGTTTTATTTTACATATTTTTTAAAAAGCTCCTTTGAGATGTGTGCCTGTGAACCCATAACCTATCTTAAAATGTAGAACTTTGCTGTTGCTTTGTGTATCTTTCACCTGCTTATCTTCTCTTCCTCTAAGCCAGAGATAAACAACAGCTGGAATTCTGTGTTTACCATTGCTTTTGAAAAATAGTTTTACTGCATGTATTTCCAAACAACAAGCTGTTGATATGTATTTGTTTATCAACTTTGGAGAAAGGGTATCACAGTATGTAGTATTTTAAAAATTCATATTTCTAAGGTTAATCTATATTGAATATATTCCTTCATATATGTGAGTGTTCTTTAACATATTTCAAATTTTTAATATAATGGATGGGCAATATTAAACATTTTTGTTATTGGTATATTTCACTATTTAAAATACAATCATATGGTTGTACAACCAATCTCCAGAACTCTTTTCATTTTGACAGACTGCAACTTTATACCCAATAAACAATTTCCACTACTGTCTCTCCCTTACCCCTAGCAACCACCATTCTTTTTTGGTTTCTATGAATATCACTACTCTAGGCACCTCATACAAGTGGAATTATATAGTATTTGTCTTTGGGGGACTGGCTTATTTGATGTAGGATAATATCATCCTCACGTTTCATCCATGTTGTATCATGAGTCAGAATTTTCTTTATTTTTAAAGCTGAATAATATTCTGTTGTGTGTATATACCACATTTTATGTATTTGTCCACCGATAGGCACTTAGCTTGCTTCCACTTTTAGCATAGTATAAACAATTTTGCTATGAATGTGGATTTACAAAAATTTCCTCAAGACTCTGCTTACAATTCTTTTGTGTATTTGCCCAGAAATATAATTGAGAAATCACATGGTACTTCTATATTTAATTTTTTAGGGTCCTCCATACTGTTTTCTATAACAGCTGAATTATTTTATAATCCCACCAACAATGTTGAAGAGTTCTAATTTTTCTATGTCTTTTTCAATACTTATTATTTTCTGTTTGATTATGTTTTGTTTTGCTTGGATATTAGTCATCATAATGGGTAGGAAGTATGTCATTATGATTTTGATTTGCATTTTCCTAGAGATTAATAATGTTGAGCATGTTTAAATATGCTTGTGGTCTTGATATATCTTCTTTGGAGAAATACCTATTCAATTACTTTACCCATTTTTAAAATTGTATTGCTTGTTTTCATGTTATTGAGTCATCTTTTTTACATATTATAGATATTAATTCTTTATCAGATATATGATTTGGGAATAGTTTATTCTGTTTTACAGGTTGACATTTTATTACCATGATCTTGTTAAATATATTTAAAAACATTTCAAATGGTTAAAAAATAAATTTGTTTTATATGTTAGCAATCAAGGTATGTGCATATATTGACAGTGCAGTTTTCACATTTAAAATTTTGTATGTTTGCATTTTATTTTTGTCTAATTATGTTACCTAAATTATCTGAAATAATGATAGTTAGAAACATGAATAACAATAAACCTTATGTTTTACTGATAATAAATACATATTTCAAACATTTTTCTTCAATGAATATTATTTTTAGAACAGATGCGGGATTACTGAAAACATATAAAGTTATTAGAGAGAGTTCTCATATACCCTGCATTTATTTACCCTCATTAATAACAACTTAAATTACTATGTACGATTTTTGAATTAAGAAACAAATGTTAATATATTATTGTTAACTAAAGTTCCTACTTTATTCATATTGACTTAGTTTTTATTGTTTATTCTTTCTTTCTGCTTCAGAAATCCATCCAGGATAGCACATCACATTTAGTTGTCATGTTTCCTCAGGTGTCTTTTATCTATGCCTGTTCTTAGATTTTCCTTGATAGTCCTCAAAACCTTGAAGGTTTTGAGAGATTCTGGATAGATATTTTATATGGGAATTTTCTATTTGAATTTTTTCCAATATAATCATCATAATTGGATTGGGGTTATTGGTTTTTGAGTGAAATTCCACAGAAGTAAGGTGTCATTTCATCACAACAAATCAAAAGTATACTAGACTTATCACTGTTGACATTGACCTTGGTTACCTGGCTGAAACTTCTGTGAAATTTTTCCAATGTAAGGTTACTCTCCACCTCCCTTTTCATTCTGTACTTTTGGAAAACAAAACACTAACTAAAATCCACACTTAAGTTGTGAGAGGTTATGATCTTTACCCTTTAGGGTAAATTATGTACATGTATTTTTTGGAAAACTTATGCATGAAAGATTTATCTCTTCTCACCTATTTATTTACTTCATCAATCTATTACATATAGATTACATACAGATACTCATATATATTATGTAGATAATCTATTATATATAGATTATATATATATAAAGATTATGTAGATTATTTGTTTATATACATATTTATATATATCAGTATGAACTCATGGATATTTTTATTTTAAATTAGAATTTAATACTAACTTATTTTATTCCTCAAATTCTTACAGTGTTGATCATCAGGATCTTTTTCATTAGGGTATTTTATACCTTTGATATTATCACCATCAGTGTGTATGTCTGTGTGTATGTGTTTTGAGCTCTGTATTATCCTGTGTCACTATGAGAAGCTCCAGGCTCATTTTGTAATTTTCCTTCCCCAGTCAAACTCAGCTGTTTCTCCAAGGAATTTCCTCTGTTGGATAACCGCATTAGAAACCATGACCTTAATGCAAAATATGATCATTACCACTAGGTTTCATTGCTTCTAGCAATGAAAAGAGGACATTATTAATTGTTATATGAGGATAACATTTATAAATAAGAACTGACTCAAACACATATATATGTGTGTGTGTATTTGTGTGTGTATATATGCATGTGTCTGTGTATATGTAAGTATATATCTCTATCCTCACTCAGGATAGTTCAGTGTGTCAGAGAAATAATAGAAAAAAATTTTATATGCATTTTTTCTCCATTTCTACATTGATCACTTTATTAAGGATTGTATAAGCATTAGACATTTTGAAATAACTTTATTGAGGTATAATAAACTGTACCCATTTAAAGAGTACAAATGAAGTTCTTCTGTAGATGTATTGATTTGTGAAATTATCACAATAAATATACAAAACATTTTTATTACTCCCATTTACATTATCTTCTTTCCTCCATTAATATGGGTTAGCTTTGTGTCCCTACCCAAATCTCACTAATAGTCTCCATGCGTTTTGGGAGGGACCCAGTGAGAGGTAATTGAGTCATGGAAGCAGGCTTTTCCTGTGCTATTCTCATGATAGTGAATAAGTCTCATGAGATCTGATGGTTTTATAAAGGGGAGTTTCCCTGTACATGCCCTCTACCTGCCACCATGTAAGATGTGCCTTTACTCTTTCTTCACATTTTGCCATGATTGTAAGGCCTCCCTAGCCATGTGGAACTGTAAGTCCATTAAACCTCTTTTCTTTATAAATTACCCAGTTTCACGTATGTCTTTATTTGCAGCATGAGAACAGATTAATACAGTAAATTGGTACTTGTTGAGTGGGGTACTGCTGTAAAGATACCTGAAAATGTGGAAGCAACTTTGGAACTGGGTAAAAAGGAGAGGTGGGAACAGTTTGGAGGGCTCAGAAGACAGAAGATGTGGGGAAGTTTGGAACTTCCAAGAGACTTAGAGAGCTCAGAAGACAGGAGGATGTGGGAAAATTTGGAACTTTCTAGAGACTTGTTGAATGGCTTTCACCAAAATGCTGATAGTGATATGGAAAACAAAGTACAGGTTGAGGTGACCTCAGATGGAGAACTTGTTGAGAACTGGAGGAGAATTGACTCTTGTTATGCTTTAGCAAAGACTGGTGGCATTTTGCCCCTTCCCTAGAGATTTGTGGAACTTTGAAATTGAGAGAGATAATTTAGGGCAACTGGCAGGAGAAGTTTCTAAGCAGCAAAGCTTTCAACATGTGACTTGGGGGCTACGAAAAGCATTCAAGTGTATGTATTCACAAAGATATGGTTTGAAATAGGAACTTATGTTTAAAAGGGAAACAGAGCATAGAAGTTTGAGAAATTTGCAGCCTGATAATGCAATAGAAAAGAAAAACTCGTTTTCTGAGGAGAAATTCAAGCCAGCAGCATAAATTTGCATAATAAAGAGGAGCAACAGGTTAGTCGCCAAGACAATGGGGAAAATGTCTCCAGGGCTTGTTGGTCCTACAAGGCGCCTCCTCTCATCACAGGCCTGGAGGTCTAAGAGGAAATAATGGTTGTGTGGGCCTGGCACAGGTTCCCCCTTCTGTGTGCAGCCTAAGGACTTGGTGCCTTACATCATAGCCACTCCAGCCATGGCTAAAAGGGGCCAAGGTACTAGTCGGGCTGTGGTTTCCCAAGCCCCAAGCATTGGAAACTCCCATGTGATGTTAAGTCTGCAGGTGCACAGAAGTCAAGAATTGAGGTTTGGGAACCTCTGCCTAGATTTCAGAGGATGTATGGAAATGCTTGGATGTCCAGGTAGACATTTGCTACAGGGATGGGGCCCTCATGGAGAACCTGTGCTAGGAAAGTGCGGAAGGGAAATATGGGATTGTAGCCCCCACCACGTACCAATGGTACTTAGGAGGCAGAGGCAAGGGAAGCTATATTTTAAAAATATAAACAGGTTTGAAAAATCATAAAATTGTGAGTAATTACAGTGTTGTTACCTCTTCTTTGTGGTGATAGATATGAAGTTAGCTATGAATGGCACAGTTCATGATAAGGAGCACAAACAGATGGTCCTTGGAACTAAATAGGAAGAGGTGGTGCCTCAGTTCCTAAAGGTTCATATGTATTGACTGCACCATAACCTTAAAATCATTATTGATAAATTACTATTACTTACATGGACTCATTAATTCTACAGTACATTTCAATCAAGTTGTTTAAGTGAACAAATGAACATGACCTGACATGTGTGTGTGTGTATTCAAGTTTACTTAAACTTGAAATATACATCTGTATATATACATAAAAAACTTGAAATGTTTATATAATTTTTGTTCAAGGTTGCCCCATATATCCTAGTTCCATAGTGTCAGACTGGCAAATGTAAATATAGTTATATATTCCTACTTGTTTATGCTTACAAATGTCATGATAAAATTATCCATCACTATCAAAACATGAACAATTCCTTTATTTTTAAATTATCTGGTATGTATTTTATCACTTCCAGGTCATTCTCCAATTATACTATGAATTACCATTGAATCTATATTTTTGTTTTCTCTTAAAATGGTAAAGTAATGAGGTAGTAATACATTTGATAGATTCCTCTTATGTTGATAGTATGTAAATATCTGTATTACCACATTCTTGAAATGTTTATTTTGAAGTATTAGAAAAATAATTAAGTATTATATAGAACAATGAAAATCTAATTATAGGTATTCCTTATCAGATAAATAAAATAATAAAATTATAAATAGTTCTTAATTTGTGTTACATGTTCTTTAGAGGAAGTACTTTCATGATTTTTGATTACTCTCTGATTAATGGCAGAGATTCTCATATAATATTTGCTAGGCCTGTCAAAATATGCAGAAGCACAGCCAAGAAAATTGGCCTTGACCATTGGCCCAAATAAACTGAATTGGTATTTTCTTCAGGTATATATTGTAACTGAAAATGAATGCAAATAACTGTCATCTCTGAATTGCTCTTACAATTGTGTCAATTTAAGTAGAATATTTTTAGTCCAGGAATTTATCTCTACACCAGTAAAATACAGAAACCACATCATAGTCAATGTAAGTGTATAACTTTACATGACCAATATACATGTTTTCCACAAAAGCTACTTTTAAAGAAAAAAAATAGTGATAGTTAAAAATGAGACTACCTTCAAACTTACTAATATTCTATCTACTTATTTTATCAGTTAGTGAAAAGTTGCTGAAATATGTGATTACAAACATGTCTAGTTCTCCTATCACTACTATTATATATTTGGATGATTTACTTTACTGTGAAGTACATAAACTTTTTTTCAAAACATGTTAATGAAATGATCTCTTTATCGTTAGGCAATGCCACTTGTTATCCTTGAGAATTTGACTTATATTAATATTGTCACTATATCTCTTTTTTGTTAGTATTTTTATTGTTCTATTTATAATACATCTATATCTTATTAATTAACATAGGTTTTCTATGCACTGCATAGAGTTTGCTCTTTTTTTTCTTAGCCAATATAACAATCTCTGCCTTTCAGTTGAGTTTTTCAGCCATTTATAATTAATGAGATTTTTAATATAGTTGTGTTTTAATCTTTTATGTTACTATATTTCTTCCATCTGTCTTTGTGTTTCGATTTTCACAAGACCACCCTTAAGTGTACTGATTTGCTTGAAGGCCTTACATGACTATCTCACAGATTATGCTCATGACTAAGGACAGTTATAAGCAAGGAAATTAGAGAAGTAAGAAAAATACATGCATTGGGTGAAGTCACAGTGGTCATATACAGGATTCTGTACCCTTTTCTGTGTGTAGTCACTTAGAACTTGCTTCCATCTAGCATCTAGGTATGAAGACATGTGGAATTTCTGCAATGAAGTTTGTTGAGTATCAGAATTTAAGAGTTATGGAGCTTTGTTCACATAGACACATTCTGCTACACAACCAGCCATTACAATCACAATTTAGGACCCCAACAGTAAAACTAGATGCACACCATCATTCTTGGCATTCTTATGACTACTGAGGGTCACATTGTCCAGAGTTTGGCCAAAAGTAAATCGTGTTTGTACACTCCTTTGGAGACATGCAAACAAATGAGAAGCCATACTGCTATGTTAATTTTTTCTCTTTTTTTTCATAATTTTAAATAAATTATTTCAACATTTCATTTATTAACTCGCTTTTTATGACAATTCCTTCTTTGCTAACAAGTTGTTACTTTGGCATTCATAGTATCATTAATTTATTAAAGGTTAATATCAAGTAATATTATACCACTACATATGTACTATAACAACTTTCTTACATAATAGTTATGTTTCTGTTTTTTCAGTCTTTGAATATGTCTTTGAATTTTAATTGAATATATTTTATAAATCTGATGATAAATTATTACTTTATCTAATTGTCATTACATTGACAGAATGATGGACAAAAACTATATGAACATTTCAATAGATCCAGAAAGAGCATTTGATAGAATTCAACATCTCTCCATGATAAAAGAAAATAACTAAAAGCCATAAAAGCCATATATGAGAAACCCACAACTAACACAGTAACTGAGGAAAAGTTGAAAGCTTTTCTAAAATCTGGATCAAAGATATCCACTCTTCCCAATTATATTCGACACAGTACTGGAAATCCTAGCCAGACTAGCAAATGTAGAGCAATTAGGTAGAGAAATTAGGCAAAAGAAAGAAATAAATAACATGCAATTTGGAAAAGAGGACATCAACTCATCCTTGTTTGCAGATGACATGATCTTAAATATAGAAACTCTACAGATTCCACCAAAAAGTTGTTAGAATAAATAAACAAATTCATTAGAGTTGCAGGATACAAAATCAACATGCAAAAACCAGTAGAATTTTTTTCTTCATTTCCTCTAAAAAAAATGAGATATATGTACAAAATGTGAGGATTTGTTACATAGGCATACATATGCCATGGAGGTTTGCTGCACCTATTGACCCATTCTCTAAGTTCCCTCCTCTCAGCCCCCACCTGCTACAACAGGCCCTGGTGTGTGTTGTTCCCCTCTCTGTGTCCATGTGTTCTCAATGTTCAACTCCCACTTATGAGTGGGAACATGCGGTGTTTAGTTTTCTGTTCCTGTGTTAGTTCGTGAAGGATGATGGCTTCCAGCTTCATCCATATCCCTGCAAAGGACATGATCTCATTCCTTTTTATGGTTGCATAGTATTTCATGATATATACCACATTTCCTTTATCCAGTCTATCATTGATGGGCATTTGGGTTGGTTCCACATCTTTGCTATTGTAAATAGTGCTGCAATAAGTATATGTGTGCATGTGTCTTTATAGTTGAATGATTTATATTCTTTTGGGTATATAGTCAATAATGGAGTTGCTGGGTCAAATTATATTTCTGGTTCTAGATCCTTGAGGAATCACCATACTGTCTTCCACAATGGTAGAACTAATTTACACATCAAGAATCTTATTCACCATGATCAAGTTGGCTTCATCCCTGCGATGCAAGGCTGGTTCAACATACAGAAATCAATAAATGTAATCCATCACATAAACAGAACAAAAGACAAAAACCACATGATTATCTCAATAGATGCAGAAAAGGCCTTTGATAAAATTAAACATCCCTTCATGTTAAGAACTCTCAATAAACTAGGTATTGATGGTTCATATTTCAAAATAAGAGCTATTTATGATAAACCCACAGCCAATATTATATTGAATGGGCAAAGGATGGAAGCATTCCTTTTGAAAACTGGTACAAGACAAAAATTTCCTCTCTCACCACTACTATTCAACATAGTATTGGAAGCTCTGGCCAGGGCAATCAGGCAAGAGAAAGAAAGGGTATTCAAATAAGAAGAGAGGAAGTTAAATTGTCTCTATTTGCAGATGGCATGATATTATATTTAGAAAACCCCACCATCTCAGCCCAAAACCACCTTGAACTGATAAGCAACTTTAGGAAAATTTCAGGATACAAAATCAATGTGCAAAAATCACAAACATTCCTTTACACACCAACAATAGGCAAGCAGAGAGCCAAATCATGAGTGAACTCTCATTCACAATTACGAATAATGTTGATCCTGTGGAAGTGGAGAGTAGAATACTGATTACTAGAGGCTGGAAGAGTGGGAGGAGATGAAGAGAGGTTAGTAAATGGGTACAAAGTTATAGTTAAATAGAAAAAATAAGTTCTGGTGTTGTATTTCACAGTAGGGTGACTATGGTCAAGAGTAATGCAAATTAGATGGAAGAGAGAATTTTGAATCTTCTCAGCACAAAGAAATGACAAGTATTTGAGGTTATGGATATGGTATTACACTGATTTGATTGTTTTACAATGCACATATGTATTAAAAGCTCACACTGAACTGACACAAAAATGTACAATTATTACCTGTCAATTAAAAGCAAAATAAAACTTTAAAAAGATTTCTGGGTCATATGGTAAGTGAAATTGTAAAACATGACTCCAAAGTGGCCATATCATTTTACATTCTCATCAGGAGTGTTTGAGATTTTCAGCTTTTCTATTTCCTCAACACTTGGTATTGTCAAGCTTAAACATAGGCAGTCT
The DNA here is from genome assembly GCF_043159975.1 of Macaca nemestrina. Taxonomy (NCBI): domain Eukaryota; kingdom Metazoa; phylum Chordata; class Mammalia; order Primates; family Cercopithecidae; genus Macaca; species Macaca nemestrina. The sequence continues at coordinate 64,894,789 of NC_092131.1, forward strand.
AGTGAGCATATGTTGCCAATTCATGAAGGTTTCTGTTTTCCTTTCTCTGATAAATAACGATGCAAAACACTATTTCATGTGCTTTTTGGCCAACTGTGCATATAAATATATTATATATCTATATCTATATATTTTTTGGGGGGAGAAGGTGTTTTGTGATATAAAATGCAGATACTGTTTATCATGTCGATTTTGAAACAAATGTTGCATTGGTTTGCTGGCATTTGTCTAAAAATTAGCTCCTATATTTATGTTATAGTGTTTTACTTATTTGTATTGATAACTTTTTTGCATGTGAATCTTCTGCAATTATTTATCTGTATCCTTAATGGAAGTATTTCTTGTGGCCCTGTGCAAATTGGCACCCACTATTGCCACACTTTATGAACACATGAGTATGATAATTATTTTCCTCTTTCTTGTTGTTTTATTTTTCTGGGTTTTTCTCAAATATTCTCAGAATTGTACAATCTCCTCATGAGAAATATTAAAAGTAAAACTATTCTAACAATTTTTCTGTGATCATCTCATTCTCTTTGCATTTCCTCACTATGATCTTGGAATTATTCTTTATCTTCTCCCTATATGTTAGTAATTTCTCACACATATCTGGGTGACTGTTTCCTCCAGTCATGTTAATGTTACCAAAACACCAGAGGTTCAGCCTAGGCCCTGCTGCTCACTGCACAGGAAGTCAATCATTAACACAATGATTATTGCTAGGGGAGAATTATGCATGTACTGAAGCCAAGGAGATAGGAGATCAGTCTTAAATCCATGTCCTCAATCAACTAAAATCAGCAGTTTATATAGCAGAGAAGAAATGTAATAATGTTTGGGAAAACAGAAATTAGAGTGGGGTGAGGAAGAGGCACTGGTCAACAGGAAGTAGGTAGTTGGGTAGGCAATCATGACTAGTGAGGGATCTGGCCTATTACTGCACAGATATAGTGATTCTGGCAAGTTTCAGTTCCTTGATACTATCTGGGAGGACTCATGGTTGATTCCTGATAAAGGAACTCAGATAAGAAAATTGTAACTTTCGGCCGGGCGGGGTGGCTCAAGCCTGTAATCCCAGCACTTTGGGAGGCCGAGACGGGCGGATCACGAGGTCACGAGATCGAGACCATCCTGGCTAACACTGTGAAACCCCGTCTCTACTAAAAAATACAAAAAACTAGCCGGGCGAGGTGGCGGGCGCCTGTAGTCCCAGCTACTCGGGAGGCTGAGGCAGGAGAATGGCGTAAACCCGGGAGGTGGAGCTTGCACTCCAGCCTGGGCGACTGAGCAAGACTTCGTCTCAAAAAAAAAAAAAAAAAACAAAATTGTAACTTTCTCAACTTTTAAGTGTGGAATGCTCAATTACTTTTTGTTTGTTTGATACAGAATCTCCCTCTGTCACCAGGTTGGAGTGCAGTGGTGCCACCTCAGCTCACTGCAACCTCCGCCTCCCGGGTTCAAGAAATTCTCCTGCCTCAGCCTGCCGAGTATCTGGGACTACAGGTGCACGCCACCACGCCCAGCTAATTTTCGTATTTTTAGTAGAGACGGGGTTTCACCATGTTGACCAGGATGATCTCGATCACTTGACCTCATGATCTGCCCACCTCGGCCTCCCAAAATGCTGGGATTACAGGCATGAGTCACTGCACCTGGCCAGTATACTGAATTTCTATGTTTATTCCAAAACAGTGTAAACATTTATTCTATGGGACAATTGGGCTGGTTTCATTAACATGATCCCACATGCTTTCTATTTTCTATAAATGTCTCACAATTTATTTCTGCTAATCATTCTTTTATTCTAACACTATTTCACATTTATTTTTGCATTAATTATATATTGTATATCATAAGTTTGGGGGGATTAGCAAAAATGTGTTTGATATACTCCATATGTTTTAATGTATTCCACGTAAAGTATTTTATATACCCAATAAATGTGGAAAACTTGACAATAAATAGTGTTTTTCTAAGAGGAGAATGGTGGGAGATAGAGAATGACATATTCGTGACTAGGAAACCATTTTAGGTATGAAATGGTTAAGACTTGAACCTGACCCACAGCTGTAGAAAAGAGATTTTTGGCAGATCAAGGCAAATGACTTTCAAACACTTGTAGATTAAAATTTGTGCATGGATAATAAAGAAGTTTCAAGGCATATGTTTAGCAGACTGAAGCACTGTTTCACTTTTATTTCAGATAATAAAGAAAAAAATGTAAGTCTTATTTTAGTTTTTTGTTTTTTTGCTTTGTTTTGTTTTGTTTTGAGATGGAGTCTCACTTTGTCACCCAAGTTGAATTGCAATGGCGCGATCTCAGCTCACTGCAAACTCTGCTTCCTGGGATCAAGTGATTCTCCTGCCTCGGCCTTTTTTTGTAGCTGAGGACTACAGCTGGGACTACAGAGTTACACTACAAAAGTTGTGTTTTGAGTGAAATATTGTATTATAATTAATATCATAATTGGTGTGGTTCAATAGGAATTTGGGTGGGGGGAGAAAAGAAGAAAAAGGTAGAGAAAATGAAAAACAGAAAAGAAGAGAAAGTAAATCAAGCTACATATTGGGACCTTCACTGAGAGGGTTATTTTGTGGAGTTTAATAAAGGACTATAAAAGGAAATGTACTACAGGCATGGGAAACTTAGAAAGCATGTTGCACCTACTTTCAATATTTTCCTGATTTTACAAAGTGTTTCTTAAAATATATTTAAAAAACATAAAATCTTAAAATTTTTAACAAAACTTCTAAGAACAATTTTCCCTTAATATATGCCATGTCACACTTCATGGAAACTAGTGCTTCACAAGTGATTAGCGACCTAATGCAAATATGTTAAAGAAGAGTTACTTAATAACACATGGCCAATCTTAGCTGATTACTTAATTATATTTAGGAGAGGCAGATGTTTCTTGATAACTCTCAGAGTATGTTATTTTTATTTGATGTTTCTCAATCTCTTTTTACTACTGAGAAATTTGATATGCTTTGTATTTAAGGTGGTAGTTACACAATATGTAATATTTTCACAAAAATATCTGAATATGAGAATTAAAATGAATAGCCTATAATTATGAAACATTTCACCCAGTATTAAAATAGTAAAATAAATTAATTAAATGATTATGATTCTTAACATTGTTGAGAGAGAGTAAAGAAGACATACATATACTGAAACAAATCCTCTTCAACAATACACTTATGTGAGATATCAAGCACTAAGGTAAAATATTTCAGATTCTTTTTGATATTTATTATTTAAAAATATCTATATCTTAGTTTAAAATATTTCAACTGTGAAAAAATGTTGATTTTATCATTTTTATATCTGTTTATCTTTTGGAATATTGAATAACTGAACAATGAAATTATTAATATTTAAATGCTGATGACTCATGATCTTTTAAGACTTTAGGATGTGTAGCATCACTCATTAGGAGAACTTGTTGAAGGATATCCCACAATAAAAGTTTTGGTAGACTGCTCTATTAATGATTAAATGTTCCTTTAGCATAGAATCAGCCTGACAAGTTTTTTGGAAGACATGATTATTCCAATCATTGTTCTGTTTGTTTTGAGGTTTCCCCTCTAGATACTGTGGTTTCCACTATTCATGCTCTGATGAATCACATAAGTCTCATTTGTCTTTCCCAGTTCCGCATGTTCTATTTCTGTTAATATCTCTCATCTGCTATCATTTCTTGTTAAAAATTCATCCTGTGTGTAGATTGAAACATGGGAATGAGGTAGAGGTATTACTTTCCATGTGGCAATTACTTTTAAATAAGTGATGTTTCCTAATAAAACATAAAGTTTGATAACTTAGGATGAACTGAAACTCTAGTATTTACAATTTAAAAAAATGCTCTGCCACATACAACGGCTTCACTTTGTAATAATTCTGGTGAAAAACAAAAAACAAAATTCATAAGACAATCTGGCTAATGGTTCTTAAAGTCATAATCATAAGATTTGAGAGTGTTAACTGAGTCAACAGAAAGAAGGAATAAATATTTGTTTCTTCATATAAAGTATAGATTAGTATTTATTTTAGTATAGAGGCCATTTTGTCAATATATCAATTTCATGCAGTCATATTTAAATATTTCTTAATTCAATTTCTTAAATGGATTTTGGTATAAAATATTTCTTAATATTAGAAACTGATAATAATAAGCAAGATAAGCGTAGATGATATCTTTATTTTCTCTAACTTTTTTGTGTTATTCTTTATCTAAACTCATCTAGTTTTCTTCAATATCTGAACATAATATACTTTCTAATAATGGTTTTAAACATTTCATTTTCACTTACTCAAAGTAGGGAAAATATATCTTTCATAATATATATTATCCTTTACAGATATCAGAAGTACCATTACAAAAGGTACCATTGAAGAGGGTTTTATGCTGAATTGAAACTTTTAAGAACTATATTTTCATTAGTGTATGCTATGTTTAAACTATTATTTAAATATTTGAGATTACTCTAAAAACTGCCTATTACTACTTCCTCTTATAGACAGTCCAAGGCAATATATCTATTTCACTAACTGATATAGGTAGGATGATGATAACATTGAATTATGCACAATATTAAAATAATATTGCAACATGACTGAAGTTTTACTTCTAGGCAGCCAGGAAGTATTGGCGGTATGAAATCTTCATGTTGACATTAGCATAAGTAGCTGTAAAATTTTAAAATATTTGATAATATTTTAGAAAAACAAATTTTAAAGTATATATTTGAATTATTCAGCTGAATTAGTTTTGACAATTGTACACCCCTGCATAATACTATCCAAAACAATATGTAAAATGTACCCATTGTCCCAGAAAATTCCCTGGTGCAATTTTTAAACAATTTCCCTGCCTCGTCAGCAATCATTTATAATTTCTATTACTGAGGTTTAGTTTTGCTTTTTCTTGAACTCCATATAAATGAAAATGATATAATAACATGACTTTAGTATAGCATTTTCATAAACTTAAGATTAAATAATTTAACATGACAATCATTCCCAGAATTCTCAAAGTGATTTATACATTCAGTGCAATGACAATAAACCAAAGCAAGCATTTTAGAAACAAAAAAGCACAGCCTATTTTATAATTTATTTGAAAAGTTTTAAATTTTGCTTAGTCAAAACAATACTGAAAAAGAAGAACACGGCTGAAGCTCTTACTATTTCCTGTTTTAAGACCTCAATAATTAATGATGTGATACTGCCAAAAAGAAAAACATGTAAATCAATAAAATATAAGGGAATTTCATAAAATATAGTCACATTTATACTATTAAAACAATTTCTAGCCAGGTTACAATTTGATTCAACTGATAATAAATTAAATATAAGGTAAGCGTTTTAGATATTTAAATAAGATAATTATAATGATCATATAATAAAAGATAATGATAAGATGACCATTTTAACAAATGCTGCTGAAATAACCATATGTAGGCAGGCAAAAATATGAAATAAATCTCAACTCTTACCTCACACCATACGTTAAAGTAATTCAAAATATGTAATAGATTTTAATAAAAAAACTTAACTTATTAAAACTCTGAAATAAAACCCAAAAGAAAATCTTGCGACATAAGATTAGCCAATGATTTCTTAAATAAACATAAAAAAGACCATTAAATTATTGATTACATGGTCTTCATCAAATTTAAAGTTTTGTACTTTGAAAGAAATAATGAAGTATGTTAGATATCGCAACTTACTGGGAAAAAATAGCAGTGTAACTGACGTAAGAATTTTTTCCAGAATACAGAAAAAAATTCATTAACTCAAGAAGACAGTTAATTTAATTTTAGAATAGGCAAATCATTTGAACAGACACTTAGCAAAAGAAGATAATGAATGGCTAATACACACAGTAAAAGACACTAGACTTCACCAGTCATCTGGTAAATGACTAAAACCAAAATGAGATACTAGCACGCAGACACTAGTATAGCAAACATTAAAAGAACTGACATTATCAATGTTGGCAAGGATGTGAGGCAAATGGAATAGTGTATATATATGCTGTGGGAAGTAAATTTGCACAGTTTTTGTGAAAAACAGTTTGGCATTTCATAAAATGTTAAACACACACTTACTATATAAACCTGAGATTTCACTCCTAGGTATTTGCTCAAGAGAAATGAAACATGTGTCTGTATGTAAAATTGTTAAGTGTATGTTAATTCAACATCATTCATTATAGACAATGAAATGAAAACAACCCAAATAAACAATTGTTGAGTTGATACAGAAATTATAGTGGTAGTAGCAGGGCAGGTGAATTCCTATGCAGGAAGGGATTGGTGCCCCGTGTAACTCGACCTTCAATCCAGGAACAGTCTGAAAACTGAGCTGCCAGTTCTGGATAGAATCCATGGACCGGAGTGAGGACTACCACTCATGTTTGACATTCTTCCTCCCAATTGGTCCTTACATTTCACGTATTTTGCATATACCTATCTTTCTGTAATTGGTCATGGGCTGAGTCTTCATTTCCATAGCCTGAAATGTCACTCCAGTCCCGATTGGTTGCCAGTCAAGCCGTCACTTCTGCCTCCAATTGGTTCTGTGCAGTATCGTGTCTCTTTCTGAATGGTGCTTTTTCTAAAATGGCTCGCAGACTAGTCAGTGCATGCCTCTTCCTTCCCAGTCCAAAAACACCCGGAACTTAGCCTTGTACCTGGCATCCCTCTTTTGGGTCCTCTCTCTGCTGAGAGCTTTCTCTGTAACTTAATAAATCCTATTCTACCTTCCTCAGTCTCCGACGTCCATGTGCCTTATTCTTCCTGGACATGTGCCCACAAAATGTGATCAAACTATACCTTTAAAATAAGTAGGCTTGATTGTTTTTTTCAGATTTGGTTTATTTATTGTTAATTTGATTTATTTTCTTTTTTAATTTGTAAGGGCTCTTTATTATGGTTAAAATTCTTTTATCAGCTATGTGCTTGTCCAGATGGTTGTCAGATATATTTAAATTATACTTAAGTACAGCAAAGAAAACACGTGAGTATGGTAAAAATTTGGGATGGAAACCATTAAGTAATTAATGTTGGTTCACATTTCACACAGATGCATGGGGTGTGTGTGTGTGTGTGTCTGGGTTGGGGGAGTACAGGGGATGAGATGAAGGGATTTTGCATGGTAGAGAGATTATTTCATTTTAATATATATGCCTTTGCATTTTTATTTTTCTTTAAACATATTAACCTTAGTGCTGACTATTAATCATCTTGTGGCTGTATAATAGCGTGATTCATGTACCAAATTATGCATGTAAATAAAAAATTATATGTATGATGTATTTTCCTATCTTTAAACTGATAGTATCTCCTCTTCACAAAGTGTAAATGTGAAGATGAATGAACACCTAATCAAATAAAATATATACTGTATAATATTTTATAATCCAAGTTCTACAAACACATTTTTAACACACTTACATAATATAAAAATTAATATTAATCGTATAAACCCTGAAAGTGGTAAGCTAAATCACTCAAAAGTGAAATACAAGTAAACTATTTGCCAGTGAGTGAACTTACCTGTTAATTATAGGAACAAACACAGTATTTACTTTCCTACAACTGATTTTAATTTAATTACTTTTAAAAATTATGATTTTTACAGTCTTTTCTGATTTTTTTCTAAGTTGGCCTATATACTAGCTAAGGCAGCAGTCCCCAACCTTTTTGGTACCAGGGACCGGTTTTTCGTGGAAGACCCTTTTTTCCACAAACTGAGGTGGAGGTGGGGATGGTTTTGGGATGATTCAAGCACATGTTTACTGTGCATTTTATTTGTATTATTATTACATTATAATATAAAATAATTATATAACTCACCATAATATAGAATTAGTGGGAGCCTTGAACTTATTTTCCTGCAACTTAGATGGTCCCATCTGGCAGTGAGGGCAGACAGTGATTGATTATCAGGCATCAGATTGTCATAAGGAGCATGCAAACTAGATCCCTTGCATGACCAGTTCACAATACGGTTTGCACTCCTATGAGAATCTAATGTCACGGCTGATTTGACAGGAGGTGGATCTCAGGTGGTAATGCGAGTGATGGGAAGTGACTGTAAGCACAGATGAAGCTTCACTGGCTTGCCAGCCTCTCACCTCCTGCTGCGTGGCCCAGTTCCTAACTGATACCTGTCCATGGCCCAGGGGCTAGGGATCCCTAAGATAAGGTATGTTGGATAAAATAAAATCCAAGAATACTTTTATTATTACACACATCAACATATATCACTATATATTTAAAGACGTTAGGGATAATTTACAGAAAGATAAAAAGTAAGCTTGTCATAATGATATAAAAAGACATTTGAAAGTTAAAATTGTCTTCAGACAAAACATATATTTGCTTTATTGCATTGAGAAGAGATCCAAGCATAATTTCAGTTTGCTCAGTAAGTTTTTCAAGATCTTCTGAATACAGAGAATCAAAAGATCACTTAAAATTTCCTGTCCTTAGATTAGCCCACATCGAGCTAACAGCAAAAATTTTTTATTCCCCAATTTCATACTCCTAATCTACAAGGAAAAGTACATGGGTGTGTGTGTGTGTGTGTGTGTGTTTATGATGTTTTTATAGAAATTTAGTTAAAGGTTAAATATAGGGATTCTCTTTACAAATATTCATTTTCATAAGAAGTTTAATTGAGTCTACATCTAAGTTTAAATTGATGTGGTTGTTTTTGCTTGTGATTTGGGGGTAATTTTTCAGTATATTGTAAATTCTACTAATTAAGAATGGAGAAATGATTTAAAAAGGTACCAGTGACACCTCTTTTGGTCATGGACTTACTCTACCTACTGGAAATTCATCACTTGCCATGACAACTGTCTTTTCAAAGGCAAACTTTTTCAAAGTGATCAAAAGTATTTAGCATGATTGTCCCCAAATATGAGGACCAGATTAACACAAACAAACAGTTTTGGTCAAAACAAGGCATCCCAAGTAATTTTTGTGTGCTCATTTTTGTTCCCCAAAATAAGTCATAGGGCTGTGAGCAACTAAGGAAGCAGAATTTCTTAGAAACAGACTATATTTTTTCTGTTCCTAGGCAATAGAAATAGAAATAGCCTATATTCTCTCCACATTCTTATGATATATACTCTGTGAGCTACTTTCTTCTCCAGGCTTCTCTTTTGATGGACCCTTCTCTGGAGAACCATGTCAGTACTTAAGCAAAACTGCTAAACAAAAGATTATTTTGAAACAATCAGAGGCTTTACAAAAATTGTCAATTTAGTCTGAACATTAATCCGCTTACTGACATACATCTTGAAAAGCAAAATGTTACTCCAAGTTTCTCAAAAGAATATTTAAAAGTAATTCACCCTCTTCAAAAATAGATTAATGAAAGAAGTATAAGATAAATGACAAGGGTAAAAGGGTAAGGGTAAGGCTAACAAAGTTACTGGCCACCATATTAATAGTCAATGATTGCTCATTAAAAGAGTAATCACACAGGAAAACTCCACAGATTAATTTTAAACAGAGGCTATCAAAATTTTGAATGCAAAATATTTTTATATGCGTAGAAAGTATCCCTTTTCATTTTAAGCAATTTTCTGAAATAGGTCTGCTTTCTATAATATCAAAGAACAATACTTATCATTAAAAAAGATAGCACCATTAGTGAATAGTCATCAAGTACAACTTTGAAAATTCAAATTACCCTAGAACAGACACTTTCACATGTATCAAGGCAATTTACAAGTTGCAAATTAAAGCTCTAAAAGGAAACCAATTATAAGGCAAAAGAATTAAATGTCATTATTTTCTTATTAACTATAAGTGCCATGTTAGTACACTTTCTGAGAGAAAAAGTTAAATAAAAAGCAAAACCAAAAATATGAAATTCTAGCTTACCTTTTAACAGAATATGAGTCTTGGAATTCTTAGTTTAGGTTATATTTTGTGATATGAAATTATACACGAGAACTTCATAGTTCAGTGAATATTATAAAAACATGATTTTTTTGACCCTGGAAATAGAATATTATTTTTCTACAACATTTTCTCAGTAAAATGCATTTTTAGTTGCATAAACTGTTTTTAATTTAATATTATAAATATTTTTTGTTTGCCTAAGTGAACAGAATCAAAATAAAATGTAAACACGACTCAGTAACAATAGTTTAACAATTATAATAAACCCACCTTCATTATTATCTTTTTGTTTCCTTAAATTAAAAAAAAAATAAATCGCCTTCTTCTTATGCCAGGACATTCTCACCTAACTTGAAATGTGATTATGTATTAGGTGTATTATCATCAATGGGGATGATGGTATTTTATGATAAAATTCAGTAATATAATGTTTTTATTTTTAATGGCCTTGTATGTATGGATCATAACTTATCTAAACAATAACCTGTATTTAGTTTTTGCATTTGTAATGCCATAACCACTGCTGTGAAGGCCCTCTTTTCAGCATCATTTCGTTGTTGTGTATTTGATAAGAATGTCAAGAATAGACAATAAGGAAAATATGGTCTTCAATAAATAGTGTTGGGAAAACAGGATATTTACATGCAAAGGAATGAAATTAAACTCATATATTAAAACACATACAAAAATAAACTTGAAATTATTTAAAGATTTAGTGTAAGACCTAAAACTGTAAAAATCCTTGAGGAAATCATAGAAAAAAACCTCCTTGACCTTGACCTTGGCAATTATAGATATAACAGCAAAAGCATAGGCAACAAAAGCAAACATAAGCAAGTGGAACTGCATCAAACTGAAAAGCTTCTCCACAGCAAAGAAAACGAAAAAGTAAAATAAAATAAAAAGGCAACCTAAGTAATGTGAGAAAATATTTGGAAACAGTATATCTGCTAAGGGGTTAATATCCAAAATATGTAAAGTTCACACACAACTCAATAGCAACAAAACAAATAACTCAATTAAAATGAATGAAGGACTTCCATGTAAATTTTTCCAAAGATATACAGGTGGCCACCAGGTATATGAAAAGGTGGTCAATGTAACTAATCATTAAGGCAATACAAAACAAATTCAAAGTGAGATATGACACATGTTAGGATAGCTATTATCAACAAGACAAGAGATAAAAAGCATTGGTAAGGATGTCGAGAAAATAGAAGGCTTGTATATTTTTGGTGGGAATGTTCATTGTAAAAGCGTTATAAAGAAAACAATATGAAGATTGTTAAAAAATGTAAATAGAACAACCATACATTCCAGCAATTTTAATACTGGATGTAAACCTATAGAAAATGAAATATGTATCTTAAATATCTACATCCTCATTTCTACTGCAACATTACTAGTAATATCCAAAATGCATAAACAATCTAAGTGTTCATTGATAGATGAGTGGATAAAGAGTAGGTGGTGTATTCATATGCTGGATTATTATTTAGACTTAAAAAAAGGAAATTCTGTTACTAGAACAATATTATGAAATATATTATGTTAGCTGAAATAAGTCAGAAACAAAGAAAAGTACTGCATGATATGTGGAATTTGTTTAAAGTCAAACTCATAAAAGCAGAGAATCAAACAGCTGTTGACAGGGGATGGAGGATAGAGGAAACAGGAAATGTTGAAAGGGTACAAATTTTGCTTATAAGATGAATAAGTTCTGGAGGTCTAATGTACAGGATAGTGACAATAGATAATATTGTATTGTTTACTCAAAATTTATTAAGACAGTAGGTCTTCAGTGTCCTCACTACATGCACATGCACACACACAAGGGAATGGCAACTAAGTGTGGTAATTACTACGTTAATTTGATTGTATCAATAATTTCATAAAGTATGTGTATATCAGGTAATCATGTACATCTTGAATATATGCAACCTGTATTTGTCAATTATGTCTTAGTAAAGCTGAAAAGAACAAAAACAAAAATAAAACAAAAGGAATAGCAATACATTATTTTAAAGCAGTAAAAAAAAATCACTTATTTTATGGGCTAAGATTATAATTCTTTATTTTTTCAGAATTAAATAATTTCTATTATCTCAAACATGTTTTTTTTGTTGTTGTTGTTCTTTTTTTTTAATTTATTTATTATTATTATACTTTAAGTTGTAGGGTACATGTGCATAACGTGCAGGTTTGTTACATATGTATACTTGTGCCATGTTGCTGTGCTGCACCCATCAACTCGTCATTTACATCAGGTATAACTCCCAATGCAATCCCTCCCCCCTCCCCCCTCCCCATGATAGGCCCCGGTGTGTGATGTTCCCCTTCCTGAGTCCGAGTAATCTCATTGTTCAGTTCCCACCTATGAGTGAGAACATGCGGTGTTTGGTTTTCTGTTCTTGTGATAGTTTGCTAAGAATGATGGATTCCAGCTGCATCCAAGTCCCTACAAAGGACTCAAACTCATCCTTTTTTATGGCTGCATAGTATTCCATGGTGTATATGTGCCACATTTTCTTAATCCAATCTGTCACTGATGGACATTTGGGTTGATTCCAAGTCTTTGCTATTGTGAATAGTGCCGCAATAAACATACGTGTGCATGTGTCTTTATAGCAGCATAATTTATAATCCTTTGGGTATATACCCAGTAATGGGATGGCTGGGTCATATGGTACATCTAGTTCTAGATCCTTGAGGAATCGCCATACTGTTTTCCATAATGGTTGAACTAGTTTACAATCCCACCAACAGTGTAAAAGTGTTCCTATTTCTCCACATCCTCTCCAGCACCTGTTGTTTCCTGACTTTTTAATGATCGCCATTCTAACTGGTGTGAGATGGTATCTCATTGTGGTTTTGATTTGCATTTCTCTGATGGCCAGTGATGATGAGCATTTTTTCATGTGTCTGTTGGCTGTATGAATGTCTTCTTTTGAGAAATGTCTGTTCATATCCTTTGCCCACTTTTTGATGGGGTTGTTTGTTTTTTTCTTGTAAATTTGTTTGAGTTCTTTGTAGGTTCTGGATATTAGCCCTTTGTCAGATGAGTAGATTGCAAAAATTTTCTCCCATTCTGTAGGTTGCCTGTTCACTCTGATGGTAGTTTCTTTTGCTGTGCAGAAGCTCTTTAGTTTAATGAGATCCCATTTGTCAATTTTGGCTTTTGCTGCCGTTGCTTTTGGTGTTTTAGACATGAAGTCTTTGCCCATGCCTATGTCCTGAATGGTACTACCTAGGTTTTCCTCTAGGATTTTTATGGTATTAGGTCTAACATTTAAGTCTCTAATCCATCTTGAATTAATTTTCGTATAAGGAGTAAGGAAAGGATCCAGTTTCAGCTTTCTACTTATGGCTAGCCAATTTTCCCAGCACCATTTATTAAATAGGGAATCCTTTCCCCATTTCTTGTTTCTCTCAGGTTTGTCAAAGATCAAATGGCTGTAGATGTGTGGTATTATTTCTGAGGACTCTGTTCTGTTCCATTGGTCTATATCTCTGTTTTGGTACCAGTACCATGCTGTTTTGGTTACTGTAGCCTTGTAGTATAGTTTGAATTCAGGTAGCGTGATGCCTCCAGCTTTGTTCTTTTGACTTAGGATTGTCTTGGAGATGCGGGCTCTTTTTTGGTTCCATATGAACTTTAAAGCAGTTTTTTCCAATTCTGTGAAGAAACTCATTGGTAGCTTGATGGGGATGGCATTGAATCTATAAATAACCTTGGGCAGTATGGCCATTTTCACGATATTGATTCTTCCTATCCATGAGCATGGTATGTTCTTCCATTTGTTTGTGTCCTCTTTGATTTCACTGAGCAGTGGTTTGTAGTTCTCCTTGAAGAGGTCCTTTACATCCCTTGTAAGTTGGATTCCTAGGTATTTTATTGTCCTTGAAGCAATTGTGAATGGAAGTTCATTCATGATTTGGCTCTCTGTTTGTCTGTTACTGGTGTATAAGAATGCTTGTGATTTTTGCACATTAATTTTGTATCCTGAGACTTTGCTGAAGTTGCTTATCAGCTTAAGGAGATTTTGGGCTGAGACAATGGGGTTTTCTAAATATACAATCATGTCATCTGCAAACAGGGACAATTTGACTTCTTCTTTTCCTAACTGAATACCCTTGATTTCTTTCTCTTGCCTAATTGCCCTAGCCAGAACTTCCAACACTATGTTGAATAGGAGTGGTGAGAGAGGGCATCCCTGTCTTGTGCCAGTTTTCAAAGGGAATTTTTCCAGTTTTTGCCCATTCAGTATGATATTGGCTGTGGGTTTGTCATAAATAGCTGTTATTATTTTGAGGTACGTTCCATCAATACCGAATTTATTGAGCGTTTTTAGCGTGAAGGGCTGTTGAATTTTGTCAAAAGCCTTTTCTGCATCTATTGAGATAATCATGTGGTTCTTGTCTTTGGTTCTGTTTATATGCTGGATTATGTTTATTGATTTGCGAATGTTGAACCAGCCTTGCATCCCAGGGATGAAGCCCACTTGATCATGGTGGATAAGCTTTTTGATGTGTTGCTGAATCCGGTTTGCCAGTATTTTATTGAGGATTTTTGCATCGATGTTCATCAGGGATATTGGTCTAAAATTCTCTTTTTTTGTTGTGTCTCTGCCAGGCTTTGGTATCAGGATGATGTTGGCCTCATAAAAGGAGTTAGGGAGGATTCCCTCTTTTTCTATTGATTGGAATAGTTTCAGAAGGAATGGTACCAACTCCTCCTTGTACCTCTGGTAGAATTCAGCTGTGAATCCATCTGGTCCTGGACTTTTTTTGGTTGGTAGGCTATTAATTGTTGCCTCAATTTCACAGCCTGCTATATTGGTCTATTCAGGGATTCAACTTCTTCCTGGTTTAGTCTTGGAAGAGTGTAAGTGTCCAGGAAATTATCCATTTCTTCTACATTTTCCAGTTTATTTGCGTAGAGGTGTTTATAGTATTCTCTGATGGTAGTTTGTATTTCTGTGGGGTCGGTGGTGATATCCCCTTTATAATTTTTAATTGCGTCGATTTGATTCTTCTCTCTTTTCTTCTTTATTAGTCTGGCTAGTGGTCTGTCAATTTTGTTGATTTTTTCAAAAAACCAACTCCTGGATTCATTGATTTTTTGGAGGGTTTTTTGTGTCTCTATCTCCTTCAGTTCTGCTCTGATCTTAGTTATTTCTTGCCTTCTGCTAGCTTTCGAATGTGTTTGCTCTTGCTTCTCTAGTTCTTTTAATTGCGATGTTAGAGTGTCAATTTTAGATCTTTCCTGCTTTCTCTTGTGGGCATTTAGTGCTATAAATTTCCCTCTACACACTGCTTTAAATGTGTCCCAGAGATTCTCGTATGTTGTATCTTTGTTCTCATTGGTTTCAAAGAACATCTTTATTTCTGCCTTCATTTCGTTATGTACCCAGTAGTCATTCAGGAGCAGGTTGTTCAGTTTCCATGTAGTTGAGTGGTTTTGATTGAGTTTCTTAGTCCTGAGTTCTAGTTCGATTGCACTGTGGTCTGAGAGACAGTTTGTTATAATTTCTGTTCTTGTACATTTGCTGAGGAGTGCTTTACTTCCAATTACGTGGTCAATTTTGGAGTAAGTATGATGTGGTGCTGAGATGAATGTATATTCTGTTGATTTGGGGTGGAGAGTTCTATAGATGTCTATTAGGTCTGCTTGCTGCAGAGATGAGTTCAATTCCTGGATATCCTTGTTAACTTTCTGTCTCGTTGATCTGTCTAATGTTGACAGTGGAGTGTTGAAGTCTCCCATTATTATTGTATGGGAGTCTAAGTCTCTTTGTAAGTCTCTAAGGACTTGCTTGATGAATCTGGGTGCTCCTGTATTGGGTGCATATATATTTAGGATAGTTAGCTCTTCCTGTTGAATTGATCCTTTTACCATTATGTAATGGCCTTCTTTGTCTCTTTTGATCTTTGATGGTTTAAAGTCTGTTTTATCAGAGACTAGTATTGCAACCCCTGCTTTTTTTTGTTCTCCATTTGCTTGGTAGATCTTCCTCCATCCCTTTATTTTGAGCCTATGTATGTCTCTGCGTGTGAGATGGGTCTCCTGAATACAGCAGACTGATGGGTCTTGACTCTTTATCCAGTTTGCCAGTCTGTGTCTTTTAATTGGAGCATTTAGTCCATTTACATTTAAGGTTAATATTGTTATGTGTGAACTTGATCCTGCCATTATGATATTAACTGGTTATTTTGCTCGTTAGTTGATGCAGTTTCTTCCTAGCCTCGATGGTCTTTACATTTTGGCATGTTTTTGCAATGGCTGGTACCAGTTGTTCCTTTCCATGTTTAGTGCTTCCTTCAGGGTCTCTTGTAAGGCAGGCCTAGTGGTGACAAAATCTCTAAGCATTTGCTTATCTGTAAAGGATTTTATTTCTCCTTCACTTATGAAACTTAGTTTGGCTGGATATGAAATTCTGGGTTTAAAATTCTTTTCTTTAAGAATGTTGAATATTGGCCCCCACTCTCTTCTGGCTTGGAGAGTTTCTGCCGAGAGATCTGCTGTTAGTCTGATGGGCTTCCCTTTGTGGGTAACCCGACCTTTCTCTCTGGCTGCCCTTAAGATTTTTTCCTTCATTTCAACTTTGGTGAATCTGGCAATTATGTGTCTTGGAGTTGCTCTTCTCGAGGAGTATCTTTGTGGCGTTCTCTGTATTTCCTGGATTTGAATGTTGGCCTGCCCTACTAGGTTGGGGAAGTTCTCCTGGATGATATCCTGAAGAGTGTTTTCCCACTTGGTTCCATTTTCCCCCTCACTTTCAGGCACCCCAATCAGACGTAGATTTGGTCTTTTTACATAATCCCATACTTCTTGCAGGCTTTGTTCATTGCTTTTTCTTCTTTTTTCTTTTGGTTTCTCTTCTCGCTTCATTTCATTCATTTGATCCTCAATCACTGATACTCTTTCTTCCAGTTGATCGAGTCGGTTACTGAAGCTTGTGCATTTGTCACGTATTTCTCGTGTCATGGTTTTCATCTCTTTCATTTCGTTTAGGACCTTCTCTGCATTAATTACTCTAGCCATCAATTCTTCCACTTTTTTTTCAAGATTTTTAGTTTCTTTGCGCTGGGTACGTAATTCCTCCTTTAGCTCTGAGAAATTTGATGGACTGAAGCCTTCTTCTCTCATCTCGTCAAAGTCATTCTCCGTCCAGCTTTGATCCGTTGCTGGCGATGAGCTGCGCTCCTTTGCTGGGGGAGATGCGCTCTTATTTTTGGAATTTCCAGCTTTTCTGCCCTGCTTTTTCCCCATCTTTGTGGTTTTATCTGCCTCTGGTCTTTGATGATGGTGATGTACTGATGGGGTTTTGGTGTAGGTGTCCTTCCTGTTTGATAGTTTTCCTTCTAACAGTCAGGACCCTCAGCTGTAGGTCTGTTGGAGATTGCTTGAGGTCCACTCCAGACCCTGTTTTCCTGGGTATC
Source organism: Macaca nemestrina (assembly GCF_043159975.1). Lineage (NCBI taxonomy): Eukaryota > Metazoa > Chordata > Mammalia > Primates > Cercopithecidae > Macaca > Macaca nemestrina. Next base: position 64,912,162 of record NC_092131.1, read on the forward strand.
AGCAGCAGAGGCTGCAGAAGATAGAATATTTCTGAACAGCGAGTGTACCTGTCTGATTCTTGCTTTGGAAGCTTCCTCTCAGGGGTGTACTCCACCCTGTGAGGTGTGGGGTGTCAGACTGCCCCTAGTGGGGGATGTCTTCCAGTTAGGCTACTCAGGGGTCAGGGACCCACTTGAGCAGGGAGTCTGTCCCTTCTCAGATCTCAACCTCCGTGTTGGGAGATCCACTGCTCTCTTCAAAGCTGTCAGACAGAGTCGTTTGCGTCTGCAGAGGTGTCTGCTGCGTTTGTTTAGTTTACTGTGCCCTGTCCCCAGAGGTGGAGTCTACAGAGACAGGCAGGTTTCCTTGAGCTGCTGTGAGCTCCACCCAGTTCGAGCTTCCCAGCAGCTTTGTTTACCTACTTAAGCCTCAGCAATGGCGGGCGCCCCTCCCCCAGCCTCGCTGCTGCCTTGCCGGTAGATCACAGACTGCTGCGCTAGCAATGAGGGAGGCTCCGTGGGTGTGGGACCCTCCCGGCCAGGTGTGGGATATGATCTCCTGGTTTGCCTGTTTGCTTAAAGCGCAGTATTGGGGTGGGAGTTACCCGATTTTCCAGGTGTTGTGTGTCTCAGTTCCCCTGGGTAGGAAAAGGGACTCCCTTCCCCCTTGCGCTTCCCAGGTGAGGCAATGCCTCGCCCTGCTTCAGCTCTCGCTGGTCGGGCTGCAGCAGCTGACCAGCACCGATCGTCCGGCACTCCCCAGTGAGATGAACCCAGTACCTCAGTTGAAAATGCAGAAATCACCGGTCTTCTGTGTCGCTCGCGCTGGGAGTTGGAGACTGGAGCTGCTCCTATTCGGCCATCTTGCTCCGCCCCCCAAACATGTTTTTCTTAATTCTCAAATAGATGTTACATTTAGAAAATTCACCCAGTGTTTAATTTCTTCAAGTTAAAAGTTTTATAAGGCTATAAGGATGAAACTATAAATTCATTCAAAAATATTAATTAAATGTTTATATGTTTGTGTGTGTGTCCATGTATGGATTTTTTTTTGAGACAGTCTTTCTCTGTCTCACTCATCAAAAATATACTTTTCTTTAGTTTTCACATGCATTTTCCTTTAATTTTTTGAACATATTTTCCATTAATTACTCTAAAATATTTATAATATTCTATCTTAAGTTTTCTGTCTGTAAGAGCTAACTCCTTGGCTATCTCAGGGTTAGTTTCTTTCTTTTTTTGTTTGTTTGAGAGGGAGCCTTGGGCGGTTGCCCAAGCTGGAGTGCAGTGGTGCAGTCTTAGCTCACTGCAACCACCACCTCCTGGGTTCACACAATTCTCCTCCCTCAGCCTCCCAAGTAGCTAGGATTACAGGCACCCGCCACCATGCCCAGTTAATTTTTGTTGTTGTTAATGTCGTTATTTTTAGCAGAGATGGGGTTTTGCTATGTTGTCCATGTTGACCTCTGGTCTCAAACTCCTGACCTCAGGTGATCCACCCACCTCAGCCTCCCAGAGCGCTGGAATTACAGGTGTGAGCTACCTCACCTGGCCCAGACTTTCTTTATGAAAGAAAAACAGAGATTTACTATGGGTTGCCAAGTTAAGAGAAGGTGAAGAGCAGAAGTCTGAAGGAGGTGGGGCAAACCACGTGGACATGTGGACACCTGGAAAGGACATTTTAAGCAGAGATCACAGAAGTCCAAAAACCCCTAAAAGAAGCACATGCCTGAAATACTGTGAGGATCAGGAGGCCTGTGTAAGCAGTGTAAGCCAAATTCTGTGAGAGAAGGGAGAACAACAGAAAATTAAAATAAATCTATAGCAGAAGCAATTGCTAGATTTACTCTAAATGAGATGGGAAACCATTAGTTGTATTTTGTCAAAATAATATTATGTGACTTATTTTAGGGAAGAATCATCCTACTTTTTGTACTGAGAACAAATTTGGGGAATTAGTGACAGGAAAGTGCGGAAGTTGGAAGATCCTTTAGTAGGAATATCCTCTTGCAATAATACGATGTTGATCCAGGATCTTAATTATGGAAGCATTAAGTATAACTGCTTTGAAGATGCACCTAACACAATTTGCGGTGCACTCTGAAAAAAAAAAAAATGAAAAGAGAGAAATTAAAGTGACTCCACAGTTGTTTTCCTGAGTATCTAGAAGAATGAAGTTATAATTTACTTGAATGGAGAAGACAATTTGGGGAGCACATCTGCATGAAACATGAATAATATGGTTTGAATATGTTAGGTTGAAGATCTAAGACAAGTACTCATAACAATTACTTTAAAGTTCAAGGGACAGGCAGGAGTAGAGACCTCAAATTGAGAATTCTTTACATCATGTCACAAGGAGACCAAATTCAGATTACAAAACTTTAGGCGATAGACATAAGTGAGCTGAAGAGAAATCAGCAAAGAAAACAAGAAAAATAAAATACGAAAGAATAGGAGAAATAAAATTGCAGTAGAACAAAATTTTCTTCATTTTACATAAAAGGGGATAAAATAAGGCAAAAGTTAATCTGCAATTTCCATATGAAATATTTTAATTAATGTAGAATAATAGCTCACATTACGTGAAATAATTTCTAGTTGATTGCCAACAAATATTACCCATATTCTGAAAGAAATATTAGGTCAAGCCCTCATTGAGCATCATCTTCATTGACTAGAAATTGGATTTTTAAAAATTAAGTAACCTTATAGTGAATATCTCAAATTGTAATTATGAGAAGTAGCATCAAATATACTAATAATTACAAGTGTTAAATGGCATGAAAAATTATTTTTAGTATAAATGATATGATTTCTAAAACAAAACTGAATATGAAAAAAATGAACAAAATGAACTGATGTGGAGACATAAGGGCTGAGATTCTCTGGGCAGAACGGCAGCCCACAATTGACGCACAACCAATAAAGTGCCCACCGCCTCAGCTTGGATTTGAGGTGAGAGTGAGTGAACCTTTGCGAACTGGACCCCTGGTGCTCTGTTCCCAAGGACTCCTCAAATGGCCACCAGCAGCAGTTCCTGGGCTTGGGGGTGCAGAGGAGCTCACCAGCATTTTGGCGGTCAGCAATCTGCTGCACGTGGAAGAGCAGCAAAGAAACACCCAACCTACTCTTTTCATGGGATTATAAATTCCTCAGGGGGCATTAGCTTCCAAATCTTGCTGCCTTCTTTTTCATTCATCCCGTGGATTCTCTGACAGGTTCTGAAACTCTTCCTTCAGTATTCTACTCTGGCCATGATCATTTACCTGTAACTTTGGTTTTTATTTCTGAGAAGAACCAGTAGCTGGTGTCTGCAGTCAGCCATCTTGGAAACAAACAAACAAACAAAAAAAAAAAACAAAAAACATAGGTCTTATTTAAGAAAATATTCTCCTTCTATTAATTCAATCAAATTGTCACACAAGTTAAATTTCATGAAAAAATCTTTATTTTCTAAGCATTTACCCTACATTTAACTAACCTATAATAATGTGACATAGTAATAAATTTATTGCATACAATGTATTTAAGCCTAAATATAATTACCTTACTCGGCAGTAAATTGCTTTAGTTGGCTTATTATCTCCTTAATTTACATTTTACTGCTTTCAGCATGGGGATCTTTAAGCCAAATTTATTAAATGTGTTACCAGTCAACCATACAAATAGATGAAAAATATTTACCAGCCCACTAAATGTTTTACCAGCCCTTCTGCCTTTGTGACATCCCAAGTGTAGTAAAATTAATGCAATTAGCATTCTTTATGATTCATTCAGCAGTTCTTTTTCTCCAAATTCATAACAAATGGCTTTTTTCCCCTAAATTCTAATCATTAATTGTGAATTGTACTTGATTTGGCACATTGAGTATAATAAGTCATGATCTATTAATGTCTGGACAATGAAAAAATAAAATATTTCTTATATAACAAATATTGAAATACATTAATGCATATTTTAAACCTGAATATTTAAGTACAATACTAGAGAAGGGAGAGAATATAATTAGGACAATAAATTATTGAACAAGTGATTATCCTGTGATGACTATACCTATTTCCCAAAACCTAATTTTGTTTTTGGGTGTGTGTGTGAAGAAACTTTGGAGGCTTCATCTTCAATCACTGTGCTCAATACTTAATTTTCTATTATTCACAGAGAAATTGCTTTTCTGGAAATTGGCAAGAGGAAGGCAGTAATAAGAAAAGATGACTCATGCAGATCGCATATGACCATCTTACATTCTTACTCTTGTGCCACTGTTTCCCTGGCAGTCCATTACTGATTTAAAGAGCATTGGGATATAACTCTAGAAATATGGAAACTTTCCTCACCTCTGACACTCATTCATGGTGGAGACTTAGGTTTGTCATTTAACCTTGCTGAACTACAGTGTCCTTAATGTTGGAAGAAGCTTAGATACTTAAATAATTTCTAAGGATTATCTATCTGGATTATTAGGATTTTTCGTCATTCTTGGCCTGATTGTCTCAACAAGACAGGACATAGCTAGTGGCAAGTGCATCCTCACTCAAAAAAATTTTTTTTTTTTTTGAGACGGAGTCTCACTCTGTCGCCCAGGCTGGAGTGCAGTGGCCGGATCTCAGCTCACTGCAAGCTCCGCCTCCCGAGTTCACGCCATTCTCCTGTCTGAGCCTCCGAGTAGCTGGGACTACAGGCGCCCGCCACCACAACTGGCTAATATTTTTGGATTTTTAGTAGAGACGGGGTTTCACCGTGTTAGCCAGAATGTTCTCGATCTCCTGACCTCATGACCCGCCCGCTTTGACTTCCCAAAATGCTGGGATTACAGGCGTGAGCCACGGCGCCCGGCAGTTACTTTAACATGTATATCATTTTCAAATTTATCAGAATAAAATGATGTTAATTCTTGATGTAAATTTATCTTTAAAATGTGAGCATCATCTGTCCTGGACAGTCAGCAAAGGTGTAAAAGAAATAGAAGACATTATCTAATCTCGAAAAATATATGAAACCTTGAAAAATACAGAAAGACATGAATTCATCATACATATGAGTAAAGCTAGTCATAGTTCATGTAAGGAATTTTTACAAAAATTAAACGATTCAAGGGGTACAAAAGTGGCACGGATTAAAAACTAAGAGAAACTGTAATTTATAGCTCAGTGCACACAGAGTTTCAAAAAGAAAGAAAGGAGTTATCGCATTGGCCAAAAATTGAGAGGGAACTTATTACAGAAGTCAAGAGACGGATTATTTTAAGATTGAGAAATAATAAAAAATGTCAAATTCTTCCAGGAGGTGAAGTGCTCGTTTGATTTGTCAACAAAGATGATATGGTGATCTTGAAGAAGACAGATTAAGAATACCTCTAGCTGGCCAGGCTTGGTGGATCATGCCTGCAATCCTAGCATTTTGGGAGGCTGAGACAGGTGGATCATTTGATGTCAGGAGTTCGAGACCAGCTTGGACAACATGGTGAGAGCATGTCTCCAATAAAAATACAAAAATTAGCCAAGCACAGTGGCTCGCGCCAGTAAGCCCAGCTACTCGGGAGGCTGAGGTAGGAGAATCGTGTGAACCTGGGAGCAGAGTGAGACTCCATCTCAAAAAAAAAAAAAAAAAAAGAAAAGAAAAGAAAAAAAAAAAAGGAAAGAATACCTTTAGACTTTTCTTGTAGTAAGTAGCTGCCAATTGCATACAATTGTCCCCTTAGCTGCTAGGCAAAAATAAATTTCTCTGAGGTGCAATTAGGTTTAGCATAGGTCAACACAAACATCAAATGGGAACTGTCATAACCTTTTCCTATTCATATTTTTTTCTTTCCTATTTGACATTTGTTATTTGTGTACCCACCATTTACCAACGTGGCTTTCACTGGTAAGTTCAATGAAAGTTGAATGAGTTGTGTCTCTAAAGGGACTATCCATTCTGAATTTTTAGTGTCTTCTATTTTGTGGACTCATGAAGTTTGATTTAATTTCTTGAGAAAGTTAAGGTATCATATGATGTGAATGAAATGATCCAGGAAAAAAGCAATTAGAGGCTACATCTCCTACTTTTAAAATTTCTTTATTTTTTTACAGGTGGTATATTTATGAACAAATTAACACCTGCTGAAGTGATGTAATCCTCACCCACATTGCATCTGCTTATTCACAAAATCAAAATGAATTTTTCCTCAGCCTTTTCTAAATTTGCTTTGTGCTTGGAGTTCATTTGCTCTACATTTTCATTTCAGTATAGAATTGCTGAATTGAGACTTAGACCTCCTTGGTGTACTTAGTTGAATATGAAGCTGTGAACTGTACAATCATTTCCAGCAGGTTCTCTCTAATGTAAGCCTCTGAATGAGACAAAAAAGTTTAAATATTCTTCATCAATAGAGTCAAAAAGGAGTGCTCCTGGGATTCAGTCCCAACATTATATGGATTTTCTACTTTTCTTTAGTCATGTCTATGAGAAGCCTTTTGGAAAAGCGATACCTCCACTGGTTCAATTAGTGTGATCATTCTATGAAGTTGCTGAACAGTATCTTAGAGAATTCCATCAATATTAGCTCTATCGTTAAATAGACGAAGTCAGGGCAGCCTCTATTCAAATCCTTCTCTTTTATGTTTGCACATTTTTTCTGGGTACTCAGACTTTTTTGTAACCATTGTGGCTTTCTACTGCTTACCACTTAATACCTCACAGAGCTCAGTCCCTCAGTTATTTGCTAGTTAATTGATAAATTGATGTCAATTAAATGTTGGCAATGCCCTTTTACTTCAGTTGAGTCTTAAATAATGAAACTATGATTTTGCTAAGAATTAAGGACTCTACAGTAGAGGGTGAGTGCATTTAAGGGAAAAGAAACATTGTGAACCATACAAACGACTCTCTCTTCTACTCTACCCTCCTTTGTGGCAGGAAGTTGTTCATCCCACCAAAAAATTCTGGACATGTGAATTCCCTTTTTAAAAATTTTTCTATTGATCTATATGACTATGAGATAACATCAAAGCAATTAAACGTATTACGCATGACTTTACAAAATTTGATCACTCTGTAACTGATTCCACTTAATATAGTGCAATACTATGAAAAGTTGAGAGAATATCTATGTAGGATATTTTTTCCTTTTTTTTAATTATACTTTAAGTTCTAGGGTACATGTGCATAACGTGCAGGTTTGTTGCATATGTATACTTGTGCCATGTTGCTGTGCTGCACCCATCAACTCGTCAGCACCCATCAACTCGTCATTTACATCAGGTATAACTCCCAATGCAATCCCTCCCACCTCCCCCCTCCCCCCTCCCCATGTAGGATATTTTAATAACAATAAAAAGTAAATTTGTCGTCATGATACGTGATATGCTTATTATTACAGAAAAATAATTGTTCATAGTTTATTAGATAGCTTTTATATGTTACCTAAATAGGAGGAAGTCTGGAATTCCAAATATAAAGAGAGTTTTAGTATGTTCTGCCTGTATTTATATAGTGGCATTGTAGTTTATATGTACTGCGTATGTGAATTTTTTAAAAAAATAAAATTTTAGCCCTTGTGAGATCAAACTTTAACCCTTGTGGAGACAAAAGAACTACGAGAAGAATACAATGTAAACAAGAACAATAAGCAAAGAGAAAACCCAAGGACGAGATTAACTATTTTAGAAGTTCAAGTCAATAATATTGAATAAAAATTACAAAAAACATTGGAATTATCAAGAGACAAAATTAGATAGACACTTTTATCTATTATCTATTATTGTTAAAAATGTTCTTAAGAATACAATGTACTGACATTATGATTAAAGCATAATTGCAAAGATATTTGCAAACTAAAATTCTAGAACACAGACAAAAACTTTTCTCTTAGGGACAAAATTGCAGTATTTTATCTATTTTTACTTTTACTTATACTTTAATAATTTTTCAGTGTATCACTAGAAATACAATAGATGTGAATTATTTGTGTGTGTGTGTGTGTGTATATATATATGTGCGTATATATAAAACTGCTGGTATTAATGCATTCAGGGATTCAGCATTAAGTAAAATGTGAATGTACTCCTTGAAACTGTGCAATGGAAAGACCCTGGATACATAATCCAAAGAACTGAGAGACCAGTCAGGCAATGGACTTGGTACATTTACTCCTACACTTTCATTAAGAGAATTCTGAAATTTTTCTGCTTTATGCTGATTGTTATTTTTTTATAGAGCACTATTTCTTTGAAGTTTCAATACAAAGTCAATTTCTCATTAAAAAATACAGGTTCCCCAAAAGAGAGGTAGTCACTCTCTCCTACCTGCTCTAATAGACTATGTAGAACATACTGTTGTCATAGAAATTTATAAAATTACAGCTGTTATATTTTTCCATGTTGCAAACTCATTAGTTTTAGAGAACGCAAATCACGTGTTATGTATAACATAAACCTCAAAACCTAACAGTATTTTTAATCTGCTAAGTTATTAAAAATTATATCAATTTGTTTAATTTAGACATGACTAAGTGCTGCTATTATAACTTTTCATATGCTGAACTTTTTTTTTTTTTCATTTTCAACTTATTTTAAGTTCAGGGGTACATGTGCGAGATGTGCAGGTTGTTACATAGGTAAATGTGTGCCATGATGGTCCGCTGCACAGATCATCCCCTCACCTAGATATTAAGCCTGGCATTCATTAGCTATTCTTCCTGATGCCCTCCCTCCTCCCAACTCCCTCCTGCCAACAGGTCCCAGTGTGTGTTGTCCCCGCCATGTGTCCATGTATTCTCATCATTCAGCTCCACTTATAAGTAAAAACATGCAGCATTTGGTTTTCTGTTCCTGGGTTAGGTTGCTGAGGATAATAGCTTCCAACTCCACCCATGTCCCTCCAAAGGATATGATCTCATTCCTTTTTATGGCTGCATAGTATTACATGGTTTATACGTAGCACACTTCTTTTTTATCCAGTCTATCATTGATGGCCATTTAGGTTGATCTGATGTCTTTGCTATTGTGAATAGTGCTGCAATGAACATATGCATGTATGTATCTTTATAATAGAATGATTTATGGTTTTTTTTTGGTTATATACTTAATAATGGGACTGCTGGATCAAATGGTATTTCTGTTTCTAAGTCTTTGAGGAATCGCCACACTCTTTTCCACAATGGTCCACCTAATTTACACTCCCATAAGCAATGTAAAAGCATTCCTTTTTCTCCACAACCTCTCCAGCATCTGTTGCTTTTTGACTCTTTAGTAAGAGCCATTCTGACTAGTGTGAGATAGTATCTCATTGTGGTTTTGATTTGCACTTCTCCAATGATCAGTGATGTTAAACTTTTTTTTTTCATGTTTACTGGCAGCATGGATATCTTCTTTTGAGAAGTGTCTGCTTATATCCTTTGCTCACTTTTTAACAGGGTTGTTTGCTTTTATCTTGCAAATTTATTTAAGTCCCTTGTAGATGCTGGATATTAGGCCTTCGTCAGATGGACAGAATGCAAAAATTTTTTCCCATTCTGTAGGTTGTCTGTTCACTCTGATGGTAGTTTCTTTTGCTGTGCAGAAGCTCTCTCATTTAATTAGTTTTCATTTGTAAATTTTTGCTTTAGTTGCAATTGCTTTTGGCATCGTTGTCATGAAATCTTTTCCCGTGCCTATGTCATAAATGGTATTGCCTAGGTTTTCTTCTAGGGTTTTATAGTTTGGGGTATTAAATTTAAGTCTTTAATCTACCTGGAGTTGATTTTTGTATATAGGGTAAGGAAGGGGTCTAGTTTCAAGGTTCTGTATATGACTAGACAGTTATTAGTCTATGTGTCTGTTCTTATATGAGTACCATGCTGTTTTGGTTACTGGAGCCTTGTAGTATTATTTGAAGTTGGGTAGTGTGATGCTTCTAGCTTTGTTCTTTTGGCTTAAGACAGTCTTGGTTATTTGCGTTCTTTTTTTGTTCCATATGAATATTAAAATAGTTTTTTTATTATACGAATAATGTCAATGGTACTTTAGTGGAAATAACTGAAATCTATAAATAATTGAACCTACAAATTGCTTTTGAGAGTATGACCATTATCACAATGCTGACTCTTCCTATCCGTGAGCATGGAATGTTTCTTCATTTGTTTGTGTCCTCTCTGATTTCTTTGAGCAGTGATTGCCGTTCTCCTTGAAGAGGTCCTTCACTTCCCCTGTTAGCTATATTGCTAGGTATTTTATTTTTTTGTGTGGCAATTGTGAATGAGAGTTTATTCATGATTTGGCTCTCTGCTTGCCTCTTGTTGTATGGAAATGCTAGTGACTTTAAAAAAAATAATTTGCACATTGTTTTATATCCTGAGACTTTTCTAACGTTGCTTCTCAGCTTCAGAAGCTTTTTGGCTGAAACAATGGGGTTTTCTAAACATAGGATCATGTCATCTGCAAAGACATTTCCACTTCCTCTCTTATTATTTTAATAACATTTATTTCTTTCTCTTGCCTGATTTCCCTGGCCAGAACTTCCAATATTATGTCGAATAGGAGTGGTGAGGTAGTGCATACTTATCCTGTGCCAGTTTTCAAGGGGAATGCTTCTAGCTTTTGCCAATTTAGTATGATATTTGCTGTGGGTTTGTCATAAATGGCTCTTATGATTTTGAGGTATGTTCCTTCAATATCTAGATTTTTGAGATTTTTAAACATAATAAAATCATGTGTCGAATTTCATCTGGACCAAATGGACCTGATATCTACAGGACTCTCCACTGCAAAACAACCGAATATATATTCTTCTCATTGCCACACAGCACTTACTCTAACATTGATCACATAATTCGAAGTGAAACACTCTTTAGCAAATGCAAAAGAACTAAAATCATAACAAAGAGTCTTTCAGATCATGGCACAATCAAATTAGAACTCCAGATTAAGAAATTAACTCAAAACCACACAAGTATTATACATAGAAATTCAACAACCTTCTCCTGAATGGCTCTTGAGTAAAAAATGAAATGAAGGCAGAAATCAAGAAGTTCTTTGAAACTAATGAGAACAAAGAGACACCTTACCAGAATCTCTGGGATGCACTTAAAGCAATGTTAAGAGGAAATTTTATAGCATTAAAGGCCCACATCAAATATCTAGAAAGACCTCAAGTTAGCAACCTAATATCACAAAAAAAGAACTAGAGAACCAACATCAAACAAACCCCAAAGCTAGCAGAATAAAAGAAATGGTCAAGATCAGAGGTGAACTGAAGGAAAAAGAGACAAAACAACATTCAAAAGATCAATGAATCTAGGAGCTGTTTTTTTTTTTTTTGAAAAAATTATTAAAACAGATAGACTATTAGCTAGACTAATAAAAAAGGAAAGAAAAAAGATTCAAATAAACAGTCAGAAATGATAAGGATAATATCACCACTGACCCCACAGAAATATAAACAATCATCAGACAATACAATAAACATTTCTATGAATGTAAACTAGAAAATCTAGAAGAAATGGATACATTTCTGAACACATACATACCCCCAAGACTGAACCAGTAAGGAGCTGAATCCCTGAATAGACCAATAATGAGTTATGAAATTGAGGCAGTAATAAATAGCCTACCAACCAATACAAGCCCAGAAACAAAGGGATTCACAGCTGAATTCTACCAGAGGTACAAAGAAGAGCTGGTACCATTCCTATCGGGAATAGTCAAAAAAAAAAAAAATTGAGAAGAAGGGATTCCTCCCTAACTCATTCTAAGAGGCCAGCATCATTCTGATACCAAAGCCTGGTGGAGATACAAGAAAAAAAAAAAAAAAAAAAAAAAAATTCAGGCCAATATCCTTGATAACATCGATGCAAAAATATTCCACAAAATAGTGGCAAGCCAAATCCAGCAGCACATACAAAAACTTATCCACAATGATCAAGTAGACTTCATGAGATGCAAGGTTGGTTCAACCTATGCATATCAATAAATGTGATTTATCACATGAGCAGAATGAAAGACAAACACCACATGGTTATCTCACTACATGCGGAAAAGGCCTTCCATATGCTGAACTTTCCTACAGGCATGCCAGGTTTTTTTTACCTAATCTGGAAAATATTTTATTCTTTTCTTTGAAAACCCAAATATATTGTCTGTCCTTCTGTGAAGGCTGCTTTCCCACATTGCCTTCACCAAAAGTTCATTCAGCTTTGTAGGTATCTCTGTTACAGACCATAACATAGTGCACTGCATCTGTTCACATGCCTTATTTCCATAGGTAATGAATTCTTCAAAGCAAGATGATGTATATTTTTGTTATATGCATTTGTCCACTCAGCGCCTTAGGAAATATTTGTATATTTTCTTAAAATATATGTGTATATTTCCTTAAGAGATATGTTTATAAACACGGACATGCTATATCCACACAGATGCATATATATAAAGAACCAAGTGTCCCTGTAGATCACCACAGAATTGTAGAAGTCGGATTTCCTGCTAGTTCATAGTGACTATAATATAGCATACCCTCATAAACCTTATTTAATATTTGAAGATCAGGGTTCCAGTAAATTAGAGGCAAAAATAGTTTCATGATTCTGTTTTCTTTCTTTCCTTGTTTAGGTTTTCAAGTTTGTGTTTTTAAATGACAGCTTGAGTGACTCTTCACAGGAATAAAAGTTCTTAGAGTGACCTTAGTATATGATCAGTGGGAGACACATCTGAACACATTATTAAACACTCATTTTACTGGAACTAAAAGTTAGTAAAGGCAATTCACTTTTCTTCATTAGTCTCTATCAATAATCAAAGTACCATATATAGAAAACAATTAGTCTCTATTGTGCAATATCAAAAAGAATAGGAGTGAATTGCAGATAAAATGTTTCAATAGCCTTCTCCAAACCTGTCTAGAAAAATATCTATATTTCATATTTTTAAAGTTTTTTAATGCAAAATACATTTCACTGAATAATTTAAATTTGTTAAAGTGTCATGCATGCTTATTAGAGAAAGTTTAAAAATTAGAGAAAAGGAAATGATTAAAAATTTGAAATCTAGGCACACCACTTATAGAAAATTACTAACATTTTCACATACTTACTTTGTATTTCTATTTTGTGTATACATCGTGGAGTTTAATAGGAAGTCTTTAATGTTAAAAATTGAGGCTGGGCGCCGTGGCTCATGCCTGTAATCCCAGCACTTTGGGAGGCCAAGGCGGGTGGATCACGAGGTCAGGAGTTCAAGACCAGCCTGGCCATGATGGTGAAACCCCGTCTCCACTAAAAATATGAAAATTAGCTGGGCGTGGTGACAGACACCTGCAATCCCAGCTACTCAGGAGGCTGAAGCAAAGAATTGCTTGAACCCGGGAAGTGGAGGTTTCAGTGAGCCAAAATTGCGCCACTGCACTCCAGCCTGGGAAACAGAGCGAGACTCCCTCTCACAACAAACAAAAAAACTGAAATTTTTTTATGATTATTGAACATTTTATTTTGAAATAATTACCAGTAGACAGAAAGTTGCAAAGGTAGTGCAGAGAGGTCCTGTGTACTCTTCACTCATTTTTTTCCCAAAGATTACTACTTGGATATATACAGTACAATATATATTTAAAAAAAAAACTTGACATGAATATTTTTTATGTATGTACTTCTATGTCATTTTATATCATGTTATTTTATGTATGTCATTTTATCCCATTGTACACAAAGTACAGAACTATTTCATACTAACAGTTTCCCTCTTTCTACTCCTTTATAGTCACATCCATACTGTCTACCTCAAACACACTTTTGCTATTCCAAAACCCCAACAATCATTAATCTATTTTCCATCTGTATCATCTTGTCATGTCAATAATGTGGTATAAATGGAATTATACAATGGGATGTCACATACATGGGATTACATAACCTTTTGAGATTAGCTTTTATAAAAATAATTATTTTATTTTATTTTTAAGTTTCGGGGTACATGTGCAGGATGTGCAGGTTTATTACATAGATAAATATGTACTATGGTGGTTTGCTGCACCTATCAACTCATCACCTAGGTGTTAAGCCCAGCATGCATTAGGTCTTTCCCTAATGCTCTTCTCACCCCGCCCTCCCCCAACAGGCCTCCATAAGGGTTGTTCCTCTCCCTGTGTCTGTGTCCATGTGTTCTCATTGTAAAACTGAAACAATTTAGTAATATTTTAGGATATTGGTTTTATTAACAATATCTTTTCAATTTTACTTTATGTCCCTTAGATCCGTGGAAGTAGAGTAACAAAAATTATTGTTTAATAGGTGTCTCCTTTTTCTTTACTTAAAATCTACTTTAATAATTCAATAAGTAACTTTGAATTTAATATCCAATTTAAATTAAGACCTTTACAATACATTTTAACTACCTCTGTAAATTTCCCATATTCCACCTCTGCTTATAATACAAAAATCTTCCTGAATCTTACTGTTACCTATTTATTGTTTATCTTTTCACATACTTTTAATTCATCAATATGTATTCCTGAAAGCATTATTGTTTTATATGGTTATTAACATCAGAGTATATTATTTAACTTTTGTCATATAAGTTAAATTCATAAAATGTCTTAATCTGTTTATTAATTTTAACCTCATGTGACCAAGTATGTTCCTTAAGATAATTTAAATTGTTCTATTAATCAGGTTTATCATACAAAATTAAAATAATTTTCTTATCTCCAAAGTAATGGATACTAGTAGTAAGCCTATCAAAGAATAAAGAAATTCATGAAGTAGAAAGTAAAAATCGATTCAGTTTCACAGATAGCCTTAGTTAGAAGTTTAATATAAATCTACCCAGACATAAATATTATGCCCAATTATGAAAGCATTACTTCAAGTTGGTATATGAAGAGCATCTTTTATTTTTATAGCTGTAGTATGATATGTAAGGCTCATATAGTGAAAAACTGATTTAGGTACTTTTAACAAATGTCTTTGTATTATTATTGCATGACTCTGTACATGCCTCTAAAAGTGACATAGAGTATTTAGAAGTGAACGAAAGAATATTGAAATTTTTGAGTTATAAAGATAATGCCCCCGATCAAGGGGTTTTCTTAACAGTCACACAGTGTTTGAGAGTACCTATTTAATCCCACTTGATAGTATTGGCTTTTATTAATTTTCTTGACACTATGTTATAGCATATTATAAGGTAAAATCAATAACCAAAGTACCATATATAGAAAACAATCCAGAATCATCTGTATCTGCTTAACTTTAAATAAAATGCCTTGTGATTACATGTTCAAAGATGCATGAAAAAAAAAATTGAATCGATTTTACTCTTTGGGAAAGAGATAGCTTGATTTTAGCATGGGACTGTATCTGGAAAAGAGGGGTTAATTGTTGTTGGCTCAATTACTGCAACTGGAATGAAAAACTGCTTTGTTTTTTTTGGTTTTTTTGAGAGCTTGAGGGTAAATTAAGACAACATTTAGCTCTGTTTCTTATTAGCTGTGCATAAATTCTCCCAAGAGCCTAATTAGCTCTGTCACAGTGTCTCATCCATTTACACAAGAGAACATTTTCCTTCCCCTTACATTTTGCCATGTGATAAACGACTTCAGTACTGAATGTGGACTTGTTTTTTAAGTACTGATATGAACTATGCTGAAGGTCAACAATTCCTGAAATTAAATGGACATATTGGGATTTTTTTAATGACACTGTGGATATTGACCTAATGTTAAATAACAGAACACTTGTGAAGCAAAGTATCCTCTTCTTGTTCATTTATTTTCAGTGTCTGTGGCCACTATTCTCTGCATGAGATGTACATTTATTTTGATGATTGAAATGTATCTGTTAATCTATAAATAGTTAATTGTGAAGGTGGAATAAAAATGAGTGAGGGAGTAAGTAAAGCATAAGAGTGAGAGAGAAAGAAGATAAATAAAATAAAAACAAGTCATTTAATATTAGTAAAACCGAATAATGTATTCTTTCTTTTTTCTTTTTTTGTTTTCTTTTTTTTTTTTTTTTTTTTTTTTTTTGAGATGGAGTCTCCTTCTGTTCTGTCTCCGCCATCTCAGCTCACTGCAAACTCCGCCTCCCGGGTTCACGCCATTCTCCTGCCTCAGCCTCCCGAGTAGCTGGGACTACAGGCACCTGCCACCACGCCCCGCTAATTTTGTTTTTTTTATTTTTAGTAGAGACGGGGTTTCACCATGTTAGCCAGGATGGTCTCGATCTCCTGACCTTGTGATCCGCCCGCCTCGGCCTCCCAAAGCGCTGGTATTACAGGAGTGAGCCACTGCGCCCGGCCCCAGTGGGATCATGTATTCTTGTGAAAATATAGTCAGGATTGATATCAAATACTTAATATTCACTGTCAAGCTCTGAGTCATTTATATTTTGGGCATCTTTAGGCCTAATGAGTGGCCAAGGGTCAGCAGTTGTATACAGTCCAGTGCCTGAACTTGAGGCTGGAGTATTGTACACACAAGCCTCTAACCAGGAAAACTTGTGCACATGCAAGCAAGACGCTTCACATGGCAGAAAAGGCAGAAGTAGAGGGGACAAAGAGTCTGGACTGGATCGTGCAGCCTCATTCATGGTCAGGCTGTGATTTGCTAGGAGACAGAAGTCTACTCTGAATCCGGCTTTTTAGGACAATGTGAATAAATTATTTTGTTAGTTGTGTTTTTAACTTTTAAGCATTTATATATGTAGTATATATATTTCCAACTGTACCCTTGGCCTCAAGTCCTACAAATGTTAGGAGAGATTGTTTCGTTTTCTCAAAATAATTCTGAAACTTCAGGCGGGCAAGAAATTTAATGCAAAAGAAAACAGTATTAGAGTTTAGGTATAAATTTCATTAATTAGGCTGTATATTACAATGAGACTCACAAAAAAATTCTCATCACATTTCCTTTCAGTAATCAAAGTGTGAAGGACTTTTACACTTTTTGCATCCGTTTTTTTTTTTTCTCATCCTTGCTACAGCAGAGTCCTGATCTCCAGCTTTCTTGATCTAGTCTTAACACTGCACCAAAATGGGTTTTTGGAGATTCTACATAGTAACGTGCTAATTGCTAGTTAGCCCTTTTTTTTTTTCCGTCTGTTCTTTAATTTTTGCCTCTATAGTTTCTGTCTACATACAATTTTCTTTTTATAAGCAAACAGTAAAATATAGAGAAATATTTTTTCTCCTCCATTTTTGATGTCATTCATTTTATTTCAATTTAAAACCAATTTTTTACACATTTATTTCTTAGTATAGCTTTTGCCAATGTTATGTTTCTTGCCCACCTAAGGGACATGTTATTTTTCTATGGTTATAATTGCTTAATCATCTGTTGTCTTTGCATTGTAAACTCTGAAAGGGAACGCGTTCTGTCTTTTCATTGCAGTAGATGAATTTCAATTTGGCACATAGCAGGTTCCAATAGAATCTGTTGAATAAAGAAAAAATATGGATGCTTTTATTGTTTTACTTTGTTTTAAACAGACTGATAGATATAAAGACAGAGAGAAGTAGATACTTTTTATTAAAGTAAACAATATTAAGGAAGTGTTTACATTGAAGAACCATTAGCAGCCTCCAATTCCACCCCATCCTCACCCATAATACCACTTCTTGAGAGACATCAACTGTAACCTTTTTTCCTTATTTCTCACATTGTAACTAATGACACATTTCTAAAGATTATGCATACTCATTTTCTTAAATTACCATTTTCAGCACTGTCTACTGACTCCTGATTTGAAACAGAGCAGGAGCAGACAGCTCTCTTTTCCACTTCTCTGTCTTCTCTCTTTCAATCTTTCATTTTTAAATCACTAATTTATACTTATTTTCTTATATTGGTGACTTTATAATAAATCCTTATCTTTATCTTTTGTTATAACAGCATTGATATGATTTCCTGTCTCTCATGTTGTAAGGGAAGTGGCTGTGACTCACTCATATCCTTTCATCCAATTTTCCTCCCATTTCTATTTGTATTTATTTAATAAAATGTCATGTTTGTTAGCATCTGCATTCTGTTTTATTACATAAATAAATCTTTGGCATGTTGTGTAACATGGCTGGTTCTAAAAATTGAAAAAGTACTTTGGGAGGCTGAAGCGGGCAGATCACGAGGTCATGAGATTGAGACCATCCTGGCTAACACGGTGAAACCCCGTCTCTACTAAAAATGCAAAAAATTAGCCGGGCGAGGTGGCGGGCGCCTGTAGTCCCAGCTACTTCGGAGGCTGAGGCAGGAGAATGGAGTGAACCCGGGAGGTGGAGCTTGCAGTGAGCCGAGATCGCGTCACTGCCTGGGCGACTGAGCGAGACTCCCGTCTCAAAAAAAAAAAAAAAAAAAAAAAAAAAAAAAAAATTGAAAAAGCAAACTTTTTTATTTTTAAGTCCTTGCAAATATGTCTTATTCACATCCATTATAAATTTTATGATATATTTTTGGCTCCTTGATTTGTCTAATTATTTTCTTTTGCTTGGCCACAATATAGGTTTAGCAGTGGTTCCTAGAGACAGATTTCTGAGCCTCTAATACTATCATTACAGTGTAATATGTGACCTCCAATGGATTATTTCATCTCCCGGTTTCTACGTCTCCTCACACATAAAATGGATAAATAGACTATCTGTTGGATATGGATGTTCGGAAGATTCAATGAGACTACATTTATGCATATAAATGTATGGCAGAACAAAAAAATAGCCCTGAGTATATATAGGTTCTAATCCTTGAAACTTGTGAATGTCATCTGATGTGGCAAAAAGAACTTCGCAATTGTGAGTAAATTAAAGATCTCAAGATAAAGAGATTACCTTGGATTATTCAGGTGAGCCTTTAAATGTAGTAACTATTATTCTTATTAGAGGGAGCCAGAGAGTTTTTGAATACAGAAGAAAAGTCAGTATTACCAGGGAAGTAGAAATTGGAGTGATGCAGCCAAAAGCTAAGGAAGGCTGGCGGCCACCAGAAGCTAGAATAGGTTAGGAACAAATTATCTCCTGAAGTCCCTGGAAGGAACCAGTCCTTCAGATACCAATAAAACCATTCTTTTAAAAATGTATTGCTCAAAACGACATATAAAGTACAAATTACCTTTATCAACATTTTACATGAGAAAAAACTAAGTTCCAGTAAGGTTAAGTAACTAGACCAAAGTCACCAAGCGAGTTATTTGGGGCTTTGGGTTTCTAATACAGTTTTAAGTTTTCTCATTTTGTTTTCAACTTACATGATTAAAATATGCTTATATATCTATCAATGTTCTTCACCACATTCTAAATCCCCTAAAACTGGATCACATATCTACTTCAGTCCTTAATACAGTATATAGCTTAGGCCATGACAGATATATTATAACCATGCCTTTCCAAATAGGACTAACTTCTCATTATCAAGTATACAGCCATGTCATCCTTTAAATGATGCCTCATCTTATCTGTGGTCTCAGAAATAGAAAATGTTTTATTGATAATGGCATATTTTGGAGCAAAATTCTACTTACAATCATGTTTAGACTTTTTGTGAGTAACAAGCAGAACAAATTGTTTTAATTAAAAGAGCAGTGTACTTCTTGAAACCAAACAACCTGAATTTAAAATCTCTTTTTACCAGCATGTAATTGGTACACCAAGAACATCACTTGACTTCCTTAAACCTCAGTTTCCTTGTCCTTAAGAGAAAATAAAAATATCTTCCTCTTAAAAATCAATAAAATGTGAAATAATATCCAGGATGGATTGTGACAAATATTATGGATGAAATTAATGCAGTTTCCTTTAATTATTTATCAGAGTCAGAGAAACACAAATGAAATCATGAATACTAATTAACTGTGTGCTTTGTTTAGAAAATGCATTACATCTCCTCTCAGTATTCAAGTGTGCCTTCTTTTTTTATTTGAAATTATCAATAGCATTCTAATTCTGTCTTCATACTGGTGCTAGAAATTCATCACAGTTTTAAAATCTACTTATATCAAGTGTATTATAATGTTTTCCACATCATTTTACAAAGACATGATTTCATGGTAGAACACATTGGTTGTAGAGGCGGCGCTAAGTATCTGTGTCTCAAAATTATTGCTCTCTTAAGAGTTATAAGAAATCAGGTGTGATGGGTCACACCTGTAATCCCACTTCAGGAGTTCAAGAGAAAATCGAGAAACATACAGAAACCCTATCTCTACAAAAAATATAAAAATTAGCCTGCCATGGTAGCATGTGCCTGTTGTTGCAGCTACTCAGGAGGCTGAGGTGGGTGGATCATCTGAGTCTGAGAGGTGGAGGTTGAGTGAGCCCAGATGGGGTCACTGCACTTCAGCCTGAGTGACAGAGAGAGACTCTGTCTCAAAGGACCCAAAACAAACAAAAAAAAATGAGCTATGAAAATTAATTTTCAAAAGAAAAACAATGACAAAAATAACAAACTATCAACATTTTTACTCAGTTGAGAGACCAAAAAAAAAAAAAAGTTGCTGTTCCTTAAATCAGAACCACAATGTATATATTGTGATTGTTCTTGAAATCTGCATTATAACCCTATGACCTCTAATTACTACTGATATATTTAAAGTAAATGTCAAAATTATACTTCAAAGAAAACCCAGTAAGCCATGGCACTTTTTACATTATAAGGCTGTCAACCATGAGGTCATTGTCACTATAGCTTAAGATACAAGCGGAGTTACATGTTACTCCATATATTAATTAATCTGGAGAGGGACTAAAAAGAACAGGTGTCACATGATACATTTGCTTTTCCTATTATAGAATTATAATTTTTGTTACATAGCTCTTTAATATGTATATTTCAATAACACTTGTTATTTTAATATTTTAACTAAAATTTCATTTTCATTCTCATAATAATTCCATTACAAGAAACTCCATGTCCAACTATTCAGGAAACTAGCATGTCTAAAACCATTTCTAAGAGACACAGAGAATATAAGGTGCAATTTGATTATCCTGTGAGACAACTTGACTCTATTTTATTGTCACCAATTGTATTGCAAACTTGACTGACTTCACTCTTAGGTGACAAAAGCAAATGTCTTTGAAGCTTTGTTGCATTAAATCAAAATCACATCCGCTATGTATTATTTACTCTTCCAAACATCTCTAGAAAATTTCTTACCTGAAATAAACTCCAAAGTCAAAGTCAGTAAGTGTTGCAAAGAAAAGTCAGCTTGACTTTAGGCTGCAAATGTTTTCCATTACCACAGATTAGTCAGCTAAAAAGCTATCAAGAGAGCTAGCCTTGGTTTAATATCTACCAAAACTCAATTACGATGTCTGAATTTGCATGTCTCTTCTTTAATACCTATAGCTATGTCATATGTTAGGAAAACTACCTTCATTTACCAAAGGAAAAAAATATTAATTTCTGGTAAAAGGATGTTTCTAAACCAGCACTGCAATAAATGGGAAGATTGGGATTCAAATCTGAAGAAATTAGATGTCAGAATATACGACTTAGTAAAGATTATTAAAAATACAAGATAGAATCAAATTATAGTGAAGTATTAAGAATCCGGGTAAAATGAGCCTTAAGGAGAAGATAATTTCCATAAAGTAGAACGCCAAAGGGTAGTCCTTCCATGCCTCAAATTTTTACCTAGGTCTTGATGTACTTAATATTAACAGAAAACACAAAAATTCATCTCTCATAATGTCTGAAAGGAAAGAAGAAAAGAGAGAAGAAATACAGAAAGTAAAGGAGGAAAATAGAAGAAAAAATCCTAAACGATATATGTATAATACATAATATGGATGGCAGGTATGGTATATTCAATAATAACTTGTTTGCTTATGTTTATCAAGGTAGAAAAATGATTGTTTTTGCTTATTGTCTCTCAATGACATATGCACACATTTAAGTGAGATTTTATATGTAAAATTAACTCAGAATGGAAAGGCATCAAAACTGTTGCAATCAGAGATGACAACTCATATGATGCTAGTGTGTTTTGAGTTGATTATCTTGTCTTGGCTTTGAAGATTTTGTACAATCTTTAAATATATAATAATTAGATTGAGCAGTGAATTGTTCATAATTATAGTTAGTAAACACAAGTATGTACATATATATGTGTCATTAATATTTCTGAGTAGTCAATACAAATCCTCAAAAACAATGTAAATTAGACTTTCACCTCCCATACAAACAAGTTATGTTTATTACTTCTTTCTCCAATAATTACCACAGATAATTATTTCTGTTAAATAAAACTTATAAAAAGATTGGATGAAATAGTTTTACTTTGTCTTGCAGATAATGTGTCAGTGACCTAATTCTACTTGCAGTTGAAAATACTTTAATCCTGAAAAGGAAGCACAAGGAAGTACTCTTCAATGATGTATCCCTCAGATATACTCCAGGTTCATTATCTAGAGAAATTTGCAACTCTTCACTATTTCTTGGAAACACAAAGTACAGGGCATTTCCTTTGTGTAACATAACTGAGGAAAATTACTCTCAAGAGAGGTTTTACTTTCCTCAGAGCATCAGGATATTTTCACATAGTTCTGACATTGAGGAAAGGAATAAAGAAATGTCATAATAACCCATCAGAGTTTCACTGGGATTTTCTAACACATGCAAGGACTTGCTATAGCTCTTGAATTCAAAATAAACCTCTCACTTTCTTGCATTCTGCACTGTCCTTTAATCCAAAGTGTAACCAGTGTTCTGTTTTCTATTTTCAATGATATTGGTAGTGATATAGATGTAGAGTCAGTTTACCCTGTCTATGAATTCATTTTTGTTCAAGAGTGAAATAATTCTAGTTGTTTCAGCACAAGCAGAACATTTATCCTGCAGAAAAATTACAGAATCCACTGGAAACTACATTGATTGCAAAATGTTCTAAAATATAAGTTATATACTTTAGATGGCTTTTCTGTTAGCTACTATGCATTAGTCAGGAAGGAGTAGCTTATGCTCTGGTGACAAACAAACCTACTCTTGATTTATAATCCAAGTGACTTTTTAGGAACAATGATTTGATTATTAACTGTGTCAAATGTCTTTCAATAATTGGCTTGAAATTATGCTGACTATAGTCCGTCAGAGATCCAGGCTGATCATGGTTCAATTTTCACCTCTACTTCTAAGACTATTGAATTAGAATGATGAGAGTGTAGTGAGTCTAGAAGTTTCAGCTCAGAAGGGATAAATATAACTTTTGTCTACATTTTATTGTCCAAACAAACCACATAATCTTATCGAATTCAACTAGGCAAAGAAGGGCAATTCTATCAATTTAATTATCCAAAAGAGGAGAATTATATATTTGTGAATAGGGCTAGTGAATACACATACTGTGTTTATCTTTCTAAGGAGTTTTTATTTTCTCATAATCTCAGCATGAATCCTGTTGTTATATAAGTTATTAATATAAATATTTACTTAAATTCAGTCATTTATCTTTTCACTTTACAAACAGCATTTTCTTCTTATGTGAAAGTATTTTATATTCACTATGCAATAGTATCTGATTTTTGGCTCATTTTTGGAAAAGTCTTTTCTAGTTCAAGGTAAAAGTCCAATTATTAATATCTTTAAGATTCATTTATTACATCAAATTTTTCCATACATTTTATCTTTGTATATGTTGAAAAGAATAAGTATAATTTTATTATTTTGAAAATGTCTACTATATTGTCTAAATAGTTAAATATATTTTCTAAGTTGAATTAAAATGCCTCCTTTATCATACTAAATTGCCACATATGCTTAACTGTACATCTGTGCTCTCTTTTAAACCTATTTTGAAAAATGAATTTAACATATTTAGACAATTACAGTTGAATTTAGGAAAACTTAAAAAGGGGAAAAGAATTAATAAATTAATTGATTTATTACAGACATAGGATAAATCTAAACATATATAAAAATTTTAGTTATAGAATAGAGATTTTAATGCTACAAAGTAGACATTTTAAAGTTTAGACTAATAACAATTGAGGTTGAGAGAAAGAGAAAATATGATAAAGTATAAGAGTACTAATGGCCTTCTCCTAAATAACTGAGAGTCAATTCTATTAAAAATTAAATCTTACTTCTAGGAAACAAATTTTATCCTCAATATATATTTATTTGAATTTCATTTTTTTTCATTTTATTTATGATTTTCTTCCCTATTTTTAAATGAAATTAGACATGGTATTATATTTAATTTTGAAAGTAGCATTCTGATGTAAAATCTCCTCATAATAAAGGTATTTTTTTACACATGTATTTATATTGAAAGATATCTTCAGGTCGGGTGCGGGCTCACGCCTGTAATTCCAGCCGAGGCAGGTGGATCACAAGGTCAGGAGATCCAGACCATCCTGACTAACAGGGTGAAACCCTGTCTCTACTAAAAAAAATACAAAAAAATTAGCCAGGCGTGGTGGCAGATGCCTGTAGTCCCAGCTCCTCTACTCGGGAGGCTGAGGCAGGAGGATAATGTGAACCCGGGAGGCAGAGCTTGCAGTGAGCCAAGATCGGGCCACTGCACTCCAGCCTGGGTGACAGAGCAAGACTGTCTCAAATATATATATATGTGTATATATATATATATATATATATATATATGTGTGTATATATATATATATATATATAGTCTTCAGAGGTTTAATTAAATATAACAAAATTTACTATAGAACATTTAAATCACTTTATAATTATTATTTGTGCTTTTTGTACTTTTTTGGATGATTTATAATGATCAAAGATGTTTTAGCCTCCTAGTTTTTCTAAAAATTTATATCCAGATATATATGTAGATTTTTACTAATTCTCTTTTTGTTTGACTTATACTCCTCTTTTTATAATTTCCAAAAGTAATCTATATGAAAGTAACCTTAAAAAATAATTTTCAAAGTGATTGCCAGTTTCTGCAAGGGCGGGCCATGCTTTGTTACTTCTTTCCAGAACCATTCCTTTATTGGAATGTGTTCGGGATTATACATTTGTGAGCCCTTCCATAACAGCAAATTAGATAAGCAAAGTTGTGGCTTTTTAGCATCAGTAATTGTTATTTTTACCCCAAAAGTTAGTTTAAAATATATTGAATTAAGAGAATTCTCGAATTAAATGTATTCGCAGTAAGTCAAGATGTGAATGGACACCTTTATCAAATTATTTTGAAAGTGTGCTTTGCATTACTGACTAACCAGCTAAATAACTAGCTAGTGAAATAAGTAATCAAGAAATTACACATTCACTCATATTCAACAAGGCACTTCAAGAGTTTTCTTTAGAAAACTGGTGAACTATAGTAAAAGGAAGAGACTGAATTTGCTCCTTTAACTTGGCAAAAAAAAAAACCCTTTATAAAAATGATTAATTTGATAAATTGGTAGGGTGTCTCTGTATGATCCACCAGCTTCCCTTCCATGTATATACCCCAAAGAACTGAAAGTAGAAACTTGAGCAGGTATTTGCACACCCATGTTCATAGCACCAACATTTACAATAGCCAAAAAGAAGACACAACCCAAATGTTCATTAACAGATGAATAGATAGACAAAATGTGGTATATACATGCAATGGAGTATTATTCAGCCTTATAAAGGAAGAAAGGAAGGACATTTTGACATACGTTACAACATGAATGAACCTTAAAGTTATTATCCTAAATAAAATAAGTCGGTGGAAAAAAGACAAATATTATATGACTCCTCTCACATGAGGTTCTTACAGTAGTCAAATTCATAGAGACAGCAAATTGAATGGTGGCTGCTGGGGCTGGGTGGAAGGGTGAATGGAAAGTTTGCATGTAATAGATACAGAAACATATATCCTAATGTTTTTAATTCAATTTACTTTTTAAAAATCAGTCTCATGTAAATTTGCTTCTTATGTATACTTCACTGAGGTCTTCTAATTTCTAAGTGGACAGATTTTAAACAAGTAATTTTTAACTGCTAGACTGAGAACCAAAGATTCAAGTGACAGTAAGTTACCCAAATTACTACCTTGCCAAAAAGTAATTCATAATTCTGTCAGACATTTTCTATAAAATGTCATGATTTCACATTCATACCCTACACAGACAAAAAAAAAAAAAAGAGATGAATTACAAAACTTTTTAAACAAAGCTACCAATACATTTGTGTGTTCACCCTTCTTATCTACCATATAATCTTTCAGTTTTAAATCAGTAAATCAGAGTCAGTTTTCCTTCTATACCTAGGTGTTAAAACTTAACTTTAAGAGTAAACCAAAGAGCCATCCAAATTCTTCTGTTGGTGTCTGTGTGTGTGTGCATGCATGCATGTTTATAGATAGATGATAGATATATAGATAGATAAATAGATAGATAGATAGATAGACAAGTAGAGACATAAAAAGCCTGAGATTCCACAGGTAATCATCTCTCAATTTATTAAAGTATATAATTACAGTTTTTTAATAGGGATTTCTTCCTGTAATTAATTGTACTCTTTTATCCTCAAACTAAACCAAACGTTCTCAATAGCAAAGTCTTTTTAATGAAGGGTGTTATACATAAATATCACATACACATTTGAAAAGATATCTTATAAAGTTAATAGATTCAGGGCTTTTTAATTTTGTTGCTTGTGAGCTTTTCAAAATATGTTAAATGCTTATGCACACACCAGAAAACACAAAACAGGGATCTAATCAAAATACAAAGATTATTTTTGAAATGGAAAACATTATACCATGAATATTTATTTCAATGTGTGTGTTTCTTTTTATGAACTCTCTTAACATGTGTATATTTTTGAAAAGGATTTCATCGTTACTGATATAGTAGATACGTTTTTCAGCTGAACACTGAGATTTTGGAAATTATATTGGGAAAAGAGAACACACCACACCCAAAAGGCACAGAATTCTGAAACAAGAAGAACAATACATTAATTTAATTTTCTTTGCAATATTGTCATATTCAATCTTTAGGCATTCACTAAAACAGTAATTTGGTACTTAAACTACCCACTGGAGAAATTCAGATTTAGTTTGACTCTAACTGATAAATCTGTTTCTCTCTTGTGTTTTTTTTTAATAGGATACATATTTTATATTAAATTTTGCAAGCAATCTTCAATTACTTTTACCATCTTTTATGGGATTCTGAAGTTTTTCTCTCTCCATATTTATTTATTGAAATAGGGATCTATTCAATGAATCTCAATGTATATATCATACAATAGAATTTTTCTTTCTGCTACTTATCCATCTATAGCAATAGCTCTCAATTAGATGGGAACAATTTTGTTTCCCATGAGACAGTTTTGGTTGTCACAAATGGGAATATTCTACTGACATCTAGTGGGTAAAGACCCATAAATATCTTACTAATCTTATTGTGCACAAATAGCCACTCCCATCCCCCAACAAAGAGTTGTTTATCCCAACATTTTAATAGCATCAAAGTCAAGAAATTCTGATTTATAGTATAGTTATTGAACATTTCTTAACAAAAGCAATCAGAACTGAATACAGCTAATTAAAAGGCACATAACTTGCTGAAGGACATCGAAAAGTTCACAAGATTACCAAGAAAGACAGAGATTTAAGGTTTCCAGATAACACAGTCAGTAAACTCATCGTTGGATTGTGTTGCAGAATCTGGCACATGCAATACCGTCACAGCCACTAGTCCTGGACACTGAGGTTGTATAATAACCCCCCACCACTACAGAAGTCAAGAGCAGGTGCCTGTACTCCAGATGTAAGAGAAAAAGAATGCCTGACATTTCCAGCTTCTTTTTAGAAAGTTGGAATAATTTTCAGCTGCTAACAACAAAAATGCCTGGCAAATATCAAATACTCACTTTCCCCAATAATGTCAACTCAATTTCAAATTGGTTTTTAAACACCAAATTTTGTCAGCTTCTATTTAATTTGCTGAAGCAAGTCAAAACAGTATGCTTATATAGTAATGTTCATTTGACTGTAGCTAAATAGAAATTAATAAATATCATGTTTTGCTGTTTAGTATTCTATTTGAAGATGGTTTTAAGCTGTAATCACTAATAAAACACCAATTCTATAAGTTTCAGATTAATATAAATGTTACATATATACATTTTAAAATAAGGACATTATCAAGTATAAACAAGTCAAACAAGTCTATTCTAATTTTTTTTTTTTCAGGACAGCAAAATTTTGCATACAAAAGCAATTTTTTTTTTTTTTTTTGAGACAGCACCTCATTCTGTCACCCAGGCTGGAGTGCAGTTGTGTGATCTTGGTTCATTTCCACCTCTGCCTCCTGGGTTCAGGCTATTCTTCTGCCTTAGCCTCCAGAGTAGCTGGGATTACAGGCGTGTGCCACCACACAGGCTATTTACTTTTATTTATTTATTTTTATTCTTATTTATTTTTATTTTTAGTAGAGACAGGGTTTCATCATGGTGGCCACACTGGTCTTGAATTCCTGGTCTTCTAGTTTTGAGTATGTTCACATATCTTTTTTACATATTGTTGAAAATTGCGAAGTCAAGGAGGTCTGGGAAACTTGTTAGTTCAGCTTTCATGCAACCTCTGGCCCTCTTCTTGTTCTATCCTAGGTATTCCACTTCCAGGATATGAATGCTGGTTCTTGGACATACTTGAACTTATTACTGGTTATGTATGTCTTTTCCTACATACCATAAGAAAGCTTGACATTTATTCTGCTGCTTGAAAATTGTATTCTTTTTAAATTTGAGAAAATCAACTAAAATATATTGTTTAAAGGAAAAAAAAGTAGATAAAGTAGATAAGTACATTTAAAATTCCTTTATTATAGTGACAGAAGTCAACTACTTGAAAGACATTCTAGGAAAATGCGTCTTTATTATTACAACAATAGAAACCAATGTAACAGAAATAAGCAAAAATTAGCATATAAAAGTGTTCAGTAGTAATTATCCACCCCCAAATATGGAAAATAACGGAAAAATTTCCAAGTCCTTGAATAGAAAGACAATCTCATCGATTTATCAATAATATTGATGGTATATTGTAAGTTTAATATACCCCAACTTAAAAATTAAACTAATTCTAAAAATCCAGGTGAATAAATAAAAGCACAATATTAGCCAATATTTTTCTATATTTATTAGCAATAAGGTGCTGCAAGTCTACCTTTTTGAAATATTAAAACATGTTTAAAAGCTGCTTTGTAGTATCAACACATAAAATAGACTGAAAGATCAAGAGTTAATATCATAGATCAAATCTGAAATATAATAGTTATTTCAAACAAATTAAGTTAGATTCACATCTCCAACCTTACACAAAATGAATTTAATGTGTTTAAGTGGATAAAATGAGATTCTAAATGTGCCAGTATAACATGAGGTATTGTTTATTGTTTTTAAAGCATTACAAAATGCAAAAATAATAAAATTAAACGTGAATAGCTTTTATCAGCCAAGCATTATAGCAATCTGCCTGGCCAAAAATATAAAAATGGTTTTCATGAATAAAAAAGATGCTACATCTAATAGAACAGAAAAAAAGAGTAATTTCTTTAATATATAAAAGTTTCTATAACGCAATAATTTAATAACTCTAAGAATATAACATAAAATAGCCTGTAAAATGTCTCAGCACATGGAAATATCCTAATTCTCACCTGAATGGAAAATTATAACATATTGAGATACAAATTTTTATCTTTCAAATAGGAATATAATTTCAAATAATTGGTAAATACCTCCATAGGCAAACGCTGAGAATGTAGGCCTTTTCATACATTACTGGTGTAATAGTAAATGGGTAAAATTCTCAATGGAGGGAAATTAACAGTGTATCTCCAAATTATAAATGCATTCTCATTCATATATTGATCTACCAAATTGATTCCTGATAATTTTACCAACAGATGAACTTTTATGTGTACAAGCTTGCTTATTTCCAAAGATATTTATTGCAGTCCTGCTTTGTAGTAGCAAAAAAATTGAAACAACCTGAATCCAACAATTGAAAACTAGATTATTAAGTTACAATCATTCATCCATTGGAGTAATTTGCAATTGAAAATCACAAGTTATTTCTGTATTGACAGGGATGATTTCTAAGAGATGATATAAAGTGTAAACATAAACAATAGCATGCCAAACTTAGTATCTATTGTATAAGAAAATAAAAATGTAAGATATACATACATCTTAGTAAAAATATAGGATATTTCTGGAAACTGAAGACCTTCAGTAGCCTTTATATAGGGAAACTGAGTAGGTGGTGATTAGGAAGGGAGACTTCATGCTACACTCATAATTTTTGAATTTTTTAACAGATGATCATACTTTTCACTCAAAGAAAAAACAAAATTAAGTATAATAATTTCATTTCTAAAGTCAAAAGTCAGACCATAGTTACCTATTTTCACATTTATCTTATATTAATTTAAAAAATATTATTATGATATGAAAAGCTGGGACTGAAATATTCTGAGGAATATTTTATCATAAAAAAGTTAATGATAAATCTTAATATATAATATTTGTAGACTAAATCTTGAAAAATTTATAACAAAGCCAATTAGTAAACACCATACAATATTTTATAATACTTATATAGAAAATATATTTAATTAATGTGTTCATCAGGTTATTGCTTCTGGGATGATAAATGAAATACTATACAATTCTATAGCCCCTTGGCTCAGCAGTAACAGAAGTTAATCTTAATTCTGAAGAAGATGTATTCATGTGTGTCCAATAAAATATGACTAAGAGGTCTTCACCTGCATTTCAGTAGTTAAGTCCCACCCAGTGGTTTTCTAAGAACAGCTTGCTTTAGGTTATAGCAGTTTAATGGAACAGTCAGCCATTTTCACCATCTACTTGAACTTACTCATGAGAGAATTTAGACATCTCACATGGGATTTTGCTCCAGTTTCTCTCAGAATAATTTTTTATTGATAGTCTTTATTACAATTTACCATGCGAGAATAAATATAGGCAAATAAACTAAAACAATTTACAGTCTACACTTGTAGGATGAGGTGGTAGTTGAGAGAGACTATTCTCAATCCACAAAATGAAAACACTACATAGACAAATTAAAACACATCAATGTAAAAATATTCAATTTCTATACTTCTGTCTTGAAATAATCACAAAGTTTGCAAGTTGCAAGTTGTTAGCCATGTTCTTTATCATTTAAAATTTTCAACAGTTTGGAATTCTGTCTAGTACTTAAGATATCTGCCCTGATTAGTCCCTCTCATGGGTATCCTCCAAATTTCAGCCTCTCAGTGAGTCTTTCTATAAATCTTTATTCAGTATTACATAACTTCTTTCAAGATTACATTCCCTCATTCAAGATGCCAAACCCTTATTAAAGATTACAAGGGTACATGTAATCTTTACCTATTCTTGCTTTACTTCTATTCCAGCACTCGCTTACCACTATGCAACACATCCTATCCTTTCCCTTTTTAATTTACATTTGCTTGCTTTTCTTGTATAAACTGAAAGTTCAGTATAATTGAAGTGATTTATCAGTTTAATTCAATGATGACTTCTTAATAGTAGGACATTGCATAGAATACAGTGGGTATTCAAAGTATATTTATTAAATAAATTGTAAATTAATAAATAAGTAACTGGTGATTAAAACATATGACCCTCTCACCTGAAGTATTAGTTATCAATATTTCTTGGTAAATTTTCCATTGCAGTAATCACTCCTAAATATGAACTGGTGCAAATTTTATTTGTAATTTTGAAGGTAACATCCACAGCTTACAACTTGAATGTGTCTGAATAGCCAATTCTGATATTATATTATTCTGTTTTTACATTCCTAATAATGACATACCCAAGACTGGGCAATTTACAAAAGAAAGCAGTTTATTGGATTTACAGTTTCACATGGATGGGGAAGCCTCACAATCATGGCAGAAGGCAAGGAGAAGCAAGTCACATCTTACATGGATGGCAGTAGGCAAAAAAAGAGAGCTTGTGCAGGGAATTCAAGAAGAGATTGGATGGGGACACAGCCAAAGCACATCGTGCCATGCCTGGCTCTTCCCAAATCTCATGTCCTCACATTTTAAAACCAATCATACCTTCCCAACAGTTCCCCAAACTCTCACTACATTTCAGCATTAACTCAAAAGTCCATAGCCCAATGTCTTATCTGAGACAAGGTAAGACCCTTCCACCTACAAACCTGTAAAATCAAAGGGACTACAGGACCCCTACAAGTCCAAAATCCAACAGGGCAATCAAATCTTAAAGCTCCAAAATGATCTTTTAGCTCCATGTCTCACATCCAGGTCACACTGATGGAGGGGTGAATTTCCATGGTTTTGGACAGCTCTACCCCTGTGGCTCTGCAGGGCGTACCCTGTAAAATAGCCTCCCTCCTGACTATTTTCATGGGCTGGCATTGAGTGTCTCTGGCTTTTCCTGGTGCATGGTGCAAGCTGTCAGCAGATCTACCATTCTGGGGTCTAGAGGATAGTGGCCATCTTCTCACAGATCTCCTAGGTGGTACCCCAGTAGGGACTCTGTGAGGGGGCTCTGACCCCATATTTCCCTTCCACAATATCCTAGCAGAGGTTTTCCATGAGGACCCTGCCCCTACAGCAAACTTATTTCTGGGCATCCAGGCACTTCCATCTGAAATCTACGCAGAGGTTCCCAAACCTGAATTCTTGATTTCTGTGCATTTGCCAACTCAACATCACATGGAAGCTGCCAAGGCTTGAGGCTTGCGCCCTCTGAAGCCACAGCTCTAGTTCTATTTGGGCCTTTTCAGCCATGGCTGGAGTAGCTGGGACACAAGGTACCAAGTCTCTAGACTGCACAAAGCATGGAGACCCTGGACACAGCCCACGAAACCATTTCTTCCTCCTAGGCCTTTGGGCCTGTGACGTTGCCAGGAAATATCTCTGATGTATTCAGGAGATATTTTCCCATATTCTTGGGATTAACATTCAGTTCCTCATCATTTATGCAAATTTCTGCAGCTGGCTTGAATTTCTCCTCGGAAAACTGAATTTTCTTTTCTATCACATTGTCAGGCTGCAAGTTATTCAAACTTTTATGCTCTGTTTCCCTTTTAAAAAAGAATGTTTTTGACAGCACCCAATTCTCCTTTTGAATTCTTTGCTGCTTAGCAACTTCTGCAAAATGCTGCCAGTCTCTTTGCTAAAACATAATGAGAATCAGCTTTCCTCCAGTTTTGAAAAAGTTCCTCATTTCCATCTGAGAACACCTCATCCTTGACTTTATTGTCCATATTGTTATAAGCATTTTGAGTAAAGCCATTCAACAAGCCTTCAGGAAGTTCTAAACTTTCCCACATTTCCCTGTCTTCTTCTGAGCTCTCCAAACTGTTTCAACCTCTGCCTGTTACCCAGTTGTAAAGTTGTTTACACATTTTTGAGTGTCTTTTCAACAGCACCCCACTCTTGGTACCAATTTACTGTATTAGTCCTTTTCCATGTTACTGATTAAGACTTACCTGAGACTGGGTGATTTAAAAAAGAAAGAGGTTTATTGAACTTACAGTTCCAAATGGCTAGGGAGGCCTCACAATCATGGCAGATGCAAGGAAGAGCAAGTCACATCTTACATGGACGGCAGCAGGCAAAAAAAGCGAGCTTGTGCAGGGAAACTCCCCCTTATAATACCATCAGATATCATGAGACTTATTCACTGTCATGAATACAGCTCAGGAAAGACTTGCCCCCATAATTTACCTCCCACTGTGTCCCTCCCACAACATGTGGGAATTCAAGATGAGATCTGGGTGGGGAAATACCCAAATCATATCAGGTATGATAAAAATACTGAATAAGTAAAATATTCTAGTACTCATGTTGTCTATCATTTTAACTTTGGCCATTCTAGTAGATGTATAACAGCATTGAATTGTGGTGATTATTTGCCTTTCCTTATTTACAGTTATTTTTATGTTTTGTTTGTCACGGGTACTTTTTAAGTAGAATGCTTGTTCAAACACGTCCTTGTTTCACATACTAATCTTATTTTCCATATTATTATTAATTTATAATAAGTTTTCATCTATATAGGTTGTTTAAAATTTCATGCATATAAATTATATATGTGTGTGCATTTATATATATACAGAGAGAGAGCCTAGAAGTCTTACCCATTCTCAATTAGACTTAGATATATAAGTTTAAATGCTGTAGTACAAGTCTAACAATATATTATAGTAATATTTGATTATATTAATTATACTATAATACTAATAACATATTATGTCTTATAATGCATTACAGTAGTTAGTATACTTCGTACTAGTGGCTTGTACTATAGGAGATCAAATTTTTATATAATGAATATATATCCTTATAACCAGATAAACTCTCTTATTATTTCTAGTAATTTAGTTGGAGATTATTTTTATCTCAATGCAAAATATAATAGAAAGAAAAAGCAAGAAATAAAATGTCAGGACAAAGAGAAAACAAATATAAAGATTGTAGATACATGCCCAACCATAACAATAGTAACATTAAATGTAAATAGCCTAAACAACTCAATTAAAAGGCAGTTTTTATCAGATTTGGTAAAAAAGCAAGAGGCAACTATATGCTACCTATAAAATTTAAATATAAAGAATAAATTGATTACACTTAAAAAGATGGGAGACTATGACTTGTTAACATTATTCAAAGAAACTAAAGTAGCTATGTAAATGTAAGAATAACTAATTTCAAAGTAAAGAATTTCATTAGAAATAGAGTGATTCCCTAATTATAACATGGTATGCACTGAATAACAGAGAATATCTATCTATCTATCTATCTATCTATCTATCTATCTATCTATCTATCTATCGATACTATTTATCATCTGTCTATTTATCTATCTATCCACCCATCCATGAAGCAAAACTGACAGAACTGTAGAATTGCAAAGAGAGATAGACATATCAACAATTATAAGTAAAAAGCACACTTCAGTGCTACCAATTATAACTAGAATAAAGAAACAAAATCAGTAAGGACATTGGAGCAATATGTGTTTCATTTTTATATTATTCTTTTTTTCTCCTCATTATAGTCACATTTTCTTCTAGTTCTTAAACATGTTTAGCCTATTGACAAAATTGCTTGAACTCCCCTTTGCAGATTTCATCATCATTTCATTCATATGTTTTTCTATGGACAGAATTTCTCTAGGATGTAAGCCGTATTTCCAAATTTTTTTAATGACTCATTAAACTCTGTGAATCTTATACTTTTGGTTCTGCGATTTTACTGAAAGTCCTTTAAATAGTGCTGAATTTTGTTTGTGCATCCTGTCAAGTTACTATGAATCCACAGGATTCTTTCCAGGCTTGCTTAAAAACTTTGTTTAGTGTATATCTATCTATCTATCTATCTATCTATCTATCTATCTATCTATCTATGGAAAATTTAGCTGTCTTACTAAAAAGATCTCTCCTTAATTGTTTTATCTTATGCCCTGTGCATTACAATATCTTTTCTATGCAACTTGTAGCAACATAAATTTGGTTTTCAAAGATCTCTGTAGTACAATGTCATAGTAGTTGTTTCCTGTGTCTTAGTACTTTATCCTTATGTCCAGATCATTACAAATTCTTATTTAATTATGCTTTGTCTTTTTGCTTGCCAAATCCTTTAAAATAAATCTAGTCTTTATTTAAAGGAGATTATGAAGATAAATTTTTCATAAGTGTTATGTCTAGATAATTCCTGCTGGAAGTGTTTTAAAATAATAATATGGCAAGTCTATATCCACAAGTTTGATGAACTAGGTGAAATGGAATATCTGTTTCTTGAAAGATGCAATCTACTAAAACTCACAACTCACATAAAGGGAAATAGTCTGAATAGATTCATTTATATTAAATAAATTAAATCAATCATTTATACCTCTCAAAAGAGAAAGGACCAGGCCCAAATACATTCATTCATGAAATCTACCTAAAATTTAAGAATAAAATCATTCCATTTTGATAAAATTTTATTCATAAAATAAAAACAGTCTCATTCTATGAGGATAATATCATTTTCATACTAAAACCAGAAAAAAATTGCTAGAGAGAAAAATTACAGATCCTTATCTCTCATTAGTATACATGTAAAACTCCACCAACAATAATAAATAAAATTCAATAATGTATTAAAAAATTATATAACATGACCTAGTTGGATTTATGCCAGGTATGCAACGCTGGTTTATTATCCATAAATTAATTAATACAACCATCACATTAATAGACTAAATCTGAAAAATGAGACAATGATATTATAAATGCAGAAAAATTCTCAACAAAATGTCACACACTTTCATAATTTTAAATAGAGAAAATAGAACTTTTAGCAATTTAAGAATACACAGTATCATCTGCAACTTTATTCTTGCCACCAAGAGAGACCAAGGTTTTGAGTAAACCAACATAATTTGGACAGATCTTCAAAGAGAAAACACATACTGAATAAAGATATGATACAGTTGCTAAGGCCAAGGAGAGAGGAGGCTGGGAACCCTGACAGGTTACTCAAATGCTGGGGCTTGTTTTCAGCCCCAAATGGTGCCTGGGAAACAAGTGACAGAAGGGACTGTGGGACTTCCCAACCTCGCTTCAGACCTCTGTGATCCTGGTTGCCAGGGACCCTCTGTCCACTATCAATGTTTGAGCTGACAGGGGGATTTGCATGGAGAGTAGGCAGACAGACCTTTAGCTAGTGTGGAAGTGGGAGCTTTTGTGTGCAGGGCAGCTCTGATGGAGGATGGACACAGCATCCATCCCCTAAAGCTCCCTAGGTCCATCTGAGAAGCTCTAGCCCTAGCTGACCACCAAGCCAGGAGAAAGTGGCATTGACTCCCCCATGGGATTAGGGTATGTCTGGTCTGCAGGACCTCCTGCCCTCCAACTCCTCTGAGATGTCTGCCAATATCC
Organism: Macaca nemestrina; assembly: GCF_043159975.1. Classification (NCBI taxonomy): domain Eukaryota; kingdom Metazoa; phylum Chordata; class Mammalia; order Primates; family Cercopithecidae; genus Macaca; species Macaca nemestrina. The sequence goes on from NC_092131.1 coordinate 64,948,964, forward strand.
TTCCTTGATTAACATAGAAACAAAAATATCTTTTATGTGCATAGACACAAAAATTCTCAACAAAATACCAGCAAACCAAATCTAGCAGCACAGCACATTAATAAATTAATACACCATGATTAAGTAGACTTTATTTCTGGGATGCAAGGCTGATTCAACATATGCAAATCAATACACGCAATTCACCATGTAAGTAGAATTAAAAACAAAAACCACATGATTATCTCAAATGATAAAGAAAAAGTTTTTGTTAAAATCCAACATCACTTCATGATAAAAACCCTCAAGAGATGAGTCATCAAAGAAACATACCTCAAAATAATAAGAGCCAACTGTGAGAAACCCACAGCCAATGTCACATTGAACAGGCAAAAGCTGGAGCCATTCCCTTTGAGGACTGAACAGGTCAAGGATGCCCACTCTCAACACCCCCATTCAACATAATACTGGAAGTCCTAGCCAGAGTAATCAGCAAGAAGAATAAATACAGCCATCTAAATAGGAAAAGAAGAAGTACAACAATCTTTCTTCATTGACAATACGATTTTATACCTAGAAAACCATAAACATTCTGACAAAGTTCTCCTAGAACTGACAAATGACATTAATAAAATTTGGGGATACAAAACCAATGTACAAAATTCAATAGCATTTCTATAGATGAATAATATCCAGGCTGATAATAAAATCAAGAACATAATCTCACTTAAAATTGCCACAAAGAAAATGAATACATAGCAATGCAGCTAACTAAGGGAGTGAAAGATTTCAACAAGGAGAACTACAAAATGCTACTGAAAGAGCTCAATGATGACACAAATAAAAGAAAAAACATTCCATGTTCATGGATTGAAAGAATAAATTTTGTTAAAAATGGTCATATTGTCCAAAGCAATTTGTACATTCAATGTTGTTTCTCCCCAACTATCCATAGTATTCACCATTTTTCACAGAATTAGAAAAAACTATTCCAAAATTTATATGGACCAAAAAAGAGCCCAAGTAGCCCAAATAATCCTAAGCAAAAAACAAACCAAAAAGAAAACAAACAAACAAACAAAAAAAAACAGGCTGGAGACATCACACTACTTGAAATATTGCTTGAATATTTAACTTCAACTGATATTGCAAGGCTACAATAACCAAAATAGCTGGGTACTGGTACCAAAACCAAAACAAACACATAGACTGATGGAACAGAATAGAAAACTCATAAATAAAACTGCACACCTACAACCATTTAATCTTTGACAACACCAACAAGAAACAAGCAAAGGGTAAAATACTTCATTAAAATCATTCTGGTTTTACTGGTTAACTGTCTGCAGAAGAATGAAATTGGATCCTTACCTTTTACCATATACACAAATTTATTCCAGATGGATAAAAGATGTAAATGTAAGACCTCAAACTCTAAAAATCCTAGAATAAAACCTAGGGAATATACCCTTCTCAACATTAGCCTTGTTAAAGAATTTTTGGTTAAGTCCCCAAAAGCAATTGCAAGAAAAACAAAATTGAAAAGTGAGGACTAATTAAACTAACAAGCTTCTTCACAGCAGAATAAACTATCAACACAGTAAAGAGACAACTTCCAGAATGGAAGAGGTTGTTCTGAAGCAATAAATCTGGCAAAGGTCTAATATGCAGAATCTACAAGACACTTAAATCAACAAGCAAAAATGACCCCATTAAAAATGCGCAAAGACATGAACACACACGGATATAGTTTGGCTGTGTCCCCACCAAAATCTAATCATGAATTTGTAGTCCCTACAATCCTGTGTCATGGGAGGGACCAGGTGGGAGGTAATTGAATCATGGGACCAGTTTCCCATATGCTATTCTCATGATAGTAAGCTATCACGAGATCTAATGGTTTTACAAGGAGCTTCCCCCTTTGAATGGTTTTCATTCTTCTCCTTCCTGCCATGATGTTAAGAAGGGCATATTTGCTTCCCCTCCTGAGGCTTCTCCAGCCATGCAGAACTGTGAAGCAATTAAACCTCTTTCCTTTATAAATTACTCAGACTCAGGTATCTCTTTGTTAGCAGTGTGAGGACAGACTAATACACACACACTTTTCAAAAGAAGACCTATAAGTGGCCAATATACACAAGAAAAAATGCTATTTATTTCTAATCATCAGAGAAACGCAAATCAAAATCACAAAAAGATATCATCTCACACCATTCAGAAAAGTAATTATTAAAAAGTAGAAAATCAACAGATGCTGTTGAGGCTGCAGAGCAAAGGGAATGCTTATATACTGTTGGTGGGAATGTTAATTAGTCCAGCCATTTTGAAAAACAGTCTGGAGGTTTCTCAAAGAACTTAAAAAAGAGCTACCATTTGATCCAGCATCCCATTACTGGGTATATACCCTGCAAAACATAAATCATTCTACCAAAAAGACACGTGCAGTAGTATGTTCATCACTACACTATTCACAGTAGCAAAGATATGAAATCAATCCAGGTGCCCATCAATGGTGGATTGGATAAAGAAAATGTGGTACATACATACCATGGAATACTTTGCAGCTGTAAGAAAATAACTAAATCATATCTTTTGCAGTAACATGGATGCAGCCAGAGGCCATAATACTAAGCAAATTAGTGTAGAACAGAAAACCAAAAACTTACGCATGTTCTCACTTGTAAGTGGGAGCTAAACATTTAGCCCACGTGGATGTAAATATGGGAGCAACAGACACTCTGGACTATTGACTGCTAGAGTAGAGAGGAAGGGAGTGGGTGTGGGTGGAAAAACTGTCTTTTGGGTCCTATGTTCATTATCTGAGTAACGCCATCCATACTCCATACCTCAGCATCATGGAATATATTCTTGGATCAAACCTGCACGTGTATTCCATATATCAAAAAAAAAAGTTGAAATTTTAAAAATAAAAAGAAAGTACACTGAATATGTACATAGACATATGCAAAATGTGTTTTCTTTAATAAAGAGTAACTTTATTAATAGGAAGAATGAGGAGAAGGAGAAGAGTGGAAGGAGAAGAAGAGAGGAATGAAAAACATGATGTCATCTATTATTACAATGATCTTTTAATTTTAATATCCTCTAGGTATCTCTGATTCTCAAACTTTATTTTTGGTGTCATTTAGAACTCGTTGGGAAATTGTTCAAGATTTCCAGGCCTTTTCCATAGAGATTCTGGTTTAGCAGATAAGGAGTGGTTCATGAAACTGCATTTTAAACATCACCACAGGCGATTTTGCTCCAAGTGTTCTATGAACCAAAAATTGAAACACATGCATGGACATAAATGGACATATGATTTTATATATATCTGATTTTGTTTATATGATTATGTGATGAAAGCACTATTGTCAAGACACAATACATTTAAAGATGTGTCCTACGTTGTTTTTTTCGGTGAGTACCTCAACTAAAAACTTGGGGTAAAAAAGAATAATTTAAAGATTAACCTTCAAATCAACATTTGTTGACAATATTAAAATTAAATTAGAACATCAACAAAAGTTAATCTCACAAATTGTGAACTTTTGAGTTAGTAACTGGAAATGCACTCAAAGCATCGTGTTATTGTGTTTATAACTGAATGTGGCTTTCTTTTGAGACTCTCTGAAATAAAACAAGAAATATTACTTATTTCCAAAATATTTAACAAATGGGTTATCTGAACAATATGCCTCAAAACCTAGTCTTCTTCATACATGTCGACAACATTTTTCTATATACCACTTGTGCTAATATCTACATGATATTTTTTCTGTTAGCAGATTTTAAATCAATTCAATTCTCTTTATTTTAGACCTACTCTAAGGAATAATATCTGCCAAGCAATTGATTTGAGGTTCTTGACAAATTTGTTCTAATTAGCATTAAATGGAAAATAATTTGTGAAATAAATGATTCATCAATATGACACAACATAATTTTGCATATTGTTGTTGTATATGTTAGTGTTTTACAAGCATTGAAATGTTTCAGACCAAACTGATATTTTTAAAAAACAATTTTTTTGCACAATGTTTGTGAGAGATAAATAGCAAAATGAAACTCTTAACTACATGTCATAGAGAAATGCATATCGCAATTCTTCCTTCAAATGGTAGTGTATTCAAAATTTATTAAAAAATGGATGGGGTTTACCTGTTAAAGCCATGATTAATGGGAAGAATATCACAGAAGGAAAGATACATCATTATAAAACCCAGCCTCATGCTGAGTTGGCCTCATCACATACTTTAAATATGTGAGAAAACATGGGCATGTTTCAATACCCTGCCTGTTGCCCACTCGAAAGTATCTCAATATATGATTTGATATAATTCTGCTTCATCTCCTTTTATGTTTTGTTCAACTTTTAAACATAAGGTGACTACTGAAAACATTGTTGAACCCTTGTATTAATTCCTCATTAAACACCCATGTGTATTTTTCAAATTAATATTTCACTTGAAGCTGCATGTTCTTATTTATGTAAAATTAAAGTTAAAGAATACGTTTATTTTCAGAAAAACAACTCTTTTTAGCTACTTTTTATAATATTTATTTAGGGAAAAATTATAAGAAAATATAACTTTATTGGTAAAATATTTCTAGATCTTACATTGAAAATATGCCTACTGATTTTGACATGAAATTCTCTTTCAAGTTCAAGAATTAAAAGGCGTTTTCCCTCAGGTAGTATTTATTCATTTTTTATATTGTTTACTTTCAGCAAGTTTTGATTATTTTTACCACTAATAATAGTGAAATTTACTGAATGCTCATTGTATGCTATGCGTGCCCTAATATATTAGGCTACTTGAACTTCATGGTTAGCTATGATGCAGATATAATGAACACAATTTCAAAGACATGAGAATTTTAATGTTTTAAATATTTCAGTGACAAAGCCAGCATTTGAATTCAAATCTAACTATATCTTGTAGCGGAATACAGTTAGAAGTATATAGAGTGAAATCTGTTACTAGAGTCAAAAAAAATTAAAAACCGTATTATATTAAAACATTCTCTTTTCCCACAATATAAGGAATTCAAAAACATCCAAATAAGATGTTTTAAAAATGCTGCATATGTAGAACAATAGATTAACTGGAACGTACCCATAACCCACCATAAACATTGACCTAAAAATCCTTGGATTTTCCACTAGTTTTAAAAGTGAATTGCATATCAGTTTCTTACCTGCTTACAGCAATCCTCTCTTTCACATAAGTAATTACTACTCTCGTCTCCATCAGCAGAGGGATCCCTAGCATACATGTTTTTATATATAACAACAGAAGTTCTCCCTTTATCTAAACTGAATCAAATTTTTATTCCATGAGTTTACTTTTCTATCAACCAGTATGCTTAGAATTTGTACTAATAATTCCACACTGAGAGTATAATTTTTTGTTATAAACTACAAGAAATTTATCAATGTCTTGAAAAAATATCATTACATATATATAAAAGGTATTTTAAGTAAATTGCTTAAAGGTAATGTGATGGGTAATATTGTCACCTTGATTGGATTGAAGGATGCAAAGTACTGTCCTGGGTGTGTCTGTGAGGGTGTTACCAAAGGAGATTAACATTTGAGTCAGTGGGCTGGGAGAAGCAGACCCACCCTCAATCTGGGTGGGCACCATCTAACCAGCTGCCTGCATGGCTAGAATAAGGCAGGCAGGAGAGATGGAAGAGCAGATTTTCTGAGTCTTCTGGCGTTCATCTTTTTCCCGTGCTATATACTTCCTGCCTTCGAACATCAGACTCCAAGTTCTTCAGCTTCTGAACTCTGAGTTACACCAGTGGTTTGCCAGCGGCTCTCGGACCTTTGGCCACAGACTGAAGACATCACTGTTGGATTCACTACTTTTGAGGTTTTGGGACTCGGACTGATCCACTACTGGCTTTCTTGCTCCTCAACCTGCAGACAGACGGCCTATCATAGGACTTTAATTTGTGAGTCAATTCACCTTCATAAACTTCCCCTCTACACACATGCATCCTATTAGTTCTGTCTTTCTAGAGAACCCTGACTAATACAGGTAAATAGAAATATATGGGTAAAAGACATCTAATGATTTGGAATATTGCAAATTAATTCGAAAAGAGGAAGAATCAAATCCTAAAAGTATCAGTTATCAGATATTGAGCATTTCTTGCCAACACTGGAAAAGTCTAATTTGGTGATATTTACAGGCTGTGCTGTATTTCTTGCCAGCAGGAGGTATTTAGTTAGAAGAATAGGCCATGTTGTGAATAGCACATCCTCATTAGGACCAAGGACTAATGGAAATTTCTTTCCTATTTTATACCTAATTACTGAAAATTTTTGGACAAATTTATTTTTGAATATTTGGACAAACACACTATATCTGGAACCAACATATCTTTTTATGGCCAAAATATAGTTGAAATTCAGTATCAGTTTAATCTCCATTTACATCTTCACATTAAATATCAAATTAAAATGCAATGAATTCTCAAATTGGGATATTCAGAATCACAAAAACATTTTGGAAAAGATGCAGTGTTATCATTTAATAAGAACAATAAGTCAGACATAGTGCTAAGCTTCTTATCTTTATTTCTCACCATACTATATATGCAATAATCAAAGAAAGTGAGATACTGCTAAGAAGTTCAGAATCAAATGTGTCTTAATTTCAATAATATATGCTCTTTATGTCTGAAATAGCTAGTCTAATCTTGTTTTGTGATGTAAATATTCTCATATTTTTAGTTTTTAGTGCCCATATTCTTGAATTACACAAATATTGGAAGATCAATAGTGTATATGTAAGGAAATAGATGGTTAAGGCTATTAAGAAATCACCAAAGGCTCCATAAAAGACAGGATCTTTTACTCCAAGTTTGGGTACAGTACTGGTAGCTAAAGAGATATTTTTATTATGCTATTGAAATTATTTCGATAACTCTTATCTTAGTTTAAACTGTTTTTATGCCCAAACTAACAAAAATGATTTCTCATTTTCTTTTCTTTTCTTTTCTTTTCTTTTTTTTTTTTTTTGAGACGGAGTCTCGCTCTGTCGCCTGGGCTGGAGTGCAGTGGCGCGATCTCAGCTCACTGCAAGCTCCGCCTCCCGGGTTCACGCCATTCTCCTGCCTCAGCCTCCCGAGTAGCTGGGACTACAGGCACCCGCCACCTCGCCCGGCTATTTTTTTGTATTTTTTACTAGAGATGGGGTTTCACCGGGTTAGCCAGGATGGTCTCGATCTCCTGACCTCGTGATCCGCCCGTCTCGGCCTCCCAAAGTGCTGGGATTACAGGCTTGAGCCACCGTGCCCGGCCGGTTTTTTTTTTTTTTTGTATTTTTTTTTAGTAGAGACGGGGTTTCACCATGTTAGCCAGGATGGTCTCGATCTCCTGACCTCGTGATCCGCCCGTCTCGGCCTCCCAAAGTGCTGGGATTGTAGGCTTGAGCCACCACGCCCGGCCGATTTCTCATTTTCAAGAACATGCTAGAAACAAAACATTTTAAATTTATAATTACCATATGCAGCATACAGGGTTGATGCCTATTATTTTTTAAAAGAATAAATTATAAATCTACCTTAGATACCGATTCTCCACAATCTAAAGAGAGAATATCATCCTTAAAAAAAAACAAAAACAAAACATAACACGGCTGGGCACAGTGGCTCATGCCTGTAATCTCAGCACTTTGGGAGGCCGAGGTGGTCAGATCACCTGATGTCAGAAGTTGGAGACCAGCCTGGTCAACATGGTGAAACCCTGTCTCTACTAAAAATACAAAATTGGCCAGGTGTGGTGGCGCATGCCTGAAATCCCAGCTTCTCTGGAGGCTGAGGCAGAAGAATCACTTGAACCCGGGAGGCAGAGGTTGCAGTGAGCTGAGATGGTGCCATTGTACTCCATCCTGGGTGACAAGAGCAAACAAACAAACCATAATGTTATACTGAAGTATTCTGAAAACACAGAAAAACTTTCGTATTTCCTTCTTAGAAGGTGAGGGCACACTTATTAGGCATGCTGGCTATATGAGTTGGCACCAGAAAAGGCCCATTAAGATAGAGCTAGATTCAGTTGAGCAGTGTGTTAAGTGACAAAAGGAATATTGTCAGAGGAGTGAATGTGTACTGGAAGTAAAGAGAAATCTCCAAGTCACTATTATTGGTATAGCTTAAGGGATGAGGATCACAGGTGACGATAAATTAAAATGATAAAACAGTTCAGGGAACAAAATTCACTGCAATGAAATAATGATATCAGGATATGGGTACCTTCTTACTAATTATTGAAAGAATGTTACACTTGTGGGTTGATTATTTTTAATCCCCTGTAAAATAGACTACACACTCCTTCCTCAGCCCAGCAAGGCTTTGTGCAACCTAGTGTCTGCCATATCTCTAAACATTTACTCCCATTGCCTTCCTATCTCACCATATTTCATGCTTACTGACTTTATTCCTATAATATAGTAGATCCTATTCCTGTTTTCCATAATACTGCCTAGGAACCTGTACCCAAGAGGTTCTTATTAGTTTCTGCTTGTTATCTAGATTTTTACTCAAACTCCATGTCTCTTTAAAGTAGCTTCTTGACCATCACATTGCAGTCCTCGAGCTGCCCAGTTCCAAAGACACACTGGCATATATTATAAGTATCACCTACCAAATAGCTCAGCAATAATCCTTTTATTTGTTTACTTCTTTATTGTTTTTCTCCCCCACAGAATGTAAGCTCATTAAAAGTATTCAGGGGAGTTGCTTGCCATATTAACAACTCTATTTCAACGTTTTAAAAGTCCCTGGAACATTGTAGGCAAAAAGTATATATTATAAATTTATTTATATTAGTTTTAATTAAATACTTCTGGAAACACAAACAAATTAGAAATTACATATCTCAGCAAATTACATATTTCTTACTTGTGTTTTATATTTACTGTGTGTCAACTGCCAATGTACTAAACATATGTTTATTCTAGGATGAAAAAGTCACTTAAACTGGACCATGCCAATATTGAGGCAGAGGTAAAAAAGTGACAAAAAATACTCAGTGACAAAAAGCATGTCATTTCTATTCACATCATGTTTTCTTAAGAAAGTCACTTGACCAAGGTTGACTTCAATGGGATATAGCAAGTCCTGTTGCAATGATCAGAAATGTATTATTCTAGTAGCATGTTACAGCAGCAGGTTGATTAGCATAGACTACATTAGAATAGACGGTATACACCTTTCTGTGCCTGAAGGGAAGAAAAGGAGATAACCATGAACAATAATGCAGTCTATCATGGTATTCAAATTGATATAGTCTAGGTGTAAGCAAAAAGCCATAGAATACATTATTTTCTTTCTGTCACCCCAGCTGGGGTGCAGTGGTGATATCTCGGCTCATTGCCAGCTCCATTTCCTGGGTTCACGCCATTCTCCTGTGTCAACTTCCCAAGTCCTTGGGACTACAGATGCCCACCACCACGCCCGGCCAATTTTTTGCATTTTTAGTAAAGATGGGGTTTCACCGTGTTAGCCTGTATGGTCTCCATCTCCTGACCTCGTGATCTGCCTGCCTTGGCCTCCCAAAGTGCTAGGATTACAGGTATGAGCCACGGCTCCCAGCCAGAATACATTATTTTCTGAGTGAAGCTAAGTGAAATTTAGGGAAAGCTAAACCTGTGACCCAGTTCTCATAAATGTAATTAACACTTGATCTAACTAACATTGAAAACTCCTTCTAAACATACGTATTTTAAAAAACTAAGTTATCATTCATTATGAGAACACTTTTATTTTGTGTACACTTAAGAATTTAAAAAAGCCAATTAAATATCCACAATGTTATGAAGCATTTAGCAGAGATAGTAAAATGAGACTAGCATATGAGAATCAAAATTTAAAAGATGCTAGTTAATTTTTAGACGATAATTATTTGAACTTAAGATATTTTTCCACAAGCTCTAAATATGTGTTTATCTTTGACCTAACAAAGAGAAGATTAGCTAAGCAAATTAACAGATCACATAAATATATGGGAGCATATTTAATCTGCTTAAGTCAATATTTTTAAATAGAATCACCTATTAATTTTGATTAATAAATGATTGATATTATTTCTAAAAAATATATATACTTGTCAACTGGACAGCTGTTGATACTTATGTATGAGAAGAATACTGGGAGGCTAATTAGCAATGCTGGTTTTTATCATGATTGTCACTAGTAAGCAATACTTCTTTGGAAATAAAGATTGACCCCAGTTTTTCAGTTTCATATTCTGTACAATATTAAGATTGAGTTACAGCATTGATTTGAAAGTTGTGTTCCATGGATATTTGGAATTTGCTTGGTTGTTTTCAAGGAATATTAAGAGATGAGAATATAGTGAAAGGGAGAGTAGAAAATTTTTTAATCTTTTCTCCAAACGAAGAAATTATTTTTTAGTCCATTCTATATAATGAAGAACGAAGATATTTTTCATATAAAAATAGAAAACAGAAAATAATGTGCGAACAAAACGTTAGAGATCATGTGCTTTCTATAAAAATATTTACCTATATATTAAAATGAGAAGTCACATATATGAATTTCATGACTCCTAGGTCTATGAATTTTAGGGACTGGGGCAGACTGGTAGGTTAGGGTCTGTCACAAAAAGTTTTACACACTCAAATTTGTTTCACAGAATCATCTTTTAAAAGGTTTAAAAATGCATTCTGGTTACTATGACCTATTTTGTGCTATGAAAATTAATTCTAAGTGATCTGAAGTTGTCCTGAGCCATTTCACTGAAAGAAGGGATACAAATGTGTGATACCATGCACTAGTCAAGTCATTAACCTACCAATTAATAGTATTGTCTTGTAAACATTGTTCTGACACAAGATTGTTTTTTTTTTTTTTGTTTTGTTTTGTTTTTGTTTTTGTTTTTGTTTTTGAGAGGGAGTCTCACTCTGTCGCCCAGGCTGGAGTGCAGTGGCGCGATCTCGGCTCACTGCAAGCTCCGCCTCCTGGGTTCACGCCATTCTCCTGCCTCAGCCTCCCAAGCTGCTGGGACTACAGGCTCCCGCCATCATGCCCAGCTAATTTTTTGTATTTTTAGTGGAGACCGGGTTTCACCGTATTAGCCAGGATGGTCTCGATTTCCTGACCTCGTGATCCGCCCGCCTCGGCCTCCCAAAGTGCTGGGATTACAGGCGTGAGCCACCGTGCCCGACCCTGACACAATTTTCAGCTTGTCATCACACTTTATTGGTAGCATGAGGTGATGATTTGCATCTTATCTTCATGAGACCCACGAGAGGACTCTGCCATTGGAGTGGATTACATAGTAAAATTAGGACCATATAAGAAGCCCGAGTCTATCTTTCATTTTTGACTCCCTGATTCCATGGTGTTTCATGCACAGAATAATAATCCCTGACCCAAAATAAAAAGCAAATTGTGGTGCCTTATGCAGAGGGGGAATAAATAATGAATACATCCAGCTTCTTAAAACCCATTCTATAAGGCAGCCTTGAATGCTATTATTATTCTTTCTTTAATACTGCTGCTTTATAGTTTATCCTCCCTCAATAAATTTTGATTTTAAGAATGATCATTTTAGTCCTGTGAGTCATTTGCTGTAGCAATTGCACCCTTTCTAACTGCCACCATTAACTTGCCTGTTCACATGCACACAGATACACAGACACACAAACCTACAGTTCCTATTACCTAACATACCACACCTTTCGCTATTAAGTGACAATACGAAAATTAATGTACCAATGAGGGAATATAGCTAGGATCCTGAGACCCGGAAGAAAATATTGATAATATCAAAATAGAGATTGCTTATGTTCTTCAGAGACAAAGAAGAGTGTCCAGATGCTGCAGGACCCAAGCAAGAGTTTTGGGGCCAGACAAACCAGTGTTTAGCATTCACTCTGCATTTATTCTCCTAGTAATCCTAACCAAAGTGCTTAACCCCTTAAGGCTTATATATAAAAGGAAGAAAACAATGCCTGCCCTGTTCCTACCTTGCTGTGTGAGTATAACAAATAAATTATATTTATCTATTCTATCTATCTATATATCTAAATACATATCTAAACCTTAACATTTTCTGGTTAGTGATCCATAATATCCCCTCTACACACCAAATACCGTTTTCAGTGTTAAAGAATTCAAACTACTTTGACATTTTTGGAAGTGCCATATTGCTAAATGTAAAATTCTTAATAAAGTAATGGTCTAATTTGAGAGAGTGTTCTTTTAGAATGTATAGATAGTGACTTGGAGAATTGCTACACTTAATTTAAAATAAGGCAAAAAGTAAAGGAGAGACAAATAAATAGACAAGCAAGAAAGTTGGAATGGAAGAAATTAATACTTATTATACCATATTTGAACATTATTTAAATACTTAATCACAACTTTTTCAGATAAACTTTAAATTTTTAAAACATACATGATCACATGAGTAGAGACACAAAATTAAGTGTTACTGCATTATAGATTTGATTCAGAAAGCATAAAACAGATTTGATTTGTCCAATAAAGCTCTGTTAAATATGCATTTAATCCCTTTTCATTAATTTGTTAATAGTAAACTAGTGATATGGAAGTAATTGTATTAGGAACACTGGGGGTATGCAAAAGTAAATAATTAGAGGCACAGCCTCCAGTTCGGTGCATAACACAGTAGGGCAGTATTCTTGAGCACCAGTAATCAAAAGCCTAATAGTGCTATGTACCAGATAACAAAGGAGATAAACAAAGCGGAGATAAAAAGGTTTCAAGTGTTTCAAAGTAAAAGACTTGACTTTAGTACAGGATATCCTAGAAAGCATTACTAGGGAAATGGCATTTGAGAATAGAAAATGTAGGACTACGTGAACATGTACAGATGTGGGCAGATGGTATTGCATTTGTAATAAATATTGCAAGGAAAGTATAGGCGTGGGGGAAAATGAAGAGTAGGGTTTTTCTTATATCTTTCACATTCTTTTGGCTGTTTAAAGACCTTTTCTTCTCTACTCTCCTTTACAGGTTGTGTCCTCTTTTCCTAACATTTCCCTTGCCTCTTTCAAGTGATCTACAGCTAATTCATAATCTACTTATAGAGTTTATATTCTCAGCTTGAGTAGGAGACACTAAATAAAATAAGAAAATATATTTGATATTTTAACATGTAATTTGGAGAAATTAAAATCAGGTAATGTATTCAAGAGTGCATCATGAAGGTGGTGCACATAACCAGAGTAATAAAAAGGCATTGTAAAATTTGATCTAAGAGCACGTATGGAAAGAAAATAAAACAAAGAATGGCAATACAGCACTAGTGAACTAGAATTAAAATCAAGTAAACATGCAGAATCATTTGAGTTAAGGAAAGGGAGTTTATGGGGATATTTTGAAGGATTAGAGGCAAGAATGATAGTCTAAATCATGTTATTAAAGGCCCTGCTGCTGTGGATTGTAGATTAGCAAGAATGGAAGCAGGGAAGCCTGTTGTAGCCTGTTGCCTGGACTCATGCTAGAAACAAGAGTCTTAACTAAGAAAGTTTCAGAAGAATGGCCAGAATTGGTCACCTTTGAAATACATTTTTAGAATAAAACAAATAATCATTATGAAATAGATGAAGAGGTGAAAAAATAAAAGTAATCAAGGAAGACTAGGAAGTTTTGGGTTTATAGATGTATCCTATCTCATAATTGAGATTGAAAATTCTAGGGGAGGAAAAGGCTTACTGAAAGTTTCGAGAATTAAGTTTTTTATCTATTAATTTTGAGAAGGTTATTAGACTTCTTTGTGGAACTTTAGGGAGAAAAGTACATGCACTTGGATTGCCAGGTAAAGGGAGGCTAAGAAATTTAATCAGCCTTTCAGAGCTTATTATGGCCCTCTGGTGATGGGGGAAAAAAAAAAGAGGGACTTCTAAAGTATGCAATTGATTAATAAGAAGCCCTAGATTTGGCACACTAATGATCTTTGGTAATTTAACAGTAGTGATTTTTATGGAGAGGAGACATTTGCCATGTCAGGATAAGTTAATTAGAAAATAAATCATGAGAATGTGCAGACACTGAGTGTACATAGTTTGCGGGGCAGGTTTTCCTATGAAGCATAGGGGGAACTATCGAGACAGTATGAGGGGAAGAGAGGTGGTCAGTGCATACTTCCCTGAAAGATAAGCATAATAGAACTATATTGATAGGCATGATAAATAAAAGGAGAAAATCTCAGAAGTAAAGTCTTGAGAGTACTAAAAAAAAGTACACCAAGTAATCAGGGTCACCACTTTTAGTTTATCAAGAAGGAAGACCTTGATGATGAAAGCATGAGGCTAGCGTGATTTGGTAGATAGGAAATGTGTCAGTTCTTGTCTAATAGCTTTCATGTTTGGGATGAAATTTGAAAAGTTTGCCATTTTATTAGAGTAAGGCAGTCAAGAAAGTACTTACTGAAGGTCTGAGGTGAATGAAAAAATATATTAGTTATTTGGGACAGTGTGAAGTGCTAAAAGGTTTCCAGGTGGTGATTGTACCCATTTGAACTCTTGACAGGAATTCAGTGTGACAACAGTCAGCTCTTTTTTAATTTTAACTTTTCCCTGGCAAGTTAAACTGCTGGGACAATATCTAGATGGGTCTGGGAGATGACCAGTCTGACATGAACTCTTCCACTTTCAAAGAACTGACTTGGCTCAAGAGGACAAATCTAGGACCTAACATTTAGGTGAGATATCATATACTAAAATGAATAATTAAATAAATATGATGCACATAGTTTATTAAATGATACTCTCATAATTGCAACAAATATGGAGAGAAAAATGATAGGATGAATGTGAAATAAAAAATAACTTTCATGAAAATAAGTAAAACGAGAATATCTATGCAATGAAAGAATCGATTTGAAACTTTTAGCCTGATTCAAACTTATCTTTATACAGAAACAGGGAACAAATTATATTGGAAAAAAAATATTGGCTACAATTTGGTTTTTGTGTATGCTTTCACATTTGAAATTAACAACATAAAAATAAATGAAGCAGAAATATTTCAAAGCCAAAGATAACATTTTCATCAAATTTATCAATGTAAATGGCCAAAATTAGGTTCTTCTGAGAGTTTATTTTATTCAGTTTTGTTTTTGTGATTCACTTTTCTGATAGTTTTCATTGATGCAATGAAAATCATGAACCGTAATTTTGAAACTGTTTTCCTATTAAGATATGGTCATCTGTGGACCTTTTTATTTAAAGTGTTAGAATTTTTAAAGTCATATTAAAGAATTAGTTTACTGTGAACAACTTAGGAAGATATTTTGTTTTAAAGAAGTAATATATAATAAAGTATAGATGGCACTTTAAAGTAACAATTTAATTTTTATGTGAGCAGTGAAGTCAGGTTTCATATCTCAGCTGGCAGGAGAAATAATAATTGAATATTAAAATATTATAAAACATTATTAAAGCCAGAAAATTTTGGGTGAATGAAGATGGATCATGCACTATCCCAAAGTAGGAAGCAGCATAAAATTCATAAACTCATTGGTTAGGAACTTGGTCTGTAGTGAACAGCTGATCTGTTATTTTCCTGTGTGATTGCTTTGCAATTTAGTTTCAGGAGGAGCATGTTCATTGAACACTAAATTTGAACGCAGTAACTGATGTTCAGTTTGAAAACTTTGACCCCTGAGCATTTTTTTTCCTTACCTAGCTCAGTAAATATCACACATAACAGGTTCCTAAGATATACAATACAGGTAAAGTAATTATTAAAGTATCTAATATATGGTATATATTCGGTGAATTTAACTATTTCCCCCTTTCTTTTTGATTTTTTGTGTTTTACTTTATCTCCAATGGTTTTATTAAACTCAAACATCAAATTTGAGAATGTCTTATACAACTGTAAACTTAGATTTTCTATGAGAAAGTATGAATTTTCTCTGTTTTCTTAGAGCAGCAGTTGCACTTGATTACCTATGACCAATTTACAGCAAAATCTTTCAAGATAAAAATGACAAATTGGGAAAAAGATGTATATTTAAAATTTCAAGTAATTTTAAGATACTCAGGGTTTACCTAACTTTAAGCTGCTACTTGCATTAAGACATGTGTCAATAAGTATAGTTTGAATTTCAACCTACCAATCCATAAAGAAACACTATGTGTCCCTCAGTTCTCATAAATGATATTGACATTAATAGGGATTAAAGTAATAAATTCTTGTAGACACAATAAAGTCATAGCATTTAAATTAATGTGACTCTAGATATTTAACAACAATCTAATAAAATAGAAAAGAAAACCCAGAAAATACTTTACAGAAGTTCAAAATTTAGTTAATAACAAGCAACCACAAATAATCCTTCTTTCACTAAAAGAAAGAAGGATTATTCAGTAAAGAGTCAATAAATTCTCAAGTAGGTAACTAGTTGGGATTTTTTAAAAAATGCAACAGCCTCAATACCTACTCACATCTTATAGCCAGCAAACTAAAAATGTGTTGGAGGTTTAAATGTAGAACATATAATTAAAAATAACTTACAGAAAAAGTAAAGTTAGGATAATATATATTTGGAAAATGGCTTTGTTAGATTGTCCTGAGTGGAGGGAAGGGGCAAAACTTATATATTTAACAAAATATACATTTTTTTAACTAGGAAAAATATTGCAAATTGATATTAAAGTCAATTGTATATATTATTGCTTTACAGAGAAACCTTAAAATCACAAAGGAAAACAAATTAGCATATGCATGAACAGAGGTGACCAGAATTTTATTTGGTAGCTAATTAAGGGAAACATGAGCTGGGCGCAGTGGCTCATGCCTATAATGCTAGCACTTTGGGAGGCCAAGATGGGCAGATCACGAGGTCAGGAGATCGAGACCATCCTGGCTAACACGGTGAAACCCCGTCTCTACTAAAAAATACAAAAAACTAGCTGGGTGAGGTGACGGGCCCCTGTAGTCCCAGCTACTCGGGAGGCTGAGGCAGGAGAATGGCTTAAACCCGGGAGGCGGAGCTTGCAGTGAGCTGAGATCCGGCCACTGCACTCCAGCCTGGGCAACAGAGCGAGACTCCGTCTCAAAAAAAAAAAAAAAAAAAAAAAACCATGAATGTAGCCAATTAATATATTATTAATGAATATATATAAATAATATATTAATTATTGTATTATTTAGAATTCTTTAAAATGAAAATTAGGAACTTCTTGTTGTTGTTTTGTCCATTCAGCAGAAAGTGATAGGGCCCAATATTGATAAGAATGTGGAACAATGAACACGATCAGAGAATGGTAGAGAAAGATTAAAATGTACAGATTATCTAGCAGGCAATATGATTCTATTTTGTCAAATCTATATTAAAGTATCTACCCTATGACCTAAATATTTAGTTTCTAGGAATTTATGTGGAATAATTAATAGTGAAGTAAAAATTTATAGTGGATATTTTTACGTTGAAAAAACTGGTTTCATAGCAAAGTATTTAAACTACTTAATGCATAAGGTAGAATAAAGCATAACTATTAAAATGATTTTGTTACTGGTTCTTAATATATTTTCCAAAAAAGAAATTCAAGTTTGAATTTATTACGGACAAAATAAACCTGCTTGATAAATTTTATTATAAAAACATTATAATCAAATATGAAGAGAGTTTTTTTCTGAGCTTTGGCATTTAGAATAATTTTTATTTTACCATTTACTCTTTCTGTACCTATACCAATAATTTTATCAATAAAAAACAGAATGTTACCCTATTTATGTTGATATCCATGACAGAATAATGACACTTTTAAAAGGTTATTTTAAGTTTTATTTTTAATTGTAAAATATTACTTCATAAAAAATACTAAAGAATTTAGGGAAGTGAACATTTGTCAAAATATACATGGCTAAAATATATATTTTTAAGTGGATGGAACCAAAATAAATTACAATCAGATGTTACGGCAGCAGCAGTCACAGTGGTAGTACAGAGAATCAGCAGGAATTCATTTTAGAAATCAATAAACCTGTCGCCCTCAGAGTGATACATAAAGAAAATGTGATCATGTTTTGTAAAAATTGTGAAAAAGTATTTCTATACAGAAAAGAAATCCAAAACTCCTTCTGCAATGGAGAAAATACTCTAATCAGCCACACCCCACAAATCATGTACAAACAAAACCAAAATGATAATAAGACTATTAATTTCCAAATATTCTGTAAGTTGTGTTTTTTAGTATTTTAAACACTTCTAAGTCTTTAGCACTGAAACATAAACAGAACACATGCTTCAAAATTGGAAATAGTAGTTCTTTTTAATCACTCAGAATTATACATTTTATGGAATTACACCATCCAACTAGAGTTTTAGTACAGTTTGGAATTTAAAAATCACAATTTCTGTGATTAGACAGTGCTTAGGAGGCAAGGATAAATGTGGCAATTCTTGAAAACGTATAATGAACAAAATGTGTCCGTCCAAACTAGAAAATTCATAACATATTTTATTGGCATTTTACATGGGGCTTACTTCTCATTCTACACTCTAAAGAAAGTCTGCCACTTTACAGACAATGATTATCTAATTTCAGCAGCAAGTACTGTTGGGTTTGTGGTATTTTATAGGTCAAATATCACTTCCATGCAGTAGATATTTATAGCGTTCTACTTTCCTGGAGAAATGCTGACATTACAATACTATGTTTAACTTGTGAGCTCAGGTAACAGATTGGGTTGATAACATTAGTTCTAACTTTTACATTTTTACCTTTCTTCCTTTTTAGTCTGTTTTTGCAAATCATTTTATCTGCCTATTTGCACATATGTCATGCCTATTAATCCAGGGAAATTTCTGTTCCTTCTTTTCTTGTCTTGCAGCATGCACTTTACCTTGACAGATGCGAAATGAAAATAAATTGTGTGAGATCATTCCTCTAACTAAGCAAGCTGATAAAAATGTATAGTGTTATTGTTTGTGAAGGTTTTCTTCTTTCTAAAATCCCAGGAAAAGCAATGCATTCATGCAATGCTCACACAAGTTCAAAAGGACTGAACACTGCCTGTGATATGCAGAATTGCTAGCACAAATCTTTCAGTTATGAGTGGAGTCCACTCAACCCTAAAGGAAATCTGTTACTGACTCAATGTTAAATATTTCATAAGAATCACATGAGATGCTGTAAGCAGCTTAAATGAAGTATAAGTTACATGAAATTCAATTCACCATTCTTATACAAGTTTATATTTAAAGATATTTTCGAATGTATATATTAATTTAACACTACTACAATTACATAGATAACCCAAAAAATTATGTATCCATACCACAATTATACTGATTTAGCACACTAAAAATAACACACACACACACATACAGAGCACACTTTTGTAGCAACATATAACTACTATGCATTTAATGTTTCAGGAAAATTTTATTAAGTAGTACTTGAAAAATATTGTTGCAATATTTAATACCCAATATTAAAGTATCAAATAATATCTCATAAAATAGACTTCATTACTAATGCAAACTAGTGTTTTGTCAAGGGGATGTTAGTTGTTATTTTATTTTTGAAGGAAAATGTATTTTAGAATATATAATTAAAGATAAAATTTGAATTTTATATTAATAACAACCAAAAATTGGCCAGGTGTGGTGGCTCACACACGTAATCCAACTACTTTGGGAGGCCTAGGCAGGTGGATCATCTGAGGTCGGGAGTTCAAGACCAGCCTGGCCAATATAGTGAAACACCATCTCTACTAAAAATACACAACTAGTCATGTGAGGTGGCACACACTTGTAGTCCCAGCTACTCGGGAGGCTGAGACAGGAGAAATGCTTGAACCCAGCACTGTGGAGGCTGCAGTGAGCCAAGATCGTACCACTGAACTCCTGCCTGGGCAAGACAGAGCAAGACTCCATCTCAAAAATAAATAAATATTAAATACATACATACATACATACATACATACATACATACATACATACATAAACAAATTGCCAAAAATTGCATGTGACTTTTGATAACAGGGATTTTAAAAAGTGTGGCCTTAAAAAATGAGAGCTTCTAATTTCATCACATAAGAAGAAACATACAGATGAGTTGGCCAGAGTTAGTATTAAACCATGTTAGTGTCATCAAGAATACAGACTCTCTTCTCAGTCCTTATTCTATGCTTACGTCTGCATAGTCCCAAGATGGCTCCAGTTATAACAATAATAGGTAATGAGAAAATAGGAGAGAAAAAGGCAATAAAGAAAATGTATGCACAGACTGACAGCTAACATTGAGTCCTAACTTACCTGCTTTAAGAATCTTTTATGAATGTTCTACCCAAAATTTTAATTTACATCCATTAGACAGAAGTTAGTCTTATGGAAGGCACTACAAAGGACAATGAAGAATGGCTTTTCAAGTGGTCGTTTTATTGTATCCAATACAATTATGATCTCTTATGGGTGGGCCACTGGTAATTTGAACCCACAACATACATTGAAAGAATATAAACTCATGTTATACTATCTATCTTCTGATTAGTATGTTTTGTTAGTTTTTACTGAAGAATCACAAATTTCCTGTTATGACCCTGCTTACCTACATTTGGAATTATCTTTACTCCTAGCTCCCATATATCTACATCCCATATAATGGCAATTCCCTTTTTTATATGTCATCTTCTCCCATGTATGCTTGATCTCTTGAACCTACAATTGGCCATGTGTGAAATGTTTATTTTTATAAACACATAGGCCTTAAGATATTTTGAACAGAAATGATGTTCTTTCATCTATTAAAGCAATTAATTAAATTATTATGTAACATTTAATTATCATTATATATTAGGATGATGCAATGTCAAATTCTCTTTGCCCATATTAGTCTAAGAATGCAGGACCATTTAATATATTCCACTTAATAATACAATCAATTGAACTTATTTTAGCTATGAGTATATAACAACTTACTGATCACAAATGTGTAAGTTAAAAAAAAAAACACAGCATGTTTGAAGCTAGTAAAAGCACGATTTATGGAAGAGAGAAAGTAATTTCTTTAAACCTGTATTATTTTATACAGATGAAATTCTATTCTATGGCCTTATTTTACTTCTTTGAAAGCTTCATGAAATGCAAATTAGAAGCTCAATAAAACATCTCTACCCACATAGAGGAATAGCTAAAACATAAAAGAACAAAAATGCCAATTATTGCTGAGTATGTGAAACATTTAGAACATTTGTTCATTGTTGGTTCAAATCTAAAATTGTACTACAGCTTTGCTTTGGAAAACAGTTTGACTGTTTTTTATAAAGTTTTAATATGCACTTACCGTAAGTAAAATGAAAATATATTTATGTAACAATTTACGTACACAGGTTGATAGCAACATTCATCAAAATGTAACAAATCTTGGAATATCTATGAACTGGTGAATAGATAAATAATGATGAATGAATAACAAAGAAATGCTAGGGATATTTACAAAAACATAAATGAATCTCAGCAACATCCTTCCAATTGACTGAGTTAGTCATATTAGATTGTATATTATAATTCCTTGTATATGCAACTTTAAGGCAAAAATACAGTGACAGAAAGCAGGCCAATTTCATCATGAGACTGGGGCTAGAGAGGGGGCATCAACTGCAAAAGGCACAAGAGAATATTTTGGGGTGGTGAAAACAGTTTACATCTATATCGGGTGCTGATTACACAACTGGACTTATTTGCGTAAACTTATGGAAATTTGTATTTAAAATTAGTAAATTTTATTATATGTAGATTAAACCTCATTAGCAATTTAAAAAATGTTTTAAATTTATCTTTTCTCTTTCTTTCTCCTTTTCCTTCCTGAAAAAATCAGTCCAAAGCCACTAGGAGAGGATGAATAAGGTAGAGCCTTACGCTGCTGTAGTGGAGAAAGTGGGGCCACATTAGCTCAGAAGAAGGTGGTGAGTGCTTCCATGCCAGAGCGTGATGGTCTGGCCTAGCCAAAACAGGATGTTACATCAAATATAGACTGAAACTTCTCCTATATACAAGCTCAGGCATGGTAACTAGAATTAACATGGGGACAATCACCTGATAAAGAACATAGCATCACTTCTCTGATATTTCTGCCAAAGATGCCTGAAAATAATCTAAACAAAAAATATCAAAGAAACACAGATTGGAGGACATTATGCAAAATAATTGGCAAAAACTGTCAAGATCTTCACAATCAAGGCAGAAGATCAAAATGATAGAAACTTATAAGATGTAACAACAAATTCAATGCATGATATGCATAATACTAGATAATAATACAGATCATTTATCCAAAATGTATATATTTTAGAAAATTGGTGAACCTTGAATACTTATAGAAGTAGAGTCTAAGGAGTAGATAGATAGTAGTAACAAAATTTTAAAACGCTAGGTGCAATGACTTGTGTCTATAATCTCAGGACTTGAAAGGCTGAGGAAGGAGGATTCCTTGAGCCCAGGAGTTCAAGACCAGACCCTGTCAACGTAGTGAGACCCCAGACTCTACAATTCTTTTCTTTTCTTTTCTTTTCTTTTTAAATTAATGTGGTGTCATGCCTGTAGTCCTAGCTGCTTGAGTGGCTGAGGTTGGAGAATCATTTGAGCCAGGAGGTGGAGGCTGCAAAGAGCACAGATGGAGCACTGCACTTCAGCCTGGGCAATAGAGTGAGATCCTGTCTCAAAACATAAAAATAAATAAAATTTAAAAATACAGTTTTAACATTGTGTATATTTTTGTTGTAGCTATGTAACACTTTTGTTGTGGAATTTATATACAAAAATATTGAGGCAAAATATTGGAAATTATATACAAAAATATATAAGAAAATATTAGGAATTTATTTTTGAATGGTTCATAAATTTTTTGAAAGTTCTTGAACTGTACTTTTTGTAAGTTTGAGATAATTTCTACCTGAAATTGAATAATATACTACAGAATTCCAATAATTAACAGCATAATAATGTCACATTATTCTGAGACAGATTAGTTGAATATGATTGATAGCTAGAAACAGTTCCTAATTTTAATATTTTAATTCATTAAAAAGAAACATTGGAATTTAAGGAAAAATCATACAAAGTATACTTAATATATAAATATTTAAAATAATCACATAATATACTGTAAGTCAATAGTTTGAGCTTTGAGGCATATCATCTATAGTATTTTAAAGATGGAAGACTCAAAAGTGGTTTTTAATTATTTCTCAGTCAAGTAAACGTTCATACCCTTACTTTCTCCACATTTTAGACATTTTTATTTAGACATTATGATTCACCCTTTTAGTGTTCAATTGTATGATTTTACATGTTTTTTCATGTTCTCACCACCAAAATTGAAGTATGAAAACAGTTCAATCACAACACCAAAATTAATTTATCTTTTCACTAGTAAATTCCAAACATTTTAAACATTAAAATGTAAATATCCATGTGTTCAAATATGAGCTCATCGTGCAGCATTCAATATACTTAGGCAATAGACTTAACCTGAAATTTTAGTATTCTTTGTAACCATTCCTTTCCTTCTTGGTATTGTATAAGAATTTTTGTTTTGGCATAAAGGATGCTAGGAACACTGAGCACAATCAATATAGCTATTTCAACATTTCTTAAATAGTTCATTTAACTAAATGAACATTAAATGAACTTTTTAATAGTATTTTTTCATTGCGTCTTTTGTTTTTTATTTTGGAAACAAGTAATCTATCAATCCTGAAGATTACTATTTTTTTATTATTCTAACTTTCCTGTTCCTCATAATAACACATATATATAACTACTTAATATTCTATTAAATATATATTATAATAAAACATATATTTATGGTCAAGTAAAATGTTGTAAAATGTGGCACATAGTTTTTTTTTTTTTTTTAACCTTTTCTACACCTTTATTCCCAATGCAATCCCTCCCACCTCCCCACTCCCCATGATAGGCCCCGGTGTGTGATGTTCCCCTTCCCGAGTCCAAGTGATCTCATTGTTCAGTTCCCACCTATGAGTGAGAACATGCGGTGTTTGGTTTTCTGTTCTTGTGATAGTTTGCTAAGAATGATGGTTTCCAGCTGCATCCATGTCCCTACAAAGGACACAAACTCATCCTTTTTTATGGCTGCATAGTATTCCATGGTGTATATGTGCCACATTTTCTTAATCCAGTCTGTCACTGATGGACATTTGGGTTGATTCCAAGTCTTTGCTATTGTGAATAGTGCCGCAATAAACATACGTGTGCATGTGTCTTTATAGCAGCATGATTTATAATCCTTTGGGTATATCCCCAGTAATGGGATGGCTGGGTCATATGGTACTTCTAGTTCTAGATCCTTGAGGAATCGCCATACTGTTTTTCCATAATGGTTGAACTAGTTTACAATCCCACCAACAGTGTAAAAGTGTTCCTATTTCTCCACATCCTCTCCAGCACCAATGTGGCACATAGTCTTAATGGCATAGTCTTTATTCCCTCCCCACATAAAAGAAAGGAAACATAACTTATAATTTCAAAGCTAAAAAATAGTTACATATTTACATAATAAAAACTCTACCCTCTATTTCATGGAAATATTTAATTTCACAGTAGTATTCTTGTCATCTGATGAAGTTCCTTAATTTACTGCTATTTATTTTTCATTTAATGACAAGTATAGAACTAAAGGGCAGTGCATACACATAAATCCCTTGGCTTTACCTATTTGTAGTAACACAATAGAGTAGTTAAGTGAAGAAAGAAACTTAGGAAACAATCAGTCTTGAAACAACTCATTTCAGATATTTGAAAAAAAATGTTAAAATTCCAGATTCATAAAATCTTACCTGGCAATTAATAAGGTGTATCAAAACTCCACAGATTCCTAGATTTTTTTTTTTCTGAATTGGGTAGTATTTAATATCCAGAAGCACTGGCAGTGTTATAATCTTCTATGTAGCCTAGGGATCATAATTAAATTGCCCTTTTCCAATATCCCTGCAATTATTCTTTGTGTCACTGGAATAAAAAATGGTGTGCTCGTGGAACACCATCATCTGACAGGTGTCCTTTATCATTGAGTAGTTAATCAAAAGCCTGTAGCAATTCAAGACTACTTTAAATCTTTCCTAATAGGTGTTAATTATCTTGAAAACAGATACCTAAATTATTGGTTAGAAGATACTCGAAGTCACAAGTTTTTCACCATCATATTAAAAATTAGACTTGTGTTTGGTGTTTATAAGATTCTCTCATTCTCTCTTTTTCTCTTCCTTGCTCTTTTGACCTTACTCATTTGCATGTAAGTTATTTATTGAGCACTCAAAAATACTGTAACTTATGTCTCTTTTTTCCTTCAGGCAGTTCTTGTAGTGCAGGGAAACAAAGATAAAACACCACATTTCCTTTGTCCTGTCATTTATAGAGTATTTGCCACAAGCTTTTATACAGAGCTGTCTGCCTATTGATCAATTAAGTTTATATACACTATATATCAAAGGCTATTGTCTTTTGGAGGTTTTTTTTTCGTGAAAAATAACCACGGAATTTTTCATTTCCTTTTAGAAGGTAAGTTTTACTAAGAAAAATCGTAAATATTATTAAGAATATTAAAAATATATATGACCATGTTGGAAGTGATATACCTTAAAATATATGATGAATCAAAATGCAGTATTGAATTTTATTCTACAAATATCTTCTGTTGTGTTCTGGCAAAAATATGAGCACCCATGTTAGATAAAAGTTTGCAAATTTTATATTCAAGACCTTAATCCTGGTTTATACAAACCAATCTCCTTGGTTACCTGAATTCCAAACCTTCTTACTTATAACTAATTGTACATTAAAAGTTGTAGGAGTTATCTGGGGCTATTTAATATTCAGTTTTGCTACAGATACTTTCATCTTTAAAAATAATGCTGTTTAAATACTTATAGAGCACATATATAAGCAGAAATCAAATATGACATGCTGTATTTGACTGATGCTCACTAAATAACAGTTATTTACGACTTCTACTCAATAAGTATTGCTAGTTGAAATTGCCGTTGTTCACAAGAGAAAAGTATAGATCTTCACCCTTGTTTCATGCTTGACACTTCAGAACAGTTGTGATTAAATATAGGATGTATATAATAGCTAGACCTTTAGCAAAAGTTATCTAAAATGTTAAAAGAATGAATGCATAGTTAATAATTCCCTCAATTTAATTTTTGAAGACTTCATACTATTAAGGGGAATGAACAGTGTAATACATTTTTATTTTGCTGTCATCATGGCAAATTTAGACGAAAATAATAGATGCAGTAACTACAATTGTATGTGTATTTTGGTAATTATTAAATACTTTAGGATAACTTATACAATAATGTTTAACCTTCTGCCTATATCTAAAGAATATCTGAAAAAATGCTTTTCTTGAGATTTTGGGAAAATCTTTGCTAAAAATGACCTAAATTGACTCAAAATTCTCCTATATTTTAATTTTTTTCCTATAAAAACTAATGCCTACTCTGCATGTAATTATCTAGATAGGAAGTGACTCTCATATTATAGGCTCGGCAAATTATAATTGCTTTGATATTTACATTTGTTATAAGATAAATAATCCTTACTATGAAAACACTTTTTAGGTGGTCAATTTTGTCTCATCAATTTAGATGTCACCTTTTCCTGGAAAACTTTTATCATCTACAAAGATAGCATTATGTTTACATCCATTAGAGAATTCTCAAGTTTTAGATCATACAAAATGACTGACTAAAATGTGTTGACCTAGAATAGATGCTAATAAAATTGTACAGAAGTCTGGAGAACCAGACTTAAGGCTGAATCTAGAGGAAAAAATAGTTCAGAATTTGAAAATATAGGAAAATAAATATTATACTTCTCTAAGCAAGAGTCAAAACTTATTAATATATATACAGTACTAGTCCTAAGATATCTCATGATGTTAAGTAGAACGGAAGAATGAGAAATAACTGCTGGCATGTAGAGTTGCAAGTTATGGTCAACATTTTTGGTGGAGCAGGAAATGAACATATAAAGGAGAAGCAATCACAATAATCAGTCAGTCTTTCCTGTAGCTATCACCATAAATGTATGTGTGTAGCTATCCCTGTTGCTAACAATGAGTCATATTTGCAAATAAAAATAATAATATTGTAAAGTGTATATTTTGCATAAATCTTTTGAGTAGGTAACAAGAAAAAATATTGGGAAGCAAGATAGATTTTAACATTGATAGGTCTGACACATGATTCTGTGGAATGCTGTTAATCTGCTATACAATTAAAATACTAACTTTTAAAATTTCTACCTACCAATGTTCACTGTATTTTCCAATATTTGACTGACCACTATAGGCTAGGGCTTTTGGAAGTAATAAAACAGTGGAAATATAAAGATGTGAATGTTCTTGCGTAAATATTTCAGCACACAATTCAACTAAAATCTTAACTGGCAAAAGACATTATCAGTCTTACCAGCACAACTGAAATATTCATCATTAAACTAATGAAATAAGCCTTTCTGAAACAACATATATTCTAACATTCAGATTGAATATGCTTTCTAATACACTCTACCATTCAACCAAGGTCAAAGCAAACTGAAAGACATTTATCTATCTCTACAATATTTTTCATGACACCAAGATGAGGATTCTCTGATAGGGCAATTAATGCTTTAAGACTCTGGGTGTTTTAACTTTATTTTATTCTTTTTTTCTTCAGTAATAATAACTTTTCAGTATTAAACACTTGTGACAATATCTTCCAATTTGTAAATGATCTTGTTTTGGCATTTATTAGTGTTATAGTTCCTTTCATTTCTATTTTCTGTTAATGTCTGTATCAAGTAGAGATTATTTTACTATTATTGCAATGAATAATCATCTTGTGACATTTTAGTTGACAGTGATACTAAGCCAAACATGTATTCTATGGAATATGCATGTATAAATATAGTATTTAAGCACATATTTATTTTACATATGCACTATATTAATTGTTAAATGTTAAATATATTATTTCATACAAATTTAATGTGTATATATATTTATATATTTGGAGAGAATTTCTGAAAACTTTTTTTTTGGTGGGGGAGCAGAATCTCACTCTGTCGCCCAGGCTGGAGTGCAGTGGCACAATCTTGGTTCACTGTAACCTCCTTCCCCTGGGTTCAGGTGATTCTTCTGCCTCAGCCTCCTGAGTAGCTGGGATTATAGGCATGTGTTACCACACCTGGCTAATTTTTTTTTTTTTTTTGTATTTTTAGTGGAGACAGGTTTCACCACATTGTCCAGGATGGTCTCAAAATCCCGATCTCAGGTGATCTGCCCTCCTCGCCTCCTAAAATGCTGGAATTACAGGCATGAGCCACTGTGCCCGGTCAATTTCTGAAACTTTTAGGATAACTATTACAAAAATATAATGTACTATTATTATTTTGGCCATTTATGATTATTAAAATGTAAAAATATGTTGGGGAACATGAAGAATATAATTTCAGAAAGTTGAATTACTTGTTTCTAAATCCTAAAAATTAATGCCTTCCAGGAATATTGATGGATCACACATACTTTGATGATTACCCAGGAAAGTCATCTCTTGCAATTCTAGATTTCTCTCTCCCTGTACTTTGCTCATGTAGAAAATGACCTAGGTTATGATAAATGATTTTTAAGATCTGATTTAATTACCTTCTTTTTCAGTAAACAGTGTGTCATGAGGCCAGGAGCAAGTATTTTTTGTTCATGACAATACCTTCAAGCCCAGGAATATTACATTCAATAAACATTCAATAGGCAAAAGCTGAATAAATGTTTAATGAATCAAATGACTACATGAATGAAGAGATTAAGAAATATGAAGTTCTTTTCTGTTAGTTACATGAAATATCCATAATTTCTCCAAAAATTTCTTTCAAATTTCATCATTTGTTTTAATCTTAGATCTGATATCATATTGTGTAAAGATCTTCATTTCTTTGTTTTATAAATAATGGAAGAGAAAAAATTAGGACTATAGAAGAGAAATATAATTGTCATTTGTGAATACTGACCATATGGTATCCACAATATATCACATTTATTAGACTTAACCATAGTTGGGTATTCAGATGAGTGCTTTATATTCTTTAGCTCATGAAACATCATCAGTTTTTACCGATTAGCAAACTGAAGACCATAAAATTACTGATTTTGCCTTAGATCTTCATAGTTATAAATGGCAGAGTTGAGATTTTAGCTCATGTCCATTTTGCTCTAAAGGCGTCTTTCTACTACACTGTACAAAACAATAATAAAAGTAAACAAAATTTTATTTCAGAGAATCATAAAAAATTTGACATATGTGCCTTGATTTAATTTGCTTTAAAATAGCTTAATTTGTAAGTTTTACTTTTGTAGAAGAGATGTGAGAAGCACACATATTCCACATTATTTTATGTATTTTTATGTACCTTTAACAAATTTTTTTCTTGCTTATACTGACTTAACAGTTTTTAATTTTGTCACATTTGCCAACTTTCAGAAGCATGCAAACAATTTTTTATGGAAAGAGTAATTTACATTATTTTAATATCAATATATTATTAGTCTAAATACTATAAAACTATTTTTAAGTATAATAATATCAACAATTGTTATAGTTCTGTGATTTAAAAAATCTGACTCTTAGCCATTATTAAAATGTTAAAAGAGATCCATATTACAATTGAATTGTTTAATAAATTTTGTCACCATCAGGCAGTATATCTTTTGGGAACATAGAAAGTATCTATCAATCCAAAAAGGAATTCTATTTTAAAAGCAAAAAATAAATATTTTTATAGCAATATGTATTTATACAGCAAAAATTAAGATTTTTTTCCTTGACACATAGTGGAAACATTTCTTAAGATTTTAATAATGATATTTTGATGTGACTGCAAGTTCATTCATTTATTGCTAGTTCCTTATCAGTGTACAGTGCTATGTGATGATGAATAAACATTAGAGGCTAAGTGAATATTTAAGGAAGAGTTGGGTGCTTGGATGTTTAATGTATAACTTCCAGTCTAGGAATGATTCATTTACTCTATTCAGTAATATTTCTTGAGCATCTACCTTAGTAAGGCTGAGTCATAGCTACTGAGAATACAGCTATGATCAAAGTAGACACAATCTCAGCTCTTATAAGATTTACATTTCAGTGCATGTGAGAGATAATAAATAATGTAAATTGCTAAAATATAAAAAGCAAACTATATTAAATAGCAATGAACTAATTATAAACTGTGCAGTAGCCAGTGAAAAAACTTAAAGCCAATATCAATCATTGATTAATTTTGTCCCTCATGAACACTTTGATTAAGCAACTTAGAATATGATGTCTCAGAAATCGTTATGTTAAAAGGTAGTGGTGGTTGAAATAGTGACAATTATGACTTTAACTTCTCTCCAAATGGAAAATACAGTTTATAAAAGTTTGTAGTTACACCAAGTTTTTATTTTTTATGACATCTCAAATGTGACAGTTTCTCATTTAGCTTTTTTACATTTTTTAGTCAGTATCAAAAATGAAGCTTAGTTGACAGCAACATGTTAAGGAGACTTTCTGAAGCTCTAATACTCAATTCTTTATTATGCAAAGTATTCCCAAGTGTATTTTATATGATAGTTCTTGAAACCTTATATAAATGACTGATAACTTTTTTTTTTTTTTGGATCTTCGGTATTATCAGGTTTTAATTGCTAATTTCAAGCAAACTTTTTTTGAGGGTGTGCTTTACTAGATAATTAAATTTTCCCCATCCCTACGCTCCTTGTATATAAACCAAAACTTTCACTCGAGTTACGTTTAATAGTTTTATTTTCCTAGTATACATTTAACCATTTAAAAGGACAAAAAAATCATGTCTAAAGAAACTGTATTGTGAAATCAGAACGGTGCTGGTGAGGCAAATGTGGAAAGACTAAATATTTTGGTTGAAAGGACCCTTAAAGGTTAGGTAATCCAACTGTTTTAATCAGAATAAAATCTCCTTTACAACATACTACTTTCAAAGTTAATCCGGACTTACTGTCTGAATTATTTACTAAGAACATTATAGAAGTTTCAAAATGTATACCTCTTAATGGATTTGTCACTGCATTGTTTCTTCAAATTGATCATAATGCTTTATTTGACTACATGTGTTATTAGTCAGGGTTCTCTAGAGGGACAGAACTGATAGGATATATATATAGGCTTATTAAATATTAACTTACATGATCACAAGGTCTCACAATAGGCTGTCTGCAAGCTGAGGTGCAGGAGAGTCAGTTCGAGTCCCAAAACTGAAGAACTTGGAGTCCAATGTTGAAGGCCAGGAAGCATCCAGTGTGGGAGATAGACGTAAGCTGGGAGGCTAGGCCAGTCTCTCCTTTTCATGTTTTTCTGCTTGCTTTGTATTCACTGGCAGCTGATGACTTTGTGCCCACCAGATTAAGGGTGGGTGTGCCTTTCCAAGTCCACTGACTCAAATGTTAATATCCTTTGATAACACCCTCACAGACACACCCAGGATCAATACTTTGTATCCTTCAATCCAGTCAAGTTGACACTCAGTATTAATCATCACAACGTGCAAATTGAATAATTTTCAGATTAAGTGAGATTTTTTAAGTCTTCTGCAACTTATCCTCTTCAGCCTCCCTTAATTCCCTGCGCACCCCACCCCTTTATTTTTCCTGACATATTGGAATGCCAGTTTTAAGGCTGTAGAATTATTTAGTGTGTTCATACTAATGTATCTCTTCTGATGTTATATTTCAGCTTCTTTAATGCGTAAGAATCTCAAATGATCAAGCTGGAAATGATCATAATCACGAATCTATAGGCATACATGTAAATTTGAATATAAACATGAATATTTCTAAAATAAAGCAATGAAACCCAGTTTTCAGCTTTCGGATTGGCTTTGGAAGAAGTAACAGTTTTAACATGTATATATTACAATAGAAATAGTACATCTTCTTTTACCTTTATTTGCAGATGTTTAGAACAAGCATTTTGGTCTTAGGACCCCTTTACAATCTATCTACAGGGAGTCACTTTGTCAAAACTTGTGAAATATAAAACATAGTAATGTATAGTAAAATATAAAACATAGTAATTCATTTAGAAATAAAGTTAAAGCGTCCATTATATATTAACATATTTAACATGTGTTATCAGAAAAATAACATTATTCTCCAAAATAAAATAAACAAACATAAACAGAATTGACAAAAAAATCTGTGATAAGAGTAACATTGTTTGGGATTTTTAAAAGTCTTTGATGCTTCCTATATCTGCTCCTAAATTTAATCTGTTGGAAGACTAAATGTCATGTACGTAGCATCTGGAAAATTCCATTGTACATTTTGGTGAATGCCATTTTAGAGATTTTTGTATGATAATCTTGGACATTTCTTAGGAATATTATAAGTTTTCTATCTGATAGTGAATGGGATGTTATTACTTCTAGCACGTTTTCTGGGAAGTTATGATTGGCTACTGGAAAGTTTATTGAGTGATCTGTTTTGTTATTATTTCTTCTGATATATATTTTTGCTGTAAATTAGATGTTTCTTTTACTGACTAAATAATATAAACTCTTTTTGTCTTTTATTTGGTTGTTATATTTAATGTAATTGCTGATATATTTACTCATATTCATTTGTTTGTGCTTTACACTTACATTCATTTTTATCTCTATTATTGAACTTCTTCCTGATTAATAATCTTGATTTCAGCATCTCCCTTTGTTAGCATTTAGTTAAGTCTTCCTTCAAGTATTGTGGTATCTCTAGAGATTATATTATTCTTGATATTATAAGCTCAATTATAATATCATGCTTTACTACTACCTCAATAAACAAATTTCCTCTTATTCGTGTGATTCTAAATTAAGTTCTGCTTAGTTTATAGACATTTCAGCCACCTTCTCATTTATCAATCACTTTAAAAGTGATATTTAAAAGTGAATCTTCGTTTATTTTATCCCCTCTTGCTTTTTGTGGTATTATCAGATTTTTTTTACTCTCTATCTATTTAAGCTTGACAGATGATTCTTTTTACTTTTACATAGTCAATATTTATTTTTACTACACATACGCTTCCATGCTTCCACCTCCCCCTTTTTAGTTTTTTTTTTTTCTTATTATCCTGAGTTGTCACTAAAGATCACTTTTCTCCTGCATGAATAACACCATTTTTATGTCATTTAGTGTAGAGAAAAATTCTAACAAAACTCTATTGTGTGAAAATATCTTATAAATCTATTTGACAGACTTGGAACAGTTACTATTTACTACTAAGGTTTTCACAACAGATGCAAGAAAACAATTACCCTTTCACTTTATGTCTGTGTGATTGTGGCAGCAAAGATTACCTGGGAAAATACAAAAGAAAACATGGAAGTACAGTAGAAAGTATAGAAAGATAATTTTTGCAACTCAAAAATTGCCTAGTAAATAGTGAAGAACCTGCTTTACTCCAAAAATAGTTAAAATTTGAATTAAAACATATTTTATATACCTTTGTGTTGAAGAATATCTTAATGGGAAAAGAATCCTAGGTTGACAGTTATTTTCTTTTGACAAGTTATTTTGTTGCTTAATTTTTTTACTCTCTTTAACTAGGTTACACCTTTTAACCTTTGTTTGTTTTAGTGTGTTTACATTGCTATGAGCTGTTTTTCAGTTCACTAATTCTCCCTTAAACTCCCTCTAATTGCCATTTAAACTAATTCATTGAATTCTTAATTTCAGTCATTATATTTTTCAATTTTGGGACATTTGTTTGCCATATTTGCACAGTTTCTGGTTTTGTATTCTTACATTCTTAGTCTTGCATTTCATCTTCTTGAGCACATTATGCGTGATGATTTTAAAATTCATGTTTGATAATTTTATCATCTTCATTTTCATTTGGTTTCTTCTGCTTTTCAACTTTTTGTTCGTATATTTTAGTAAAGACCTGTGTTTGTGTAATCCTAGTAATTTAGATGACAATATAGAGATATTGTTTATTAAAAATCATGTAGATAATTCAAAGCTCTGTTTTACGATTTCCTATTGAGGTTGTAATTCACTTTAGGCTTTCAGCAAGGCTAGAAACAAAGGCAGTCTTAGACCAACTTAGTTTAAACTATTTGTTATTGGGCTTTGATTCTTTTGATGAATAGCCTATTTCTGAGGTGTACACACTTTTATTGGTTTGCTCATCATGGTTTCACACATAAACTAAAATTTTAAATTTTACCCTCCTTTTCGTTATCTTTAGATGTAACTTTTATACCCCATTTCTCAATGATTAAATGAGAATATTCTTCTTGCTGGAGTTTTGAATAAAAATAATTGGAGGTCAAACATTACATTCTGAGAGAATTGTCACCACTTTGTTTCCTTATGAGTCTTAATAGGGGCTAGAAAATTGTGGTAATGATGGGAATAGAAAAGAATAGATAGGAAAGGTTCTTCATGGACTTTCTTATAATTAATGTAATTTCAGGTAATTTATACCAAGGAGAGAGAAGAGATTATTACATTAAACTAATTTTCACCTGAGTATATATTATTTTCATTTCACCTGAAGCAAGTAGGACACTAATCAAAACACTACATACAACGCTTAAATTATAATCAAATAATATTTCTAGACCAAAACATAAACATCAAATGACATCTCATGTAAAATAAAAGTCAAGTATATCTGTTGTATTGTTATGGTTGATGGTGGTAATGTAGTTGTTTAAGAATTATATTCTTAGAAACAATTTCATTTTTCTCTTACTTTTTTATGGTATTGAGATCACTAATTATAATTATATGAGATACCCACTAATGGTTATTTAAAAATATGAGAAGAGCTTTTGTTTCAAGATGGTCATAATTTACCATGATGATAAAGCATACATGGTGAAGACTTAACTCATAAATATTTGAGTAATGCATAGAAAAGTGAATGAATGCTAAGAAAATCCTAAATTATTAAATAGAGGAAAAGAGGGTGCTTCCAGGGTAGTAATTAATCAAACTCCCAAAGACGTAGGGTAATTATAATAACATAACAACATGAAGGAAAAAATTAATTTGAATATGTTTAGTTTCTTTAATTTCATTTTTCTAAAAGATTGAAAAAGACAAGTAAAACAAACAAACAAACAAAAAACCAGAAACTTCTAAAAAATGAACAGGTACACATTTGAATATATTTTAATATAATTTTTATTTGACGTCTTCATGCTACCTCTGACTAAACCATGGATTTTAACTCTGTTTTCGTAATTTTATACATCTATTCATGATGTATCTACTTTTTTCATTATTAAAGAAAAGTAAATAATCATATAAATAGGATACTCTTAAGAATATTTCCTCTCTGTTATATATGGCAAAGTCTGCTGTATTAGAAGGCAACAGTTAGAACCATCCATTCCAATAATTTTTAAAAAATGCTTTATTTTCCTATAAAATTGTACTACTTGTACAGTACACATGTTTGATATATCTACTGTGATAGCACACCTGGGCAAAATGAGCTATGTCTTCAAATAATAAAAAGTCCCTTAATGTTTTTGCAAGTTCTATTTTCTCAGTACACTTACAAAAGCTGTTCACAAGAAGACAAAAATCTATGTGCTTTTCAGTACACAATAAAAAAAAAACAAAACACTTTCTCCTCAGAAAACTGGAGTGTTCAGTGGGCGTTTGGGGATTCAAAAATATTCTTACACTTCCTGGAATAAATGAAAATATTTTATTTAATAGATTATTAATTCTTAGGCTATCATGAAAACTGGAGTCACTATCATAAAAAAGTATTATGGCAAAAGATTTTTTTTCAGTCTATTCAAGAAATAAATGCTCAGGTATTGACATTTCAGAAATGCATTTCTGAAAATGAGTTAATTAAATTTTTTCCAGCCATTCTTCTGAGAAATGACATCAATCCTCTTTGGTTATTTAGGATAATGGTAGGTATATGTTCCTTTTAGGACAAATAAAAAATCTAACTCCATAGGCCTTCAAACACAGCTGTTTCAGTAAATATTCTAGATAGAACAACCTGGTCGCCTAAACATAGATTCGTGTCTGTGCTTGCACGTGTGTGTGTGTGTGTGTGTGTGTGTGTGTGTGTGAATAACATCAGCTTAAACAGAAACATGCTTAGAATCTTCGTTAATGATTTTAATAAAATTTAAAAACATACAAATGTGGCTTTATGCAACTTCAAAAAATGTAACGAATATTTAAAACAGGAAAAATATTGCCTGAGTCTGTTTCTGCAGCTATAACCAAATACCTTAGGCTGAGTATGTTATAAATAATATAAACTTATTTATACAGTTTTGAAGATTGTGATGTCCCATATCAAAGCATAGGCAGATTCAGTATCTGGTGAAATCTAAATCTCTGTTCCATAAATGACACTGTTGCTGTGTCTTCACCTGTTGGAAAGGCAAAAAGGGAGAAAGAGCTGCCTAGCAACTTTTTAAAAATTATTATACTTTAAGTTATAGAGTACATGTGCACAACGTGCAGGTTTGTTACATATGTATACATGTGCCATGTCGGTGTGCTGCACCCATTAACTCGTCATTTACATTAGGTGTATCTCCTAATGCTATCCCTCCCCACTACCCCCTCCCCACAATAGGACTCGGTGTGTGATGCTCCCCTTCCTGTGTCCAAGTGATCTCATTGTTCAATTCCCACCTATGAGTGACTTTTTTATAAGGTCGTTAACTCCAGGCATGAGAGCAATGCCTTCATGATTTAATCACCCTTTAAAGTCTTCATCTCTTAATACAATTATATTTGCAATTAAATTTCAACATATAAATTTTGAGAAAACACATTGAGACTATAGCAAACATTAAGTGTGCTTGGATTTTAGCTTATATTGTCTATATTTAAAAATCCCATAAAGTAAATCTAAAACACAATATAGTTATTAAAATTAATTTTACTAAAATATCCAATACTTTATAAATGATGTAAATTATTTTATGGTGATTGTATAGGACGTTTGCATTGCTATAAAGAAATATTTGAGGCTGGGCAATTTGTAAATAAAATAAGTTTAGTTGACTCATGGTTTTGCAGGCTGTGCAAGCAAAGCTCCAGCATCTGCTTCTTAGGAGGCTGCAGGAAGCCTACAATTATGATGGAAGGCAAAAGAGGAGCAGGTGTTTCACATGGCAAGAGAGAAAGCAAGAGTGGGAAGGGGGAGGTGCCACACACTTTTAAACAACCAGATCTTGCACTGACTCACTCATCACCAAGGGGACGGTACTACATCATTTATCAGGGGTCCTCTCCCATTATCTAGAAACCTCTCACTTGCCCTCACCTTCAGCACTGGGGATTACATTTCAAAATGAGATTTGCAATAAACAAATATCCAACCTATATTAATGATGATGACCTATTAAAGACAATATTTTTTATTAAAAATATATATTTGAATTTAAAATGACAATATAAGATCTATATAAAGATAGCTTCATCAGTGATGTTCTTATCCTTGTAGACTATTATAATTATCCCAGCCTCTCACTTTTCTTTAGGCAGAACTGAAAGTAAAACTTGTTACTGCTACATATTTAGTCTCGTTCTCAAATGATAATTTGCATTAGTGCATTACAAACAATATGAAATGTTTGGAAAAATACATCTCAAATTTAACACACATTGTAACAGTACATACCAAGAAAGATTGTAAAACTGTCTTTCAGATGAAGAAGAAAGTGCAAAATATTCATTTGCATAATGAATATTCTGCGATATGTAGCACATAAGCAGAAAGGGAGCTTTCTTTGGTTTATATAAATTTTTGCATAAATCACAATAAGGTAGATATTTTGAAAATATATCTTTGAAAAGGCTCACTGAATAAATTTTCTATATTATTTTAACTGGAAGAAAGGATAAAACCTTGGTCTTTAAGAAAAACATAAGTAGTCATACATAAATTTAAAGTCTATATCATGTTTCTCTGGAAAGGCACTTTTTTTTTATTTATACATATATTTATTCAAATACTTTATTTGTGACCTTGGGTTTGCTACTTTAAAAAGCGAGTGTTCCACATGCTCCTCAAACTTTGTTAAATCTTAATTTTAAATAATGATGATGAACAATTGGTTTGTTGAAAGAACTAAATGAGAACCATATTGTGTATATGCTAGAATAAATAACATTTTAAGCCCCCATTTCGTAATATGTAAAACTAAGCTAATAGTAGGACCAATATCCTGTGGTGGTTGTCATTGTTTATTTGTTTAATAAATGTTGTATACATTTAAGGTCTACAGCATGATGCTATGGAATATATAGAGATGGTAAAAGGGCTACTTACTATAGTGAAGTGAACTAACATATCATCTCACATGTTTACCAATTTTTGTTGTTTTCAGCAAGAACAGCTAAAATCTATGAATCCCAAATATGGTACAATTTTATCACCCATAGTCCTCATGTTGTACATTAGATCTCTAGATTTGTTCAATTTAATTGTCTACTACTTTATACTCTCTGACATATATCTTCTGATTTCCTTCCCCTTTCCCACCCCTGGTAACCAATGTTTCGCTCTCTGTATCTTCTCTGTGTATTTGTTTGGTTGTTAATGAGTCAGGAACTTATTTTTCTCTCACTTGCCAGAAGACTAGAATTAGGCTGTTCAGGGATGGTACAGCAGTCCAACGGTCACATGGACACTGGTACCATGCATCCTTCTTTGATTTATTTAGAGCATACTTTTCATCGTTAGAGTGCCTCTTAGTCACAAAGTAGTTGCTGTAGCTCCAGTAATCATTACATTCTGAGCAGCAAGAAGCTAGAAGGGGTAATGGATAAATGACATGCCTCCCTTTCTTGTTAAGGAAATTTTCCAGAAACACTAACCAACAATTTAAGTTACCATCTTTATTTGCAAGACTGGATGGGAGGTGCAGATTTTAACTATACTCATTGCCACATATAATACAGGACTTCTGTTGATGTGGAAAAAGAAGAGAATACAATGGGGAGACAAAATCAACTTTGGCCACAAATTGCCTACTACAAGGGCTGATGCTTTTCCCAAATGACCTAATAATGTATGTGAAAAGATATAGTAAAGCTACAGATGGTCATGTATATACAATCTATACTCCTTGGCTTCTCATACAAGGCTCTTTGAGAATGGGCCCCATTCTGCCTTTACCCAGCCCACGTATGTTCCCCTGGAAGCATCCTTGAAGCTCCAGGTTGGACTAAGTGCTCCTTTGCTGTACTTTTAAAGTGCTCTGCCAATGTTCTATTCTCTCATTCTTCCTATTACCTTGAAATGACCAGTCTACTCCTTTATCTTTCTTTTGTGACCCGTGCTGAGCAATGCCATAGCCACCGTTCACATACGGCAAAGGAGCTGTTGAAATAGGGCTACTCCAAACTCACATGTACTCTTCATTATAAAACAAAATGTATTAGATTGAACACATAGTAAAAATAAAACACATATAAAATTAATAATGATTTACACTGGTTTTATGTTTAAATGACAACATTTTAGATTTACAGAGTTAATAAAAATACATTGTTAAAGTTAAGTTCACCTGTTTCTTTTGGCTTTTTAAAAAATTATTAGTACATAATATTCATACATGTTTATGGGGTAGAGGTGATATTTTGTCACATATACATTGCTGTCAATTACAGTCACCCTACTCCGCTATTAAACATTACAGATTACTCCTATCTAACTGTATGCTTGTGGCAATTAACCAACCTCTCTTCACTCCCTGACACACACCCTTTCCTCTTCTCTGTATATTTGATTTTTTTAGATTCCACATATAATATTTGCAATATTTACTTTTCTGTGCCTGGCTGATTTTGCTTAACATAATGTCCGTCAGACTCAACCATGTTGTAACAAATGCGGGATCTCATTCTTTTTATTTAAGAGGTTGAGTATTACAATAAACATCAGTTACTATTATTAAATCCATTTATGCCTAGTGTTCCATTATTGGAATGCTAAGCATGTGAGAGTTATTTGTATCCTGCTGTTCAAGGTCATCACTAAGGTCTGATTGCAAACATTCAAAACATTGCAATCTCAGGCATTAATTGGTTAATATATTTGAAAGTCTAGCACCATGCTTGGCATAATATATGCTTAATACCTGTTAATTCCTTTTTCTTATCCAGTAATATATATAATCTCAGAGTTTTATAATGTGGAAAATAAGAGTCATTAAATATATAGTAATTCCATGTAGTTTTGGTAATGTAATTTTAAAATATCTGGAATTAAGATTGTTTGCATCAATGAGATAATTTAGATCAAGTTCTGATGTAGAATTTTATAATTTTTAAAGTACTAATGATAAAAACAATGATAAAAACATCAAAAATCAAGTGAAAAAGAAAGCCAACAAGCATGAAAGAAGAATCAGGAAAGGGGCAGAGAGAGAGAAAGAGAAAGAGGAAAAAAGAAAAAAGAAAGAAGGAAAGGAAGGAAGGAGGGAAGGAAGGAAGGAAGGAAAGGAAAGGAAAGGAAAGGAGTGGGGGAGAGAGGGAGGGAAGAGAGGGAAGCAAGGAAGGAAAGAAGGAAGGACAGAGGGAGGATGGGAAGGGAAGAGGAAAGGAAGGAAGGAAGGAAGGAAGGAAGGAAGGAAGGAAAGAAGGAAGGACAGAGGGAGGATGGGAAGGGAAGAGGAAAGGAAGGAAGGAAGGAAGGAAGGAAGGAAGGAAGGAAGGAAGGAAGGAAGGAAGGAAGGAAGGAAGGAAGGAAGGAAAGAAGGAAGGAAGGGAAAAAAAGAAGGAATGGCCTTTACATTATCAGATTCGTTTTTTTCTTCACACACAATCAGCATTTGAATTGTCAGAACCATATAAAATGTGGTGTAAACTGCAGAAAACCATATGAGAGAGAAAGTTGTGTACAATTCTGAAGTCAACATAATTAGTGGATAAGACTTAGTAAAAGCTACAAATTAATCTGAGACACTAATGCCCCTCAAAGCATCAACATCAGCTAGCCTTGCTTAAAATAATTTGAAATATTATGCTACCAAATTTGAGAACCTTAATGTTAAAAGTAAGCACTTGACTATGTGTAATAAACTAAGTCAAACAAATGTTTATACTGAGGCAAAAATAGATTATAAAATAATCACCAATTTATTTGACACTGTATTGATATTAAATATAACAACAAATAGAATGATTCATCTTCCCCTGCTTCCAGGATTTGTGACAGAGTTTCAGAGATTACTGTACGATTTAATTCTATGCTTCCAGTAATTCCTTTAACCCCAGGCCCTCTTTAAAGATCTCTTTAATATATTTTAACGAATGAAAAGACATAAATTACTGTTTTTATTTGTAACAATTACAAAGCCAAAGTGTCAAGTAACTGAACCTAGAATTTTCACCATCATTTAGTCTATATGCAATAAAGTGTGTGTGTGTGCATGTGTGTGTGCACATTTATTAAGAATGTGGATGGGAAACTGGGGAAGTGAGGGACAATGAAATATTTTAAATGTCTTGTTATCTTTTCATTGGTTAAATTCTACCAAGAAAAATGGTTCTCTTTTGCATTTTTGAGGGGAATTGATGCTCTAAAATTAAAATTATCTGATGTAGTTGTGTGACCTCATTCAAGTTCTCGCTATAATTTATTTCAATTTAAAATTCTGGAATTCTACAAGCTAAACAGAGAATAGAAGGATTTCAGAAATATAAATATTTTTGAAAAGTATGAGATCAATACACACATACACATACACATATATGTATGTATTTATAATTCAACAATAGAGTGACTTGTTTCATACCTTACAGAATTTTACATAAGAGAGACACATATGTTGTGACTTTTGGAACACAACCTTAAAACATCACATAGAAAGCTTGTGTATGTGTCAGTGTACTCATTTATTTCTAGTATATTTGTAATCTATACAAATGAAAACAACAGCAAAAAATATTTTTTAATTCTTATAGCTTTAACAGACTGCCACAATTCCAAGTCTAAATTCAAATTATTCCATTGCTAAAATTTCAGTTGGAATAAAAAAGCCATGGATTTCACAATTAAGAACATTGTCATGAATTCTTTAAAAACTGGAATACCTATAGAAACTAGTGATAATGCTTTCCATGACTCAGGGTTAATTTAGAATAATTACACAACTTAGTGGTTATTAAATAGTTGGGTAGAGTAAGTTTTTTACATATTGTTAATCAGTATATTCATAAAAAGTACCTTTGGTTATTGGAAAGCAAAATGATTTTCTATGCTAAAAATATTTTATTTTCTCTCCTTGAAGTAATATAAAAATTAACACTTAATGTAAACCTCTTGTATCTTTCATAAGTGCCTGGTGATAAGATATGCTGATTTGTTCAACTTGTATGTATACTGAGTAAAACTGAATTAAGGCCATCTAGTAAATGTTACCCTTGAAACCATTTAGCATCATGAGCTGTGAGATATTCCATTGTAGTTACCAATAAATAACACTTTTAGACTTTTTGGGAAATCCAAAAACATAATTAGAGAATGAGAAAACAAAGCTGATGCTCCACTTTTCCATAGGAAAATAAATCTTGGGACTCCCAAACCGCTAAGCTAAAGGGAAAAGTCAAGCTGAGAACTGCTTAGAGCAAACTTGCCCCCCATTCTCTTCAAAGTCATCGCTCTGCTCACTAAGATGAATGCATATCGGGTTGCCTCCTTTGGAAAGACTAATCAGAAACTCAAAAGAATGCAAACATTTGTCTCTTATCCATCTATACCTGGAAGCCCCCTCCCCACTTCTAATTGTCCTGTCTTTCCAGACTGAACCAATGTTTATCTTACATGTGTTGATAGATATCTCGTGTCTCCCTAAAATGTAAAAAATCAAACTGTGCTCTGACCACCTTGGGCACATGTCATCAGGACCTCCTGAGGCTGTGTCATGGGCTTGCATCCTCAACCTTGGCAAAACGAACGTTCTAAATTAATGAGACCTGTCTCAGATATTCGAGGATCACAGTAAGAATGTATACAGTGGAATTCTAAGCTCTCCCCTCTCTTGGGATTGGGAAGTGCTTAACATATTTGATGAATTGGTTGAACCAGATTAAGTAAATATGTTTTTAAATTAGTAGAGGAGGGAATAAGTGAACGATACCAAATGTGATCTATTTTTACTTCTAGCTCAGACCAGTACTTTTTGTCTGACTTTATATAAAAAATGCATTGCTATCAGAATAAATCAACAGAAATTTAGTAGCTTAAAAATAATACAACTTATTATTTTGCAGTTCTGTATACCACAAGTCTGATACAGATCTCGCTGGGCGAATGTCAGGTGTGAACAATGCTGCATTGCTTTCTGGAGACACCAGGTAAACATCTGTTTCCTGCTCACTAGAGTTACTATCAGAATTTAGTTCCCGTGGTTGTAGACCCAAGATTCCTGTTTCAATGCTCATTGTCAGCTGAGAGCTATTATCAGCTTTCAGAGGTTGCCCACATTCCTAGTCTCAAGGTCCCCTTTCTTCATCTTCAAAGGCATAAAAGATGAATCAAATCCTCCTCATATCATCTCTCTCTCATTCCTCTGTCTCCCTTTGTTCTTAAGAGTACATGTGATTAGATTGTGCTCATCCTCCAAATGCAGAATAATTTTCTTATTTTAAGATCAGCTAATTAGTAAACTTAATTCCATCTGCAACCTTAATTCCCCTTGGGCACATAATTTTAACTTATTAAAAAGTTCTACAAATTAAGAAATGGCATCTTTGCATGAACATTATTCTGCTTACCACAGAGTTCAAAAGAGGTAAGGTTTTCACATTTTTGTAAAGAAGTTATTTTATTAAAGGTATGGGCAATAACTGAGGACACAAATAATGCTGCTTCAGCATAGACATTAGAGCTCTTGTGATGAATGTGAGCAACGGAAACAAAAAACAGTCATCCTGAAATAGATTCTCAGCAGAGAACTTTGGGCACTGGGGTTAGAGAAGAGAAAGAAAAAACACTATTACAGCTATCATTATTATATTTGTTCATGCAAAATTATTTGGAGATGCCCTAGAACTAAAGATAAATTATCCTGTTAGTACTCTATTGCATACATCACTCTATAGTCTGTAAGGCTGTCTAAAGCAGCTGGTAGTCCATTGTTATGTAATTTGGGGAAAAAGAGCATAAACATTGTGTTATTAGCCTATTAAAATCTTCATGCATTTCCTGAGGTGGCCTAGATAAATAATTTCAAAATTAATAATAAAACAATGCTAAATCTGCAAATTCTTGCTTTTAAATATGCAAGTTGATAATCACTGTCTCATAAAGACAATTAAAGAGTCTCACTATAACATCAATGAGAAGCATAGCTAGAACATTAGCAAGAATGAGAGTTCTAAGCAATGTCATGTTAAATTGCGCATAT
This sequence comes from Macaca nemestrina, assembly GCF_043159975.1. Classification (NCBI taxonomy): domain Eukaryota; kingdom Metazoa; phylum Chordata; class Mammalia; order Primates; family Cercopithecidae; genus Macaca; species Macaca nemestrina. Next base: position 64,993,380 of record NC_092131.1, read on the forward strand.
CCCCAAAATGCAGATTAACAACTCAATAACACAGAGGACATATATAAGAAATAATCCATGGAGCTGGGCGTGGTGGCTCATGCCTGTAATCCCAGCACTTTGGGAGGCTGAGGCAGGTGGATCACAAGGTCAGCAGATCGAGACTATCCTGGCTAACACGGTGAAACCCCGTCTCTATTAAAAAATACAAAAAATTAGCCAGGCAAGGTGGGCACCTCTAGTCCCAGCTACTCGGGAGGCTGAGGCAGGAGAATGGTGTGAACCTGGAAGGTGGAGCTTGCAGTGAGCCGAGATCGCACCACTGCACTCCAGCCTGGGCAACAGAGTGAGACTCCGTCTCAAAATAAATAAATAAATAAAAAATAATAATAATCCATGGCTTCCTACCAGGTTCTTGATATGAGTTTAGGTGTGAAAAATGTGGGCATGTGAGAAATACTGGTGCTTCATCCTCTTCAACAAACAAGAACAAACATATGCAATTTAGAAACTTCAGACATTAGAATAAGTCTTGACAATAAACTATTTCTTGAACAAATTCAAAATCTCTGGTCATTGTCCGTCTGATCTTTTAATTTGATTTCCCAAAATAGATTATTTATTTTTCTGCCTATGTATATCTAATATTTTAACTATGAACTATTTACCATGAATTAATCTGTATCTATAAAAATGTAAAATTTAACTTTCCTGCTATTATTGGATACTGTGTAGATTAAGTAGGCATGTTTTTAACACTTGCATAGTTATCCTTATTTTTCAGTAAAATTCTGTAGAATTAGAATATCAACAATCTAGATAAAATTACAGTTCTATGTTTCATAAAATGTTCTGCTATAATTCACATATTTTAATCATGTGGTTGTAATAATGAAATATACTGTGTATCTAACAAAAACCTGGCATTTGAAAGTTATGTATAGACACTTAGAAACATCACTGTGAAGTGATATCAGCACAGTGACAGAGGAAGGACCACTAAAAGTTATTTCCTCCGTAAATCAATGATAATACTGGACAGAATTGTCAGAATCAGCTTTTTTTTTTTTTTTCAGAAATCTGAAATTGACCGAGGCTTGCAGCAATGCAGGGAACATTTACTCATGAACAATGGCTGAATCTCAGTAAAAAACAGTAAGAGTTTCCCGAGCACTATGGCTCACACCTATAATTCCAGCACTTTGGGAGGTTGAAGCAGGCAGATAACCTGAAGTCAGAAGTCTGAGATGAGCCTGGCCAACATGGTGAAACCCTGTCTCTACTAAAAATACAAAAATTAGTCAGACGTGGTGGGGTGGGGGCCTGTAATCCCAGCTACTCGGTAAGATGAGGCAGGAGAATCACTGGAACCCAGGGGACGGAGGTTGCAGTGAGCTGAGATCATGCCATTGCACTCCAGTCTGGGCAACAAGAGTGAAACTTCTTATTTCTACGAAGTTCCATGGTAACTTTGAAGACTGACAGCCCCACAGTCAAGGTAAAAACAACCAACCTGTTAGCCACCTGAGGTGGCAGATGGGGTTTAACATGGTTCAACGCCTCATTACTAGATAATTATCATTATTTGTACTTTCAAGTGGTTTCCTGGAAGAATCTACTATGATTGACGTATTTGGCTTTACACAGAGCTTATCCAGTATAAGAACCCCTTTCCATGGAAGCATTGTCAATAACAATTGAAAGTAATGGTTAACTTTGTGGCTGCATGGGACAACAGATAACAGAGCAAATAATAGATAAACTAAAAAGCTTGAAAGGAAAAGGCAGAGAATGAGATGACCATAAGGGCTTGGGAATACTCTGAAATATTCCTGAGAATCTAGAAGGCCATTTGTATTCATAGGACCATGTGCATACTGGGTTTGAGCACATGCTAAGGAAAGACCTAAGAAGGATCCTAGCTCCCATCTCTAAATCACATAGAGGCTCTGATTGATCAAAAATTGAAGGCTAAGGTAGAGTTGTCAAATACATGATGAAATGGAGAAGGCTTACCCCAATAACTCACACAGAGGATCTCAGGAAAGCTTGCAAAATTTATTGGTAATAGGCATTTAAGAAAATGCCTGTGGAAATATTAGCTGACCACTAAACTAACCAATCAGAGGCCTCTGTGTCCATGAATTATGAAGAATACTGACATTACTGAATTATATTTAAAAAAGCAACCAAAGCAATAACAAACTTTGGGGAGGAAGAAGAGTGCAATTTTCATAGTTATTACTTTATATTATTTAAAATACTGTTTTTGACCAAAAAGTTAAAATATGCAAAGAAACAAGAAAGTATGGCTCGTGGATGTGAGCACAGAAAGCATTTCATTGAAATTGTCTCTGAAGAAATACAGATGCCATAATTACTGAACACAGATTTTACATTAGCTTTTTATAATATGCTAAAATGATTAAAGAAAACATGTCTAAAGGATTAAAGGATGAGAATGGTGTTCCAACAAATAAAGGATATCAATAAAAAATAGAGGCAACCTACTCAAAATTCCAGAGTTAAAGAATATAATTATTGAAATAAAAAATTTAATAAAGGTAATCAATAACATATTAATATTTGACCAGGTAAGAGGATTAATGGACTTGTAGATAGGTTAACTAAAATGGTATACTAAAATGAATAGAAAAAAAATGAATGAGATAATTTGAGCAGAGGTTCAGAGACCTATGGAACACCATAAAGGACACTGACAACACATAATAAGTGGTCCAGAAAGAGAGGAGAGAATATTTTAAAATAATGGCTGAAAACTTCACAAATTTGATGAAAATGTCATATACATTGCGAAGTTTTATCATTATATGAAGGACTCATAACTCAATATTTGAAGGGCGATATAATTATTTTAAAAATGGACAAATAATTTATATTAACTTCTCCAAAGAAAATACGCAAATAGCCTGTAAGCACATAGAAAGATTCTTAGCATCATTGCTATCCATGAAATGCAAATTGAAACTACAATAAGATACACTTCACTTCCACTAGAATGCTTGTAATTAAAACACAGAATAACAAGTATTGGTGAGGATGCACAAGCATTGGAACACTCATAAACAGTTGGTGGAAATGTAAAATGGTACAGCCACTTTGGAAAAAAATTGACAGTTCCTCAATAAGTTAAGCAGAATTAACACATGACCAAATAATTTCACTCCTAAGTGTATATCCCAGAAGATTAAAAACATGTTCACAGAAGAACATGTGCATGACTTCATGGAAGTATTGTGCATAATAGTTAAAAAATGTAAACAATCCAAATGTCCATCATCTGATGAAGAGGTAAGCAAAATGCAATACAAGCACAGACTGAAATATTGTTCAGATTTGACAAAGATGGAGTGGTAATATGTGCTCCATAATAATGTAACCCTAAAAAAATTATGCTGCCTGAAAGAAGCCAAATGCATAGGCCAAATATTATGTAATTCCATTTATATGTAAAATCCAAAATAGGCATTTTCATAAAGAAAGACAGTGCACTAGTAGTTTCTATGGGAGACAGGTGTGGAAGAGGGAGTGTCTACTAATGAGCATATACTTTTCTTTGGGTATGATGAAAATCTACAATTAGTGTTGATGTAGCCATGACTGTAAAGCTTTGTGAATATGCTAAAACAAGCTGAATGGTATACTTTAAAAGAGTGAGTTTTATTGTACTTGAATTGTACTTCAATTAAAAACATAACACATTATAGTCTTAGTTAAAATTAGTATAAAATACAATTGAGCAAATAAACTGAAGCTTAAATATGTAGTTAGGAAAATAAATTATATTTCTCTAGATCTATTTTCACATTTAGGACTAAGAGGTAGATGAACTTCATATTGTTTTAAAAAAATTTCTCCATGATGACTAAAATTATGACTCTCATTTACTTTAATTTTTATTATGTAAAGCTCAACTGAAGCTCATAATAGGAAGGGGATTCACATTAATCTATTTTATATAAATTATAGGCTTAACAATTGTTGAAGGAAGTCTATTAATGGCTTAGGTTAGTGTTTTAGTGGCTAGTTAATCGAAGATGTCATACTGAGAAGAGATTTGGGGTTTTGGTAATAATACTCTTTCCATTTATATATAAATCTATGCAAAGATTTCTTACTTAATAAACATTATGACTATAATCCTGCATACTTAGATATAAATTCCATGTTTACAATTTACTTTCCAAGCTTACCTAGAATTTGGGAAAATAATATGTATGGTATGACTAAAACTTATAATATACAAAATGTGTTATTGAAGTAAAAATATTACTAGAAGGGATATATTGTTAATTAAAATCATTTGTATGAATTAGTAACATGAAAACATGTTTTATATATTACATTTACATATAGGCATCTTATCAATTGAAATACAAAGTAATATTATACTTTATATTTTTCACATATCTGATATATTCACAGAAATATTTTTATTTTCTGTCATATTGACAATTTATAATAGAAGTTGAAAACTAATTTTCAGGATATTGTGAATAAAATTCCTCTTTAAAGACATCTGTGACTTTAAATTATATTTTGCATCCCATGAGGAAGCTGTTAATAAGCACTAATACTTATCTAGGGAGTTTCTATATTTAAATATAAAAGTAATAGAAGTCGAAATAGTCAGCATGATATTTACTTCAAACCACTGGTATGAGTTTCAGAGAAATGATGGTTTCCAAGGAAACTACTAGAAAAATATTGCAGGATGAATTATGTCCTCTTAACATTTACATGTTGAAACCCTACCTTCCAAGACTGCAGAATGTTATTACCATATTATGAAGCTGTAACTTTAAAGTGGTGATACAATTATAATGAGACTTTTAGAGTAGACCCTCATCCAATTTGACTAATATCCTTATGAGAAGAAGAAATAGTGACACATAGGGAAACACCAGGTATTTTCAACCTTTCAGAAACACCAAATTTTCAATGCCCCCCATCCACCACTCTCCAAATTTATATATTGAAGCCCCAAAATCCAACGTGAGTGTATTTGGAGATGAGACCATTCAAAGGTAAGTAGGATTAAAAGAGGTTATAAGGATGGAGCCCTGGTCCAACAGGATTAGTGCCCTTACAAAAAGAGACAATAGAGAGATTGTGTACTCTCTCTCTCTGTCACTCTCTTTCTTTTTGTGCAATGTGAGGACACAGAAAGAAGAGAACCATCTGAAAGCCTCAAAGAACCCTCACCAGTAACTGAACTGACTGGCATCTTAACTTTGGATTTTCAAGTCTCCAGAACTCTGAGAAAATAAACTTCTGTTCTTTAGGCAACTAAGTCTACAGAATTGTATTATGACAGCCAGAGCAGACTGATGTCAAAGATACACACATACAGAGGAAAGACCATGTAAAGACACAGGAAAACTTTGGCCCTCTTTAAGTAAGAGAGACGTCTCAGAAGAAATCAAACCTGCTGGATCCTTGCTCTTGGACTTCAAGCTTTCAGAACTTTGAGAAAATAAAATTCAGCTGTTTAAACCACCCAGACTGTGGTAAATTGTTGTGGCAGCCCTGTCAAACTAATGTAAATATTATATGTTATCTTATTATCACAATATTTAGTTCAAACACAAAATAAAAAAGTAATAATTTATGATATTATGTTAATAATAATATCAAATGAGAAGAAACAAGAAATAACTGAAGAATCTCTTTCAAATAAATAACATTGGTTTTTACCTCATCATTAAGGCAAATACTGACATTTTTAGAATGACACAAAGTGAATAATATATTGAAACAATCACATAAGAAGGAGAGAGATAAAACCTTAGACTAGCTACTAACGTGCCACTATTTTTGCAAAAATTATTCATCTCTTTCAATAAAATAGACATTTTAGAAAATCAACAGTTGATTCTTGGTGAGAAAACAATTTCTTGTTTAAAAATTAGTCAAAATGGGTGTCATTTTAAACTTGACTTAGAAAGTATATAACTTTTTTCTATTTCATACCTACAAATGTTGATAAGAGAAAAAACAGTCACAGAAAAATAGTACAAATCTCACTTGTAAAATTTTGTTTAGAACAGAAAGAAAAGTTACCAAAGGAAAAAAATAATATGTCTTTTATATGTCTATATCTATAGATAGATATATTTCCACTAATGGGAAAAAGTATAGTGTCAGTATCAATTAAAAAAAAGAAAACATTGTAGAAAAAAAATAGAGCTTAAAGATAAAAATATAAGAAGTTACGACCGGGCGCGGTGGCTCAAGCCTGTAATTCTAGCACTTTGGGAGGCCGAGACGGGTAGATCACGAGGTCAGGAGATCGAGACCATCCTGGCTAACACGGTGAAACCCTGTCTCTACCAAAAAAAATACAAAAAACTAACCGGGCGAGGTGGCGGGCGCCTGTAGTCCGAGCTACTCAGGAGGCTGAGGCAGGAGAATGGCGTGAACCCGGGAGGCGGAGCTTGCAGTGAGCTGAGATCCAGCCACTAAATGATGTTAGGGAGGTGGGGTGATGTTTCCTATGGCTACTTCCTGTTGAAGAGGGATATTTTGTGGGGAACAATAGCTAGGGCTCCTGCTGGGGCCAGCTTAAGTGTCCTCAGAAGGAAAGGCATGTCCATGAGTGATTTCATTTGCATCACCATTTGGAGCTTCATAGCTTCTATATGAGAATAAATAATTTGGGTTATAGCATTGATTATAACAAGGCCCAAACATTAACACAATACATACAAGTAAAAGAAGTCCTACTAAAGGAGCTAACTGGATCCAAAAAAGAAGATCAAATCCTTTAAGAAGGGTTTGTAGCCAACTGGAATCAGAGCCCATATTTTATCTCAATCTTAATGATTCTAATTTGGTCCTTAAGCACCTGTAAGTTTTCTTCTACCTGATTAGAAGTGTTGATTCGGAAGCATCATGTCTCATTTAAGAATTCACAGGCACCCCCTACATTGTCCATAATGAGATCAAGAATTCACCTATACTGCATTACCACAGTCGCTTGAGAATCTATAGATTTTGCTGGGCTTCCATGGCTCCTACTGTTGCCTTTCACCCTCATTGCATCATAATAGTGATATTAAGTATTAATCTTTCAAGGAGAAAAATACTGGCAAACAAATATAGCCCTCTATCTATAGAATTCTTCATCTATGGTTTTTCTAATATGTGATTGTCAAGGGTATGTCTTTCTAGTTCTCTCTCTCTGTTAAATCTCCATATGATGGTATAGAAATAAGTGATCTCCTGGTTCATTGTGTGTGAGAGATTGAACTCCCCAGAAAAGAGTCCAGATTGGGTATGTCACCAGATAGTGCTGCCATGTTTGTAGGGTTTAAAAATAATAAATCAGGGAACACTGCCACAATAGTGCATGTTCCCCTTCAGTGCCTGGGGTAGATTAAATGTATCCAGGAGCCACAGAGAAAGTAAACTTCCATTCCTTGAAGGGATGGTTCTGAGTTGTGGTTTGTGAGAGTTCCAGCTAGTTTTGGTCCAGGCATTGTAAGGTCAGGCTCTTACACCTAATGGGAGTATTTTTGGGATAGAGATATCGATACTCAGTATAGTTAATCATAATGCTGTTTGGAATTTTACATTCTAGTTGTGAAGAATCTTTTTGGCCAATGATATTTCAAAAGATCAGAGACAATATATCCTGGCTAGTATCTTAGGTAACCTCCTTACAGGGACTATCGATCCACAAATTTCCTGTTTGCCTGCAGATTTGTAGGTCACTATCAAATATTACACAAGGCTTAAGGATTCGATGTGTGGGCACGTTTAGAAAGATCCGTGAGTTATTTATTACCTGATAATAATGCTGGCAAGAGATGGCATCCCTACCCAAGGGTAACCATTCCAACAAGGAATCCCAACTGGGATGTTTGGTTAGATCATTAAAATTTTTCCATAGTTCTTCTAATGTTTTGGGTTACACATGTTCTTTCTTACCCTCCAGACCCCCATACTCTTAGCAATTATGAATGTGGTGTTGTAAGGTTAGATCATTAAAATTTTCCCACAGTTCTTCTAATGTTTTTGGTTTACACATGTTCTTTCTTACCCTCTAGGCTCCCGTGCTCTTAGCAATTATGAATGTGGTGTTGTAATATTTGAGGTCCCCCAGGTATGGTCCCTTCCCTCTGCTTTTAAAACAGAGGGAGTTATTCTGTTAACTTTACCCAGTGTAAGGGTGTGAGTCTTGAGTTTCTTTCATAAGGTGATATAAAAGGCAAGCTATCTCACTGTACTTGAGTATCCACAATATATGAAATCCTTTAATGCACAAGAGTCCTCCTAGCTGTTTGAGGGTTTTAGGAAGTGGAAACAAAGAGATGGGTTTAATTCTCTCCTTGTCTAATTCTCTGGTCCCTTCTAATAGGACTAGCCGTAGGTATTTTGCTGAAGTCTGAAAGAGCCGAGCCTTAGATTTTGAAATTTTAGATTCTTTGTCAGCTAAGAAATTAAGAAGACCCTTAATGCCTTCTTGAGAAGCTTCCTTGGTTGGGGCACAGAGGAACATATCATCTACATATTTTAAAACTTCAACCTGAGGATAAGAGAAACCAGAGGCATCTTTTTTAGGGCTTGTCTGAACAGGCTGTCTCAGAATCCCTGGGGCATTACAGTCCAGATTAATGGGTGGTTTGACTGGGGGAATCTTCAAATGCAAACATATATGAGGATTTAGGATACAATGGTATATAGAAAAAGGCATCCTTCAGGTCCAAAACAACTGAGCCACTTAGTTCCCTCAGGTATTTGAGATGGCAGGGTATAAAGATTGGGAACTACCAGAGGAATTGGACAACATTCTTATTAATGAGATAGAGGTCTTGAACTAGTCTCCATTCCCCCATTGGGTTTTTGCACCCTTAATATTGTGGTGTTGCAGGGACTGTTGCATGGTCTGAGACCTTGTGTTCTTAAGTTATTAATAATAGCTTCTAGCCTTTTTTCTACCTTCTGGTTTTAGGAGATATTGCTTCTGGTTAGGGACAAAGGTAGGGGCTTTAAGGTGGATCTAGGCTGTCATAGCTGTTACAGCTCAGCCAGTTCTTCATTGGGTTTCCCAAACCTCCAGGTTAATGTTGGTTTCCACCAGAGGGAGACAAAGCATTTTTCCTGGAGCCACAAGGATGGTGGCTCCCATACAGCTAGAATATCTCTACATGGCAAGGAAGTTGGACTTCAGGCATGATTAAAAAGGCATGAGTAAACAGCAGTTCCCCCCCCCCCCAACTACAACTGAGGGACCGAAATAAATATTGGGTTAAGGGCTCTCCTGAGATGCCCATCATCATTATGTTATGGGAGAAAAGAGAACTGAAAGACTTGCTCCAGTGTCCAAAAAAAAGGTTACCTTCTTCTCTTCCAACTCCAGAATCACCCAGGGCTCCTGAATAGTGATGGCAGTCTGAGCCATTGGAAGTGGAGAATTAAGCCCTGGGACCCATCAGTCCTGCAAGACAATTTGTGAGTCTGGTCCTCGATCTGGTGGCCTATGTCCCAGGGACAGTCTGCCTTCTGGTTGTCTCCACCACAGGATGTACAGGGTTAAGATGGGGTCCTTTTAGTGCCTTGGCAATCCTTCCTAAAGTGCCCTGACTTGCCATGCTGGTAGCAATTAACAGGTCATCCTTAGGGATCCTCAATTTTATAGGCCTGCAATGCAGTCACTAGAGCCTCTGTCCATTTTTGTGCTTCCTCTTCTCCTGGGCCTCCTCCTGGTTCCTATTTTGGAAGACTGGAGTGGCCATATTAGGAAGTTCTCTCAGATGCTCTCTGGTTCCATGTTCTGTTTCTGTAACTTTTTCTGATATCAAGAGTTGCCTGAGTAATAAACTTGTCTTTGAAAATTAGCTGTTCCTCAACCAAATCAGAATAAAGAGAGGTGTGTTTTGCTAAAGCTTCTCTCATCCTCTCTAAAAAGGTTGAGGCATTTTCATCTAGTTTCTGATCTAGCGTGAAAAGCTTGAAGTAATTAACAAGTTTTGCTCTGGACCTCCTCCATAAGCTCTCTACTCTCTAGTATGCACGTCTAAAAATGGTTTCTCTTCCACTCATGAGAAATGGTTTCTCATCCCTGTGGGATCACAGGGGTTCCAATTAAGGTTTTCCAGGGGCACTGCCTCTCTTTCCATTGGGTATGTGGTTTCTAGTTCTTTCTCACCTTCCTCTTTTCTCAACTAGTGATAGGAGAAATATTGTTGGTCTCCAAATTCCTCTGCTGCCTGCAGGGCTGCCTATCTCTCAGCAGCAGTTAGTGTTTGATTTAGGAGCAACATAACATCTCTCTATGTAACTCAGACTCTTGGGTTAGGTTTTGGAAAGCCTCCATATATTGATTGGTGTGATAAGACAACTTGCCTAAGTCTTGCTTTATTCTTCTAAGGTCCTGCAATGAAAAGGGAACTTGGACCCTGGTGGTACCATGTCCATCAGACATTTCCTGTAGGCATAACAATGAAGTCAGGTGTTTCTTGGGTGGTAGAGCTGGTGAAACTGATGACATGGCTAGAGAAGTTCCAGGAAGGGGGCTGTGAAGAAGGGCTGGAAGATCCAGGAGTTGCAGATGAGGGCAGAATCAATCCTACAATGTTGACAAAGATCCAGGTTGTCTCACAGGGCAAAGAAAGTTTGTACATAGGGGGTCTCAATCTAGTTATTAGAGAGTATTATAATTAACACTTCCCTCAGGATGCCAGGTGTCTTCATCCTACAGTTGGTAAGATGGCCATTCCCAAGTACAAAGAATGTGAAGTGCTTTCTGAGGGTCAAAGGAGTTTCACATTTTCAGAATGCATTTGAGAGCTGCACATGCTAAAAAAAGGTTTGTCTAGAAAGAGAGGGAAGAAAACGCATTCCTTAGTCTCCTTCCTCTTTTTGGAGTAACCCAGGGTGGAGAGAGAAAGACAGAGTGTCCCTTTCTCCTCTTTCCCTCCCTGTGACCTCTGGGTCCCAGTGACCATTACAAGCTCTGTTCATGGATGCAAGTGTGACCTTTACCCATGGATCCAGAGGAGTCAATTGGTAGGACTAGTAATGCCCACCTGATCAATGCCCTAGATTTCTGCTGGTGGTTTCTCATTGGTTTCCTAGATACTTTTGAACTATAAGACTCCCAAGTTTCCCTACATGGGGCTTGCAAGAGGTTATGCCACAGTTGTATTTGGGCAAGACTCTTTAATGGAGGGAGTGTCTTAACCTTATTCTTACTTCCTCTAATGACAGCTCAGGTAAAGTTATGAATTCCTAGAGAATGAGGCCAATTAACTGCTAGACATGGAATTCCCTTTGTATTCAAGTGCCAGTGGAACTGGATATACAACAGGTGCCTCAAAAGAACATAAGGCCTGAATGGCTGTTCTTCCTGTGATGGGCACTGCACTGAGACTAAAATTGTCTCTCAAGGGTGGCTTCCTCCTGAGGTTTGAAGGTGGAATTTTGCTGTTTACAGATGGGGCATGGAGCCTGGAACCTAATAGAGGAATGTAAGAGAGAGAGAAATTACAGAACTAGAGGCATTGGACAAAGGGCTGATAAGGCCCTCTAAGGAAAGAAACCCCATGTCTCCAAGTACCTTGGTAAAGTTTGAAATGTTAAGTTGTAACTTTGTCTCCAAATATTTTCCAGGCAGAGGTTGAAAAGAGAGATATGGGGCTTTATAGTCTGTTCCAATAGTATGCCTCCCAATAAAATTAATTTGTCTAATAGATAAACTGTTTAAATTCATTGGGCAATGCTGAGTTCTTATATGGAGGAAAAAAAAAAATCGACCTAAATGGAGAGGAGAGTATTCACTCAGGATGAAATATTCCCTTATACAATGCTATAAATATATATCGCTGGGGCAAAAAGGTCTTTACTCAGCAAAAACTTAGACTGAAATATTGAAATCCTGCTCTCTGAAGAAAATTACAAAAACAGCAATTATTTGTGTTATAATTCTGATTACTAAGGTGTTTGCTGACTCTACCCTGGAAGATTATGTTCCTGGGCTGCAAAAAAACACCCATATTATTGTATATAAAGAAGAAATAGGAGACACGATGGCTGTGAAGGAGACAATAAAAGAAAATGTAATAGGAAAGACTGGAACTCATGGTTCCAAAACGCTAATGGGCTGTCGTGGGCTGGAGTTAGTCCAGGGGCCTTTAGGTACACTGAAGGTAGTCTTGCCAGAAACTTTCAATTGCTCCAGTACCTCCTTCCAACCCCACATGACAGCTAGATCATCCATGAAAGGAAATTGGATTGAAACAGAGCAAACATTCCCAACACCTGAGGGCAATGGGGGATTGACAAAGATCTCTCCATCAAGACTGTTGCTTGAGTCATGTAAGGCTGCTACCCATGCTATCTGCTTTTAACTGGCTTAAGGGGGCTCAATATTTTGTTTAATCTTACTTAAAAAACTGTGGACTAGATGCCTCAGAAATGAAAGTAAAGAATGGGAGGTCTGCTATTACACTCCCTTCTGATGAATTTCAGTGAACATGCCAAGAATGTTGCATCTTTTTCACTCCTGTTGTCAGATAAAGTGCTGTAGCTGTTTAACTCCCCTTGCTGGTGAGTTCTGAGTTCTTGTACCAAAACTAAGAAGAATAATGCACATAGACACTGAAAGTGAATAAGGCAGTATTGGATTTAGTAAGTGACAGAAAAGCTCTCAGCAATGAGGAGGGCCCAAAAGAGGGTTGCCAGATATGATTCTGAGTCTGGAGTTTTTAATGGACTGGAAGTGGAAGAGTTTGCTTACTGGTCTGCGGGCCATCTTGGAAAAAGCACCACTCAGAAAGATTTATGATAGTGTGACAAACCAATTAGAGGGAGAGGTGAAGGCTTGGCCTGGGACCAATCAGGGACTGAAGTGGAAGCTTGGCCTGGGTCCTTGATCTGGGACAAATCAGGAGCTGAAGTGATGACTCATCCTATATAAATGAAGACTCTACCCAGAGCCAATCACAGAAAGGTAGGCATATGTGATATAGGTGAAAACTAAAAGACTAAGAGCGCCAAGGAGAGAGAAATGTGTCTAAAAACAAAGTGAAAGTTGTTAATCTGTGTTCACAAAGTAAGCATTTCCATTCAAGGATGTGGGCTCTTTCCTATCTGAGGCCTGCACTCTGGTTTTCAGGCTGTTCTTTGTTTGAAGGAGTTTTACCAAGGACCCACCCTAACTGCTTGCCTGACTAGTTCCTTCCTTCCTTCACCCTTAATTGGGTATTCTTTGTTTCACATTTATTATAAGTATTACTAATTTTGAGAAGTGAATAATTTTACTAATCAATTAATTTAAAGTATTAAGACTATACTTCTAGAAAGTGGTTGTGGCTGCATTTTGGTCATTTGAGGTTCATACTTACACTAAATCAAAATAGTGAGCATCAAAACACTAAATCAAAATAGTGAGCATGAATAGAGAATATTTTTCCTAATCTATTGATTTACTTTCATATCAATATCTATAGGGTTTTCAAATTGGATCATTCAAGTAAATGAGGCAATGAAACTTTAATTATACAAGAAGGATTTCTTGAATATACAGTCGTGTATGATCATACATTAGAACCCTGTTTATTAGAGCATTTAATTTAAATTCTACAATTGTTTTAATGCCAGAAACATGAATGAAGCATTTCAAAATTTTGTTTATGGATTCAAGACTCAGAAATATAACCTTTGTAAAATAAGTATTTGTTTGATTGAGTATAATTCTTAACCTTGTGTTTTTAATCTCATTGTGATAACTTTGTAAACGTACATTCTTAAAGTGTGAAATACAGAAATAAAACTAGCAGAATAAAATGGGACAAAAATATAAATCTTCTCCTTGCTCCCCAGGTATGTAAAAATTCTCATGATATTCCCAATCAAGTCAGTTGAGTTTTGCCAAAAGTGCATCCTTTCTTAGTTATGCCCCTGAAAAATACATTGCTTTTTATCCCTAATAAACTCTAACAACCAATGACAAGAAAAATAATGCTTAACTACCCCAAAATGTACAGCAATAGAACACTTAACTAGTACCATGGGAGAGAATGTAATTCAATAATGACTTTAGACAAAATAATAATGGACTAATGATATAATAATATAATTTTGGTATCTACATAAAACATTTTGAAAATAAAGAACTTAAGCAAAAGATATTACAAAAATAATAAGATTTGGGGACACTGATCATGGTTTTATTTCTTACTCATATTGAAATTTGAGATTTTAGAAAAAAATTGCAATGTGCAATTGAACAGTTGGTTAATTAGAGGGTGAAGATGAAAAATATTTAGTAGACCATATTTTGACTTAATGTAGCAAAATGATAACTTCCTGGAAAAGGATAAAGAACGTTCAGAAAGACCTGAGATAATTCATTTTGCAAAATACACTTTCAAACAAATAAAATGACTTTGAATCTTTTCTTATGATTTTAAAAATCTCAAAATATATGACATTCAGGAGCAAACAAAAATACAATTTAAGTAAATTTAAAAGGTAGCGTTTTTCTATAAATTTGAGGTGAGCAGAGAGACAAAGTTACCTTCAAAAGCATCAGGAGTGTTTAAACAATGAAACAGACATTGCCTGATTGAAGGAGGCTAATTAAACATGACAACTCAGTGTAAGGTAGTAGCCTGGTCGGTATTCTGGAACAGAAAAAAATAAAGTTGTGGAAAAACTGATACAATCCAAGTAGAGTCAATAGTTTGATAGTATTTCACTGATATGAAATCCTTATTTTGACAAATTTCCCATGGCTATGAAAGACATTAATATTTAGAAATCTTAGATGAAGAATATTTGGGTGATCTTTGTGCTCTAGTTTTTACTTTTTTGAAAACCAAATTTATTTCACCATGAAAAGTTTTATATAAAAATGCTCTGAAACAACAACAACAAAAAATTGCATAACTGTTTGTGTGTGTGTGTCTATCTGGACAATCATTCTGTTTTATTAATATATATATATTCTTATCAATTTTAATTCTCTTATTGATATGAATAAATCTCTCTCTTGAACACTGTAGCTAAATCAGGTTGTATAAATCTTTTAACTATAATCATCCATTGTAAAATCATTTTGGCTACTTTGTATTTTTATATCAAATTTTCTTATTAATGTTTACCAAAAAAATGAAATAAAAATCTTACTGGGATATTGAGATTACTCCAATTTTAGAAATTAATTTAGAATAATTGGTATTTTTAAAGTTTGGTTATTTCAATCCTTCGACATATATTCATTAATGGGTAGTATAAAGAAAATGTGGTGTGTGTATATGCAAACATACACATACACACACACACAGACATAACTACTTAGCCATAAAAAAGACTGAAGTTATATGTTTTGCACCAACATGGATGGATCTGAAGGCTATTGTCTCAAGTAAAATAACTCAAAAGGAGTCCAAACTAATAATACAGTAGTAATAACTACAATGTGTGCCTATGCGCCCCTAGTGGAAGCATTTTCACCAGCTCCCACCACTAGGAACAGAATCCCAGACATCTGATTCAGCAAAGTCTAAGGATTTATGGTTTTAAAACAAACAAAAATTCCCCAATTGCTTCACTAAATTATTGGTTTATATGTTACTGTTAGAAACACCACACATACTATGTTTGGATTCCATGTTAATAGAACATCATATATTGGATATTGGAGAAGTGTAAATAGTGGTTCTTTAAGGATATCACTCCAATCCATCAGGGGGATTTATCTAAGCTAATAGTGCCTTCTATTGTTTTAATAAGACTATTGCTTCTGGATGGTGATGACTAGACTAGAAAAGCTTGATCCCTTGTCATGAGTCCATTGTTATACCTCCTTTTGAAAAATACATCTCTTGGTCAGCAGCAATGTTTTTAGAGCTCTCATGGTGGGAAGGCAGGCATTTTTTCGTGACATGAATTATTATACCACCACTAAAATAGCCAAGAGGAACTGACTTACATTCCTAGGAAAAGTTATCTTGTCTATATACATAAGAACGTCCTTTGTGGTGATGCACTGTAATGGACATAAATGAAAAACACAAAGATTTCTCACTTTATATCTACACATAGTTTTATCCACAGCCTTTTCCCCAAAACGTTCTTGCATTTAGTCTTCTAAATTTGCTGCTTTCAGACCCTTAACTAACCAGCCATCCATTTCCCACAATAACAGCCTATGAACATGCTTGCCTCAGACCATTTCACCTTCCATAAAAAGTGATTGAACAAGTTTTCTGCTCACACTTCTGCCATTAGGTGAATTTATATTTCACCAACATCTTTCTGAGCCACCTCTGAGTTGGTTTGTAGTGCAGCAAGTCGCCTTCAATTTTCACTTAGTGAAAATTTCACAATTTTCACTTAGTGAAAATTTCACAATTTTCACTTATATCATAGTGGCACAACCCTTCTGTTAACTGACCTCTTTTTCTTCCCCTGGCAGTTAGTTTAAGAGAAGACTACTGTTCTTCTACTTTAATCCCTATGTGCAATTTAAGAAAAATACATTGGTGTAATACAGGACATAGGTGTGAATAAAGTGTACATGTTTGGGCCTCACCTCAAATGCGCAATTTTTGGAGCATGATATATTGCCGTTGCACTTCTGTGAATGTATGCCTCAGTGACTCTGATAATATCAATCTAGTTAGAAAGCATTCCATTCACAAATTAATTTGATGTCCCATTTTCAGCAACCAGACTTTGTTAGGGCTCAATAACATTTCAGAAACTGCTTTTTTTTTTTTTTTTTGTCAAATGAACATTACCATTGTACAGTAGGTATATTTCTGCTTTTAGATTTTAAGCATTCTTCCATTGGAGTTGGCTTTGGACTCTACACAGCATTCTTTTTCACTACAGGTTTCTTTAGCTCCATTGGACCTGCTTTGTGATATGACTGATATGGTAAGACATATGCCCCATTATCTTTGCTCTAGATTTCACTAGAAATTGTGCTTTCCTCTAAGTCAGATGACAAACTAATCAGAAGAATATTTCTATCTGCGATATATATTGTTTTCCTAAATCCAAAATGTCTAAACAAGGTTTATACCACTTAGATTGTGAAAGGGAGTGCAGCAGTGTGCCTTTCACTTAAGGCAGAAATCCTGGCAGGACTCAGGCTATTGGGTCCATAATCATTTCATTAGGTGACAGGTCTGTCAATCCTCAAATCTGCATAGAGTTTATTCTTAACCGTTTGGTCTGTATGTGTAATTCTAGAACATACAGAGTAGTTACTGCTTCCTCCTAATTCTACTATGTAATGGCATAATGTTATTAATATAGTGTATCAGCTTATATTTTCTGAAATATTCAAGACTAGAAATTTTCCAGAAGACTATATTTTTACAAAAGATAAATGTTAACAATTCTTAATAAGGCAATGAATGCATGTTGCTGTGTATCTCATTATAAAAATAACTGGTTTACAGGTGGTCATGGTGGCTCACTCCTGTAATCCCAGCCATTTGAGATGCTGAGGCAGGTGGATCACTTGAGCCCAGGAGTTTGAGACCAGTCTGCGCAACATTGTGAAACCCTGTCTCTACTAAAAAATACACAGAAAGGTTACCTGGGTATGGTGGTGCACACCTATAGTTGAGAGTTGGGGTAGGAGAATCACCTGAACCCAGGATATCAAGACTACAGTGAGCAGTAATCTCACTGTTGCACTCCAACTTTGGATATGGCGAGATGCTCTCTCCCTCTCAAAAAAAAAAAAAAAAATACTGGTTTTATTCTCTTTACTTATGGGCATAATAATAATGATAAAAATTCCTGTTTATTAGCCACATATAAAGTGGCAGTGACATTCACCCAACACAACAGCAACTGATGCTGGAACTACCTTATATTAGTTTTGGTAGTTGGTCATCATTCTCCATATTTCATCCAGCTTTTCAGAATCCAGACAAGTGATTTAAATGGTTATATGTTAGGAAATCTACATTGGAGGTTTTGGCGGATTTGCCAGTGTCTGTATTTTCTAATTGGATTCAGTAATGCATCTAATGTGCTATCTTGGCTGAGGCAGGAAGGCACATCAGGGGCTTATATTTGTGCTTTTCTGTAAAATTAATTCTCATTTCATTTTAGAAAAACAACATGAAAGTTCTGAAAGCTGAGCTGTCTACTGACAATTATTACATTTGTCTTGCCACTGAAGGTTAACTACTACCCTCTAACCTATGCTTTTCTGGAATCTTATCTTTCCTATTTATGTGATATTTGACTAGTCCCAAAGAAGCAATTCTTACCATCCCACTAGCTTAAGCAGTAACAAACAATCAACTTAAGATAATACTGTAATGTAACACACTCATGTTGTCTTAAGTACTAAGTTTGTGGTAATTTTTAGTGTACCATTAGAAAACTAATTTATCTCCTCCTTGGCTACCACAGTAGTGAAGCAAGAGGCTAAAGTAGGTGCTGTCTGCACAGTACTTGTGTCACACTGAGGAACCCTAACTTTAAGAAACTCACCCTTTTATATTGGACAAAAGCAAATAATTTCTTCCTTTATTCTAGAGGGACAACATCTTTCTATATGCCTAGGCATTTTTGAATATAAAGATCCTTGTGATACTGGGAAGCCAAGCCCCAAAACGGGGACTTAGCGCAGGAGGTTTCTTGGCTCTGCCCAGAAAATAATCAAGAGTGGGCTGGTAGTGTGAGACAGCAATGCTTATTGAAACAGTAGTGTACAGAAGTAGCAGAGATACTTTGTTTCGCAGATCAGGACTACTCTATAGGCAGTGTGCCCACAGTAGCAGCTCAGGGACAATTCTGCAGTCATATTTATATCCGCCTTTAATTACATGAAAATTAAGAGGAAGATTTTGCAGAAATTTATAGAAAAAGAATGGTAACTTCTAGATTATTGGGTTAATGTCACAGAAAGGGGTACTAACTTCCAGGTGTTGCCATGAAAATGATGAACTGACATGGCACTGGTTGACATACCTTATCGAGAAGGTGTGTTTGCCACTTCCCTGTTTCAGTTAGTCTTCAACTTGGTCAAGTACAAACCCCATCTATGGTGTTGAGTCTTGCCTCCTACTTTACTTTAAAATGTAGTCTTGAACAAAAATACCCAAGACCTTCTCTGCACACACAATGTACAAACACATGATACACTTTTCTCACAGCAGAAGTGATCTCTGGCCTCTGCAGGGAACATATTCATATGGAGGGTCTCTGGTCCCACAAAATAACCTTAACTCCAACATGTCTATCTAATATATAATTGGAAACTTACTTTCATCATACTCTACCTTATTTGATATTCAGGTGGCACAAAGTGATCTATTTGTGAACTATTGATTTAGTGTCATTATGAAGATATTGCTTATTGGAAAAGAATCCAAGTATATATGAAGTATGCTGATTTGTTTTCATTGTTTCAAATCTGTCACTGATTTATTATGTTTTTGATTTATTATGTGTTATTATTATGTTTATCATGGTTTTTTTTTCCCTTAGGGTAACTTTGAATGTTATATTGATTAAAAAAATACAATGAATATGTAGACATTATACGTCAAAAGGTAATTTCAACATAACTATTCATTATATACAGTTATATAATGTCTTACATAAAAAATCATTTTTTCCTGAAAATTGTATAAGTGACAGGAATAAATGTGATATAAGTTATCAGTTAAAATTATATACGTAGTTTTATTACATTTAACAGAATTTCAATTTGGAGGGAGGGTTTATATGATTTTATTTTTTTCTTAGCTTGAAAATATATTTTTCTTTTTTCTTTTTTTTTTTTTTTTTTTGGAGATGGAGTCTCACTTTGTTGCCCAGGCTGGAGTGCAGTGGCACAACCTCCGGCTCCCTGGTTCAAGCGATTCTGGTGCCTCATCCCAAGTAGCTGGAACTACAGGCGTGCGTCACCATGCCTGGCTAATTTTTTTGTATTTTCAGTAGAGATGGGGTTTTGCCATGTTGGCCAGACTGTTCTCAAACTCCTGACCTCAGGTGATTCACCCACATTGGCCTCCCAAAGTGCTGGTGTACAGACGTGAGCCACCACATCTTGTCCTAGATTTAAATCTTTGTTTGGCATAGAATATTTCTAACTTTTAAATAAGTACTAAATTTCAGGAAAACAAACTTTGACTTAATAAGGTAGTTTTGAAAAGACGTTTTGTCCCAGGAGGAAGGGAGTGCTTCACCTCAACCTCTTCATACTGTAATAAACTGGAAGATTTCCATTTGGAAGGCCCCTCAGAGTCAGGCCTTCAATACGACTAATCTCTTTTTGTCTTCTTTCCTATTTTATAAAACTTTCAGAAACAAAACAGACAAAATTTTGTGATGAAGAATATCACAGCTGCCACACAGGCCAGCAGAATGAAATCACATCCAAAGAGTGATACTGAAATCAGAAGGGGTCATGAGCTGTAGCCCAAATGTGTTTGACTCCTTTGTGGCATGTTACAAACTTGATCAAAAAGATTGCTGGATTTAGGGGCTTCATGGGCTGATCATGATGAATTACGGAAAAAAAATTTATAGCATTCTCTTTAGAAATAGGAATTGACATGGGTTTGGCTCTGTCCCCACCCAAATCTCATAAGGGGCTTTACCCTGGCCTTCACTCATCTTTCTCACTCTTGCCTCCATGGGAAGAAGGAAATGTTTGCTGTCCCTCCAACATGACTGTAAGTTTTCTGAGGCCTCTCCAGCTATATTAGTTCATTTTCACAGTGTTTATAAAGATATACCCAAGACTGAGGGAAAAAAAAGTTTTAATTGGTCTTACAATTTCACATGGCTGGGGAGGCCTCTGAATCATGGTGGAAAGTGAAAGACACTTTTTACATGGTAGTAGCAAGGGAAAATGAGGAAAAGGGAAAATGAGGAAGATGCAAAAACGGAAACTCCTGATAAAACCATCAGATCTTGTGAGACTTATTCCCCACCATGAGAAGAATATGGGGGAAACTGCTCCCATGACTTGAATAATCTCCCACCGTGTCCCTCCCACAACACATGAGAATTATGGGAGTAAAATTCAAGATGAGATTTGGGTTGGGACACAGAGCCAAACCATATCATCCTACCCTAACCCCTCCAAATCTCATGTCCTCACATTTCAAAACCAATCATGCCTTCCCAACAGTCCCCCAAAGTCTTAACTTATTTCAGCATTAACCCAAAAGTTTACAGTTAAAAGTCTCATCTGGGACAAGGCAAGTCCCTTCTGACTATGAGCCTGTAAAATCAAAAGCAGGCTAGTTACTTCCTAGATGCAATGGAGGTACAGGTATTGGGTAAATGCAGCCATTCCAAGTGGGAGAAGTTGGCCAAAACAAAGGAGTTACAGGGTCCACATGAGTCAGAAATCCAGCGAGGTAGTCAAATTTTAAAGTTCCGAAATGATCTCCTTTGACACCAGGTCTCACATTCAGGTCACACTGTTGTGAGGGGTGTATTCTCATGGTCTTGGGCAGCTCTGCCTCTGTTGCTTTTCAAGGTACAGCCTGCCTCCAGGCTGCTTTCTTGGGCTGGAATTGAGTGTCTGTTGCTTTTTCAGGCACACAGTACAACCTGTAGTTGGATCTACCATTCTGGAGTCTGGAGGACTGTGGCCCTCTTTTCACAGCTTCACTTGGCAGTGTCCTAGTAGGGGCTCTGTATGGGGGCTCCAAGCCCACATTTCCCTTCTGCACTACCCTAGCAGAGGTTCTCCATGAGAGCTTCTGTGCACCTGCAGGCTCAACACCACATGGAAGCTGCCAAGGCTTGGGGCTTGCACCCTCTCAACCTACAGCCAGAGCACTACATTATCGCCTTTCAGCCATGGCTGTAGTGGCTGAGACGCAGAGCACCAAGTCCCTAGACTGCATATAGTATGGAAACCCTGGGCTCTGCCACAAAACCATTTTTTTCCTCCTAAGATCTATGGGTCTGTGATGGGAGAGGCTGGCACAAAGGTCTCTGACATGTCCTGAAGATATTTTCCATTTTATTTGGGATTAACAATCAGCTCTTCATTACTTATGCAAATATCTGCAGTTGGTTTAAATTTCTCCTCAGAAAATGAGATTTTCTTTTCCATTGCATTATCAGACTGCAAATTTTCTGAACTTTTATGCTCTGATTTCCTTTTAAAACTGAATGCCTTTGACAGAACCCAAGACAAATCTTGAATACTTTGCTGGTTAGAAATTTCTTCTGCCAGTTACCTTAAATCATCTCTCTCAAGATGAAAGATTCACAAATCTCTACGGCAGGGACAAAATGCTACCAATCTCTGTCCTAAATGTAACGAGAGTCACCTTTGCTCTAGTTCCCAACAAGTTTCTTATCTCCATGTGAGACCACCTCAGCCTGCATTTCATTGTCCATATCATATCATTATCAGCATATTTATCAAAACCATTTAATAAGCCTGTAGGAAGTTCCAAACTTTCTCATATCTTTCTCTCTTCTGAGCCCACCAAACTGTTCCAGTCACTGCCTACTACCCAGTTCCAAAGTGGCTTCCACCTTTTCAGATATCTTTTGGGCAACACCCTACTCCTGGTATCAATTTACTGTATTTGCCTGTTTTCATGCTCCTGATAAAAACATACTGGAGACTGGAAAGAAAACAAGTTTATTTGGACTTACAGTTCCACATGGCTTGGGAGGCCTCAGGATCTTTACGAGAGGTGAAAGGCACTTCTTACATGGTGGCAGCAAGAGAAAATGAGGAAGATGCAAAAGTGGAAACCCCTGATAAAACCATCAGATCTCTTGAGACATATTCACTACCAGGAGAACAGTATGAGGGAAACTTTTCCCATGATTCAAATTATCTCCCAGTGGGTCCTTCTCACATGTGGAAATAATGGGAGTACAATTCAAGATGAAATTTGGATGGGACACAGAGCCAACCTATATCACCAGCCATATGGAACTGTGAGACAATTAAACTTCTTTTCTTTATAAATTACTCCATTTTGGGTTTTTTTCTTTATTAGCAGTGTGAGAATGGACCAATACAGTAAATTGGTAATAGTAAAGTAAGGAGTTGCTGTAAGGATACCAGAAAATGTAGAAACAACTTTGTAACTGGGTAAAAGGCAGAGGTTTGAACAGTTTGGAGGGATCAGAAGAAGAGAGAAAAATGTGAGAAATTTTGCAGCTTCCTGGACACTTGCAGGGCTCAGAAGATAGAAAGATGTGGGAAGGTTTGGAAGTTCTCAGAGACTTGTTGAATGGCTTTGACCAAATTGCTGATAGAGATATAAACAATGAAGTCCAGGCTGCAGTGCTCTCAGATGAAGATGAAGAACTTGTTTGGAACTGGAGTAAAGGTCACTCTTGCTATGCAAGGAGACTGGCAGCATTTTGCCCCTGCTCTAGAGATCTGTGGAACTTTGAACTTGAGAGAGATGATTTAGAGTATCTGGTGGATAAAATTTATAAGCAGTGAAGCATTCAAGAGATGACAGAGCATAAAATTTTGGAAAACTTTCAGCCTGATGATGCAGTAGAAAAGAAAAGCCCATTTTTGTTGGTGGAGATAGTCAAGCCAGCTGCAGACATTTGCATAAGTAACAGAAACCAAATGCTAATCATCAAGACAAAGGTGTCCTGGGCATGTAATGTAAGAGACCTTTCCTCTGACATGGCAATCCCTCTCATTACAAGCCCTGAGGCCTAGGAGGAAATCATAATTTCATGAGCAGGGCCCAGGGTCCCATTGTTTTGTGCAGTCTTGAGATTTTGTGCCTTGCATCCTAGCTGCTCCAGTGATACCTGAAAAGGGTCAAGGTACAACTCAGGTCATGGCTTCAGAGGGTGCAAGCCCCAAGTCTTGGCATTTCCCACATGATGTTAAGCCTGCAGGTGCAGAGAAGTCAAGAATTGTGGTTTGGGAACCTCTGCTTAGATTTCAGAGGACATATGCAAATGCATGAATGTTCAGGCAAGTACAAGGGCAGAGCCCTCATGGAGAACCTTTGCTCAGGCAGTATAGAAGCAAAATGTGGGGTCAGAGCCCCCAATAGGGCACTACTTAGTTGAGCTGTGAGAAAAAAAGTCATCCTTCTCCAGACCTCAGAATGGTAGATGCACCAACAGCTTGCACTATGTGTCTGGAAAAGCTACGTTGAGTTTGAACTGAACGCAAGTTGTGAAAACAGCTAGTGGGCAGGGGGTCGGGGGTTGCAATTAACACTAGAGCTGCCCAAGGCCATGAGATTCCACCTCTTGCATTAGCATGACCTGGATGTGAGATATAGAGTAAACGGAGATCACACTGGAACTTTGAGGTCTAATGACTACCTTATTGGATTTTGGAATTGCATGATGCTTGTAGCGCATTTGTTTTGTCCAATTTCTCCCATTTGAAAAGGGTGTATTTATTCAATGCCAGTATCCTCTTTGTATCTAGGAAGTAACTAGCTTGTTTTTGATTTTACAGGCTCATAGGAAGAAGGGACTTGCCTTGTCTGAGATGAGACTTTGGACTTTGACTTTTAGCTTAATACTGGAATGAATTAAGACTTTGGGGAACTGTTGGGAAGGCATGATTATGTTTTGAAACATGAGGACATGAGATTTGGTAGGGGTCAGTGGGGTAATAATATGGTTTGGCTGTGTCCCCACCCAAATCTTATTTTAAATTGTCCCCATGTGTCATTTGAGGGACCTGGTTGGAGACAATTGAATCATTGGGGCAGTTATCCTCATGCTGTTCTCATGAAAGACAGTGAGTTCTCACAAGATCTGATGGTTTTATAAGGGGCTTTTCCCCATCTTTGCTAATCCGCCTCTCTCCTGCTGCCATGTGACGAAAGATGTGTTTGCTTCCCCTTCCACCATGATTGTAAGTTTCTTGAGGCCCCTTCAGCCATGCAAAACTGTAAGTTAATTAAATCCCTTTTCTTTATAAATTACTCTGTATTGGGTATATCTTTATTAGCAGCATGAGAATGGACTAATACAGGATCATCAATGAATATCTTTAAACCATTGAGCAAATCTATACTTGACATGGTGGTCAAGTCCACTCTAAAGGCTGATCCCTTGGCCTTCATGTAAACAATGTTAGAATTTTAAGTTTTAGTGTTTATAGTTTGATTATGCATAAAAAACTGACCAAATTTTTGCTATCGAGAATAGAGCAAAATATCAATACAAGTTTAAACATTATATACTTTACATATGTTAATCTTTTGATTTAACATTAAACCATTGGGACTTCTAACAGTCTGTATAATATGATTTCTCAATTCATCTATCTTTAAAAAGACCTTTAATGAGTATGTAGCCTTGATAATGAAATTCAGAATATCATAAAAATACTAACATTTTCAAGTTTGAACTATAACGCTGATGCTATGGGTTTCACAGAGAACCAACTGTCTATTCCTGCTTTAGGGACACAGGTTGCAGTCAGATTTCCTCCAAAGGACACATCTTGAAAAGTTGTGTAATAGTTTGTAAATTGCAAAGAACTTAAATGGTGAAAAAAAAACTTGTTACTTTGAAAAATTAGAGAAGTTATTTAAAATTTCAAATAGATATGTAAATTCATATATCATGTGCATATAAATAAACATGTGCCTATGAATACATACATATAAGTCCTTCATTCAAAAACTATACTCAGTATCCATGCAAACACACTTTATCAACTTATTATTATTATTATTTTTACCTACACAAAAGATCAGTAAAAGCAAATTCAGATACAGATTTCTTGTTGATGTTAGGGAGAAATAGGCACGAAAACAAGTATCAAAAAAGAGTTACCGGTGAAACCCCGTCTCTACTAAAAATACAAAAAATTAACCGGGCGCGGTTGTGGGCGCCTGTAGTCCCAGCTACTCGGGAGGCTGAGGCAGGAGAATGGCGTGAACCCGGGAGGCGGAGCTTGCAGTGAGCCGAGATCACGCCACTGCACTCCAGCCTGGGCTGGGCGACAGAGCGAGACTCCGTCTCAAAAAAAAAAAAAAAAAAAAAAAAGAGTTACATGGAAAAAAATTATTCCAACAACCACACCAAGTACAATAATAATTTAGAGAAAGTAATTTGCTCTCAGGTAATGTAAAGATGATAATAAATTTTCATTTAATATTTAAGGACATTTTCAATCAAATCTAAATTTAGACTAATTTTCTTTCATTAAAAATTTATAAAATATAAACGTGTCATAGTTTATTCAAAAAAATGTTTACTTTACATGCCTAATAACCCATTCACTTGAAACATAAACATTTATATATTTAAATTTTCATTTTTTTCTGTGTACAAGTTGATTTATATATGTAGGAATGTAATTTAGAAATAATATTATATGCTTAATCTATGTCATTTACTCAAAATTACCAAAACTATTTCATTCTTCTTAATTTGCACCACTCTCAGCTTTTTAAAATGTCTTCTTGTCAACAAAACATTTACTTTTCTCTTGGTTCTTCATATTTTTGCCATAACTTAGACAAATATCTAAAAGAATATTGCTAAAATATATCCCTGTAATTTTTAAAATTTATTTATGAAACTGTTTATTTTGTAGGTTGATGGAACACTTTTTGTATTTAGAAATTGAAAGGCAAAATAATATGTGTGTTATATTTTCCTGAATTACATTCCCACTAGCTATTGTCAATCTTAATAACAAAAGCAACTATAATTTTACACTGAACAGGTGTCTGATGTGTTCTGCAGAAGAATACTAGAGCTTTCCTTTCTGAAGTATAGGGAAAAAATAAAATAAGAATAACAAATGTTTTAATTTAGAGTCAGGTATCACTTTACCAATGCAGAAAAATATCTGACAGAAATCATGTTAAATATTAAAAACCCATATTCTAAATCAAATAACTTGTCATCTTTCTTGTAATTTATCACAATGTAATCAATTCATAAATTTGAATAAAATACATAGTACTTTCATTAAATGGAAGGAGAAATATAGCTATGATTATAAGTGAAAATAAAGTATAATTCAATGTTGCATCTCTTTCTAAGTAACTATATAGCCCAGTGTTGACAATCACTGGCATAGTTATGTGTTTCATATTTCCCAAAGCAACAGTAAATATAAGAAATAATGTTTAACATTAGAAGAAGTTAGTGATTAAAAGTAAAAAATACATTGTTTTCACCCTCTAGTTCTTTGTACATATTGTTTTTGCTTTGTAGGGGGATTTA
This sequence comes from Macaca nemestrina, assembly GCF_043159975.1. Lineage (NCBI taxonomy): Eukaryota > Metazoa > Chordata > Mammalia > Primates > Cercopithecidae > Macaca > Macaca nemestrina. The sequence continues at coordinate 65,020,536 of NC_092131.1, forward strand.
AAATAGAGATACTTATTACTACATGTTTTTTACATCACCCTTTAAAAAGAACAAAGAAAAAAAAAAAAAACCAAGTCTGCCTTTAAAGACACTAAAATGTCCAGTGTATTACAAGCTGGCTTCCAGAATGTTTCTGTGCCTACTTGATGCCTCAAATCCTTTTAGCAAGAAGTATGTCCTTTTATTTAAAAATTAAGGATAAATGATTCAGATCAAAATATCTGCTTGATACAACTTTCAGAGTAATGTGCTTTCAAGTAAAATGCACTAGAAATAGGAGGATAAGAGAGCACAAACATTAGCTATCTTTAGTGATGCTGGAAAAAGAATGTATGATCTGAGATTATAGGTAAAGAGGACAGATACAATATTTTTGGCTTATGATAGATTTTTAAAAATTGTGCCCAAATGGACAAATAATAAATGTTTTTGTCATTTGAAGATGTGTATGATTTCATGAGAGATGGCTTTGTAATGTTTGCTTTTTAGTGTACATGTACAAATAACATGGCTAACATTGCATATAATTCATTCCTGAAGTTATCATTTCAGTACAGTATATTTTTACAGGGTAAATGTAAGGATATGCATAACTTTATAAAAGAAATATGCTTAAATGAAAATGATTATATTATACCTAACATTACTGTATCTATAGGTACCATATTTTACAGACTTTCAGAGATTCTATTAAGTACCTGAGCAGCAAAATCCCTGAACCGTATACACGAGATCACAATGAAGATAAATGTCTAGAAGACATTTCTAATTTAAACTAAGAAAAGTGCACCATTCTATTGTCAAGAAATTAAAGAAATAAATGGCTGGTACAGAGAAAGGTTAGGTGATATGGCAGAGTCGTAGCTACTCTGTGACATTTCTGCTACAGGCAATAGTGATATCAACATCCTTTTATTTTCTATCTAGCTCACCTCTGCATCCCTGGAGATCAATTTTCAAGCTTCTCTTTTTACCTAGAAAAAGATAGGAAAGGTTTTTCATGGACACATAACCCAATTTACTGTTTCTATACAAAAACATCTTAACTATAACACCTCCATCATATGACATTTCATGATTATAAACCCTGGGAAAGGATTTTCTCAGTTATATTATTTTTTAATAATGCTGAAAATGTTTTGAGCTATCGTTATCTTATATAGACCAATTGACTACTGAATTACTTTTTATGCTATTAATCAATTAGCCAAGAACACTTACAATGAATGTGTCAAGCACAATGCTAAATCATTGTAAAAATGGTATTCTCATGCCTTGAGCTAGGTGAAATTTATGAACCATCTCCAGTCAAGAAATCCTTATAGAATCTAGCTTTAAATAAATAACATATACTTCAAGTAAATAAACACTTACTACAAAATTGTGTAGAGAAAATGTATTACACAATACTATGCTGGCTTAAAAACTAAGGTTTTTTTTTTTTATTTCTCTGTGTGATTTTAGAATTAATAATATAATGAAGAAAACAGACATGTTCAAATATTCATAAAGAAGAAGAAATATAGGAAGTTTGGAAAAAACAAGTTGTTTAATCAACTAAAATTTATAACCATAGGCAAACATTTCAGAGGCATTTCATGACAATAAGTACAGCTTTGCTGCACCAAAGTCAGAATATGTGAAGATATCACATATCTTTAATATAGAAAGAGTCACTTGAGATAAGTTTCTGCATGAAATCCTGAGTATATTAGACAATAGTATATTAATTTTCATATTGCTAAAATTTATGACAATATCAGATACAAATTATACATTGTGTAGTATTTTTAATATAGTACCTAATTTAGTCCTAACAACCTCCAGTGTTATGACTTGAAGAAGAGGTTAATAGTAACACATTATGGCCTATAAAACAGAAATACCAGGCATAGTTTAGACCAGGGGGTCCCCAAACCCATACCAGTCCATGGCCTGTTAGGAACCAGGCTGCCACAAAGCAGGAGGTGAGCAGCGGGTGAAACAGGAAAGCTTCATATGTATTTACAGCCTCTCCCTAATGTTTATATTACCACCTGAGCTCCACTTCCTGTCAGATTAGCAGCACATTAGATTTTCATAGGAGCACAAACCCTTTTGTGAGCTGTGCCTGAGAGATCTAGGCTGTGTGCTCCTTATGAAAATATAATGCCTGATGATCTGTCATTGTCTCCCATTACCCCTAGATGGGACTGTCTGAAAAAGACCTCAGGGCTCCCACTGATTCCACATTACGGTGAGTTGTATAATTACTTCATTATATATTACAATGTAATAATAATAGAAATAAAGCACACAATAAATATAATGCACTTGAATAAACTCGAAAGTATCCCCGCTGACTCTGGTCTGTGGAAAAGTTTTTTTTCCATGAAACAGTCCCTGGTTCCAAAAAGGTTGGAAACTGCTAATTTAGACTACGAAGGAAATTATATACTGTCTTTATGGTTTTGGAAAACTACTAAACAATTTCAAGCAATACATAAATAATTTAAAGACATAGACAAGAACAATGAGAATGTGAACAACAGAACTGATGGGAAAATAAGTAAAGCAGTTACCAATGAAGGGGAAAATAATGAATTAGCAGAGAAAATGGGGAGGTTATGATCAATTGCAGCAACATGTAGAAATTGAAATTTTAGGACTTGGTGAATAGTTTGCTGTATTGTGGTAAAATGATAATCAAGAATGAACCCTAGATGGTTGACTTAGTTGACTAATTCAATAATGGTGGCATTGTAAAGGAAGATTAAGATTCTCTTTTATTGAATAATTTTTCTGATTTAAAATTAAAAATATAGTTTAATTATATTAAACAATTTTCTGATATACACTCAATCACATGTTTTTGAGATAAGCCCCATATGTTAATAATATATCATTACTTTTTACATATACTTAGATAGTATACTAATGTTTTGTTGAGAAATATTTGCATCTATATTCACAAAGGAATTAGATCCAAGGCTGTATTCCAGTTTTGATATTAAGGTTGTGAGAACCTAAAATAGCAGTAAAGAAACATACCATTTTAAAAATTGTTCTTAAATTATTTTGTGTAATATTTGTGTTATTGCTTTGGTATATTTTGTAAAATTAGCCTATAAAGCCTTGTGGGTTTATGGATTTCAACGTAAGAAAGTGTTTTTTTTTTTTGTTTTTTTTTTTGTTAGACGGAGTCTTGCTCTTGTCACCCAGGCTGGAGTGCGATGGCATGATTTCGGCTCATTGCAACCTCCACCTCCTGGTTTCAAGTGATTCTCCTGTCTGAGCCTCCTGAGTAGCTGGGATTACAGGCACCCAGCATGATGCCCAGCTAATTTTTGTATTTTTAGTAGGGATGGGGTTTCACCATTTTGACCAGGCTGGTCTTGAACTCCTGACCTCTGGTGATCCACCAACCTTGGCCTCCCAAAGTGCTGGGATTACAGGCATGAGCCATCGCTCCTGGGCAAGGATTTTTTTAAAAACACCCTGAAGTCTCAGAAAACAAAATAAAAAAATAGATAAAATAGAACTGCATTTAACTAAAAAGTTTCTGCACAGAAAAAAAAAAAAACAATTAACAAAGTAAAGAGATATGTCACAGTATGGGAAAAATATTTACAAATCATATATCTGATAAGTAGTTAATATCCAAAATATATAAAGAACTCAAACAACTCAGTGACAAAAAAATAAATAACCTGACTTAAAAAAATGTCAAAGAACCTGAACAGACATTTCTCAAAAGAAAACATGACGACAGCCAACAGATTCATTAAAAAAGTTCTCAGCATCATGATTATTAGGAAAATGGAGATCCAAACCATGATGAGATACTACTTCATTCCTCTTAGACTAGTTTTTATTAAAAAGATGGAAGATAGTAAGTGTTGGTGAGGATGTGAAACAAAATGTAATCCTTATACAATGAAGGTGATAATGTAAATTATTGTAGCCATTATGGAAAATGGTATGGAGGTTCCTCACAAAAATAAAAATAGAACTTCCATGATCCAGTCATCTCACTTCTGGGAATATAAGCAAAGGAACTGAAATCAATATGTCAAGTTGGTATCTTCACTCCCACATTTATAGCAACATTAGTTACAGTCGCCAAGATATGAATTCAACTTAAATGTTCATCAGTGGATGAATGAAGAAAGACAATGTGGTACATATATGTAGAGAAATACGACACAGCCTTAAAAAAGAACAAAATTCTGTCACTTGGGACAGCATGAGTGAATCTGGAAGGCATTATGAAAAAATGAATAAGGTAGGCATGTAAAGACTAAAACTGTATGATTTCATTTATAGGTGAAATCTAAAAAAGTTGAATTCATAGAAGTAGAGAGTAGAAGGATGGTAACCAAGGGTTGGGAACAGGCAAGGGGAGAGGCAAGTGAATTGGGAATTACTCGTCAAAAGGTACACAATTTCAGCTTTACAGAAAAACTATATTTTGAGATCTATTGCAAATCAGGATGACTATAGTAGATAGTAATGATGTATTGTATATTTTGAAATAATAGCACAGTAAATTTCAAATGTAGCACCACAAAAAATGTAAAACAAAGTGATGAGTATTTTGATTATCATGATTTAATCACTCTATATTGTATACATATATAAAAACATGATTTTATACTCTATAAATTTAATTTAATGATTTGTCAATAAAAATAACATAAATTAATAAATTTTTAAAAATCGGTTTTACATTTATTTCATGAAATTGTTTATGTGATAGTGTTATTACCTGTATTGTCAGTAGTTATGACTGAATTTTGATTCTTGACTTTGTTTTTTTCTTTCCACTGACTTATTTTGTATGATATTGATCTACTCCACAAGTATTTTCAAATTACTATCTTTTGATTTTTTTGAATCTTTTAATAATATCTAATTTATTAATTTCTTTTTATAATTTTATTGTTCTTTCACCTAAATTTTTGAGGGTTTACTCTGTTTTTGTTCATCTAACTTCTTTAGACGAATATTAGCTCATTAAATTGTACAAAATTATAATGTCACACAAATTATCTTATATTTAGTATTGTAGCTTTGTGCGAGTTTTCATATATTGTTATTTTTGCTCTTGTTTTACAGATCTAAATATGTTCCAATATCAAACACATGTTTTTCAGAGTTGTTTTTTTTTTTTAATTTTCAAGTGCTTCTGATATGGTTTGACTGTGTCCTCCCTTAAATCTCATCTTGAATTATAGCTCACATAATTCCCACATGTGGTTAGAGAGACCAGATGGGAGGTAATTTAATCATGTGGGCAGATCTTTCCTGTGCCGTTCGTGTGACAGTGAATAAGTCTCATGAGATCTGATAGTTTTATAAGGGGGAGCTCCTCCTGGAAAAGCTCTCTTGCCTGCCACCATGTGAAACGTGATTTTGCTCCACATTTGCCTTCCGCTATGATTCGGAGGCCTCCTCAGCCATGTGAAACTGTGAGTCGACTAAACCTCTTACCTTTAAAAATTGCCTAGTCTCAGACATGTATTTATTAGCAGCATGGGGACAGACTAATACAGCTTCTTTTCCAGTCATCTTTCTTTGCACTGATTTCTGACTCAGTTACATTGATTTCAAAGCATGTGACTTTACAGAATTAGAAGAAACAATTCTAAAATTCATATGGAACACCAGAAGACCCCCAATAGCCAAAACAGTATGAAATAAAAACAACAAAGCTGGAAGCATCACATTACTGGACTTCAAATTATACTCTAATACTATTGTAATCAAAACAGCATGGTGCTGGTATAAAAATAGACACACAGACCAAGTGAACAGAACTGAGAACTCAGAAATAGAGGCCCATACCTACAACCAGCTGATCTGATCTTCAAAAAGTCTACAAAAATATTCAATGGGGGAAGGACATTCTATTCAATATATATTGCTGGGAATACCTAATAGCCATAAACAGAATGAAACAGGACCCCTATTTCTCATCATATACAAAAATTAACTCAAGATGATTACAGATTGAATGTAAAACTTGAAACTATGAAAATACCAGAAGAAAACCTAGAAAAAAAGTAATTCTGACATTGACCTAGGCAAATAATTTATAACTAAGACCTCAAAAGCAAATCCAAGGAAACAAACATAAAAAAATGGAACGTAAACTGAAAAGCTTCTGCACAGCAAAAGATATCATTAACAGGGTAAACAGACAACCTACAGAATGGGAGAAATATTTGCAACCTAGGCATTTTTGACAAAGAACTAATATTCATAATCTATAAGGAACTCGAACAATTCAACAAGAAAAAGGACCAAATAACTTCATTAAACATAGACAATGAACATGAACAAACATTTCTCAAAAGAAGACATACAGTCAAAAAATATATGAGAAAAAGCTCAACATCACTGATCATCAGAGAAATGCAAATTGAAGTCACAATGAAATACCATACCATCTCACAACAATCAAATAGTTATTAATAAGTCATAAAACAACAGATATTGCACAAAAGCAGAGAAAAGGAAATGCCAATATGCTGCTGGTGAGAAGGTAAATCTGTACAAACTGTATGGAAAACAGTACAGACATTTCCCAAAGAAGTAAAACTAGAATTCCACTTAATCTGTCATCTCCACTTCTTGGTATCTACCAAAAGGAAAATAAATTTTAATTTCAGAAAGACACTTGCATATATATATATATGTATTTTTTTTTTCTTTTTTTTCTTTTTTGAGATGGAGTCCCACTCTGATGCCTAGGCTGGAGTGCAGTGGCGTGATCTCAGCTCACTGCAAGCTCCACCTCCCGGGTTCACGACATTCTCCTGCCTCAGCCTCCCAAGTAGCTGGGACTACAGTCGCCTGCCACCACGCCTGGCTAATTTTTTGCATTTTTAGTAGAGACGGGGTTTCACCGTGTTAGCCAGGATGATCTTGATCTTCTGACCTCATGATCCACCCACCTCGGCCTCCCAAAGTGCTGGGATTACAGGTGTGAGCCACCGTGTCCAGCCTGCACAAGTATATTTACTGCAGCACTATTCATAATAGCAAAGTCATGGAATCAACTTAAGTACCAATCATTTGGTGATTGACTAGAAAAATGTGATACACATACATACATCCTAGAATACTAAACATCCATAGAAGAGAGTGATACCATGTATTTTACAGCAGCATAGATGGAGCTGAAGCCATTATCCTAGGTGAAATAATTCAGAAACAGGAAATCAAATACCATGTATTCTCACTCATAATTGTGAGCTAAGCAGTGGAAAATAGTAGACTCTGGAAACTCCAAAAAGGAGAAATGAGAGAGGAGTGGGAGTTGAAAACTCATCTGTTGGGTACAATATTCACTACTCAGCTAACAGGCACAGCAGAAGTCCTTAGCATTATGCAGCATACCATATAACAAAACTACACGTGTACTCCCCAATCGATAAAAATAAATAGAATAAAATAAAATAAAAGTGTGTGTCTTTAGTTAAAGAAATAACTCATGTTTTTTCCTCAAGAGCTTAGCAATGAATATAATTTATTTTTATTCCATAATTTTTTATATTTCTCTTTCAGTGGAATATTCAGTATCTAATCAGAATAAGAAGGTAATACATTAAAATGTGTACTAAGAAAATCTAGAACTACTTAGTTAATTGATGTTCAGTTGACTAAGACAATCTATATGTACCACAAATTAACTTTGATAGAAAAAAAACTTGTGATTTTTGTATTTGTTTCATAAAACATGGTATTATTTTAAATGTATTGAAATGTAGAAAACACAGAAAAGTTAAACTATATTTCATATTTATTTGCATGCAATTTGCAAAACAATTAAAATTTAATAGTTTAACAAGATGAGTTTAAAGTGTGTTTACCAAAGATAATGATTTAATTTTTACAGGCATTTCAATGACAGTGCCATCAATGCAAGAGTTTCAAATGTTACAAAGGTTCTACAAAACTCGTGCAATGATATTAACAGATTTTTCAAAAATAGCAAAACAATAATGATTATTTTAAAAAATATTTCACTATAAATATTATATAGAGGTTGGATATGTTACTGACAGTATTGCATGTTTGTTGAAAATGAAGATATTCTCAGTCATTTAAGCAGCTAGCTTAAATAATTCCTCAATAATCTGTTTATTCTTTTATTATAAACTTGTACATTTTTCATTTTCATATTTGAATGTCATCAATTCATTTTTATTTAGAGCAGTGTCAGAAAATTGTTGTCTGTAGTAGTCCAGAGAGTAAATATGTTAGGCTATGATGGCCGTAACATATCAGTTACATCTACTCAAATCTGCTCATGTGAAGGCAGTCATAGCCAAAGTGTAAAATAATGAATGTGGTTGTGTCTCAACAAAACTATATGGATGCTGAAATTTAAATATTGTATGATTGTGCCTTTCACAAAATATTATTCTTTTTTATTTATTTTAATTATTAAAATAACAATGTTTGAAGCAAAGTATTGAAGTTCTCAAAGAATTTGGTGATACATTCATATATTAGATTGTTTATTATTTAAAACTGAGTGCTAATGTCTTATTCATTATAAAGCAATTCTTTGCAGTTTATCAAAATCCTAAATTTATTTATTTCTTAATTACCTAGATCTCTTTTATTTAAAGAGAACTCATAAATCTGAAATGAAATTATTATCCAATAGTTATTGAATCACTAAATAATTATTATCAAGAAAACATGTTTTTTAACGATGTTATTAAGAAATAGCCAAAAGCCAGGAGGTAGTTTGATTTTAATGCAGTCTCATTTGTGCCATTATATGATGTTTTTTGAAATTTACTCTGAAACATTTTAAATCCAAATAAATTTGCATGACATACATCATGGAAACATTGTTAAAAATGGCAATTTCTAATTCTTGGTAAAATATAGTTAATATTAGTTGGGTAAGCAATAAATGGTCAAGAGTACATGAGAAAAATACTAGAACATAAAAATATAAAATATAAGTAAATTAGAAAGTATAATATTGCAACATATTAACCATATTAAAGTTTCACATTTGTTAGAATCCCAATTTATTTTAAAATAGAAATTTAATAATTAAACATAGTTATAAAAATAGAAAATATATTGAGTGACATTACATAATAAATGCTTATTTTAACAAGGCATAATTCATAATTATTGGATAATTTTAAAGTGTGTTAGAGGAAACTTATCGTCATTAGCAATTCACAACAGAGTACCAAAATTATACGAATGAGTTAATGTTAGTGGAAAGCACAGTGACTTACAGATAGTAATAGCCAGATTTTAACTCTTAGTCTAATATACTTAATCTAAAAGAAATAATTTTATAATGGTGTTATCAATTTTATGAATAACATAAGGCTAGGAGAATAAATATTTTCCATTTCTGTACATATGCATCTGTTTAATTAAACATTAAATTTGTAGGTATTTAATAAATATTGAAAATAATGATTTACATGAGTGTAAAAGGATAGTATTTTTCTTTTTATTTATAGTAGAAAGAGGGCAGTTAGCACAGAACTGAAAAAGCAATTGAAGTTAGCAAAACTGTAATATTGATTTGGCATTTCACTATTACTATGACGAAGTATAGGTCTCACCTTTTTAGAATGAATAAGTTTTCACAAGATTTGCCACAACGGGAGGGCAGAGAGTCAAGAAAAGAGGGAGTAAGAGTAAAAGAAAAAGAAAGTCTCCTAATGTATAGAGTAATAGTCATTTATATAATTTAATATACAAAATTAAGTAGACAGAATGTGCTTAAATTATGTTTATTAAAAGTAAGAAAACTTTCAACAAGTTAGACTTTTATATTTAACATTTTGATATAAGGGCTAAGTTTATGTGTGTGCTCATGTGTGCATGTGCGTGTGTATAATTTTTGAATGCTAAAGTTAGAAAGAAAGCAGGCCTTGTCTGCATTTATCCAATATTGTATTATTGGGAAAAAATCAGTATATATTAAAACAATGCAAAAATTAGTTATCTTTTATTGTAAAAATGCAATCTGATTCTAAAATTAGAAATTTAAAAAGCATCCGACCTCATAATTCTCTGTGGGTCATTCAAAATTTGAGGAGAACATAAAAGTCTTAATGATGTTGTGCCAACACATGACCTTTAAATATTTAGCATTAAAAGCCCATGCCCAGAGCATCTCCACAATAATTATGACAACTGAAAATACCTCCATGCGTTTATACAATGCGCCTTGGTGGAAAGCACAGCTCCATTGAGAAACATGCCCTAGATTCTGAGTTTACTCTTAAAAATGAGTATTACATTATTTTCTATAAATAATTGAATATGAGTATCATTCTATATAAAGCAGTATGAAATAACAGTAATTTATATACATTTTTAATATGACAATGTGTATAATCATATAAACTTATACTGATATAGTTTTATTTTTGAAAACTAAAACATTATTAGCTGGTTCCATTTTATTTCAAACATGCTAGCCTGAAAAATCACACAAAGTATGAGGAAAAAGCAAGTAGAGAATACAAAAGAAATGAATAGAAGTGATCAATGCTATGTTGAAAGAAAAAAAGTAATTTTAAAAGGGTATACATTTGTTTCATTTTTGATAAATGTTTTAGACAATTGTAAATCCTCATAGATATAGAAAATATAAATGTGGCAAAATAGTATGATTAATATTGTGTTTTTGTTTCAATATATACTTCTGGATAAAATACAGAATTGGAAACTGTTGGTTTTCTTTATGATTGATTTGACAGGGAAATACTTAGTCTAAGGCTTTGAATACACTGATTATAGACTTCAGAGTGAGTAATTTCAAAAAGGATTTAAATAATTCTGATTCTTGTTTCCCTGTGTGTTTCTTCCATTATGACAATTGCAAACTCCTACAAAGCTCCCACTCAAAAAGGAAAAAAAAAAGCAAAAACCTGAAATCTGAGACTTTACTCTTTCCTTAGTAAACTAAGAGAACAGCCATTGTTACAGTTTCTTTGTGACACAGGCCTCAGGCAGAGTGGAAAGACGACCGATATTCCTCAGCATAACAATAGTACACCATTGTGCTTAGAGGACAAGACCAAATCCTCCCTAACAGAGAGAATATTCTTTCTCCAATATGCCGATAAGCTTTTGCTACAGAGAGAAAGTAAGATATTACACAGAGGTGCTAAGTTAATAGAATTCCAAGTAAGAAACCCTGATTATCTGCTCTTGAATAAGAAAGCATTGGATTAGAATTTGGTTCATCTCCATTGACTAAATTTCATGACCCACCTTAAGCCTTTACTTCTCTGCAAAACAAACACACCCTTGTCCTCCTGACAAAGGCATATGATGCTAGGTGAGAATGACAATTTTGGGAGCAATCATGGAGCAACACTTTTTCCTGTGAAAAGGGAATGATTTGTCAAGAAGAAGGAGGGATATATGTTTTCTGATGGAAACCTCTGAAGGGGAGAAGTGTGTGTATATGTGTAAATACAAGTGTGAACATGAAAGGATAATAAAGTGAAGAGTGGAAATACACATATATCTAATTTATATACACATAAATTCACGGATACACATATGTCTAAATGGCCTTCAGTTTTGAGCTGTCTTTCCTTACGTATAGTAATAAAAACTTGATTTTTGAGAACTTTATTCTTCCTAAGTTTGAATTTTCTACAGGTATTACTCTACACTTTCAGACGTTCATATAATTTTATATGTACATATCACTCCTCTGTATTTGTATTTTTCTAAAGAGAAGTGGTGGCTAGATAATCTTTTGGATTTATTTCTTTCAGAGATAGGAATTATTATTCGCTTGTGTGAACTATAACCTAGAATCTCCAATGACTTTGAGTAACAGTAGAGATACCCCATCTCAGTATGACAGCTACTAGTATAGTAGACAGTAGGAAGAAAAATATGCATGAGAAGGAACAAGATTAAACCTTAAATATGCCCTCAAAAGAGTCAAAGAGAAAAATAATGGACTGATCTACAATTGAGTTACAGAAAATAACATGCAGTGATAATCCTTAAATCTTTTGGGCATGTTAAACAAAAGTTCATTTTTGCATCAGTAATCACTTGCCATCTCTATTTCTCTCTCTCTTTTTTTTTTTTTTTTCTTCTCCAAATCCTGGAGATTTTGTATTCTACTTATTCTGACCCCAGAGCATACACTTTTTTTTCACCTTCTATTTCCTTTTGCTCTCCACCCCTTCCCTTAAAAACTAAAAATGGAAAAATAAACAAAAGCAAATAAAAATGAAACAAATATTTCTATTTTTCTATTTCTTTTCTTCATTTTTTTCTTATAAATAAGAAATCGATGTCTTCATTACTTTTGTTGATTGGGGTTACACAATTTTTTTTTTACTTACTTAATACCCAACTATACTGACATTTATATTGACATCTATTGCTGCTCAGGCAAGGGTCAAGTGTATTGACAAGAACTCAGAAAGTTCATTTAGGAGAGCCAACACATGGAATGGCATATGTAAGGATAAGGCATCACAAATACTGCCACAGTGAACTGAGGCCTAGAAGGGGCATAACTCTGCAGGGATGAGCTCAGGACAATTCCCATATGGACAATAACTCTTTCCGGAGAATGTGAAGGTCTAGAGTTGGCAAATTCAGAAAACAACACACTGTCAGTACTAGATTTGGACACGTCAGTGACAGGTTTCAAAACTTTTATAAAATAGCTTCATACATTTAATGAAACATGGCACATACAGGAAAAAGGGAGAAAGTAATACATACTTTATAAATATAATGATGTAATAACATTATTTTTATACCTTAAATTCACACAAAAAATTTAACCTGAAAAATAAAAATAAAGATTATTCCATTTAACTTCACAAAAAATGTATTACCTCAATCAGAATCTCATTATATAAGCAGTTTGAAAAATAATACTCATTTTTAAGTAATAAAATACCATAGGTAGGTTTTCTGCTCACTACAGTGTCCCAGTTTATAATTAAGTATTTCTTACTGGTGGCAAATTAGTGGGTAGAATCACCTGCCTACTCTGTGAGCCTGATGTAGGATGAGTTCTGGCTGGGAATGAATAAAATACCCAGACTCACACTTTAACTCTCTAGCCCACCCAGTTCCTAAGCCAACTAAAGACTGAGTGGATCCATCAGAGAGACTGCTATCCTTACTACAAATTTACAGGAACGCGGGGGAACATTCTTACATGTAGTTCCTATTCACTTCTCAAGTCACTTAACTAAAAAGAATAATTCTGGTCTTGCAAGTATTCCATGTTACTACCCTGGAGAACGTCAGAGTCCACCTATCTGCATGCCGCAATTGAGCCTTTTTTGTTTTCGTACAGAGTAGGCACAGCTATTGCCCACTTTATCAAATACTACTTGAGTTGTTTATTATTGCTTACATCACAGGGAAAGAAGAATTTAAAACTTTAAAACTGTGGATGACTTCTAAACATGGGGACTAGAAAAAGTCTAGTAATTTGTCTTCACTTCTACTTCTTTAGGATCTATCGTGTAATAAAATTCTCAATCTTTTTTTAAAATTTAAAGAATTATCCTAAAACCATATATACACTTTTACAGCAAGTGGTCATTACCAGGTGCTCCAAATGTAATCATTTTAATCATTTTGGGATTATATGCTTTGATAGCTGGTGGGACTATTCAGTCCTAGCCTACGTGTCATTGACACCTATTCTGTTTTTTGGAAGAACTCCAAATTATTTTTTGGAAAATTCTTTGCTTGATTTTCTGTATTATTTTCTGCATGCTTTCACACACATCAAATTATGAGAAGGTCACTTGCTCCTAATCACATGTCAGTGATTTTGAAGCACTGCAAATATATGCCTTTTTTTAGTCTGAAATGGCAAATTTCTCATTGTATATCATGAATAACCTTTAATGTTGATCACAAAACACTTTCTACTACTTCTAATTAACACTCTCCACAACCAGGCATATAAAGTTAAAACTATTATTTAGTCTCAATTCTAAGATAATAATCATATGAAAGATGCAGATATTTAAAATATTCACCTCAAGACATTTCAGATGCATAAATCAATTATCAGCTCTTGTCCTTTGTCCTGGGAAATCTAAGTAATTTAAAACCTACTACATTCATGGTGAAAAATTCAGCCTTCTTTATCATTTTTTTGTTTGTTTGTTTTGGTTTGGTTTTTGGTTATATATTCACCTCTTGGTCTAAGTTTTTGCTTCCATGGAATTAACGCATTTTGGTAATCATTTGACTAGCCTATGTATGCACTAGTTTATATTAAGTTGTATCAAATTATAAAACACTTCCTGCATGCTAATAACTTTTGGGAATTCTTTCCTCAAGAACTTTCTGTAAAATCTTTAGTTTGAGTTAATCACTATTAACAATATGATCATAAAAACTAGGTTTCTGCAGCAAGCCTCAGTTAGTAAAAAACAAAATCTATTCTCCATGAAATTTTCACATAGATGTGTATGCATATAACAAGAAAGAGTACTATCAGTACCATCAAAACAAACCAAATGCCAAGACATGTACTTATGGAATTATTTTGAAATGATTTTGCAGCACAGAGGTCTTGTAATAGCGGTGTAGTCAAATTAGAATGTCAGAATGTGAACATTTGTTTCTCTGGTGAAATGCTAAAGCAGTTTAAGCTAAGATGCTACAGTTATTCAACTACATTTTTGTAAATTGGATTTTTCTGTCAGTGTCTTAACATTTTATAATTGTACATTAAGTGTTATTTGTAACATAGGCAGTCCATAACAAAGAAAGGGAAAAGATGTATTGACCCCAAATGCTTCAGATGTAGATTGATTGAGAAGAATTGAACTCATGGACTTGTCTAATAGTGTCGTATTGCTAAAACATTAAATACTTATCCATGGTGTGCCAGATTTCAGTATACACACACCTACAAACACATATTCTCAAGTCTCAATTGACAAAGAAGGAACAAAACCCCTAACTACTGTCAGCTGGCAACTGGCCTATGACTAAGATACAGAACATGATGTTCTCCTGATGACCACAGATACTTCTATAGAACACTAATATCAAAAAAAGGCTATGACAAGAGACACAAAAGCAAGGTAAATGAATAATCATGTCAAAATATGCAGAAACAACACCTTGAAAACCACAAAATTGACCAAATATCTTTATTGCTTAGCTTATATTTTTTCCAAATAAAACTTAATTCTTCTATTCCATGTTTTAATTCTTCCATTCCATGTTTTAATTCTTCCATTCCTACATAAATGAAGGGATATTGATGCTGCTTTCAGGCAGTACTTAACCTAAATCAAGATCATATTCCCTTAAACCTTTTACCGATACCTTTTAGAACAAGCCTAAATCTCCTCAACATTTTCTCTCTAACATGCCCCATGATATCTTAGGTGTGTTCCTGGTGGTCTTGACTGGTAAAGGTCTCTACATGATTTTGATAATCCCTAAATCCCATCATCAAGTCCCCAAATCAAATGTATTAAAACATTTTCTAGCCACCATGTTAAAATGTTAGATGTGGGACTGGGGAGTAAATTATAAAATGCCAGTACAATTTTTTTTTTATCTCCCTTCACTTATTCTCTTTGATATAGTCATCTCAAATGGATCTCAGATGGCTCTGTGACTTTTTTTTGGCTAATGAGACATTACCAACAAGACATAAAATGACCCTTGTAAAATACTTCTGCTCAGAGGGTGTGCTCTTGATGTTTTTGGAATCCCCTTGCCAGGTAAGGAAGCCTAGGCTACCCTGCCTTCAGGATAATGGACATAACCAAGTTATCCTCATCACCCCAGCTAACATTGGGACAACCACTAGATATGTGCATTAGGTCATCCATATTGTTGCAGTAAAGTCAACTGGAAAGAACTATTGAGCTAATCCAGAGTAACAGAATCACCCAACTAAACCAGAGGATTGTGAGAAATAATACATATTTGTGTTTAATTCCACTAGTAATTTGGGAACTGTTTGTTACATAAAAGACCTAACTGATGATAGGCAAGAGTGTCCATTATGAAGAGACCCATTTAGTATGAAAAAAAAAAAATGAGAAAAGTCTATCTTTCTATTTACATAGAATAGAAATTATAAGTCCAAGAATGAGATGTCCCTAATGCATAAAGAGGTCTGCTAAGGAAATGAAGCATGCTCTTCAAGCAAGAAAGAAACTATCTTCTGGATTACAGTTATCCTGACAGCCACAGGCCTCATAGAACTAGCATAGCCAACATTTACACTTCAAAGGTAATATACAAAGCAGAAAAATGTCACCTGATGATACCATGGTTAAATTTTGCTGTAAAATGTCCATTTGTTCAACTTATTAGGAAAATGTTATACTTGCTGAAGACCATATCAACACATTAACTCATTTTTTTCCTAGAAATAGATACAAAAAATACAGAACTCTTTTTTTAGTTTATATTAGTTATTAATTACTTATTTTTGAGACAGTCTTGTTCTGTCACTCAGGCTGGAATGCAGTGATATGATCATAATTCACTGCAGTCTTGAACTCCTGGACTCAGGTGACCCTCCCACTTCAGCCTCTTAAGTAGCTGGGATTACAGGCATTCACCATGACACTGAGCCAATTTAAAAATTTTTTGTAGAGATGAGTCTTGCTATGTTGCCCAGGCTGGTCTTGAACTCCTGGGCTCAAGTGATTCTCCTACCTTGGCTTCCCAAAGTGGTTGGATTACTGGCATGAGCCACTTGATATGGCCCTAATTGTTATTTATAACTGCAACTATAAGGTAATTTATATATTTAAATTTTCAAAGGATATCATTAAAATATTTGCGTGAAAAATTGATAATACCTAATCATTGAATAGACAAATAGTAAACGCTCACTTTTAAGGATTTAATGACTGGGTTCTATGTCATTTGCGCTTTTTAGAGGCCACTTTGCTCTGGCTAAATTTCTTCAGTTTTACTGGTAATTACAATAAGACCAAGAATAACAACAACACAAATTTGGCCTCTTAATATATTCATAATAATTTCATAATCTTGAAAATGTTATTCTAGTACATTGTTGTAAAATCACTCAGGTGAATAAAGTTTTAACTTCATTAAACTGGACTATGTTTTGCTGGGAAAATCTGAGACAAAATCCACTGATGTTTCCTGTTACAACAGGATTTTCCCTCTTATCATAGAGCGTCAATCCTCTTAGACATAGAGGTATTCTAGTGCTCTTTCACAAGACACAGCATATCTCCTAGCTTATCTTTAATTTTCATATTTCAAAAACTCAATTCAATTACCTGAGGTTGTCAGATTAGTTTTCTTATGGTCAAGTAAAACAAATTTGTAAATTGCAAGAAAAACAAACAACAGATTTGAGTTAGAAGAAGACTAATTTGGCTAACTTAAGTGCCAAGAAAATATGCTTGAACATTTTATTTATCACCAGATGAACCTTTGCAAGGATCATAAACTTATATATAAAAGTAATTCAAGGGATAATTATTCTGTGTATTTTCTTTTGACAATAAAATATAGAACAATTGGAAGCTCCATGAAATCATGGTGACTTTATTAATAATCATGAATTTTCATTGAAAGTGAAGCATCAGGAACACCTCCATACAAACACACACACACACACACAAACACACACATATAGTATAAAATATATATTTATATACAAAATATACATAAAATTATACATATATATTATATATATAATGACAGAATGTATCTTGAAAACTATTTAGTCACTTATTCTTATTTTCATTGCCTTTGTCCATCATCTCTCTTCTGTCTTCTTGAAGTAGACTCAAATGGACTCTCAGGGTTCATTCTTAGTCACTATCATTGATTTTTATTTCACTTTGGTTATCTTCCTAAAATATAAATCTGAAGACATTTCTTTCTTAGTAAAAGTATTCCAGGATTCCTTCTTACTTTCAGAATGAAGTCCATCCTCTTGTAATAACTCACTATCTGCTTCCTTCTTAGTTCTCCACTGAGAGTGGGGGCAGGTGGAGGCTGGTTAGGCAGATAAAGAGAGAGGGTCTCAGAAGGAGGACAATGCCTGCACCACCTATGTTATGTAGCCAGAAGGAGGAAATGTGGTTAAGAACTTCCTCTTATACCAAGATGTTTGTTCAGAGGGAATTTGCAGCTGCCTGTGCAGGTGCACACAAGGACCAAGGGTATCCTAAAATGACCTCAAACTCATTACAACGCCATTAGCGTTGTGGTTTTATCCAACTCCTCATGTGTTTCACTTAGGCACTCATGGGTAATAACCAAGATGGAGTCACTATGGCAAACCCAATGCATGTGTAGATGTAACACCCCCAAGGGGGATTTTTATCCCTCCTGTTATAGCAGAACCTACAGAAGACTTCCTTGATTCTGCCACATAAAAGGCCCAGAACTCAGCCCCACTTTTGACAACCCTCTTTGGGTCCTCTTTTGCTGCTGAGAGCTTTTCTGTCGCTTAATAAATTCTACTCCACCTTACTCACTCTCTGGTAAGGGCCAATAACTTATTCTTCTTCTTGGTCATGGGACAAGCACTCAGATATCTCTAAACTAAGGAGTGAGGAGACTGAAACACCAGCATTATCTCTCATACCACCCTGAATGACTGCCTTATGCACTTTTCTCACATTATGCACAGTTTCTTGGATTATATTTTGTTTCTTGAACAATTATTTAGCCTTGTTCTTAGCTTTTTAACTATAAAAACTTTTATATCATGATTTGCTCATCAACATTAAAACTTTTTTTAAAACATTTCTTTGTCATTTTAAAGTAAATTCACTATAGGTACATGAATTACCCCTTTAATTCATAAACAATATGTCTGTTAAACCCTTACATAGCTGATATTGTCTAATATATTTATGACTGCCAAAGTATCAGCAAACTATGTATTTAAAATTATTAAATTAAAAAATATGTTTTTGATATATGTGTTTTCCTGATCTAACAAGTTTCAGATACTTTAGGGAGAAAATGTTTTCAGGTGCTTTCTAAAATTGCCATTTTTAAAAACTTTTATTTCTGGAGATGCATGTGGAGTTTTTGGGTCCTTGTAATTAAAAGAAAATGTCCCAGTTGCATGTAAATGTAAATGTTTATAACATTTTTGCACAATTCAGAGTTTTACTCCAACCACATTCTCAATTATAAATCAATTTCCAGTGGTTCAAGCTTCCTTTCCTCAAAGAACCAAAAATCATTTGAACATGTGCCTATATATTATCTGTGTCAAACGCGTCAGTTTCTTTATCATTCTTTTAAGACCTTTGCTATCTTCCAACATATCCAAGTTCTATTGTTCAATAAATTCACTTCTGTGCTGTGCTCTATCAAAGGCTATAAACACTGAAGTTAAAATTTTACTCTTTTCATTTCATTCTTCTTTTGTATCTAGCCCATCTCCACTGAAGTTCACTGTACTTTTCTTGTAAAAATCATATTAACTTTAATCTTACTGAATGTTTTTACAGTTTCTGCTACAAATCATCTTTATTTTTTAAATGGATTGGAAGAATCAATATAATTAAAATGTTCATACTGCCCAAAGCAATCTACAGATTTAATGCTATTCCTGTCTAGTTGCCAGTGTCCTTTTCACAGAGCCAGAAAGAGCTATTTTAAATTTCACATGGGACCAAAGGAGCTTGAATAGCCAAAGCAACCCTACACCAAAAAGAACAAGGCCAGAGGCATCACACTACCTGATTACAAACTATACTGTAAGGCTACAATAAACAAAACATCATGGTACTGGTACAAAAACAGATACAAAAAAAAAAATGAAATGGAATAGAGAACCCAGAAATAAAGCTTCACAGCTACAACCATCTGATTATTGATAAGGTCAACAAAAATAAGCAATAGGAAAAGAATTTCCTATTCAAGAAGTGGTGCTGGTATAACTGGCTAGCCACATGCAGAAGAATGAGACTGAGCTCTTACCTTTCACCATACACAAAAATTAACACGAGATAGAATAAATATTTAAATTTAAGACCTCAAACTGTAAGAACAAGAGGCCAGGCACGGTGGCTCATGTCTTTAATCCCAGCACTTTATCATGGGTGGCAGAGGCAGGCAGATCACCCGAGGTCAGGAGATAGGGAACAACGTGGTTAACTTAGCGAAACACAATCTCTACTAGAAATACAAAAAATGGCGAGGCATGGTGGCTTATGCCTGTAATCCCAGCTACTCAAGAGGCTGAGGCAGGAAAATTTCTTGAACCCGGGAGGCAGAGGTTGCAGTGAGCTAAGATTATGCTGCTGCACTCCAGCCTGGGTGACAGAGTGAAACTCTACACCTTCCCCTCCCCCTGTAAAAAAAAAAAAAAAAAAAATCCTAAAAGAAAATATTGAAAATACCATTCTGGACATTGGCCTTGGGAAAGAATTTATGACTGAGTCGTCAAAAGCAATTGCAGCAGAAACAAAAATTGACAAGTGGGACTTAATCAAGCAATCAACAGAGTAAACAACTATCCTACAAAATGGGAGAAAATATTTTCAAACTATACATCCCACTAAGGTTCTAATATCCAGAATATGTAAGAAACTTAAATCAACAAGCAAACAACAACAACAACAAAACTTTGAGAAGTAGGCAAAGGACACAAACTGACACATCTAAAAAGAAAACATACAAGTGGTGAAAGAAAATTTGAAAAAATGCTGCTATTACGAATCATCAGGGAATGTTAAATCAAAACCTAAATGAAACATCATCTTCATCTCATAGCAGCCAGAATGGCTATAATTAAAAAGCCAAAAAGCAGCAGACATTCTTGAGGCTGTGGAGAAACGCAAACACTCATATATTGTTGGTGGGAATGTAAGTTAGTTTAGCACTGTGGAAAGCAATTTGGAGATTTCCTTTTTTCCTTCCTTCTCTCCCTCCATCCCTTCCTTCCTTCTTTCCTTTAGTTCTTTTTCTTTCTTTTTTTTTCTTTGGGTTGGAGTCTCACTCTGTTTCCCAGGCTGGAGGTCAGTGGCATGATCTCAGCTCACTGCATCCTCCACCTCCCACGTTCAAGCGATTCTCCTGCCTCAGCCTCCAGAGTAGTTGGATTACAGGCATGCACTACTGTGCCCTGCTAATTTTTGTATTTTTAGTAGAGATGGGGTTTCACCATGTTTTCCAGGCTGGTCTTAAACTCCTGATCTCAAGTGATCCACCTACCTCAGCTCCCCAAAGTGCTGGGATTACAGGCATGGACCACCATGCCCAACTGGAGATTTCTCAAAGAACTTAAAACAGCACCAGCAATCTCATTACTGTGTATTTACCAAAAAGAAAAAAGATCATCATACCTAAAAGACACCTTCATTTGTATCTTCTTTGCAACACTCTTCACAATAGCAGAGACATGGAATCAACCAAGGTGCACATCAACTGTGGATTGGATAAATAAAATGTGGTACATATATACCATGGAACACTAGGCAGCAGTAATAAAGAACAAATATCTTTTCTTTGCATCAAGATGGATACAGCTGGAGGTCTTAATACTAAGTGAACTAATGCAGGAATAGAAAACTAAGTACCTCACACCTGTAATCCCAGCACTTTGGGAGGCCGAGGAGGGCAGATCACCTGAGGTCAGGAGTTCAAGACCAGGAGTTCAAGACACCAAAAGAATGACACCAGGCCCTTACCTTTCACCATACACGAAAATTAACACAAGATAGATTAAATATTTAAATTTAAGACCTCAAACTGTAAGAATAAGGGGCCAGTTGATGAATCATCAGCAAAGGGAGATAGTTCGACTTCTTATTTTCCTATTTGGATGCTTTGTATTTATTTCTCTTGCCTGATTGCTTGGCTGGAACTTCCAGTACTATTTTTAATAGGAGTAGTGAGAGTTCGTATCCTGTTTTTTTTTTTTTTTTTTTTTTCCTCAAGGAAGATGGTTCCAGCTTTTCCTGGTTCAGTATGATGTTAGCTGTGAGTTTGTCATAGATGACTCATCATTTTGAAGTATGTTCCTTTGATGCCTAGTCTGTTGAGGGCTTTTATCATGAAGGAATGTTGGATTTTAGCAAAAGGTTTTTTGCATCTATTGAGATGATCATATAGCTTTTGTTAATAACTCTGTTTATGCAGTAAATCGCATTTATTGATTTGCATATTTTGAAATAACTTTGCATCCCAAGAATAAAGCCTATTTGATCAGGTGAATCACCTTTTTGATGTGTTGCTGAATTCATTTTGCAAGCAATATTTTGCTGAGGAGTTTTGCTTATGTTTTCATTGGGGATGTTGGTTAGAAGTTGTCTTATTTTTGTTGTGTTTTTGCCAGATTTTTTTTATCAGGCTGATTCTGCTTTCATTGAATAAGTTGGGGCAAAGAGCCTCCTCATTGATTTTTTAGAAGAATTTCACTAGTATTGGTGCCATTGTTTGATACAGATGGTGTAATTTCATTATGAATACATCTGGTCCAGGGCTTTTTATGAATGGTAGGATTTTTATCACCAATTCAACTTCTGAGTTTGATATTTGTATATTCAGCATTGCAGTCTTTCCTTTATTCAATCTTGACAGATTGTATATTTTCTAGGAACTGATCCATTTATTCTAGATTTGTTAATTGGTGTGCATGGAGGTTTTCATAGTATTGTCTAAAGATCTTTTGCATTTTTGTGTGATCAGTTGTATTGTCATCTTTGTCATTTCTGATTTTATTTTTTTGAAACTTCTCTTTTTTGTTCTTTGTTTATTCAGTTGCTATCAATCTTGTTTATTAAAAAAACATCTTGGTTTATTTTTAAATGGGTTTTTGCATTTAGTGTCATTCAGTTCTCTAATTTTAGTTATTTATTGTCTTGGGTAGCTTGATTTTATTTTTTTCCTATTTTTAAAATACAAAGTTAGAGTGTTAATTTGAGATCTTCCTGTCTCCTTGATGAAGGCATTTAGGATGATAAACTTTCTTCTCAACACTGCTTTAGTTGCATCCCAGAAATTTTGGTAAGTTTTATCCCTATTTTCATTAATTTCAAAGATTTTTTAAATTATTGCCTTAATGTTGATGTCTACCCATGAGTTGTTTAAAGGCAAGTTGTTTAATTCCCATGTATTTCTGTAGTTTTGAGTATTCCTCTTGATATTTTCTTCTATTTTTATTGCACTGTGGTTTGAGAGTATGCTTGGTATGATTTCAGGTTTTTTGTATATATTAAGATATACTTTAAAACCAAGCATGTGGTTGATATTACAATATATTACATGTACAAATGAGAAGAATATAAATTCTGTTGTTGTAGAGTGGAGTGTTCTTTAGATGTCAATTACGTCCAATCAGTCAAGGGTTCAGTTTAAGTTCAGAGATTCTTTGTTAGTTTTCTGCCTCAATAATCTGTTTAATGTTGTCATTTGTTTGTTGAAATCTCCCAGTTTCCTGTGCAGTTGTCAAGTCTTTTTGTAGGCCAGGAAGAAATTGCTTTATGAATCTGGGTGTTCCAATGTTTGGTGTGTACATGTTCAGAATAGTTAAGTCTTCTTGTTGGATTGTAATCTTTATTATTATGTAATGTGCTGTATTTTTCTTCTTAATTTTATTAGTTTAAAGTGTTTTATCTGATATAAAGTTAGTAACTCCTGCTCATTTTTGTTTTCTATTTGCATGATAGACCCTTCTTTGTCTTTTTGCTGTGAGTCTGTGGGTATCATTACAAACGAGATGGATCTTCTGAAGACAACAGATGGTTGGGTCTGGGCATTTTATCTAGCTTGCCACTCTGTCTTTTACGTGAGGAGTTTAGCCTATTTCCATTCAAAGTTAGTATTGATATATGTGATTTTGAGTCTATTATCATGTTTTAGCTGGTTATCATGTTGACTTTATTGTGCAGTTGTTTTGTAGTGCCTGTGGGCTATGTGCTTAACTGTCTTTTTGTGGTAGTAGGTAATGTTTCTTGGAATCCATGTTTGGCTTTCCCTTAAGGACTTATTGTAAGGCTGGTCTAGTTGAAAAAAATTCCTTAAGTGTTTCCTTGTCTCAGAAGAATTTTATTTCTTCTTCACTTATGAAGCTTAGCTTGGCAGGATATAAAATTCTTGACTGGATTTTTTTTCCTTAAGGACACTTAATATATGCCCCTAATCTTTTCTGTCTTGAAAGGTTTCTGCTGAGAGGTGTGCTGCTGATCTGATCAGGTTCCAAAGCGACTTAGCCCATTTTCTCTATATGGCTTTAAGATTTTTCCTTTTGCATTGGCCTTGGTGATTCTGATGACTATGTGGACTGGGGTTGATTTTCTTGCACAGTACCTAACTGAGGTTTTCTCTGTTTCTTGGATTTGCATGTCAACCTCTCTAGTGAGATTAGGGAAATACGCATGAGTTATGTCCTCAAATATATATTTCTAGTTCATTCTGTCTCCTTTTTCAGACATGTCAGTGCATCAAAGATTTGGTCTGTTTATACAATCCCACATTTCTAGGAAGCATTTTTGATTTTTAAAGTTCTTTTTAAATTTTTGTCTGACAGAGTTGATTTGAAAAACTAGTTGTTGAGTATGAAATTCTTTTCTCAGTTTGGTTTATTCTGCTATCAATACCTCTGATTGTTTTATGAATTTCTTGTAATGAACTTTTTAGCTCTAAAATTTTAGTTTGGTTCTTTTGAGATCTTCAATCATTTTACTGGATTCCTTGAATTGAATTTCAACTTTCCCCTGAATCTGAAGGAGCTTGCTTGCCATCCAGATTCTGAATGCCGTCTGGCATTTCACACTAGTTAAGAACCATGGCTGATAGGCTAGCAGACTTCTTTAAGGTAAAGGGACACTCTGGATTTTTGAATTGCCAGAGTCCTTTCATTGATTCTTTCTCATCTGTGATGGTTTGTATGCCTTTAACTATGGTATAAGTTGAGTATAGTCAGTTGGCATCATTTATGGATGCTTGCAGAAAGCCAGGAGTCTGTACAGGATATTTATGTGTGATTGAATTCTTGTACTTGGTTACACAGTTTTATGTATTAGCCTAAAAATTTTTGGTGTTATAGTTCTGGCTGCATTCTAGCAGACGGCACTTAAAAGTAACACACAGTAGCTAGGCTAATGCACAACCATGTGGCTCTTTTCTACTTCCTCTTGTTTGCAGGCATGCTCTGAGATGGACTAAGATGAGAGAAGGGCACTTGAACAGATCTGCTCCCAGGCCTTGGGGGAGCACCCTCTGCTCACTGCTGCTGTGCCCACACTTATTTTGTTAGGTATTCCTGGCTGCAGGGCTCTGTTAGGAAGAAGCTAAGGCAGGAGAATATGCCACATCCTTTCTGGCCTGGCCCTGTGAAGGGAGGCATGCCCCCCTCCCCTGGACCAGAAACCTAAAAATGTTGCCTCTCTCCGTGCTCTTAGGCTAGGGGCTCTTCCCTACCTTGAGTGCTGGCCACAGATCTTGGATTAGTACTCCTGAGCTCTGCACCATGGCCCTGGAGACTATGATGTCCTATGGCTCATAGTGAGGTTCCAGATGTGTTTGAGGATCCTAGGTGCTCCCTCTTCACCAAAATAGTACTCAGGTGGAACAACATACTCAGATTGGACTGTGGAGGTTGCACTGTCCAACTTCTTCTGCTAGGTGGCTAGGCACAGGCCCTGAAAAGGGCTGACTGGTAGAAAGCCTTATAGAGCAGACATGCCACAGTCCTGCAAGGAAGCCAATCCTGTTGTCTCCTAGTTCACAGTTAACTGGAGCCAGCACCTCCCAGAGGGAAATGGGACACCCTAGGAGGTGGGCTTCTGTGGTCACCCTCCACTAGAGCTGCCCAGTGAACAAAAGTTCTTTGACTCCATGCCATTTGAAAGTCTGTCTCTGCCTGTTCTCTGGGTAGATGCCTCTGCCATCTGACAATTCCACAGGGGACAGAGTCCTAAGATCACAGAGATCTGTAGTAAGAATGAGTTGTCTCTCAGTTCCCTCTCTCACCCTTTTTCCAGGAGCCGTTCAGGACTGGGAACTAGCCTTCCTCTCGGGTACCCTGTGCAGGGTTTCCAGCATCGTACTTCTTAAGCATCACTTTAGCATCACCTCTTCATACACTCTCATCATTTTCTCTCTGAATATCTTCCCCAATTATGGTGGTTTACTCAATAATTTGATCTCTGTCAGTGGAGCAGCACTCACTGGCTGCACATAGTCAGCCATCTTATCTCCATTTCCAATTTAAAAAGTTTAAGTTGTTTTCACGTGTTCACACTGCATGAGACAGGTGCTGTCAGTGCCAGAAGGAGAGGAGGAGGTGGAAGAGGCCACATTGTGAAGCTGCTGCTGCTTCTGCTCCTTCCGGGAATTCTGTTTTCCTCTCCTATGCCACTCCTCCTGTCTCCAAATGTAGGACTTCTTGAAAAAAGTTCATTTGTGCCTCAGGAATTTCAAACCCTTTAAACCATAATTAAGTAGATGATCCAAGGATCAAATTTTGAGAAAGAGTAGACCCAATAACCTTTTATTTCATTTCTGATTTTAAAAGTATGATTCTCAGATGTACTTTATAGTTTTGAAAGCAAATGATAAATTGTGCTACAAGATGATTTTAAATCCTTTCATTCTACTGCCACAGTGACACCTGTTTGCTTGCTGCTTTGCCCAAATACTTTTTGTAAAAATAAGGAACTACAACACTTACCCTATTTCTTTCCAGCGATTGTCTTTTGATGTGTTAGTGGTGGGGGTAGGAAGCACAAGAATCTCTTTAATGTCCTTGGATAGGAAAGAACTATACTTTAGTTGCTGTACTCAATGATGACACTGAAGCTGGCCCATGTATACCTGGACAAGATTTAAAAGATGAAATCCTAGAACTTGAGCCTGTGCTTAATGCTGTAGTAAATACAATTTTGGTAATCAATGGAGGGAAAGCTTGTATATCTTGAACATGGCAGGACTGTAAATAGTTTGCAGGCAGACAGCCGATAATGGTGCTTTTCATCTTTGTGGCAATGTTTTTGGGCATTCCTTCACAAAAATTAGAGTGTAATTACCCACTTTTAAAATATGAGTCAGCTTAGTGACTCACTTTTAACAAAAAGAATGCAGTGGAAATTTGGCATCTGAAGTTATGTTAGAAAAAACAAACAGGTTTTCTCTTAGGTCTCTTTCAAATAGAATTCACATCTTTGGAGCCTGGAGTCTCCATGGAAGATATTTGACTGTTCTGAAGCCATCATGTTGGTGAGATCATGTGGAGAGAAAAAAATAAAGAAAAAGATGCCGACGGAGTGTTATCTATTTCAACTGCCAGCTATTCAAGTCTTCCCAGTCCGGGTACCAAACACGTAAGTAAAGAAGCATTTGAAATGTTCCTCTGTATATAATCTACCAACGCAACATGAGCTATCCCAGCCGGGACTGACAGCCAAATGGTTCCTGAACTCCTGACCCAAAGAAACTGTAAAAGACAGCTAATTGCTATTATTGTTTTAAACCACTAAGTTTTAGATGATTTGTTATTTAGCAATAGACAACTAATACAGTAATTAAATAGTGAAATACCTGTCTTTTAACAAGTAATATTAGAAGAATTGGATATTCTGATGCAAATCAACTATAAAAACAACACCAGTTTTAAAAAATTATCTTAATATTCTTACTGTAACTTGGCTAATTTATTTAACTAAACTTGATTTCCCAGTTAAAATAATAAAATAATGGTTCCCTTGAAGTAAATTTACTGAATTATATACATTACTTCCGATCAGACATTCTTATAATACGTTTTTCAAGTGCAAACTATAATAAATGTGGGAGTGGGATTGATAGGCATAACTCTTTTTAATTACGGTTCTATCCTAGTGGTTATTTGTGCAGATACATCGAAATACCAACCTCTATAACTATTTCACATCTTGTTAAAGCAGATATCATTTTTGAAATTTAATAAAATTATTAGCAGAAAATATTACTGAACTATTTGGGCATTTCCATTAAAAGTATACTTCGACAGCACGAAAGGAGACTCAGGTATGTTGTAAAATAGTATGTTAAAAAATTATGACTTATTACTTACATTACCACAAAAAAATAACCTTAAATTTGATTCGGCAAAAATAGAGAAAAACATCATCTCAGTAGGCTTTTCAAAGTGTGATTTTTTTTTTTCTTGGGAATTCATGAAATAGCATGGTATCTTAATCTCTGACACAGTGGGAAAGAACAGATGCTATAATCCTATTCCCTAAGTGTGCTCACAGATCATCTCCAACTCATCCTATTTAGTTAGCAGTATAATTTGTTATTTCAAAAGAAAAAATTATGCAAATTCGTTGGATATCACGTGAGTTTCAGTTAAAAATATGGTATCTTTTGTTCAATTGCCTGTGTATACAGAATGGATCTAAAAGATAAAATTTTAGAAAATGAATATTATTGCAATTTATCAATTTTGTTGAAATGTGTGGAAGGCAGATACAGTAACTGTGATCAGATTTATCTATTTTGTTGAGAGATATGGCAAGCAGATGCAGTAAATATGATTCTTTAAGAATTTATCTTAAGTATTTGCCTAATGTTTATAAATATCAGTGTGCTTGAACATATTGTGAATGACATTTACTTTTTTCTTTAAAGTAAGATACAAGATAAGGAATAGTTGACTATTATTTTTGTGGTATTAACTCAGGTGAATGCAAACACCAGTGTTAATTAACCATAACACTATCTTCTCAGATAGTTCTTGAGTCAGTCTGAACTATAATATCAAAAACGAAAAATAGGCAAAATTATTTTGTATGTTTGACGTCTCTGTGAGGACCACATTCTTCTTTTTCTACAATTTGTACTCAGTCATTCAAGGTATAGAACTAACATAGGTTAATTTTTTTATAGTAAGCATATACAAAGTGACTTTGATTAGATACATCAATTTTCTGATTGTCAAACTATTACATTTACTTCTGCAGGAAGCTAATTTTATAGTATTGATCAGTATTAGTTTCACATTCAAAGGATAACTTTTGTTTTGACACTCTGTTTAAAGTTTTATTTTTTAATTTTTTTTATTCTATCATTGTTGATTTGGTTAATTCACTGCGCAGAAGTGTTCTAACCATAGGTATTTCCAGTGTTTCTGTATCTTCCAATTCATACTTAACCCTGCCATTTTTCCACTTATTTCATTGAAATGTTATCTTTTTATTTAATATGCACTTTTATTATTGATTACTTGTGGGAAAAAATACACACATAAAATCAATTAGATGTACAGCAGAATAAATGATAGTATTTTGTTTACAGCATAATTAATTTAGCAACCTCAAGTTTCATAATAATTTTAAATAAAAGACAATTTAGTCAAAATCGTGTTTTATGTTAAAATAAATATATATTTGTTTTATTATTAACATTTTGACTACTTTTAAAATGAAAGACCTGCCAATGTTTAGCTGATAACTAATCAGCAATACTAATATGGAAAAAAAAAGATAAGACAGGTGGCTAAAGGTAAGATTGGAAAAACAAAACATCTTTGCAACATACATCAGCTAAAACAGAGGCCACATGCTTGCAATTACAATGTTCATAAAACTGCGTGGCTAAATTCGTGTTGCAAAGCAATAGTCACTGCTGTGGTGCTAGCAGTAGGGAAAAGATTATTGTTCCCTAAAATAGTGCATAGTCATTGCATTAAACAGAGAAGCTAACATTTGTAGAATACCTGAGATGTTTAAAGCACATTATTTGTTTTCAAAATAATTCTGCCATGTAGATATCACATTCCCATTTTACAGATACAGTACCTGTGGAATGTACACTAGATCTAAGAAGAGTAACATACTCTGTATTTCAATGAGGACCAGTTGTGCAGAGCCCAAATGTTCATACACACTATCCCAGGAAGCCTCTCCATCTGTGTATTCTCTGCATCACTATTTGCCTACAGAGTATGAGGCATTCGCCATGTGAATTGCTTTGCAGTATGGAAAAAAAATCTGCAGCCCAATTAGAATGTAAAGTATTAAACAAATTCTCTTTAAACAAGATCATAAAGTGATACCATTCTACAGATGCTTTTAAAACCTAAGTCCACACAAATTTCCTATGTTTTCTTCATATTTTATCATCTTATTGAAATGTTTACTTTTTAAATTACCAACCTATCACATTTTAAAATTTATTGTTGTCCCATGACAGAAGATAGAATTCAGTGAAATAGTTATTTGTAATGCTTTGAAAAAAATGTAAAACATAAATGGGCTAAACTAATTATTTGCATTTCTGTGGCTTAAAATATGGTGTCTATTAGATATATTTTTTTCTGTTGACTTAACTTCAATGTAGTTTTTGACAGAACTAAAACAATTAAAGGAAAAATGCTGAATAATAAATATCAAAAATAAATTGCAAGTTTAAAAGGATGTATAGATGGTTATCTAATATATTTGACTTTTTTAAATTACAGAAGTCTTTAAGGACAATGATGTCTGGGTTATTTTAAAGAAAATATAAAATTGTGAACTCTAATGATATTTTAAGAGTTATTGTTTTTAACGTATCTGTAGTATATAAAAAGAAAAATGACTGAAATTAAAATGCATATTTTTAAAAATATTGGTAAAATAAAATACAATGTAATTCAAGGTTCTATTTTTTATCTATATATTCCATATAAGGCATTTATTAATTTCCTCATGGGGACCAGTTCAACTGTGAGATAAAACAACCAAAAAATGGCATCAACTACTGTGAACATTTTTGGTAGCATGGCCCAAGACAGGTTGTCTGGTTTGTGCAGAGTCTCTGAAATTCTTTCAGAGTAGGCAAGATTTTCCCGAACTTTGCATTAACAAAGGAAAAAGATAGTTAGAGTCAAAATAGCTTGTCAAGAATGGGCTAGGCTTTATTATCAGCAGCACCTTAAAAGAAAGGGCTGTAGATGAGGTTAATGCACCACTTCTTCTCATAAATTGAAACTGATTAAAATGCATAATTACGACATTTAAATGGGAAGTAGCCTAATACATTGGAACAGCAAAATAACCATCAAAAACAATGGGCACCTTTTTCTACATGCTAGTCATGGGTGACCTCTTGAAATAGATGAGGAATAATTTTAACCGTAAATACAAGAACTCTGGAAAATACAATGATATTTAAGAGAAAATAATGACCCTGAGACATGTAGGCATTCATATTTGACTTTGATTCATATTTGAATTTATACTCTTTAGTGTAAAAATTCAGATTTCATTAGGTCACAATCTAACCCTGCACTTAATTATTTAATGTTACTAATAAGTTTAAGCTGTGTATTTGGATGCACTTCTATAGCTTGCATACGGCAATATAGACGTAAACATGAATCACTAGAGAAGGCTGATACTGGAAAATCCCCAAGGAAGAGGGGCAATAACTTTAATATTGCAGAGTATTCTGAATCTTGTCAAACATCACCTGATGAGAAGAGAAACAAGTCATAAGGCACCTCGACATTGCTTAATACTTTCTATAAACATATCATTGTGGAGAGAAGTTACCAAGGACACTTGGAGTGGGTACAAGCAATGTGTTGTAGGGTACAGTTGCCTAAAGAGTTATTAAAACGTAGTGATATTGGAACAGTTTACTTCTAGTTCTGACTATTTCACTAACTGTGTGTGTGAAGTTTATCAAGTTACTTTGATTTTTTGTTTTCTTTTTTTTTTTTAAATTTATTTATTATTATTATACTTTAAGTTGTAGGGTACATGTGCACAACGTGTAGGTTTGTTACAGATGTATACTTGTGCCATGTTGGTGTGCTGCACCCATCAACTCGTCATTTACATCAGGTATAACTCCCAATGCAATCCCTCCCCCCTGCCCCCTCCCCATGATAGGCCCCGGTGTGTGATGGTCCCCTTCCTGAGTCCGAGTGATCTCATTGTTCAGTTCCCACCTATGAGTGAGAACATGCGGTGTTTGGTTTTCTGTTCTTGTGATAGTTTGCTAAGAATGATGGATTCCAGCTGCATCCAAGTCCCTACAAAGGACACAAACTCATCCTTTTTTATGGCTGCATAGTATTCCATGGTGTATATGTGCCACATTTTCTTAATCCAATCTGTCACTGATGGACATTTGGGTTGATTCCAAGTCTTTGCTATTGTGAATAGTGCTGCAATAAACATACGTGTGCACGTGTCTTTAGAGCAGCATAATTTATAATCCTTTGGGTATATACCCAGTAATGGGATGGCTGGGTCATATGGTACATCTAGTTCTAGATCCTTGGGGAATCGCCATACTGTTTTCCATAATGGTTGAACTAGTTTACAA
This sequence comes from Macaca nemestrina, assembly GCF_043159975.1. Taxonomy (NCBI): domain Eukaryota; kingdom Metazoa; phylum Chordata; class Mammalia; order Primates; family Cercopithecidae; genus Macaca; species Macaca nemestrina. The sequence continues at coordinate 65,052,816 of NC_092131.1, forward strand.
TCCCACCAACAGTGTAAAAGTGTTCCTATTTCTCCACATTCCCTCCAGCACCTGTTGTTTCCTGACTTTTTAATGATTGCCATTCTAACTGGTGTGAGATGGTATCTCATTGTGGTTTTGATTTGCATTTCTCTGATGGCCAGTGATGATGAGCATTTTTTCATGTGTCTGTTGGCTGTATGAATGTCTTCTTTTGAGAAATGTCTGTTCATATCCTTTGCCCACTTTTTGATGGGGTTGTTTGTTTTTTTCTTGTAAATTTGTTTGAGTTCTTTGTAGGTTCTGGATATCAGCCCTTTGTCAGATGAGTAGATTGCAAAAATTTTCTCCCATTCTGTAGGTTGCCTGTTCACTCTGATGGTAGTTTCTTTTGCTGTGCAGAAGCTCTTTAGTTTAATGAGATCCCATTTGTCAATTTTGGCTTTTGCTGCCGTTGCTTTTGGTGTTTTAGACATGAAGTCTTTGCCCATGCCTATGTCCTGAATGGTACTACCTAGGTTATCCTCTAGGATTTTTATGGTTTTAGGTCTAACATTTAAGTCTCTAATCCATCTTGAATTAATTTTCGTATAAGGAGTAAGGAAAGGATCCAGTTTCAGCTTTCTACTTATGGCTAGCCAATTTTCCCAGCACCATTTAATAAATAGGGAATCCTTTCCCCATTTCTTGTTTCTCTCAGGTTTGTCAAAGATCAAATGGCTGTAGAAGTGTGGTATTATTTCTGAGGACTCTGTTCTGTTCCATTGGTCTATATCTCTGTTTTGGTACCAGTACCATGCTGTTTTGGTTACTGTAGCCTTGTAGTATAGTTTGAAGTCAGGTAGCGTGATGCCTCCAGCTTTGTTCTTTTGACTTAGGATTGTCTTGGAGATGCGGGCTCTTTTTTGGTTCCATATGAACTTTAAAGCAGTTTTTTCCAATTCTGTGAAGAAACTCATTGGTAGCTTGATGGGGATGGCATTGAATCTATAAATTACCTTGGGCAGTATGGCCATTTTCACGATATCGATTCTTCCTATCCATGAGCATGGTATGTTCTTCCATTTGTTTGTGTCCTCTTCGATTTCACTGAGCAGTGGTTTGTAGTTCTCCTTGAAGAGGTCCTTTACATCCCTTGTAAGTTGGATTCCTAGGTATTTGATTCTCTTTGAAGCAATTGTGAATGGAAGTTCATTCCTGATTTGGCTCTCTGTTTGTCTGTTACTGGTGTATAAGAATGCTTGTGATTTTTGCACATTAATTTTGTATCCTGAGACTTTGCTGAAGTTGCTTATCAGCTTAAGGAGATTTTGGGCTGAGACAATGGGGTTTTCTAAATATACAATCATGTCATCTGCAAACAGGGACAATTTGACTTCTTCTTTTCCTAACTGCATACCCTTGATTTCTTTCTCTTCCCTGATTGCCCTAGCCAGAACTTCCAACACTATATTGAATAGGAGTGGTGAGAGAGGGCATCCCTGTCTTGTGCCAGTTTTCAAAGGGAATTTTTCCAGCTTTTGCCCATTCAGTATGATATTGGCTGTGGGTTTGTCATAAATAGCTCTTATTATTTTGAGGTACGTTCCATCAATACCGAATTTATTGAGCGTTTTTAGCATGAAGGGCTGTTGAATTTTGTCAAAAGCCTTTTCTGCATCTATTGAGATAATCATGTGGTTCTTGTCTTTGGTTCTGTTTATATGCTGGATTATGTTTATTGATTTGCGAATGTTGAACCAGCCTTGCATCCCAGGGATGAAGCCCACTTGATCATGGTGGATAAGCTTTTTGATGTGTTGCTGAATCCGGTTTGCCAGTATTTTATTGAGGATTTTTGCATCGATGTTCATCAGGGATATTGGTCTAAAATTCTCTTTTTTTGTTGTGTCTCTGCCAGGCTTTGGTATCAGGATGATGTTGGCCTCATAAAATGAGTTAGGGAGGATTCCCTCTTTTTCTATTGATTGGAATAGTTTCAGAAGGAATGGTACCAACTCCTCCTTGTACCTCTGGTAGAATTCAGCTGTGAATCCATCTGGTCCTGGACTTTTTTTGGTTGGTAGGCTATTAATTGTTGCCTCAATTTCAGAGCCTGCTATTGGTCTATTCAGGGATTCAACTTCTTCCTGGTTTAGTCTTGGAAGAGTGTAAGTGTCCAGGAAATTATCCATTTCTTCTAGATTTACCAGTTTATTTGCGTAGAGGTGTTTATAGTATTCTCTGATGGTAGTTTGTATTTCTGTGGGGTCGGTGGTGATATTCCCTTTATCATTTTTAATTGTGTCGATTTGATTCTTCTCTCTTCTTTATTAGTCTTGCTAGTGGTCTGTCAATTTTGTTGATCTTTTCAAAAAACCAACTCCTGGATTCATTGATTTTTTGGAGGGTTTTTTGTGTCTCTATCTCCTTCAGTTCTGCTCTGATCTTAGTTATTTCTTGCCTTCTGCTAGCTTTCGAATGTGTTTGCTCTTGCTTCTCTAGTTCTTTTAATTGCGATGTTAGAGTGTCAATTTGAGATCTTTCCTGCTTTCTCTTGTGGGCATTTAGTGCTATAAATTTCCCTCTACACACTGCTTTAAATGTGTCCCAGAGATTCTGGTATGTTGTATCTTTGTTCTCATTGGTTTCAAAGAACATCTTTATTTCTGCCTTCATTTCGTTATGTACCCAGTAGTCATTCAGGAGCAGGTTGTTCAGTTTCCATGTAGTTGAGCGGTTTTGATTGAGTTTCTTAGTCCTGAGTTCTAGTTTGATTGCACTGTGGTCTGAGAGACAGTTTGTTATAATTTCTGTTCTTGTGCATTTGCTGAGGAGTGCTTTACTTCCAATTACGTGGTCAATTTTGGAGTAAGTATGATGTGGTGCTGAGAAGAATGTATATTCTGTTGATTTGGGGTGGAGAGTTCTATAGATGTCTATTAGGTCTGCTTGCTGCAGAGATGAGTTCAATTCCTGGATATCCTTGTTAACTTTCTGTCTCGTTGATCTGTCTAATGTTGACAGTGGAGTGTTAAAGTCTCCCATTATTATTGTATGGGAGTCTAAGTCACTTTGTAAGTCTCTAAGGACTTGCTTGATGAATCTGGGTGCTCCTGTATTGGGTGCATATATATTTAGGATAGTTAGCTCTTCCTGTTGAATTGATCCCTTTACCATTATGTAATGGCCTTCTTTGTCTCTTTTGATCTTTGATGGTTTAAAGTCTGTTTTATCAGAGACTAGTATTGCAACCCCCGCTTTTTTTTTGTTCTCCATTTGCTTGGTAAATCTTCCTCCATCCCTTTATTTTGAGCCTATGTATGTCTCTGCGTGTGAGATGGGTCTCCTGAATACAGCAGACTGATGGGTCTTGACTCTTTATCCAGTTTGCCAGTCTGTGTCTTTTAATTGGAGCATTTAGTCCATTTACATTTAAGGTTAAGATTGTTATGTGTGAACTTGATCCTGCCATTATGATATTAACTGGTTATTTTGCTCGTTAGTTGATGCAGTTTCTTCCTAGCCTCGATGGTCTTTACATTTTGGCATATTTTTGCAATGGCTGGTACCGGTTGTTCCTTTCCATGTTTAGTGCTTCCTTCAGGGTCTCTTGTAAGGCAGGCCTAGTGGTGACAAAATCTCTAAGCATTTGCTTATCTGTAAAGGATTTTATTTCTCCTTCACTTATGAAACTTAGTTTGGCTGGATATGAAATTCTGGGTTTAAAATTCTTTTCTTTAAGAATGTTGAATATTGGCCCCCACTCTCTTCTGGCTTGTAGAGTTTCTGCCGAGAGATCTGCTGTTAGTCTGATGGGCTTCCCTTTGTGGGTAACCTGACCTTTCTCTCTGGCTGCCCTTAAGATTTTTTCCTTCATTTCAACTTCGGTGAATCTGGCAATTATGTGTCTTGGAGTTGCTCTTCTCGAGGAGTATCTTTGTGGCGTTCTCTGTATTTCCTGGATTTGAATGTTGGCCTGCCCTACTAGGTTGGGGAAGTTCTCCTGGATGATATCCTGAAGAGTGTTTTCCAACTTGGTTCCATTTTCCCCCTCACTTTCAGGCACCCCAATCAGACGTAGATTTGGTCTTTTTACATAATCCCATACTTCTTGCAGGCTTTGTTCATTTCTTTTTCTTCTTTTTTCTTTTGGTTTCTCTTCTCGCTTCATTTCATTCATTTGATCCTCAATCGCAGATACTCTTTCTTCCAGTTGATCGAGTCGGTTACTGAAGCTTGTGCATATGTCACGTATTTCTCGTGTCATGGTTTTCATCTCTTTCATTTCGTTTAGGACCTTCTCTGCATTAATTACTCTAGCCATCAATTCTTCCACTTTTTTTCAAGATTTTTAGTTTCTTTGCGCTGGGTACGTAATTCCTCCTTTAGCTCTGAGAAATTTGATGGACTGAAGCCTTCTTCTCTCATCTCGTCAAAGTCATTCTCCGTCCAGCTTTGATCCGTTGCTGGCGATGAGCTGCGCTCCTTTGCCGGGGGAGATGCGCTCTTATTTTTTGAATTTCCAGCTTTTCTGCCCTGCTTTTTCCCCATCTTTGTGGTTTTATCTGCCTCTGGTCTTTGATGATGGTGATGTACTGATGGGGTTTTGGTGTAGGTGTCCTTCCTGTCTGATAGTTTTCCTTCTAACAGTCAGGACCCTCAGCTGTAGGTCTGTTGGAGATTGCTTGAGGTCCACTCCAGACCCTGTTTGCCTGGGTATCAGCAGCAGAGGCTGCAGAAGATAGAATATTTCTGAACAGCAAGTGTACCTGTCTGATTCTTGCTTTGGAAGCTTCCTCTCAGGGGTGTACTCCTCCCTGTGAGGTGTGGGGTGTCAGACTGCCCCTAGTGGGGGATGTCTCCCAGTTAGGCTACTCAGGGGTCAGGGACCCACTTGAGCAGGGAGTCTGTCCCTTCTCAGATCTCAACCTCCGTGTTGGGAGATCCACTGCTCTCTTCAAAGCTGTCAGACAGAGTCGTTTGCGTCTACAGAGGTGTCTGCTGCGTTTGTTATGTTTACTGTGCCTTGTCCCCAGAGGTGGAGTCTACAGAGACAGGCAGGTTTCCTTGAGCTGCTGTGAGCTCCACCCAGTTCGAGCTTCCCAGCAGCTTTGTTTACCTACTTAAGCCTCAGCAATGGCAGGCGCCCCTCCCCCAGCCTCGCTGCTGCCTTGCCGGTAGATCACAGACTGCTGGCTAGCAATGAGGTAGGCTCCGTGGGTGTGGGACCCTCCCGGCCAGGTGTGGGATATGATCTCCTGGTGTGCCTGTTTGCTTAAAGTGCAGTATTGGGGTGGGAGTTACCCGATTTTCCAGGTGTTGTGTGTCTCAGTTCCCCTGGCTAGGAAAAGGGACTCCCTTCCCCCTTGCACTTCCCAGGTGAGGCAATGCCTCGCCCTGCTTCAGCTCTCGCTGGTCGGGCTGCAGCAGCTGACCAGCACCGATCGTCTGGCACTCCCCAGTGAGATGAACCCAGTACCTCAGTTGAAAATGCAGAAATCACTGGTCTTCTGTGTCGCTGGCGCTGGGATTTGGAGACTGGAGCTGCTCCTATTCAGCCATCTTGCTCCGCCCCCCCGATTTTTTGTTTTCTTTCCCATTATAGATTCAAGGGGTACACGTGCAGGTTTTTTTTTTTTTTTTTTTTTTTTTTACATAGATATATTGCGTAATGGTGAGGTTTAGGTTTCTAGTGTATCCATCACGGGAGCAGTGAACAGTATACCAAACAGATAATTTTTGACCATGTCCCTCTCAAAATTCCCTTTTGGAGTCACCAGAGTCCCCACCCATCCCTAGCTGCAGCAATCAAAGTTGTCTGCACATATTGCCAAATGTCCCCTGGGGGACAAATTGTCTCCTGTTAAGAACAACTGGGGATATATATACATATATATATATAAAAAATTATTATTTTTTTAAACGGAGGAGTCTCGCTCTGTTGCCCAGGCTGGAGTGCCATGGCGCGATCTCGGCTTCCGGGTCGTGCCATTCTCCTGCCTCAGCCTCCCAAGTAGCTGGGACTATAGGCGCCCGCCACTACTCTCAGATAATTTTTTTGTATTTTTAATAGAAACAGGGTTTCACCACGTTAGTAAGGATGCTCTCGATCTCCTGACCTCGTGATCTGCCCATCTCGGCCTCCTAAAGTGCTGGGATTACAGGCGTTAGCCACTGCACCCGGCCCAACTGGTCTAATGTTTTAAAAATATTCTTTACTGTCCAAATACATGTTAACAATATTCAGGAATAATATTAAATATCTAAACATTTGAACTATTTAAAAAACATATATAAATATTTGATGAATTTTCATCGACTCTTCCAAACATTCCAATCTTGAGTGTTTAAAATATTTAAAATATGATATAAGTCAGCAAATTCCTTCTTGAATAATGAACATTATACCCAATAGGTAATGTTTCAAACATGCCCCTCTCAATATCCACACTTTTGGATTCCTCAGACTCCATTATTTCCGTCTGTATGTACATGTGTACCCATCATTTAGCTTGCAGGTGTAAGTGAGAAAATGTGGTATTTGTTTTCTGTTTCTGAGTTTTTGTACTTAGAACAATGGCTACAGCTCCATACATGCTGCTGTAAAACACATGATTTCATTCTTTTTTATGGCTACGTAGTGTTCCATTAAATATATATGTGTATATATATATATAATATAAATGTCAGAAAACAGATATATAAATACATATTTATATAAATATATTTATAGCTCTATAAAGAAATTATAAATACATAATGAAATTATAGATATATAAAGAAATTATATATATAATATACATATTTATAATTTTCTTTATCCAATCGCCCATTAATGGACACTGAGGTTGATTCCATGGATTTTCTATTCTTAGTAGTGCTGCAAAAAACATACAAATGCAGGCAGTGCGCGGTGGCTCACACCTGTAATCCTAGCACTTTGGGAGGCCGAGGTGGGAAGATCACGAGGTTAGGAGATCAAGACCATCTTGGCTAACACGGTGAAACCCCGTGTTACAAAAGTTAGCTGGTGGTGGTGGTGGGCGCCTGTATTCCCAGCTACTTGGGAGGCTGAGGCAGGAGGATGGTGTGAACCCGGGAGGCGGAGCTTGCCTTGAGCAGAGATTGTGCCACTGCTCTCCAGCCTGGGCGACACAGCGAGACTCCAAGACTCCGCCTCAAACAAAAAACAAACAAACAAAAAAGCATACAAGTGCAGGTGTCTTTTGAGATAATGATTTCTTTTCCATTGCATAGGCACCCAGTAGTGGAATTGCTGGACAGAATAATAGTTCTATTTTTAGTTATATTTTTCATATTTTTAAATTTTTTAAAATATTTTCCATATTTTTTTTCCATAGAGCTTATACTAATTTACATTCTCAACAAGAATGTAAGTTTCTTCCTTTCTCTGAACACTGGCAAATACATTTTGTTTTCTGACATTTTAATAATAACCATTCTGACTAGTATCAGATGGTATTTTCTTGGGATTTTTATGTGGATTTATTTGATGATGAGAGATGCTGAGAATGTTCTCATATGTTTCTTGGCTTCTTGTATGTCTTCTTTTGAGAGATGTTTGTTCACGTCCCTTGCTCAATTTTAATTGGTTTACTTAGTTATTTTTTTCTAGTTTGAGTTCCTTGTGGATTCTGGATCTTAGTCTTTTTGTCAGATTGCATAGGTTGCAAACATTTTCTCCATTCTGTATGTTGTCTGTTTATTCAGTTAATTATTTCTTTTTCTGTGCATAAGCTTTTTAGTTTAATTAAGTCCCATTTGTCTTTTTGTTTTTCTTGCATTTGCTTCTTAATTCTTAGTTATTAGTCATAGGGCTCATTGAGGTCTAGTCAATTATTTGCCTAGGCCAACGTCCAGAATAGTTTTTCTGAGATGTTGTTCTAGGAATTTTATAGTTTCAGATGTTACATTTAAGTATTTAGTTCACCTTCAGTTAATTTCTACATATTGAGAGACAGGGGTCCAGTTTTATTCTTCTACTTATAGACATCCAATTTTCCCAGCACTATTTATTGAATAAATTGTCCTTTCCCCATTGTAAAGTTTTGTCAACCCCATCAAAGATCTGTTGGTTGTAGTCATATGAATTTATTTCTGAGTTCTCTGTTCTGTTTCATTGATCTATGTGTCTATTTTTCTACTAGTACCATGTTGTTTTGGTTACAATAGTATAATTTGAAGTCAGGTAATGTGATGCCACCAGCTTTGTGTGTGTGTGGGTTGGGGTGTGTAGGATTGCTTTTGCTTTCAGGATCCTTTTTGGCTCCATATAAATTTTAGGATTTGTTTTCTAATCTTGTGAAAACTGACATTGGTAAATCGATAATTATGTTGAATTTGTGTATTTTGGGTCTCATTTCTGAAATTAAGATTGAATACTTAAGTGATCTCTCAAATTTGTTGTCGTTTTTGAAGTCCTGTTATTTTAAAATTCTCAGTTTTCTAGAACTGAAATCTGATTCTTTAAATATAACAGCTAGATAAAACATATTTGTCTAATCTGTAGACTTAACTACTATATTTAAATACTATTCACAATTCTCAAGGCATTTTTCTTAGGACATCTTTCAGTTGATTCTTGAACTACATTTTCTAAATAAGTAAACCTACACCCATACCCCCACACTCACACACACTTATATATTTGCACGGAGTAGAAAATTATTTTGCTGCATAATAAAATAATAGCTAATAACATAAGTAACATATCTAAATTTTTAAAAACTCAACATATTGAAAAGAAAATAGATTTAAAACTGGTCATTTAGAGTTCAGTAAGATGTTGTTTCTAAAAATTCTATTTAAAATATATTCATCAAAGGGACATTATAAGTAAAAGAAAGGCTAAAATTTTTATTCCAGATGAAATATTTGTATAAATTTGTTAAATGCGATGTTTCCATGAATTTTTAATATAGTACTGAATATAGTAATTAATTTAATCTTCTTTTCTAGAATCTAATAGTTATCAATTCTACTTAAAAAACTGTACTCAATTTATTTACAAATATCTGTATTATCCTGTTGGTCAATCAAATTTAGTTATTACATAAATTTTGTAATTACTGTAATAGAAGTAGGTAACATATATACTGGAATACTTTCAGTATTTTTAAAACAAGATTGATTTTTTTCTGAAAATAAAATTACTAATTATTATGTAAATGACTCCTACTAACACGTACAATTTGAATGAAGAAAATTTTAGTATATACTGTGAATTACCTAATACTATACCAATTATATCCATTTTGAAAAATGTTTTTTGATATAACATAGATGTTCAGTGTACGTTGGCTGGTTACATGTGAGTGGATATGTAATATATGCATATATAGATAAACGCATATATGTATACACACACTTGTAATACCTATAATTTAAAAATTATTATTTATAAATTCATAGATGTTTAAGGGTTGTGATATATAAAGATAATAGACAAACACATCCTTAATAATTTTTAAAAGTAATATATGCCAATTATAGCATGCCGGGATTTCCTTTTCAGATTGTTATAATATCAAATAGATATACAGAATTGCTATTTCTATAGTAACAGCATAGACATAGGGAACCAAATATGGGGTAATTTTTTTCTAATGTTCATAGTAATCCACTCAATTCCACATACACGTTAAAAGTGTTTTACTTTTGACGTATATCATTGGTTACATAGTTTTATAAATAATAAAAAATAAGGCATGACTATTTTTCTCTAATATATTTAAGTATAGACACATTCTAAAACCTTTGAATAGGTTAAAACTAAGATTTTATGTTGATATTATATTCTTATTTATATTATGTATTATTTTTTATGGTTCACTCTGACAAAGACATACGATGGATACATATAGAGATAGAAATTTATATGTGTGTAATATTTTATATATAGATTAATTTTTATCATTGATAGAATATAACTATGTACCTCAATTTCAGATGCAAATGTGTATATATATACAATCGTTATATATTATATATACAGACACCAATGTATGTACGTGTGTATATATGTATATGAGATATTTCAACATTAGTGGGATTGACATTTGGGGCCGGATAGTTCTTTGCTTTGGGAGTTTGTTCTGTACATTATATGATCCCTGGCTCTACCCACTAAACAGCAGTAAATGCCAGTATCAATCACCCCACCCATCCCCAGTTGCAACAATCAAAATTGTCTCCACATATTGCCAAATGTCCCCTCAGGGACAAATTGGCACCTGTTATGAACATCTGGTCTAATATTCTAAAAATATTCTTTACTGTCCACATACATATTAAAGATGACCTGGAGTAGCATTAAATACCTAAGCATTTGAAATATTTTAAAAATATGTATAAATATTTGATGATTTTTTTTTTTTTTTGAGACGGAGTCTCGCTGTGTCGCCCAGGCTGGAGTGCAGTGGCCGGATCTCTGCTCACTGCAAGCTCCGCCTCCCGGGTTCACGCCATTCTCCTGCCTCAGCCTCCGGAGTAGCTGGGACTACAGGCGCCCGCCACCTCGCCCGGCTAGTTTTTTTTTTTTTTTTTTTGTATTTTTTTTTTTTTAGTAGAGACGGGGTTTCACTGTGTTAGCCAGGATGGTCTCGATCTCCTGACCTCGTGATCCGCCCGTCTCGGCCTCCCAAAGTACTGGGATTACAGGCTTGAGCCACCGCGCCCGGCCCTATTTGATGAATTTTAATGACTCTTCTAAACATTCCAATCTTGGATATTTAAAACATGATATAAATCGGCAAATTCCTTCCCTAATGAAAAAGCCACTTGATAAAGTGTAGTAAAAAATTACACTCTGTATGTGTTAAAAACTGATAAGTCTTGTGATTTTATACTATTTGCAAGCTGATGAATTAGCTTGTCACAGTTTTATGGATGCTTGTATGTCACATGAGACTACTGAGGAAAAGAAAGGTTTATTGCTCAAAAAAGAGCGGTAGCCTGAGTATCAGTTTTATTTCTATCATTTTCCTGGGCCCTAATTTCCACAGAGACACAAACTGAGCCAGATGATAACATGTGGGATATATTTAATTCTAGAAGGAGAGCTCTGAGCTAAATGAATTGTAATCTCTTACAATAGAGAGAATTAGTGGAACTGCCCTTCATTCCAGAAGGCAACAATATCTCTAGTTTTCAGCCTGTTCACTATAAAAGTATCCTTGAACAAAAAGTCTGGAAGAAAAGGCAGTTAGTGCTTTGCTCACAACATATACAGATACACAAGAGACCCGGAAACAATAGTCTCTTAATAAGTACTGTATACTAATGTAGTATATTACATGTAAACTGATTTAATTACTGCTAAAAATATTGAAATAACTTAAAATATATTGGTTTTGTTATCAGACCTTAGTTTTGGGCATATATATATATATATATATATATATAAATAAAATATGCTAAATAGCATACATGTTTAGCATATTTTATATATATATGCCTCAAATTTGAAAACAAATGCAATTATACTTTTAATTATCCCCCTGTTTTCCCCTTTTAGAAAGGCAGTTTTCTGTGATAGTTATAGAATAGATTTGGAAGCCAGAGTGTCTGGATTGAAATTCTTGATTTGCTCCTCAGTGGTGTGACTTTAGAAGACTTTCTTCATATGTAACATGAGAAAGATTCTAGCACTTATTTCACCAGCTATTGCAAAAATTACACATGATATTTCAAGCAACATATATAGTGTAGAACAAAATAAATACTCGTGAAGTGTTACACATTATTATTCCTTTTTTATTTTATGTGTGCATTCAGTGTATAAGGCAATAAAACAAACGTTGAAAATTAGAAAATGATAGTTTAGTGGATGACAGAACCATTCACCAAGTTTTTAAAAAATCTTTACGTCGGCCGGGCGCGGTGGCTCAAGCCTGTAATCCCAGCACTTTGGGAGGCCGAGACGGGCGGATCACGAGGTCAGGAGTTCGAGACCATCCTGGCTAACACGGTGAAACCCCGTCTCTACTAAAAAATACAAAAAACTAGCCGGGCGAGGTGGCGGGCGCCTGTAGTCCCGGCTACTCGGGAGGCTGAGGCAGGAGAATGGCGTAAAAACCCGGGAGGCAAAGCTTGCAGTGAGCTGAGATCTGGCCACTGCACTCCAGCCTGGGCGACACAGCGAGACTCCGTCTCAAAAAAAAAAAAAAAAAAAAAAATCTTTACGTCGCGTAAGGGTAAGTAGAAATTGATTTTCCCACTAAGAAAGTCTGCAGCTTTTGCTCCTATATAGCTAAAGAGAAATATGAGCATAATTTATAATTTTTAAAGTAAAGGTTCAATACATATTTTTAATTTAGCCTGAGAAGTGAGCAATCCATATGTCACAAAAATATACAAGTATACCACATTTTGTATTATGGTGATTTGAAAATTGAATAAAAATGAAAATGTTATGGTTTTCTATTTTTAAAACCATCTAACTTATATGTGGGAAATAATAGAGCAAAAAGAAAAAAGTGACATTGAAGTTACAAATGTGAAACATACCTGTTGTATACATACTGTATACTGGCTAAATGGGAATTAATATATTTACATAGTAATGTCTTCTTCCACTCTTTCTCTTTCTGAATTTTTTTAAAGCACATTTACTGTTACCTTTTTGAAAAATGTTTGGGGTATGTAATAGTATGTATTTATGTGGTACATGTGCTATGTTGATACAAGCATACAATGTGTAATGATCAAATCAAGGTAATTGAGATATCTATCTCCTCAAATATTTGTTTTCTTGTGTTTAGGAAATTCCAAATTCACTCTTCTAGTTATTTTGAAATACACAAGATATTATTGCTAACTATAGTTGCCCTATTTTGCTACTGAACACTAGATCTTATTCCTTGTATCTCATTGTACCCATTATCCAACCTTTCTTTATCCCCCACTTCTCGCTACTTTTCTGAACATCTGATAACAATCATTCTAATCTCTATCTCCATGAGATTTGAATATCTGATTTGAAATTATTTTTTACTCCAGGTTAATATCTGCAAAACAGCCCATTCTGGTTTTTTTACTCTAGTCAATATCTATAAATTATGTATTGTTTTATTTATTCATATTGAACACTGTAACATTTATATTCTGTTCTAACATCCTCCTCCCCAACAATCATTCCTCTATTTTAAATACTTTTAATGTTCATTTTCATAACACATAGTAAAGTTTCTTTATATCTTTCTTATTTATCTACAGCTTATTCTAAGAAAGAGTGGATAAAATCAATGTTCCATGAGACATCGCATTTTTATTGTCTGTTCCATTTTTTCTTGTAAAACACCATTGCTTAATAAAAATAATATATATCCTAAAAATATCACCTCATTCTGTTTGGAATAAAATATTTTTTAAGGAGTTATGAGTTCAATCTGATTTTTTTCCCTTATAAGTCTTCTAGTCTTACATGATTACCTCAATTTTTGTTTTATTATTTTCAGAGTCTAAAATCTTTACTCTGATATTTCTTGATGTCAAACATATTGGGTTTGCTTCACCGTAAATTATGTGTTCTTTTCCAGTATGTATATTCAAATCTTCTATTTCAGAAAATTTTCTGAGTTAATAGGTTTAAATAATGTTTCCTTCTATTAATTTTGTCTTTTTTTCTAATTAGAAAAATCCTCCAAAGTATAAGACACAGCTTTAAAAATATTAACAATTAAATACATGTTGTCATAAGTAATCATGTTAAGTGTAGCTTTTCCTCATGAGGTGTAATCAGGATGTGACAGGGAAACACACTAAAGTTAGCCTCACAAGTCCCCCTTTGGAGTTCCTGCCCTGCCACTCATTACCTATGTGATGTATGGAAACTTTGCCATTGTAAAGCTCTATATAAATGCAGAAAATTATTGGAATCTAAGAATTGTGGGTACATTCATAAGATAACTGAATCTTTCTATATTCCCCCAAATAAATGAAATGCTCAGAATAAAAAAAAAAAAGAAGTGAATTCAGTTACTTCCCACCTTTTTGCATCTTCCAGAGCTTTACACATCTTTCTTTCAAGGTGGTGCTCTTAGTTATGAAGCCTGTATTTTGCTGCTAAACAACCTTCTGAATTATCTCTTCCCTGAACCACTCATCCTTCTTATTTGAACCTTCTGTATATCTATGATTCCTAATATTTGTGCCCAAAATTTGTGTTTCTGACAGAGTTTGGGGATAAGCTTCTGTTAACTGAAAAAAAAGTAGTTCTTTTTGCACTTTCAGCAATTTCAAGTCTGTAAGAATTTTGAGTTTTGTCAATTTTCTCACTTGCTCACATTGTTGCTACTCAGCCAAGTGTTCCTCTTTTAGGGACTGTAAAATTTGTTGGCAGTATCTTCATTCTCAAAATTGTTTGCTTCTTCTGTATTATGCTTTTCCACTATCACTTCTGTTGAAAGCTGTGTCGTGGCCATGCATACTTAGAAGTTCAGAGATCGATAGGGATTTCTTGCTACCTTCTATTGTATAAGACGCATGGGTAGGTTTTTCCTTTCACTCTACAACTGTCTGGTGTGTGTGTGTGGGTGTGTGTGTGCATGTGTGTGTGCGCGCGCATGTGTGTACTTTATTAATGTTGTACCATATTCTTGTCAGTGGGAGTCTTTAATGGTATCAGAAAACATGAAATTGTATAAGGTAGCTTAGTAAGTAAATAAAAGTAGATAAGAGGTCTTGAGAAGCTGTTACATGTAAGGATTGAAAAGTGGAAGAGATAGAGTCCAGAGGATTTAAAAAATAACTCGGAATATTGGAAACTAAATTTTAAAACATTTCAACCAGAAAAACATGCTACTGATGGGTTAACCACAGTAAAAATAATATAAAATGGAATTCATTTTATGTTAGAATAGCCCAACAACTACATAAATTTTTTAATCTGTCAGTGCAAATAAATTTCTAATATAGGATGTCAGTTTGGTCAATATTGCAGATGATTGAAGGTAAAATATTTTCTTGAAGATTGGTCAACAGTTGTGGACATTATCTTAAATATCATAACTGCAAATAATATTTTGTATTATAGAATCCACACTAGAATAAAATATGTTCAATACATCAGGACAAATAATAGAAATATAAGTTTTCATTTTCACATTGTTTATTTCTGGTTTATTGTGCCTGTTGTTGATTTTTTGCATTTCAGCTCCAAATTCACTGTGCTCTGTGAAAATGGTACTTGACCCCGTAAAGATTAATTTTCTGTGCTAGATTGCATGAAGCTTTGTCAGAAGAAGGGTTGGAGAAGCATAATAGGTAGAGGGCGTTTACCTTCTCAGTCCAGGTCACCTCACACAAAGCAACAGATTCCTCCTAGGGTTACTTGCAGCCTCTTAGTGACTGTTCTTTTGGAAGTCAGAGGCCAGCAGCAGTAAGAAGCTAGCGCACTCTGCCTTCTTTGCAGGCAATTTGATAGCAGTCTCTTCAGATCCTTCAAGGCTTGCAGGTTCTCCAAATCCCCGCTCCTGCAATACGCAGCTGTGAGCACTCAGCTGCCAGCTGCTTCCTTAGCACCTGACCTCACGACCAGGAAGTTAAGCAGCATCCCTCTGGCTCCTATGTCACATCTGACTTCTCCAGTGTTCTGCTCCTGCAGTGTACGACAACCAGCAGCACCCGATAGCAAACAGCTTTCCTTGGCACTTTAGAAGGAAGATTTTTAAGGACTCTGCCAATACAGGTGGAAGATAACAAATATTTCTCTGCCGTTTAGTGAGGCATGACTTTGCCTTTTCCAGCAAGACCTGAATGTTGGCTCAGAAGAAGCAGGGGCATTGGGCATTCTGTCTCAATCTTATGGTTAGTGACTGTTCTTTCTATATTTAGAGTTATCTTTACTTCTTACTAGCCAATTTCTCCTTATGCTAATTCTCTACTGTTATTAATAATTCTTCATGCTAAACATTTTGTTCAAATTTCAGTGTGGTTTGTCTCACCTGATTAGACAGTAATTGATGTAAATATGATTGCAAGAATTGCAAAATTCAGGGTTCACAATTTCATGTATTAATATTATAAGTTTAAATTTGATTATATCTCCTAATATTCTAGCTTTATTATAATTGTGTCTCATTATCACCATATTTTATTCTGATTCTTTAACATGAACCTTATACTATTAAATATTATCAAGTCAGTTATGTAACACATGGATCAAGTAAAAAAATGAGGAACATAACTTTTTTTCTATTTTAATAGATGTGTTAACTGACACTAAATAGGTTAAGACTTTGAATAATAGCCAAAACGGCTGACAAGATGCAGCCAGGAGAAACATTTCTCACCTAGAGACCATCACAGCAGAAACACTGGTGTCATGGCACACTGTGAGCAGGTCTTTGGAAGGAAGGAATTAAGTGTGAAAGCAGGAAGGATGGAAACACTGGGCTGAAGGAGGAGGAATCTGGGAACCCTACGTGGAGCTACTGAGCACCAGGACTCATGCCTGGCCCCCAGTGACTCCTGAGGAAAGGATGAGTTGAGTAGATGAGGAGTGGAATGCTCTCACCACAAAAACAAAAGGGGCAATTGAGCTAACAGGGATAATTGGCTAGAGAATTGGTAGGAACAAGAATCTGGCCTGTGCAGAACCCAGGGGGTTTGGTGCAGGAGTGTCTTCAGTGGAGCACGACCAGGGTGCCGACACCCCAAGGCTTTCCTCTAGGAGGTTTTAGCCTTAGGGGACTGTTGGACCCGTAAGAGCAGGGCAGTCCTTTCCGTGATATGTGGCCAGTCTGATCTGAGTACTGCCCATCTGCTGACCTCTTCTGTGACCCCAGCCCAGCTGTGCCCGCTTGGAGTGCATCCTTGGTTGCCCAACTTGGGTGCTTCCCAGGAGTCTTCCTCATAGATCCTTTGCCAGCAGACCATGCCTGACTGTTGCAGAGCTCCAGCAGATCTACCTAGCTGACACACATTAGCTCATCTGCACCTTCCCCCACCACAGCTTCACCTCACCACTTTGTTGGCATGCACTTACCCACAGCCATCCCCTCACTACTTCCCCAGTGCAGATATTCAGGTAGACCTTGCCTTCCCTCCCCAGTCACTGTGTGTTTATGCACACATTCAACTGCACTGCTGCTGCTGGCATGAGCACACCCTGCCACCCCACCCTGCTAATGCACAAGCAACCACCTGCACCATCATTGCCAGCATGAATGTGCAATCAGATACCAGCAACCCTGCCACCCATATGCCACTGCCATCACCAGTATGAATGCACACAAGGGAACCTGAGGGCCCTCTCCTGCCAGCACTCCAACCCTGCCATAACCAGGCATGAGCATGAGAAAGAACACTGCAGCCCCCTCTCATCAGTAACTTACCCCAGCCAACGTGTCTTCACACTAACATGCTGCCACAGCTGCTGAAAAGATCAAGCAAACAGGTATCTCACTGCTGCGGCCCCTACGAAGCACTTTGGTCAGCATTACCAATTGAATTGTTCTGGACAGCAGACTGGGAACACTTTAGTCCCTCCAGCTCATCAGGTCTCTAACATTGAGGGGGTTAGAGAACAAAGCTGGGGACCCTGTACAAGTCACCGCCCCCATTCTCCCAACAGAGTCAGAGCATGCAGCCAAAGAGTGCTAAGCTGAGAATTGTCCCTTAAAATCATTCAGAAATACAACCAGTTGACTGAACTCACCTTGTACCACAATCAAGGTCCCAAGGGCATCATAGAAGATAAAAACAAAACACTCTATCCAAAGGACAGCAACTTCAAAGACTGAAGGAACATCAGGCCAAACAGATGAAAAAGAATGAGTGTGAGAACTCTGGCATTTCAAAAAGCCTGAATATCTTCCTTTCTCCAAATGGCTGCACTAGTTCTCTAGCAATGGTTCTTAAACAGGCTGTAATGGATGAAATGATGGAAATAGGATTCAGAATATAGATAGGAATGAAGATCATTGAGATTCAGGAGGAAGTAAAAATCCAATCCAAGGAATCTAAGGAATATAATAAAATAATACAGGGACTGAAAGATAAAATGGGCATTTTTAAAAAGACCAAAACTGCTCTGATAGAACTAAAAAACTCACTTCAAGAAGTTCATAATACTATCACAAAGATTAATAGCAGAATAGACCAAGCTGAGGGAAGAATTTCAGAGTTGAAAGGCCATTCTCTGAAATAACTCAGACAAAAATAAAGACAAAACATGAAGATGAATGAACAAAATCTATGATAAATATGGTATTATGTGAAGAGATAAAATCTATGACTCATTGGCATCCCTGAAAGAAAGGGAGCAAAAGCAAACAACTTGAAATGAATATTTGAAATGATAGTCCATGAAAATTACACCAACCTCACTGGAGAGGACAACGCTCAAATTCAGGAAATGCAGGGAACCCCTGTGAGATGCTATAAGAGATTACTATTTCCAGGACACATAATCATCAGTTTTTCTAAGGTCAAAATAATAAAGAAAAAATGCTAGGGGCAGCTAGAGAGAAGGGACAGGTCACATACAAAGGAAACCCCTTATGGCTAATAGTGGTTATTTAAGCAAAAACCCTACAATCCAGAAGACGTTGGAGGTCTATATTCTGCATTCTTGAAGAAAAGAATCCTACAACCAAGAATTTCATATCCAGCCAAACTAAGCATCAGAAGTGAAGGAGAAGTAAGATCCTTTACAGATAAGCAATTCTAATGGAAATTGTGCCAGATGCTCTGGGTCACGCCTGTAATCCCAGCACTTTGGGAGGCCGAGACGGGTGGATCACCTGAGGTAAGGAGCTCGAGACCAGACTTGCCAACATGGGGAAACCCCATCTCTACTAAAAATACAAAAGTTAGCCAGGCGCGGTGTCAGGAGCCTGTAATACCAGCTACTCAGGGAGGCTGAGGCAGGAGAATTGTTTGAATCTAGGAGGCACTCCAGCCTGAGTGACAGAGAGAGATTCCATCTCAAAAAAAAAAAAAAAGGAAATTGTTACCAGCAGCCTGCCTTTTAAGAGATCCTTAATGGAGTGCTAAATATGGAAAGGAAAAACCATTACTGGCCACTACAAAACACACTTAAGTACATAGACTATTAACACTACAAAGCAACTACACAATCAAGTCTGCATAAAAACCAGCTAACTACACAATGGGAGTAAGAAATCTGCACATATCAAAATTAAACTTGAATGTTAACAGGCTAACTGCCTCCAATTAAAAGGTACGGAGTGGCAAGTGGAATAAAGAAGCAAAATGCAACTGAACCCTGTCTTCAAGAGACCCATCTCATGCAATGACACCTATTAGCTCAAATAAAGGGATGGAGAAAAATCTACCAAGCAAATAGAAAGCAGAAAAAAGCAGGGGTTGCTCTTCTAATTTCAGACAAAATATACCTTAACCGAACAACTATTAAAAAAGACAAGGAAGGGCATTACATAATAGTGAAGGGTTCAATTAAATAAGAAAACCCAACTTTCCTAAATGTATATGCACCAACACAGGAGCACCCAGATTCATAAAATAAGTTCTTAGAGACCCATGAAGAGACTTAGATAACCATAAAATAAATTTAGGAGTCTTCAAAATCCCAATGACATTATTAGACAAATCACTGAAGTAGAAAACTAACAAAGACATTCAGGACCTGTTCTTGACACTTGACCAAATGGACCTAGCAGATATCTACAAAACTCTCCATCCAAAAATAACAGAATATGCATTATTCTCATCCTCACATGGTATATACTCTAAAATCAACCACACAATCAGCCATAAAACAACTCTCAGCAAATTCACAAAAATTGAAATCATACCAACCACATTCTCAGACACAAAGTAATAGAACATAGAAATCAATACTAAGAAAATCACTTAAAACTGTAAATTACATGGAAATTAAACAACCCTCTCCTGAGTGACTCTTGTGTAAAACAATGAAACTAAAGTAGAAATCAAGAAATTCTTAAAAACTGATGAGACAAGAGATACAATGTGCAGAAATCGTGGGACACAAATAAAGCAGTGTTAAGAGAAAAATTTATAGAGCTAAATACCCACATCAAAATACTAGGAAAATCTCAAACTGAAACCTAACAACATATCTTGAGGAATTGGAGAAACAAGATCAAATCAACTCACAAGCTATCAGAAGACGGCAAATAACCAAAATCAGAACTGAAGTGAGGTAAATTGAAATGCAAAAAACTCCACAAAGGATTAACAAGGATTGATAGATCACTACCCAGACAAAGTAAAAAAAGATCCAAATAAACATAATCAGAAGTGACAAAGTGGGCCAGGTGCGGTGGCTCACACCTGTAATCCCTGTACTTTGGGAGGCTAAGGGAGCGCAGGTGGATCAACTGAGGTCAGGAGTTTGAGACCAGCCTGGCCAACAAGGTGAAACCACGTCTCTACTAACAATACAAAAATTAGCCATATGTGATGGTGTGCTCTGGTAATCTCAGCTACTCAGGAGGCTGAGGCAGGAGAATCACTTGAACCTGGGAGGTAGAGGTTGCAGTGAACCGAGATCGCACCACTGCAATCTAGCCTGGGTGACAGAGCAAGATTCTGTCTCAAAAAAAAAAAAAAATCCAAAACCCAAAAAGAAGTGACAAAGTGAAAAGCAGATATTGCCACTGACTCACTGACTCCACAGGACTATACAAAACCCTCAATGAATAAATTCCTGGAATCATAAAACCTCCTCAGATTGAACCAGGAAGAAATTGAATCCCTGTACAGACCAATAACGAGTTCCAAATTTCAATCGTAATAAAAAGAAAAAAAAACAGGACTAGATGGATTCAAAAGCTGAATATTACTACGTGTATAGAGAAGAATTGGAATCATTCCTATGAAACTATTCCAAAAAGTTGAAAAGGATAGACTCATCCCTAACTCATTCTATGAGGTCAACATCATTCTGATACCAATTGTACCAGCAGTGACACAAAAACAACAAAAAACCTCAAGCCAATATCCTTGATGAACATAGATGCAAAAATTCTCAGCAAAATATTAGCAGGCCACATTCAGTAGCACATCAAAAAGTGAATCCAGCATGATAAAGTAGGTTTTATCCATGGGATGCAAGGTTGGTTCAAAATACACATATCAATAAATGTGATTTATCAATAAACAGAACTAAAAACAAAAAAACACATAATGTCTCAATAGATAAATAAAAGGCTTATGATAAAATTCACCATCTCTTCATGCTAAAAGCCCTCAATAAACTAGGCACTGAAGGAACATACCTCAAAATTATAAGAGCCATCCATGACAAACCTACAGCCAACATGACACTGAATAGGCAAAAGCTGGAAGCATTCCTCTTGAGAACCAGAACATGATAGAATATCCACTCTTACCACTCCAATTCAACATAGAACTGAAAGTCCAGGCCACAACAATCCAGGCAAGAGAAAGAAAGAAAAGGCATCCAAAAATAAAGAGAGGAAGTCAAACTCTCTCCATTAGCAGACAATTTCATTATATACTTAGGCAACCCTGGAGTCCCTGTCCAAAGGCTCCTGTATTTCATAAACAGCTTCAGCAAAGTTTCAGTATAGAAAATCAATTGTACAAAACCCAGTAGTATTTCCATACACCAACAATATCCAAGCTGAGAGTCAAATCAAGAATGAAATACCATTCAAAATAGCCACAAAAAGAATAAATTACCAGAAATACAGCTAACCGGGGAGGTGAAAGAGCTCTATAACTAGAATTATAAAACACTGCTGAAAAAAAATCAGAGATTACATAAGCAAGTGGAAAAACATTCCATGCTCATAAATAGGAAGAATCAATATTGTGTAAATGGCCATACTTCTCAAAGTAATTTATAGACTCAAGGCTATTCCTATCAAAATACCAATGACATTCTCCACAGAATTAGATTTTAAAATTCTTATAAAAACAACAGTTGCCTGAATAGCCAAAACAATTGTAAGCCAAAAAAAAAAAAAAAAAAAAAAAAAAAAGCTGTAAGCATCATGCCACCAAAATTCAAACTACACTACAAGGCTACAGTAACCAAAACAGCATGGTACTTGTACAAAAACAGACACATAGACCAATGGAATAGAAGAGAGAGCCCAGAAATAAAGCAGCATACCTGTAATCATCTGATCTTCAACAAAATTAACAAAAACAACCAATGGAGAATGGACTCCCTGTTCAATAAATGGTAATGGGATAACTCACTCACCATATGCAGAAGACTGAAACTGGATTCCTCCCTTACTAAATACTTTGTGTTGTCACTTACAAGTTGGAGCTAAACATTGAGTAGGCATCAACCCAAATAAGGAAACAGACACTGGGGCCTACTTGAAGATAGAGAGTAGGAGGAGAGTTAGCATTGGCAAACTACCTATCAAGCACTATGCTTATTAGCTGGGTGATGGAATAATCTGTGCAACAACCCCTGTAACATGCAATTTGCCTATATAACAAAGCTACATATGTATCCCTGAACCTAAAATAAAAGTTTAAAAAGACAGGTTAAGTATCTTGTCCATGAATATGTAGCTGAATTAAGTAGCAAGCTGAGATTCACACATAGTGGGTGTAGATCCAGAATCCATGTTAATAATACATGATACAGATTTAAGGTTTCACTGCATTGAAAACAAGTCTACATCTCTGTACATAAAAACATACCTGCATTACTCATGCTAATAATGCAGTAAATGTAATCCAAGCATCTCTCTACAGTAAATCTGCCTTGGGTTGTTTCTATACTAGCTGAGAAGGATAGTAAATCTTTAGCACAGTACCCCACATAATTTTTAGTTACCATTGGGTTATTTATAGGTTCAGAACATATCTAAATCTGTAGGTATGGTATACATTTAAGCAGATACATTAAGCAAATTGGCCAGGGCAATAAACTATCACTTACCATTCAATACAATAGGATTTGCAAACAGAGTTAGTTACTTCATTTTTTTTTCTTGCGAATATGTGTTTATCTTCACTATAGTTAAAATAACTGAGAAAAGGCAGCATATTCAAATTTCACAAGTCATACTTAGTCCATTGAATGCCAAATATTAATGTCCTAGACTTTTCCTTTCTGACACCACTTATCAGTATCTAATTTTCATATAACTACATATATGTTAGCTGTTTCACCTTATGGAATGTAAGGTACTTGCAGCTAAGTTATGTTCTTCTCATTCATCTTTGAAGATTAGCATAGAGCCTTTTTGTCTTCAATAAATGAATGCATGATGGAAAATAAAATAATTATTTCAGATGTATTTCTAATATCTTTAAATACGGATTTTCTTGCTTATTTGGGGAAAGTCTGTTTTTACATGTTTTAATCATTTAGAATACATTGACCATTGTTTCTTTTCCCTGCATATCAACACCATATTCTTAAAGTAAGTTTTATAATTTTACTATTAAGTTACTGCCCTTATTTAATAGGCTCTGACCACAGTGTGTTCTCAATAAGAGTTGCTGACAAATTCTTTGCAGTTTCTAACTCTAAACAAGAGAGTATAATGAAGTAACACAATGCATTGCATTTGGTAGATGTCAGTGCTTAAAATTATGTGTTTCTTCTAATGATGCTATGTTGAGGAAATGGAATGTGAAGTGCCATTCTGAGCCTATAAATGTGGCATGTTGCATAATCAAAAAGAAAAAGTGGCAGTTGTTCAGAGATATGTTGGTGGAACCTTACTGCAGAACTGCAACAAAGAATACTGAGGGCGAGCTGGCAGATATTTTAAGCCCTGTTCTCATCTCTTTCATTTGTTTCTTCTCCAGTTCTATGTTTTAATTAAAAGAGTAAATTGAAACAGGCTGAATCTTTTACCACCAATGTTCTCAAGGGATGTTACACAGCCAATTGGGTTAAGAATCAGGCATCTAAAATATAATTTTCAGCCAACTAGTCAATGACTAGCACTCTGGCCCTGGATAAATCTCATAATCCCTTTGTAACAGCTTTAATACTGGCAAAGTGTAAAAGCAAGTGTATCAGCTCATAGTTCCACTCACTAGAAATAAAGCTTCTCTAAAACAACAGTCGTGACTAGGGGCTATTGGATTCACTCCAAACCCAATACTACAAAGGAAAAAAGTTGATAAGTCTTGATCTATTTCAAATCATTATACAAGGAATTTACTAATATTTAAGTGCTAATAGGAATAGTTAATAAAAGAACAATGAACATGTAATATCTAACTAGCAATCAACTCATATGTATTTGTGGTGAATAGATTAACCATTTTGGCACACTGTCAAATTGACATTTTTCATTGTAATTTACTGATTTCTATGTAGGCAGTTTGTGATATTTATAATTGCAGATAAGAATGTAGCTTTGAACATCACGTTGTATTTTGATTTAAACAGCTATGACCTTCTTAAGATTGAATTACAGACACATTTTTCTTTAATGGACTCAGGGATGAAAAAGAAAACAAAACTATCATTAAAAATAAAAACACTATCCACAAACTAAAGGAAAAAAGTTACAACAAAGTATTCTCCCAAATTTATTGGCCTGGTGAAGCTGCACATGTAATGCTCAGTCAGAACTTATATTTTCAACGTAATCTACACATATATGCTCATGTTTAATATATTAATGTAATAACTTCTAATGAGTAAAACTACACTATTATTCTTGAGTGGATTCTCTTATGGGATGCATGTTGTAGAACTCTGAAGAACTGATAGTAAAGCAGAGCTAGTTTGATTTCTATTCCTTTATCTCCTTTATCAATACTTAAAATAATTTTTACATACTCAATAATTTGTTTTCTTAGATAACATTATATTTTTCCTATTTGTTTTAGTGAGGAATAAACATGTATCTCAACCAGAACACCTAAATATGTTTAACATATTTCTATAATTTGTACAGGACCAGAAAAGAAAAAGATGTAAGGAAGCATAGGCATTATAAAAAAGAAGAAAAGAAGAAAAAACAAACGGAAAGAAAGGAAGCAAGAAATAGTGGATGGGGACAAGGAAATAAGTGAGAGGGAGAAATGTAGAGCAAGTAAAGGAGGCCATGATCTTTGTTGTGGATTCAAAATTTGTGTCACTTGAACATCCTAAAATTCATATGTTGAATCCTAATCCCCAATGTGATGATACTTGGAGGTGAGATCTTTAGTAGGTAACTAAATATAGATTAGGTCATGAGTGCTCAAGATGGGATTGCTATATTTATAAGAAAAGAAAGAGAGAGAGAAGAGCTTTCTCTCTCTCTGCCATGTGAGGACTCAGTGAGTAGGTGGCTGTCTGCAAGCCAGAAGAGGAACCTCATTGGAGGAAGAAATTGGCCAATACCTTATCTTGGACTTCCCATCCTCTAGAACTGTGAGAAATAAATGTCTGTAGTTTAAACCATAACATCTGTGGTACTTTGTTGTAGCCATTCAAGCTGACTAAGACAATCTCTATCAAAAGATATTTGAATTCATATTTTAAATACTTTGAGTTAAGCCATTGTCTAATCTAGACAGGGTCTCCAAATCTAGAGACATTCTCCTTGAGAAACAATATAGTTGTAAGTAAGTGAATGGAAAAAGGAAAGGTGAAGAATTAGTGCTTTAGTTGTAAGTCACGGGTTTCAGCAGACTGTGAGATATCTTTATGTGTAAATTTTATTTCCATAGGTTTGAAAACATAGACTCTAGGCTCTCACCACACAAGTCAACTACTGCATACGCTAATTCTATATATGCCACAATTTGGGGACTGTTCACATTCATCAAAGGGCAACTTGGGTACATCCTTCAAATTCTATCAGATGCCACACTATAAAACAAACTTTCTCTGAACTCTCAGATTCAGATAAAGTGTCCCACTTTCATGATTACCTAAAACGTTGTACTTCTATGTGATATTCTTTGTTATAAAATGCTGTCAGTGTCTATTTACTTGTTTAAGCTAAGTATTAATGCTACAAATAATGTTAGCAATAATATATATATTATAATATGTAAAGCTCCTTATATATGAAGCATAGTTCTTTATGTAAATTATAGTGCTAAATGCTTTACATTAATTTAATCCTTATAATAACATTTGAAGTTAGGTGATATTATCCTTTTTTCATCATTAGATGGAGGGATGCAAATAGAAATGGAAAGTTTTTCGCAGGGCAGCTATTAAGTAATGAAACTGGAATTCACACACAGGAAAACTGGTACCAAACACTTTGATCTTAACAATTACAATATTTTGTATCATTATTTTTGCTCCAAGTTATAGCACCAGTGTCTGGCACATAACTTGCACTCAATAGATACTGCTAAAAATTACTTGTTCTACTGTTTGCAAGTGCAAAATTATATGGAAAATGAATCTAGTATTTTCAGATATTTTAATTTTATTTTCAAAATCTTTATACTGACTCCAGTTGTTATATTAGCATTTAACTTCATTTATTAACGATACGTTATCGTCTCCCTGAATATATATTTCTGTTCTATTTACTTTGATAATTATCTAAACTACAAGGCAAAGAAAAGAATATCAAAACAGCATCTTGTATAAAGAGGTATTCTGTATAACTGCGCCCATGATAACCTCCCTCTGAAAGAAAAGTCAAAATATATGTAAAGTTCATTCATCCATCTACTAATACATAAATCAATTTAAAATATTGAATTTCTTCTATAAATCAGGCACTGTGTTACACTTTGGAGGTATAATGTTATGTTAGAAAAGCATAGTCTTTTCCCTTGTGAATCTTATTAGACTAGTGACACAAATAAGCATAAGTAATATTAAAAATATACATGTTATTTCAAACCCTGTTAATACTCTTAATAAAAAATACATGGAACAGAGGGAACATAGGGCAGGAAACCCACCATTTGCTGTGAGACCAGGGAAAACCCTGATTCAGGAAGAAAAGTTAACAACAAAATCTTTAAAAAGGACTTGGTGTAAAACCTGGAAACACATC
Organism: Macaca nemestrina; assembly: GCF_043159975.1. Taxonomy (NCBI): domain Eukaryota; kingdom Metazoa; phylum Chordata; class Mammalia; order Primates; family Cercopithecidae; genus Macaca; species Macaca nemestrina. Next base: position 65,079,722 of record NC_092131.1, read on the forward strand.
ACCAAGAGCCTTAGAGGTTGTTGGTTTTCATTCTAAGAAAACCAGAAGAGAAATAATGAGTTTTCAGTCTGAAGATGGCATGACAAAATTTGTATTTTGAAATAACTATTCTTTCTCCAACATGGAAAACTGATAATGTTAGAACATTTAGTATGAAGGTAAAACTATTAAGCACCAATTTCTATTTCCAGGAGAGAGATGTATTAGTCCATTTTCACACTGCTGATAAAGACATACCTGAGATTGGGCAATTTACAAAGGAAAAAGATGTAGTGGAGAACTCACATATCCGTATGGCTTGGGAAGCCTCATGATCATGGCAGAAGGCAAGGAGGAACAAGCCACATCTTACGTGGATGGAGGCAGGTGAAAAGAGAGCTTGTGCAGGCAAACTCCCATTTTTAAAGCCATCAGATGTCATGACATTTATTCACTCTCTCCAGAAAAGCTCAGGAAAGAGCCACCGCCAGGATTCAGTTATCTCCCACTGGGTCCCTCACACAACTCTGGGAATTATGGGAGCTAAAAGATGAGATCTGGGAGAGCAAACAAAGCCAAATTAAATCAGGAGATTATGTAAATACTAAGTTTATTGAATTTCTATGAATATTTTATCGGCATATCAAAGTATGAATATACTTAGTCTTCAAATAACTCTCATTATTAATTTAATTTTGATAGCTAAGGAAACGGAGGGAAGAGGTTATATAACTTGCCTGAGATCAATTTAGGCACCATGCAGCGGTGTCTCTTTCAAAACATTTTGAGTCAGTGTCTTGGGAGTAAACATAGAAAGTAGGAATTGGCTCAAGAGTAATTTACAAGGTAAAACACAGTAGACTTACAGTAATTTGCAGAAGCTCTGGAGGAGGACAGTGGGGAAGAAGTGTAAAGATGACTGCTAGGTTTCTTACTGATGCACTAGACATGAATGTTCCCCTTCGCTAGGATGGGGAAGAAGACCCAATCTTCCGGAGAAAATAGAAACTTCATTTTGGGGCATACTGTCTTTGGATGATTTTGAGATATTTAAGGTGGCAAACCATGTGAGAATTGAGTACAACTTTTTGTAAGTAATAGGTGAGATCTGTTAAAAATATAGGAAGGCCCTAAGTAATTGGGGTACCGATGGGGAACCATCCGCAGCTGTTGCAAACAACAGACAATGGCAGAGGTGCGATTCTGTTGGAGACAAGGACATACAGAGAAGTGGAATTACGCCTACGTCTTTAGAAGCTTCAAGATTTGAAAGTAAAGCTGTGTGCTTTAAAAGAAATGCATAAAGGACGGCTACAGTTATAGGGAAAAACTCAGGTAATTATGGATAGAGTATGTTTCCATATAGAGGCACTAAAGTGTCTAGAATGAAGATATAAAGTCCAATTATATAAGAAAAAAATACATTTTTAAATTTCAAGTAAATTCAGAAGTATGCTGACCCTAATGAGCACCCTTTTAGTGTAGTGACAGAGACAAAGGCAAGATAAATTGGGAAGTTGGTGTCAGGTGAGAAAATTGAAACAGAGAATATGGGGAACATTTAGCCTCTTAAGAGAGTGGTCAGAGTAACAGTAAGAAGGGGAATAGATTTGAAGGCATATGCTTGATTTTTTTATTATAAGAAAGAGATGCTGCATTTAAAATTTAAATATGAAGAATCAAGTTGCCAAGGCAAGACTGAAGACGGAAGAGAGGTTGGGGAGTCAATATCATTCAGGTTATTAGAGGGCTTGGAAAGACATGATCCTGTTTATGAGGAAGGTCACTTCTTTGATCATAATGACATTAAAGGTAACTATGCCTATGTTTAAAATACAGAGTGAATCACAAAAAAATTTACTTTGGTCATTACAATTACATTAGGAAAGAGTTTTGCTTTTTAAATATAAATCAATTCTATAGCTTTGTCAAGTGAATATATTTGAACAAATACACGGGAGAGCTCTACATTTGAAAAGCTATCTTCTACATTGTACTGAAGACTAGCTTGTTTCTGGTTCTAGATCTTTGAGGTATCGCCATACTGTCTTCCACAATGGTTGAACTAATTTACATTCCAACCAATAGTGTAAAAGCTATCCTATTTCTCCACACCCTCATCAGCATCTATTTTTTTCTTGAATTTTTAATAGTTGACATTCTGTCGTGGATGGTATCTCATTATGGTTTTGATTTGCATTTCTCTAATAATCAGTGATGTTGAGCTTTTCTTCATGTTTGTTGGCTTTTTTTCATATGTTTGTTGGCCAGTTATATGTTTTCCTTTGAGAAGTGTCTGTTCATATCCTTTGCCCGCTTTTTGATGGGGTTGATTGTTTTTTTTCTTGTAAGTTTGTTTAAGTTCCTTGTATATTCTAGATATTAGACTTTTGTCAGATGGGTAGATTGCAAAAATGTTCTCCCATTCTGCAGGTTACCTGTTTTCTTTGATGATAGTTTCTTCTGTTGAGCAGAAGCTCTTTAGTTTAATTAGATCCCATTTGTCAATTTTGGCTTTTGTTGCAATTGCTTTCAGAGTTTTCATCATGAAGTCTTTGCCCATGCCTGTGTCTTGAATGGTATTGCCTAGGTTTTCTTCTAGGGTTTTTATGATTTGGGGTTTTACATTTAAGTCTATAATCCATCTTGAGTTAATTTTTGTATAAGGTGTAAGGAAGGGGCCCAGTTTCAGTTTTCTGATACCATTTGACCCAGCAAATCATTATTGGGATATACCTGATATGGTTTGACTGTGTCTCCACCCAAAACTCAACTTGAATTCCCACATATGTGGGAGAGACCAGTAGGAGGTAACTGAAACATGGGGGCAAGTCTTTACTGTGCTGTGCTCGTGATAGTGAATAAGTCTCATGACTTCTGATTGTTTTAAAAAGGGGAGTTTCCTGCACATGAGAATAAGTCTCATGACATCTGATTGTTTTCAAAAGGGGAGTTTCCTGCCTTTCACTTTCTGCCATGATTGTGAGGCCTCCACAGCCACGTGGCACTGTAAGTCCATTTAACCTCTTCCTTTTGTAAATTGCCCAATCTCAGGCATGTCTTTATCAGCAGTGTGAAAACAGACTAATAAAGAAAATTGGTACCAGAAGAGTGGGGTGTTGCTGAAAAGATATCCAAAATATGGAAGCAACTTTGAAACTGGGTCACAGGCAGAGGTTGGAACAGTTTGGAGAGCTCAAAAGAAGACAGGAAAATGTGGGAAAGTTTGGAACTTTCGAGAGACTTGTTAAAGGGCTTTGAACAAAATGCTGATGGTGATATAGACAATGAAATCCAGTTTGAGATGTCACAGAAGAAGATGAGGAACTTGTTGGGAACTAGAGCAAAGGTGACTCTTGTTATGTTTCAGCGAAGAGACTGGCGGCATTTTGACCCTGCCCTAGAGATTCCTAGAACTTTGAACTTGAGACAGATTATTTAGGCTATCTGGCTGAAAAAATTTCTTAACAGCAAAGCACTCAAGAGGTGACTTGTGTGCTGTTAAAGGCATTCAGTTTTAAAAGGGAAATAGAGCATAAAAGTTCAGAAAATTTGCAGCCTGACAATACAATAGAAAAGAAAATCTCATTTCCCAAGGATAAAATCCAGCTTGCTGCAGAAATTTGCATAAGTAATGAGGAGCATAAGTAACGAGGAGCCGAATGTTCCCCAGACAATGGAGAAAATGTCTCCAGGGCATGTCAGAAGTCTTCACAGCAGCCCCTCCCATTACAGACCAGGACGCCTAGGAGGAAAAAATAGTATCCTTGGCTGGGCCCGGGGTCCCTGTGCTGTGTGCAGCCTGTGGACTTGGTGCCCTGCATCCCAGCCACTCCAGCTGTGGCTGAAAGGGGCCAGTGTAGAGCTTGGGCCATGACTTCACAGGATGCAAGCCCCAAACCTTGGCAGCTTCCATGTGGCATTGAACCTGAGAGTGCACAGAAGTCAAAAATTGAGGTTTGGGAACCTCTGCCTAGATTTTTCAGGGGATGTGTGGGAATGACTGGATGCCCAGGCAGAAATTGGCTGCAGGGGTGAGGCCTTCATGAAGAACCTCTGCTCGAGAATGTTAAAGGGAAATGTGGGGTTGAAATCCCCATGCAGAGTCCCTACTGGGACACTGATGAGTGGAGCTGTGAGAAGAGGACCACCATTTTCCAGCCCCCAGAATATGGTAAATCCACCAACAGCTTGCACTATGCATCTGGAAAAGCCACAGACACTCCATGCCAGCTTGTGAAATCAGCCACCAGGGGCTATACCCTTCAAAGTCACAGAGGTGGAACTGCCCAAGACAGTGGGAACCCACCACTTGCATCAGCATGACCCAGATGTGAGACATGGAGTAAAAGGAAATCATTTTTGTTCTTTAAGATTTGCCTGCCCCGCTGGATTTCAGACTCGCTTGGGGTTTTGGCCAATTTCTCCCATTTGAAATGCCTGTACCCCCATTTTACCTAGGAAGTAAGTACATGCTTTTGATTTTACATGCTCATAGGTGGAAGGGAATTGCCCTGTCTTGGATGAGACTTTTAGTCATGGACTTTTGAGTTACTGATAAAATGAATTAAGACTTTGGGGGACTGCTGGGGTGGCATGATTTGTTTTGAAATGTGAGGGAATGAGATTTGGGAGAGGCCGGGGGTGGAATAATATGGTTTGACTGTCTCCCCACCCAAATCTCATCTTGAATTTCCATGTGTTGTGGGAGGGACACAGTAGAAGGTAATTGAATCATGGGGGCAGGTCTTTCCTCTGTTTTTCTCGTGATAGTGAATGAGTCTTATGAGAGCTGATCATTTTAAAAAGGGGAATTTTCCTGCACAAGCTCTCTTCTCTTGTCTGCTGCCATGTGAGACATGCCCTTCACCTTCCACCATGATTATGAGGTCTCCACAGCCACATGAAACTATAAGTTCATTAAAGCTCTTTCTTTTGTAAATTGCCCAATCTCTGGTATGTCTTTATCAGCAGCTTGAAAATGGACTAATGCAATACCCAAAGGAATATAAATTATTCTACTGTAAAGACACATGCATGTGTATATTTATGCAGCACTATTTATAACAGCCAAGTCATAGAACCAACCCAAATACTCATAAATAATAGACTGGATAAATAAAATGTGGTATATATACACCATGGAATACCATGCAGCCATAAAAAAGAATGGGATCATGTCCTTTGCAGGGACATGGATGAAGTTGGAAGCCATCATTATTAGCAAACTAACGCTAGAACAGGAAACCAAACACCGTATGTTCTCACCTAAGTGGGAATTGAACAATGAGAACACATGGACACAGGGAGGGGAATAACACACACAAGGGCCTGTTAGAGGGTGCCGGGGAGTAAGGGGAGGGAACTTAGAGGATGATTCATTAGGTGCAGCAAAACCACCATGGCGCACACATACCCATGTAAAATACCTGCACGTTCTGCACATGGAACCTGGAACTTAAAGTAAAATTAAAAAAAAAAAAAAAAAAAAAAGTCTAGCTTAGAGAGATATGTGAGGAGACCAGTACTTGATGGACAATAACATGAAGTTGTGGCGTGAGTTCAGACAGTAAAACCTTTACAGCGTACATCTAGCCTGCTCAAGTGACATTTTAAGAGCAAATTCAAATCAGATTGATTTCCACCACGAAGAGTAAAAAAAATACTTGGAAATCAAAGCTTTTAAGTAGTCATGTTTCTTTGTCCCTAATAAAATAGCCGCCACTTTCATCTAGGGACTGTATATACAGACCTTGAAAATTTCCTGCACTAGAGCCTTGGCAAGAAGAATGGGGAGTGTGCTTAGTTTCATGCCTGCTATTTACAATGCTTTTGCTTGTTTGTTTGTTTGCTTATCATTTGCATATTTATTTACTTATTGGTCTGTAATGCCTATATGAACTAGCTTCTCTTTAACTAATGGTCTTGTAATGAGTAGTCTGCTAAGTTGATCTATGAAGATAGGCTGAGAAAAATTTGCATAAATGAGTTCCTTAATTCGTGTTGCTTAAAAATCCATTCAGCAGTAACGTAGCTTAGTAAGAATGGTACAAAATTTGTTCAACAGATTTCCTAACCTAAAATGAGAAGCCATGTGTTTTTACAAGATAAAAACAGATAGATACCTGATACTACCTATGCATCTAAAATAAAACTGAAGCACAAAATTTCTTATGTAATGAACAAGATAAATAATAGAAAGACCCTAACAAACTAGATTTCCTTGCAATTTTATAAATATTGTTGGAGTCTGATGGCACTGCAACTGATAATAAAATATGTTTTAAAGGTTCATATAAAACTTTATTATTTTGATTTACAAATGTACAAATGGATTTTTTTCACCAAGATTTTTATAAGCAAAAAAAGGCCTCTAAATATAGATTACAAAATAATAGTTCTCTGGAAAAATGCTTGCAGAAAACACATGTACAATGAATGTTCTACTATTTGAATTTTTTCTATTTCTTTAGAAATGACCAAGAGATTCAGTATGCCTACAAAATGTTTTCAGTGTTGAATTCTAATATTTGTAGTTTATTTTTCTATTGAATACATGACAAGTAATGCTGATTTGATAGACTTTTTGAAGCTTTTCTAAATATTTCCATAATGATTTATTAGAAACACCCTTTGTTTTCCAAATCATAATCTATTATTTAATAACATGATTTTTCTAGTATTTGGGGAAATAACTATCAAAGTTAAATTACATACCGATTGAGAGCAAACATAGAGAAAATTCACATTGCAGCTCATGAGATTATAAAAGAGTATGAGGTAACCCACTACACATGGGTCATATGAGTGTTTGTGTTTCATAAACTGATTCAGTATTTTTTCAAATTTCAACTTTTATATTAGATATAAAGGGGACATTGCCAGGTTTGTTACATGAGTATATTGAACCCTGGTGGTGAGCATAGTACTTGATAGATAGCTTTTCAACACACACCCCACTCTGTCTTTCCCTACTTTAGTAGGCTGCTGTGTTCATTGTTGCTATGTTTATGTTCATATGTGCTCAATGTTTAGCTCTCACTTAAAAGTAAGATCATACAATATTTAGTTTTCTGTTTCTAAGTTCATTTGCTTAGGATATGGCCTCCAGCTCCATCTATGTTGTGGCAAACAATATATCATTCTTTTTATGGCTAGGTAGTATTGCAAGGTGTATATGGGCCATGTTACCTTAGTCTAACCCACCACTGATAAGCACTATAAGCACTTAGGTTGATGTCATATCTTTGGTACTGTGAATGGCACCACACTGAACATATGAGTGCATATATCTTTTTGGTATAATGATCTATTTTCTTTTTTATTGCCACACTGTTGAAAAGACTCAGTATGTTTAAATAAGAAACAGGAGTGTCTGAATCCAGTAAGTCAGTCTCATGGAAATGTATTCTTCCATACATTAGCAAGCAAGTTTATTAAGAATAAATACCCTGCAAACGAAGTAAAAGTATGTAGATTAGGAATGGGAAGAGTTATGAATACTTATTGACAGTAAAACTTCCCATGAATATTTTGGTAAGATCCAATGTGCATTTTTTATCAGTGGAAAATAATTAAGACATGCTAATATCCATTGCTAATAAAAAGAGAATGTACACTCAATAATGTAAGTATCAAACAGTACTTATGATTTATCTTGGCATCAACTAAATTAACATATTCATCCACTATTTTAAAGTGATATCTAAATTTCTTCAACAATATGGAGCGATATAAGATCCTTGAATGTTTTTCAAAGTATTGCTGTATTTTATATTGAGAAAATCAGATAAAGAATTAAAGTACAGGAGAAAGAAAGTTAAATATGTATTATTACGTAATTTGGTTTTTTAAAGGATTTTTCAATCTATCCATCTGATGAAGGTCTAATATCCAGAGTCTACAAGGAACTTAAATAACGTTACAAGAAAAAGAAAACAACTAACCCCATTAAAAAGTGGGCAAATAACATGAACAGACACTTCTCAAAAGAAGACATACATTCAGTCAACAAACGTATGAAAAAAACTCAGCATCACTGATAATTAGAAAAATGCAAATCAAAACCACGATGAGATACAATATCATGCCAGGCAGAATGATGATTATTAAAAAGTCAAAAAATCAATAGATGCTGGCTAGATTGTGGAGAAAAAGGAACAATTTTACACTTTTGGTTGGAGTGTAAATTAGTTCAACCACTTTGGAAGATAGTGTGGCGATTTCTCAGAGATTTAGAGACAGATATATCATATGACCCAGCAATCTCCTTACTGGCTATATACCTAAAGGAATATATCTTCTATTACGAAGATACATGCACATGTTATGTTCATTGCCACACTATTCACAATAGCAAAGACATAGAATCAACTCAAATGTCCATCAGTGGTAGACTGGATAAAGAAAATGTGGTACATATACACCATGGAATACTATGCAGACATAAAATAGAAACCAAACACCACATGTTCTCACTTACAAGTGGGGGCTGAATGATGAGAACACATGGACACATGGTGGGGAACAACACACACTGGGCCCCATGGGGTAGGGGTAGGTGTAGGTGTAGGGAAGAATCAGGAAGAATAGCTAATGGATGCTGGGCTTAATACCTAGGTGATGGGATAATATGTGCAACAAACCACTATGACACATGTTTACCTATGTAACAAACCTGCATAGTCTGTACATCTGCTTCTGAACTTAAAAATTTGAAGATGAAAGAAGGAAGATAAATGGTTTTGACAGAATAGCTAAATACATACAACTGACATATCTTAGAATTATTAAAATGTTGACTATAATCTTAGAAGTGACATTATGAAAAATTTATTCAAATTGGTTGAGACATGAACACAGTCACAAAGACTGACTGAAAAATGACACAATGTTTAACGATAAATGGCACTATGTCAAAGTGTCAAATTTATGTGAAGGCCTCCAATTGAGAGCCCACATAATCCGTAATGTTTTCAGATAATATTGAAAATTTTCATGTGATGCAGAAAAGAATAAACAAAAATAATTATAAAGAAATAAACTGCTAACCTTGTGTTTTTAGTATACTAAAAATTCATAAATCATTTGGATATATTGAGGGTTATGTCATTTTATTTACCCGTTTTCTCTTTCTTATCTTCATCTTCTCAGACACTTAAACACATCAGCAAAACTCTTTACCAATTTAAATTTTCATTAAAATGCACAAAGAGAATGTTACCATAACTTGACCTCACAACTGATGTTTTTACACTTAAATGATAACATTGATTTAAAAGTATTATGCTTTGTATCCTTTTCATTCATTTGGTATTAGCGGGCAGGAGAAGAAACATATCACAGAACAAATACATTATTATAAACCTACAGTTACGTTTATAAAATTTACTATCCTTGAATATTTATAAATTAGTTATTATATCTAAAATCTATGAATACTAGATTGTTATTAAATCTAAAATAACAATCTAAAAGAAAAATAGCTCAAGTTCTTCATTAGCAAAAAATTGTTAAGAAATAAAAGCATGTTCTCTTTGTTCTTCCTAATATTATTTTTCTTTTATATTTTTTATTTAAAGATATTACTGGAAATAAGTCTCTTGCATTTTTTAAAGGATTTTTTTTAACTCTCTCTCAAACTCTCATATTTTTTTGATTTCATGATTTCTGTCCTAATTTTTATATCTTTTTTACACCTCAGCTAGTTTAGATTTATTTTGTACTTTTATTGCCTTCCTCTGTAGAGTATACTATACCTTTATTTAATATAGAATTTATAAAAATAAATGTAAATTATCAGTAATATCTCTAATTACTACTCTAGTTTTATTCCACCTGCTTTGACACATAGTATTAATACCATTCAGTTTGATTTTTTTTTTTTTTTTTTTTTTTGAGATGGAGTTTCACTTTGCTGCCCAGACTGGAGTGCAGTGGCACGCCTCTGGCTTCATTGCATAGTAGCTTTCTGTTATAAGAAATTGTGCCCAAACTTACCAAAAAATATTTGGTAGTATTGAGAAAATTCTCTTGAAATTGGATTTCTTATTTTCATCAGTGTGAATAAATTATGATATAAGAGATTAGGGGAATAGAATTCGGAAAGCAATAGCCATCTCGCGCGATCTCGGGAACTCGGTTGTCTGCAACCTCCGTCTCCTGGGTTCAAGCGATTCTCCTGTCTCAGCCTTCCGAGTAGCTGGGATTACACCTGTGCACCATGACACCCACCTAATTTTTGTATTCTTAGTAGAGACGGGGTTTCACCAGGTTGGTCAGGCTGGTCTCCAACTCTTGACCTCGTGATCCCCCCACCTTGGTCTCCCGAAGTGCTGGGATTACAGGCTTGAGCCACTGCACCTGGCCTCAGTTTTAAATTTTTTAAATTTTTTAGTGTGATTCCCTTTCTTTGCCGAAATAATATTAAGCTTCATTTAAAAATTTAAAAAAAAAAACATTAAACATGTGTATCATATATATGTATATATAATTTCTAATTTGGTTAAAATATTGTTTTCAAAAATAGCATGTGTTTTACTCATATTATTCTTTGAAGTTTATTGAAACTTCTTTGTGTCTATATTGTCAAATTAATTAAAGGTTTTTATGTACATTATATGGTTTGGCTATGTCTCCACTCAAATCTTATCTCAAATTTTAATCTGAATTGTAATCCCTACATTTTGGGGGAGGGACCTGGTGAGAGGTGTCTGGATCATGGGGGCGGATTTCCCCATGCTGTTATCATGATAGTGAGTGAGTTCTCATGAGATCTGATGGTTTTATAAGGGATTCTTCCTACTTTTCGCTCTCTCTCTTTGTCACACCTGCCGCCATGTAAGAAATGCCTTCTTCCCCTTCTGCTGTGATTGTAAGTTTCCCCGAGGCTTCCCCAGCCATGTGGAACCTTCAGTTAATTAAACCTCTTTTCTTTGCAAATTACCCGGTCTTCAGCAGTTCTTTATAGCAGTGTAGCAGTTTGAGAACGGACTAATACAGGAAATACAACAATGAACATTTTAAATTTTGTATAAATATGTATTCATTTGCTTAATTTTTTATTTGCATAATATTGATTCTAACATTTTCTGCTTGACCTATTCATAGCTATTTGTTAATATTTTTGAAATTAATTTTCATAATTAATGTCATTAATAACTAATGCAATAACATAAATATTTATTTAATTGATTTACTGTTATGTATTTATTTCCTTTTTCTTTTTTAGTTTCAGTGTATTCCTTTTGCTCCCACTGTTAATTTAAAATTTTACAATGGCAAGAAAAGAACTGGAATGGGTTTGTAATCTTTCTTTTGAACAGGGACAGCTGAAGAGTAAAAAGTGACTCAGTCAAATCCCTTGTAAACATATAAATAAGCAGACCTTTTCTAAAAATACTTAGAATGCTTACTAGAAAAATACTCATGCATATATCTTGCTTATGAATTGTGAGCATGATATACCTGGTCTCTCTAGGCCACTTATTGTAAACACAACAAAGCAAAACAAAACTTCGACTCATAAATTTACAGGGGTTTATGATGGTTGGATGGATAATGAATGAAAATAAAAGCTTTATAAGCAATGGAATATAAAATAAATATGCTCTATACTCAAATGGTACCCTTTATAAGTGACGGTTCCACATGAATTGGTTTGAATGAACCTTGCATGTCAAATCCAATTTGAAATGAATTCCAATTTTGGACCAAGGTCTCTGGGAATCATATTCGACAATCTGACCTTTTGTGTTACTACATACTCTTATTAACATTTTTGGTAAAATATATTTTCCAAATATACTTTATAATATAATACAATATATGCTTTTCAACTTTTATAGGAACATTTGACAAACAAATCTTCCCTTCCAGTTGTATGCTTCCTCAAAAAGGCAGTTTAATGATTTTTGTTTTTTGTTTTTTTTTCCCTTGAGACAGAGTCTCACTCTTTTGCCCAGGCTGGAGTGCAGTGGTGCTATCTCAGCTCACTGCAAGCTACACCTCCCAGGTTCACGCCATCCTCCTGCCTCAGCCTCCCGAGTAGCTGGGACTACAGGCACCCGCCACCATGCCCAGCTATTTATTTATTTATTTATTTATTTATTTATTTATTTATTTATTTTTATTTTTAGTAGAGATGGGATTTCACCGTGTTAGCCAGGATGGTCTCGGTCTCCTGACCTCGCGATACACCCGCCTCAGCCTCCCAAAGTGCTGGGATTACAGGGGTGAGCTACCGTGCCCTGCCAATCCTGGCCACTCTCTCCTCCTTCCACTAATGTGTTTTGTGTAATTGATTTAAATCTTTGGTGTTAGAAAATGATACTTGAAACTTATTACACATACCTAATCATGTTTAAATTATTTTAAACAATAAAAATATGCAATGTATTTTTTTTTTACAATTTTCCTTTATCTCACTCTTTTGTTTAGAATATGTTAGAATATATAGTTCTTTCAAATATATGAGTGGAGTACTGTCGGTATTTTTACATGCCTTCATGGTTTTTTTTTTTTTTTTTTTTTGACTTGACAGAGAAATTATTTCAATATTGGCTATTGCTTTCAGAATTCTACTCCCTTAATCTCTTATATCACAATTTATTTGCTCACACTGACAAAAATAAGAAATCCAATTTCAACAGGATTTTCTGTCTTCTAAATCTATCATTTTTCTTTTGTCTAGAATATTTTACATCCTTAAAATATGTCTTAATGCTTAAATTTAAAATTTTTGCTGAGATATTGATATGTGGGTGTTTAATAGCTTACTATAGGATTTTAGAAAGCTATAAAATCTGCAAACCAATCCATTCTTTATCTCAGATAAATATTCTATTGTTCACAAAGTTATTTTCATCATGTTTTGTTTTTCCTTGAGAATTCCTGTTATTTGCATTACAGATCAGATCTGTCTTCCAAGTCTCTTACATAATTTTCTGTTTTTCTCAATATTACCAATTTGTTTTCTGTTTTTATTCTAATTGGGCATCCAGCAATTCCATTACTCAGTATATAGACAGCGTTTCTGGTCAATATTGACAAGTATATTATGTTTTATTTAAAATTTTCTCAGAGGTCTAATATAAATTTTATAGGTTTCATATTTTCTACTTCTTTCAATATAATTATCTACTACTCCCTTTAATTAAATATTCACTATGACTTTCTTTTCATCAAATTTGTGACTCATTTTAAGAGAGTTGTTACTTTATAGTATCCAGTGTTTGCAAAGATCTAGATATTAAAATCTTCCTAATCAAAATTGTAGGTCTTTGCAAACAGAAACACAGTTTCTAGTTTTCTGTGCTCATCAAGAAATTTGTATCCTGTTTTGAGAAATAAATCTGTTCTGCATTTAGCTCCCTAGAGTCTTAGCTTCATTATTCTAATCAAGAAGTTTGGACACAAATTCTTCTAACAGAGAGCTGCTATACAATGAAGCCAGAGGAGCTGGATGACTTTTCTTGGTACACAGAAGGCAAATTAAGTCTTCTTTTGGCCTTTGAAAGACTTATGTGTATTGAAAACTTTAAAAAAAAAAAAGATACTATATTTTTCTTATCAGAGCTGAGAAGCAAAAGAACAAAACCCCCCAAATATTTAGCCTCTTGTATGGCATTGAGAATAAATATGCTTCATATGTCTTCTCTGTCCTTGAGAGTCTGCAGAATGTGGGGGTGAAGTAATATGGATTTTAGACTGAGATATTGATGACTATGGGGATTCTATTTTGGCCTGCATGGGTTTGGAGTATACATTTTTGCCTTCTTTCCACACTCTACCTTTGGCTACATAGCTTTCAAGCCTTTCAAATATCTTGATAGAGAGAGTGATTAAAGATTGAAGAAGGCCTCTTTTGTATAGTAGTCATTTAACTCCTAAATATTGAGAGAGATGGGATTTTTCAGCTCTTTAAAGACTGTACTGTAGCACTCCTGCCTCTAATGTAGCTCAAGAAAACAGTAAGTGTCCGGAAGAGAAAGCTTGCCAGGTTTTTGGGCCTCTTCATATTTCTCATATGTTAGACTATGTGACAAATCTGTTATTTTTGCCTTTCCTTTTCTTTATAACACAATGTGCCTTTTTTTTTTATCTCTAGTGAATTTAAATTATTTTCTTTATTTCTCTCTTTAAAGATTAGGTATGTTAAGGAATAAATTTTCCTCTATCACAGGTTTAAATATTGACGTCTAACCCTCAGTACCCTAGAAGGTGACCTTATTTGGAGATAATATCTTTAAACAGGCAATTAAATTCAAATGAGGTCATCAGGATGGGTGTAATCCAATATGACTAGTGTTCCATAAGATGAGAAAACTGAGACCAAAACATGTACAGAGAAAAGACAATGTGAAGACACAGGGAGAAAATGGCCATCTGCAAGCCTGGATCAGATTCTCATCACAGCCCTCAGAAAAGGAACCAGTCCTGCTGAAACCTCATTCCTAGGTTTCTAGTGTTCAGAACTGTAGGAAGAACAATTTTTTTAAAGCCACCCATTCTGTGGTATTTTGTTATGACAGTTCTCACAAATTAATACAAAGTATTTTGATGCAATTTTCTTGCTGTGTATTTTGCATGAGTTTTGTTAAATGTCTTGGATATTTGTTTGTATTTTTCACCAAATTTGCAAATATTTGGCCCTTGCTTTTTTTTTATATGTTCGTCCATACTGGCATGTAGGGAGCTTAGGAGTTGTTATAGAATGAATGGTTTTGTCACCCTTCAAATTCATATATATCAGCCTAATCTCCAATGTGATGGCATTTAAAAGTGGGGCCTTTGGGAAATAATTAAGACATGCAAGTGGAGCTCTACTGAATGGTGTTAGTGCTTTTATAAGAGACAGATGAGAGATGAACTCTGCCTTGGTTACTTAAAGATACAGACAGAAGACTACCGTGTACAAGCACGGAAACAGGTCTTCACCAGACCCTAGATCTGTTGACACTTTGATCTTGAATTTTTTACCCTCCAGAACTGAGAGAAATAAGTGTTGATCATAAGCTACCTAGTCTATGAGTTTTTTTATAGTGATTCAAATTGACTAAGATAGAAATTGTCACTCCAGTCTTCACAGAAGAGAAAAGCTAACTGAATTGAAAACATTGACTCTTCTTAGACTCATGAGTATGGAGTTCACAGGGAAAACAGCTGCCTCCAAAACTGGAGACACAAACAGGCAGATAGGGAGAATCACAGCTCACTGGAGCTTGGAAAAAGAAACCTTCATTGGAATTATAACAGAGTAGGAAAACTTAAAGTATTGCTGAGGGTCAGTGTGTTAGGCCGTTTTTGTGTTGCTATAATGAAATACCTGAGATTGGGTAATTTATAAAGAAAAGAGGTTGACTCATGGTTCTGCAGACAAGTACAAGAAGTGCGGTGCCAGCATCTACTTCTGGTGAAGAACTCAGAAAGTCCAATCATGGCAGAAGGCAAAGGATTCAGTCTGTCACATGGTGAGAGTGGGAGCAAGAGGTGGGGAGGTGCCATACACATTTAAACAGCCAGGTCTCACATTAACTCAGATTGACAATTCACTTATCACTAAGGGAATGGTGCCAAACGATTCATGAGAAATCCACCTCTATGATCCAATCACCTCCCATCAGGCCCCACCTCCAACACTGAGGATTACATTTCAACATAATATTTAGGCGAGACAAGCATTCAGACTATATCACTCAGTGTAGACATGTTTGAGTATTGAAAATTCCCAGACTGTGCAGTATTGGAGAATTCCCATGCAGTTGTGAGTTCTACTTGCAGAAGCCCTATGTGTTCCCACAGTGAAGGTGAGAAAAAATCCTCTCCTGCTTCCAATTACCAGAGAGAAAAGGTGGCCATTTTAGAATATGCCCTTAATGTTATATTTTATTCTCCTTAAGAAGGCCAGACTTCACAGGGAACTAGTTTATGAGTGCAAACTGACTTGGGCTTTATCAGTATGTGACTTGGGAGAAGGAAAAACCCCAACTACAACCTTCACCTTTTTGTCTCACCTAAGGAGGAATGGAGTACAAAACTGAGAAACGCTTGTGAAGGTCACAGTCCAGGGACACAGGCTTCCTGGAAGACTGAGGACTAATGATAGAATTATGAAATGCTTCCCCTCCCCTTAACCTTACCACCACATCAATAGGGTACCTGTATAATAATTGGGATGATGCGCCGGGAGTGGTGACTCACGCCTGACTCATTTCTGTGTATTATTTTGCACAATTTCTGCTACCATATGTACTAGTCTTTACATTTGGTCAGTTTCTACACATGAATTGTTTCTATTGATATATTTACTGATCTTTTCCTTCTGCAATTTCCTCTGAAGTGTTCATTGTTTCTTCTAGCTCAAGAGTTAGTAAATTACAGCCAGCCCCCAAGACTAAAGTAAGACTACTTTTGTGAATAAAGTTGTACTTAAATATAGCCTTACCTATTTATTAACATATTATTTATGGCTGTTTTCACACTATAGTTTCAACAAAACTGTGGCCAACAAACTTAAAATATTTACCATACAACCTTTATAAACAACTTTTCTGATCCTCATTCTAGGTAATTGAGCTTTTAGAATATAGTCATACTGCCTAGTTTAATGTCCTCTCTCATAAATATATAACCAGTCATTTTTGATTCAATTTTGATTGATTTACTTTTCTCTTTATTATATGTTGTATTTCCCTGTTTCGTTATATGTCTGAGAAATTTTCACTGAATATCAAGCATTGTGTGTTTTACCTTGTAAAGTACAGAAATCTTTTGCCTTCCTTTAAAATATTCTGGAAAACTCTGTTCTGGGACATGATTAGATTACTTAGAAACAGTTTGATGTGTTCAGGTATTTTAAGCTTTTCTTTTTTGGTGGGAACAAAGTGTGATTTATAGTAGGTTAATTTTTTCCACAATTGAGGCAAGAATCTTGTTATTCTAACTGACCTACCATAGACTATGAGATTTTTTCATCTGGCTTTTGTTAACAAGCTTTTTCCAGGCCCTTATCTAAGCTCAAGGATCTGTAATTTTAATCCTACTTTGTTTCTTTCCTTGACTCAGGTAGTTTCTTTACAAGCATATTGAAGACTGAAGTGAATATTCAAGAGTGACCTTCTGAAATTGTACTAATACACTTAATAAAATTAGTTGCCAGGTGTTTTTAACAAAAGTGTAAGTTTAGGACAGATTTATAGCTTCTCAATATTAACCATTAATCAACTTGTCTTTTTACCCCACTTCCTTGTAATTCTTTACTACTTCTAAATCACACAGCTCAAGGTACAAACTTCCTGTAATTGTTTCTATAGCTATCTTTAATGTTGAGAGACATTATGCTTTTCATTTAAGATAATTTTTAGTCTGCATTCTTACGAAACAACCAATCACAGGAATGTAGAAATTGAATTATTTGGTTGAGGAGTTGAAGGCAACTTCCACATCTTAATGATTTCATACCCTGAATCTGCCCAATCAGTAACCTCAATTCTCCAACCCCATGCTTGCCACCATTCGCTTAAAAACCCTAGTTCAGTATACCTTGCATAGATAGATTTAAAGGTTCCTCTCATCTCCTCATTTGGCTTCCACAAAATTATTAAACTCTTTCTTTGCTGCACCTTCTGATTTTTTGGTGTATAGGTAGGTATATTATTCTGTTTTTACACTGCTATAAAGATATTACTTGAGACTGGGTAATTTATGAAGAAAAGAGATTTAATTGAGTCACAGTTCTGCATGGCTGGGGAGTCCTCAAGAAACTTACATTAATGGTAGAAGGCAAAGGAGAAGACATGTCTTACATGGTGTGAGGAGAGACTCAAACTGAGCATCTTGAGCTTAGAAATTCAGTACAAGGATTTCTTTTTTTTTTTATTTTTATTTTTTTTATTTTTTTATTTTTTTTGAGACGGAGTCTCGCTCTGTCGCCCAGGCTGGAGTACATAATACAATTGGAAGTATTAACATGAAAATAGACCAAGCTGAGGAAAGAACTTCAGACCTCAAAGATGTAAAGAGATCAAATCTATGACTCAAAGACCTTCCTAAGAAAGAAGAGTAAATGTAAATAAGCCACTTGGAAAACACGCTTGAGGATATAATACATGAAAATTTTCCTAATTGCACCATAGAGGTGGATTTGTATATGAAATACAACCTGATACTGCATAAGACAACTATCCCAAGGCACACAATTATCAGATTCACCAAGGTCAAAAGCAGCTAGAAAGAAGAGGCAGGTCACTTACAGAGGAAAACCCATTAGGCTAGCAGCAGATGTCTCAGCAGAAACCTTACAAGCCAGAAGAGATTGGAGGCCTCTTTTCTGTATCCTTAAAGAAAAGAAATTTTAACCAAGAGTTTCATATCCTGCCAAACTAAGCTACACAGGTGGAGGAGAAATATAATCCTCTGACAAGCAAATGTTGAAGGAATGTGTTTAAACTAGACCAGCCTTAGAAGAAGTCCTTAAGGGAATACTAAACCGGAATTCAAAGGAGTGACACCCATTACCACAAAAGCACATTTAAGCACAGAGCCCAAAGACACTATAAAGCAACTAAACAATCAAGTTTTTATAACAGCCAGCTAATAACAGCATGATAGGACCAATATCACACATATAAGTATTAACCTTTAATGTAAATTGACAAATGCCCCACTTAAAAGACACAGAATGGAAGGCTGAATAAAAATACAAGACTCTACTATCTATTGTCATCAAGAGATCCATCTCACATGTAACAATACAAGACCGTCCAAATAAAAGGTTGGAGTAAAATCTACCATGCAAGCAGAAACAAAAAAGAGTAGGAGTATCTATCCTTATATCAGACAGACCAGACTTTAAACCAATAAAAATTAAAGACAATAGAGGTCATTTCATAATGATAAAGGGTACAATCCAAGAAGAAGAGTTAACTATGTTAAATATACACTCATTCAACATTGGAGCACCCAGATTTACAAAACAGGTTCTTTTGGCCTATGAAAAGGTTTCCATGACCACACAATAATAGTGGGTCACTCCAACACCACACTGACAGCATTAGACAGATTATTGAGGTAGATTTGATGCTTGATCAGTTAGATCTAATAAAAATTTACCAAACATTCCATCCTACCACCAAAGAATATGCATTCTTCTCATGTGCAGGATGGAACATCTTCCAATAGTGACCACATGCTCAGTAATAAAATAATCTCAATATAATCAAAAAATTAAAATCATACCAAGCACTCTCAGACCACAGTGCAATAAAATACCAAGAAGACCGTTTAAAACTATACAAATACATGGAAATTGAACAACTTCTTCCTGAATAACTTCTGGGTAAATATTGAAATTAATGTAGAAATAACAGAAAAAAACTGAAATTAATAGAAATAGGGATACAACTTACCAAAATCTCTAGGATGCAGAAAAAGCAGTATTAAAATGAAAGTTTATAGCACTAAAATGTCTTCATCAAGAAGTTGGAAAGGTTTGACATTAACAGTCTTACCTTCCACCTAAGGGAACTAAAGAAAAAAAAAAAAGGAACAAGCCTAACCTAAAGCTGGAAGAAGAAAGGAAATAACTAAAATTTGAGAAGAATTGAATGAAATTAAAATGTAAAAAATTATAAAAAAGAACAAAGAAATGAAGAGTTTGCTTTTGAAAAATAAATAAGATTGATTGGCTCCTAACTAGATTGACAACGAAAAAGAAGAAAATCCAAATAATCACAATCACAAATGACAAAAGTGACATTAAAAGTGATCTCACAAAAATATGAAAGATCTTCAAAGACTACTATGAACAACTCTATGCACAAATTAGAACATTTAGTGGAAATGAATAAATTCCTGGAAGCACATAATTTGCCAGGATTGAATCAGGAAGAGATTGAAACTGAATAGAGAAACATCAACTGCTGAAATTGAATCACTAATAAAGAACCAGATGGATTCAAAGATAAATTCTACCAGATTTACAAATAACTGATACCCAGCCTACTAAAAATATTCCAATAAATCGAGGAGGGGCTCTCTCTTAACTCATTCTATGAAACTAGACTCAGACTTTTACCATATCTGGCAGACACAGAATGAAGAAAGCAAATTTAGAACAGTATCATTCATGACACAAAAATCCTAAATAAAATACTAACAAATTGAATCCAGCGGCATATCAAAAAGCTAATAAATCATAATCAAGTAGGCTTTGTTCCTTGGATGCAAGTCTTGTTCAACATATTTAAATCAATATATGTGATTAACCACATGAACAAAAGAAAAAGCAAAAACATATGATTATCTCTATAGACACAGAGAAAGCATTCAAAAAGTTCCAACATCTCTTAATGATGAAAAACTTCAGAGGACTAGGCATCCAAAAAACATACCTCAAAACCATAAGAGCCAGCTTGGACAAACCCACAGAGAACAACACAATGAAAAAGCAAAAGCTTAAGAAGTTTCCTTTGAGAAATAGAACAAGACAAAGATGTCTACTCTAACCACTTCTATTTAACAAAATACTAGAAGGCCTGGCCCAGCCAGAAAGACAAGAGAAAGTAATAGAAGGCATCAACATAGAAAACTCAAGTATATCTCTTCACTGACTATATGCTTCTATACCAAGAGCATCCTAAAGACTCTGACAAAAGGCTCCTAAATTTTATAAACAACTTCAATAAACTTTTAGGACCCTCGCTGCGTGTGGTGGCTCATGCCTGTGATTCAAGCACTTTGGGAGGCAGAAGCGGGCAGATTGCTTGAACTCAGGAGTTGGAAACCAACCTGGGCAACATGGCGAAACCCCATCTCTACCAAAAACACAAAAATTATCCGGGTGTGGTGGTACAATCCTGTGGTCCCATCTACTTGGGAGGGGAGAATGGCTTAAGGCCGTGAGGTGGGAGGTTGCAGTGAGCTGAGATACTACCTCTGCACTCCGGCCTTAGCGATAGAGAGAACACAACCCCACTCATAATAGCCAAAATAAAAAAAATAATAATTGAAAATACCTAGGAGTACAGCTAACCAAGGAGGTTAAACATCTCTACAAGAAGAACTACAAACACCATTGAAGGAAATCACAAATAAATGGAAAAACATTCGATGTTCATGGATTGGAACAATCAATACTGTTAAAATGGCCATGCAACCTAAAGCAACTTTCAGATTCCATGCCATTTCTATAAAACCAACAACATGATTCTTTACAGAATTAGAAAAAAACTCATCTAAAATTTATGTGGAACTAAAAAGGAGTCTGAAGGGCTAAAACAATCCTAAATAAAAAGAATGAAGCTGGAGGCATCACTCTACCTGATTTCAAACTATATAAAACCATAATAACCAAAACGGCTTGGTACTGCATCAAAAACAGACACATAGACCAATGGAACATTACAGAAAACTCAGAAATAAAGCTGCACACCTATAAATATCTGATCTTTGACAAGGCCAAGAAAAACAGACAATGAGGAAAGGGCACCCTATTCAATAAATAGTGCTGGGATAATTGGTTAGTCATATGCAGAACACAAAACCTGGACCCCTACTTTTCACCAGATACAAAGAATAACTCAAAAGAGATTAAATATTTAAGTGTAAGATTTCAAACTAGAAAAATCCTGAAAGACAACCTACAAAATACTTTACTTGACTTCAATCTCGGCAAAGAATTTTGGCTATGTCCTCAAATGCAGTTGAAACAAAAACAAAAATTGACAAGTGGGGTCTAATTAAAATGAGGAACTTCAGTCTAGCAAAAGAAACTAATATCCAGAACCTATTAAGAACTTAAGCAAACCAACAAGCAACGAACAAATAACCCCATTAAAAAATTGGCATTGATAGGTGCAGCAAATCACCATGCCACATGTATGCCTATGTGACAAACCTGCACATTCTGCACATGTATCCTGGAACTTAAAGTAAAATTAAAAAAAAAAAAATTGACAAAGGACATGAACAGACACTTCTGGAAAAAAGACATACAATTGACCAAAAAACAGGAAAAAATGCCAAGCATCACTAATCATCAGAGAAATGCAAATCAAAACCACAATGAGGCACCCTCTGACATTCAGAATGGCTATTACTAAAAAGTCAAAAACAACAGATGCTGACAAGACTATGGAACAAAGGGCATGCTTGTGTACTGTTGGTGGGAATGTAAATTAGTCCAAGCACTGTAGAAAGCAGTTTCGTGATCTCTCAAGGAACTTAAAGCAGTTACCATTTGACCCAACAATCCTGTTACTGGGTTTATACATCCTCCAAAAATAAATCATTCTATCGGAAAGATAAATGTGTGCATATGTTTATTACTGCACTATTCCCAATAGCAAAGACCTGGAATCAACCCAGGTTCCCATCAATGGTTGATTGGATAAAAAATTATGGTACATATACACCATAGAATACTACACAGCTATAAAAGGTTGAAATCATGTCCTTTGCAGCAACATCAGTGGAGCTAGAGGCCATCAACCTAACCAAATTAGCGCAGAAACAAAAAACCAAATATTGCATATTCTTACTTATAATTGGGAGCTAAGCATTGAGCACACATGGACACAAATAAGGGAACAGTAAATACTGTGGACTACCAGAGGGTGGAAGGAGGGTGTATGGGTTAAAAAAATGCCTATATGATACTACAACCACTACCAGGGTAAGGGGATCCGTATTACAAACCTCAGTGTTATGCAATACTCCCATGTAATAAATACGTACATGTAACTTCTGTACCTAAAACAAAAAATAAATTTTTAAAAAGATCGCATTGCAAAAGTTCAGATTTCATAACTAGAAATATAATCATTTGTCTTCCTTTATAAAATAATTTCAGATGTTGATATTTGTCAAAAATATTGATGATTTAATTAACATAAATATTGTGAATTATAATTTGATATAATTCTTGTAATTTTGTGCTCATAAACTTTACTACAGATTTTCTACATAAGACAAATACTGAATTATAATCTTCTGTAATTTTTTTGTTTTAATAATATTTAAATAGTAGTTTTAGTTTTAATTCTATTCTGATAGCAGTCTTACTTTGAATATGACCATCAAAAAATGACATAATTTTAAAAGATTGGTACTTATTAATTTATTACTCTCAATTTTTTTTTTGTCCAGATAAAATACAAATGATTGAATTACACATGTAAGTGTAAAGAGTATTTTGGCTATGTTTTATTTTCTCTATAGTTATTCATGAACTGAGAAAGTGTACAGTTAACTTTTTTGCATGTTCAAAAGTATTAAGTAATTTTATAAATATTTTTCTGCTTGTCAATTTTTTCATAAAACTTGAAGATTAACCTGTAATATCATAGATCAAAAGACAAAATAGTGTATCTATATATTGTGTTATTTTAAAGTTAAATTTATAAACCTGATATATAATACTTGCTTTTAATGAAAAATAAAATGTATATTTTAGTAATATCTATTATTTTCTCATTCAAAAGAAATATTTGCTGAAAAAGAAAAAATAAATATTAAGAATATCAAAACTAGCAAATGTCATCACTTACAATACATTCTATTCTCAGGATAGGATATATCTTTCAAATGAGAGCAAGCTTTTAAAAATGTGTTTTTAATGTCCTCTATGAAAAACATGTTGCAGTCCAACTTTGGTTCTGAAAAAATTTTAATTTCAGTATTATAAATAGATGAAAATATAAAATTATAATGGAAATGCGGACACAGCCTTAACTACAATGTTACAAATGTGGCACTGCAATAAGATAAACAGGTAATGAATCAGTTTTATGTAGTTATAGGCAAAAAATACAAGATATTTAATGTCAAAAGATGATAAAATTATGATATTTACTCATATTTAAATGACATTACAATTTGACTTATTTATTTTAGTTGTCTCTATCTTCATAACCCATTCATTTATTTGACAGAATAAAAGAGTATCACTTATGTATAATCACAACTTCTTAGTTCTGGCTTATTATTAATTATGTATTCTTTTAATTAGTTCTTAAATTGTGTGAGCAATAATTATAGATCTTTAGACAATACACTTGAAAAGCAAATGCTATTATTACTTTTATATGTAGTATATATTAAAAAATGTTGAACCATTCAAAAAATCTAAAATATATATAAAATATTTCAAAACTAATATTGGTTGGAAATTGGAACTTTCTACATTTTTATATGGATAATGACATCATTTATATTCTTATTATCTTTATAAATATATGTTGCAGCTCCTTCATATTATATTTTATGTGACTAACTGCTTAAAGCATCATTTTTTCACCAAATAAATATTGATATTTCTTGTTATAGATGCAAAATCATAAGATGCTATTTTCTTTGAATTTTCCATACATATTTTATAGTGAGAATCTTAGGCTTCTCATCATAAACATATGAGGCTTTCACTTTCATTTTTTGTTGGTTACACATAAAAAGTCAAATATCTTAAGGGGAAATACATTATTAATAAAAGAATATGAAGTACGTAAATCAGTATTCAGTGGACTTATGCTGTATATATTCTAAATGCATTTATGAAAATAAAGTATTGATTTTTAATAAAATATAGGCAATGAAAATGGTTTATTAGTTTATATTTTGCAAAACATACGTTTGTCTCAAGTGTAGCATTTAGAAACTAAAGCACTGTCTGTTAAATATCTGGAACGGCACAACATAATTCAAATTTCATTCCAGATACTGTAATGTAGACAATATTTCTATAGGTTTTTGAAGTTCTAAGGACTCATACATGGTGGTTAAATATCAGGCACACATTGTAGGCAACTGTTACCTTACACTAGAGCAAGAGAGAAACAGTTAAAGCAATCAGAGAGCTGAAGCCAGAATAAGCTAGATAAAGTGCTGGCTGGAAGTGGATTACTTCATTGAATTTGATAAATCAAACCATTCTATACACTGGATACATATGATTTCTTCTTTTTTCACAATAGTAGACTGACACATACAGAGATTTAGTAATTTTCTCAGATAACACTACTCAGAATTTATATAATTAAAATTTGAATCTGATGTACCATCTGACTTGTAGGAACCTTGCTTCATTGTCTAGCATAGCTTACCTAGTTACCTATAACTGAGGAGACAGTATGGAGGCTACAATATTTGTGATAAATAAAGGATTTTAATAAAAATATAATTTGAAAATTTCGATTATGTTTTTATTATTTTTCTATCACATTTGTTTTTAATTTGCGTTTTGTGTACACTGTCTCTTGCCTGAAATTTTCAAAATGATGTTAATATTTTGAACTTTTTAAGTTTTATCCTCAATTCCATTAATGGAGAGTGTGATTAAGTAAAATAATATGTTAGATAACACTTACTGAGAAATTATTTAACTGAAATCCATCTTCAAGTGATATAAAAAGGAGATGGGGAAGAAAAGTGATCTAATTTTTTGTATTAAATACATCACTATCTCAAATCTTTGTTACTTGCAAGCATAGAAATGAGCATAATAGTCTGCTAACTTGCTGTTTTTCAATTGCAAATTTCTCATTTTTAAAAAGACAGTTTACATAGGGCATTATACCCAGAGCTTCTAACTGTAAAACACTAAGTAAAAAATGCCAACTTTTCATCTTCTGAGGTGTTAAAATGTTCTAAATTGCTTTGTTACTTATTGTAAAGCTTTCTCCTGTCTCTTTTAACTTACTTTGTCAAATGATTTCAATAAATTTAGAAAATTGTGACTTACTGATTCCATAGGCAGTTTCAGCATAGGCTGTTACTAGAAAACAGGTGAAAAAATACAGGTGGTTATTAACTCCTTTTATACAACCTGTAGAGTTGTATAAAATATTACCAGAATTATTTACTAACCTTCAAACAATGGCGTATTTTATAGTTCTGAGTATAAAATAAATACAAACACCTTCATCCAGAGCAGGTGATATATAAAAATATCACCTATTATATATGTATATATGTTTATATACATTGTATTAGTTCATTTTCACACTGCTGTAAAGATACTACACAAGACTGGTAATTTATAAACAAAGGAGATTTAATAGACTCACAGTTCCACATGACTGTGGAGGCATCAGGCAGCTTATAATCATGGCAGAAGGGGAAGCAGGCACTTCTTACATGGTGGCAGGTGAGAGAGTGAGCAACTGAAGGAGAAACTTGCCAAACACATATAAAAGCATTATCTTGTGAGAACTCACTCTCACATGAATGACATGGGGGGAACTGCTTCCATGATGCAATTACCTCCCACCAGGTTCCTCCCTCAACACTAAGGGATTACAAATTGATATGAAATTTGGGTGAGGACACAGAGTCAAACCATACCATACATATACATATGCATATACATATACATATATACATTGTTATACATATGTGCTATGCATATACTGTTGATATATGCTTAAGATTATATACATATATGCATATATACATATACATAAATCAGATGAACGTGATTCATCATTTATTCATTATTAAACATTGACATTTTACATTGTGTTCTAAATGGAATTACTTTTGGGAATTTTCAGTTATATAGTAGGATCCCTGAAATACGTGTTTCTCTTGAAAGTAAGTTTATAAAGATTGGGAATTCCTCAAGCTTGCTTTGTGTTTTAAATCCCTATAATGTTCCTTATTTCTCCCATTAAACAGTAGGTTCAAAACTAGCCATGATATTATAGTCATTGTAATGAAACAAACCTTTAGTTATTTCAATTCTTTTATTCTGTAAGTCTATTTGGAGATTTTATTTGCTTTCAAAATTGTCAACTGAAACAGAGTGTGGCTATCAATGAGTAATTTTTTTTGTCTAGTAAGTTGTAAATTTTAGTTCATATATGAAATATTTTACTGAAATTAGATTTTGTATTTGAAACATATTTTCTCTTTAATGTTAATTGTTTGAAAACTAAAGAATAAATTATGAAATTCTGGTTATTATTCCTGATAACATGAATATTACTGAAAATAATTTTACATAGAGCTGGGGACAGTTAAAAACTTCTATACTCTTGTTGTTACATACCCAAGGTATAGCCCTGAATAATACATTAATTGACAATCTGTGTGTCTCAATATCTGTGGTGTGTGTGTGTATTTTTTTTTACATCACACTGCGCAATTTTGATAGATGAAATTTCTTAGCCCATATATCACATAATTACTAACCCTGATAATTCAGGCTTATCTATCACATCCATCTACATTTTTTCATACTCACTGCCGCTTCAGAAGTTAAGCCACCATGATCTCTTTTCTAAATTGCCAAAGTGACCCTCTTAAAATTGTCTTTTCATCTCTTATGTCTTACCTGGCTACTCTTTATATAGTCTACTATCAGAATAATTGTTCTAAAATTTAAAAATTATTACACTTTTCATTTCCTTAAGGTAAATTTTTTAAAAATTTTATATAACATTTAAACTCTTGAGAAATTGGACTCTATATTTTCACTTCTATACTTGTCAGTTCATAGATTCAAGACACAAATAGTCATGCTTAGCTATTGTGAGCTTTTAATATTTAATTATGTTTCTTTTTATTAAACTTTAAGTTCTGGTACACATGTGCAGAATGTGTAGGTTTGTTATATAGTTATACACGTGCCATGGTGGTATGCTGCACACATCAACCCATCATCTACATTAGGTATTTATCCTAATTCTATCCCTCCCCTAACCCCCAATCCCCCAACTGGCCCCAGTTTGTGATGTTCCCCTCCCTGTGTCTATGTGTTCTTATTGTTCAACTCCCTCTTATGAGTGAGAGGATGTAGTGTTTGGTTTTCTGTTCCTGTGTTAGTTTGCTGAGAATGATGGTTTCAAGCTTCATTCATGTCCCTGCAAAAGACATGAACTCATCCTTTTTTATGGCTACATAGTGTTCCATGGTGTATATGTGCCACATTTTCTTTATCCAGTCTATCATCGATGGGCATTTGGTTTGGTTCCAAGTCTTTGCTATTGTGAATAGTGCTTCAGTAAACATAGGTGTGCATATATCTTTATAGTAGAATGATTTATAATCCTTTTGGTATATACACAGTAGTGAGATTGCTGGGTCAAATGGCATTTCTGGTTCTAGATGCTTGAAGAATCGCCACACTGTCTTCCACAATGGTTTAACTAATTTACACTCTCACCAACCGCGTAAAAGCGTTCCTATTTCTCCACATCCTCTCCAGCATCTATTGTTTCCTGACTTTTTAATGATTGCCATTCTAACTTGCATGAGATGTTATCTCATTGCATTTCTCTAATGACCAGTGATGATGAACTTTTTTTCATAAGTTTCTTGGCCATATAAGTGTCTTCTTTTGAGAAGTGTCTGTTTATATCCTTTGCCCATTTTTGATGTTTTTTTTTTCTTGTAAATTTGTTTAACTTACTTATAGATTCTGGATATTAACCTTTTGTCAGATGGATAGATTGCAAAAATTTTCTCCCATTCTGTAGGTTGCCTGTTCACGCTGATGATACTTTTGTTTTTTGTTTGTTTGTTTGTTTTATTGTGTTTGTTTGTTTGTTTTCTGTGAAGAAGCTCTTTAGTTTAATTAGATCCCATTTGTCAATTTTGGCTTTTGTTGCTTTTGCTCTTGGTGTTTTAGTCATGAAGTCTTTGCCCATGCCTATGTCCTGAGTGATATTGCCTAGGTTTTCTTCTAGAGTTTTTATGGTTTTAGGTCTTACATTAAAGTCTTTAACCCATCTTGAGTTAAGGTGTAAGGAAGGGCTCCAGTTTCAGTTTTCTGCATATGGCTATCCAGTTTTCCCAACATCATTTATTAAATAGGGAATCCTTTCCCCATTGCTTGTTTTGTAGGTTTGTCAAGCTTCAGATGGTTGTAGATGCATGGCCTTTTTTCTGAGGCCTCTGTTTTGTTCCCTTGGTCTATACATCTGTTTTACTACCAGTACCATTCTGTTTTGCTTATCGTAATCTTGTAGTATAGTTTGAAGTCAGGTAGCATGATGACTCCAGCTTTGTTCTTTTTGCTTAGAATTGTCTTGACTATTCAGGCTCTTTTTTGGTTCCATATGAAATCTGAAGTAGTTTTTTCTAATTCTGTGAAGAAAGTCAATGGTAGCTTGATGGGGATAGCATTGAATCTGTAAATTACTTTGGGTAGTATGGCCATTTTCATGATATTGATTCTTCCTATCCATGAGCAAGAAATGTTCTTCCATTTGTTTGTGTCCTCTCTTATTTCCTTGAGCTGTGGTTTGTAGTTCTTCTTGAAGAGGTCCTTCACATCCCTTGCAGGTTGTATTCCTAGGTATTTTATTATCTTTGTAGCAATTGTGAACGGGAGTTCACTCATGATTTGGCTCTAATTATTTAAAAAAACACTGTCTACCATCCTTTCTTTTATCTGGGTAACATCTATTTATTTGTCAAGTTTCACCTTACATTATTTATCTTTCAAGTTTCACATTATATATCACCTCTTTTAAAACACTTTTCCTAACCTCCAATTCCCGTTATGTTATATTACTCTAGTCACTTTCTTAGTACTCTCCACTTCCCTTCTTAAATTTATAATATTTATAGGCTTCATCATGGAAGGATCTTTTTCTTCTGTTAAACTCTGAACCCATATTGCATTAGAAAATAACTTTCCGTTTTTAAGAAAATGCTGTATAATATTTGACGTGATTACTTAAGATGAGTGGGAATTTTTACAAAACAATGGTAGTAAAAATGGTAGTTGGTTTCCCAGTGTGTGCCATTATTTTCAAGACACAAGCCAATATTCAAAAAGAATTACGTTTAATTAATCGATTAAATAATTCTCACGGGTAATGGTTATAATTATGATAAACACAACCTACAGTAAAATATCTCGATTAGAAATGAAATAACCAGGAATTTAAGAATTTGTTAATTATTTAATTACATTTTTTTTAGCTGGATTGCTTCTCATTTTGTTTGACTACATCATATATGTATGTTGTAGAAAATTGGAATATTGACTACTAAATATTTATGATAATAATATGTATAACATAGTATTATTTATCTCTCAAAGAGGAGCATTTTCTGTTTGGATGGGGTTTCTTCTATTTAACTGCTAAAGCATTTTTGTTCAGTACTTTCTTCTGTTGTCTGATTTTTACAGAAGGAGATATATAAGTATTAATTTTTAAGATTCATGTAGGGTTCTAACAGAAATTTTATATGTCTTTCAAGAATCTCATTAAAATTTTAAGGTCCATTAGCAAGAAAAAGCCTATGTCCAGATTTTATATATTAATATTTTGATTGAATATTCTCTTTTATGGAATAATTGGTATAAAATTAGTGTTGGTAACTTCATCACATTCTGTAAGTATTATTGGCTGTGAATAAGTATTATATATTGGGGGCACTTAAAGCATAACTGAAATAGTGACTCTTTCTCTTATTATCCATTTTCACTTAGTATCCTGCCTCAAAAGTGTTCAGTATTTGACTTGGTGTACTGTGTGAGTTGCTGTGGTTTCCTTCTCCATTACTACCTGTTTGTATGGAACTTAAGATTTATCCTTTGCTGCATTTTGCATTCTAATATTTATTCAATTAGTTACTGATAATTAACTATGTGCTATCACTTTGCTTATACTATCTATGCAATCAATAACGACAAATGCTGTTTCTCTATTTGTAATGACTTTATGTTCAATGCCAGACACTATTTAAGATATTTGTTTAGTGATTGACTTTTGGCAAACATAATATTTTATATGTATTTATGCAAAAACACCACCACTCAAAAATCTCTAGAGCCCACCGTATAACCCATACTTTACCCACTTGGGCCTAGACATTACGCGGAATTCCACTGCAGGTACAACCCAGTTATTTAGATGTGGACTTTCTTTTTCTCATTAGAAAATCACTAGAAAGAGGTGCCTTTCTTCCTTAATCATGTATATTTATTATAAGTTTTGCTTCCAGATTGCCCTGAAATCAGAGAAGTTGCAGAATGCAAGTTTATTTTAAAAAACTTGTCTATCAAATTGAGTCTAAGAAGCCAAAACAAAATTAATTGCTTTTACATTTTCCTTTCTTTGCAAATGGTGAGGAAACTCAATTCAAGTAATCTTTAGCCTTACAAACTTCAGACTGAGGTATGCCCATACCTTGAGGCCAGAACCCTGGGAATGTCCCTTACCAGAATTATTTTGTTAGATTTCTGGTTTAGATTCTGCTAATGAGAGGCAAAATATATTTTTATATCAGAATACAAACGGTGATATGTGCTTATTAGAGACTTGCAAATTAAAAAAAGTCTTAAGATAATAAAATATATTATATATATGATTACCCAGCTATAAAGAAGTGGTGGAGATGTATGAACAACACTCGCAAAATTATTTACCATCCACACAGACATATACTAACTCACATATTTTGCATTAGTTCTTGCATATTTGGCAATGCATATGTGACAAGCTGTGTAATAACATTTCAATTACTATTAAATATTCTTAATCAAATAATTTTTAGTAAATTGAAATTTCATTAATGGATGTACACACATTATTATAGCAACTCCTCAGTTCTGCAAATACTAGATTTTTTAATACTCATGTTTAATAAACATAACTCAAAAAAGCTCCCAAGTATAATTAAAATTATTTTCTGCAAATTTTTAGTAATTCCTCTAGATAGAAATCCTAAATTTAAATTTCTGTGGGAATGTGTGAACGCCCATAGATTCTTTTTGCTTTCCCAAATTACCGTTAAAGATTTTGTACTGAGTATAACATAACAGGGCAGAGATATATATTTAAATACACATATAACTCAAATATCTGAAAGAGGGGGATATATATACATATATACACACACATACACACGTACATATACCTTCTGTGTATGTGTGTGTAACTTTGTGTGTGTATATATATGTACAATGATACATATACATACAAATATATCTTTATATATACATATATACATCTTTATACATATACACATCTTTGTGTGTACACATATATACACGCTTATATATACATATATCTTTGTATATATGTGTGTATATACAAAGATATGTGTGTATAAAGATATGTATGTATCTTTGTGTGTGAGGGACTACTGTGTATGTGTGTGTATCTCTGTGTGTGTGTGTCTGTATCTTCATAGATATATATCTCTAAATATAAGTACACATATATATATACACATATACACCCAAATATACTCACACATATATAGAAGGTATATATATGAAGATCTCTCTCTATACACACACAAAGATATACATACTTATACGGCAATCCCTTATTATCTACAATTTTGCTTTCCGCAGTTTTACTGACCCATGGTCAACTACGGTCTGAAAATAGGTGAGTACAGCACAAAAAGACATTGTATGTGTGAGTGAGAGAGAAGGAGACCACATTCACATAACTTTGATTATTGTTATAATTGTTTTATTTCATTATTACTTGTGAATTTCTTATTGTGCTAAACTTATAAATTAAACTTTATTATAGATATGTATGTATGTATAGAAAAAAACATAGTATAGAGTTGGGTATTATCTGTGGTTTCAGGCATCCACTGGTGGTTCTGAAACATACCCCCAAAATAAGGGAGGACTACTGTGTGTTTGAATTTACTTATAATTGTAAGAGTTTATATATTAAAATATTAGCTGAACATTATAGCCTAAATGTATCCTCCAAAGTTAATATGTTGAGAGCTTAATTCCCTATGCAATGCTGTTGAGTGGTGGAACCTAATAAGTGATTAATGTTGTTATATAGGAAGTGAGTTAGTTATTGCAAGAGGGAGTCTATTATAATAACCAGTTTGTTCTTCTCTTGCCTCTGGCTTTTGTGCTTCATTTCAACTTCCTCCACGACAGGATGCAGCAAGAAAGCCCTCACCAGATGCTTGCATCATGCTTTTAAATTTTCTAGCTTTCAGAACAATGACTTATATAAACTTCCATTGTTTATAAATTACCCAGTTTGTGGTAGTCTGTTATAGCAGCAAAAAATGGAATAAGACACCAATTTAATAGCGATCTAATATTTTCAAATTTTCATATGTATAAAATATATTTATATTTAACATAATATAATATTTTAATTTATGTGATTATTTAAAAACACCTCAATATTTTAATATTTACATATGATTGTAAGCATTTTTATTTTAAAATGTTAACAGAACATTTTAATGCTCAATATTTTAATAGTTATCATTGAGGTTTTTTTATTTGTATGTCTCCTATAAATATATTTTGGACATTTATAATTGTATTTCTTATTTCTACAAATAAATTGTTATAATTAATATATATTTCCCATTTCCACTATAGGTTGTTTTCTTAAATTGCAACTCAGGAATTGTGTTAAACTTTAAAAGAAAGGAAATATTCAGACATATTCAATTTTTTTTTTATTTTTTTCATTTATTTATTATTATTATACTTTAAGTTGTAGGGTACATGTGCATAATGTGCAGGTTTGTTACATATGTATACTTGTGCCATGTTGCTGTGCTGCACCCATCAACTCGTCATTTACATCAGGTATAACTCCCAATGCAATCCCTTCCCCTTCCCCCCTCCCCATGATAGGCCCCGGTGTGTGATGTTCCCCTTCCTGAGTCCGAGTGATCTCATTGTTCAGTTCCCACCCATGAGTGAGAACATGCGGTGTTTGGTTTTCTGTTCTTGTGATAGTTTGCTAAGAATGATGGATTCCAGCTGCATCCAAGTCCCTACAAAGGACTCAAACTCATCCTTTTTTATGGCTACATAGTATTCCATGGTGTATATGTGCCACATTTTCTTAATCCAATCTGTCACTGATGGACATTTGGGTTGATTCCAAGTCTTTGCTATTGTGAATAGTGCTGCAATAAACATACGTGTGCATGTGTCTTTATAGCAGCATAATTTATAATCCTTTGGGTATATACCCAATAATGGGATGGCTGGGTCATATGGTACATCTAGTTCTAGATCCTTGAGGAATCGCCATACTGTTTTCCATAATGGTTGAACTAGTTTACAATCCCACCAACAGTGTAAAAGTGTTCCTATTTCTCCACATTCCCTCCAGCACCTGTTGTTTCCTGACTTTTTAATGATCGCCATTCTAACTGGTGTGAGATGGTATCTCATTGTGGTTTTGATTTGCATTTCTCTGATGGCCAGTGATGATGAGCATTTTTTCATGTGTCTGTTGGCTGTATGAATGTCTTCTTTTGAGAACTGTCTGTTCATATCCTTTGCCCACTTTTTGATGGGGTTGTTTGTTTTTTTCTTGTAAATTTGTTTGAGTTCTTTGTAGGTTCTGGATATCAGCCCTTTGTCAGATGAGTAGATTGCAAAAATTTTCTCCCATTCTGTAGGTTGCCTGTTCACTCTGATGGTAGTTTCTTTTGCTGTGCAGAAGCTCTTTAGTTTAATGAGATCCCATTTGTCAATTTTGGCTTTTGCTGCCGTTGCTTTTGGTGTTTTAGACATGAAGTCTTTGCCCATGCCTATGTCCTGAATGGTACTACCTAGGTTATCCTCTAGGATTTTTATGGTATTAGGTCTAACATTTAAGTCTCTAATCCATCTTGAATTAATTTTCGTATAAGGAGTAAGGAAAGGATCCAGTTTCAGCTTTCTACTTATGGCTAGCCAATTTTCCCAGCACCATTTATTAAATAGGGAATCCTTTCCCCATTTCTTGTTTCTCTCAGGTTTGTCAAAGATCAAATGGCTGTAGAAGTGTGGTATTATTTCTGAGGGCTCTGTTCTGTTCCATTGGTCTATATCTCTGTTTTGGTACCAGTACCATGCTGTTTTGGTTACTGTAGCCTTGTAGTATAGTTTGAATTCAGGTAGCGTGATGCCTCCAGCTTTGTTCTTTTGACTTAGGATTGTCTTGGAGATGCGGGCTCTTTTTTGGTTCCATATGAACTTTAAAGCAGTTTTTTCCAATTCTGTGAAGAAACTCATTGGTAGCTTGATGGGGATGGCATTGAATCTATAAATTACCTTGGGCAGTATGGCCATTTTCACGATATTGATTCTTCCTGTCCATGAGCATGGTATGTTCTTCCATTTGTTTGTGTCCTCTTTTATTTCACTGAGCAGTGGTTTGTAGTTCTCCTTGAAGAGGTCCTTTACATCCCTTGTAAGTTGGATTCCTAGGTATTTGATTCTCTTTGAAGCAATTGTGAATGGAAGTTCATTCCTAATTTGGCTCTCTGTTTGTCTGTTACTGGTGTATAAGAATGCTTGTGATTTTTGCACATTAATTTTGTATCCTGAGACTTTGCTGAAGTTGCTTATCAGCTTAAGGAGATTTTGGGCTGAGACAATGGGGTTTTCTAAATATACAATCATGTCATCTGCAAACAGGGACAATTTGACTTCTTCTTTTCCTAACTGCATACCCTTGATTTCTTTCTCTTGCCTGATTGCCCTAGCCAGAACTTCCAACACTATATTGAATAGGAGTGGTGAGAGAGGGCATCCCTGTCTTGTGCCAGTTTTCAAAGGGAATTTTTCCAGCTTTTGCCCATTCAGTATGATATTGGCTGTGGGTTTGTCATAAATAGCTCTTATTATTTTGAGGTACATTCCATCAATACCGAATTTATTGAGCGTTTTTAGCATGAAGGGCTGTTGAATTTTGTCAAAAGCCTTTTCTGCATCTATTGAGATAATCATGTGGTTCTTGTCTTTGGTTCTGTTTATATGCTGGATTATGTTTATTGATTTGCGAATGTTGAACCAGCCTTGCATCCCAGGGATGAAGCCCACTTGATCATGGTGGATAAGCTTTTTGATGTGTTGCTGAATCCGGTTTGCCAGTATTTTATTGAGGATTTTTGCATCGATGTTCATCAGGGATATTGGTCTAAAATTCTCTTTTTTTGTTGTGTCTCTGCCAGGCTTTGGTATCAGGATGATGTTGGCCTCATAAAATGAGTTAGGGAGGATTCCCTCTTTTTCTATTGATTGGAATAGTTTCAGAAGGAATGGTACCAACTCCTCCTTGTACCTCTGGTAGAATTCAGCTGTGAATCCATCTGGTCCTGGACTTTTTTTGGTTGGTAGGCTATTAATTGTTGCCTCAATTTCAGAGCCTGCTATTGGTCTATTCAGGGATTCAACTTCTTCCTGGTTTAGTCTTGGAAGAGTGTAAGTGTCCAGGAAATTATCCATTTCTTCTAGATTTACCAGTTTATTTGCGGAGAGGTGTTTATAGTATTCTCTGATGGTAGTTTGTATTTCTGTGGGGTCGGTGGTGATATTCCCTTTATCATTTTTAATTGTGTCGATTTGATTCTTCTCTCTTTTCTTCTTTATTAGTCTTGCTAGTGGTCTGTCAATTTTGTTGATCTTTTCAAAAAACCAACTCCTGGATTCATTGATTTTTTGGAGGGTTTTTTGTGTCTCTATCTCCTTCAGTTCTGCTCTGATCTTAGTTATTTCTTGCCTTCTGCTAGCTTTCGAATGTGTTTGCTCTTGCTTCTCTAGTTCTTTTAATTGCGATGTTAGAGTGTCAATTTGAGATCTTTCCTGCTTTCTCTTGTGGGCATTTAGTGCTATAAATTTCCCTCTACACACTGCTTTAAATGTGTCCCAGAGATTCTGGTATGTTGTATCTTTGTTCTCATTGGTTTCAAAGAACATCTTTATTTCTGCCTTCATTTCGTTATGTACCCAGTAGTCATTCAGGAGCAGGTTGTTCAGTTTCCATGTAGTTGAGCGGTTTTGATTGAGTTTCTTAGTCCTGAGTTCTAGTTTGATTGCACTGTGGTCTGAGAGACAGTTTGTTATAATTTCTGTTCTTGTACATTTGCTGAGGAGTGCTTTACTTCCAATTACGTGGTCGATTTTGGAGTAAGTATGATGTGGTGCTGAGAAGAATGTATATTCTGTTGATTTGGGGTGGAGAGTTCTATAGATGTCTATGAGTTCTGCTTGCTGCAGAGATGAGTTCAATTCCTGGATATCCTTGTTAACTTTCTGTCTCGTTGATCTGTCTAATGTTGACAGTGGAGTGTTGAAGTCTCCCATTATTATTGTATGGGAGTCTAAGTCTCTTTGTAAGTCTCTAAGGACTTGCTTTATGAATCTGGGTGCTCCTGTATTGGGTGCATATATATTTAGCATAGTTAGCTCTTCCTGTTGAATTGATCCCTTTACCATTATGTAATGGCCTTCTTTGTCTCTTTTGATCTTTGATGGTTTAAAGTCTGTTTTATCAGAGACTAGTATTGCAACCCCTGCTTTTTTTTGCTCTCCATTTGCTTGGTAAATCTTCCTCCATCCCTTTATTTTGAGCCTATGTATGTCTCTGCGTGTGAGATGGGTCTCCTGAATACAGCAGACTGATGGGTCTTGACTCTTTATCCAGTTTGCCAGTCTGTGTCTTTTAATTGGAGCATTTAGTCCATTTACATTTAAGGTTAAGATTGTTATGTGTGAACTTGATCCTGCCATTATGATATTAACTGCTTATTTTGCTCGTTAGTTGATGCAGTTTCTTCCTAGCCTCGATGTTCTTTACATTTTGGCATGTTTTTGCAATGGCTGGTACCGGTTGTTCCTTTCCACGTTTAGTGCTTCCTTCAGGGTCTCTTGTAAGGCAGGCCTAGTGGTGACAAAATCTCTAAGCATTTGCTTATCTGTAAAGGATTTTATTTCTCCTTCACTTATGAAACTTAGTTTGGCTGGATATGAAATTCTGGGTTTTAAATTCTTTTCTTTAAGAATGTTGAATATTGGCCCCCACTCTCTTCTGGCTTGGAGAGTTTCTGCTGAGAGATCTGCTGTTAGTCTGATGGGCTTCCCTTTGTGGGTAACCTGACCTTTCTCTCTGGCTGCCCTTAAGATTTTTTCCTTCATTTCAACTTTGGTGAATCTGGCAATTATGTGTCTTGGAGTCGCTCTTCTCGAAGAGTATCTTTGTGGCGTTCTCTGTATTTCCTGGATTTGAATGTTGGCCTGCCCTACTAGGTTGGGGAAGTTCTCCTGGATGATATCCTGAAGAGTGTTTTCCAACTTGGTTCCATTTTCCCCCTCACTTTCAGGCACCCCAATCAGACGTAGATTTGGTCTTTTTACATAATCCCATACTTCTTGCAGGCTTTGTTCATTTCTTTTTCTTCTTTTTTCTTTTCGTTTCTCTTCTCGCTTCATTTCATTCATTTGATCCTCAATCGCTGATACTCTTTCTTCCAGTTGATCGAGTCGGTTACTGAAGCTTGTGCATTTGTCACGTATTTCTCGTGTCATGGTTTTCATCTCTTTCATTTTGTTTAGGACCTTCTCTGCATTAATTACTCTAGCCATCAATTCTTCCACTTTTTTTTCAAGATTTTTAGTTTCTTTGCGCTGGGTACGTAATTCCTCCTTTAGCTCTGAGAAATTTGATGGACTGAAGCCTTCTTCTCTCATCTCGTCAAAGTCATTCTCCGTCCAGCTTTGATCCGTTGCTGGCGATGAGCTGCGCTCCTTTGCCGGGGGAGATGCGCTCTTATTTTTTGAATTTCCAGCTTTTCTGCCCTGCTTTTTCCCCATCTTTGTGGTTTTATCTGCCTCTGGTCTTTGATGATGGTGATGTACTGATGGGGTTTTGGTGTAGGTGTCCTTCCTGTTTGATAGTTTTCCTTCTAACAGTCAGGACCCTCAGCTGTAGGTCTGTTGGAGATTGCTTGAGGTCCACTCCAGACCCTGTTTGCCTGGGTGTCAGCAGCAGAGGCTGCAGAAGATAGAATATTTCTGAACAGCAAGTGTGCCTGTCTGATTCTTGCTTTGGAAGCTTCCTCTCAGGGGTGTACTCCACCCTGTGAGTTGTGGGGTGTCAGACTGCCCCTAGTGGGGGATGTCTCCCAGTTAGGCTACTCAGGGGTCAGAGACCCACTTGAACAGGGAGTCTGTCCCTTCTCAGATCTCAACCTCTGTGTTGGGAGATCCACTGCTCTCTTCAAAGCTGTCAGACAGAGTCGTTTGCGTCTGCAGAGGTGTCTACTGCCTTTGTTTAGTTTACTGTTCCTAGTCCCCAGAGGTGGAGTCTACAGAGACAGGCAGGTTTCCTTGAGCTGCTGTGAGCTCCACCCACTTCGAGCTTCCCAGCAGCTTTGTTTACCTACTTAAGCCTCAGCAATGGCGGGCGCCACTCCCCCAGCCTCGCTGCTGCCTTGCCGGTAGATCACAGACTGCTGCGCTAGCAATGAGGTAGGCTCCGTGGGTGTGGGACCCTCCCGGCCAGGTGTGGGATATGATCTCCTCGTGTGCGTGTTTGCTTAAAGCGCAGTATTGGGGTGGGAGTTACCCGATTTTCCAGGTGTTGTGTGTCTCAGTTCCCCTGGCTAGGAAAAGGGACTCCCTTCCCCCTTGCGCTTCCCAGGTGAGGCAATGCCTCGCCCTGCTTCAGCTCTCGCTGGTCGGGCTGCAGCAGCTGACCAGCACCGATCGTCCGGCACTCCCCAGTGAGATGAACCCAGTACCTCAGTTGAAAATGCAGAAATCACCGGTCTTCTGTGTTGCTCGCGCTGGGATTTGGAGACTGGAGCTGCTCCTATTCGGCCATCTTGCTCCGCCCCGACATATTCAATTTTAAAATGCTCAAATCATGTTTACATTCATATACACACACTTTTTTTTTTCCATTTGTTGGCCTTGATCTCCTGACCTCGTGATCCACCCACCTCAGTCTCTCAAAGTGCTGGGATCACAGACATGAGCCACTGTGCCGGGCCAGATTTGTTATTTTTGCTTAGTCTTGGTTTGGCTGTGCAGGCTCTTTTTTGGTTCTATTTAGGATTGCATTTTCCTAGTGCTGTGAAGAATGATGACGGTATTTTGAAGAAAAAAGTATTAAATTTATAGATTTATTTTGGCAGTATGGTCATTTTCAGGGCAGTTTTATTTGGACCAACCCGAGTTACAACCTTCAGTTTTAGTGGCTCTAGAAATATAATCTTAGGATGAGATTCTGAACTTGGTAATTAACCAACTGGTGAGATAGTGAAAGGAACCTAATTGCTTGCACCCATTTTGGAGCAGTGTTTCTGTTTTCCATAAATATAGTCCATCAGTTTTTCATCTTCTGATATTTTTTTCAGGAGGTTTGATGTACTGATTAAAAAATATTCTAAATTCTCTTTAACAGTACTTCAGAAAAAGTATTTACATAAATTTCTGGCATTTCAAGATATTTTAATAGTTCAGTTTACCATCCTCATGCAAGCCCAAACCATTTTAGTTCATATATTATATGATTGTATACTGCTAATACTTATAAATAACCATTTGAAGTTAGTTTGTGTAATTTATCATCTAACTTATGCCTTATTAAAAATGGTTCATAGGTGTTCCACTTTTCCATAAAACATATTAAAAGTTGTTTGACATTAAGAGACCTTGTTCAATTTCTGCACCTATGTGCAATGATGTATTTTAGCTTGACATTTTTTCACCTAATAAAATATTATTGGTTTTTTTTTTAATTTCAATTTTATTGAAAAGTCATTATCTATATGAGTGATTTGATGTTACAGGTTATCTCCATTAATAATTTTCTGTGGTTGTATTTCAACTACTTAGTTAATATTGCTGGAAATTCTACTGGAAGTGTGGTAATTTAAGTTCGTTTCTGTGTGAACACAAACTTGCAGTAATTGGATTTAGTAAGCACACATATATACGATTCTAATTCCAACACAATTTTTGTAATGTCCATTGAACACTGTGCTGTGCAGACCTGTTACAAATCAGAAGTACCATGTGGACAAGTTAACAACAATAGAGTCATGGAAGTCTACAAAAATACAGCCTTAGTTTCTTGATTAATGTCATAAATATTAAATTACTTAGGTTTTGATTAATTTAAAAGTATCATTAAGATACACCTAAACTCCTTATTAAATCTAATCAAGACTGATTTAGATAGATTGAGAAGGTAAACATAATCAAAATCTGTATACCACCAGGAATATCAATTCTCAAATATTTGGAACAGTTAGGTTATATTTTAATATGATTAGTCAACTTGTCTACTCCTTTTCCTATTGCATAATTAGAAAATATACCTCTGATAATCTTTT
This sequence comes from Macaca nemestrina, assembly GCF_043159975.1. Classification (NCBI taxonomy): domain Eukaryota; kingdom Metazoa; phylum Chordata; class Mammalia; order Primates; family Cercopithecidae; genus Macaca; species Macaca nemestrina. The sequence goes on from NC_092131.1 coordinate 65,120,777, forward strand.
AAAATGTCTTATTTTAATTTAAAGAAATTCTACAGACTCTACATTAATTTAACCTTCTGATATCTTCGCTCATGAAAACTTAAAAGAACAAATTCCACTCCTAAAATATTTTCAAGATAAATATCTATAAAACAGTAAATGAACAACATGCATTATTTGAGTAAACTTACAAATAATAATGCATGTCATTTAAACTTTTTTCCTTTTATCTTAATCTCTCAGTTTACCTAATGCTTTATTCTTATCCTGAATTTTATTCATGCATCCTAAATTATGTAATTAAAAATAAATATTTTCACAAAAGGGAGAGATCATATATTGTGAGCCATGAGAGTAATCTGATCTATATCTGGTTCTGTGTTTACTCCTTTATTTCTAAAATATATCAAGAATCAGCATAAAATTGAGAATTTGATGAGGATGGATCTTTGTAATGAAAAATGCCCTAAGGGATCAGCCTTCTTCAAATCTCAGGACACAGGGATAGTTTAAGAGATACATTTATATGTTCTACATCTGTTGTAGTATGTTATTTCATTAAAATGTTTTTCTACACTTAGAAAAATGAATATTATTATTACACACTACTAAGCTGTTAGATATCTATGTACAATAAAGACTTTATAGGCTAGAAGCCATTAGTCAAAATATAGGTCTTCAGAGTTCTGAAGAAAAATGTCATCTACAACACTACACACTGTTTGTAAAATAGCTGCTGTCATGCTAATGGAAACTTTATTGACAGACTGATAGTGTTACACCAACCAAGTTGTGCACTTAGATATATCCAGTGGCATTCCGTCACAAAATGGAGTGGTATATTTGGAACTAAACACAAATGGCCATACTGCTAAAGCAAGCTGTATGAGAGTAGAAGGTTATTATTTCCAAAATGATGAAGTAGGAAGCTTGGTGGATATTTTTTTCCATTGCAAAACAAAAATTTAATAACTCAAAATTATTTTTAAAAAACAATGACAATATATCTCAGGGGACCGTCCAAAAGGCATACAGCAAATGAAGAAAAAATCACTCAAGGTAATCTACTAAATCACATAAAGGACCTGAGACATTTGAGTCATGACATACTGCCTTATATCCCCTTTCTCCAGCTCCAAATTATGGCAGCTATAGGGGTATGTATAGTCAATGAGACAAGGCTACTTCTTCCATAAGCTCATAGTCTGGAGCTAAGGTTTCACTCACAAGGATGTAGGTACATAGGCCATACCCCATACCCTAGCTCTATGTCACAAAAGGTCTAATCCAGAGATTCACTGCTGAAAGCATGGAGTCTTTTTACCCACCCCGACTTCCTACTACAATGGAAGCACCAGATTTGTCAGTCTGAGAATACTGGAGTTCCAATCACTACTATCCCAGCTCACTCATAAGATTGTGGTTCTATGCACTTAGGGACAAGCTGAAAAGATCAGGTACTGCCATTCACCATACTACACACTTGTAGAAATTGAGTATCATTGTGGGGACACCGGGTTCCCTGATGCTGAATCCAGTGCAGTATTGTGAGGTTTCTGCCCAAAGGGAAAGGCAAGATGTTAGCAAGAAGAGCTCTGTGTGGAACTTGCTGAGAGAACTGATTTTACTTAGAGCTTCATGCCTAAGGGTATTGTTGAGAACAGAGGAGATCTTATTGGAAAGCAATAAAGAAAAGGCTGGTAACTCTGATAAAAGCAAAATATCAGAGCAACCAGGAAAAATCAGGGGAAAAGCTATCCAAAAACACTTCCCCTAAGTTCAGAGTTAAATTAGGGTGTCAAGAAAATTGTGTGCATATGCTAAGCAGGGCCCACTTTAGAGGCAATCAGAACAAGAATCTGGGTAGATTTGAAAGCATTCTCCAGCACATATACAGACTCATAAATGCAGAAAGGAAACCAAGACCTCACTAGCCCAAGAAGATTAACAAAACCTTCAACTGAACACTGACTGCAGAGTAAGCTATTCTCATCTAGGAGCAACTCTTAAGAGGCTGATCTTTAAAATACTATTGTAGTCATCACTGGCAGCCTGGAAAACTATGGTCTGCATATGTTCACTTTCTATGGATGCTATGACAAATTACAACAAACCAAGTAACTTAAAATGAAACAAATTTATTACCTTACAGTTTTTAGTATAAATAATCTACAACTGGTCTCAGTAGACTAAAAAATCAAGATGTCAGCAGGGCTACATTACTTTTTACAAATCAAGAGGATAATTGGTTTTCCTGAGTTTTAGGGCTTTTTCCCCCCCAACTTTTCGGGACTACTTGAATTTATCTGCTCATGGCCTCCTTCCTCATTTTCACATTCAGTAATATCAGAGTCCTTTTAATTCTGCCATCTCGCTAGTTCTGTTTTGCATCCCTCTTCTCTTTTAAGATCCTTGTCATTACATTTGGATTACTGGGATAAGCAGGGATTGTGTCTCTATTTTAAAGGCAGAATATTAGCAACCTCTACTCCATCTGCAAATTTAATTTTCCTTTTCTCTATAATCTATAAAATTCAACATGAGATCCAGACATTGAGTTGTGGACATCTCTGCAGGGAGGCATTTTTCTACCTACCACCATGCTTAAACATGTTCCCTCTCAAAAGTGAACAGAAAGAGAACCCCCAAGCTACTAGTTCCTAGCTGAATCTGGAATAACAACAAAAAATGTATACTCTCTAAACTGTAAAAGCAGCCTCCAAGCCACGCATACATCTAGTGGTAAACGGTAGAAAATTAGCTGGCTAATTTTACTTCAGGATCTCAATAATGCATTTGAATTGTTAGAAGAAAGAATAAATGAACTTGAAAACGGATTGATAGATATTGCGTGATGTGAAAAACACAGAGAAAATCAATTTTAAAATTTCTAAAAAAATTATAAAGAGTAATAAAAACACTCTAAACTAAATAAGGACATCTATGAAATACCAACACCTGACATTACGTTTAATGATAGAAGGCTGAATCCTTTTTGCCAGTAAGGTCAGGAACAACACACTTACGTTTATTCTTGCCAGTTCTACTCATCTTTGTGCTGGAGGTTCTACTCAGGGCAGGTAGGCAAGAAAGAGAAAGAGAAGACATGTAGATTGGAAAGGAGGGGGTATAATTATCTCTATTTGAGATAACATACTATCACATATAGAAAATCTTAAGGAATTCACTACAAAAATATAAGAAGAAATAAGTAAATGCGGTAAGGCTGCAAGATGCAATATAAATATTCAAAAACCAGTTTTATTTTTATACACTAGCACTGAATATTTAAAAATTGGAATTAAGGGAACAATTTGATGTATAGTAATCTAAAAAAGAAGAGAATACCTATAATTTTTTAAAACAAACAGAAAATTTGAAGTCTAATAACTATAAAACATTTTTAAAATACATTTTAAGAGATCCAAATAAATTGCAAGCCATCCCATCTTTGTGGATAAGAAGATTAATGTTTTTATGATTGCAGTAATCACCAAACTATCTATAGATATTGATAGAAACTGTTCTGTTTTTGTTTTACTGTGACAAAATCAGATAACATGAGATCTACCCTACTAACAGTTTTGTGTACCGTATAGTGTTAACTGCAAGCACAATGCTCTAAAGTAGAACTCTAGAATATATTTATCTTATATTACTGTAACTTTACAACTATTGAACAGCAAATCCCTGTTCCTCACTTTCCTTATCCCCTGGAAATCACCGTTCAGCTTCCCATTTCTGAGTGTGATTATTTTAAATGCCACCTAAGTGGAATCATACAGTATATTTTCTTCTTTGATTGTCTTATTCTACTTGCCATAATGTCCTCAAAGTTCATCCATGTTGTCTCCTATGGCAAAATTTTCTTCTTTTTACAAAGTGAATAATATTTTATTGCATATATATCCCACATCTTAGCTTCTGTGAATAATGCTACAATGAATATAAATGTGCATCTATCACTTTGAGATACTGATTTTAATTCTTTTGAGTAAATACTCAGAAGTAGGACTGTTGGAGAATAGAGTAGTTCTTTTTTTTTTCTTTTGAGAAACTTTTATACTGTTTCCCATAACAGAGGCACCTTTTTACATTTCTACCAGCAGTGTACAGGTTTCAATTTCTCCACATACTTACTGACCCTGATTACCATTATTATAATTAATATTATTATTATTAGTTTATGGTCAACATACTCAGTGTGAAGTTATAGCTCCTTTTAGTTTTAATTTGCATTTCCCTGATGATTAGGATGTTTAGCATCATTTCAAATACCTATTCATCATTTGTAGGTCTTTTTGGATAAATGTCCGTGTACCACCACTTTGATGAAATAAGTTATGCTAACATTATAATTTAGGGTGATATGTTTTTGTATTACTGAGGCCTTAGGCCATGTAGCATCAGTTTGATCAGATAGTTTATGCTAATGTAGTTTATAGTGAAATACCTATTTTTTCTCTAGGAGATGGAATCTGAGTAGCTGTCAATTATACAGGTGCTGCTTAACAGCATGTTGGATCCTCAATACAAACCATGAATATTAGACATTGGGAGAGACTTCCTGGCTGGCAAAAAATCACCAATGTTGTCACACATGTCTGGGAGAAATAAGTATATCCAAGTTATTCCACTGGAAAGAGGACATCTGCCAGCTTAGTTTCTCTTGGACTTTGCTCCATGTGCTTTTTCCCTTTGCTGATTTAAATCTATATTCTTTCACTGTAATAAATGGCCACAGGGAGTATATCAGTTTTTCTGAGTTCTGTGACTCCTTCTAGTGAATTATGGGTCTTGAAACTGGTCTGGTGGACAATGGATTTACAGCTCATCCCTGATAGCCTCTGGTTAATAGCAGAATAGTGTCAAGACCCTCATATTAACAAATCAGAGTTAAATAAATATATTTCATCATTTTTTGGACTTTGTAGAATATAGTAACAAAGCTAGAATTCTCATGAATCTTATATCCAAACAAAATGCTAAAAAGCAAAGCATTTTTTCTCTGTAAGATTCCTATGAATCTTCTATCTGAACAAAATGTTGAAAAGCAAAGCAATTTTTCTTTAGATTTTTGCTGGAAAATCTTGTTTTTATTTTTAGCATTTTGTTTGGAATGATTTTCATTCATTCATTTATTCAAATAGATATTGTCTACCACGTTTCAGAATATGTGTTAGTTTTTGGTGTTTTTTGTTTTCGTTTTTTGAGACAGAGTCTCAATCTGTCACCCAGGATGAACTGCAGTGTTGTGATCTCGGCTCACTGAAATCTCTACCTCTCAAGTTCAAGTAATTATCATGTCTCAGCCTTCCGAGTAGCTGGGATTACAGGCATGTGCCACCAGGCTCAGCTAATTTTGTATTTTTAGTGGCACAGGGTTTCACCACGTTAGACAGGCTGGTCTCAAACTCCTGGCCTCAAGTGATCTGCCCACCTTGACCTCCCAGAGTGCTAGCATTATAGGTGTGAACCACCGCTACTGGCCGTGTTAGTTTTTAAAAATAAAAAAGTAAAAATGTGTAAACCAGGTTTTATTAGCCCTAGCACTGTCATCTTTCTTTTTTTTTTTTTTTTTTTTTTTTTTTTTTTTTTTTTACAAATAAGAAAACCACTGAGAAATTTTATCTGGAGAATATCATCCGGATCAACACTAAGGTCAGGCTGCAAACATCAATGAAGACCAATATTTCTTATTTTTCCCCTTTTGAAAATGTTTTAATTAAAAATTTTTAAATTTCTTGGGCACATAGTTGTATATATTTATGGGATACATGAGATAGTTTTGATATAGGCAGATAATGTATAATAATCACATCATGGTAAATGAGATATTCATCACCTCAAGCATTTATCCTTTCTTTGTTTTATAAACAATCCAATTATACTATTATAATATTTTAAAACACACAATTAAATTATTATTGACTATAGTCACCTTGTTCATAAAGCTTTGGAAAAAGGAAAAGTATCTTTTCTTCAAGAAATATATATTATGGCTATGCCATATCATGCTCGACAGCTAATATAAATTCATGGAGAGGACAACCCAGGGAGCTGCAGCTGTTTCTAATGGTTCCAGTTTCCTTTTCCAGGGAACTAATGACCAAATGTATATTCAGGCAACTGATATCCTTTTACCATACTGAATCTATGGAAGAAAGGTGAAAAATATCACGGAGGAAGAGAGAGAAGTAGAGAATAGCATCACATTCAGCTATGAGGTCAGAGATCTAGATACTACGATCAAATTAGCTCACAATTTTATAATTTCTAGCCATATAATTAAAATAGAGCTTTCTCAATTTACAAGATACATACCGAATGATATTTCCCTCTATTAGACTAATTATAACCTCTATTTAAGGATTTTTCAAATGTATAACTCCAGATAATTACTTTAAGACACCGCCAAATTCCAAGCATAACTGAAATTTGGCTTTCTTAAATGGTGTAACGATAGCTTTATGATTTGCTTCTTACTTTTATATTCACAGGATGAAATTAAGTTCTTCATAATTATGTTATTCATGGAAATAATGGTTTTCTGACTTAGAGTCTTCTGTGGATAAAGTATGTATTTTCTGCTCTCACTTGGCAGTACTCATCCTGAAGAATTATATGACACAATTGAAACAGGCTCATTGTAGAATGTGACAAAATATTCTTTTATTTTAACCAATCTGTCTGTGTAATTCTTTGAATCCTTTTCATTTTTCCATTATTAGAGATAAGTGCTTTTGCAACTGTGTTCTCAGAACAGGTAATGAACACCTGTGTCTGCTCTGAATTATGAATAGTCTGTTAATTTCCTTATGAAAAAATGTAAAAAGCACAGTGGAATCCTGTTACAATAATCAACTGGAGCAGTTTAGATGAATCATTGCTTTTGAATGATCATCTAATGCCAATATTCCCCCAAATGCTGATTTTTACTAATTCAGACATTTCTGAAAGATAAAATTGCTATCTTGCAAGAATAATGTGTTATATTTTAGAATCTGCACTCTCTGGAAAAAATATTATTAACTCTAATTAGGAGACTCAGCACCTGTAACAACCAAGTAGTTCTCGAAAGCTGTAACATTATTTATGATGTTCTAAAAAATATTTCATGGTTATTTATATTTTCAGATTCAAAGCAGCTAACTAGTGGTCATTCTCTTGTCTAAGGCAACCACATTTGAGAACAGAGTCCAGAGTCCAGCAGTGGAATCATTCAGTCACTAGCAATATACTTATTTTAAAATATGTGCCATTCATTGCCAGGTTATTATCTACTCCAGTATGTAAAAATCAGGAGCAGTCTTGTTTTTAAGAAACAAGTTAGAAAGAGAAAAAAATAGAGATATCTTTCTAATATAATTATTACAGACTAATAAATATAAAGTTTCTTCAATTAAATTAGTCATCCTCTCAGGAGGGAGAACTAAGAAGAAGAATGGAGGGACAGCAGACCTTCCAGAGAATTTGTTCATTGCGGGAGAAAGGTGATGTTTCTTCCTTTATAACGCAATCAGGAGATATGGAAGAAAAACAATAAATATTATCCCAATAATGAGATGGAAAAATAGATGATTAAGATTATACAATAAGTAAGTAGAAGAGTTAGAAACAAATTGTCCTTCATCAAATTAAATGCTTTCTGTACTCTATCATGATGAAAAAAAAAAACAGAATTTTATTGGTGAAAAATAAATAAGACAAACCACTAAAGGAATTTAGAACAGGTCAAAATAATATATAGCTGGGTACAGAGACATTATGAATGTTAAGGACACTACTGTAGTTTGAGTGAAGATTTCAATCTCTAGTATACACAGTTAGGGCTCACACCTTAGGAATGCAATAACTGTAGGTTGAATTTAATGAGACTGATGTTAGTTGTTCCAAAAGATTAACGATAAATATTGTAATGCAAACTACTAAAGTATTTTAATGTAGCAATATTAAGATCACTAGAAGATACTAGTCTTGTTGAATCAATGGGAATGATATGCTGCAATATGTTTAAGAAAATATACACAGGATGGCATAGATGTAGCGTCATAGCAATACACAATTTAACATTTGCATCATTATAAATATCTGGAAAGATATTTATCCAAGAAAAGAAGAAGAAAATTTGGGTTCCTCCTTTCTTTTGTAAATGGATATAATACAGAGTAAAATGTGGTTATTCAGTTGTATAGACATGTTCTCATGGACATATGGTTTTATTTTGAAAAATGTAGGAAATGTATTATGTATTGTTCTGCAGAGAAAAAAACAATAGGAGATGTATATATGCGTATATACATATATAGGCTTTTATGTGTACATATATGTGAATATATATACACATACACATATATACAAAAAGAGAGAGAGATGCATTCTTGGAATTGGCTCAAATGATTAGGAAGGACTAGTAGTTTTATTATCTGCAAGCTGAAGAACCAGGAAAGCCGGTGGCCAATGGTGTAATTCAGCTCAATTTGAAAGAGATGGAGAGAGAATTGTGTAAGATCTGGAAGAGAGAGGATTGTGTAAGATCTGGAGTCCAAATGCCTAAAATTCAGGAGCTGTGATGTTCAAGGGCAGGAGAAGGCAGACTTCTTGTTTCAAGAAGAGAGAGAGTAATCACCTTTAACTTGGCTTTTGTTCAGGCTCTCAAAAGGTGGTTAAGGCTATCAAAAGATTGGATGATGCCTGTTTTCATTGATGAGAACAGATCATTTTACTCAGTCAACTGATTCAAATGCTAATTTCTTCTGAAAACACACTCACAGACATGCCCATAAATGTTTTACCAGCTATCTGAACATCTCTTAGCCCAAGCAAGGTGACACATAAAATTAACCACCACAGGACTGGAATAGCTGAGTTGAATGGTTAGAACTTTTTAAGATAAGACATTGTTAGTCTTCCCTAAGACTATCTTAAGACATTACACACACATACACACACACACACACACAAAAATACATATATACACATATATATACACACACACATTGAAACTTTCTATATGAACTATCATGTTATTTGTGGATAAAAATAATTTTATTTCTTCCTTTTTCATTTGAAGATTATTATTATTATTGTCATTATTATTGTTATGTATGGGGGATGATTATTCTTTTGGCTACAATCTCTACTACAATGTTGAACTAAGTTGGTTAGATTAGATATTTTTTTCTTGTTCCTTGTCTTAGGGATAAAATATTTAGTTTTTCACAATTCAGTATGACACTAACTAGGGATTTTTCACAGGCATGTTCTCTATCAGGTAACATTTTGCATTGTATCACTAGTTTTTTGAGACTTTTATCAAGTATAGATATTGGATTTTACAAATGGTTTTTACAATGATCATTTAGTTAAGTCTGCAAACACGCTGAAATACATTAGTTGATTTTTATTGTGAAATCAGTCATTTATTCCTGGGATGAATCTCATTTTGGTCATGGTATATATAACATACATGTTGTATGTGGAGGGTAAATCACATTTATATATACCATGACCAAAATGAGATTCATCCCACGTATACGTTGTTGAATTTGAATGTCTGTCATTTTGTTAGAGAATTCTGTGCTTTTTTTTTATGATAGATATTGGTCTGTGGTTTACTTTTCTTTTAATAGCCTTTTCTGTTTGGGTATCAAGCGATGCTGAGTTCATAGAATGAGTTTGTAACTTCAGATTTCAGAAAAAGTGCTTGGAGAAATGTCATTATATCTCTCTTACATGTTTGGTAGAATGCATCAGTGATACTGGCTTCTCAAGGACAGGAGTACTTTTTGCAGAAAATCTTTATTAATTAAAGTGTTGAGGTTTTAAAAAATGAATTAAATTATGTGATTTTTTAAGTTAGCTTAAGTAATCTTCCTCTCTTAAGAAATTTAGTCATGTATTCTAACTCGTTAGATCATTGACAAAGTACTTTATAATACTGTATTTCCTATTTTTTATTGTTTACAGAATGTGTGGTGATGTCACTTTGCTGATTCTGAATATTGGTCATGTGTTTTCTCTCTTTTCTGTAATGTCTACGTAGAGATTTATTAATTTCATTTAATATTTGTATTAATATTTGCATAATGTTATATAAATATATTTTATTTATATTAATTATTATTATTGGATATTTTCAAATTGTGTGCTTCAGGTTTTATTTTTCTTCCCTTTAATGCTTATCTACTTTCTTTTTTCATTGCTTTCAACTATGGTACTGCTCCTACTCTTCTGCCTTATTTGAGTTTAATTTGTTCTTTGTTTATATCTATAATTTCTTATAATGGAGGCTTAGTTCATTTTATTTCTTCCATGCTTTACATTTTCCTCAAATCACCATTTTGTTTCAGCTTCATCCCACAAGTTTTGTATATGTTGTGTTTTCACTCTCATTGATTAAGAATATTTTCTAATTTTCCTTTGGAATTTTTCTTTGGTCCATAGGCTCATTAGTTGTCCATTATTATTAGTTTATCTATTTTTCCCCCAGATAGATTTATCAGTTCTAGCCTTGGACAATCTCAAGGTCTGAGATTATTCAATATGCAATTAGTTATTCGGGCCCTTAACTTTATGCTAGTAACAAGTAGGCTGAGAAATTTGCTCAAAAATATATTTTCTGATGCCTTTTCAGAAGCAACTAAGGAAGGTAATGGAGGAAGGAAGAACATCTCAAAGGACAGACACCAACATACTTGAGAGAAATGCTGACAGAAGAACCAGGCTCAACCAACAAACATTATCACCTCCAGAGGGACCGACCTGGTAAAACTCAGTGGGATTTCAGAATTCCTATTGGCCATCCACTGCTCTTTGCCTCACATTTCTTACTTTTCTGAATGTGTGTACATTGTGTTTATCCACTCCTAATTCAGCATTTCACATGTGTGTGGAGGGCAAATCACATTTGCATTTAGCTCATAGACCACCAGATGAAGAGAAGCAACATGTGCAATCTTATATAAATCATCGGATCCTGAATTTCAATCCTCATTGTCATTAAATGTCTTTTGGATATCCTAGTATCTCTGTAACATTATTTTCCACACACAGGTATATAAATCAATGCATCCAAGAGGGCAGGCTGTGGTTAATTGCTCTGTTGATTTCAGCATATCACCCTTCCCTTTATCCACACCCCATGTCATGTTATCGGCTGTTCTTTCTAGTAAGAAGTTGAGTCTGTTTTGTCATCTGTGGAATTTGGAAGTACCATTTGATTTGTTTAGGAGAATCAATTAAGCAGAGTGATGATGTGTCTATTCCAGTACCGGGGCTTAAGATGTCTTGTGAGTTATTATTTGCTCTTCTGCACTTTTGTCATTGCCTGAGAAGGACATTTATGAACTAGCCTGCTGGATTCAGAAAAAGGATGAAACATGAACAAGAAAGAGGTACAAAGTGGAATCATCCCAAGGCTAGATGTAACCAAATTCCCCATTCTATCCACCCACAGATGCTAAGGTGATTCAACCATGCATATTAGAGCCGTACCATGGAGCACAGCTGGAACAGCTGAATGGTTTTATATATCACCCAGTTTAGGATTATTGTTATGTGGCAAGTGCTAACTGGTGCAAACAATTGGTATCCCAATAAATTTAAATCTAAGTGGCTAATTAAATATATTAAGTGATGTTAAATATCCTCCTTAAAAGTTAAAATTAAAATCTCATCAAATATGTTATTTTCCCCATTGATTTAGCAAAACATTTAAAAAGGCGTGATACCATAAAAGTTATATTGATTGGTATTAGGTATTTAGGTATTTGATGTTGTTGATATGTAAGCAATCAACTTCTAGGGCTTTTTTTTGTTAAATAAAATAACTGCCTCTGTGAGGTACAGAGGTGTTTGTTGTAGTAAATTTTAGACTATTTATTCCTTTCTCGTGGTAATATGTAAAGTTAACCAACATGTAGTCTTTGCATAACATGGGAGAAAAGCATTTTCTTTAAGATGAGGGAAAATAAAAAATGAAATACAAATGAAAGATCAAACATAAAATCTTAGGAAAATAAAAGAGTAAATGAAGAACTCTGTCATGGTTAATTTTATGGGTCATCTTGACTTGGCACAACATTCCCAAATTAAACATTACTTCAGTGTCAATTCTTTTTTTCATGAGATTAGCATTCATTTGACAGAATGAGTAAAGCAGATTGTCTTCTCCAGTGTGGGTGGGCACGATCCAATCTGTTGAGGGCCTGAATAGAGCAAAAGGAGAAATTAGCACCGTTTTTTTTTCCTGCCTTCCTGATTGAGCTGGGACAGCTCATCTCTTCTTCTCTTGGCCTCAGACTGGGATTTACATCATTGACTATGCTGTTTATCGTGCCTTTTGACATGAACTGAATTTTTAGCATCAGTTTCCCTGGATCTCCATGTTATAAATGGCAAATTATGGGACTTCTCAGCCTCCATAATTTCATAAGCTAATTTCTCATTAAAAATCTCTCCCCTCTCTCTCTCTGTGTGTGTGTGTGTGTGGAGGGGGGTTGGGTGGGTGTATGTGTATCTCCTCTTGGTTCTGTTTCTCTGGAGAACCCTGACTAATAAAAACTCATATCCATATTAGTTGTCCTGAAAATATCACAACTTAGAATAAAGCAAAATCTTATTTCTCTACCAAAATGAGAACTCTCACAGTTTCTGGAGTTTAAGTCAGAAATACTGTGTAATCGTATTTAGTTTATCAATGACTTAGAAGTTTCTAGATAAAATACTCTGGACTAGTATTTTTATCACATGATCTAAAGACTTGGAAAGAATTCAGCTGGAACCCCAACTTTCCAAAACAGTAAGACAAAGTCACACTACACAAAGACTTTACCATCGTAATGAAAGAATGACTCTTCTCAGTTCTCAAACTATCTCCTAGTCTCTGGTGTTACATTGAATTGAAGCACTTGGATTATATATTAGCTCTTGAACTAAGAAATGGGAGCTTACTAAATTGGCCAAGAGAGGAAATGTGTTGTCTTACTCAGTACAACCTGTTATAACAAATTATCATAGATGAGATGGCTTATGAAAAAGAGAAATTTTGTTTCTCACAATTCTGGAGGCTGGAAATATGAAATCAGAGTGTCAACAAGGTTGAGTTCTGTTGAGGGCCCTCTTCTGTGTTGCAAACTGCTGGTTTGCCATTGTATCTTCAAGTGGTGAAGAACTGCAAGAATCAAATCACTCTCTGGGGACTCTTACAAAGGTACTTATCTCCACATGACTTCAACTAATATTAATTATCTCCCAAAGTCTCACCTTCTAATAGTACCACATTGGAGATTGGAGTTTTGATATTTGAATTTGTGGGGGGACACAATCAACCCACAACATTTTTCCTTTGGCTCCTCAAAATTCACGTCCTTCTCACATGTTAACATACATTTTTTCCATCCCAACAGATCACCAAATCTTAACTCACTACAATATCAACTCTAAAGTCTAAAGTCCAAAGTCTCATGTAAATGTTATCTAAATCAGACATGGGTGAGACTCAAGGTATGATTTCTCCTAAAACTAAAGTTCTCTTTATTGGTGAATCTATGAAACCAAACGAGTTATGTGTTTTCAAAATCCAGTGGTGGGACAGGCACTGGTAGGATAGATATTTCTATTCCAAAAGGGAGGAATATGAAAAAAGGAAAAGATAATAGATCCAAAGGAAGCCTAAGCTACTCCATGAGATCTTCAGGTTTCAGAATAGTTCTCTTTGGAGGATAAGTGGTAGTGTCTCTAAGGGTTAATGAAATGTAGATTTGGAAATTATATCAATACATGTTTTGTACTCTATATTTGTGAAGGTATGGGGATAATAAAGGAAAATTGCATCATAACCTTATTAGTAAAATATTTTTGACTGTGTAGGCTCCCTGAAAACATCCTGAAGACCTCTAAATATTTAACATCAAGATACTGAAAATTGCTGTTTTTCACTGTTAATTGTAATTCTGTAATTCAAATGGCACTTGATTAATGGGTGTTCACCTTTTTCTAAAAATTAAAAAATAAGACTGTGTTTTGGGTATCATTTATAAATTTTCTCAAGTTGAACATTTTTTTTTTTTTTTTTTTTGAGATGGAGTCTTGCTCATCGCCCAGGCTGGAGTGCAGTGGTGCGATCTCGGCTCACTGCAAGCTCCGCCTCGCGGGTTCATGCCATTCTCCTGTCTCAGCCTCCGGAGTAGCTGGGACTACAGGCGCCCGCCACCGCGCCCGGCTAATTTTTTGTATTTTTAGCAGAGATGGGGTTTCACCATGTTAGCCAAGATGGTCCCGATCTCCTCATCTTGTGATCCGCCCGCCTCGGCCTCCCAAAGTGCTGGGATTACAGGCGTGAGCCATCGTGCCCGGCCGAACATTTTTTAAAAAGTCACTCTTCAGGTTGCAGTGAGCTGAGATCGCGCCACTGCACTCCAGCATGGGCAAGAGAGCGATACACTATCTTGGGAAAAAAAAAAAAAAAAGTCTTTCACTCCTCAAATTTATTAAGTAAGGCATAGTCTATCCAACGTTAAAAATAGACATTTGAATCTTAAGCATGTAGGGTACTGCTTGTGATACTTTGTTATATCTCTTTCTATTGAACTTTACTCATTTAATATGCTAATGTGATATTTCCACATTCATAGGACTATTGAAACTTAAAATGTTTAATATGTATAAAAATTATAGAAACACTATATGACAGGCTTAAAATGGAATTATCATTTTAAAGTAAGTGATGATATTCCTAGCAATCTACTGAGACAATGTCAAGAGTGATGCTTTTAGGAAAATAAAAATATATTAAATAATAAGTTACATTATTGGCATTTTCAGATTTATATTGCTTCATATAAAATAAATGTATACATACTATATCACATATATATGTTTAGATATATAGAGATTGATAAATATAGACACAGATACTGATAAACACACATATATAGATACGTAAAATATACTCACCATTTTCTGAGCTGTTCTTCAGAAACCTAAATCATTTATTACAACTGAATGTTGATGAAGCTGCAGAATGAATAGTCCAGCTTGAATTACATTTAACATCTATGTTTCCATTGTATCTATGAGAATTTTGTGTTTTCAAAAGTTAAGACCGTTTTAAATTTTAAAGGATAATAAAATACCTTCTATTTACCATCCTTCACACACACATCTGCTGCCCATTAATTAAAAATAAAAAATAATTAATCCAAATCTTCAATACTGATATTTATTTAATGTTATTTTAAAACTACATCTCACTTCTCAGTTCAGTGATTTATTAATTTAATATATTTTATTCATGCTCATTTTTGATAATGCACAGCGAAAGATGATGTGCATCCGATGTGAAATATAAACTTATCCATATCACAGCCTTTGTGGAACTTTGGGTGTGGGTTTTCTTATGCAGCTTTACAAAGAATAGAAGGTTAAGATATCTTTAACTTTTAAACAGACATCTAGTTCTTTTTCATAAGTATTAAAATAATGATTTTGTATCTATTATATGTTATAATATGATTCAAGCAATAGGGCAAGAAGATAAAATTTAAAAGGCCAAATAATTTGAGGAAATATTTTTTTTCTTACTTTCAGTTACATATGAAATCTCAGTGTTACTACATCTTCCCTACTTTAATGCAAACATCTTCACAACTCTGCATTTGAGGGCACCAGGTAATTTCAAATCAATTTAACTTTTGACATCAAAACTGAGCCCACAGAAAGACCGTCTCCTTTGCAAAAGGTGAAAAGTGTTCAATAAAACACGTCATGCACAAAGTGACAACTATGTCGAGGCATGGCTCACACGACTTCAAACAGTCCTAATTTCTCACGTGTCCTGTGTTGGCTGAGTTTCTCTCTCTGATCTCTAAAATGAAAGGCATCTAGGACAACTGCCTGTGCACTCAGCCTTGTGCTTTGTTTTTATCCCTGCTGACAGCCAAGAAAAAAAATGGAGATTTATAATTATGAAAGCGTGCTTAAAATTGTGGATCCAGGACATTCAGTAATTTCTAGAAAGTTTAGCTTACAGCATAATGGGACATTAAAAGTTTGAATTAGCCTTTTATTCCATAACAGTTAGAGCCCAGGTGCAACACATTCTCAAGGGTAATTCTGGTGTCTGCTGGGAAAGAGAGGTTTGAAGCATTGTCCTCCCCACCATCCCCACACATACCTGCTAAAAACAAGCAAGGTTTATTTTATTTAAAACAAAACTATTTGATATATTCATATAATATGAGAGTAAATGATTTTACAGTAAACAGTTTTAGGGATAAAGAAGGTTACTATAAAATAATAAAATTATAATTCAACTGTATGGCATAAGTAGTTTACTTAAAGCACAGCTTGGATATATAAAATGACTCATTAGAATTGAAGAGGTAATTGGAGAAATCTATCACTATAGTGGGAGATTTAAAAATATTTCTAGGCAGGGCATGGTGGCCCATGCCAGTATTCCCAGCACTTGGGGAAGCTGAGCCAGGAGTATTGTTTCAAGCCAGAAGTTCAAGGATAGCCTGGTCACAAGGTGAAACCATTTCTACAAAACAAACAAGCAAAAAATAACCAGGCATAGTGGTGTGCACCTGTACTCCTAGCTGCTTGGGAGACTAAGGCAAGAAGATGGCTTGATCCTAGTTCAAGATAACAGTGAGCTATGATTGCAACACTGCAATCCAGCCTGGGCAATAGGTGAGACTGTAAGGTAAATAAATAAATAAACTTCTCATTAATGGACAGACATAACAAATAATGATCAGCAAAACAGTGTTGCACAAAATTTACAGTTTGATGTTGTCATCATGTAAGTAATCCTGCTTTCAGTGTTTATAAATTCACATTATTTGCAAACATGGAACACAGACATGTATTTGTTTTAATATAAAAGTGAATCTCGGCCGGGCGCGGTGGCTCAAGCCTGTAATCCCAGCACTTTGGGAGGCCGAGGCGGGCGGATCACAAGGTCAGGAGATCGAGACCACAGTGAAACCCCGTCTCTACTAAAAATACAAAAAATTAGCCGGGCGCGGTGGCAGGCGCCTGTAGTCCCAGCTACTCAGGAGGCTGAGGCAGGAGAATGGCGGGAACCCGGGAGGCGGAGCTTGCAGTGAGCCGAGATCGCGCCACTGCACTCCAGCCTGGGCAACAGCGTGAGACTCCGTCTCAAAAAAAAAAAAAAAGTGAATCTCATAGGCAATTTTACACACTATATTCTCTGACTACAATGCAATTTATGTGGAAGTTAATTTCTAAATGGTAAAACATAAATCAAAATATATTTACAAATAAAAATAAATGAAATTTATTGAATCATGTAACAATAAATCATGTGTGAGGAATGAATTATAATTTACATTAAAATATTTTAAATCAAACATACTTTAAAAATTACATATCAAAATCTGTTATATGTCATAGAGTGTCAGTCTTAAATAGTGAGCTTTAGAAAATGTAATTATTGCATTTACTTGACCATAAAATTTGAGGATGGCTACCCAAAAACCACTTACTCCAAAACAATAAGGTCAGTGCTCCAAAGTAGAGAAATTAAGGTTTCACTTAAACAGGCAGAAATAGAGAAGTGTAGCAGGGTCACATTATTTTCCATAGAAGGCCAGTACATACATCACAGTGATTTGATTGAATACAGCTCACTACATTCCAAAGAAGATTGTTTCAACATTTAGTGAAGAGGGTAATGATTTCAAAAAAGTCTTATCTCTGGAGCTACTTGATCTTTTCATATCATTCACAAGAAAAAGCAGAAGTTGCAGCTGCATGCTATATGATTCAGGCCACACAGCCATATTCTTCTCCAGGCTCAAAATAATATAAAGTTCCAACAGCTTTCAGCTTAAATTATTTAACTCTATAGAAGTGAAGTTTCACAGAACATTCATAACAATAAATGGTATTTTATTTTATTTTTAATAAAAGAAAGATATTTCTTCTTAATTTGGCAGGCAACTTTTTAACATAAAATGTTAAATAAATTACTGAAGACTAAACTCAAGGTAAGTTGAAGCAAATCTTTAGAAAATGTAAAGCAGAAATCAATGAAACAGGAAAATAGGAAATAGAAGAGATAATGAATTACATTAAAGATTTGTTCTTTGGAAATCATCAAAATAATCTTCATCTATGGTTTAATAATTACACTATTATTATAAAACCAGAAGACAAACAAAAAAGCTTTGGTTAATTATGAGTGAAGGGAACTCCTGTATCTCTTTAGTCATGTTAATTTATATGACCAGGAAAGCATTATATTTAAAATCAATAAGATGATAAGATGATCTTTATCAGTGAGTTTGTTTAACATTGCTCTGAAGATCTTAGCCAGTATTTTGTGGATTGTATGTTTATCTAAGTAGAAATCCAAAAATGCTTACAAATTTCTAAAATTAATCAATGTGCTTAACAATGTATCTTAATAAATGGAGTTAGAAATGGAGCATTTCTACCCAAGATAATAATTAGCCCACATGTAATTAGATTTCATCGTTTAAAGAATAGCTCATTGACCTTCAAATAATTATATTACATGGTTTTATTCATTCTTCATAACAGAAAAAAAATATCTATATGGTATATAAAATGAATGACAAGAAAATTTAAGAACTATATATAAAATTGTAAAATTATACTCTAAGGCTTTAAAAAGTTCTGATCAAATTGAGAAATATTCCATATTCACTGATAAGAAGAACACATACTATAAAAATCTGAAATTTTCTTAAATTGTGTTATTGATTTAAAGAAATTCTACCTTAATCTCATCAGTATTCTTTATACAATTTCACATGTTGATTCAAATATGTAAGTTATAAAGTAAAGGAAAATGAATAATTAATACTTTGTACTTATCACTATAGGCAATCATAAGGAAACAGTGTGTATTTTGTACCAAATATAAAGGTATAATAACTAAAATAATTTAGAATTGCAACAGTGTTAAACAACTTAAAATAAAATGAAAGAGAGACCTCAAAGTCAGTTTCATTCTTATATTAAACTTTGACATGAGTTAAAGGTAGAATTGCAGGTCATAGGGGAAAGAAGAGACCCTTTAGTAAATTTAACTAGTTTAATGAGTCAGTCATAAAAAAAAATAAAATATTTCAACATATATAAAATCAACTATAGATTTGTTAAGGTCTTACATACAAGCTCTTACAACAGCAAAATTTTTGACTTCTCTAAGGAAAATATAGGTGCACATTTTCCTGACCTCGTGATCGGTAAGGATTTCTTTAAACACTATGCATAAAATAAAACACTGAATTATGATGGCACTGCTGTTAAGAACTTTAGTTAATCAAAAGAGATTTAAAAAATATAAAGACCTTGTAATGGTTAATACTGAGTATCAACTTGATTAGATTGAAGTATGCAAGGTATTATTCTTGGATGTGTTTGTGAGGGTGTTACCAAAGGAGATTAACGTTTGAGTCAGTGGACTGAGAGAGGCAGACCCACCCTCATTCTGGGTGGGCACAATCTAGTCAGCTGCCACCATGACTAGGATGAAAACAGGCAGAGGAGGCTGCGCCCCGCCGTGGCTCACACCTGTAATCCCAGCACTTTGGGAGCCGAGGTGGGTGGATCACGAGGTCAGGAGATCGAGACCATTCTGGCTAACGCGGTGAAACTCCGTCTCTAGTAACAATACAAAAAATTAGCCTGGCGTGATGGTGGGTGCCTGTAGTCCCAGCTACTGGGGAGGCTGAGGTAGGAGAATGACCTGAACCTTGGAGGTGGAGCTTGAAGTGAGCCGAGATTGCACCACTGCACTCCAGCCTGGGCGACAGAGTAGACTCCATCTCAAAAAAAGAACAAAACAGGCAAAGGAACGTGGAAAGACTACACTCACTGTGGCTTCTGGCTTCTATCTTTCTCCTGTGCTGGATGCCTCCTGTCCTCAACATAGGACTTTATGTTCTTCAGCTTTGGACTCTTGGACTTACACCAGTGGTTTGCCAGTGGTTCTCGAGCCTTTGGACACAGACTGAAGGCTGCACTGTCAGATTCACTATTTTTGATGTTTTCAGAGTTGGACTGGCTCCCTGCTCCTTAGCTTGGAGGCAGCCTATTGTGGGACTTTGCCTTGTGAATCAATACTCCTTAAAAACTCCCTTTCATATATACATCTACCCTATTAGTTCCGTCCTTCCAGGGCACCCTGACTAATACAGACCTACAAACTGATATAAATTTAAAACAAATGTAAAAAATGCAAATATTTCATTTATTGATATATAAAAAATCTCTTAAATTAACAAAAGTATAAGGGCAAATACAAATTAAATACAAGAAGCTTAATTCACTCTATTAAAAACAAGGAGAAAGACCTTTCTTTGTTTTCTTAGAGAATTTGCTTTACACATTTTGTAATTGTAACTTATTTCTGTACCTATTTGAAATGTAAGTAAATCTCAAGAATCTGAAAACCATCTCTTTGAAATGTAATGATCAAGGAAAGTGACCCTATTTACCTGTTTCTGTAGGAAGGTAGGATCCTGCTATAGACTGAATGTTTTTGTTTCTGCCAAATTCAAATGTTGAAGCCTAATTGTCAGTGTGATGGTATTTAAGGGTTGTACTTCTGGGACCTAATTAGGTCATGAAGGTGGAGCCATCATAAATGGGATTAATGTCCTTAAAAGAAGAAAGATACTAGATTTTTTCCCTCTATGTGTCCCTGTGTGTGTGTGTGTCTGTCTTTCTGTTGATCATGTAAGGAAGCAGAAAATGCCCATTGTGAACAGGGAAATGTGACCTCACAAGATCTGCCAGTGCTTCAATTTTAGACTTCCCAGCCTCTAGAGCTGTCAAAAATAAGTACTTCTTGTTTAAGCCATCCAGTCTATAGTATTCTGTTATGGCAACCTGAACTAAGATGGAGACTAATTTCTAATCTAATTTAGCCTCAAACTGCAAAAACTATCTTCTGTAATAGAGTTATGAGAAGCTTGTTTTTCCTTTGGATAAAGCCAATTAGTTTGCACAGATGGTCACGTCAATTTTCAGGTGAATTTAGGATGAACTATGTCTGACACATGGTGTGGTCGAGTCCTCTGACTTGAGGACTAGTTATTACTTATTTGAGAACATGAATATAATCAGTTTTATTTGTTTGGCTACATAAAACATAAAATTGTGAGGTGTTTTTTTGTTTTTTTTTTTTTTTGTCTTTGCAATCTCTTTAGTGAATTTTCTGTGATGCCCTTCACAGTTTGGCTTAATGTTTATTCATTAATAAAATTGTTTTCTTTCTCTTCCACCTTTGTGGGGAGGTTGCATGGGTTGGAAATAAATTGTTTATAATTATATTCCTTCATCAATTGTGGTGATGCGGACTGATGTGTGGCAGTTCCTAAATTGAGCCGACCATCTAAATATCTTTGGCTTTCCTAGTATCAAGTAAGAGATCACAAATTTTACAATGTCTCTCCCTTCTAGGTCTCAGCTTTTTTTTTTTTTTTTCTTTTCTTTTTCTTTTTTTTAAACTAGCTAGATGAACCTCCCTTTCCAAATAGAATACTTTAATATTGAATAAGCCTGGGCAATGCAGGCTCTACAATCCCATCAGGATTGTCATATGGTTGAAAAATATGGAAAGTCAGGAATGTTGCCTGTAGGCATTTCTCTTTGAAAGCTGAAATCTTACTGTCATATTTGGAATGAATATATAAAAATGCAGTTTTGTAATGGTCTAAAGATCATTCTTTTTATTTGGATAAATTAATGCTTTTACTTCTTAGAGAGTCCTCATCCCAAGCAAATGAATTACTGGTGTTTATGAAATAAATATCATTTTAAAATTAATTTGAGTAGCTAGTGAAAAGACTGAGAAAAATAGAAGAGCGAAAATGCAATACTCAGAGGCACTATCCCTTTCGCAGAACCCTCCCTTTCCTTTCTCTTTTGGCCCTCTTCCCTCTGCATCCTCTGCATTTATTTACCTCTCCTTGCCTCAATCTGACCCCAGGGAAGGTGGAGATGATGCTATTTTAGATGGTTGTTACCTTCACTTATGAATTTTCCTGTAAAGAAGTACGAGGGCACAACTTCTTTACCTCATAAGGAATCATCTGCTGTGTTTGAGGACACAGATTTGTGTGTCTTTTGGCCTAGCCCTAAGTTTACTTTCTATCTTAGCCTAGATTCCACATGGATAAGATTTCCTTATCCATACACCATGGAGGTAGGAATACAGACACAACTGAGATACATGATCAAGAAAAAAAGGAGACCTTGGATAAAAGACTGTGACCCATATAAAGGCAACAAGTCACACGGAAAAAGGCAATAAAACAAGGTGTTGATGTGATGAAGGTAAACAGAGAGGAGAGAACAAAGTCCTCTATAATACACAATTTTTCTCCTCTCAACTGGAGGAAAACCAGCCCTTCATTAGGAAGGAAACCATCACCAGCAAAACAGATGCTACTGAGAAGCAACCGAGGACCCCAGGGTCATAACTGTGTCTTCCTTATCAGCTGATATCACTCATTTAGGGACTTATATTCACTGTGTCCCAAAAGTATGCAGTATCCCGAAGCATGCTAACAGTTTAACGTCCCCTCTCCCCCACACACAGTATGTGCACTGGATACTGTGTGAAATTCTGCAACTAGGAGGCTTTGCTCTTTCAATGGTGCAAGCACACAAGGGTTCAGAAGACCACTCCATCAAAAGATAAGGTGACTAAGGCAAGGCAACTAGTTTATGACCCCTCCCTCAACACTAAGGAAGATCTGAGGGCATTAGAAACCCACAGATCTTGGTTGTTAATGGAAGTACTTGAAGCCTTTCATCTAAAGTGATCTGAGATGAGTTACTGTCCTATAGTACTCAGAATACAGGTGAGTCCTCCACTGATTTCCATTTGCACTTTATTGAGGCTTTCTCAAAATTTGACCTGTACCCTGGGACAGAACTAAATCACTCAAGTCTTAGTGTGTCCTTTGTGGCTGCTCTTTTGAGGACTCTTCAACTCCCAAATAAAGAAAGGTGGTAGGATGCGAGGTTTACTCAAATCTTAACAGCAGCTACTCAGTTTGGGGACAATGTAGAATACAACAAAGAATTTGCCTATTTTTGACTCTCGCCATCCACCCCACTTAGCTCTTTGATCTATGACCAAAGAATATTTTCTGTCATATTCACAGTATTCACCACACAGAAAACAGTCTCTGGATTATTAAAACCCTCAACAAATAGTTAGTGAATTAATAAATGCCCACAGAGAGAATCAAGTCTTATATGACTTAATAATAGCAATATTAAGACATTTCGAAATACATTGAATACTTTTTAAAAAAATCTCTCAAGAAAGATTAATTCCTTTCACCACTTTAACTGATAAATAACAATGAAAATAAGTAAATAAGTTTTTCATTGTTAATATCAAAACAGAAAAATTGAAGAAAATCCACCAATACATGTAAGGCAAAAATTGGTCAGTTAATGAACAAAATACGTAATATATCAAAAAATACTATTTTAATAAAACATTCATAAACAACCCCACTATTTTAATCAAAAAATTTTTTAAAATAGAGATGGCTATAATATCATAAGTGCTGAGGACAATTAAAAAAACAGAAAAAAATAAATATGCATAACTTTATTCTAATCTTTGAAATCAACAATAAAATCACGTTTTCCAGGAAAATTATGTTGTCTCAAAATTGTTACAAGAATTCTTTGTTTGATTAAAAAATAACTATGGAAAAATCACCATGATGAGGTACTAGAAAATGATACCATGTAATGTATGTATAGACATGAGATTGAATCAAGGAACCTCTATTTACTATTTATGTGAATTTAATTTAATTAAGCTTAATAAGAAATATTGTAATAATAATGTCTGCTTCAGCATTGTTGAGAGTTGATGAGATAATGTGTGAAAGTATCTTGGTATATTTGGCACATAACAGACATCTATTTTATGACAGATCTTATTAAGGTCATTATTATTATCATAATATGCCAATGAATCACTTGTAATAAGAGCATGAGACTCAACATTCAGCAGGTGAGCTGTAATAATTTTTCAAGGAACATATATATCACTGCCATAAACAATTAATTTCTCTTTTATTGTGGAAATAAAATACTAATAAATCAAGTCTAATATCTAGCTAAAATTAAAATGTATGACAATGGTATTCTTTTTTAATTTTAAAGGTGTAAGTAGGGCAGAATAATGTTCTGAAATATTAATTTGTGTTTTGTTCTCCCTTAACTCACTTTCCTCCTTTCAAATAGGTAATAAAAATGTTGGTTTCTTTGCCCCAGGAGAGATTTGTTGTTGTTAGGCTAAATCCTTGTAGCATATGTACACCTATGTTTCTAGTTTCTGATTTCTAAATATTTATGTTTCTGTAGTTATTTAGGTAATACAGAAGGTAAATAGGTAAATGACTTTAAGTTTGAAAAATAGGGTGAAGAGACTCCTTAAGAGTCCAGATAGGTGGCAATGCAAAAAGTACACCCTTGAGACACAGCAGGAAGGGAGTGAATAAACAGGGCAATACCTGAGTGTTCCCCTTAGGGAACAGGAACTTGAGTTACATGACTACTACTATCAGTCAAAATTTCCAGGCCCAAGTTTGGTTCATAAGCAGTAAAATCAAACACTTCAAGAGTCCTTATAATATGAGACAATTAGAATATAGACAACTATGATGAGCTGAAGAATAAAGGTACTTTCTGCTGTTTCTTAGCATTGCTTAGGAATCCTTGATTCTTGTGCAATCATTGGAGGGTGAAAGAACCTCAGTAGTGACTGAAATCAATAGTCTTAACATGGTATCAGTGAGAGGTGAAGCCACTGGGCTTCTGGATCGGGTGGGGACTTGGAGAACTTTTCTGTCTAGCTAAAGGATTGTAGATGCAGCAATCAGTGCTCTGTGTCTAGCTAAAGGTTTGTAAACACACCAATCAGCATTCTGTAAAAATGCACCAATCAATGCTCCGTGTCTAGCTAATCAGATGGGGATCTGGAGAACGTTTCTGTCTAACTAAAGGATTGTAAATGCACTAATCAGCACTCTGTGTCTAGCTAAAGCTTTGTAAACACACCACTCAGCACTCTGTAAAAACGGACCAATCAACACTCTGTAAAATGGACTAATCAGCAGGATGTGGGTGGGGCCAAATAAGGAAATAAAAGCTGGCTGCCGGAGCCCACCCTGGCAACCCACTGCGATCACCTTCCAGGCAGTGGAAGTTTTGTTTTTTCAGTCCTAGCAGTAAATCTTGCTGCTGCTCACTCTTTGGGTCTGTACTACCTTTATGAGCTGTAACACTCACCCCACAGCTCTGTAGCTTCACTCCTGAAGTCAGTGAGACCAAAAACCCACCGGGAGGAACGAACGACTCTGGATGTGTCACTTTTAACAGCTGTTAACACTCACTAAGAAGGTCTGGGGCTTCACTCCTGAAGTCAGGAAGACCACAAACCCACCAGAAGGAAGAAACTCCGGACACATCTAAACATCTGAAGGAACAAACTCCGGACACACCATCTTTAAGAACTGTAACACTCAGCGCGAGGGTCTGCGGCTGCATTCTTGAAGTCAGCGAGACCAAGAATCCACTGGAAGGGACCAATTCGGGACACAGCATATAAGTTCTGAGCCATATTTAATATACTATATATGTGTGTGTGTGTATATATATATTGTTGATGTTATATCTAAG
Organism: Macaca nemestrina; assembly: GCF_043159975.1. Taxonomy (NCBI): domain Eukaryota; kingdom Metazoa; phylum Chordata; class Mammalia; order Primates; family Cercopithecidae; genus Macaca; species Macaca nemestrina. The sequence continues at coordinate 65,146,478 of NC_092131.1, forward strand.
ACTAAGTTTAAGAAACTAAAGTTTACACACAAATAGTCAAATCCGTTTAATATAATAATCTGTTACCTAAAGATGATAAAGTAAAAAAAAAAAAAAAACCACCAAATGTTGCAGGACACAAATTTGAGAGTATTTAAAATTTCTTCTTGCTGCTCTTGCCATTTCACTCATCTTTGTTGGAAAAATAAATCAGGGCACTTCACTTCAATCCTCTTGTTTTATGCAGACAAGAAAATGAGAAGCCCAGCAGTTCAAGGGTGAGTGACACTGCATGAAACGTAAATTATATCAAGCTAGGGTAGAGATCACCTGGGCCAGTGATGGTAACTTTTCCTGGGCCCGTATTAGGGATATTATGAACTATGGCGTTTGATGCCACTCCCTCCTTTTTCACAACATGTATGAAAATGCCTACACCTTAAAATGCCTAATTTAATTAAATACAATGATGGAAAAGGAAGAAAGAAAATAGGTGAAATATAAAATCCTCAAACTAACCTGAAATATATTGTACAACAGAGATGTCATACTGAAGGGCTGGCTGAGGAGTACAGACATTTTGAGTTCAGTGATCCAGCAGCCCTGAGGTGTACAGTGAGAGAGCTGCCAATTCCAAATCAGACACTTTCCTCTACTGGGCATCATGATGAGTAGAAGCCATTGCCAAGGCTCCAATTTCAATACATCCAATTTTTGTTGTTCTGTCCCTATAATTTGCATAAGGTGTGGCTCTCCTTGGTCCTCCCGGAACTCTTTGGTGCTCCATGAGGGAGGAACAACTGAAGTACCAGCTTTGACTTGGTTTAAACATTGAAAAAACCTTGGGGTTCTCAACGTAACTGCTTCTCAAAGCTGTTGATTTGTAGTATAAAAATTGATCCAAGTAGCTTGTTCTCCATCTGTCCCATGGCTTGCTCTTGCTCCTCCAATTAGATGGTGTTAGTTAGCTGCTGCCAGTGCCTGACTTTCTCTGATGTTTTCTCAGTAAGTGGAATTGTGTGCTGAATGTATTGCATCCAGTCAGTGTAGCCCCTCTGTATTTAATTAGAAAAACAACAAAAACATTTTCTGGTCTGTGCAATGTACTTATCCCTATTCCATTATATTTTATGCACAGGTAGGGTATTCATAATTATTTTAGTAATTTCAAAGCACAAATGGATGTTATGGCTGGGGCAGAAGAGGAATGAATGAGTGAGTGATCTTTGCACAAAAGTATGTGTTATAATTATTCTTATCAACAAACATAATTGTTTAAAATAATGTTTTGGCCAGGTGATCTCTGATGACCTTATTCAGGTATATAGCATCCTTTAGCTAAGTAGTATGAGCTGCAGAACAGTTTATCAACAATTTTTATTTCTACCTGTATGTTCTAGTCTTCAATAACACTTTGTATACATTTAATGAATGTTGAATTGTTGAATGAGTGCATGAATTCATCAATAAACTTATGAAGTAGAGAACTGTAAGAGCTGTAAAATGAGAAATGGTATGAAAGTATTTTAAAGAAAGATAACTATTAAATTTGATGTCACTTTAAGTGCTATTTAAGTGATAAAGAAAATGGTAATACAAAAGCAAGTAACAAAGATTTCAGATAACTTTGAGGCATAGTTTTTCCCATGTAAATCACTTTAACATGTTAAGTAAACTTATATATCATTTATTTTATGTAAAATGAGGTGAAAAAATACATGCACGACGTTCATTATCAACAGTTTACACTATTTATGAAAGTCCATGCTGGAAATGATTAATTCTGATGTCTGTTAACAGCTGCATTTCAAGAAAGAGTGGCTATTGTACTGCGAGTGCAAACCTGAGTCAGCATCTTCCAGTTCTGACTTTTTTTTTTTTCTCCTGTCTGTGTTTTTCTTCTCTCCTTGGAACAGTCAAGAGATACATACACTTCACATTAGCTGAAAAGGAGTAATGGATTTCTTAGCATCTGGGCTCAGCAACAAAGAAGTCTGCAATTACAGCAAAAACAAAAAGGAAGAAAAAAAAAAAAAAACCTTGCCCTAGTTTCTCTTAGAAGCATGTTCCTTTTTTCAAGAAAAGAGACAGATGAAGTACAATCTCTATATGCAGTCTCTGGAGGGAGAAATGTAAGTCTGGTAGATACAACAAACCAATGAGAAAGTCAGTGGGAGAAATTGGAATCATAAGAATTGTGTTGAAGACCTAAGTATTGACTAGTTGTTTATGTTGGACCACATTTTAATTTCACAGAATTGATTTTATAAAGAGAAAGTTATGACAGAATTATATTTTATCTTCTTTAATTTTTGCTCTCATCTGTGCTTTTTTTTCTACAGAATATTTGGAGCAGTGATACACAAAAACAAATAAAAGATACAAACACTGATGCATATGTTAAGTCTTCTAATTAGAATGGTTGGCTTATAAAATATGTGGCATAGTTATTCCCAGTAGATAAGATTTTATGAAAACTTTATCAGTGGAGGTATGTTCAGTAAGCAGTAATAATTGTTATTTACTGTATAACATTTTTCTTAAATTTAGCAATGTATTGTAAAATATGCAAAATTATGATTATTTTATTTTAAAGTCAATTTTAAAATAAAATCTAGGCTTGAAGTTTTATATTCAGTGAGTACAATTCTGTCTGAGGTGCATTCTTACTTCCATCCTACATAAGGTAATCTTGCACCATGGCTGTTCTGAATGCCCTGGAATGATAGCTAGCTGCCAAGATGACACCCAGTAATTCCTGCCTCTTACTATTCACACCCTTATGAAGTACCTTCAAAATCACCAGGATTGGACTGTGACCAGTAGAATACAACAAAAATGATGGCATTCCAGTTTCAAGATTAAGATATAATAAACAGTATATCTTCTTGCTCACTCATGCTTATTTTCTTTGCAACCACTCACTCTGGGGAAAACCAAATATGAGCAGCAACCCCTATGGAGAGGAATTGAAACCTCCAGCCAACAGCCATGTGAATAAACTTGGAAGTGGAGCCCGAGCCTCAGATAAGTCTTCAGAAACTGCAGCTCTTGCTGGCAGCTTGTCTTAACCAACTTCATGACAGACCCTGAATCAAGAGCCACATCGATAGAGGTGCATTATAATTTTCTGAGGCCCTAGGGACATCTATTCCTTTTAATTTGGTCTTTGTGGGCCCTTTCTGCCTTTCTTTCTCTATCACACATACACATACATACATATATATGTATGTATTTATATCAAAGAACAGATTGTATGTATATGTGTGTATATATATGCATGTGTATGTATGTGTGTATATGTGTACATGTATCACATATCTGAATGGGGCAGAAAAGGAACAAGTGAAAGAATGAGAGATCCCTCCATAAAAGTATGTCTTACACTTACTATACCAACCTACATAATTGGTAAAAATAACATTTTAGCTATATATAATTATTGTATTGTTATAAAATGATTATATTGATACTATATTTAAACACATTTTTTGACCTAAATATTTGTTCTTTTGGTTTTAAGAGATATTAAAACATTTTATGTGTCCTAAAAGTGTTATGGTGATCCCTAAATCCACTGCATATTGGTAAATAAATCTATGCTGCCTAATCCAGAAACACCACCTAAACTGCTTCCTGATTCTGGACCCTTGGATTACATGAGAAAACAAAAGATTGTGGATTATTTGAGATCATTGTTTTTATAGAGCAACTAGTAGAACTGGGCTTCGTTTTTTTTTCGTTTTGCATTTAAATAACAACAACTGAGTTTTCTGATCAATTATAAAATAGGAGGAAGAAATAGATTGAAGACAAAACCATGAATTCATTATGCAGATTTCTATTTTTTTTTTTTTTTTGAGACAGTCTTGTTCTGTTGCCCAGGATGGAGTGCGATGGTGTGATCTCGGCTCACTGCAACCTCCACTTCCTGGGTTCAAGCAATTCTCCTGCCTCAGCTTCCTGAGTAGCTGGGACTACAAGCACCTGCCACCACGCCCAACGAAGTCTTGTATTTTTAGTAGAGATCGGGTTTCACCATTTTGGCCAGGATGGTCTTGATCTCTTGATCTTGTGATCCACCCGCCTTGTCCTCCTGAAGTTCTGGGATTACAGGCATGAGCCACTGCGCCCCGCCAGGATATTTTCTTTTCCTATAGAAACAGTACTTAAAAAGCTTAATTTGTAAACTCCATAAACCTTTGGTGGGAGGTTTCTGAAACCAGGTCATTTGCTAAATTTTACTACTACAATGTCAAGTTTCGGAGCTCTTCTATGAAAAAATTTGTCACTCTGAATTGTGTCAACTTTCAAGAAAATTCAATCTGAGGAGGGGCCATATCTACAGCTTTGGAGCCAAATCTAGACTGCTGCCAGTTTTTGTAAATAACATTTATTGCATAAAAACATACCCATTCACTTTGGTCTTATATATGGCTATTTTAACTGTATGATAAAGGAAGTAATTGGGACAGACACTTTAATGACCTACAGAGTCTAAGTGCAGGCATATGTCATTTTATTACTTTTGGTTTATTGTACTTTGCAGATACTGTATTTTTTCACAAATTCAATGTTTGTGGGAACCCTGAATTAAGTCAACCTTTGGGTACCATTTTTTCCAATAGCATTACTCACTTCACTTCTCTGTGTCACATTTTGATCATTCTCACAATATTTCAAACTTTTTAAAATCATATCTGCTATGGTGTTCTATGATCGGTGATCTTTGATGTTACCATTACAATTGTTTTGTGGTGCCACAAAACATGCCCATAGAAACAGTGGACTTAATAAAGATGTGTTTTCCGACTCCCCTACCAACCAGCTTCCCCCCCTTATTTTTGGGATACAATAATAGTGTAATTGAGCCCATTAAAAACCCTGCAATGGCCTCTAAGTAAAATGAAGAGGTGCATACCTCTCACATTAAATCAAAAGCTAAAAGTGATTTTGCCTAAAGAGAAAGCCATCTAGAAAGTCGAGATAGGTTAGAAAGTAGGCTTCTTAGGCCAAATACTTAGCCAAGTTAGGAATGTAAAGAGAAAGTTCTTGAGGGAAATTAAAAGTGCTACTCTAGTGAACACACAAATGATAAGAAACTGAAACTGCTTTACTGCTGATGCATAGACAGTTTTAGTAGTCTGGATAGAAAATCACACGAGTCACAACATTCCCTCAAGTCAAAGACTAATCCGGATTAAAACCGTTAGTCTCTTCAATTTTACAACAGCTGAGAGAGCTGAGGAAGCTGCAGAAGAAAAGTCTGAAGCTAGCAGAGGTTATGACGTTTAAGTAAGGAGGTTGTCTCTATAACATAAAAGTACAAGGTTAAGCATCAGGTACTGATGTAGAAGCTGCAACAAGTTATCCAGAAGATCTAGCTAAGATCATTGTTAATGGTGGCTACACTAATTGACAGATTTTCCATGTACATGAATCAGCCTTCTGTTGGAAGAAAATGCCATCTAGGACTTTCAAAGCTAGAGAAGAGATGTCAATGCCTGGATTCAATAATTCAAAGAGCAGATTGACTATCTTATTAGGGGCTAATGCAGCTGGGGACTTTTAAGTTGAAGCCAATGTTCATTTACATTTCCAAAAATCATAGGGCCCTTAAGAGTTAGGCTAAGCCTACTCTGCCTGTGCTCTATAAATGAAAGGACAAAGCCTGGATGTTAGTGTATCTGTTTATAGCATGTGTTACTAAGTATTTTAAGCCCACTGCTGAGACCCAGTGCTCAGAGAAAAAAAAAATTTTCAAAACATTATGGCTCATTGACAATACATCTTTTCACCTAAGAGTTCTAATGGAGATGAACAAGGAGATTAAGGTTGTTTTTATGCCTATTAACCAAACATCCATTCTACAGCCCATGGATCAAGGAGTAATTTCCATTTTCAAGCCTTACTATGTAAAAACTACATTTTATGACTATGGGTACCATAGATAGTAATTATTCTGATGGGTCTGGGGAAAATAAATTGAAAAGCTTTGGAAAAGAGTCGCTGTTTTAGATGCCATAGAAAAACATTCATGGCCCGGGTGCAGTGATTCACACCTATAATCAAAATACTTTGGGAGGTTGAGATAGAAAGATTGCTTGAGACCAGGGGTTCAAGACCAGCCTGGACAACATAGTGAGATCCCATTTGCATAAAAAATTAAAACATTAACTGGGCATAGTATTGTGTGCCTGTAGTCCCAGCAACTTTGGAGGCTGAGGCAGGAGGATTTTTTGAGCCCAGGAGATTGAGGTTGCAGTGAGCCATGAAACTCTGGTTAAAAAAAAAAAAAAAAAAAAACTTGATTCCAACCCTCCTGGATAACTTTGAGGTGCTCAAGACTTCAGTGGAGAACGTAAATCAGATGTGATAAAAACAGATAGAGAATTAGAATTAGAAGTGGAGCCAGAAGATGTGACTGAATTGCTTCAATCTCATGATACAGTTTTAATGGATGAGGAGTTTATTCTTAAGGATGAGCAAATAAAGGTTTTTTTTGTTTTGTTTTGTTTTGTTTTGTTTTTGAGATGGAATCTACTCCTAGTGAAAATGCTGTTAACATGGTTGAAATGTCAAAAATTTTAGAGTATTACATAATACTGTAAACCTGCAGTGGCAGAATTTGAAAGAATTGACTCCAATTTTGGAAGAAGTTCTGCTATAGAAAAATGCTATAAAACAGCATTTTTGGTTAAATAAATCTTCAGTGAAAAAGAGTCAATTGATGCAGAAAATTTCATTGTTGTATCATTTTGAGAAATTGCCACAGCCACCCTAACCCTCAGCAACCACCATGCTGATCAATCAGCAGCCATCAACATGAAGGCCAGATCCTCTACCAGGTAAAAGATTACAACTCATTGAAGCCTCTGAAAATTGCTAGCATTTATTTAAGCAATAAAGTATTTTTAATTGAACTTTGTATGTTATTTTTTAGAAATGATTCTATTTCACATTTTATAAGCTACAATATAATTTAAACATCGTTTTGTATATACTGTGAAATCAAAAACAATTGTGTGATTAGCTTTATTGTGATCTTCCCTTTATTGCCTTGGTCTAGAACTGAACCTGCAAAATCTCTGAGGTATGCCTGTAGTTATTATCTGGCCCTTCTCAAAAAATAGTTTATAGGCCCTTAGAGTAAGCAATGTCTAATAATTCTGTGGTAAATATAATGTATTAGTGTTGAAATCATACAAATAAGAATGCATGAGGAATTCCATGGAGTCTCATTTTAATAAAATTAATATGTGGTACATTTTTTCTTTCTGTCATCCAGAACTAATAACTAACAATTTCAAAGAGTAATGACATTCATCTGTGCCTTTAATAATTCCAAGGTACTTTTGTATTGTAACTTTTGTAACATTTTCATCTTATTCTTGTTCTTTTGTTTGTTTGTTTCATTTTGGAATACACGAAGGCCTAAGTTATAATAGAACTTTCAACATCACTGTGAAAGCCCTCAAAAGGCATTATTTAAACTTAATTATTTTCACTCTGAAGAATTAGCTCTCCAAATGTTTAAATGTTGGCCTTCATAGGTAACTACACTAGAGTTTGATATGTAGCATAAAAAAATATTTAACATTTCCCTAGCAAAAACTTCGGTTTTGAAACTTATTGATATCATCCTTATAAAGTAAACTGGCATGCATCTATTTATTCTACAAAATTTAAACTCACATTTCTTACAACTGTGGAACAGTTTGACTGAAGGCATTTAAAAACTGAGGTTTCTTTCTCCAGTATGATATGAATTAATTGGAAAGTAATTTAATGTTACAAATGTTTATAGCTGCAATAGAAAACCCTGCAAATTCTGTCATAAAATATGACAGCACTTATTGTTTATTTAAGAGGTAGAGAGACATGCAATTCAGAACTATAAAAGAGCTCAAATATGTCATCAGGGACTCCAGCTGTTTTCAACTTTCTGCTCTTCTCATCTCAGTGTGTTGCCTTTAGTCTTTATACCAGTTGCAAATGGTTACCGCAGCTCAAGATATAATCTATTATCATTAGCATCCTAAAACATAAAGAAGCAGGGGACAATCTTTCTGTTGTTGTGGTTGTTGTGCTGTTTCTGTATTTTTTAAATAATTAAACTCTCCCAGAATGTTTTCGGCATGCTTTTATTTCTTTTTATGTTTTATTTTATTTATTTATGTATTTATTAAATTTTAGATTCTAGGGTACAAGTACATGTTTGTTACATGGCTATATTGGGTAATGGTGGGGATTGGGCTTCTAGGGAATTCATCACACTAATATTGAACATTGTACCCCCAAAATAATTGTTCAACCCTCCCCCCTCCTCTCACTCCTCCTTTTGGAGTCTGCATTGTCAATTACCTCTATCTTTGTATCCATATGTAGCCATTAGTTGGCTCTCACTTATAAGTAAGAACCTACAGTATTTGATTTTCTTTTTCTGAGTTAGTTCATTTAGGAAACTGGCCTCCAGCTCCATCCATGTTGCTGTAAAGACTTGATTTCATCTTTTTTATGGTTGTATAATATTCCATTGTGTATAAATACCACATTTTCTGTATTCAATCAACCATGGATGGACACATAGATTGGTTTCACTAGATTTGAGTAACATGGAAGCCTCTACTTTACAAAGGCTGGTCAAAGACATATCTGGTAAAAGGGAATACAATTAACATGACTAGCTTTAACTGATAATGGTTATTTTTGGGATTTGGGTAATTTGTTGACCTAAAGAGAGTTGAGTTACACTTGTAAGAAACAAGATGCGGGGTGGAAGCAGAGGTGTAGATAGCTACAGGCTAGTCAGTACACTGTGTCTGTAACACAAATAGAAAAAAAATACATTCCATCTGTACTTGCTTTGGAGCTTTTTACTGAATATTATAATCTTTAGTGATATCTAGGATTACAAAACTCAGGCAGACATTTGCAGCAATTGAGCATTCTCAGATATTACATTTTTAAATACTTCATACAATTCTCTTTCAAGATCCTTAGTGGTCTATAAAATTAATACATAGAGTATACATTATTTCTTAGCTGTGATTTTAAAAAGCAAATATATTCTTAAACTAATAATTTTTCAAATACTTTGACTAAATGGAAAAAGCTGACATCTAAAAATAAGTATTAACTATGATTTTCTATATTAAATATGAATTTTGAAGTTAAGTGAGAGAGGATAAGTCCTGGGATTTTTTAGACTGTGTTTTCTCTGTTGCTAAATAAATTTAGTCAGCAATACTGACTGTGCTAGCGGATAAAGTAATTAATATTTCATCTAAATATAATGTTGACATTTTATCACATTTCAAATAGCATCACATTTTGGCTTAAAGCCCAGATGTTTCTTAAGATTTTAGTCAAGCCGGGCGCGGTGGCTCACGCCTGTAATCCCAGCACTTTGGGAGGCCGAGGCGGGCGGATCACAAGGTCAGGAAATCGAGACCACGGTGAAACCCCGTCTCTACTAAAAATACAAAAAATTAGCCGGGCGCGGTTGTGGGCGCCTGTAGTCCCAGCTACTTGGGAGGCTGAGGCAGGAGAATGGCGTGAACCCGGGAGGCGGAGCTTGCAGTGAGCCGAGATCGCGCCACTGCACTCCAGCCTGGGCGACAGAGCGAGACTCCGTCTCAAAAAAAAAAAAAAAAAAAAAAGATTTTAGTCAATAAAATCAGTTTAAAATTGTGATGAAGGGTGGAGGGTAAAAGTGTTATCAAGATGCTTTGATATTATACCTTTGTAAATCGGCTGATAAATATATTATCTACATTTATTTGTAGTACTGTGATGAATTTGAAATTGCTTAATCATGACTATTAATAATAAGAAAACATAAATTCTAAGGAAAAAATGTTTAAGCCCAGTTGAAATGAAGTAGTGAGGAAAATAATTAGCAAACTCTTGGGCAAGTTATTTATCTCAGTGTCTCAGTGATGATCACAGAAAGGCTTACAATAAACAGTGAACTTTGAGATAATGTGACCCTTTTTCGCAGAATAATAGGGCACCATCAGAGTTAATATTATAGGATTTATTTTCTATTTGGGTTATTTTTTCTCTAATAATCCAGAGTCCCTCTTGAGACTAAAAGCATATGCTTAACACACAGCAGATAAAACTCAGAAACACAAATTATAACTGTAGAGCAGGGCACAGCTAAATGGGTTAATAGTAAGAGAACTCCTAAGTTTTCTAACTTTGCACTGCACAGATAAGCTCTGAAGCTTCTACAAATGACCACATTATGAGATGTAACAGAAGCATTTCTTTTTGTATCTCCAGCACCTAAATCTTTCTGTAAGGGTGTTAAAAAGACACAGTGTGATATAAATAAATCTTAGAAAGTTGCCACAAAATACAAAACACCCAAGGATGTAAAAGAAAGCATAAATGTTTAGCTGTCAGCTACTCACAAGGTGAATCAGAACTACAAATAATAGAATATTCCCTCCCAGTCCCTCTATGGTACATTTCTCACTCTCTTTGCCTCTTTTCTACTTATCCTAAAAAAACAGGAGCATCTGGCCCGGCGCGGTGGCTCACGGCTGTAATCCCAGCACTTTGGGAGGCCGAGGTGGGCGAATCACGAGGTCAGGAGATCCAGACCATCCTGGCGAACACAGTGAAACCCCGTCTCTACTGAAAATACAAAAAAATTAGCTGGGCGTGGTGGCGGGCGCCTGTAGTCCCAGCTTCTAGGGAGACCGAGGCAGGAGAATGGAGTTAACCCAGGAGGCAGCGGAGCTTGAGTGAGCGGAGATTGCGCCACTGCACTCCAGCCTGGGCGACAGAGCGAGATTCCTTCTCAAAACAAACAAAAAACAAACAAAAAACAAACAAACAAAAAAAAACCAGGAGCATCTTAATCTGATTTTACATAAAAAATATAAGAATTTTTTAATGTTCATTGTTCAACTATGAACAGCTTAGATACAGCTTAGATCACAACACCCAAGTCCTTTCAAATACTGGAATAGTCATCCCTTCAAAAATGGCTACAAATAAGCCCAGACAATGAAAACTACAAATACCTAACCCTTCAGTGACTAGACACTGAACGTCTGTTAGCATCAACAACACCCAGAAAAATATGTCCTCCCAAAATGAATTAAATAAGGCACCAGGAGCCAATCCTAGAAACACAGAGATATGTGACCTTTCAGAGAATTCAAAATGGCTGTATTAAGGAAACTCAAAGAAATTCAAGGAGCTGGGTGCGGTGGTTCACGCCTGTAGTCTCAGCACTTTGGGAGGCAGAGGCAGGCAGATCACCTGAGGTCAGGAGTTCAAGACCAGCCTGGCCAACATGGTGAAACCCTGTCTGTACTAAAAATACAAAAAAATTAGCTGAGCATGGTGGCAGGTGCCTGTAATCCCAGCTACTCAGGAGGCTGAGGCAGGAGAATTGTTTGAACCTGGGAGGTGGAGGTTGCAGTGAGCTGATATCATGCCATTACACTGCAGCCTGGACAACAAGAGTGAAACTGTCAAAAAAAAAAAAAAAAAAAAGAAAAAAGAAAGAAAGAAAGAAAAAAATTCAAGATAACACAGAAAAGGAATTCAGAATTCTAACAGAAAAAGAATTTAACAAGGAGTTTAAAATAAATAAAATTAATTAAGCAGAAATTCTGGAGCTGAAAAATACAATTGGCATATTGAATAATGCATCAGAGTCTTTTAATAGCAGAATTGATAAAGCAGAAGAAAGCATTAGTGAGCTTCACAACAGGCTAATTAAAAACACACGGTCAGAAAAGACAGCAGAAAAAATAATAAAAACAATAAAGCATGCCTAAGGGAGCTAGAAAATAGCCTCAAATGGGCAAATCTAAGTGTTATTGGGCTTAAGGAGGAGGTAGAGAAAGAGATAAGGGTTTTATTCAAAGTGAAAATAAAAGAACTTTCCAAACCTAGAGAAAGATATCAATATCCAAATACAAGAAGGTTATAGAACACTAATCAGATTTAACCCAGAGAAAACAATATCAAGGCATTTAATAATCAAACTCCCAGAAGTCAGAGATAAGGAAAGGATTCTAAAATCAGCAAATGTAAAGGAACAAATATCATACAAAGGAACTTCAATACATCTGACAGCAGACTTTTTACTGGAAACCTTACAAGCCAGCAGAGAGTGGCATGACATATTTAAAGTAGTGAAGGAAAAAAAAAAAAAGAAAAAACTTTTATCCTAGAATAGTATATCCTGCTAAAATATGCAAACATAAAGAAGACAAATAAAAACTGAAGAATTTATTAATATCAGAGTTGTCCAACAAGAAAAGCTATGGAAAATACTTCAGTCAGAAAAAAAGAACATTATTGAGCAATAAATGATCACCTAGAGCTACAACACTCACTAGTAACAGTAAGTACACAGAAAAGCAGAGTATTACAACAGTAACTGTGGTGCATAAACTAGTCTTATCCTAAGTAGAAAGACTAAATGATTAACCAAAAAAATAAAAAATAAAAAAAACAACTTTTCAAGGCACAGTAAGTACAAAAAGATTAACTAGAAACAACCGAAAGTTAAAAAGTAAAGGGAGATGAAGTTAAGGCATATAGTTTTAATTAGTTTTCTTTTTGCTTGTTTGTTTATGCAAATGGTGTTCTGGTTATCAGGTTAAAATAGTGGGTTATAAGATAGTATTTGCAAACCTCATGGTAATTTCAAACTGAAACACATGAAATGGATACACAAAACATACAAAGCAAGAAACTAAGTCATATTCTTAGAGAAAATCATCTTCACTAAGAAAAGACAGGAAGGAAAGAAAGAAGAAAGAGAAGACTATAAAACTACCAGAAAACAAATAACGGAATGAGAGGAGTAAGTCCTTACTTAACAATAATAACATTGAATATAAATGAACTAAAGTCTCCAGTCAAAAGACCTAGAGTGGCTGAATGGATTGAAAAAAAAAGAATCCATCAATCTGTTGCCTATAAGAAACATACTTCACCTATAAAGACACACATAGACTAAAAATAAAGGGATGGCAAGAGATATTTGATACCAATGCAAGAAAAGCAGAAGTGGCTGTACATATATCAGATAAAATTTATTTCAAGACAAAAATTATAAGAAGACACAAAGAAGATCACTATATGATGATAAAGTGGTCAGTTCATCAAGAGGATATAAAAATTTTAAATATATATGCACTCAACACTGGAGCACCCAGATATATAAAGGAAATATTATCCAAACTAAAGAGAGAGATAGACTTCAGTACAGTAATAGCTAGAAACTTCAACATCTCACTTTCAGCATCGGACAGATCGTCTAGACAGAAAATGAACAAACATCAGACTCAATCTGCACCAAATGGATCTAATAAATATTTACAGAAGAGTTTATACAAAAACTGCCAAATGCACATTCTTGTCCTCAGCACATAGATCGTTCTCAACGACAGAGCATACATTAGGTCACCAAACAAATCTTAAAATATTCAGAAACATTGAAATAATATCAGGTGTCTTCTCTGACCACAATGAAATAAAACTAGAAATTAATAACAGGTGACATTTTGGAAATAACTCAAATACAAGGAAAGTACACAATATGATCCTGAATGACAAGTAGGGCAGTAAAAATATTAAAAATAAATTTGAAAATTTTACTGAGACAAATGATAATGAAAGCACAACATATTAAAACCTATAGGATACTGCAAAAAATTACTCAGAAGGAAGTTTACAAGTACCTACATGAAAAAAGAGAAAAAAAATCCAATAAAAACTCTAACTGTGCATCTTAAAGAACTATAAAAGCGAGAGCAAATCAAACTCAAGATAAGTAGAAAAAAAATAATAAAGATCAGGGTAAAAATAAATGAAATTGAATGAAAAACAAACAAACAAACAAACAATGAGACCAATGAAACAAAAGTTGTTTTTCTGAAAACTTAAACAAAATTGACAAACCCTTATCCAGACCAAGAAAAAAAAAGAGAAAACCCAAATAAAATCAGAAATGAGAAGGAGACATTACAACTGATAAGAAATTGAAAGGATTATTACCGGCTACTGTGAGTAAATAAATACCAATAAATTGAAAAATCTAGAAGAAACAGAAACATTCATAGAGGCATACAACCTACCAAGATTGAATCAGGAAGAAATCCAAAATGTGAACAGGTCAGTAACACATAACAAGACCAAAATCATAATAAAAAGTCTCTCATTAACAAAAAAAAAGCTCACGACCCAATGGCTTCTCTGCTAAATTTTACCAAACATTTAAAAAAGTACTAATAGCATTGCTACTCAAATTATTGTGAAAAATAGAGGAGAAGGGAGGATTTCCAAACCCATTCTACAAGACCAATATTTCTGGGATACCAGTAAAAGACAAAGTTACACACAAAAAGAAACTGCAGGCCAATATCTCTGATATTGATGCAAAAATCCTGAAAAAAAATTAGCCAACCAAATACAACAATATATTAGAAAGATCACTTATTATGCCCCAGTGGGATTTGTGTATGTTGAATCAACCTTGGTTCAACATACACAAATTAATTAAGGTGGTATATCTTACTGATGGAATAAAGGATAAAAACTAAATGATTATTTCTATTGATGCTGAAAATAAATATTTCATAAAATTCAACATCTGTTCATGATCAAAACCCTCAAAAAACTGCGAATAGAAAAAATATACCTCAACATAATACAAGCCAATATATGACAAACCCATACCTAGTTTCATACTGAATGGGGAAAAACATAAACATTCCCTTTAATATCTGAAACACAAGAAGGATGTCCACTGTCACCACTGTTATATAACATGATATTGAAAGACCTAGCTAGAGCAATCAGGTAAGAGACAGAAATAAAGAGCATCCAAATTGAACAGCAAGAAGTCAAATTATCCTTGTTTGCTGATTATATAATCTTATATTTGGAAAACCCTAAAGACTTCACAGGAAAACTATTAAAACTGATAAACAAATTCAATAATGTTTCAGAATGCAAAATCAACATGCAAAATTAGTAGCATATATCAGAATCAGTATATACCAACAGGGAACAATGTGAAAAAATTAATAATCTCATTTACAATAGCCACAAATAAAGTTAAATATCCAGGTATTAACCAAAGAAGTAAAAGACTTCTATAATGAAAACGATAAAACTCTGATGAAGAAAATTGAAGAGAACAACAAGAAATGGAAAAATATTCCATGTTCATGGATTGAAAGAAGCAATATTTTTAAATTCTTCATACAACTTGAAGCAATCTATAGATTCGATGCAATACCTAAAAGCATACCAATAACAGTCTTCACAGAAACAGAAAAAATAAAATACTAAAACTTATATACAACCACAGAAGGAAGCAGGGCAGAGAAGCTAGAAATTCGAAAAATAAGAGCACATCTCCCCCTCCAAAGGCACGCAGCTCATCGCCAGCAACGGATCAAAGCTGGACAGAGAATGACTTTGACAAGTTGAGAGAAGAAGGCTTCAGTCCATCAAACTTCTCAGAGCTAAAGGAGGAATTACATACCCAGCACAAAGAAACTAAAAATCTTGAAAAAAGAATGGAAGAATGGATAACTAGAATAATCAATGCAGAGAAGGCCATAAATGAACTGACAGAGAAAAAAACCATGACATGAGAAATACATGACAAATGCACAAGCTTCAGTAACCAACTCGGTCAACTGGAAGAAAGAGTATCAGCAATTCAGGATCAAATGAATGAAATGAAGCGAGAAGAGAAGTCTAAAGAAAAAAGAGGAAAAAGAAATGAAAAAAGCCTTCAAGAAGTATGGGATTATGTGAAAAGACCAAATCTACATCCGATTGGGGTGCCTGAAAGTGAGGGGGAAAATGGAACCAAGTTGGAAAACACTCTTCAGGATATCATCCAGGAGAACTTCCCCAACCTAGTAAGGCAGGCCAACATTCACATTCAGGAAATACGGAGAACACCACAGGGATACTCCTTGAGAAGAGCAACTCCAAGACATATAATTGTCAGGTTCACCAAAGTTGAAATGAAGGAAAAAATCTTAAGGGCAGCCAGAGAGAAAGGTCGCGTTACCCACAAAGGGAAGCCCATCAGACTAACAGCAGATCTCTTGGCAGAAATTCTCCAAACCAGAAGAGAGTGGGGGCCAATATTCAACATTCTTAAAGAAAAGAATTTTCAACCCAGAATTTCATATCCAGCCAAACTAAGTTTCATAAGTGAAGGAGAAATAAAATCCCTTACAGACAAGCAAATGCTTAGAGATTTTGTCACCACCAGGCCTGCCCTACAGGAGACCCTGAAGGAAGCACTAAACATGGAAAGGAACAACCGGTACCAGTCATTGCAAAAACATGCCAAAATGTAAAGACCATCGATGCTAGGAAGAAACTACATCAACTAATGAGCAAACTAACCAGCTGATATCACAATGGCAGGATCAAGTTCACACATAACAATATTAACCTTAAATGTAAATAGACTAAATGGTTCAATTAAAAGACACAGACTGGCAAATTGGATAAAGAGTCAAGACGCGTCAATTTGCTGTATTCAGGACACCCATCTCACATGCAGAGACACACATAGGCTCAAAATAAAGGGATGGAGGAAGATCTACCAAGCAAATGGAGAACAAAAAAAAGCAGGGATTTCAATCCTAGTCTCTGATAAAACAGACTTTAAACCATCAAAGATCAAAAGAGACAAAGCAGTCCATTACTTAATGGTAAATAGATCAATTGAACAGGAAGAACTAACCATCCTAAATATATATGCACCCAATACAGAAGCACCCAGATTCATAAAACAAGTCCTTAGGGACTTACAAAGAGACTTAGACTCCCATATAATAATGGGAGAATTCAACACCACACTGTCAAAATTACACAGATCAATGAGACAGAAAGTTCACAAGGATGTCCAGGAATTGAACTCAACTCTGCACCAAGCGGACCTAAAAGACATCTACAGAACTCTCCACCCCAAATCAACAGAATATACATGCTTCCCAGCACCACACTGCACTTATTCCAAAATTGACCACATAATTGGAAGTAAAGCACTCCTCAGCAAATGTACTAGAACAGAAATTATAACAAACTGTCTCTCAGACCACAGTGCAATCAAACTAGAACTCAGGACTAAGAAACTCAATCAAAACCGCTCAACTACATGGAAACTGAACAACCTGCTTCTGAATGACTACTGAGTCTATAAAAAAATGAAGGCAGAAATAAGGATGTTCTTTGAAACCAATGAGAACAAAGATACAACATACCAGAATCTCTGGAACACATTTAAAGCAGTGTGTAGAGGGAAATTTATAGCACTAAATGCCCACAAAAGAAAGCTGGAAAGATCTAAAACTGACACTCTAACATCACAATGAAAAGAACTAGAGAAGCAAGAGCAAACACATTCAAAACCTAGCAGAAGGCAAGAAATAACTAAGATCAGAGCAGAACTGAAGGAGATAGAGACACACAAAAAACCTTCCAAAAAATCAATGAATCCAGGAGCTGGTTTTTTGAAAAGATCAACAAAATTGATAGACCGCTAGCAAGACTAATAAAGAAGAAAAGAGAGAAGAATCAAATAGACACAATAAAAAATGATAAAGGGGATATCACCACTGACCCCACAGAAATACAAACTACATTCAGAGATTACTATAAACACCTCTCTGCAAATAAAATAGAAAATCTAGAAGAAATGGATAATTTCCTGGACACTTACACTCGCCCAAGACTAAACCAGGAAGAAGTTGAGTCCCTGAATAGACCAATAGCAGTCTCTGAAATTGAGGCAATAATCAATAGCCCACCAACCAAAAAAAGTCTAGGACCAGAAGGATTCACAGCCGAATTCTACCAGAGGTACAAGGAGGAGCTGGTACCATTCCTTCTGAAACTATTTCAATCAATAGAAAAAGAGGGAATCCTCCCTAACTCATTTTATGAGGCCAACATCATCCTGATACCAAAGCCTGGCAGAGACACAACAAAAAAAGAGAATTTTAGACCAATATCCCTGATGAACATTGATGCAAAAATCCTCAATAAAATACTGGCAAACCGAATCCAGTAGCACATCAAAAAGCTTATTCACCATGATCAAGTGGGCTTCATCCCTGGGATGCAAGGCTGGTTCAACATACGCAAATCAATAAACATAATCCAGCATATAAACAGAACCAAAGGCAAAAACCACATGATTATCTCAATAGATGCAGAAAAGGTCTTTGACAAAATTCATCAGCCCTTCATGCTAAAAACTCTCAATAAATTTGATATAGATGGAACATATCTCAAAATCATAAGAGCTATTTATGACAAACCCACAGCCAATATCATACTGAATGGGCAAAAACTGGAAAAATTCCCTTTGAAAACTGGCACAAGACAGGGAGGCCCTCTCTCACCACTCCTATTCAACATAGTGTTGGAAGTTCTGGCTAGGGCAATAAGGCAAGAGAAAGAAATCAAGCGTATTCAGTTAGGAAAAGAAGAAGTCAAATTGTCCCTCTTTGCAGATGACATGATTGCATATTTAGAAAACCCCATTGTCTCAGCCCAAAATCTCCTTAAACTGATAAGCAACTTCAGCAAAGTCTCAGGACACTAAACTAATGTGCAAAAATCACAAGCATTCTTATACACCAGTAATAGACAAACAGAGAGCCAAATCATGAATGAACTTCCATTCACAATTGCTTCAAAGAGAATGAAATACCTAGGAATCCAACTTACAAGGGATGTAAAGGACCTCTTCAAGGAGAACTACAAACCACTGCTCAGTGAAATCAAAGAGGACACAAACAAATGGAAGAACATACCATGCTCACGGATAGGAAGAATCAATATCGTGAAAATGGCCATACTGCCCAAGGTAATTTATAGATTCAATGCCATCCCCATCAAGCTACCAATGAGTTTCTTCACAGAATTGGAAAAAACTGCTTTAAAGTTCATATGGAACCAAAAAAGAGCCCGCATCTCCAAGACAATGCTAAGTCAGAAGAACAAAGCTAGAGGGATCACGCTACCTGACTTCAAACTATACTACAAGGCTACAGTAACCAAAACACCATGGTACTGGTACCAAAACAGAGATATAGACCAATGGAACAGAACAGAGCCCTCAGAAATAATACCACACATCTACAGCCATCTGATCTTTGACAAACCTGAGAAAAACAAGAAATGGGGAAAGGATTCCCTATTTAATAAATGGTGCTGGGAAAATTGGCTATCCATATGTAGAAAGCTGAAACTGGATCCTTTCCTTACTCCTTATATGAAAATTAATTCAAGATGGATTAGAGACTTAAATGTTAGACCTAAAACCATAAAAACCCTAGAAGAAAACCTAGGTAATACCATTCAGGACATAGGCATAGGCAAGGACTTCATGTCTAAAACACCAAAAGCAATGGCAACAAAAGCCAAAATTGACAAATGGGATCTAATTAAACTAAACGGCTTTGGCACGGCAAAATAAACTACCATCAGAGTGAACAGGCAACCTACAGAATGGGAGAAAATTTTTGCAATCTACTCATCTGACAAAGGACTAATATCCAGAACCTACAAAGAACTCAAACAGATTTACGTGAAAAAAAAAAAAAAAAAAACTCCATCAAAAAGTGGGCAAAGGATATGAACAGACATTTCTCAAAAGAAGACATGCATACAGCCCACAGACACATGAAAAAATGCTCGTCATCACTGGCCATCAGAGAAATGCAAATCAAAACCACAATGAGATACAATCTCACACCAGTTAGAATGGCAATCATTAAAAAGTCAGGAAACAACAGGTGTTGGAGAGGATGTGGAGAAATAGGAACACTTTTACACTGTTGGTGGGATTGTAAACTAGTTCAACCATTATGGAAAACAGTTTGGCGATTCTTCAAGGATCTAGAACTAGAAGTACCATATGACCCAGCCATCCCATTACTGGGTATATACCCGAAGGATTATAAACCATGCTGCTATAAAGACACATGCACACATATGTTTATTGCGGCACTATTCACAATAGCAAAGACTTGGAATCAACCCAAATGTCCATCAGTGACAGACTGGATTAAGAAAATGTGGCACATATACACCATGGAATACTATGCAGCCATAAAAAAGAATGAGTTTGTGTCCTTTGTAGGGACATGGATGTGGCTGGAAATCATCATTCTTAGCAAACTATCACAAGAACAGAAAACCAAACACCGCATGTTCTCACTTATAGGTGGCAACTGATCAATGAGATCACTTGGACTCTGGAAGGGGAACATCACACACGGGGGCCTATCATGGGGAGGGGGGAGGGGGAAAGGATGGCATTGGGAGTTACACCTGATGTAAATGATGAGTTGATGGGTGCTGATGAGTTGATGGGTGCAGCACACCCACATGGCACAAGTATACATATGTAACAAACCTGCACGTTGTGCACATGTACCCTAGAACTTAAAGTATAAAAAAAAAAAAAAAGAAAGAAATGTGGTATATATACGCAATGGAGTACTATTCAGCCACAAAAAAAGAATGAGATCCAGTCATTTGCAACAACATGGGTGGGATTGAAGATCATTATGTTAAATGAAATAAGCCTGGGGGAGAAAGACAAACATCACATATCCTCACTTATTTGTGGGATCTAAAAATTAAAACAAGTGAGCTTATGCACAGAGAGAGTAGTAGAAGAATAGAGACCAGAAGCTGGGGAGGATTGCAGGAGCGGTTGGGGTCAATTGTTGGGGCAGAAGTGGCGACTGTTGAGCACCAAAAAAAAAAAAAAAAAAAAAAAAAAAAAAAAAAGAATGAATAATACCTACTATTTAATAGCAAAATAGGGTGACTATAGTCAATATTAGCTTACGTGTATATTTTAATATAACTTAAATAATGTAATTGGGTTATTTATAATGAAAAGGATAAATGCTTGAGGCATGGATACCCCATTCTTCAGGGTGTATACCCCAGGTTTCAAGATGAATAGCCCATTCTTTATGCTTCATTATCCATTATCTCACACCGCATGCCTGTATCAAAATAGCTCATGTACCCCATAAATATATACACTTACTATGTACCAACAGAAATTTAAAAAAAAATAAAACTGAAAACAAATAGCAAATAGTTCAAAAAAGGAAATAAGAAAAAGAAAATATCTTGTAATGAATTAAAATGAAAATGCAGCATTGTAAAACTGAAAAGCTTCAGCAAAGCAGTGCTTTGAAGAAATTTAAGATAAAGATATATAAGAAAAGGAGCGTCTCAAATCAATAACCTAATATTTTACTTGAGGAATTAGAAAAAAAGAACTTAAAAACAATCACAAAGTAATTCTGCATGCAGTAAAACTGTATTTTAAAAATGAGACCCAGGCCGAGGCCGGCTGATCACTAGGTCAGGAGATCGAGACCATCCTGGCTAACACGGTGAAACCCTGTCTCTACTAAAAATACAAAAAATTAGCTGGGCGTGGTGGCAGACGCCTGTAGTCCCAGCTACTTGGAAGGCTGAGGCAGGAGAATGGCCTGAACCCCGGAGGCGGAACTTGCAGTGAGCTGAGATAGTGCCACTGCATTCCAGATTGGGCGACAGAGCGAGCCTCTGTCTCAAAAAGCAAAACAAAAAAAGAGAGACCCAAATATAAATATTCCAAATTAGTAACGAATGAGATCATTTTATGGCAACAGACTTATTTTAAGCGATATACTAGAGACTGCTTCAAACTGAAAGGGTGTCGTTACTGGTGGAAGGTATTCCAGTTAACAGTGGCAAATTCATAGGGGTTTTCAGCAACCTTAATTCTTGCCTCCTCAGAAGAGAGAATTTCACTGAGGGGCATAAGGCAGAGAAAGAGATCGAGGTCAATTTCAAAGCAATAGAAGAAGTTTAATTTAAAAAAGCTTCAGAGCAGGAAAGAAAGGAAAGTGCGCTTGGAAGAGATCCAAGTGGGCAAATTGAAGAAAAAGTGTTCCATTTAACTGTGATCCTAGGACTTTATAGGCTAGCCCACCCCCAGCGTCTTGTGCACCCCTTTCCCATGATTCCTCCCTTTCCCATGATTCCTCCCTTAGAGTGGGCTGACCACATGTGCAGTGCCCTCCTTATCCTTGCGAAGTGAGCATGCACAATGTGTTTAGGAAGTTTTACACATGACCGCCTGAGGCTTTCTTCCCTTTTCTGGTGGCGTGCCCCAGGAAGGTCATACTCCACCCTTTTTTTCCCTTCCTGTGCAAGCCTGGGCTCACTCACCCAATACATGAGATTTTAGTGGAAGCCCCCTTTTGCTTCTTCCTGGCACCTGCATTCAATTAATGCTTTAATGTTAACAGCTGTGGACCATTAGGAGCTTGTCTCTCCCTAGTGCCAACTGCCAATTTATCACTTTTAAAGAGGCAAACTGATAATTGCCAAACCATCACCTACGTTCCTAATGGGTGGAGGAGAGCACTCTCCTGCACTGCTTGTGCCTGTGTGACTACCTGTAACAATGAGATACCAGATGTTATCATGAATCTGCTAAAGCATATCAGAAAAATGTAATAATGTAGGTGATTTTAAAATATAGTATAAATTGTTTTCTTTTTTAAAAACAAAGGACAAATTAAAAAAGAAGTTATATAATGTTGTGTTGTATTCATAACATACATATCCTGTATATAATATGCTATGTATATGAATATATACATTATTAACCAGAGCAGAAAGGATGAGAAAGAAAATGGAGATATATGGAAAGAAGAAAATTGCAATGGATACTCAAAGCCAACACAGTCTTTTCTATGGATTTGTGGCAATAAAAACCTTCAAAGAAACATAACAACAATGAAATCGATCATATTTTTTAAACTACTGTGGCCCACACCAGAATGACAAACTTCCTTTGTAATGTAGAATTGATTAGATGTAATTTTGTTATTATAAAATAAATGTGAATCTTATGTAGCATTATACAAATGCTTATGAATTGTAAAGTGTAAAAAATATCCTGCAAATAAAAATATACCTGAAAAGTACAATAAAAAACATAGCTGCAATTCGTTTTGCTCAAATCATGGAATTTCAGTGTGTTTATATGTGTTGGGGCATGTCTGAATTAAAATCCTAGTCCTGAGACTCATTAAACCTATATTATTGCTCAAGTAGCCAAATCTCTCTCTCTTTCTTCATCTATAAAATATAGATAGTAATATTCTCAACATAGTAAATATGTTGTAATAATAAGTTAATATATTTAGAACATTTAGAATATTTGACATTTGCTAAACAGTGAAATATTTCATTTTCATTATTCTTTACAGTTGTATGGATGTTTTTGAGTTAAACAACTTTGTTAACTCAAATAACTTTAATATATTAAATCATATTGTATTAGATTTTATTTAAAAAGAACCTTCCAAGTATGCCTTTCAGCTTTACTTATTTATTTCCATTGAAATAATGAATAATGCAAAGCCGGACAAAGAAGGGAAACAAGATAGTTTTAGTTAAAGCAGGACAAAGAAGGGAAACAAGATAGTTTTAGTTAAAGCTCTGTCCTAAAAACCTGATGAAAGAATTGTAAGGGCAGAGCAAGAAATGTAACTGACTTTGGATACAATGAAATAAAGAGAATAAAATTTTATAATACTTTGTTGAATTATGTTTTTAAGTATTGTTACAAAGAGAGTTATTTGCTCTGTATGGTAACTATATGGAAAAACACAACATCTGTTAGAGAACATTAGGTGGAGGCTATGGAAGGAAGCTAGAAATTTCTCTAGTGTTAAAAGAATGGAAAGGAAAAGTGGTCATTTTACAAGTTTGAGGTTTCTTTCTTCTATTAATGGCATCACTTCCCCTTAGATTCCAAGCTTAAAAGCTGGGATCTGTCTTTGATTCAGACTACGTCCTCATTCAGTTCATCTTTCATTAGATTATTTTTTTTTGGCAACCTGTGCAATGTAATTTCCATTGCCATTGCTGAAACTTTATTGGATGCTATATTATAGTGTAATTAGTAATTAATCATAATTATTATTTAGTAATTATACATATGTTAATAATACATTCGCTAACTTTCAAATTATTTCAAAGACCAGTTTTTTTTTTTTTTTTTTTTTTTTTTTTCCCCCAGTTCTGGTTTGGCAAATTGTCACACATGTTTTCTGGCTACACAATAATGTGCTAAAGAATATTTAAGCACTTCTTCAGGAACATATGAATTCACATTCTTATGGTAAAACAAAATGTGTGGAGTCAAATATAAACAAACTTATCTGCAATAAAAAAACAAAAGGTGTAAAAAGAGTTTTACCACACAGCATGTTCTCACTCACAAAAGAGAATCCTATTATATATAATTTTCATTTAAACAACTTTAGCAACCATTGGGCAGCATTGTACCTCTTTTATTTTAATTTATCCTATACAACCTCTGAAATTAATCTTTCCAATTGCTATTTTAATCATGTTACTAATTCACTAAATGACATTTCATGACTTCCTATTGCTACCAAATAACATATTTATTCATTAAGTAGACATTAAAGTACATTGCTGCATCTTCCATTTCTGTAGTAACTTCCTTTCCTTAAACAGATCATCAGCATTTTCCACAAAATATTTATCCATTCTAACATATTGTTATTGTCAGTATGTTTAAGGCTTATGTTTGTGATATAGTTTTGTTTGAGGCAAACAACACCTGTATCTTATTTCAATTTTATAACATGACATTCAACTCTTTTCTTAAAAAAAAATTACTCTTCATATATCCAGACTTTCATAGATTCTAGAAGCCATATAAATTTAGACAAATATTTTCTTTGACTACAAACAACTTGATGAGTATTTGGTTAGAAGTCCTGAGTTCAAAATTGTAGTTGGTAATTTAGTGCAGTTTTAGGTTCAGAGCAAATTTGAACAGAAGTTACAGAGATTTCCCATATAAAACCACCTATTTATAGCCTCCCCCAATATCAACATTCCCATCAGAGTGACACATTTTTTACAATTAATGAAGCTGCATTTACACATAATTATTACCCAGAGTCCATGGTTTACACTAGAGTTCTTTCATGGTGATACACATTTAATGCGTTTGAACAAAATAAATTGGCACGAATTCACTGTTCTAGTATCATATAGAGTAGTTTCACCGCTCTAATAATCTTCTGTGCACCACCTGTTTATCCTTCTGTCCCATTTCAATGAACTTTATGTATATTTTTAAAAATATTGATAATTTAATATTCATTTAAAATTAAAATTAAACATATATTCAAATGTCACTTTATGGAACATTTCCTGGTTATTCTGTTATATTTTTGTTCTTTTATATCTATACAATTTAAAAATTACCATTGTTTGGCACCTTTTTTTGTGAAACATATTTTATGTTATTGTTAATGGTTTAAAGATAAAATAAACTCAGTTCCTCAGGTAATGGGTCTACTTTACTCCAAAAAGATTTCTTCATACTATGTAACTGGGGAAGATAGAGAGTCTACCTGTCATTTTTTGTATTCATCATATCCACAATTTAAACATTATTTCTTGTTAAAATTTTTCTTGTCAAATACATATACCTAAATTATTCTTCAAATGCAGATCTATTCATCATAGTGGACACAAATGGCACCCATGTACAGAAACAATAAGCCCATTCTTATTTTCTGGTAGTAACTGCTACTTTATATCTTATATATTGAACCTTAATATACTTATTAGTACACATACTCTGATTTTTATCATGTAAAATACCTTGACTGAATGAAATGTGATTCGAATTACTTTCTCTGTCTTCTATTAAAACAGTTGCCATGCCTTTGCTTTTGCTAAAGACATGCAAATGTCTTTTGCTTTAAAGTAATCAACTTTTGTAGTTATATATATTCAATAAAGAATTTTTAGGCTTAGACTACATCTCTTTTTATTGGTGTCACTAACAAGCTCTAACTTTAAACAGTTGTATTGATTGGGGGCCTAGAACAAGAAACACTTCTGTATTTGCTGTCCTTTATTTTCATTAGAAACTCCACCTCTGCCTACTCTTTTAAATTTACTTCTTGATTATCAAAATTAACCCCAGCATCTTGTTGTGTATGATGCCAAGATGGAAAAATGTCCAGAAAAACTACATGGGTTGGCATGAGTAAATTCCATGCTTCCAAAGTTTTACTTTTCCTTACCAATTTAAAAATGGATTTATTGAACCCATATTGTGGGTAGCAGTCAGGTAACACCTGTTCCCAGCTGTTGGTTAACCTGCTCTGTAAAGAATCTTAAGTAGACAAAATGCTGTTCTGTTTCCTAGATTCCAAGATGTACCTGTTAACACGTTTGAGGTCAGGAAATGTCTTATAATTGATGACATTTACAAGCACTCCCTAACAGGTGACCAGAATCAATGTCTAGCTAGGCAGCTTCACTTTGGTCATGGATATTCATATAATTGCATTTTCATTTGACTTACGTGCAGCTATTTGGATTCTATTATTAGATATATTAAATTTTCATAACTACTTAACTGTCTTCAAAAGAAATTAACATATCAAATAATGAGAAAACACCAGATAAATTCAGATTAGTATATATTCTACTGGATACATGGTCAGTGCTCCTCAAGACTGTTAATGTCATGAAAACCAAAGTAAGATGAAGACAGTGCCTGAGACAAGAGAAGAATAGGAGCCATGAGAAACAAATAATATATAGTAACTATCTGATCCTGGAACAAAAGACGATATTATTGGAATAGCTGGTGAAACCAAATCAAGTCTGAATTTTGACTATTGGTAATGTAATGTACCAGTGCTTTCTTGGTTTCAACAAACGTGAAGATGATAATGTAAAAAGATAGCAATGGAGAAAACTGGATGTGAGATATATGGAGAACTCTGTACTATTTTTGCAATGGTTCTGTAACTATAATTCAAAACTTGTAAAAGTTTATTTAAAAATTAAACTGTAAATGATAATTGAGTGGAAAGCTTTTGTGTGCAGAAAGGCATAATAATAGAGAAATGGAGTGTTAATTTGATGCTATGAAGCAGAGATTCATTGCTGAAAGAATGATGGCAATTCCCTATTTTGTTATAAAGGAAAAATTAAGTGATTGGAAGAGAACTAACAATAGCCAGTGGAGAGACAGAGATGTGTGATATGGTTTGGCTCTGTGTCATCACCCAAATCTCATCTTAAATTATACTCCCATAATTCCCATGTGTTGTGGGAGGGACCCTGGTGGGAGATAATTGAATCATGGGGGCAGTTTCCCCCATACTGTTCTTAAGGTAGTACATAAGTCTCAAGATATCTGATGGTTTTATCAGGTATTTCCACTTTTGTGACTTCCTCATTCTCTCTTTTCTTGCTGACACCCATGTAAGACAGGACTTGCTCTTCCTAGCCTTCCACCATGATTATGAAGCTTACCCAGCCACGCAGAACTGTTGGTCCAATGAAACCTCTTTCTTTTGTAAATTGTCTAGTCTCAGGCATGTCTTTATCAGCATCATGAAAATGGACTAATACAATGTGTTTTACTCATGTGCTGATAAAACACGTATCTCACAAAGTCATACAATAGCAGATTGAAGAAATTGACCAGTCCCATGTTAAAGCCCAATTAAGAGCTGGTATAACCAACACGTGCATTGCACAGAATACTTGAACACCATTTTGTCTGAAATTTATTGCTAAAATATTTGAGAAGTTATAACATGTATTCAATTAAAGAAAAAGAGAAACTAGACATTTTGTAAAATATAACAGAGAATATCAACATTTTTAGAATGACTATCAAATTTTAAGATTTAAGTTATATCCCGAGTCATTAAAACTCCTGGAATAAAAAAAAAAAAGTGAAAAACATGAATGTCAACAATTCCAAATCAAAAAGTAGCTCAGATATGTAAAATTCCAAATTTGTAGACATTTTAGGATTTTGTAAAACAAAATGTTTGAATCTCATTTTAATTATATGTAGTGGCATAAATCATATATGACTACACATAAGTCTAAATGAGAAAAAATGAACTCTTGCAATCTCTATAAAATAGAAATCCTAACTAATAAGAAGGCATTCTGCACTTGTTTAACCATCACTGTGTTAACTTACCTTTTTGTACATGATATATCATATCTTACAATCTCTGGCATAGACAAAGCAAAGAAGATGATAGATAAATTATACATACTTCCCAACACATACATACATAAATACATATAGACAGGTGTCCCCAATCCCTGGGCCATGGAAAATCAGCGGTCTGTGGCCTGTTAGGAACCTGGCCACAAAGCAAGAAGTGAGTGGTGGGTGAGCAAGTGAAGCTTCATCTGTATTTACAGCCACTCCACATCTGCCACATTACTGTCTGAGCTCCTCCTCTTGTCCAATTAGCAGCGGCATTGGATTCCCATAGAAGCGCAAACCCTATTGTGAACTGTGAATGTGAAGGATCTATTAAGTGCTCCTTATGAGAATCTAATGCCTGATTGTCACTGTCTTCCATCACTCCCAGATGCGGCTATCTAGTTGCAGGAAAACAAGCTCAGGGATCCCACTGATTCCACATTATGATGGGTTGTATAATTATTTCATCATATATCACAATGTGATAATAATAGAAATTAAGTGCACAATAAATGTAATGCACTTGAATCATCCTGAAGCTATCCACTCCTGCAGTCTGTGGAAAAATTATCTTCCACAAAACAAGTCCCTGGTACCAAAAAGGTTGGGAACTACTGCATAGATATAGATAACTAGCTAGGTAGCTAGATAAACAAACACACCTATATATAAACATGTATTTATATACACATATATTTATAATATGAATGTACTTGTGTATGTACATATGTGTGTATATATGAATGTATGTATGTGTATATAATATATTTTGTTTCTTTTTTTGGAAAGATTACTATTTATTGATTTTTGATTCTCTGATGAGTAAATTCTATTTATTTGTTCATAGTATGCATAAATATACAATTTTGTGATATTACTACAATCGGCAAAATATTATCATGATTTTTATAGGTACAATGTGTCATAAAAATAACTCTTTTTGGTAATCTTTGTATATTTTGTCTTCTTATCGTTTTACTGCAATAATTTGGAGATGAAATAAAATACTGGACAGAAATGGTTTTCAAACACATAGGTAAAACGGTTAATTTTTCACAAATAGCTAATATTTTAATAATCAATAAATGTTTATTTTGATACAACATATTTCTGCATCTACTGATAACTCTGTAATATCTCTATATTAGTTGTTAGTATTATGAATTAAATTAATTGATCTACTGTTAACATGCATATCTCAGAATGCACAGTTCAATCTTATTAGGCATACTATTCTATTTATACTACTGTATAAATTACTGTATTAATTTACTAATACCTTTGGATTTATATTCCAGGATAAGATTAATATGCAATTTTCTTGTCTCATTATATTCTCATTGGGTTTTACTAGCTCCTTATTTGGTTATGTCATTTTATGGAAACATAAAGTCTAATTTGAGTACTATTAAATTAGGCCTATAATTTACAGAAGGTGTTCTCTTTGTCTCTAATAATATGTTTTACTTTAAACAGCCTCCACTTTCTTCTAGCTAATAATTGCATGGTATATTTTTTCAACCCGTTTTACTTTTAAAAGAAAGTATTGTACCTCATATAGGTCATTTATAAAAATCTTATTATTAGGTTAAGTTATACAATCCAAAAATATTTTATTTTTATCTGAGATATTTACTCTATTTAAATTTATTGAAGTTACCCTTTTATCAAGTCATATTTATCATGTATTTGAGTGCTTTCTAAATATGCTGCCTATTTTTTGTTCTTCTTCTCTTTTATTTTTTACCTTCTTTTAGAAGGATGGAGTACTAATTTTTATCATCACTCTCTATACAAAAGTATAAACATTATAATCTCTATGTCTATTCTTTTGCTCATTATTCATTTGTGGTATCCAGTAGACTGTTCAATGAAGGACCAGGGGCATGTAAGATGATTTTTTCTGTCAGCCTGGCCTCTGGAGTGGAACATGTAAGTTAGACCACACAGTTCAACTTCAATGAGTGTATTTTATGCAAGGCAGACTTTGTTTGTTATAAACTAAGGTTTTGCTCTTTATATACTGTGATATAATTCAATATATTTTGTCTAATACACAAATCTTATTATCATACAAAAAGTAAAGACATAGGAAGGGTGTTCTGTATAGAAATTGTTATAACAGGAAATATGATGACACTATTTACATAGTGGCAAATGATTTGACAAACATTTGTCTTTGGGAGCTTGGAAAGCATATCAGGTATGTAATATATTGTAGCTCTAGGGGAAGAGTTTGGGAATAGAAATCTCATACTGTGACGTGATTTCTGTGGCCATAATTGGCAAAATAATACAAGGTAATGCAAGAAATAAATGTGTTCAGGAAATAATTGACTAATTCAAAAGCAAAAATAAATGAAGACTAAAAATAGCCCACAATTTTAGCAACTTGAGGGTTTTAAAATACCATTGCTTCTAATCCCCAAATAGTCAAAGTCAAATTTCAGAAATGCTTTCAGTGATAAATATCAGCTAAATTCAGTGTTATGCCATGGACCAAATTAAGTATACTATGGTCACACCCATTAGCTATAATAATCACTAAATCTATAAAAATTTCTCAGAATTAAGTTCCAATTATTTCTGTGTCATGAAATAAATTACTTGACTTAGAACAAAGAACTTGGTGGAAAGGATTAATCATTAGGCTTTGCTATGAAAGCCTAATAAACTCAACCATAATTAATCCTGGAGACAATCATAGAGAAAAAGTGACAGAGATGTAAGAAGTATGCTTGACACAGGGCTAACTGTAAGAGTGAGAAGAATAAAATTGTTAGAAAAAATAGGCTCTTACTTTGGCAAGAGTTACTTAGAGATGACACCAAAGTCTCAGGTAAAAAAGGTAATAAATATGAGTTGTAAAAAGTAGAAGTTATGCATTTCAGAAAATAGCTTTAAGAACAAATAAAGACAATTCACAGATGGAGAGAAAGTTGTTTGAAATAATATATTTAATAAAGGACTTACGTCCAGCTTATATGAAGACCCCTTACAACTAAGTAATGACAAGACCACCCAATTTAAAAATTGGAAAAGGAGAAAGGATATGGAGCAAGATGGTCAAATAAAAGCCTCCAACAATCATCTCCCACACAGAAACACCAAACTGAACAACTATCCACACAAAAACACTCGCATAAGAAGGAAAAATTAGGAGGGTGATCACAGTACCTGGTTTTAATATCATATTAAGTAAAGAGGCACTGAAGAGGGTAGAAAAGACTGTCTTGAATCACCTACACCACTCCTCCCCAATCTGCCAGCAGCAGCCACATGACTTGGAGAGAAAATCTGTGCCCTTGAAAGAGGGAGACCATAGTGATTATGGAACTTTGCACTGGAACTCAGTGCTTCCCTCTCACAGTGAAAAGCAACAGGGGGCAGAACTAAGCCATTGCCCACAAAGGGAGCATTTAGGTGAACCATAGACAAAGGCAAATCTTATATTCCACTGGTTGAAACCTGAGTTCCAGCAAGCCTAGCCACCAAGGACTAAAGGGCTCTTGGATTCTAAAGAAACCTGAAAGGCATACCAGACCAAAAGGACTGGAATTCCTGAGCACATACTGGTCCTGTGCTGGGCTCAGAGGTAGTTGATTTGGGGTGCCCACTACCTAGTGAGACACCAGCTGGGGTGACATCACTCCTCCCCCAACCCCAGGCAGTGCAGTTTGCAGCTCCAAGAGAGACTCCTACCTTCCACTTGAGGAGGAGAGAGGGAAGGGTAAAGAGTACTTGTCTTGCAACTTTTGGATATCAGCTCAGCCACGGTAGAGTAGAGAACCAGGCAGATTTGTGAGTCCCCTTTTCTAGGCTCTCAGATGACCAAAAACAGGTACTGAAAATAGCCCCTCTGTCTGGCCACATACAAAAACATAAAAAATGGATCAAAAGCTTAAATTTAAGACCTCAAATTGTGAAACTCTTACACACACCCTGGGGCAGAAGAAACCTGCTGCCTTGAAGGGAAGGACCCATTCTTAGCAGGATTCATCACCTGCTGACTAAAGAGCCCCTGGACCCTGAATAATCAGCAGTGGTAGCAAGGCAGTACTTGCCACAGGCCTTGGGTAAGGCCCAGGGCTTTGATAGCTTTAGTTTTGACCCATCACATTTCCAACTGCTGACTATGGGGAGGAACTTCTGCTTGGGGAAGGGAGAGAAAAGATCAAAGAAAACTTTTTCTTGCGGGTTGGGTACTCACTCAGTCACAGTGGGTAGAGCACCAAACAGGTTCCTAGGGTTCCTGATCCCAGGTCTTGCCTTTTTGATGACATTTCTGGACCTGCCCTGGGGCAGAAGAGAGTCCATTGCCCTGAGAGGACAGACGCAGGCCTGGAAGAATTCACCACACACTGATTGAAGAGTCCTTGGGCCTTAAGTGAACATCAGCAGTGGGCAGGAAGTATTTGTCATGAATCTGGGGTGGTAATGGCCATGGGGAGAGACCCTTCTGCTTGAGGAAATATGAAGTAAAAGTGAGAAGGACTTGGCCTTGCAGCTTGATTGCCAGATCAGCCACAGTAGAATAGTGTATTAGGTAGATTCTCAAGGTTCCCAAATCTAGGCCTTTCTCCCAGAATGCACCTCTGAACATACCTGGGATCAGGAGGAACTAGCTGCCCTGAAAGGAAGGATAGAAGCCAGGCTTGATTCACCACCTGCTGACTGTAGAGCTCTTCTGCCTTAGTGAGCATAGGCGGTAGTTAGGCAGTGTTTGCTACAGGCCTTGGGCAAGACCCAGTGCTGTTTTCACTTTCAGTCGATGTAGCACAGTCCTAGTGGTAGCCACAGGGGTGCTTATGTCACTTCTCCCCAAACACCACATGGCTCAGCAAAATGAGACTCCATTTTCTTGGAAAAATGTAAGGGAAGAGAACAAGGATTTATCCCTCGTAATTCAGGAAATTCTTTTGGACCTTGCCCGAGACCACCTAGGTGGTACCTCTATGAGTCTGCAAAAGTAATAGCATTACTGGGCTTAGACTGCCCACTAATTAAAACATGATTGCAGTGACCAAAACCTTGGCTTACAACACTCAAGATGCTTTGAATACTTGGAAAGAATTCTCAAGAAAATGGGTACAAAAAACCCCAGACTGTGAAGACAACAATAAATACCTAACTCTTTAATGTCCACATACAAACAACACTTCAAAAGCATCTAGGCTATGCACAGTGGCTTACGCCTGTAATCCCAGCACTTTGGGAGGCCTAGGCGGGCAGATCATGAGATCAGGAGATTGAGACCATCCTGGCCAACATAGTGAAACCCTGTCTCTACTAAAAATACAAAAATTAGCTGGGTGTGGTGGTGCGTGCCTGTAATCCCAGCTACTTGGGAGGCTGAGACAGAAGAATCACTTGAACCTGGGAGACGGAGGTTGCAGTGAGCTGAGATCATACCACTGCACTCCAGTCTGGCAACAGAGCGAGACTCCACCTCAGAAACAAAACAAACAAACAAACAAAAAGCATCAAGACCATTCAGAACAATGACCTTTCACTCATCATGACCAAGTCGCATTTATCCCCGGGAATCAAGAATTATTCAACATATGCAAATCAATCAAAGTGATACATCATATCAACAGAATAAAAAACAAACAAAAATGATCCTTTCAATTGATACTGAAAGAGCATTTTATAAAATTCAACATCCCTTCATGATAAATGCCCTCAAAGATCTGGGTGTGGAAAGAATATATTTCAACATAATAAAAGCCAGATATAATAGACCCACAGCTAGTATTATATTGATTGGGAAATAACTGAAAGCCTTTCCTCTAAGATCTGAAACAAGACAAGGGTTTCCCCTTTCAACACTGTTATTCAACATAGTACTAGAAGTCTAAGCTATAGCAATAAGACAAGGGAAGGAAATAAAAGGCATTTGAATTGAAAACGAGGAAGACATATTGTCCTTTTGCACATCATAAGAGCTTATATTTGGGGAAAAAACCTAAAGATTTCACCAAAAAGTTATTAGAAGTGATGAACAAATTCAGCAAAGTGACAGGATACAGAATCAACATGCAAAAATCAGTAGTATTTCTATATGCCTACGGTGAAAAATTTGAAAGAATTAATTAAGACAGTAATCTCATTTACAATAGTGAAAAATAAAATATTTGAAAATGGAGCAAAAAATTAAAAGAGATCTACAATGAAAACTATAAAACACTGATGCAAGAAAATGAGAACACCAAAAAATTGAGTTATTTTATATTCATGTATTTGAAGAATCGATATTGTTAAAATGTTTACATTAGTTTGTTTTCATGTTGTTGACAAAGACATACTCAAGGCTGGGCACTTTACAAAAGAAAGAGTTTTATTAGACTTACAGCTTCACATGGCTGTGGAGGTCTCACAATCATGGTAGGAGTTGAAAGTCATGTTTCACATGATAGCAGACAACGAAAGAGAGCTTCTGCAGGAAAACTCCCCTTTTTAAAACCATCAGATCTCATGAGACTTATTCACTTTCATGAGAAAAGCAGAGGAAAGACCTGTCCCCATGATTCAATTACCTCCCATCGGGTCCCTTTTACAACATGTAGGAATTTAAGATTATATTTGAATGTGGACACAGGCAAACAACATCATTCTGTACTTGACCTCTCCTAAATCTCATGTGCTCACATTTGAAACCAATCATGCCATCCTAACAGTCCCCCAAAGTCTCAACTCATTTCAGCATTAACTCAAAATTCACAGTCAAAAGTCTCATTTGAGACAAGGCAAGTGCCTTTTACCTATGAGTCTGTAAAATCAAAAGCAAGTTAGTTACTTCCTAGATACAACGGTGGTACAGGCGTTGGGTAAATACAGCTGTCCCAAATGGGAGGAACTGGCTGATAAAAAGGAACTACAGGTCCCATGCAAATCCAAAATCCAGCAGAGCTGTCAAATCTTAAAGCTCCAAAATGAACTCCATTGATTTCCTGTCTCACATGCAGGTCATGCTAATGCAAAAGGTGGGTTTACATGGTCTTGGGCAGCTCTGCCTCTGTGACTTTGCAAGGTACAGCCTCCCACCCGGCTACTTTCATGGACTGGTGTTGAGTGTCTGTAGGTTTTTCAGGTGCATGGTACAAGCTGTAGGTGGATCTACCATTCTGGGGTCTGGAGGATGGTGGCCCTCTTCTCACAGCTCCACTAGATAGTGTCTCAGTAGGGACTCTGTGTGGGGGTTCACACCTCACATTTCCCTTCTGCACTTCTCTAGCAGAGGTTCTTCATGAGGACCTCCACCCCCCTGCAGCTAACTTCTGCCTGGGCATCCAGGCATTTCCATACGTCCTCTGAAATCTAGGTGGAGGTTCCCATACCCTACTTCTTGACTTCTCTGCAGTCACAGGCTCAACACCATGTGGAAGCTGCTAAGTCTTGGAACTTGAATTCTCTGAAGCCATGGCCTGAGCTCTATTATGGCCCCTTTCAGACACAGCTGGAGTGACTGGGATTCAGGGCAACAAGTCCCTAGGCTGCACACAGCACAGGGACCCTGGGCCCAGCACACGCAACCATTTCTTCCTCCTAGGCCTCCAGGCCTATGATGGGAGGGGCTGCCATGAAGACCTCCAACGTCCTCTGGAGACATTTTTCTCATTGTTTGGGGGATTAACATTTAGTTCCTCATTACTTATGCAAATTACTGCAGCCAACTTGAATTCCTTCTCAGAACATGGGATTTTCTTTTCTATCACATTGTCAGGCTGCAAAACTTCCAAACTTTTACACTCTGCTTCCCTTATAAAACGGAATGTCTTTAACAGCACCCAAGTCACATCTTGAATGCTTTGCTGCTTAAAAATTTCTTCTGCCAAGTACCCTGAATTATCTCTCTCAAGTTCAAAGTTCCACAGATTTCTAGGGCAGGGAAAAATACCGCTAGTCTCTTTGCTAAAATATAAGAAGAGTAAACTTTACTCTAGTTCCAAACAAGTTCCTCATCTCCATCTGAGTCCACCTCAGCCTGGACCTATTGTACTTACCACTATCAGCATTTTTTGTCAAAGCTATTCAACAAGTCTCTCAGAAGTTCCAAACATTCCCACACTTTTCTGTCTTCTTCTGAGCCCACTAAACAATTTCATCTTCTGCCTGCTACCCAGTTCCAAAGTCATTTTCACATTTTTGGGTATCTTTTCAGCAGTGCCCCACTCTACTGGTACTAATTTACTCTATTAGTCTGTTTTCACACTGCTGATAAAGACATAACTGAGAAAGTGGAATTTACAAAAGCAAGCAAGCAAGCAACCAAGCAACCAAGCAAGGAAGCAAGCAAGGAGAAAGAAAGAAAGAAAGAAAGAAAGAAAGAAAGAAAGAAAGAAAGAAAGAAAGAAAGAAAGAAAGAAAGAAAGAAAGAAAGAAAGAAAGAAAGAAAGGAAGGAAGGAAGGAAGGAAGGAAGGAAGGAAGGAAGAGAGAGAGAGAGAGAGAAAGAAAGAAAGAAAGAAAGAAATAGTTTTATTGGACTTACAGTTTTATGTGGCTGAGGAGACCTCACAATCATGGTGGAAGGTGAAAGGCACATCTCATATGGCAGCAGACAAGAGAAGAGAGCTTGTGCAGGGAAACTCCCCTTTTTAAAACCATCAGATCTCATGAGACTCATTCACCATAACGAGAACATCACAGGAACAACCAACCTTCATGATTCAATTACCTCCAACTGAGTCCTCCCACAACACATGAAAATTTAAGATGAGATTTGGGTGGGGACATAATCAAACCATATCAGTGTCCATACTACCCAAGACAATTGATAGATTCAACGAAAGTCTCATAAAAATACTAATGATATTTTTCACAGTTAAAAAAAAAAACACTTAAAATTTGTATGGAACCACGAAAGACTGACAATAACCAAATCTCTCCTAAAAAAAAAAAAAAAAAAAAAAAAAAAAAAAAAAAAAAAAAAAAAAAAACTGAAGGAATTACATTACCTAATTTCAAATTATAATACAGAGCTATAGTAACCAAAACAGGATGGTGTTTCATAAAAACAGACCCATCAACCAATGGAAAAGAATAGATAACCCCAAAATAAATCCATATGTATGCAAGTGGCAATAACCAAAAAGTAAAAACATCTTTTTTGTATCCATCAGTTAATGAACTGATAATACACGTGGAATATACATAAAATGGAATACTATTTTCAGATAAAAAAATTAATTACTCACAGATGCTACAATATGAATAAACCTCAACAATATTATGTTAAATAAATGTGCACAAACACAAAATAGCTTATTTTGTGATTCCATTTATACAAAATATTAAAGAAAGGAAATTATACAGAGACAAAAGGTGATTAGTGGTTGCCTAGTGCTGTGGGTAAAAATGGGAAGTGGATATAAATATGTATGAAATTTCTCTTTGTGGTAATAAACATATTGCAGTAATGGTTGTAAAATTGTATTAAAATACCAAAAAAAAAAAAAAAAAAACCTGAAAGGCACAATTAGCACAAGTGAAATTTATTACACAAAAAATTCGTGGCCAGGCATGATGGGTCAAGCCTATAATCCCAGCACTTTGGGAAGCCAAGATGGGTGGTTTACTTGAGCTCATGAGTTCGAGATCAGCCTGGCCAACACGGTGAAACCCCGTCTCTAGTAAAAATACAAAAATTAGCCAGGCATGGCAGTGGCACCTGTAATCCCAGTTACTCAGGAGGCTGATGCAGGAGAATCACTTGAACCCGGGAGGCAGAGGTTGCTGTGAGTTGAGATCATACCACTGCACTCCAGCCTGGGCAACAGAGTGAGACTCCATCTCAATTTTTTTTTTTAATTACTCAGATATAACTATTAATTTAAATTAGATGATATACTCGATAGTATCTTTGTCTGTGGTTATTAGTACATATGCCTGACTGGAATCAAATAGATTCAAAGCTGACTGAATTTTTTAGATTTATATTGGCAAAAAAATAATGAGCTTGGAATATATATTACCATAATTTTCTGTAGCTTAAAACTGTTGGGAAGCAATTATTCATAGGTTTCTTGTGTAGTTGTGTCTTGTAAAGTGGGGCACAGACTACCCTTTGTTTCAGAGTACCTTTTCAAGAATGTTCGTATAGCAAATGACTTTGAAAAACGTAATGACTCCCTCTGTATCTATGGGAAGGTTTGCTCATAGTCTTGAAAGATTTAGGACATCTCTCCAGAGCAAAAGGAGGCATGATTACTTCCCATTATGAGAGATAAGGTATACTAAACTGAGGGGTCTTTTTCTGAACCACATGCTCTGCACATGAAGCACCATCTTGCCTTTCATGTCACCATGTGTGAATTAGGGATCAGTGTACTGGCACACACACACGCACACAAATGTTGAAATTATGACTACTATTACTGCTGTGAAAACAAACTGTCTTTTATGTCTGATCTAGGAGTTTTGTGTCTTCTACCAGCATCCACGATGTTAGTTTTCATGTAGGATAAAATCTGACACTTCTCATTTCTCAAAAAAAAAATATTGCTTAATCACTATACACGAATGGATTGAGAAAACTCCTCACTCTTCAGTAGAATATGTTCTCCAATTTGTATTTCAGGTGTGGTCAAATATTGTGGTGATAAAGGGGAAATATATGTAATGTCAAAACACTGAATACTTTGTAAACTGAAGAATAAGATAGGCTACTCATTATGGACATTCAGAGCATTGTTTGTCATTTTCTGTTTCCCTCAGCATGACAATATGCAATGTTTCAGTTGAATCATAGCTTCCAGGTGATTGATGATGATCATGCAGTGTAAGAAAAAAAATATTTTTTATAAGCCGCTAAAATGTATTGCTGTGTGTAAGTTCAGTATATGCTAGATTATCTTGAATGATGCATGTAAAATTTACCATTCTTGACATAATCTAGTCTTAATGAAAACCTTTATTCATCACTGAAGCAACGAAACACATATAGAACACTTTAATCCATATTTATTGAATTTCTTGACCTTGTGATCCATGAGGACAAGTATTGTTTGCAATACTATTGTTTTCAAGTAATTATGGAAAATCAGTTACTGGTTTAAAGTAAGTATTACTTTAGATTTAACATTCTTTTCCCTTTTTTCTCTTTATTCTTTTTTTTCATCTGTGGCATTTTACTTAGATGATTTCTAGTCTACCTGAAATTCTAAAGAGAACAGTCTTTAGAATTTCACTTACTGTGGTTCATCTGTTCCAGATTTTTCAGTTTTCTGCTGAAATTATGTTTAATTTCTCATTATTCTATAAGAGTATTTTATGTAAGTGTAGATATTATGTTGTCATTTTTCCCTTTTAGACCACAGAATATATCATTTCACTGTCTCATGCTTCTTACAGAAGTCAGCTCTCAGTTTAACTCTTGTGGCAATGCAATCTGTCTTTCTTGTGTTTCTCACCCTTATTTGTGTATAAGATATCCTTTTGTCTTCGGTTTTCTGCCATTTCAACAAATTTATTTTCTTATTCGTTTTTCTTGACTTTTCTGAGCTTCTTACTCCATGCCTTAAGAATCTTTCATCATATCTATAAAATTACATTTTATGTTCTATATACTCTACATTCTGGGCCGTATTTCTTATCTTTTAGTATCTTATCACAATAAATTATAAAATTTCTTTTGACACTATACTAATTATTTATTTAGCTATATACAATCTGCTGTTATACTGATTTCAATTACTGTATTTTTTAGTCTAATTGGTTAATTTTCTAATATGTTGTGCTAATTTTTATTAATTTTTAGTTTCTCCTAAAATATTTATACTTAGATTTTTTCTTCTTGACATGTTACACATAGTTACTTTGTACACTGGACAATTTTATTTTTAGTATCTTGGTTTCCCAATAATTGTTTTAAATGTTTGTTATTTTCACTTATTCTTGCTTATTTTACCTAATCCCACATGTGTCAGGCTATCTATGACTTTAATCTGGTTATTTGCTTAAAATATATTAATATTTGTCATGATTTGAAGACTAAGATGAATTTACTCTTATTTGCATTTTTATGGCACTTCAGGTCAGCCACAATTTAAGATACATTAATCCAGGTATAGAAGCACTCAGATTATTCACTGGAGTCTGGGTGCAGTGGCTCACTCCTGTAATCCCAGCACTTTGGAAGGCCAAGGTGGGTGGATCACGAGGTCAGGAGATCGAGACCATCCTGGCCAACATTGTGAAACCTCATCTCTACTAAAAATACAAAAATTAGCTGGGCATGGTGGCAGGAGCCTGTAGTCCCAGTTACTCAGGAGGCTGAGACAGAAGAATTGCTTGAACCCGAAAGGCAGAGATTGCAGTGAGCCAAGATCACGCCACTGGACTCCAGCCTGGGCAACAGAGCAAGACTCCACCAAAAAAAAAAAAAAAAAAAAATGATGTTTAATCTGGGAATGAGCTGGTTAATGAATTCTTTAATGTCCCAATTCCAAGTTGGGTGATGGAATTATTAGAGTCCTAAATCTTGACAGTCTCTGCATATGTCATTGTTCCTGTGGCCCTTTAAGGTCTCAAACTTATAGCTCACTCTCTCAGCTGTCTTATTTATATCATCAAACTGTTTTTGAAGAAGGTGTGCTTCCATGCTAGGCTCATATATTGAAGTTTCTGTAGTCTCTTGTGCCATCACACAATAATTCCTCACAATCTTTGATATCATATTTTAAATCCAATTGCAAAACCTATTTCACCAGTTTTTAAAATTGTCTTCAGAAGCAGGGTTAGTATCAATTATTTAATTTGCCAACTGTAAACTGAATTTGAGTCTTTTTTATTCAGTTCAATTGGTCAAAATAGAAACTCTCAAGGGCAAGAAAAATGACAGATTTTGATTTATTTATGTGTTTAGTAACTCTTTTTGAGATAAGAAAGAAGCCAGGCCAGACATGATGGCTCACAGCTGTAATCCCAGTACTTTGGGAGGCCGAGGTGGGCAGATCATCTGAGGTCAGGAGTTGGAGACCAATCTGGCTAACATGATGAAATCCCATCTCTACTAAAATACAAAAATTAGCTGGCCATGGTAGCATGTCCCTGTAATCCCAGCTACTCGAGAGGCTGAGGCAGGAGAGTTGCTTGAATCTGGGAGGCGGGGCTGGAAGTGACCCGAGTTTGTGCCCCTGCACTCTAGCTGGGGTGACAGAGTGAGATTCCATCTCCAAATGAAAAAAAAAAAAAAGAAAAGAAAAGAAAAGAAAAAAGAAGCCGAAGATTGCATGTAGATAGCCACTTACATATATATCAGGAAAAGGAAAAAAAAAAAAAAAAGAAAAATATTCAATTACAGGTGGCATTTAGTGACCATAGTGGCCACTGTAAATAATTGCTTCATCTTGATGTTAAGGAAACCAAAAAGATATTAGAGAACAGATAATTATATCCACCAAATACTTTCTCAGTATATAACATAACACCCTGGTAGAGGTGTTTGTTATGGAATAGGAGTAAAATGCGTACAAAAAACACCATGAACAACGAAATGGAAAATGCTCATTCCACCCCTCAGTATTTTCTTTTTTTGAAGATTTTGTCTGACCTAGAGATTACACAGTCCATCAGAAGGAAGTATTAAATATTAATAGTGAAAGAAAGAATAGAAGGGAAAAATAATTTGATTCAAATAATAAAATTTTTAGAAAGTGATATTGAAATGGATGATATTGGTGACACACCACCTGTGCAGGTTTTGGAGTTAAAAGATGCATTTATCTAACAATATCTGAGGCAACTCAATAGTGATCTATCTTTAAAATTTTATTTCATTTGTAATTGGCAAATAATAATTGCATATATTTAGGTGGTAAAGTATGTTGTTATACATGTATGCATAGTGCAACGATCAAGCCACACTAACACATGTATCATCTCACAAATCTATCCTTTCTTTGTAATTAAAACA
This sequence comes from Macaca nemestrina, assembly GCF_043159975.1. Classification (NCBI taxonomy): domain Eukaryota; kingdom Metazoa; phylum Chordata; class Mammalia; order Primates; family Cercopithecidae; genus Macaca; species Macaca nemestrina. The sequence continues at coordinate 65,188,508 of NC_092131.1, forward strand.
TTTACATTTTATTATTTTAGTAACTTTGAAATATGCAATATATGATTATTAACTATAGTCACAATGCTGAAATGGATCGACCAGAAATTACTTCTCCTGTCTAACCAAAACCTTTTAGCCTTTGACCAACATATCCACTTTTTTGATCCACCAGCCCACGCTCACTTTCTGGTAGCCATCATTCCACACTCTACTTCTATGATTTTGACTTTTTAGATTTTATATTTAAGCAAGATCATGCAGCATTTGTCTTTCTGTACCTGGCTTGTTTCACTTAGCATAATTTCCTCTAGATACATCCATGCTGTCCCAAATGACAACATTTTCTTTGTAAAGCTGGATACTATTCCAGTGTGTATATACATATGCTACAGTTTCTGTATCCATTTACTATTTGAGACATACTTAGGTTGTTTACATATATTTACTATTGTGAATAATGTTGCAATGAACATGAACATACAGACATCCTTTCAACATGCTGATTTCACTTTCTTTTGATAAACACACAGAAGTGGGATTGCTGGACCATATGATAATTCTACTTTTAGTTTTTAAGGAATCTCCATACTGTTTCTAAAATGGTTGTACTAATTTACAATCTCACCCACAGTGTACAAGTATTTTACTTTTCCACATTCTCATCAACATTTATCTTTTTCTTTTTTTTTCAGTAGTGGTAATTTTAACAGGTGTGAGGAGATGGATTATCATTTTAATTTGCATTTCTCTGATGATTACTTACGTTGCTCATTTTTTTTTTCATATATCTGATGGCTATTTCTATGTCATTTAAGAAATGTCTACTCAGGTCCTTTGTCCATTTTTGATAGGATTATTTGATTTTTGTTGTTGTTAGTATTTTGAAGTCCTTGTATGTTTTGGGTATTAGCTCCTTATCCAACTTATAATTTGAAAACATAATCTCTCAGTCTATGGGTTCTCTCTTTACTCTGTTGTTTCTTTTTCTGAGCAAATGCTTTTTAGTTTACTGCAATCTCATTTGTTTATTTTCACCTTTGTTGTCTTTCCTTTGGGATCATGTATATGAAATCATTGCCCAGTGTCCATACAACTCAAAGTGATTGGAACATTCAATGAAGTGCCTATCAAAATTTCAATGTCATTTTTCACAGAAATTAAATAAACAATCCTAAAATTTATATGGAACCACAAAAGCACCCAAATAGCCAAAGCACTCCTCAGCAAGGAGAGCAAAGGTAATGGCATCACGCTAGCTGATTTAAAGATATATTACAAAGCTATAGTAATCAAAAGAGTATGCTACTGACAAGAAAAAAAAAAGATTCATTGATCAATGTAATAGGATAAAGAGCTCAGAAATAAACTCATATATCCTAGATCAATTGATTTTTTTACAAAAATATCAAGAAAAGACAATGGGAAAATAAAAATCTCTTTAACAAATGCCTTTGAGAAAACTGACTATCCATATGCAGAAGAATGAAATTGGACCATTATCTTACCTCATGTAAGTGTAAACTCAAAATGGAGTAAATATTTAAATGTAAATTCTGAAACTGTAAAACCTCTAGGAGATAAATCCAGTTATTTGGATTTTTGGTAAATGTTCACATAAAATATGACTCATGGGGAAAAGAAGTTTACTTTTAATGAATGCTTAGTATTTGGGAAGAACTCATTAGCTACATTCAAGAATACTTACCATCATGTGGAAACATAGTGGCACATATGCATTGTTTATTACATTTATAGAAAATATGATTTGTCTAAAAATAAAAAAGTAAAATCATGCAGAAGATAAATGGCTACTTTTTAAATACAGAGTTTGTATGCTACATTTTTGCACTGTTACTATTCCTTAAATTTATAATAGTGATTTTTGTAATGATTAAATTTACAGTAGGGATTTTTGAAATATTAAGAAACAGCAATAAATGTCTACATCAAAAAAGTAGAAAGATTTCAAATAAACATAAAGATGCACCTGAAGAAACTAGAAAGGCAAGAACAAATCAAACCAAACCAAAAATTAGGAGTAAGGAAAGAATAAAATCGGAGCAGTACTACACAAAACAAATATTAACAATACAAAAAAATCAACAAAATGAAAAAAGTACATAGTGGTGATAAATCATAAACCTCCTTTACCTCTAGTTATAATGGGCTACTCATTTCACAGGAAGAAAACACTTTATGTAATAGAAGCATTCATACAATGCTAATGACTCACATTTTCATTCAGTGAAGAATGTTCATTAATATCACATCTGCAGAGATATTGGCATCTTGTGTAGCTTTTTAGGAAAAAAATAATTATGATTCTGGAATACATTGAACTAGTGTTTCATTCTGGTTTGTGAATTAATTTTTAGTGTTCGAATATCAGCTTTTTATTCTAGCATTGTTATGAGTTTAACCGAGTGCCAGTAGTCATTACCATATTTTTCTTTATGAATCACTTTTATAAAAGCTCTCTAGGAACAATAAAAAAGGGCAAACATTATACATTGATGATTCATATTTCGAAGTAAGTTTCTTTGGGCATTTATGAAGTACAAAAGAGAGATCCCATTAGTACATGGAACTTTCTCCAGAAAAGACAATATTATTAGGACTCAAAGCATGTCTCAACAAATTTTTAAAAAATAAAATCGTGTGAAGAATCTTCTCAGGCAACAATGGGATAAAACTATAAGTAAAAAACAAGAACTTTGGAAATTGTACAAATACATGGAAATTGTACAATGTGCTCCCTCCTGAATGACCATCGAGTCAATTAAGACATGAAGAAGAAAATTGAAATCTTTCTTAAAGTAAGTAAAAATGGACACACAGCATACTAAAACCAATGGAAGGCAGTAAAATAAATATTAAGAGGGAAGCTTAAAGCAATAAATTTCTGTATCAAAAAAAGTAGAAAGGTTTCAAATAAACATAAAGACGCACCTGAAGGAACAAGAAAGGGAGGAACAAATCAAAACAAAATGTAGGAGAAGGAAAAAAAAAATGAAATCAGCGCAGTACTAAATAAAATAAATATTAAAAATGTAACGAATCAGCAATAAAAATTTTTAAAGTTGGCCGGGCGCGGTGGCTCAAGCCTGTAATCCCAGCACTTTGGGAGGCCGAGGCGGGCGGATCACGAGGTCAGGAGATCGAGACCATCCTGGCTGACACGGTGAAACCCCGTCTCTACTAAAAAATACAAAAAAAACTAGCCGGGCGAGGTGGCGGGCGCCTGTAGTCCCAGCTACTGGGGAGGCTGAGGCAGGAGAATTGCGTGAACCCGGGAGGCGGAGCCTGCAGTGAGCTGAGATCCGGCCACTGCACTCCAGCCTGGGCGGCAGAGCGAGACTCCGTCTCAAAAAAAAAAAAAAAAAAATTAAAGTAAACAATACTGATAAACTACTAGCTAGAGTAATCAAGAATAAATGAGAGCAGACCCAAATAAAGAAAATCAGATATGAAAAGGGAGACTTTACAACTTATACCACAAAAATACAAAAGATCATTGAAGGCTATGTGAATACATTAAAATAAACAAATTAAAAAACCTAGAGGAAATGAACAAATTTCTGGATACATAAAATACACCAAAACAAAAAGAAAAAAAAAACTGAACAGAAAAATAATTAATAAATAGATTGAATAAGTAATAAAAAGTTTCCTGACTAAGAAAAGCCCTTCAAGACTGGATGGCTTTATATCTGAATTCCACTGGTTAGAAGAACTAATACCAATTCTTCACAAACTATTCCAAAAACTTGAAGATAAAGGAATTCTTCCTAACTCATTCTATGAGGCCAGCATTACCCTGATACCAAAACCAGACAACAATGTAACAAAAAAGAAAACTAAGCCTTAATATCCCTGATAAACATAAAAGCCAAAGTCACCAACAAAATAGCAACCAAATCGAGTAACCAACAAAATAGCAACCAAATCGAGTAACATCGTGTCTCAAAAGGATACACCATGATCAGCTGGGATTTTATCCCAGTGATTCAAGAATGGTTCAACATACTCAAATCAACAAATGTGATATATCATATCAACAGAATGAAGGATAAAAAATCCATGATCATCTCGATGCCAAAACTTATTTGATAAAATTTAATATATCTTTATGATAAAAATCTTTAAGTAAAATAGGAATAAAAAAGAACATAGCTCAACATAGTATATGTATGACAAACCCACAGAAAATAGCAAATTGAATGGGAAAAAGACAGAAGCCTTTTCTCTAAGACGTGGAAAATGCCAAGGGTGCCCACTTTCCCCACTCCTCTCAACAAAATACTGGAAGCCTTAGCCAAATAAATCAAGACAGAGAAATAAATAAGAGACATCTAAAGCACAAATGGAATGCCAAATTGTCCCTCTTTGCAGACAACATAATCTTTATGTATAGAAATACATAAAAATACCACCCAAAAATCTGAGAACCAAAACAAGAATTCAGAAAGTAGAAGGATACAAAATCATCAAACAAAAATCAGTATTGTTTCTATATACCAGTAACAAACTAGATGAAAAAGAAATCGAGGAAGTGATGCAGTTTACAATAACTACAAAAATATTACCTAGAAATAAACTTAACTAAAGAGGTGAGAGACCTCTGCAACAGACGCTACAAAACAATGTTGAAAGAAATTTAGGAAAGAAAGAAATGGAAAGATATTTCATGCTCATGAATTTGCAGAATTAATATTGCTAAAATGACTATACTACCCAAAGAAATCTACAGATTCAATGCAATTCCCACCTAAATACCAACGACATTCTTCACAGAAATAGTAAAATGATAATAATAATAAAAAGCTAAGACACTAAAACTTGTATTAGAACCACAAAAGATCCCACATAGCCAAAACAATACTGAACAAAAAGAACAAAGCTAGAAGCATCACATTACTTGATTTTAAAATGTAATAAGAAGCTATAATAAACAAAATATCATGGCATTGGTACAAAAGCCGACACATAGACCAATAAAACAGAATAGTGAACCGCTAAGTAAATTCACATATTTATAGCCAATTGATTTATAACAAAAGATGCTAAGACCATAATTGGGAGAATAACACCCTTTTTCATGAATGGTGCTGGGAAAACTGGATTTTCATATGCAGAAGAATGAAAACAGAACACTATCTGTCACCCTATACAAAAATCAACTCAAAGAGGATTGATTAAACAAAAAATCTAGAACTATTAGTCTACTAAAAGAAAACGGGGAACATGCTCCAGTACATTGGTCTAGGTAAAGATTTTATGGCTTCAAAAGACTCCAAAAGCAAAGGCAACAAAGGCAAAAATATACTAATGGATCTACATTAAACTATAAGGCTTCTACACAGAAAAAGGAAACAATCAATACAGTGAAGAGACAATCCATTAAATGGGAAAATATATTTGCAAACTATTCATCTGGTAAGTAATTAATATCCATAATTTACAATGAACTCAAACAATTCAACAGTAATAATAAAAATAGTCATCATCATCACCTTCTGATTTAAAAAATAGGCAAAGGATCTTAGGATATTTCTCAAAAGAAGACATATAAATGGCCAACAAATATATGAAAAAGTACTCAATATGACTAATCATCAGAAAATGTAAATCAAAGCCACAATGAAATATGTTACCATAATGAGAATGGCTATTATCAAAAAGAGGAAAAGTAACAAATGCTCATGAGGACCTGGAGAAAAGGACACTCTTACACACTCTTGAAGGAATGTAAATTAGCACAGCCATTGTGAAAAAGAGCATACAAGTTTTTCCAAAAACTAACAATAGAACTACCATAAAATCCAGCAATCTCACTACTGGGTATTTATCCAAAAGAGAGGAAATTGGTATATTGAAGAGATATCTGCGACCCTATGTTTATTTAGCACTATTTACCATAGTCAAGATATGGAAGAAACTTAAATGTCTATCAACAGATGAATAGATACGTATCACATTTTCTTTATTCATCTGTTCATAAAGATATGGTATTATAAGATAATTAAACATATTGCAGATATGCAATATGTATTGTATTTGTAATAGGATACTATTCAGCCATAAAATAAGTGAAATGTTTGCATACCTAAATTATGTTTAATTATCTCTGTCATAGGGGACCTTGTTTACAATGTAGTTTGTTGCTAATAAATAAATATCATACTAGGTGAATATTGTAGTCATATAATTTTAGATGAATATTATACTCCACTGTAAGTATACCAATATAATAAATATGTAGTGGTGGAGTGAAATCAGAGGTATTAATGTACCACAGGCAATGTGTTTCCTGATAATAAGGTAACATTTTTATAGAGTAGCTAGTATGTGCTAATCATTATAACAGCACATAAAATAGCTTTCCTGCTTTTACATTTATAAAATGAATTATTTAATAATAATTTCTTGGAATACTTCTAAAATTACACACATAAGGAAGGACCAGTACATTATTTAAAGTCTTTGGCACATTTTCAAAAATTGATATTTAGGCCGGGTGCAGTGGCTCATGCCTGTAATCCCAGCACTTTGGGAGGCCCAGGTGGGCAGATCACTTGAGCTCAGGAGTTTGAGACCAGCCTGGCCAACATGGTGAAATCCTGTCTCTGTCAAAAAACACAAAAATTAGCTGGGTATGGTTGTGCACACCTGTAGTCCCAGCTACTCGAGAGCCTGAGGTGGGAGAATAGCTTGAAACCAGGAGGAGATGGAGGTTGCAGTGAGCCAAGATTATGTCACTGCACTCCAGTTTGGATGACGGAGCAAGATTCAGTATCAAAAGCAAACAAACAAACAAACAAAAAATCAGAATTAACATTTAGAACCAGCTTACCTCCAGTGATGAGTTGACAGCAGCCCCAATTTTAGTGTCATTATAACTATATTGTCACACAGAAAAGCAAATATTCTAACCTGAACTGAAATGACTTCAGAATGTACTGCAAGAATGTAAGAGGTATAGACATTCATTAAACACAAGAAAAAATGTTTGAAAGAATTACAGCAAAGAAAACTATCAGCAGTGTAAGTATTCATGCATTTTGTAATAGGAAACCCAGCCTTTGATTTACAAAAGAGTCCATCTGGCCAGCCGCGGTGGTTCGTGCCTGCAATCCCAACATTTTAGGAGGCCGAGGCAGGTGGATCACGTTAAGTAAGGAGTTCAAGACCAGCCTGACCAGAATGGTGAAACCCCGACTCTACTAAAAATTAAAAAAAAAAAAAAAAAAAAAAAAAGGCTAGGCATGCTGGTGGTGTATTAAGAGGGAAGAGAAGGAAAAAAATGTAAAACAGGGAGAGAAGTTGAACAGAGAAAAATTCTGCCTCCCCCCAGAAGGTGCACCCTCCAGGTTTAGGCTTGCATAAGAGGCAGAGTCACAATTTCCCTCTACTTGGATTATCAGAATTCTTACAGATGAAAAGACATACCTGGCTGATCTGAATAGCTTGAGCACTGGTACAAGAGTGTGTCTGGAAGGTAGATAGCTTTTCTGCTGACCTGGCAGGCGATCTGATGTGGCTCCAACCCTTCCCTCTGATAAGACATCAGTACAGCTCACTAAGAGCTCCCTCAGCCACTTTGGACAAGGCTGGGACCTCTGTCTACCACTGGGTATTGTATGTACCCACCTGCTTTAGCCGTAATTTGGGTCCCTGTGTAGGGCACCCCTGTGTAGGGACCCCTGTAGAGGTTTCTCCCCTACTATCCTGAAGCCTAGACCATCAAAATTATAAATAAAAAACTGGGTAAAAACAAATAAATAAGGCCAGGTGTGATGGCTCATGCTTATAATCCCAGCATTTTGGGAGGCTGAAAACAGGCAGATCACCTGAGGTCAGGAGTTCAAGACCAGCCTGATCAACATGGCGAAACACCATCTCTACTAAACATACAAAAAAAAAAAAAAAAAAAAAAAATTCAGATGTGGTGGCAGGAGCCTGTAATTCCAGCTCTTTGGGAGGATGAGGCAGGAGAAATGCTTGAACCCAGGAGGCAGATGTTGCACTGAGCCGAGATCACACCCTTGCACTCCAGGCTGGGCAACAAGAGTGAAGCTCTGTCTCAAAACAACAACAACAACAAAATACAAATAAATAAAAAAAGTGCATATCATGGGGGAATTAGATAAACTTCAAGAGACTGCTACCATTCCAACCCCACAGAAGATGGTGAACTTACTCATACACTGAGAACATTGCTACTACAACCAGCTTAAGAGAAAATCATTATACAAAGACTCTTTGTAACCAAGAAACACTTACAGAGTCTTTACTGATGAAAGCACAAAGAATCAAATTAGGCTATAATTAATCATAACCATTAAAGTCACATCCTTAAGAAGGAAAAAAAATTTTTTTTAAATCATCAAATCAAACAAATTCAAGAATAGTTTGAAGAAATAGTCTAGCAACATGAGGAGGAACCAGAAAATTAACTCTGGTAATATGACAAAACAACGGAGTTCTATGACACTTCCAAAAGATCACACTAACTTTCCAGCAATGAATCCAAACCTAGCTGACATCTGTGAAATTCCGGCTAAATAACTCAGAATGTTAATTATTAAGCTACTTAAAGAGATACCAGAGAAAGATGAAAACTATCATAAAGAAATTTAAAAAGCATTTTAGAATATGAATACAAATTTTTCTAGAAAGATAGATAACATAAAGAAATACCATTCAGAACTTCTGGAAATGAAAGACACACTTAGGTAGTTACAAAATACAGTGGACACTTTTAAAACATTAGAACAAGTGGAAGAGAGAATCTCAGAGTTAAACTGGCTAAACCAGAGAATAATCAGTGTTCCTGAGGGAGAAAACAAAGGGTGGAATATTTATTTGAGTGAACAGTTGAAGAAAATTTTTCTGTTCTAGCTATAAAATGATCATTTATATATATAATGATCATTATACAAAAGTACAGTACGTTGGTATACACATCATATAGACTGATTGCATATTTTTTCACTTGCCTAAAGGGAAATGTGAAACACTGCATTGTCAAAAAGCCAAAGGATACTTATATTTTACAGCGCCTCTGTGATTTTTATATTTTTGTAGCAATATGTACTGTTGGAAAAACAACTCTAAAATTTTTATAGAATCAATAAAAATATTATAGCATATGAAAATAATTGATTTACTTACAAAATTTCCTGACTGAATTCTATGTACAAATGAACTTGACATATACTTATTTAAAAGGAAAAGAGAAGGCCGAATCATTGTAATAGCAAGAACGTCTTACTATTTATTTGTCCCATAGGTGAAAAAGATCATTGAAAAAATCACCCAGCGAAAAAGATACAGCCTAAAGTCTCAGTTTGTGAAAATGCATTATTTTATCTCCTTCATGGAAAAATCACATATTTTTCTTTGGCAAAAGTCTTTAAAATAATGTTTTTAGCTCTTAGGATAAAGTATCAAAGCATCTAAATATTAAATAGTTATTATTTTATATTTTACTTTATATTGCATACTGACATATACTCATTAAATGTTCGATTCATAAAATCAAATTTATTATAATCAGTACATAAATCACAAATAGAATTGCTAGTTAATTTGATTCAATATTGCTATTTAGTTTGATATTCAAAGTATATATGACTAATAATTTTGCATTTTTCTAAATATAATCATCTCTGGTTTTCCTGAAGCATTTTTAATTTTAAATATCTCTATGACTAACAAATTGATTGGCTAGGTAAGGATAAAAGTAAATTGAAGTAAACAATACTGTTTCTGGGTAGTGTGGAAAGTTTATATGTTTTTTGATATAAATGATGTATTATAAATTCTGTTTACACTATTATCAATGAAAGCAATGTGATAGAATTATGCTTTTAGTGTTTTACTAAACATAAATGTAGAAATAGTATAAATATTGGGGGAGATTTATTTATTTCCTTCAAAATTATTTACTGATTCTATCTTCTCAGGAACTCAATAAATAATTTTGAACTAATGTTAAATGGTGAAACACAAGAGTGACAAACCAGACGAGGCCCTTGTCAAATAAAGCGCCCATATATAGTAAAACTACAGGCTGCACTTTACTGTACGAGGAAAATAAAACATAAAATAAAATAGAACTAAACTCGCTGGTGGAGGCACAGGAGGTATTTTTGATAGTGTTCTCTGGTAAGATATCTGAGGAAGTGACATGCAACCAGCAGTGCTTACTGTAAGAATAAACCAGTCATGTGACAATGTGCAGAATGAACATTACTGGCAGTTGGAAGAAGTATAACATTTCAATGACATAGATTACACAGATTACATGCTTTTCCAGGGACAGTCTGATCCTGTACTACAGTGAAGGAATATTTACAGTAGTTCATGAAACAGGTAGGGGGCCAGCTAATGTATAGCCTGATGAGCCACATAAATTATTTGGATTTTATTATAAAGATAATGGAGACTTCTCTTATGGCCAACAGACTTAAAGCTCTTGAGAAGAACTCCTGCAATACAGGTAGGCACTCACTATCACTCTCTTCATCCTCAGTCCTGGCCCTACAAACAGCTCACCACATGTCATAGAGTATACCTTGGGCTGATTCAGAAGGCTAAGCTGACCAAGCAGGCTGAGAGCGCTTCAACATGGCCACATTCAGGAAAGCCGAGGCCAAGCAGGGTGCCCAGTTGCCCAAAGAGGAGTACAATCTGCTCTCAGTGGCCTACAAGACCACGGTCAGGGGCCACAGGTCTGCCTGGAAGGCCATCTGAATTAAGCATTGAGCAGAAAACTAACACCTCCAACCATAATTTGCAGCTGATTAAGGACTATCTCAGGCAGAAAACTGACAACTCTGACAAGAAGTTGCAGCTGATTAAGGACTATGAGCAGAAAGTGAAGTCTGAGCTGAGATCCATCTGCACCAGTTTCTTGGAATTTTTGGATAAGCATTTAATAGCCAGTGCAACTCATCCAAATAGTAAGGTCTTCTTTCCGAAACTGAAGAGAGACTACTGCTTGTACTTTGCTAAATTTGCATGTGGTAATGATTGAAAACAAATGAAAGATAATTCCCAAGGAGCTTACTAAAAAGCATTTGATAGAAGCAAGAAAGAGACGCAACCCACACAACCAATCTGCCATGATCTGGCCTCAACTTTTCTATATTTTACCATGAGATCCTTAATAAAAAAGGCTTTTAATGAGGCCATTGCAAAACCTGATAAACTTAATGAACATTTGCGGAAAGTCGGCACCCACCTTATGAAGTTGATTAGAAACAACCTAACACCATGGACATCAGACAATGCAGGAGAAAAATGTGAAGGAGCAGAAAACTAAATGCATATAGGGTCTCATCCTTCTTTTTTAAATGAAACCTTGTCAAACATGTCCATTCCTTATTTCACTTTGATTTTCTATAGCAAAGAAACCTATTCATGTGTGTGGAATTCACTGTTTATAGTGTTTTCACACTGCAGCTTTGGGAGGACTCCATTCTTGATTTGTGTTTGTCTTGGCCTTCCTCGTGTGCAGTTGCTCCAGTACAAAATTTTTAATAGTTTCTTTTTATGTAAACATAAGCAACTTCCAAGCTCTTAGGTACAAGACTAAATTTGTTTCTGGTATTTAAGTATTGTGAACAAGTTCTGCAAATGACGGTGTTCTGTGTTACTGTGAAAATATGAAAGCGTAGTTAAATACAATTTAAAGAATGTTCTACGTAACTTCTTACTATATTCCCTCCTTTACTTTTCTGGGATTTCCTTTCAGTAAGCAACTTTTCCATGCTCTTAATGTCACCTATTTAGTAAGAATACAGAAGCATTAGCTTGAATGGAATATTACTTAGCATTTCTGAGCTGGAGGTCACAAATTAAAATGCTTATTATATCACATATCATGGATGTCATGTGTATCTGAGACAAAAGGGAGTTTATTCTTCATTTGCTATTGTTTACTTTGACAGCTTCTCCTCTTAATAAACATTTAATTATGCCTTCTTAAAAAGAAATAAATACAATGGAAAACCATCAGAATAATTTAAAGTGGTGAAATAATATGATCAGTTACTTTTACCCACAGACAATAACCTAATAACAAAAGGAGGCACAATCTTTTTTCCAGGGACAAAAGTCAAAGCAATGAGATTCTTAAGTAGACCAGAAAAGAGATGAAGCTAGTTTTGCCACTCACACAATAGGTTGGTTTGATCGCTTGGCAGGTGACACCCCAATAACCACAAACCAAGGAGGATTTAATAAAGGGATTTTATTACCTGCAACAACTAAGATCACCAGTGATAGTTACCACAGCAGTGCCTCTCCAAAAAAAGGTGAAAAGGTGAGTCATTGTATTAGAGGGGGAGTACAGACAGTGCAGGCACAGTTACTGATCATACTTCTACCCACCTCACATGTATAGATAATGGTAAACTATCTCCTCCCTGAGCAGGGATTTTAGTATGGTAATGAGGGGAGTTTGCCAACATTGATCCCCAACTTGGGTATCTCTGGATCCAACCAGTTTTTGTTTTTTCTGGGCTTGAGCTTCTTCCTGGAACCTTTATGAGGCAACATGAACTCATGTTGAAAGAGATACAAGTAGGTACTTATTCACAGTGTATACCCCCAAACCTGGGGACTTTGAGTTACAATTGGCTTAGTAGTTAGAGTTTGACATGGTGATAAGTAGATAAATTTGTAATGTATTTTGAAGTCAGAACTTACTACTGGCTTGGCTGTGAGAATAAGAGAGGTAGAAAAAAGAGAAGGAATTTTGTTATTTGAAAATAATTTTCTTGGTTAAAAGGGTGAGTGTGAAATAGAAAATGATTGAGAAATAATTGCACAGGATAAGTCATGATACCTAATTAATAAGTAAATAATAAGTGTGTATTTCTATTTTCTATTTGACTCTATTTTTTCTTCTCATAATTCCTAAAATGTGTTTCATATTGATTATAGTAGTTTGCTTTTGAATTCAGAATGCTTGTTTTTCAATAAATAAAGCAGGGTGAATTGTCAAAGATTTTAGATGGAAATGTTCTTAAATTACCACATTTCCTTTACTGACTCTAACTCCAAAATAATCAAGCGTTTTAAAAAAATAATACATAATTTCTATCAAAATATATAGAAAATTTTCACTCTGCTCAGAAGCAGTATGATATATTATAATTTTCTCTTGTTCATAAGTAGATAATCAATTCATTCATTATAAAGGGTTTTGTAAATGAATAGTGCTTTAGAAAAAACAGACTGCTAGTGATTATGTAGGTGACAACAGTTTAATAGTTTCCACAATCTAATTCAACCAATCCTTCATATACTGTTACTTTTATAATAATTATATCAATACAATTTTACAAATATAATGTCAAAATATATATATACATACATGTATATACATGTATATCTACTTATATGTGTATGTGCCATATTATTACAGTATGTGTATGTATTATTCAGGGTTCTCTAAAGGGAAGGAACCAATAGCGTAGATAGATAGACAGATAGACAGATATAGAGAGGGGAGTTTATTAGGTATTAATTCACAGAATCACAAGGCACCACAATAGGCCATCTACAAGCTGAGGAGCAAGGATAGCCAGTTTGAGTCCCAAAACTGAAGAACTGGGAGTTTGATGTTTGAGGGAAGTAAGCATTCAGCACAGGAGAAAGATGTAGGGTGGGAGGTTGGGCCAGTCTAGTCTTATCACATTTTTCTACTTGCTTTATATTCTAGCAGCTCTGGCAGCTGATTAGATGGTGCCTACCCAGATTAAGGGTGGGTCCGCCTTTCCCAGACCACTGACTCAAATGTTAATCTCTTTGGCAACACCCAGGATCAATACATTGCATCCTTCAATTCAATCAAGTTGACACTCAGTATTAACTATCACAAGTACACCTCTTGTCAACTTAAACCTATACACATTTCCTGAGATCATACATAACCTTCAAATTAAGGCAACTATAAAGTCATAATTACATCTAGAATGATACAACTATCCTTCTTCATACAACTAAAAATACGCCAATCCCCAATAGAAATGCTATTACATAAAGTTAACAACATTTAAATGCTGATATGAAGTCAATAAATCTTATGTCACATAACAAAAGAAATAGAAAATAAAATTAAGATATTTTCTCAGTACAAATGCATACATGCACAAACATGATTTTAGCAAAAGAAAGAGGAAATACTCATGGCAATTACAGTCATCCTCGTTTCTGCAACTTATTACATGGTTCTAACTGATATTGATGACTACCTTCTTCTACTACCCATTCTGTATTCCCTTTGCCTTCAGCAATCACCTCAGCAGGTCGTAGTTTTTTCTAATGGAGTGACCCAATCCTTCATTCTTAAAGGATCTGAGCCATTTTTTAATCCTTCCTGGATTAGGCTGTTGTAGTTTCTCATTGACCTAATCACAAGGCTTGGTAATACTAAGAGATACCCTAGTGGATCTTGTGTATTCCATGCATACTTTTCCTTATCTCCATTGTGGAGTAGTAAACTGATCTCATCTTGATAGTGCAGATCAATAACCTCAGCCAAAACTGTAACTCCCTTGTTAGCCTGTTGACTTAAAGGTAGGAGGAGCCCAAAGTGTCCAGGTGGCAATCTTAACTTCCAATTTAATGGAATTGTTGTTATGTCTCTTGGTGGCAGTGTTCCTCCCTCTGTAACTAAGACCTCTAGGCCAGAAGAATGTAATGTTGTGGAAACAGGAAGCAAAAATTTTGCTAGTGGATCACTAGGGGTGTGGCTTCCACTTCCACTCTTTGATTCCTAAACCTATGAATCTGACTAGAGGAGAAACAATACCATACAATGGATGCTGGTTAAAGGTATACACAGCCTTCTGGAGAACTTTGCTCAGTGCTACCAACTATTTTTCACTTAGTTGGCATTGTATTTTTGACTACGATAGGCCAGTCCACGGTTCTATCCATTTAGCTGCTTCAGGATGATGAAGACCATGGTAAGACCAGTGAATTCCATGAGTACAAGCACACTGCTGCACTTGTTTACACATAAAGTGAGTGCCTTGGCCAGAGGTAATGCTGTGTGAAATACCATGGTCGTGGATAAGGCATTACATGAGTCCATGCATGGTAGTCCTGGAAGAAGCATTGCATGCAGGATAGACAAACCCATATCTGGAGTAAGTGTTGAGGAACAACTATTTCCCTTTGTATGATGGGAGAGGTCCAATATAATCAACCTGCCACAAGGTTGCTGACTGATCACCCCTAGGAATGGTGCCATATCAAGGGCTCAGGGTTGGTGTCTGCTGCTGGCAAACTGGGCACTCATCAGTGGCCGTAGCCAGGCCAACCTCAGTGAGTGGAAGTTCATGTTGCTGAGTCCATGTGAAAACCTCCCTCCCTGCCACAATGGTCACTATGTTCATGAGCATATTGGATGATTTCAGGGGTGGTTGGGGAAGGAGACTAAGTGGAGTCCACAGAACGGGTCATCCTATCCATTGATTATTAAAATCCTCCTCTGCTGAGATCACTTGTTGATGAGCACTCACATGGGATACAAATATCTTCACAGTTCTTGACCACCCAGAGAAATCTATCCACATACCTTTTTCTTGGATTTCTTTGTCACCATTTTTCTAGTCATGATTCTTCCATGTCCCTGACCATCCAGGAAAATCATTGGCTACAGCCCATGAATCAGTATATAATTGCAAATCTGGCTATACATATACATACACACACACACACACACACACACACACACACACATACACATACCTGGCAGTTTATTAAATATTAACTCACAGGTTCCACAATAGGCCATCTGCAAGCTGAGAAGCAAGGAGAGCCAGTCCACATCCCCAAACTGAAGAACTTGGAGTCCAATGTTCAAGGGGAGGAAACATACAGCACAGAAGAAAGACGTTGGCTGTGAGGCTATGCCAGTCTTGTCTTTTCACATTTTTCTGCCTGCTTTATATTCTAGCTGCTCTAGCAGCTAATTAGATGGTGCCCAGCCAGATTAAGTGTGTGTCTGCCTTTTGCAGCCCACTGACTCAAATGTTAATCTCTTTTGGCAAAATCCTCACAGACACAGGCAGGAATCAATACTTTGCATCTTTCAGTACAATCAAGTTGACAGTATTAACCACCACAGTATATGAAACCCAAATTTCCTAAATATACAAAAAAAAAAATTGTAACTACCGTTTATCAGTTTTGAATCTTAATGATAAAATTCTTTAGTTAATATCCACAGTTCTATCAATCTGTCAATATTTATTGACAAAGGTCACTATGTATCACATAAAACAGACTGTAAACTAAAAATTGCAAAGAGGACAAAGAAGGGCGCTACATAATGATAAATTATCCAATTTAACAAGAAGATTTACCTATTCTAAATATATACACATCCAACTTTGGAGCACTCAGATTTGTTAAATGGTTATTACTAGATCTAAGTATATAAATTGATAGTCATACGATAATAGTGGAGGACTTTGATATTTTACTAAGAGCATTAGACAGATCATCAAGGTAGAAAATGAACACACAAAAAAATCTGGACTGAAATTTAACGCTTGACCACAGAGGTAACTGACATCTATAGAATACTGCACACAACAACCATAAGATATACATTCTTCTTATCTCCATACAGAACATTCCCTAAGATTCACCACATGCATGGTCATAAAGTGAATGTCAATAAATTTTTTAAAAAAGAAATTGCACCAAGCATATTCTTAGACCACAATGGAATAAAATTAGAAAAAATAAAATAGCAACAGGAATTCTTGAAACCACAAAAATACATGGAAACTCAAAAAAAATTGCTCCAAATGACTTGTAGGTAAACAAGAAAATTAAGGCAGACATCAAAAAATTCTTTGAAATAAATGAAAAAAGACACAGACCATATCAAAATATCTGAGATGAGGCAAAAGTAATGTTGAGAAAAGTTTATATGTATAAACACCTATATCAGGAAGTTAGAAAGAACTCATGTTAATCATCTAATATTATACAGAGAAGAACCAAAAAAACAAGAACAAACCAAAACCAATGTCAGCAGCAGAAAAAAATAATAACCAACATCAGAACAGATTTTTAATAAAAAGGAAGAGAAGATCCAAATAAGCATAACTACAAATGAGAATGGTGACATTATAGCTGATTCCATAGAAATACAAAAGATCCTCAGAGACTACTATAAACATCTCTGTGCACACAAAACAGAAATTTTAGAGAAAATGGCTGAATTCCCGGAAACACACAACCTCCCAAGATTAAACCAGGAAAATCTTGTAACCCTGAATAGATTAATGATATAAAAAATTGAATCAATAACAAACAAACAAAAAACCTATCAATCAAAAAAGTCCTGTATCAGAAGAATTTACCAAATTGTACCAGCTGTACAAAGAAGAGCAGATGCCAATCCTACTGAAAAGATTCCAAAAAAAAAAAAAAAAAGAGAGAGAAGGAGGGAGGGTGGCTGGCAAGATGGCTGAATAGGAATAGCTCTGGTCTGTAGCTCCCAGTGATGGCAATTCAGAAGATGGGTGATTTCTCCATTTCCAACTGAGATACTCAGCTTATCTCATTTGGGATTGGTTAAAGAGTGAGTGCAGCCCACAGAGGGTGAGCCAAAGCAAAGTGGGGTGTCGCCTCACCCGGGACGTGCATGGGGTCAGGGAACTCCCTCCCTTAGCCAATAAAAGCCTTGAGGGATTGTGCCTTGAGGAACGATGCACTCTGGTCCAGATACTATGCATTTCCCACAATCTTCACAACCCACAGACCAGGAGATTCCCACAGTTGCCTATGCCACCGGCACCCTGGGTTTCAAACATAAAACTGGACGGCCATTTGGGCAGACACTGAGTGAGCTAGCTGCAGAAGTTTTTTTTTTTTTTTTTTTCTTTTCTTTTTTTTTTTTTTGGAATGCAAGTGAGATGGAACTGTTCACTCCCCTGGAAAGGGGGCTGAAACCAGGGAATCAAGTGGTGTAATTCAGCAGATCCCACCCCCACAGAGCCCAGCAAGCTAAGATCAACTGGTTTGAAATTCTTGCTACCAGCACAGTAGTCTGAAGTTGGTCTGTGATGCTCAAGCTTGGTGGGGAGAGGAGCATCTGCCATTATTGAGGTTTGAGTAGGCAGATTACCCCTCACAGTGTGAACAAAGCCTCCAGGAAGTTCAGACTGAGTGGAGCCCACCAAAGTGCCACGGAGCTGCTGTAGCCAGACTGCCTCTCTAGATTCTTCCCCTCTGGGTAGGGCATCTGTGAAAGAAAGGCAGCAGCTCCAGTCAGGGGCCTATAGATAAAAACTCCCCTTATAGATAAAACCCCCATCTCTCTGGGACAGAGCACCTAGAGGGAGGGATGGCTGTGGGTGGAGCTTCAGCAGACTTAAACATTCCTGTCTGCTGGCTCTGAAGGGAGCAGCAAATCTCCCAGCACAGAGCTCGAGCTCTGCTAAGGGAAAGACTGCATCCTCAAGTGGGTCCCTGACCCCTGTGCCTCCTGACTGGGAGACGCCTCCCAGCAGGGGTCGACAGACACCTCATACAGGAGAGCTCCGGCTGGCATCTGGCAGCTGCTCCTCTGGAATGAAGCTTCCAGAGAAAGAAACAGGCAGCAATCTTTGCTGTTCTGCAGCCTCCACTAGTGATACCCAGGCAAACAGGGTCTGGAGTGGACCTCCAGCAAACTCCAGCAGAACTGCAGCAGAGAGGTCTATCAGAAGGAAAACTAACAAACAGAAAGGAATAGCATCAACAAATAGGAGGTCACACAGAAACCTCATCCAAAGGTCACCAACATTAAAGACCTAAGGTAGATAAATCCATGAAGATGAGGAAAAACCAGTGAAAAAGGCTGAAAATTCCAAAAATCAGAAGGTCTTTTCTCCTACAAAAGATCACAACTCCTCACCAGTAAGGGAGCAAAAGTGGACAGAGAATGAGTTTGACAAATTGACAGAAGTAGACGTCAGAAGGTGGGTAATAACAAACTCCTCCAAGCTAAAGGAGCATATTCTAACCCAATGCAATGAAGCTAAGAACCTTGAAAAAAGATTAGATAAATTGCTAACTAGAATAACCAGTTTAGAGAAGAACACAAATAACCTGATGGAGCTTAAGAACATGTCATGGGAACTTTATGAAGCATACACAAGTATCCATAGCCATATTGATCAAAGGAAAGAAAGGATATTCGAGATTGAAGATCAGCTTAATGAAATAAGCTATGTGAAAAGACCAAATCTTCATTTGATTGGTTTACCTGAAAGTGACAGAGAGAATGGAAACAAGTTAGAAAACACAGTTCAGGGTATTATCCCGGGAAATTTTCCCAACCTAGCAATACAGGCCAACTCAAATTCAGGAAATTTCAATTTCAAATTCAGGAAATACAGGGAACGCTACAAGGATATTCCTCAAGAGGAGCAACCCCAAGACATATAAGGTCAGATTCATCAAGATTGAAATGAAGGAAAAATGTCAAAGGTAGCCAGAGAGAAAGATCAGATTACCCACAAAGGGAAGGCCATCAGACTAACAGTGGATCTCTCTGCAGAAAAGAGTGGGATCCTGCTGAGTGACAGATAAAAAATTGTTCTCAGACACAGGTTTTTGCCTTGCCACATGGCTAGGGGACTGGGTGGCTCACAGACACCAAGGAGGGGCCATAAAGAGTCACAGCAGCCACGGCCCTGACAAGTCAGCACTGTGGGCATTTATTTAGTACAGATTTAATGACAAAGGCTTTCAGTCAACACAATTTGTAGGTAACTAACATGGTCACCTCCCACCAGAGAGAGCAGTCCTGCATGTGGATGATTATAGGCCAGATTCCAAGGTCTAATTAAACTAACTTATCTAGATCAATTCCTTTACACTTCTTGTTATCTACATTTTGTTCTCAGCCTTTGAAGCTTTTGCAAAGCCTCCCAGCCTTCCAAGAAGGTTTGCATCTTTCCTTATAATTTCTTCTCATAATTTCTCCCACCACCCTGACTGAACTCTGACATCTTCCCCTTTACTGTTTTTTTCCATCAGGTTTTGTTGATTGAAGAGTGCAGATATGTGCAGCAACAGGTTTTGGCACAGGAGTTATAACTCATATGCCCATTTTGCATCCTAGAATTAGTAAATAACATAAGACAAACATGAGTATTTTAAGTAACATTCTTTTCCAATCAAGGAGTGACCTCCATGAGTTGGGGGGGTCTATCCAGGAGAAATGTTCTCACACAGCCTTCCATATGGCTGTTTGTTGAGCATGTAGATCTATGGCATTAAGGGATTCTAGAATTTTGGTTTTAAGTTGCTTTACATCTACTGTTAAATTGTCATGAAAGCTTCCCCAGAGGTGTTGTTTCACCTTATCCCAACTATGTATTGATTTATTCAAAGGTAGAGAGGTGACACAGATGTGCTTATGCTCCCAGTCACAGTTTAATTGCTGTCAGAATGACAGTGTATCTTGTTGCTCCCCCACATATTCCAAAGCAGCCTTGAGGGCTTGCAGATGTGCAAGAATCTTTTGATCTATATGCTGATATAAGAGAAGTTCATTAGACACATTTCCGGCCAAATTACCTACAAAAGTAGCTGTTTGTACTGATGCAGTAATAGATGCTACAGCAACATTAGCAGTTGCTAGCATGACTATGGTTGAGACTATAAAGGTTGCAAGTGTAACAATGAATCTTTTTTGTCTGACCTAAGACAAGGAGCATTCTAACGTGGCAAGGGCAGAGGAACCTTGCCAATTGTGTATTAAATTGACTGGTAGGAAAGCCTCAGATTATCTACTTAATACCATGACACAACTAAAATTTAAATTAGATATATTATAATTAGTGATACAAGAAGTGAACTAAGCCTGTCCCTGCACTTGGGTCACAGATGTGGAGTTTTGGGGTGTAATAGAAATATTGGTTCCCATAAGGAAAACATATGGGTAGTGTAAATCATGCACTGATAAGTGTGATTATGAAAAAAGGTTATAGTATAATTGTGACTGGAATTATGATATGTCCCATGCCAGGTGTTAAGGGGGGTGCTAAGATGTCCCACAAACCATGAAGTGTCTTGGGGTGGCAGGGACTCTACTTGGGGTCTGGGATATCCCATCCTCCTATTAGCCCAAATGATAGGGGAATGGGACGTAGTAACAAAACCGTCATTGATACCATGATAGATGCAGACATTAGTATGATCACCCTGCAAATGGTTGTGGGGGCTTCAGTCTAAGATGTTATAATTGTCTAACTGGAGTCTACAGCCTGTCTCCCTTGACAGACCTCCCAGCTAAAGTGGAATCCATTGCTTTCCCAGTTTTGTTCTTTAGCAAAGGGAGGAATGTTTGGGAAAGGGACATTGATTGCGTTGCCTCATTTGAGGTTACCTGCAACTAAGACTGTTAAGGCATTTCCTCTGCCATGATGTAGCTATAATTGTGTTTGGGCAGGTACACAGTAAGGGTTAGATCTTTAATAACTTACACATAGTGGGAGGATAGTGAAGTGATATGTAGTGTTACCTAGCACCTTAGTCCTATGTGTGCCATTAATGAGGGACCCCACTGGGGATAAATCTATCCCTCCTAGCCAAGCAGCTACGTTATTAGGGGCCCGGAAGTGGGTATCTGACCAGGTGACAGGGCAGAAGAAAGTTGGATCTAGAGATGAGCCCAATAGAGTGTAGCAGGTACAGGTTGCAGACAAAATGAGAACATAAAATACCCTACACAAGTTTGCAACGTGCAACAGACAGCATAGAAAAGGAACAAATTATCTGGAGTGTATGGTGTGTGTGTCCAGAGCAGGATTCACTCAGCCTCCTGAGTTGTCTTCTTTTGCATCCCTCAGGTAATGTCTGGGGCTAGTGTCATTGGAGGAAGCCACATTGTCCAGGGCTGTGAGTCCTGCAGGGTCATTTTCTTCGTTTCTGGTACCAGGTTGGGTCCTAGCCACACCATGGTATGGTTTGATGCATTGTGCTGGAATCCAAAGAGGACCTGAGGGGGTGGGAACACAAGCATATCCTTTTCCCCATGTTAGCAATTCATTTGGACCACACCATACATTACTGTCTATGTCTTTCCAAAACACTGTGTGTTTTATGTCTTGAGAGGTTATCAAAGTGCTTTTCTACAGCTGATTGAAATTTATCATCTAAATTTTAAAAATTAAGGGTAAATGAGGATTGTGCTAGTAGTGTTGCAGAGTCATTACTCATATTCCCCATTTTTTTGTTTTCTGAGCATATTTTTAAGGGTGGAGTTGGTATGGACTACTATGGCCTGTCCTGGGGGGTTTATACAGAATGCCTGTGGAATGTTGGATGTTCCATGTGTGACAAAATTGTTGAAATTGTGAGCTGGAATAAGCTGGACAGTTATCAGTTTTAGTTTCTGTGGGTTGCCCCATGAAAGCAATAGTTAAAAGAAGATGCTTAATGACATATTGGATGGACTCTCCAGGAAAGGCATGAGTGCTAATTAAGTGAGAATCGTTATGAATGAATACATGTGCATATCTTAGTTTTCCAAATTCAGGGATATGGGTAACATCCTTTGGCCATAATGGATTAGCTTCTAGGGTTAATACTTGATGAAGGATGGGAAATGTCTGTGAGTTGGCAATCTGGGCATTGTAAAATAATTTGTCTAGTTGGTCTTTGAGTAAGTTGAAATAGTTTAGTTAAGTTTCTCCAATTTTGGTGGAAAACTTGATGCAATTGGGTGGCTTGGTCAAGCAGTGATATCATTACTTGCAGGTCTGCTTGTTCATTGTCGTAAGCCAGGCAGTGAGCTGTGGGCTTGAATATGTGTGATAAAAATAGGATGTGTACGTTGATCTAGGAATTGCTGAGGTTGAAGAAAAAGTATACACAGGGTGGGCTCCAGAGTGGACTTAATGAGGGCTGTTTCAAGATTTTGCAGTAAATAAATAGAGTAAGCAGAGTCACTAACAATATTGATGAACTGAGCAGAAAAAGTTTCCAGGGCCAATATTAAGTCTCCCACCTCAGTTCTCAATATTAAGTCTCCAACCTCACAAATCCAGAATGAGTGAGAGAATCTTGCAGTCTCTACCAAACAGCTGCTTTTCTATGTTTACCAGAACCATCAGTAAACAGTGTTAAAGCATTAGGTAGGGGGGACTGAACTACTTTTGTAGGCAAAACCACAGGAGTATGAGATGACAACTGAAGGAGTTTGTTGGCCGGAAGGGCATGTTCTATATGGCCTGTGTAATAAGAGAGTGCTATTTGCAGATTTAGAGATAAGGGCAATACTGCTTCAAATTGCTTTTTACTCAAACGAATTCTAATAACGTCAGGGTCATAACCTAGCAATAAACTGCATTGTCTGTGGCCTGAATAGATGACTTTACTAACTAGCTGGATATAGGGAGATAGAGTTTTAGTCTCAGTATGTGAGCCAAAAGTACATCCTAGAAAGCACAGCCCTGGGGCCATCTGTCCTATTAATCCTGTTGGGGAATATTTAGTGGAAAAAACAAATGACTGAACTGAATGTCATGGATCTATGCAATCTAGTTGCCTCTGAGAAATAGTTGCTCTATTTCATCAATTTCCCTTTTTGCTACAGGAGTTAAATACCTGGGAGAGTCTAGGGATGTATTGTCCTTTAGAATAGAAAACAAGTTTTGTAAGTTATCAGTAGTTGTGCCCAAGGTGGGGTGAAGTCAATTAATATCACCCAGTAATTTCTGATCATCATTTAAGGTGTATAAGTTGCTAGTATTTAATTTAATGTTTTGAAGTCTTACTGATTGGGAAGTTAGTATGTATCCAAGATATTTCCAAGGAAAGGACATCTGTACTTTTTCAGGTGCTATGATTAAACCTCTTAACTGTGTATTCTTTACAACAGAGGCATATAAACTTAAAAGTACTGGCTCTGTTGGGGCTGCTAGTAAAATATCACCCACAAAATGAATAATCTTGCAAATAGAAAATTCTTTTCTCCTGGGGAACAAAGCCTGGTTTACATGATACTGACACATGGTAGGACTATTCAGAATTCCTTGAGAAAGTACCTTCCAGTGAAATTGGTGAGCTGGCCTTTCATTATTGATAGCTGCTATGGTAAACACAAATTTTTCTCTGTCCTGTTCTGTAAGAGGAATAGTATAAAAGCAGTCTTTTAAGTCAATAATGACTATAGGCCATTCTTGAGGAATCACTGTGGAGGAAGGGAGCCCCTGTTGACGGGGTCTCATAGGTTGCAAATGAGCATTGATAGCACATAAGTCATGCAAATGTCTCTGTTTACCAGACTTTTTGGGAATTATGAAAATGGGCGAATTCTAAGGGCTGTTTGATGGTTCTATATGGATGGCTTTTAATTGCTCTTCAACTAATTCAGGGGCTCTTTGTAATTTCTCTCCCTTTAAAGGCCACTGTTCTACCCAAATTGGATCTTGAGCGAGTCACATCAGGGGTAAGGGAGGGATAATAACAGTGGCCATTATTAGAAAGGGGTCTGCAGAGTGACCCCCCTTTGGACTAACAGGTCTCATCCCCAGAGATTAACAGGGATGGGCATAATTAGAGGCTGTATAACTGCCTTTCTTCCTTGAAAATTGCAACATGTTAGGGGGTGTATGCTCTGCTTGGCTATGTGCACTTCCCTGATGTTGACAATTTTTTGTTTCTGAGTGACCCAAGGCGTGTTTCTGGCCAGTTTTGATCACTAATTATTGAAATATCTGCCCCTGTTTCCAATAAGCCAGTAAAATTCTTATTTCCAATATTTAAGGTGATCATGGGTCTCTAATCAGTGATTAGTTGATTCCAATATACTTCCTATGGCTTCTCTGCTTCCAAAACTTCCATTTCCCCTTTCCTTTCCCTGGGCTTTGGGGACCCAGTATGGTAAGAGTAGTAAATGAGCTATCTTTGATCCAGGGGGAAGAATAGGCAGGCCTTTACATTCCATCATAACTAATATCTTACCTTGATAGTCTCTATTACCCCACTGAGCACATTAATTTCTTTACTGGATAGGCTTGACCACCCTACAACTAATCCCACTGTTCCTGGAGGCAGTGGGCCCCAGATGTTGATTGCAACCTTTTTAGGGTCTTCTCCTTCTTTTAGAGCTAACTCATTGGCAGAGTAAGTCCAGTCCTGCACTCCCAGTAGTGGCTGCTCTAGGAGAGAAGTCTGTGGGCTTTCTATCTGACTGAGGAAAGCCACTGGCATTGCCCCAGTTTGGAGTGGGGCCTGGGGCCAGCCCCTCATGAAGTTTCCCACCTGAGTACTTATGGGGTTGCCGTTTTTACCAAATTTGGACCTGCATTGATTTGCCCAATGTTTCCCCTTTTCACATTGTGGGCATATAGAAAGTGGTTCTTTTCCAGAGTGACCTAAGTCTCTATTATTGGGGCATTCCCACTTCATATGACCTTGCTCTCCACATAGAAAACAATTTGGGTTTCTCTTCCTTTTCACTTTAGGAGGCCTTATTTCCATAGCCAGTATTTTAGCTTTGTGTGTTTCAGTCCCTGCCAGTTGACATGCTCCTATAAGTTCCCTTACTGTGGCTGCCTTTCCTCTGATTGTCTGCATTGCTTGCCGGTAGTTGACATTAGCACTTTCATAAACCAATTGCAACGATAAGATATCAGTGGCCTAAGCATGACTAATTTGTCTTTTAATTGCTTGGGTTACCTGATTGATAAATTCAACAAATGGCTTCTGAGGCCCTTGTCGAACATTTATAAGAGATCCCTGTTGAACTTCTCTTTTGGGAATTCGATCCCAAGTCCTGAGAGCACACAAAGACACTTGGGCATAGACCTGGGGATCAAAATTTAGTTGCAGTTGTACATCAGCATGGAGACCCCTCCCCTGGAGCATAGCAATTTTTATGTCTTGCCCAGCCACTTGATTATGGTTGGCTTGCTCACATAACTCATCATATTCTGCCCTCCAAATGAGGTATTGGCTGGGCTCCAAAGTTATTTTAGCTAGCATTGACCAGTCTTATGGGGTCATATGAAAGTTATCTTCCATGGCTTCCCTTATTACTTTCGTAAATGGGCTACCTGCTTCATTTTCTTTAACACTTTTTCTTATCTTTTTATAAGTGTTAAAATAAATAGGTTCATATACCTGATTGCCTTGTTGATTTTGCATTACCGGGAAGGTCAAGAGCTCCCCTTCTAATACCACTTGCCTAAGACAGGGTCCCATAGCTGTAGTGTATCCCTTGTCTCTTTTTCCAATTTATTGGAGGAGGGGACTCAGGCAAAACCTCCATTTCCTCTTTGTTATTTTTGTCTAGTAACAGCGTGAAGGAGGAGGCAGTAAGGTAGGTGATGGTTCCTCCTCCCTCTCCCTTTTAAGCTCATCTGTGTAGAGCAGGGACAGAGAAGCCCTAACTAAGGCCCATAACATTAGATATGTTACTGGGACCTGTTGCCCTCGTGCATGATGATGTTTAAGATTTCTCCCCACTTGTTCCCAGAGCTCTACATCTAGCGTACCTTCTTCTGGGAACCATGGGTTATGGGAAACAACAGTTTGCACTGGGTCCGTTAATTAATCCTGTGAAACCAAGGCTCCACTAGCTTTAAGCAGTTGTTTCAATACTTTTATATACTGCTTCTGTTCTGCTGATAACTGTTGTCCCATGATGAAACCCTAGCCTGAACAATTCCCTCAAACTTGAAATCCTGAGCTGGTACCAACGACTTATTGTCTTAATGACTGTGCGGCCTCTTCACCTTCACTTTTGAGAGCCCCATCATGATCCTTTGCATCATTCCTCACATGGAAAACCAGCTGCCAGGTCTGTCCAGCAGACTCTGGCTGAGCAATGAATGATAAAATGTACACAGACACAGGTTTTTTGCCTAGCCGTGAGGCTAGGAGACTGGGCCACTCACAGACACCAAGGATGTTGCCATAAGGGTCACAACAGCCACAGCCCTGACCAGCTGGCACTGCAGGCATTTATTTAGTACAGATTTAATGATGAAGGCTTTGAGTCAACACAGCTTGTGGGCAATTAACGTGATCACCCTCCTGGAGCCAGCAGTCCTACGTGTGGATGAATAACGCCACACACTTCCTTGTTATCTACCTTTTGCTCTCAGGCTCCAGAGAAGAGAATTGGGCTGCCTTTGGCCAAATTATCTTTCAAAGCTTTTGCAAAACCTCCTGGCCTTCCAAGAAGGTTTGCATCTTTCCCTATAATTTCTTCTTATAATTTCTCCCACGACCCTAACCAAACTGCCACAGGGGCCAATATTCAACATACTTCAAGAAATAAATTTTCAACCCAGAATTTCACATCCAGTCAAACTAAGCTTCATAAGCAAAGGAGAAATAAAATCCTTTACATACAAGCAAATGCTGAGAGATTTTGTCACCACCAGGCCTGACTTACAAGAGTTCCTGAAGGAACCACTAAACATGGAAGGAAAAAACTGGTATCAGTCACTGCAAAAACATACCAAATTGTAAAGACCATTGACACTATGAAGAAGCTGCACCAACTAACAGCCAAAATAACTATCTAGCAACAAAATGACAAGATCAAATTCACACATAGCAATATTAGCTTTAAATGTTAATGGGATAAATGTCCCAATTAAAAGACACAGACTGGTAAATTGGATGAAGAGTCAAGACCCATCGGTCCTTTGTATTCAGGAGACCCATCTCATGTTCAAAGACACATATAGGCTCAAAATAAAGTGATGGAGGAATATTTACCAAGCAAATGGAAAGAAAAACAAACAAACAAACAAAAAACAGGGGTTTCAATCCTAGTCTCTGATAAAACAGACTTTAAACCAACAAAGATAAAAGAGACAAAGAAGGACATTACATAATGGTAAAGGGATCAATGCAACAAGAAAACTAACTATCCTAAATATATATGCACCCAGTATAGAAGCACCCAGATTCATAAAGCAAGTTCTTAGAGACCTACAAAGAGACTTAGACTCCCACACAATAATAGTGGGGGACTTTAACACACCACTGTCAGTATTTGGCAGATCAACGAGACAGAAAATTAACAAGGATATTCAGAACTTGAACTCAGCTCTGGATCAAGTGGACCTAATAGACATCTACAGAACTCTACACCCCAAATCAAAGAATATGCATTCTTCTCAGAATCACCTTACAGTTATTCTAAAATTGGCCAAATAATTGGATGTAAAACATTCCTTAACAAATGCAAGTGAATGGAAGTCACGAAAACTGTCTCTAAGACCACAATGCAATCAAATTAGAACTCAAGATTAAGAAACTCACTCAAAACCACACAACTACATGGAAAATGAACAACCAGCTCCTGGATGACTACCAGAAAAATAACAAAATTAAGGCAGAATAAATAAGTTCTATGAAACCAATGAGAATGAAGATGCAATGTATCCAAATCTCTGGGGCATAGCTAAAGCAGTGTTTAGAGGGAAATTTATGGCAAGAAATGTCCATATGAGAAAACATGAAAGATCTAAAATCAACACCCTAATGTCACAATTAAAAGAACTAGATACACAAGAGCAAACAAATTCAAAAGCTAGTAGAAGACAAGAAATAACTAAGATGAGAGCAGAACTGAAGGAGATAGAGGCGCGAAAATCCCTTTAAAAAATCAACAAACCCAGGAGCTGCTTTTTGAAAAGACTAACAAAATAGATAGACCATTATCCAGTCTAATAAGGAAAAAAAGAGAGAATAATCAAATAGACACATTAAAAATGATAAAGTGACTATCATCACTGATTCTATAGAAAAACAAACTACCATCAGAGAATACTGTAAACTCCTCCACACAAATAAACTAGAAAATCTAGAAGAAATGGATAAATTCCTAGACACATACACTCTCCCAAAACTAAACCAGGAAGAAGTCAAATCCCTGAATAGGCCAATAGCAAGTTCTGAAATTGAGGCAGTAATTAATAGCCTACCAACCAAAAATAAACAACAAACAAAAAACAAAAAAACAAACAACAACAAAAAAACACAGGACCAGCTGGATTCACAGGCAAATTCTACCACAGGTACAAAGAGGAGCTGTGCTTTGAAACCAGTGCTTCTGAAACAATTTCAAACAGTAGAAACAGAGGGACTCCTGTCTAACTCATTGTATGAGGCCAGCATCATCCTGATTCCAAAACCTGAAAGAGACACAACAAAAACAGAAAATTTCAGGCCAATATTCCTGATGAACATTGATGTGAAAAGCCTCAATAAAATACTGGCAAACTGAATCAAACAGCACATCAAAAAGCTTATCCACCACAATCAAGTCAGCTTTATCTCTGAAATACAAGGCTAGTTCAACCTACACAAATCAATAAACATAATCCATCACATAAACAGAACCAATGATGAAAATCACATGATTATCTCAATAGATGTAGAAAAGGCCTTTGATAAAATTTAACAGCCTTTCACGCTAAAGACCCTCAATAAACTAGGTATTGATGGAATGTATCTCAAAATAATAAGAGCTATTCATGACAAACCCACAGCCAATATCATACTGAATGGGCAAAAGCTGGAAGAATTCTCTTTGAAAACTGGCACAAGACAAGATGCCCTCTCTTACCACTCCTATTCAATATGGTATTGGAAGTTCTGGCCAGGGCAATCAGGCAAGAGAATGAAATAAAGGGTATTCAAATACGAAGAGTGGAAGTCAAATTGTCTCTGTTTGCAGGTGACATGACTGTATATTTAGAAAACCCCATCGTCTCAGCCCCAAATCTCCTTAATCAGATAATCAACTTCAGCAAAGTCTCATGATACAAAATCAATGGGCAAAAATCACAAACATTCCTATACATCAGTAACAGACAAACAAACATCCAAATAATGAGTGAACTCCCATTCACAATTGCTAAAAAGAGAATAAAATACATAGGAATACAACTTACAAGGGATGTGAAGGACCTCTTCAAGGAGAACTACAAACCACTGCTTAAGGAAATAAGAGAGGACACAAACAAATGGAAAATCATCCCATACTCATGGATTGGAAAAATCAATATCGTGAAAAGAGCCATACTGCCCAAAGTAATTTTTAGATTCAATGTTATCCCCATCAAGCTACCATTGACTTTCTTTACAGAATTAGAAAAAACTACTACAAGTAGATACTAAATAACTTTCAAGGATATCATACATACAGATTTACTATTTGGTTGGATTTTATTGTCTTAAAATGTACTGTTTAATTCCTAGCCAATAAGTTTTATTTAACTTGATAATGTGTGCTTTATTATGTTTTATGTAATAGTGTGGTCAAACTTTTAATAACAACCAATAAATAAATGTATTTTAAAATTTGTTACATTAAATTGCATATAATATACATAAATAGTTGATCACAAACGTACAATTTAGACTTCTGTTTTTGCTAAATGTTCTCAAATTGAAAAAGTAGATTTTATTTTAAAAGTTTCTATGGAGTGATTTCAATATTAAATAATTACTTTGAAGTTTATTTAAAAAACAGCATTTTTGCATGTACATATACCTACATGTATTTCTATTTGTACTGTAGGTGACTATAGGTACTTACGTTATTGTCAGTGTTTCCACAGATTTACAGAACTCAGTGGAATTATTGAATACTGACTTGCTGTTTAAGAAGTATTTCTTTATGTAAAATTGTTTCAAAATGTAAAACGTTCACAACATCTTTGACAAAAGCTCAATATTTTTCAGCCAAACTCTGTTGTTCTAGGAATCAAAACAAACAATAACTCTTATGTCAACAACACTTTTCTTCACAGAGCTAGACCGTGCTTCACAGCCTCCCTTTTCATTAGATATGATCATGTAATTGACTTCTAGGAATGTAAAGTGAGCAGCTATTATTTTCAGTGCATGGTTTTTGCAGGTGTGTGTTCTCTCCCTCCTCATATAAAAGTTTGTATTTAATATACAAAATTTTATATGTGATATAATCTATATATAACACATAGATTACATTTAATCTTTATATATTATGTTATATTTGTAAATTAAATATATAATATAATTTACATGTAATATATTACATTACAATGTATGTTTTCATATATTATATTGTTATATAATATTGATCTATTTAATATAGGTCTAGATAATATATATTATATTGAAATATTATTACAAATTATACGTTAATATATATACACACGCACATATTTCGTAGTTAGAGATGAAGTAACATGTAACATTCTTTGGAAGCCACACTTCGGATGGTAATGTGAACAATGAACCAACTTTTTTTTTAAATTTATACCATCTAAAGTTCTGAGTGTACGTGTTAGAACAATGTAGCCTAAAAGTACTTACATGTAAATTGATACTAAAAGATAGATATTGCCATAACAACAAACTAACATATGAAAATATGTGATATTAGTTTAGTATATGGTTCTGCAGAGCAAATAAACTGATTTGGAAAACTGAAAAGAAGAAGGTCACCATAATCAGTAACAAAATATTTAGTAATTGTACTCATTACAGTAATTTGAAAACCAAGTGCTTAGCCGGTAACTCTAAAAAAAAGATAGAAAAAAGTTGATGCATTATTGAATATTGACTGTAGCTGGCTGTGTTTAACAAGATATTATTGAAAGATATTAGCTCAGTCAAGAATTAGGGTATTTTCAAGCAGAGATAAAATTAAGTTACTTCTATAAATGTTGGACCTTTCAGAGTAAAAGAAGCTTACGTATTCTGGATGTAAACAACAGGAAATATGATTGGAAAAGTTTATGAACAAAGCAAATCCATACAAGTTTCCTGACAACAGGGTGCCTTGGCCTTGAGGCAAAGCTCTGATTAAGTATGTTAACTTCCCACACTGGCTGTTGTTTCACACAGCTCAAAACAGACCACTAAATTTAAAAAAGAGAGACAATAAAGCAAAGAAAGAAAGCAGAATTGATATTTAAGTCTCATGAAAAAAATGTATGAAATATTAGTGAACAACTGAGTGGAAAACAAAAGTAACAGAAACTTAATAGGGTTTCTTTTTTACTTTTAAAAACAATTTTACTTAGAAATAATTTTAGATTTACAAGAAAGCTATAAAAATAGTTCAGAGAGCTCCTCTATATTTTCAAACAGCTTACATATAAAGTCAAAGTCTTATATAACCATGGTACATTTATCAAAACTCAGAATCTAATATTAATACAGTACTATTTACTAAATTACAGACATATTTGAATTTGGCCAGTTTTGTTGTTTTTTTTTCCCCCCCGTTATGTCCTTTGTTTCTTGATTCAGGATCCAATCCAGGATAATAAACTGTATTTCATCATCATGTTCCCTTAGTCATTTTCATTCCATGACAATTTTTCAGACATTCCTTGTGCTTCATGAACTTTACAGGTTTGAAATATCCTGGCCTAGTATTTTTAAAATGCTGCTCACTTTTGGATTGTCTGACATTTTTTCATGATTAGACTTAAGGTTATAATTTTGAGAAAAACTATCACACAGATGAATGCCCTTTCTTTGTATTGTACTGGTGAGCACATACTATCAACATAGCATATGACTGGTGATGAAAACTTTTCTTTATGGATAAAGTGGTGTCTGCCAAGTTTCTGTACTACAGAATTACTGTGGTTTCCTTTTCAAAGACTAATTCATCAGAAGAAAGTGATGAAACCTAGATCACATTTAGGTGGAGGAAAATGAAGTTCCGTTTCCCGAAAGAAAGGGTATTAAATAACTCGTGGGCATATATCAAAACCATCATGGTAATTCACGAATATTTGGAAGAAGCTAATATAAGTATACACAAATATCATGTTTATCACAGTTTCATGCATTTATTTGGTATTTGTCAGTGGATCTTGCCTGAGAGCAATGATTATTCTGGTATTTCTAATGCTGATTTTCTGTTTCTTACTTTTTTTTCTATTTTTATTATTTAAACTTCTTCAATAAGGAGGATATGACTCCTTATTCCACATTTATTTTACATATTCAATCATTCACATATGACAGTATGGACTCATGGATATATATTTTATTTTTTGGCTATTGTACAATACTATAGGTATTTATTTGTTTGCTAAAGCTGGGCAAGATTTTATACTGGGAGCTACTTCACGTAGGTCCTATGTCTTTCTCACAAGTTACCATCTTAAATAAAATCCCTAGAACATGCTCCAAACTTAGCTTGTGTATCTGCTATCACAGCCCTAAAATTAGTGGTTTCTCCAGGGACACCTGTTTTTTTTTATGGGAGAATGGTATTTAAATTTCCCTATCTCAGCTGTTTCTCCTAAGACCTCTACCACATCGGACTGTCTGGTCTTTCTCTTTCTGTATTCTTCTTAACTTTCTCTTTCTCTCTCAATTTCTATCAGAATGCATGCCACATCCCTGATAAGTGTTCTGTAATAAACAAATTTTATTCATCAAAATACAGGTGTAGAAAGCATCATCAAGATGGCTGACTAGAGGCACCCAGCAGTTGCCTCTTCTGCAAAGAAGAAATAAAACAAAAAAATAGATAATTTACATTAAATAGAACATCCAAGGAATAATGTTTCTATTCGACATTATCATGTTGCAGAATTAGAGTGTTGCAAAAATGTGACAAAGACCCTCTGAGGTACAGGAACTTGAGTCAGTAGTGCAGAGAGGAAAGCGAAGAAGCAAGTTGGGATCTATTTGGATGCCAGAGAGACTCAAGATCACAGGAAACAGGCAAGCAGAAAATCCCCACAAGTGCACATTTCCATCACAGATATTGGCAATACTTGTTACAGGAAAGCCCCCTCAGCCCTCACAGGCTTTGAGCCCAGTATAGGGTGCTGCCTGGATTCCATGTGCCTGCACTGTTTCAGAAAAGAAATTTATGTTGGGTCTTTTCACCCCTTAGAACTCAGGCTGCTGTAGCATGGTGCCATTTTAAGAGCAAAGCCACCACCAGACTATATCCTTCCCTGGAGCGCAATAGGCCCTGCGTCTTTATAGTTGTAGGATTCTGATGACATCTCCCCACATCCACCCAGAGGGCTGCAGTGCCATGATACCAGTTAGAATTCGAGGTGCAGTCAAATCCCCAGCACACAATGTCCTACACACCAGGGAACAGTCAGCACACCAGGGAGGCTTCCCTCAGTACATACAAAGCTGAAACACATGTTCCCCAAAATCTGAGAGTTACCTGCTCGTCGCCAACATCACTGAAAGCAACCCAAACACTGCTAGTTGTGGTGTCAATGTGCACCCATAAGAGCCACAAGGAATCCAAGGACAGGCACATCCAGGGCCTACCACCTCAACTGCTGGCATCCACATGTAGGACTCAGGTATTTGATGACTGGCCTGACTGGGGCCTGTTGACACCACTTTTGGTGACTGTGCCCATATCAGTGGCGAGGTGGCCTCAAGCTTGTGCATACTGTAAAGTGGTCCAGGGATCAACAATCTGGGGCCCACCATGACCAAAACTAGTGAACTGCCCAGTGGTAGGGATGCCAAATTCTTATGTGCACACCCCGCTAGGGCCCTGAAGATGGGCTGCCTAGTGTCCTTGTCCCCAACAACACCATGCACAGCCTCAAGAAAAAAAAAAAAAAACACAACCTAAGCCACTGAGGAACTCACAGACACCACTAACATTGATTGTGGGTAAAGAAATAATTTAGAAACAACAAAACTGAGACTCCTTTAATCTAAAACCAAAAAACCCTACCCAAATGACAGTAGATATATCTACTGGAAAATGGGAAAATGCCTTTTCCTACCAAATATTCTTTATAAAATTGAAAGAAGTAACTATTACACCGGCTGTACTTATATTCACATAGAGACACAAGAAACATGGAAAAGCAAGAAAACATGATATCTTCAAAGAAGGAATAAATTCCATTTACAAACTCTAAGGAAAGAAAATCTATAAAAACGCATAAAAATAAATTTGAAATAATTATTTTAAAATAACTCTGTGAGATACAAGAGAACACAAAATACAAGAAGTCAAGATAAAGAATGTAAATGAGAAATTCAACAAGAAGATATCAATAATTTTAGAAGAACAACAAACAATCTTCCATGAATAATTCAAAGTTTTTTTTTTTCTTTTAGTTGGAGTCCTGCTCTGTCACCCAAGCTGGAGCGCAGTGGTGTGATCTCAGCTCACTGCAACCTCCCACTTCCTGGGTTCAAGTGATTCTCCTGCCTCAGCCTCCCAAGTAGCTGGGATTATAGGTGCCCACCACCACGCCCAGGTAGTTTTTGTATTTTTAGTAGAGACAGGCTTCCACCATGTTGGCCAGGCTGGTCTTGAACTTCTGACCTCAGGTGATCCACCCGCCTAGGCCTCCAAAAGTGCTGGGATTACAGATGTGAGCCACCATGCCCAGCCTGAATTCAAAGATTGAAATAAAAATAATGTATTAAACAGCTTCAGCAGTATACCAGATAGAGCAGGAGAAATAATTTTTGAATCTTAAGACAGGTATTTTGAAATAACCCAGTAAGACACACAAAGAAAAACAGAAAAGAGAGAGAAACAGGAAGAGAGAGAAACAAAGAAACAATGAAAGAAGAAAAAATATTTTAGGATAATAAAGAGACGTATGTGACATGTGGGACACCATTAAGTGAATAACTATTTACAGTTCTGGATTTCCAGAAGAAGAAAAATAGGGAAAAACATATAAAAGCTATTTAATAGAATAATAGCTGAACATTTTCCAAATCCGTGGGAAAGATTTAGACATCTACAAATGTAAACCTGAAGGAATACCAAATAGGTTCAACTGAAGAAAAGCCCTCTCCAAGGCATATGATAGTAACACTGTCAAAAATCAAAGTCAAAGAGAATTCTAAAAGCAGCAAGAGAAAAATGGAAAGTAACACTTAAGGGAATTTTCCCCAGATCAACATTAGATTTCTCAGCAGGCCAATACAGAATGGAATAATGTAACAAAAGTGCCTATTGGTATGAGTTTTTGATACCAGCCATAATTAATTACCACAAAATCAATGACTACAAAAAACATAAATTGAGATTATTATTTTATCATTCTGGAGATCAGAAGTAAATAATCATCAAAGAGTTAGTTGGGTTGTCTTCATTCTGGAGGCTTTAAGAGAGAATCTGTTTCCTTAC
Source organism: Macaca nemestrina (assembly GCF_043159975.1). Classification (NCBI taxonomy): domain Eukaryota; kingdom Metazoa; phylum Chordata; class Mammalia; order Primates; family Cercopithecidae; genus Macaca; species Macaca nemestrina. Next base: position 65,224,647 of record NC_092131.1, read on the forward strand.
CTTTTCAAGATTTTAGGGGAATATCTTAACTGGTGTCCACTTCTTCATCTTCAACTTGTATTATCCTAACATCTGATTTTGTCATCACATCTCCTTTTTCTGACATTTACTGTTACAAAATTTAATGCAAAAAGCATTTCAGTACTGTGATATGTCAGGTTCACTAGAGGAATTTTTGACAATATTTGATTTTGCCAGTAAGTGGTTGGTAACTCTGTATTAATTTCCTATTGCTGCTGTTACAAATTACCACAAATTTTGTGTCTTAAGATGATATCAATTTATTATGTTAGAGTTCTGAAGATTATATTCCTCAACTGCATCTTCTGGAATGAAAACAAGATGTCAGCAGAACTGGGTTCCCTCTGAAGGCACCAGGGGAGAATCTTTGCATTTTCCAGAGTCCACCCCTATTCCTAGGTTTATGGGCTCTTCCTCCATCTTCATAATACCATATTTTATCTTCTGGCTACGTCAATACCTCTTCTTCATCTAATTCTGACCCTCCTGCCTTCCTTCTGATAAGACTTGATCCTCCTAGGAAATCCAGAATAATCCTTCCATCTCAATATTGTAAAACCACATCTTCAAAGTACCTTAAACTATGTAAGATAATATGTCACAGGTTCTGGGATTAGGATGTGGACTATCTTTGGAAGCTATTATTCAACCTTCCTTGCTGTCTTCCCTTCAGATGCAATGCTGGGACTAGCACATATTCTCACTGTTCCATTGGCTAGAAAAGCTTTTTAAAATTTTTCCTTTTCTCTTCTTATAACAGCAGTAGATTTCTGCCAGTAAAATCAAACTAAATTCTATTGCCCTTGACCATTCATAATAAGGATTTTGTTGCTTAGGCGAGATGGATGGCATAGATCTGGGGAGAATATTGATTGTTGCTGCTAGTCCTCCCATTCAGCTACAGAAAATTATCACTTATGCTCCCAGAAAGCCACTTTTACTTTTCTTTCCCACTAGAGATTTACATGTTGGTTCTCTGCTAAGTATGGGGGCGTTGTTTGGAATGGAGTCAGCAATTGCTGCTGTTCTTGTTCCTCAGCCAAAACCATGGGAAATATTTCTCAGGGTCCTCCCCAATCTTTCCCTACGAGTACCACAGATGGAAAAGTTTCCAAGCGGCCAGGCGCGGTGACTCCACGCCTGTGTCCATGTTCCTTAGGAGTTTTACACTTTCACTTTACTCCTCAGCAATTTATTAAAATTGCCTGGCTGAATCTTCTTATGAGGTTATATGGTGATCTACAATATCTGGCCCAGGTAAACATTTTCTTCAGTCTTCTTTCTCCCTGAACATGCCTGTTTCCCTCCAATTTTCAGCTTAGTTGTTTGTCCCATAACTATGGTTCTCCAACTTCTTCAAGAAAAGTCCTTAATTTACAATTTGTTTAGTTTTTTTTTTTTTTTTTTTTTTTTTTTCTGTTTAAGTGTGAGAATTAATGCTTTATCTAGGGCTCTACCTCTCTGTATTCAGTCCAGAATACCTCATTCTCACTTAGTTCTCACTTACTTTTTTTTTTTTTCCAAAGAAATCAGGAATATAACAACAACAAAAAAGAATTTCTAAAGCAACTCTTGAGGCCCTCAAACTTTTCCACAAAGTGGGTTGTGAAATCTGTACAGCTGCCAAAGAAGGATAATCCTTAATGACCATTTTATGTATAGCAATGATAATTCATCTAGAAACAGATACATGTTGAAATTAAGAGTCACTTCCATTATTTAAGAACCCTTTATAAGTTCTAGACAACATTATTTAATCATTCCTTTGGTTTCTAGCTTCACTGAAGGGAACTTTCTTACATCTTTTTGTCACTGTTCCCCATCATTGTTTTGATGAAGAAAAAAATATATAGTTTTTAATATTATCGGTCAGCCACTATGAGGAACTACACCTTGAGCTCACAAAGCATTGAGTATTACTGAAGGACTTGAAAGTCTTGACTGTTTATTAAACCTTTCCACACTAGTGGGACTAATCTGTAATATCTTCCAAAACTATGTAACATCTGCAATCTCTGTAGTGATCTCTCACCTTTGGGCAGCAGTTTTTTGCTGAGACTCGTGGATCATACTCTTAGCACTTAGAGTTTAGGAATTGGCCAAGGACAAAGGCAAGTTCTATGCATATCTTTAAAACTCATTTTCAGTGCCCCAATTCTCCTTGTTATTTACTCCCTCAGATACTTTTGTCAACATCAATCTTTGATCCCTGCTTCTTCTCCTCCAAGTCATGTATTTCTTTGCGTGGCCCCTATTTACTTGCTACAGGGTTTGGATAATGCACTGGAGGAAAGAGTAGAGTTGAATGTGGAGTTTATCTCCTGTGCTTCCTTTCCCTCCAAGATCGAGCACTGCATTTGTTCTTATGAAATGTGCTTCTGTATATAATGTTCTACCTATTTTTCTACAGTATTCTGTCATAATTGAAAAACTACATAGACATGTTTTAAAAGAGAAATGATCCATAATAAATAAAATTATTCTAAATTATTTAAATTCTAGTTAAAGTAAATCACAAAATGTAAAAAAACACAAGCCAGAAATAACTGATGATGAATATTTTCTAATCTGGGCTTGGAAATGTTATTCTAAATAAATAAACAGAAGAAATGTAAAATACATCATATTATGCTTGGGCAAATAATCATTTAGAACTGCTATAGGTAAAAAATTTTAAATATATATGTATATAAGTGAGAAACACCAACACCAATATGTGAGTAAGGTATAGTATGAATTAAAATATTTTAAATAGTCGAGAAAATTAATAGAATATGATATATATACATACGTATGTATATATATAAATTTTACATTAAGTTCTGGGATACATGTGCAGAATATGCAGGTTTGTTTCATAGATATACGTGTACCATAGAAGTTTGTTGCACACATTAACCCATCCTTGAAGTTCCCTATCTTTGCCCCATCCCCCGACAGGCCCTGTTGTGTGATGTTCCCCTCCCTGTGTCCATGTGTTCTCATCTTTCAAGTTCTACTTATGAGAGAGAACATGCAGTGTTTTGTTGTCTGTTCCTGTGCTAGTTTGCTGAGGATGACAGCTTCATCCATGTTCCTTCGAATGACATGATCTCATTCCTTTTTATGCCTGCATAGAATTCTATGGTGTATATGTACCACATTTTCTTAATCTAGCACTGATGGGCATTTGGGTGGGTTCTGTGAATTTGCTATTGTTAATAGTACTGCAATAAATATTCGTGTGGATGTGTAATAAATATACGTATGCATCTAACTGGAGTGAGATGGTATCTCATTGTGGTTTTGATTTACATTTCTCTAATGACCAGTGATATTGAGCTTTTTATCATATGCTTGTTGGCTGCACAAATGTCTTCCTTTGAGAAGCTCATATGCTTTGCCCATTTTTTGATGGGTTTGTTTATATTTTTCTTGTACAGTTATTTAAGTTCCTTGTAAATTCTGGATATTAGACCTTTGTCAGATGGGTAGGTTGCAAAATTTTTCTCCCATTCTGTAGGTTTCCTGTTCACCATAATGATAGCTGTGTTTTTTTTTTTTTTTTTTTTTTTTTTTTGCTGTGCAGAAGTTGTTTAGTTTAATAGCTCCCATTTGTCAATTTTGGCTTTTGTTGCAATTTCTTTTGACATTATCACCATAAAGTTTTTGCCTATGCCTATGTCCTGAATAGTATTGCCTAGGTTTTCTAGACTTTTTATGGTTTTGGGTTTTACATTTAAGTCTTTAATTCATCTTGAGTTAAATTTTGTATAAAGTGTAAGGAAGGAGTCCAGTTTCAGTTTTCTGCTTACGGCTAGACAGTTTTCCCAGCACCATTTATTGAACAGGAGATCCTTTCCCCGTTGCTTGTTTTTATCAGATTTGTCCAAGATAAGATTGTTGTTGCCGTGTCTCTGCCAGGTTTTAGTATCAGAATGATGCTGATTTCATAATATGAGTTAGGGAGCAGTCCCTCCTTTTCAGCTATTTGTAAGAGTTTCAGAAGAAATGGTACCAGCTACTCTTTGTAGCTCTGGTAAAATTTGGCTGTGAATCCATTTGGTTCTGGGCTTTTTTTGGTTGTTAGGCTATTAATTATTGTCCCAATTTCAGAACTTGTTATTAGTCTATTCAGATATTTAACCACTTCCTTGTTTAGTCTTGGGACAGTGTATGTGTCCAGGAATTGATCAATCTACTAGATTTTCTAGTGTATTCACAGAGAGGTGTTTATAATATAATCTGATGATACTTTTTATTTCTGTGGGGTCAGTAGTAATATCCCCTTTATCATTTTTATTGTGTCTATTTGATTTTTCTCTTTTTGTCATTATTCATCTAGCTAGTGGTCTATTTTGTTAATTTTTTCAAAAGAATAGCTCATTGATTTTTTTGGAAAGTTTTTTGGGTCACTATCTCCTTCAATTGTGCTCTGAACTTAATTATTTCTTGTCTTCTGCTAGCTTTTGAATTAGTTTGCTCTTTGCTCTTACTTCTCTAGCTCTTTTAATTGTGATGTTATAATGCTAATTTGAGATCTTTCTAGCTTTCTAAAATAGGAATTTAGTGCTATGAATTTCCCTCTTTTTTTTTTTGACAGTCTTGCTCTGTCGCCCAGACTGGAGTGCAGTTGCATGATGTAGGCTCACTGCAAGCCCTGCCTCCTGGGTTCATGCTATTCTCCTGCCTCAGCCTCCCGAGTAGTTGGGAGTACAGGCACCCACCACCACACCTGGCTAATTTTTTTTGTATTTTTAGTAGAGACGGGATTTCACTGTTTTAGCCAGGATGGTCTCGATCTCCTGACCTTGTGATCCGAATTTCCCTCTTAACACTGCTTTAGCTGTGTCCTAGATATTCTGCTATGTTGTCTCTTTGTTCTCATTGGTTTCAAAGAACCTCTTGATTTCTGCCTGGTTTCATTATTTATCCAGGAGTCATTAAGGAGCAAATGGTTCAATATTCATGTAGTTGTATGATTTTGAGTGAGTTTCTTAATCCTGAGTTCTGATTTGATTGCACTGTGGTCTGAAAGACTGTTATGACTTCCATTCTTTTGCATTTGCTGAGGAGTGTTTTACTTTCAATTATGTGGTAGATTTTAGAATAAGTGCCATGTGGCAATGAAAAGAATGCATATTCTGTTTATTTGAGGTGGAGAGTTCTGGAGATGTCTATTTGGTCCACTAGATTTGGAGCTGAATTCAAGTCCTGAATATCCCTGCAAATTTTCTGTCTTGTTTATCTGTCTAATATTGACAGTGTGGTGTTAAAGCCTCTCACTATTACTGTGTGGGAGTCTAAGTCTCTTTGTAGGTCTCTAAGAACTTGTTTTATAAATCTGGGTGCTTCTGTATTGGGTGCACATATATTTAAGATAGTTAGCTCTTCTTGTTTAATTGATCCCCTTACCATTTTGAAATGCTGTTCTTTATTTTTGTTTTTGTTTTTGTTTTTCAACTTTGTTGGTTTAAAGTCCGTTTTGTCAGACACTAAGATTGCAAAAATAAGCCCCTGGGTTTTCTATTTTTATTTTTATTGGTTTCCATTTGCTTGGTAATTTTTCTCCATCCCTGTATTTTGAGTCTTATGTGTGTCTTTGCACAGAAGATGGGTTTTCTGAACACAGCACACCAATGGGTCTTGATTCGTTATCTCATTTGCCAGTCTGTGTCTTTTAATTTTGGTATTTACCCTATTTACATTTAAGGTTAGTATTGTTATGTGTGAATTTGATCCTGTCATAATAATGCTATCTGGTTGTTTTGCACACTAGCTGATGCAGTTTCTTCATAGTGTAATTGGTCTTTATATTTTGGTGTGTTTTCGCAGTGGCTGGTACTGATTTTTCCTTTCCATATTTAGTGCTTCCTTCAAGATCTCTTGCCAGGCAGTCCTGGTGGTGACAAAAATCCCTCAACCTGTCTGGAAAGAATTTTATTTCTCCTTCACTTATGCAGGTTAGTTTGGCTGGATATGAAATTCTGGGTTGAAAATTCTTTTCTTTAAGAAAACACCAATACCAACATGTGAGCACAATATTGTATAAAATAATCCAAATGTTTTAATATTCCAGAAAATTAATAAAATATGTAATATTTTCATAACAATTTGGGTATACAGATATTAGGAAATGTCAATGATGTGAAAATGATTAGTATGTCAGATAGTTCAACAAATAAATATGAAAATTGATAACATAGTTATCAAATGTTCAGAAAACATTAAGGTACTATTTAATACTCAATGCTCTTATGGTAAATTGAAAGAATCAGTCTTTCTAAATGCCAGTGGAAGCAAATGACATGACTTTCCTGGCCAAGAAAGTTAGCGGTATTAATCACGTGAATAAAATTCCAAAAGTCTAAATACCTAATACATAAAGTAAGCAGTAATTACATGTAAAATTCTGAAATGTTTAAGTGTAGATGATAGTTGTAGAATTTATTCTTCATTCACCTAATATAATGTAGCCAATCTTGTAAATAATTCCCATGTCATGTGGCAATGATTATTTAAAAATCATTATTCAAATCTTTGTGCAGAAAGTGAACCCCAAAGCACAGATGAATTTTTACTATCTGTGCTTGTACAGGGATAGGAGGCACAGGAAGGAAGGAAATAAAATTCTAACAAATCCTGTCAATGGATAATAGAATACAAGCTTTGTTTTATTTATCCTCATGTAACTTTTTCAGTATTTTTCAAGTTTTCTTTTGTGGGCATATTTTAGTTTTACAATAAAAAGAAACATTTGTCTACATTATACTGCACATGCCATTATAACATTTCAAAATAAGTTTGACTATATGGCCGTTATGGATGATATTTACTGTGATTTTATATCCCAGCTTTTCAATTAATAACAAGAAATAAATGTGAGCAATGTACTAGACATTAATTAGGACTGAAAAATTAGTCAGTTATTCACATTATGCTATTGTATATATATAATAATATAGCATAGTTATACAAAGTTAACCATGACAAAATTTGCATTTATAGCCAAAAACCCTGGAGGTACAGAATGAAAACATGAGAATGAAGGGAACATACAAATGGAGTTATTTGTTAAACTAAAATGCATTAACACCAAATCTATCTATAGAGAATGACTCCAACACATGATATACTTTGTGACAAAATAACATTTCAAAATGCTTGTACCAAGTGGGAAACATCAAGCTTGGAAAAGTGACCTAACATATTTTAACCCTTAACATTTGTTCCAGAATTGCCACTGGGTCCATCCACCACCTGTCCTATGATTTTCGGCAACTGGTTGTATAATAATAGAGATGGCAGCTGTATATATATATATATATATATATATATATATATATATATATATATTCCTTGAAGTATTAGAACAATGTGAAAGCCAAGTTGAGAAATTTCAGATTTATAAGAAACTGGCCATACAATTTGTACTTAAACTCTCAGTATGTCCACGGTCATTTATTCACCACTCACAAATTTCATAGCATTCTACTAAGTGCCACCTGAGAAATAAACAAGTAGAAAAGGCAAATGGCAATTCCTGTGCATCAAGATAAGAAAGTATGCACTTGAAAATGTGAGATAATTTATGTATAGCATATATCAGTAAAAAAGGTATTAATACACAAATTTGAACTTTACATTCTTGAAACAACAAAAATAATGAACAACGAAGTACAATTTTTCAGAAATAATGAGCAATGAATTACAAACCATTTTTAAATAGCTTTCATTATTCCGGTATTTGAACTCTTCAAGACAATAATTATAATAAATTAATTAAGAGTACTGAGTTTCCAGAAGTCAAATCTCAGCCCAACAAAATTAATTTCTTTGATATTTAGCCAACCAGCATTTGAGGAAGCATGAAAGAAGACATGTTTTAGTGTTGAATATTAAGTCCATAGCTTGTTCTCGAAAAAGCAAGCTGCTGGAAAAACTTCTCTTTACATGTTTTTATCCTTCTTCTTCTTCTTTTTTTTTTAAATCTGTTTGTCCCTCTCTTTCTAAATAGTGCAACATTTAATAAATCTACCACTGACAGATGTGAAGCACCACTGCTGAAACTAAAGTAGTTGTGGCTTTTGAGTAATAGAAGTTCCCTGCAGCAGACAAAGCTTTTAAAGAACACTGTTTTGAAATTTAAAATGAGTATGCGCATGGGATGAGAATTACTTCTTGAAGATCCTTACATCTTCGATTTAGAGGCTTTCCTAGTTTGATTTATGAAATAATTTCCTCATTCAGAGAGGTTTGATGTGGTGGACTCCAGTGGCCCAGATGTTTACTCCTGCCGGGTGTGCCTCCATTATGAGGAAGTCACTCAATGTTTGATCTATTTTTTATTTTCCTGGAAAACGAGAGGGCTGTGTGGTGTGTGGACATTGGCATTACTTGGCAACTTATTAGAAATGCACAATACCACATGTCGTTCCCTACCTACTAAATTAGAATCTCCATTTTATTAAGGTTCCCAGATGAGTCATATGCATGGTAATATTTGAAAAACACTGGGCTAGATATTTCTGTGTTCTATTGGCTCAATATTTTTACCTATTTCAACACAGAGAAAAGTGACTTTAATTTCAATGACAGTGTAAAATGGCAGCTAAAATGAGAAATGATACAGCATGCTCTGTCTTTAGACAGGTAAATCAAGCTGACCAGGATCCTAAATGGCCCTTACCATAAATTGCCCCTTTGTTACTTGAAAAAAAAGCATGTATAATAATGTACATAGAATGTTAATATTTTGGTAGAGTTTTGAAAATTTGCAAAATCTGAATATTAAAAAGGGCATTGTTCTTGGTTTTAAGAAATTAATGGTATTATACAATACAAAATTAGCACATTTATAATGATTTTTTAATACATCTTGAGGACAGACATTTTCAAAGAAGTGGGACTTCATTCCAAAGAGTGGATATTTTGGTGGGGATTCTGATCATGTCTAGTATTATTTTCAATTTATATGTAAATAAAAAAACACAGCATTTAAAAATATCAATAGCTTAAGAAATTGGAAAATGATCTAGCCTCCAGCCTAGTCCATTTATTGATTATTCTCTCCTCAAGCACTCTGAGATGGACCAAGTTCTTTCCCTCTACTCAGTTATTTCTCTCAATTCCATTCCCCTATTGATTTGGAAAATATTGCAGATAATGAGCATGGAAGAATATCTGAGAATAGCCTTTAAATATATATGTAATATTCTACTTAAATGTTTCAAATAAACATTATGATTTCATTTTGGAGTTCCTTTTAAGTCCTCTGCATTTGTTACTCACACAGCAGGTATCCCTCTTGCTGATTTCCAACCATTTATCTCATGTAGGAAGTAGGTCAGAAAACACCATGAATTTCTTTCCTTCTGCCAGCCAGCACATTTAAAGTACTCATTTGGGGATCCACGGCCAAAAATATGGTTGATAATATCAACACTAAGTGTTGGCATATAATTTCCTTCAAAATTTACTAGTGCCATAGTGATAAGCAATTTTTTTCTCTATTATGACTGGGGAAGTGGTATTGCAGATTTACCTGAAATAAAACAAATTGGTGGTAAAAGCAGTTAGGGACATATCAAAGTTTTGCTGGTCTCAGGTTTTTCAGACTTCCTTCCTTCCTTCCTTCCTTCCTTCCTTCCTTCCTTCCTTCCTTCCTTCCTTCCTTCCTTCCTTCCTTCCTTCCTCCTTCTTAAATCAGCTAAGGTCATCAGGAAGGAGAGAGAGATCAGGGGACATAGTGAAGATTCAGGTCATTCCATTAAACAAGGTTCCCAACATTGTGACAACTGCTCATAGCTCAACTAAATAGGCTTAGGCTTCAAATATTTGTTTTGTGTGTAACCAAAGCTCTCGATCATGTGGTAAGGCTATCATTGCTTAAGTCATTTATTTTAGCTTTGGGAACCCCCTTTACTAAGTAGTCTTAGCTGATTTGGGCTTAACTTAAGCAGTACCAACTAATTTTTAGTCCTCTTTAATGTGGGGCATCCACTTTTCCATTATCAAGGTCCTATCTCTTAGGTTCTCATCCATTTTTAGCATAAGGGGCCAGTGGAGTTTTCTTAGAATAGAGCTCACCACATACTTTCTATAGATTTCTTTATATCACTTTCTTATTCTCCAGTGGGTAACCTTTACTAGCATTATAAACCCAATCCAGGTCAGTAAGAACCTGGAATCTCATCAATTTCTTTTCTGAGCATTCCTGTGAGTTTATGTGCCTAAGGGAAAACTCCCTGAGAAAGACAAAGTTCTCTTATTTCAACTAGGAGGGGACCTTCCATTGCCATCTCAAAATTAATCTAAGTTGATGTAATAAATGCAAGATAGGTAGGCCCACAAAAGAATACAGCTGTTGTCATTGCTTCTCAACAAGCATTGCATGCCTTCTTTTCTCATCTCCTAAGTGGACCAGCGAAAATTACAACAATGTATTTGATTTATACTCATAAAGTTGATGAGTTTCCCCCCTTTCCTTCTCATTGTGTTTCCATAACTATTACCCATAAGGAGTCATAATCTTCTGCCCATCTGAGATATATCCTAGTATAATCTTAATTGTTGCAATAGGGCAAGCAGGAGGCCAATTGCTAGATTGACAAGTAATCTTACTTGCATAGAGCAGGGTTAGTAAAAGAACGGCACTGTTCAAGCTACAATAATTAAACCTTCTCCCTGGTAAATGGAATCAGACAATAAAAGGAAATGATTTATTGCTGTTTTGACCATGTAATTTCACCAATATATTGACTATTGAATGTCATGGGTTTTCCACATATTCTTTTAATCATCTACGGAGCCTTCATTCTTCATTTTTGGAAAGCTATGTTTTTTGTTTTTTGTTTTCTTATTATCATCGTTAAAATGTCATATGTTTTAAAGAGTATAAAATTTTAACCAACATACCAGGTAACAGGTTAGCCTACCACAGTTTCTTGGATCTGACAGGACCCAAGGACTCCTGAGTCAACAGTTTATTAATCTTAGAAATCAGAGTAGCTAGAGTATCATCATCTTGGTGTCACTTTTCAACATCTCAATTCTCAAAGACCAACAGAAATAAAACCAAGTGGTACCCAGTGATGCAGTAAATTGTATTGAGAGGACCCAAGAGTCTACAAAATCCCAATCTTTATCCTGAACACTAAGAATGGCCATTAGTTTTTCCAAAGAGAGACACTATCGCCGTCTTCCAAGGTTGTAAGCAAACCTGCCCTTTGCTCTAGAGGAAGACACTATCTCTATCTTCCAAAGCTGTTTGCTATATAGATATCCTTAAAAAAGTCATCTAAAAAAAGTTGACATTCAATGCCTTTGGTTACCCGATGTGCAGAAATGCAATAGATGCATGGATAATTGCCTCCTAACAATATATTATTTCTTAGAATTACTGCCTTTTTCTCACACATTTTGAAATGTTTCTTAAAATCTCTCACTTAATTTGGGCATTTGCATATTTTATTGTTATATTATGAGCATCTGCATATTTTATTCTTGGGCTTTTGCATATTTTATTATTATATTCTGACAATGTATTATGACCCTACCCTAGGCATATAATTACAGTGTTAAGCTGAATAAAACAGTCCCTCTTATATTTGTGCTACTAGTTTATTTGTAACCACCTTTCTCCCAGGAAGGTTAAAAAAAATAAGAATAACTAATTTTTTTTTTCTAAAGATTATAGTACTTGCAGGACTGTCCAATATTTCGGCTTCCTGTGCCACTTTGGAAGAAGAATTGTCTTGGGTCACACATAAAATACATTAACACTGATAGCTGATGAGAAAAAATAAATCACAAAAAAACCTCATAATGCTTTAAGAAAGTTTACAAATTTGTGTGGGCCACATTCAAAGCCATCCTGGGCCACATGTAGCCCCTTGGCCACAGGTAGGACAAGCTTATATTTTAGCATACACTTCTAGTGGTTATTAGGCTTTACATATTTTTATGTGTTATAATATGTAAAGCATATTATAAAGAATTCTGTATGTATTACACGCATACAGAAACTGACAGTCAGAAAGATAACATAATATATATGTTATCCCTTAGCAGTATTTGAGTTTTAATTGAGGCCTGTTATTCTCAAACTTTTATTTGTAAGAACATTTCTACAGGAAATAAATCTTTTGCTTGTTGTTCATAGAAAATCTTGGTTTCGATGATTACTTTTCTATTTGTTAAATATCAATTTTTTTTTTTACGTTGGATCTTGGCTACAACAATAGGTTCTTATGGCTTTGTTATAACAAGTTTTGGAGTAAGAAAACTTTTGTCATTCTAATATAAGAGCCTTGAAATAAATTATCAAACAACTCTAATCCTCAGTTTCCTCAGATACAAATTTAGAATATATGCCATAAGGATTCCTACGATTCTTGTAAAAATGTATGAATGGCATATAGTTTAATATGTGAGACATAGTATACATTCACTCAGCAGTAGTTTACTATAATTTACAAATCTCTATACCAAAAAAAAAAAAAAGATTCCAATATCTACATTTAAAAAGCACTGTCAACAGTTGGTTAAATAAAAGCTTTATTTTCCAGAAAACAAAGTCACTTCAAGAAAGTTTATTTGAGGCTATTAATATGTGTTAAAACTGAATGAAAGAAGTCATTCAGTTTTATACTTGGGTTTCCAACAGGCCTGTGCAGATCACATTAAATATTAGGACTAACACATATTTTGCCTTCCTGCAGTAGGGGTATGTGGGCAAATGGCATCTGAAATACATACGATGCAAAAACTATATGTATCTGCAAGGTTAATGGGCCCTCCAAAATGAGAACATATCCATTATTTTAATATAAATGTTTACATTTTTTAAGTTATCAGTTTATTTAAAAATTGCTAGGTAGACTTGCCCCATCTCAGCCCTTAAATAGAAAAATAGTAAAATTGATTAATGTAGTCATTATGTTCTTATGTTATGTTCTTATTCATATTATGCATTGTAAGTGTCCATGTGTAAAAAGTCAATAAAATATTTCCTTTCAGGTAATTTTTACAAGTGTGTCTATTCTTTTCAGTTGCTTTCTCAGGCATGCCAGCAACAATGTGTTTTGAAGTCTGCTAACATACAGAAATAAATATCAGGGCTCTGCAAGGCAAGATATTTGTTTGCACTTTTATACTAAACAGATGATCATTCACAAAGGGTTCATCTGAAGCAATATCTGAAACATTTCACAGAATTTTCAGTGAAGTGCACTTGTTTCCAAATTTTAGCTAGTAAAATATTAGACATTACAATTTTGGAACATATAAGTGAATGTTTCTGCCAACCAATTTCAATCAACCATAACTTTTCTTCCAATTTTTTCTCTAGTGTCTGTTGAAAATTCATATGCTCTACCATCACCATTAAATTCTCATATTCATTAGAACATGAGACTGATATTGAAGCCAAGCATTTTATCATCATAATAATTGGTTTTTGTATGAGTCTTTTTATGTTTAAAACATATTGAAAATCTCAAAATTTTTCACATTATACCTTAGAGCAAGGTTTTAGTAATTATATTAATCAGTAATCTAGTTCGTGGGAAAGTAGACTGCCAACGAGAATTTTAAAATGGAAGTGAAGGAGGAAAATAGGTAATCATAATGGATCTTTCCTTAGCTCAGGAAAATACCCCTGTATCCAGATTCATCTGACTGTCATACAAAGTGTATGAAATAAAAACAAAAAAATGTAAAGATTAAAATTGAACACTGGAAGCTTTTTCAGAAATGATTTTTATGTAATTTAATTTCCTTCCATGTTTATTCTGAAAAATAGCTAAATTAAGGTGGTTATCCCAATATGATATTGCTATAATTTGTTTTTATTATTTATTTAGTTAATTTAAAAATGTTACTCGCCTGGAGACTACTTGTGTTCTCGCCTGGAGACTACTTGTGTTAAGTCACATGAAAATTGTAATTTTATTTCTGTTTGTCAAAATATTTGAATTAGATAAAATACAATCAAGAGAAGGTTTGCTGAACAGGTTTAAAATTTCTAGTTCATATGTAATAGGAATGTAAAAACATTTGGTTTACTCTAATGAACTGAGGAATCTTAAAGACAAAACATGTATAGATTATAAGCTTTTTCGAGGAAGTCAAGAATTTTCTGCATTTTGTATAGCATGTGATACATAATATTGTGTCTGGTATGCTAGTAGAGGCTCACTGACACATACTGATTAAACCTTGATGGATATTATAGACACAATTCAAAATTAGCTTAATAACCTAGTTAACTCATAAATATAGTCTATAAAATAAATTACATTGGAAATTAGATTTAAGTTATTCTGGGCTGACATGATATTCCCTAGGGAAGCAACATTTACAATTGCTTATTTTCTATTTTATTTTTCAGTTTTATTTTAAGTTCAGGAGTTATTGTGCAGGACCTGCAGGTTTGTGACATAGGTAAATGTGCATCACGAGGGTTTGTTGCACAGATTATTTCATCATCCAGGTATTTATTATCCATTCGTTAAATAATTGCTTCTTTTATTGTTAAATTGTTTGAGAAGTTGATTAGCATGCCTGGTTAGAAAATATTTTCAATGGTGGGAGAATTGTGGTTTTACAAAAATATTTAGAATGTTTTAACATTATAATGGTTTAACCTTTACCAGCAATCTGAGAAATCTAATAAAAGGAAGATCTAGCTATCAAAGTGTCTTAAAGAGCTAGAGGTAACCGGGACCTTTTGTGATGTGACCTGTGAGGGTAGAGAGGCAAGGACTTTTGACCATGATTTTATATGAAACTTTTGAAAGACTAGGGAAATATTACCCCTCATTTGAATTGATCAGCACCTTCATTTGTGGTCAATCAGACAGTCAATCAGTTTCTTTTTTCTCCATCTAAAACACAGGAAAATATTTTGGAAATGTCCTAGTCTTCATCTCACAAAATTTTCCACAGCAAACTTTAAAGTATTGTATTTTCTGGGAGCTGGAAAGTGTCATTAGCGTATTACAAATGAGGGAAATAAGGTTTGGAGGTGTAATGTGACATATCCAAATCACTTAATTTCTCCAATTTCCTGTAGTCTAGTACTTCTACATTTGAGGAAGTGAAAGTGGTGAATACAGGATAGTTAGTGAAAATCAGTATAAGGGATAAGATGATAAAGCAGTTTGACTAATTTCACTCAATTCTTTGAAATAAATGTTAAACTATGTCTTTTATTTATTTATTTAACACCACCTATTTGCCATTTTAACTAATCCCTCAACCATATCATACCACCTGGGTAATGGGTTCTCTGAATAATATCACAGTAGACACCTTTAAATTTTCAGTTGGTTTTGATTATTACATTATCTGGACAGTTTTCATTTTCAAGATTTCTGCAATGCAATATAAAGCATAAGTTCCATATTGGAGTCAAAGCTGCTAGTATAAGTTGGATGAGTGTCTCCACCCATGTCTCGTGTGTCTGAGAGAATAAGGGGCACTCAGGGACAGGTGTAGGTAGCTCTTTCAAACTCACATCTCTTTTCTACTGACTTATTTTCTTGGTGAAAGGCTGGGAAGAAGGAGAAAGCATTAAATGAAATATGTTTATCTGTATTAGTATTTGAGTGTGTGTCACTTGGCCATCACCTTATTTTTTTGCCAGTGATAATAAAAATCATGCAAAGATAGAAGATAGTAGGTTTCTTCCCAACTCACTCCCTTTATGCTTATCAAAACAGACCTAAGTTATTGCATTTGATCTTGCTGTCGATAAATACAGGCAAAAGCAGACCTTGCTGACTCAAGCTCAAACGCCGGTCTCAAACATCAGTGGACATGGAGAAGAGTGAACTTACTCAGTTTGGCATCTAGATAGGGGTGCTGGTGGGATATTCTTAATAGGCTTGAAACTCTAAATCACACACTGGTGGTCCCAGCAAATATATGAGACCAGTTCCATATATCCTTCACAACTCTAACTTGGCAAAGGTAAGATCCATTTTCTGCCACCTTTCAGAAACATGTATTTGAGGGTTTTCCCTACCTAATCTCAGCCTGACCACACCATCTTTCCTCAGTCCTTTGTTGCTCATCCTGATCCCATTTAAACTTAGTCTCATAAGTGGAAGTCATTAAGCCCAATGGCCAAGTAGATATCCTACTGGGGAAATAAATAATTAGCCCTGCCTCATAGACACCCACAGAAATTACAAGCAATTCACCAGTGACCACCTAATGCCATATTGGTAATGAGAATCAGTCAATAATCCTTTCTTGAGGGAAAAAAGAAATGGGATAACTTATCTTCATGATTTTTCCTTCCTCAAAAGACTACCTGTGTCCCTATGTCCCAAGTGTAGTTCTCCTAAATTGGAAAAGGCAAGTGGGATAGAAATGCAATCACACTCCTGCTAAAATAGTGTTTCTCATCAGGCTCGGATCTCACAGCTTGCTGTTCTCTGAACTCAGAATGTAGGGTACTGATATTGACTTTTCTTTTTCTCAGTTGTTGGTTTTACTAGTTTTAGTCAATTATATAAAAAATAGTCAATTTCTCCAGCTTGGCAAATTAATCTATCATGTTCCAAAAAGAAAACAAAAACAAAAACAAAAAAAACCCGAAATATATTCTGTCATTAGAATTGTAAGATATTGTAAAGGTAAATTTTGCATCTTTTTTAGGAGTCGAGGCCAGACTTGGTGAAGAGCCTTGGATAGGAATACAAAATATTATGCTTGCCCTTTTTTCTTTTGTACGTTCTTCAAACTTCATTGAGCAATAATCTCTTTCATCATGTTTTAAACTTTGTCTATGTTTCCTATAGAGCAATCTTTCTTGTGAGGAATTGTTTTGTGGAAAGTTGGGAAAGAATTGTCAGAGTTTTCTCAAGCTTTATTGTGTAAAGACTCACTGCAATACTTGTTATAAAGATATTCAAGAGAGCTATTCAAAGGAGTCTGCTTCAGTGAGACTAAGGCAGAGAACAGGATGGATACAATAATCTGTTTTTAAAAATCAGCTTCACAATTTCTGACAAAGATTAAAAGACTATAATTTTAAAAACAAAGTTTTGCTAAGTTTTAATGCATTTTGACATAGTTTATAGGATAACGGAAAGTTTCAGCCTAAGTAAATTTAATGACCTTTCTAGAATTCTATTGATATGGTTTGGCTGTTTTGTCCACTCTATATCTCATGTTAAAATGTAATCCTCAAAGTTGGAGGTGTGGCTTGATGGGAGGTGTTTGGATCACGGGGATATAGGGTAAAAATATCTGATAGCAATAATTTAAGCATACTCTTAGAATGACCCTCTATGGCAGAAACATCTGAATATGTGTTCTGAGGTAAGAAATTGGGGGGTGGCCAATATGGAAAATTGTTCCTTGTCTATAAGAAACATTTGAACCCCTGTCCCATCTCTTGGAACATGGACCATTAGGATATTGGGGCCGTGAGTTTTGCATTGGATGAAGGTTACCAGTTGGATGTCGATAAGGGGAGGGTATTAAGTGAAAATGCTATATAAATACATGCTATGTGCAGGCAGTTGAGGTTTTCCTGCTCATCCCACTGCCACTGGATGGTAGGAAGGTGGACACCTTGTCTGGCCCACCGCCACTGGGCCATTTCTCTTGTCTATCGTGCCACCACTGGACTGTCTTCCCTGTAAATGCATAATAAAAAATCATGGCTCATTTGCTGGCTTTAAGCCTCTTCTGTGGCCTCTTGAACCTTTTGCATTTCCTATTGAGGTTCATAGGGGTTTGACACAACAGGGGATAGATCCTCTCATGAATGGCTAGGAGCCCTTCCCATGGTAATGAGTTCTTGCTCTGTTAGTTTGAGCAAGAACTTGTTGTTTAGAGGAGTCTGGCACCTCCTACTTTCTCTTTTGTACACTCTCATCTTGCAACATCTCTGCTCTTTGAGGTCATCAGCCTCAAAGATCAAAGGTAGATAAATCCACAAAGATGAGTAAAAACCAGCACAAAAATGCTAAACATTCCAAAAACCAGAAAGCCTCTTCTTCTCCAAATGATCACAACTCCTCTCCAGCAAGAGAACAAAACTGAACAGAGAATGAGTTTGACAAATTGACAGAAATAGGCTTCAGAAGGTGGGTAATAACAAACTCTTCTGAGCTAAAGGAGCATGTTTTAACCCAATGCAACAAAGCTAAGAACCTTGACAAAAGGTTGTGAGAACTGCTAAGTAGAATAACTAGTTTAGAGAAGACCTAAATGACGTGATGGAGCTTAAAAACACAGCATGAGAACTTTGTGAAGCATACACAAGTATCAATAGCCAAATCGATCATGTGGAAAAAATGATATCAGAAGTTGAAGATCAACTTACTGAAATACGGCATGAAGACAAGATTAGAAAAAAAAAAAAAAGACTGAAAAGGAATGAACAAAGCCTCCAAGAAATATGAGACTATATGAAAAGACCAAATCTACGATAGAGTGGGGTCCATGAAAGTGAGGGCAAGAATGGATCCAAGTTGTAAAACACACTTCAGGATATGATCCAGGAGAACTTCCCCAGCCTAGCAAGGCAGGCCAACACTAAAATTCAGGAAATACAGAGAACGCCACAAAAAAAGATAATCCTCGAGAAGTGCAACTCCAAGACACACAACTGTCAGATTCTCCAAGGTTGAAATGATGAAAAATGTTAGGGTAGCCAGAGAGAAAGGTCAGGTTACATACAAAGGGAAGCCCATCAGACTAACATCAGATCTCTCTGCAAAAACCCTGCAATCCAGAAGAGAGTGGGGGCCAATATTCAACATTCTTAAGGAAAATAATTTTCAACCCAGAATTTCATACCCAGCCAAACTAAGCTTCATAAGTGAAGGAGAAATAAAATCCTTCACAGAGAAGCAAATGCTGAGGGATTTTGACACCACCAGGCCTGCCTTACAAGAGCTTCTGAAGGAAGCACTAAGTATGGAAAGGAAAAACTGGTAGCAGCCACTGCCAGAACACACCAAAATATAAATACCAATGACACTATGAAGAAACTTCATCAACTAATGTGCAAAATAGCCAGCTAGCATCATAATGACAGGATCAAATTCACACATTTAAATTTACATTTAACTGTAAATGGGCTAAATGCCCCAATTAAAACACACACACTGGCAAATTGAGTGAAGAGTCAAAACCCATCGGTGTGCTGTATTCAGAAGACTCATCTCATGTGCAAAGACACACATAGGCTCAAAATAAAGGGATGGAGGAAGATTTATGAAGCAAATGGAAAGCAAAAAAAAAAAAAAAAAAAAAAAGGTTGCAATCCTAGTCTCTGGTAAAACAGACTTTAAACCAACAAAGATAAAAAGACAAAGAAGGGAGTTACATAATATTACATAATGGTGAAGGGGTCAATGCAACAAGAAGAGCTAACCATCCTAAATATATATGCACACTGTACAGGCACACTCATAGTCATAAAACAAGTTCTTAGAGACCTACAAAGAGACTTAGACTCCCACACAATAATAGTGGGAGACTTTAACATCCCACTGTCAATATTAGATCAATGAGACAGAAAATTAACAAGATATTCAGGACTTGAACTCAGCTCAGGACCAAGCAGACCTTATAGACATTTACAGAACTCTCCACCCCAAATCAACAGAATATACATTCTTCTCAGCACCACATAGCACTTGCTATAAAATTGACCATATAATTGGTAGTAAAATACTCTTCAGCAAATGCAAATGAATGGAAATCATAAGGAACAGTCACTCAGACGACAGTGCAATAAGATTAAAACTCAAGATAAAGAAACTCACTCAAATCCACACAACGACATGGAAACTGAAAAATCTGCTCCTGAATGGCTATTGGGTAAACAACAAAATTAAGGCAGAAATAACAAAGTTCTTGAAACCAAGGAGAACAAAGAGACAATGTATTAGTATCTCTGGAACACAGCTAAAGCAGTATTAAGAGGGAAATTTACAGCAATAAATGCCCACATCAAAAAGTGAGAAAGATCTAAAATAGGCACCTTATATCACAATTAAAAGAACTAGAGAAGCAAGGGCAAACAAATTCAAAAGGTAACAGAAGACAAGAAATAACTAAGATTGTAGCAGAACTGAAGGAGATAAAGACATGAAAAACCCTTAAAAAAAAATGAATCCAGGTGCTGGTTCTTTGAAAAGATTAAGTAAATAGATATACCACAAGCCAGACTACTAAAGGAGAGAAGAGAGAAGAATCAAATAGACACAATAAAAAAATGATAAAGGGGATATCACCACTGATTCCACAAATATACAAAATACCATCAGAGAATACTATAAACACATCTATGAAAATAAAATAGAAAATCTAGAGGAAATGGGTAAATTCTTCAACACATTCACCCTCTCAAGACTAAACCAGGAAGAAGTTGATCCCTGAATAGATGAAAAAAAAGTTCTGAAATTGAGGCAGTAATTAATAGCCTACCAGTTAAAAAATAAGCCCAAGACCAGACAGAATCACAGCCAAATTCTACCAGAGGTACAGAGAGGAGCTGGTACCATTCCTTCTGAAACTTTTTCAAATAATAGAAAAAGAGGGACTCCTCCCTAACTCATTTTATGAGGCCAACATCATCCTAATTCCCAAACCTGGCAGAAACACAAGAAAAACAGAAAATTTCAGGCTAATATTCCAGATGAACATCAGTGCGAAAATCTTCAATAAAATACTGGATAGCTGAATACAGCAGCACATCAAAAAGCTTATCCACCATGATAAAGTCGGCTTCATCCCTGGGATGCAAGACTGGTGTAACATACACAAATCAATAAACTAACCCATCACATAAACAGAACCAATGATAAAAACCACATGATTATCTCAATAGATGCAGAAAAGACCTTCAATAAAATTCAACACCTCTTTATGCTAAAAACTCTCAATAAACTAGACTTTGATGGAACATACCTCAAAATAATAAGAGCTATATATGACAAACCCGTAGCCAATACCATACTGAATGGGCAAAACCTGAAGCATTCCCTTTGAAAACTGGCACAAGACAAGGATGCCCTCTCTTACTGCTCCTATTCAACACAGTATTGGAAGTTCTGGCCAGGGCAATCAGGCAAGAGAAAGAAAGAATTAGTGTTCAAATAGGAAGAGAGGAAGTCAAGTTGCCTCTGTTTGCAGAAAATATGATTGTATATTTAGACAACCCCATCATCTCAGTCCAAAAAATCTTTAAGCTGATAAACAACTTCAGCAAAGACTCAGAATACAAAATCAATGTGTAAAAATCATAAGCTTTTCTATACACCAGTAATAGCAAGTAGAGAGCCAAATCATGAGTGAACTCCCATTCACAATTGCTACAAAGAAAATAAAATGCCTAGGAATACAACTTGCAAGGGGCGTGAAGGACCTCTTCAAGGTGAACTACAAACCACTGCTCAAGGAAATAAGAGAGGATACAAAAAATGGAAAAACATTCCATGCTCATACATAGGAATAATCAATATCATGAAAATGGCCACACTGCCCAAAGTAATTTATAGATTCTATGCTATTCCCATCAAGCTACCACTGACTTTCTTCACAGAACTAAGGAAAAAAAAAAAAAAAACTACTTTAAATTTTATATGGAACCAAAAAAAGTCCATATAGCCTAGACAATCCTAAGCAAAAAGAACAAAGCTGGACGTATCAAACTCTACCTAACTTCAAACTATACTACTAAACTAGAGTATCCGAAGCATGATACTACTGGTACCAGAACAGATATATAGACCAATGGAACAAAACGGAGACCTCAGAAATACCACCACACGTCTACAATCATCTGACCTTTGACAAACCTGACAAAAACAAGCAATGGGGAAAGGATTCCTTATTTAATAAATAGTGCTGGCGAAACTAGCTAGCCATATGGAGAAAACAGAAACTGGACCCCTTCCTTACACACCTCATACAAAAATTAACCCAAGGTGTATTAAAGACTTAAATGTAAGACCTAAAACCATAAAAACCCTAGAAGAAAACCTAGGCAATACCATTCAGGACATAGGCATGGGCAAAGACTTCATGACTAAAACACCAAAAGCAATTGAAACACAAACTAAAATTGACAAATGGGATCTAATTAAACTAAAGAGCTTCTGATGAGCAAAATAAACTGTCATTAGAGTGAAAAGGCAACCTATAGAATGGGAGAAAATTTTTGCAATCCATCCATCTGACAAAGATCTAACATCCAGAATCTACAAGGAACTTAAACAGATTTACAAGAAAAAAAATTCAAAAAGTGGGCAAATGATATAAACAGACACTTCTCAAAAGTGCCCTCTTTCCAGGGAAGTGAATGGTTCTGTCTCGCTGAGGTTCCTGGTGTCACTGGGGTATGAAAAACAAACTGCTGCAGCTAGCTCAGTGTCTCCCCAAACAGCTGCCCAGTTTCATGCTTGAAACCCAGGGCCCCGGTGATGTAGGCACACGAGGGAATCTCCTGGTCTGCAGACTGCAAAAACCATGGGAAAGGCATCGAATCTGGGCCAGATAGCACAATCCCTCACCACTTCCCTTGGCCAGGAAACGGAGGCCCCCTGCTCCTTGCATTTTCTGGGCGAAGTGACACCCCACCCTACTTCTGCTCACCCTCCGTGGACTGCACCTACTGCCTAACCAGTCCCAGTGAGATAAACATGACACCTCAGTTGGAAATGCACAAATCACCTGCCTTCTGTGTTAGTCTAGCTGGGAGCTGCAGACGGGAGTTGTTCCTATTTGGCCATCTTGCCAGATCTCTCCAATCGCACCTACTTTTCAATCTTCAGTTAGTGTTCAATTGTGGAGACAAGCTCTGGGTTCTAGAAACCCATAATGTGAAGGATGCAGATTATAGTAGAAATATTCTCTTCCTGAATGTGGAAATCAATTTGTTTTATTTTCTGAGGTATTTCACATAAGTTTGGGGGACAAACTGAACAGAAAATAATTTTCTTTACTTCGTATATGTGTCTTTCCTTTCATTTGGTGCATAGGATGTCATATTATAAGGTTATTTCATCTTTAGCATGCAGGAAACAGCAGGAAGCAGAATAATGAAGTGAGAGTCAAGACGTTAAGACAGATCTCTAAGTTTAACTAGAAAGGTGGCATAATATGCTGACTTTATCACAGAGGTGGTATTTGCATATTTCTTAAGACCTGATATATCTAGGGACATTCTCAAATATACGAGTGGTTTTTAATACCACATTTCAGGACTTCCATAAGGATAATTTTCTGTATTATTTTATTTTTTTCCTCTTGAGTAAATTACAATGCCTTTCTAATATTTTCCACCTATTTTACTCTACAATACAAAATATGAAACCCTTGTTTTTTACCATTCGACCAGACAATTCTGGAATGATGGACATTTTTCTTAATTGAGGCATTTAGTTTAACAGGAAAGTTCTAAATTTTTCTTATTTATCACTGAGGATTTGTTTAATAGTGAGGTTTGCAAAATTCACCAATGCAAGCTGAATGCAAGCTGAAGAGTCAATTGATTCTCAATTTAGGGAAATTAGTTCCCAAATAATACAAAACAGCATCTCATATAAAAGTGGATACAAAGAAAAAATTACCTCAGAAGGTGAAAAACATTTTATTTTTCAGGAACTGACAAAAGAAATCTGCAATGCACACTGTCAAAGAATTCCATAGGTAGATTGAACAACACTCCACTGGAACACTATTGTGAATATAGTATGATAAATAGATTCACCACACAGAGTTATGATATGTCAATGAAAGAAATGTCCTCTAAAGCATCATTGTGCAAAACATGATTCACAGATCAGAAATATAGGTATCAGTTGGGAGTGTGGTAGAAATTCAGAATCTTATGCCTCACCTGAAACCTACTGTGTCAGAATCTGGATTTTATTAATGTTCAATATTCTCCTTAAAACACACACACACACACACACACATTCCAATATACATGACTTCATTCATAGTTTAGATGAAACTCTAACTTAGTACACCTATTTAGCCAGGGTTTCTTTTCAGTAATTTTGAAATGAATGTCTCTTTTGAGTCCCCTGTCAGAAGCCAAAGCTGCATATTATTAATTTCATTAACTGATATCTTGATAATCACATTTACATTTAATTTTTGTAGAAATGTCACACAGTACATATGTATACATTGTTATATTGTTTGCAATACATATTATCAAAGATAGTGCCAGTAATAAATATGAGCATTTTAAGTTATATTGCAATACTTTTTGACTGACAGAAAAATAATGAAGGAAATACGTTGATGAAAGTTAGATTTGGTCTATGATCAGTGAATATAGCAAAATTTCAAAAGTACAAACAAATGAAATGAACAACAGTCAGGAGGGAAGGTAAGAAAATGCCCCTAAAGACATCCAGATGCATTGCAATAGCTTTTCTGAAAATGTGGTCTAGCAACCAGTTATTTTAGTTACCTGTGATAAATACAAAGATTCTGTCTTCACCACTAAGCCTACTGAAGCAGCCTTTGAATGTGGAATTCCTGAATTCTGCATTTTACTTCCCCTGGTGATTTACATGCATATTACATTTGTCAATAATTAATTCAATTTCAATAAAATATAGATTTCATACAATCTATATTTTATTTTGTGTTATGGAAAACTTAACCTATATCCCCATCATTAATGTTGATTGAAAAAGAATTAATATTCTCAGGCAAGTAATGATGCAAATATGTCTGTAAAAATTCTTGAAATACCACTTCAGCAGACACTATAAAAGACTATCTAATGACTTTTTCCCTGTACATAAATTCCGGTTCTTTCTACTGTTTTCACTTCATGAACTTTAAGAGAATATACTCTTCTGTGAGTTCCTACCGAGAGAAGAGAGGAAATTGACTGAGTTCTTTCCTTTCTGTAGTAGCTACTCTTTCGCAACTTTACCTTCAATTTGGGTGAACACTGCAGGAAAGTTTCAGGGATATGATACTCCTATTAGACCAAATAGGTTTTAGAACTGCCACTTAAAAGCAGGGAGAATAAACCTATGGAAACTTAGTTTTAGTTTCAACATTTTTGTCAATTAATGTAACCTTGGGGAATATCATTTAACTTCTCTCAGCCCGATTTGAAACGTAAAACAGCTAGACTGGAATACTCCTAATGTTCTTTCTATTTCTAGAAGTCTATAATTCCAAATAAATTAATTTAAATCTTGAATTTAACAAATATTGTTTTAAAGAAACTAATACCAATAACTCAACAGAAATTATTTTCTACAGTTTTTAAACAGCTCACTACAGAAGACTCTTTTATGATAATTTATATTAAAAATTTATGGTACAGACTTTTGCAGATAACTCTCTCAGCAATGTCCAATTAATTATTTGGCTACATCACTAGTGGAACTTTTTCTTCCACCAAAGATGTCAGATTATCCCAATAGCAACATCTGTGGCAGTTTATAGGGAGCACAAATTTGCAACCTCACAGCTATACACCCCTGAGATGTGGATTGTGTTTATTTATTTTTTAATGGTTATGTATGCCTTCAAGTTAAGTATCCCTCCAATAATGTGGATATATAGCTATTCTAAGTATAATATTTTAGCAAACTCCTTTACAAATTCTTTAATTTTAGTTTTCCAAGTATTTTACATAATATGGTCAGTGGTCGGACACACTTGAGTTGGAATCACTGTAATTATAATTAAAGTTAAGTCAGGCTAGGATATGTTATCTTCACTATTGAGGCCATTCACTAAATACCTTGTAATAAATAATATTTCAGTGTTTCAGGTGACCTGAAAAGTATTTAGAACACAAAAATATGTTTCCTTAAAGCCCTACAGAATGTGACCTCCTGGCCCTCTTTTGTCTTGTCTCTTACCATAGTCCCCATTGTACATCTGCCCAATCACCACTAACTCCTTGTTTTTCCCTGAAATTGCAGCACTTGATCTGCCTTAGTCATATTTTTATAGCTGCCATTGTCTGTAACACTCTTCTCCCAGATTGCCAAACTTGCTGTTGAAGACACCATTTATGCTGTGAAAAAGGAACACTTCGATAGTGCTGGTGGGAATGAAAACTAGTACAAACACTAGGGACAACAGTGTGGAAATTCCTTAAAGAAGAAAAAGTAGAAATAGCATTTGATCCAGTAATCCCACTACTGAGTATCTACCCAGAGGAAAATAAGTCATTATATGAGTGGATAAAGAAATTGTGATATATAAACACAATGGACAACTACTCAGCCATAATATATATGTGTGTGTGTATATAAATAAAACTATATATATGTAACTATATAACAATATGTCACTGTGTATATACACTATATATATCACCATATGTAATTGCACATCACTATATATAACTATATAGTGGTATATAAATGCATATCACTATATATAACAATATATAACTATATATAACACGCACACACACACACACACAAACACACACAATGGAATACTACTCAGCTATAAAAAGGAATGAATTAATGGCATTTGCAGGAACCTGGATGGAATTGGAGACTATTATTCTAAGTGAAGTAACTCAGGAACAGAAAACCAAACGTTGTATGTTCTCACTCATAAGTGGGAGCTAAGTTTTGAGGAAACAAAGGCATAAGAATGATACAACAGATTCTGGGGACTTAGAGGGAAAGGGTGGGAAGGGGATGAGGGATAAAAGGTTACAAATTGGGGTCCGCGTGTACTGTTTGGGTGATGGGTGCACCAAAATCTCACAAATCACTACTAAAGTACTTACTCACGTAACCAAATACCACCTGTTCCCCGAAAACCTATGGAAATAAAATTTGTAAAAAGACACCGATATGATTTGAATTTGTGTTCCTGCCCACATCTCATGTTGAGCTGTAATCCCCCATGTTGGAGGAGGGGCTCAGTAGGAGGTGATCGGAAAAGGGGGTGGATTTTTCCCTTGCTATTCTCATGATAGTGAGTTTTCGTGAAATCAGTTGTTTACTGTGTATCACCTTTCTCTTCTCTCTCTTACTCCTTCTCTGGCCATGTAAGACATGCCTGCTTCCCCTTCGCCTTCCCCCATAATTATACATTTCCTGAGGCCTCCCCAGCTGTGCCTCCTGTGCAGCCTGCAGAACTGTGAGTCAATTAAACCTCTGTGTGTGTGTGTGTGTGTGTGTGTGTGTATAAATTACCCAGTCTCAAGTATCTCTTCATAGCAATGAGAGAACAAACTAATACAGACACCTGGTGATTTTTATGTTAAAGTATATTTTAATTGAAATATAACTGTGATGGGCTGAATTGTGACCCCCTAAAAAATTTAGTATGTTCAAGTTTTAACCCTCAGTACTGAGACTGTTTTTGCAGATACGATTTGTAAAAAGGTAATTAAGTTACAATGACATCAGCAGATCATCAGGGTGAGTCCTAATCTAATCTGAATGCTATCTTTTTAAGAAGAGAGTATTTGGACACGGAAAAACAGAAGACACAGGAAGGAGTCAACCATACAGAAGCCAAGGCGAGTTCTCAGAAGAAACTAACCTTGTTGACATCTTAATCTTGGATTTCTGGCCTCCAGAACTGTGAAAGAATACCCTTTTGTTATTTAGTCAGTGTTGTCTATGACACTTCATTGCAGCAGTCCTAGAAAACTGTATAATAACATGTAATAAAGTAGAAAAATTATAAGCAGGAAATTTGATGACCTTTTAGAAAGTGAACACACTTATTTAAATGGCACCCAGATAAAGATATATACTATACCAAGAATCCTGCAAGCCCCACCCATACCAAATTTTATTCTCTAGGTAGCCATTATCCTGATATCTAACGTAATTAATTCATTTTGCCAGTTCTTTAAAATTTTATGCCAATTATATCACAGGGAACTTACACTTTGGTGCCTGGCTCATTTCCTTCAACATTATGATTATTCATACCATTGTGCATATTTATGTTTCTTTTTATTTTCTTTTCGTTTAATAAGTATTCCCTTGTATGCATATCACAAAAGTTATATACCCATTGTGCTGTTGAGTAACTTTTGGGTAGTTTCTAGTTTTTCACTGCTGCAATAGTGTGAACAAGTTAAATAACATTCTTATGCAGGTTTTTGGTGAAAATATGTATTCATTTTAGTTGTATATATACTTACAAGTGAAAGTTCTAGATCACAGAAATTTACCTTTTCAGTTTTAGTAGGCAATTTCAGCTTTCCAAAATGTTTGTACCAATTAGCACAACCTTATTAGAATATGGATGTTTCAGTTACTTTGCAAGTTAATTAACATTTGCTGTTAATAGATTTATTCAGTTTAGTCATTCTGATGGATATGTAGGCATATGTCACTGTATTATTTTCCTAACAACACTTTTTCTGTATGTTTATTCAGCATTTAGATAGCCTTTTAAAAAAGTTTTTGTTCAAGGCTTTAGTCCATTTTCAATTTTTAGCCTTATGCTATTTTGGTAGTGATCATTTGTTTTCTATTTTTGCTCATTGCTTTATAGAAGTTCTGTAATTTTTTTGGATGAGTTATTTGTCAGATAATCAACCATATCGATAATTTATTTTCACATTCACTGCTGTGCCTTTGATTTTAAACTTACAGTAAAGTTGCAATATGAGTAGTACAAAGAATACTTGTAAACCTTTTACCTAGTCTTGGCTATTACTAATATTTTGCACTTTTGCTTTGTCATTTTTTCTAATATAGTTCAGTGTTTACTTCCTAAGATTAGGGACATTGTGTACATTTAATATTATGAATAACATTGTCTAAACTGTGTTTAGTATTTCAATTTGGAAATAAGTTAGTATATTTCATAGCTTTTTAGATTTCATTTTCAGTTCAAATATACTCTGAAATCATCTACTATATAGTTGCCATATTTTTTAATTGTTTGTCTTTTATGATATTGATATTTTGAAAACTGTTTTTACTTTTTTTTAAATAGAACATTTCTCATTCAGGATTTTTATGCCTGATGTTTACTTGTGTTTAAATTCAAGTTATGTATTCTCAGGGTGTGTGTTATATAAGTGATTGCACATCCTTCTCAGAATGTCACATCTGGAGGCCTATGATGTCCATATGCCCCTCTCATTGGTGATGGAGGTATCATCACTCAGTAGAGGTGCTGTTCAATTTTTCCAGTATATAATTAGTATATTTTCTGATATAAATACAACTTGTGAAATATACATTAAGAGCATAAAATATTCTAGTTCTCATCAATATTTTTGCATAGAGTTCATATTTATTAATGATCCTTGATGGAATACATTTTTATAATTTTGATGGACAAAACAGGATGATTTTCCAACTACAGGACTTCTTTTACTTTTACCAGTTGGCATCCAATATTCTAAGCAAGAGCACCTTAATTAATGCATCTATTCATTTATTTTTATTATCACTTATGATTTTCCCAAGTTTTAATAATTTATATTTTATTATCATAATTAACTATCTTTATAGTCAAACTGTCACAGGTTTGGCAATGGGATTTTCTTCAATTTGACTTCTGTGTTTTTGTGACATGTCCTCATCACTTTCTGATATAGCCATATTCTCTGGTATGACATGATCCTCCTTGTTAATCTCAAACCTATCGTTCCCTTGTTTCTGAGAGTCATTGCTCAAAGTGGTCTAGTAGCTTTTAATGATCTTTAGACTAAGATCCAGTCTAAATACAAAGACACATAGTCCCAAAATTATGTGTTTATACACTGCTTTCTTCAATTTTAGTTCCTTGTCATTGATTCTATCTTACCATTTCATTTTCATATTAATAACTTCCTTCTCTCTCACAGAGAGAACGATCACATTCAATGTACTTCACTTTCAACATCAATGTATTTGTTCAATCTTATATTCATAATAGTTTAAAAATTGCTTTGCTTATGCTAAAATTAAGAAGACAAATTATTTAAAAGAATTAAAGATTTGTTTTCTCCTGTACTCCAACCCCTGTTGATCCCTCCAATATTGCTATTTATTTATTTATTTATTTATTTTATTTTTTTGAGACAGAATCTCACTGTGACGCCCAGACTGGAGTACAATGGTGCGATCTCAGCTCACTGCAACCTCCACTCCTGAGGTTCAAGCAATTCTCCTGCCTCAGCCTCCAAAGTAGCTGGGATTACAGGCACCTGCCATCATGCCTGGCTAATTTCTGTATTTTTTTTTTTTTTTTTTTTTTTTTAGCAGAGACAGGGTTTCACCATGTTAGCCAGGTTGGTCTCAAACTCTTGCTGTTGACCTTGGGTTATCTGCCTGCCTCAGCCTCCCAAAATGCTGGGATTATAAGATTGCTATTCATTTAAAATGGTATTGTGATTGATTGGTTTTATTTTATTTCTAGTTTTCTTCTCCTATTTTTTATTAATGTTTTAATTTTTTAAAAATATACAGAACATTAATATGCTTCCAAAGGCAAAGTTATGCAAATAGTTATACTAAAAATATATCACTCTGTCACACTTTTCTTCTATCCCAGTTCATCACTCAATTTTTATAGGTAAGCAAATTTATTGCTTTTTGTTTTACTTTAATTTTTTTTGGTGCAGAATACCATGTAACTTAAACAAATGTACAGGAAACAAACAAACAAACAAAACCACATTAAAGAGTAGGCAAAAGACTTGAATAGTCACTTCTCAAAAGAAGACGTACATGATGCATCATATGAAAGAAAGCTCAACATTACTAATCATTAGAGGAATGCAAGTCAAAATTACAATGAGATACCATCTCACACCAGTCAGAATGACTAGTATAAAAAGGCCAAAAAGCAACAGATGCTGACAAGGTTGCTGAGAAAATTAAATGCTTTTACACTGTTGGTGGGTGTGTAAATTAATTCAACCATTATGGAAGACAGTGTGACGATACCTTAAAGTTCTAGAGACAGAAATACCATTTGACCCAGCAATCTGCTTACTGAGTATACACCCAAAGGAATATAAATCATTATATTATAAACATACATGGATGCCTGTGTTCATTGCTGTACTATTCACAGTAGCAAATACCTAGAATCAACCGAAATGCTCATCAATGATAGACCGGATAAAGAAAATATGATACCTATACTTTTCACATATGTGGTACATATATCAATATATGGTACATATTGATGTTGAACTGAAGTATATTGAATATGAGGATTCTCACTGTGAGAGAGAAAGAAGGTATCAATATGACAATGAAAACAGTAAGATAGAAACAATGACAATTAATTAGAATTGAATGGAATACTATGCAGCCATAAAAAGAGACAAGATCATGTTATTTCCAGGGATATGCATGGAGTTGGAAGACATTATTCTCAGCAAACTAGCACAGGAACAGAAAACCAAACACCACATATCCTCACTTATAAGTGGGAGCTGAGTGATGAGAACACATGGACACAAGTGGGGGGCAACACACTCTGGGGCCTGCCAGAGGGCACTGGGGGGATGGGGAGCATCAGGAAGAATAGCTAATGGATGCTGAGCTTAACATGTAGGTAATGGGATGAGCTGTGCAGCAAACCACCATGATGCACATTTACCTATGTAACAAACTTGCACATTCTGCACATGTACCCCTGAAATTAATATAAAAGTTGAAAAAAAAGAAGAGCAAGATATGCCAGAAAGCCCACCCTGTCCCCATAGTCACCTTTACCCTCACTCTCTCTCTTTGGCACTGGAGTCTCTAGACATAGGTACCACGTTGGCCATAGGTACATCCATTGTTTAGAGGACTGATTTGTAACTGGCCTTGGAGAAGCAACAGTTAAACTTCATACATTTGTCCCATTATTTATCCATGTGCCTGTCTTTTACCAAAGCCTGAACAGAGCAATGCTCCCTAAAGTGAGTTACACTAGCAACCTGTTCCAAAAGCAACTTGAGAGATTGTTAAAAATGCCTATTTCTACACCTCATTCAGCAATTAGAATCCCTTGGAGTTGGACATAAAATCTGCACTTTTGAAAATTTTTCAAGGGCATACTGACACTGAGAAGCCCTGCAAGAGACCACTAGACAAGTTTTCTTCAAACTGAACTAGTCATCTAACTAGCTTAGAGTACTTTTAAAAAATAGCTCTCGAGGCCCCATCCCTTTAGAGATCTGAAGGCCTGGGGTTGAGCAGGGAGTCCTGACAAAGCAGGAGCACACCTGGGGTTGGACACTTAGTCTGATTTAGAACCATTGCCAAAAGTTGTCCTCCTGGTAAATTACTATTCTACTGCTTGAATAAATAAAATAATTAGTTCACAAGACTTTCCTGGTGTAATTACAAAGGGGGAGCTGAGTTGCAGTTTTATTGAATTACCACAGAAATATTTTGATAAACAAAAAGGCAAAAAAAAAAAAAGCTACAGTTAGATATTTACGTTTTATTATTCTTCTTTTGGTGAAACATAAAATGTCACATACTGCAATTTGTTCCCTTTGAATTTTGCAATTTTCAGTTAAGGAAATATTCTGGAAGGCACTTCCTATCAGGTTATAAAATTCCGTCTCACTCTTTTGTACAGTTACCTAATATCCAATTATGTGGATGTACTACAGTTTATGCAATCAATCATCTAAAGTTGGACATTTGGTTTCCAATCTTTTTTATTATTATACTTTAAGTTCTAGGGTACATGTGCAGAATGTGCAGGTTTGTTACATAGGTATACACGTGCCATGGTGGTTTGCTGCACCCATCAACCCGTCATCTGGTGAACTTCCCCAGCCTAAGAAGGCAGGCCAACATTCAAATTCAGGAAATACAGAGAACACCACAAAGATACTCCTCGAGAAGAGCAACCCTAAGACACATAATCATCAGATTGAACAAGGTTGAAATAAAGGAAACAATGTTAAGGGCACTCAGAGAGAAAGGTCGGGTTTCCCACAAATGGAAGCCCATCAGACTAACGGTGGATAGCTCTGCAGAAACCCTACAAACCAGAAAAGAGTGGGGGCCAATATTTAACATTCTTAAAGAAAATAATTTTCAAACCAGAATTTCATATCCAGCCAAACTAAGCTTCAAAAGCAGAGGAGAAATAAAATCCTTTACAGACAAGCAAATTCTGAGAGATTTTGTCACCACCAAACCTGCCTTACAAGAGCTCCTAAAGGAAACACTAAACGTGAAAAGGAATAACCAGTACCAGGCACTGCAAAAACATACCAAATTGTAAAATCCAATAATTTTTATTGCAAATAGTTCTTCATTTAATAATCTTGTGCACATGAACTTCTATATTTTTAGATGCATATCAACAAGGTAATGTCTAAGTCATATAGCTTTTTCAAAGGGAAAATGAATAGGTAATTTTGTTAGTTATCAATGAATTTTTTTCATTAGGGATACAATCACTTTTTACTCTATGGCAATGCATGAGGGCACATATTTCCCTACAGTCTCACCAACAAAGTGTTTGAATTTTTTGCAAATGTTTGACAAATTGTATCTAATTGCTATTTTAAAGAATTTCTCTTGCTGTGGAAATTGAAATTTTTCATATGTTTGGGAGTCACTTTTATACATCTGAATTGTCTGTGTGTATTAGTCCATTCTCACACCACTATGAAGAAATACTTGAGATTATATAATTTATTTAAAAAAAAGAGGTTTTTTTGACTCACAGTTCCACATGACTGGGGAGGCCTTTGGAAACTTACAATCATGATGGAAGGCACCTCTTCACAAGGTGGCAAGAGAGAAACTGAGTGCTAGCAGGGGAAATGTCAGTTTCCTATAAAACCATCAGATCTCATAAGACTCACATTATCATGAGAACCGGATGGGGGAAACTGCCCCCTTGATTTCATTACCTCCACCTGGTTCTGCCCTTGGTATGTGAGGATTATAGGGGTTATAATTCAATGTGAGATTTGGGTGGGAACACAGAGCCAAACTGTATCATTTTGCTCCAGTCCCTCCCAAATCTCATGCCCTCACATTTCAAAACATGCCCTTCCAACAGTCCCCCAAAGTCTTAACAAATTCCAACATTAACACAAGTGCAAAAGTGCAAAGTCTCATCTGAGACAAGGCAAGTCCCTTCTACCTATGAACTTGTAAAATCAAAAACAGGTTAGTTATTTCCTAGATACAATGGAGGCACTGGCATTAGGTAAATACATCTATTCTAAATGGGAAAAAATGGCCAAAAGAAAGGGGCTACAGGCCCCACAATGTCCAAAATCCAATAAGGCAGTCATTAAACCTTAAAGTTCCAAAATGTTCTGCTTTAACTCCATGTCTCACATCCAAGTCACACTGATACAAGAGGTGAGCTCCAATGGTCTTGGGCAGCTCTTCCCCTGTGGCTTTATAGGGTAAATCTCCCCTGCCAGCTGCTTTCATGGGCTGGCATTGTCTACAGCTTTTCTAGATGCATGGTGCAAGCTGTCAGTGGATCTATTATTCTGGGGTTTAGAGGATAGTGGACCTCTTCTCACAGCTGTATTAGGGGGTACCCCAATGGTAACTCTGTATGGGGGTTTCAACCCCATATTTCCTTTCTGCACTGCCCTAGCAGAGGTTCTCCATTAGGGCCCCATCCCATAGTAAAGTTCTGCCTGGACATCCAGGTATTTCCATGCATCCTTTGAAATCTAGGTGGAAGTTCCCCAACCTCAATTATTGTCTTCTGTACACCTGCAGGCCCAACACCATGTGTAAACTGCCAAGGCTTGAGGCTTCCCCCCTCTGAATGAATGGCATGAGCTGTACCTTGGCCCCTTTCTGGTATGGCTGGAGCTGAAGCAGCTGAGACTCAGAGCACCACATCTTAAGGCTGCATAAAGCAGTCAGGTCCTGGGCCTTGGCCACAAGACCATTTTTTCCCTCCTAGGCCTCTAGGCTGTGATAGGACATGTTGCCATGAAGGTCTCTGACATATCCTGGAGACATTGTTCCAATTGTCTTGTTGATTATCATTCATCTCCTCATCACTTATGCAAATTTCTGCAACTCCCTTGAATTTATCCCCAGAAAATGGGTTTTCCTTTTCATCACATCATCAGGCTACAAATTTTCCAAAATGTTATGCTCTACTTCCTCTTGAATGCTTTGCCACTTATAAATTTCTTCTGCTAGATACCCTAAATCATCTCTCTCAAATTCCAAGTTCCACAGATCTCTAGGGCAAAATGCCACTGGTGTCTTTGCTAAAGCATAGAAATAGTGACCCTATAAAAAAGCTTGAGGCAACCTCATCCTGGACTTCATTGTTCATATCACTATCAGTATTTTGTTCAAGGCCATTTAACAAGTCTTTAGGAAGTTTCAACCTTTCC
Source organism: Macaca nemestrina (assembly GCF_043159975.1). NCBI lineage: Eukaryota > Metazoa > Chordata > Mammalia > Primates > Cercopithecidae > Macaca > Macaca nemestrina. The sequence continues at coordinate 65,259,943 of NC_092131.1, forward strand.
CACATCTTCCTGTCTTCTAAGCCCTCAAAGTTTCTATGAAGATCCAAACTTTCCTACATTTTCCTGTTTTCTTCGAGCCATCTAAACTGTTCCAACCTCTGCCTGTTACCCAGTTCCAATGTTGGTTCTGCTTTTTAGGATATCTTTATAGCAGCACCCCACTCTTGGCACTGATTTACTGTATTAGCTCATTCTCATGCTGCTATGAAGAAATACCCCAGACTGGGTAATTTATAAATATAAGAGATTTAATTGACTCCCATTTCCGCATGGCTGGAGAGGCCTTAGGAAACTTACAATCATGACAGAAGGTACTTCTTCACAGGGCAGCAAGAGAGAGAATGAGTGCCAGTAGGGGAAATCTCAGATGCTTAAAAAACCAAGAGATCTCATGAGACTCACTCATTTGGATGAGAGCAGCATAGGGAAAACCACCCCCAAGATTCTATTACCCCTACCTGGTCCTCCCTTGGACATGTGGGGATTATGGGTACTACAGTTTAAGGTGAGATTTGGGTGGGGACACACAGCCAAACCATATCACTGTGTATAAATTTTTGTCTATTTTTCTATAATTTTTTTCTTTCAGTTATTAATATTTCTTCATATATTAGTAACACTATATTTGATTTCTGTTTATGATGTTTTTGGTATGCAAGTTTTTATGTAGTTTTATATGTCATTTGCTTTATTTTTTTCTATGTTTATACTTTTAAAATCATGGTTAGAAAGTTTTCTCTAACATAGAGGTTATAAAAAGAATTTGCCTACATTTTCTTTCAGAATATGTATTGATGGCCTTTTATATTTAGACATTTGATACATTTGCAATTAATATTTGTGTATTGAAACATAAATTGCTTTAAATATTTTGTAATTATTTAGTTCATTTCTGAATGGCTGTCCAGTTGACCCAACATTATAATTTTAAAATGACATGTTTGCCTAAAGAATTTGAGATTTCTATATGGAGATGAAACATGTTTTTCTGAAGTTACACTTCTGCTTCATTGGTCTTGTTGTCTCCATATGTTCCAGAACCATATTGATATAATTATAGATCCTTTTATATTTTCATATCTGCCAGGGCACGTCTTCCATCATAGTCTTTTTTTCAGGGTTTTCCTAGATAGTTTTGTAAACTTATATATTTATATGAATGCTATTGTCATCTTGTAAGGCACCATTTAAAAATTGGTAATTTAATACCAATTTTATATTATATTTTATATGTAGTATGTTAATTTTTCAATTAATCTAAAGGGATAATTCAAACATTTCTTAACTGATATCTATAGTGACTTTTGATTAATAAAATGTCTTAATTTGATATAATTCAAAAAATCTTCACAATGATTAGTGAAATGTTCATTCTGGTAAAGCACCTTTACTTCAAGATCATAAAGATATTCTTTTGTTTTCCCTTAAAATTATTATTGTTTTAATTTTATGTTCACATCTGTAAACCATCTGAAATTGATTTTTTCTCCATGTAAAAAAGAGAAGACTCAAATACATTATTTCTGTGTAGATATCAACTTTATCAAAAATAATTTATTAAAAGTTGTTTTATTTTCCTGTAAACTGTGGTGTCTAGTCAGGTGACTATATTTGGGTAAGTATATGGATTCTACTATACATTTCATTTGGCAACTTCTTTGTCTGTGCTAATATGACACTGTCTTATTGATTGCTGCCTTGTGATATTTTGTATAATCTGGTTGTGTGGAGAGTTTTTTGTTTTGTGTTTTTGTACTTGCAGTGAATCTAGGCATCAGTTTGGAGAGAAATAACATTTAAGTATTGACACTTCTTAATAAACATGCTATATCTCCCACGAATTTGTCTTCTCTGATTTCTCTCAGAAATATTTGTGGTTTTCAGTGTAGCAATTTTGTAGACTTTTTTTTAGGTTTTAGATATTTGATGTTAAAATTTTGATGCTTCTGTAAAATTATCACTTGTTTAGTTTTTACTAGTGGTGTGTAAAATTGTAAGTGTTATTTTATATTTAACATTAGTAACAATATTAAGTACATTCACTACTCTAATATTTATTTCTGTAGATTCTTCTGAGTTTTGTACTTATAAAATTATATTGTCTATAAAGAATGAAAAGTTAATTTATTCTTTTCAGTTCAACTCTTTTGCTATGTTTTCAAGGGACACTAGCCTATTGCTTCCTTGTTTACAAGCAATTTTTTATCTTTATTAGTATTGCAATTTTGACTTCATAGTTCAAGTTGGAAAATATTTAATTTTTTCCCATTCTCTGGAGGATAATTGCAAAATTGTTCTAATTTCTTTGATTAAATTTCAGAAGAATTGGTTTTGAAGATCTCTATTCCTAACAGAGAGATCTTAACAACAATTTATTTTTTTAATCCATATGACCATTCGTATTTTGTATTTCTTCTTGCCAACATTTTAGTAAGTTGTGTTTTTTGAATAAATATTGCAATGTAGCTATTTACATTTTTGTCATAGTTAATTGGTCATTTTACTCTTGGAACTTATACAAATTCGTTCTAACATAGATTATTATGGGTCTTGACTAACCTAACATTTTCTATACAAGAGTTGCATTTCTGTACATGTTTCAGTTGCAACTTCTTGCTTGGGGTGTGCAGTCTTCATCTTCCATACTTATAGGTGTGTTAAACCGCTTTGGTGAATTTCAACTCTCATGGCTGCACCTGCTTTAGCTCAGCATTCTGCTCTTCAGTGCTTTCTTTGTTACTGACCCTGAGTCTTCTCCTATTTTTCCTGTAATTCTAGAACATTGCTGTAAACATTGTGCATATTATCAACTATTTTCAGCTTTTTGAAAAATACACATTTTATGTTATCTTTATATAAAGCATATAAAATTTTATATATCTTTATAAAAATGATACATTTATATGCACATTAACATGGAGAATGATACACAAAAAAACTTAACAGTAAGAATTTGTAAGTAAATATGAAGATTAGCATGAAATGGATGCTCTCCTTATTTGATGTTGTACTTCTACATTGTTTAAATTATAAACAAAACTACTTATTGACATTGTAATATACAAATTTAAATTTTTAATTATTTAAAAAGATTTAAAGTGTTAAAATTAAATTTACTCAAAGTATTCAAACACAATAAAAAATTAATACCACTTTAAATTTTAAATACAATCTACAGGAATACAAACTTATATGACTAAATTATAAACATATTGAAGATGAAATTTGTGAACATTCAAATTTGAAGAAAATATTTTAATCAGGTTTCATAAAATAATGATAATTGGAAAGAAATATAAACATCATCAATTGTAGTACATTCTTATGATTTGCAGCATTTCAGAAATTACAGAGATTAGAAAAGGACAGGTCTATTGTTATTTCCTTTCAATTAGCACAGCCCCAATTAACCCTTTTCTTCCTAGACCTTATATTATATTCCACTTGAAGAATACAATAATATAACCTACAAGATTACAACTAAACTGGAAAAACATTTATTTAGAACATTGTTAGAACATATCTTTTTTTCACCTTGAATTTATGTATCAATTCCACTTTGACCACAGGATCTTCCTGAAGTAATACTTATACCTGAAAGTATGACTATCATCTCATATTTCTCTGAAACAAAACTATGGATATACATAAATATTTTATGTACTTTATGTTGTTGAGTTCATAAGTCTAATTTTTAAAGCTTTATGTTAAAGTTTTGTATTTTAAAATTTATGTAAGTTTAAAGTACTTTGAGACTTTGCTGTGAAAAGTTACTTTATTTAAATGTAGTTTATGCGAAAAGTTTTCCTAATTTTTAAAAGTTTTCTAAATTTTTTAAAGTTTTCTGATTTTTAAATCTTTAAAGTTTTTCTAATTCATGTGAAAATTCTTTCTAATTTTTAAAATTTTATGTAAGTTTAAAGTATTGTGAGACTTTGCTATTATCAGTTGACAATTGATCAAAATATTCTAAGTACAACAAATTAAATAGTTTATAAATGGTTACATTTCATATTGGAAGTTCTTCACCTAAGGATATAGATATAGCAATTTTTTCTCATGGCTTATATATTGGGATGACAATTTCTAAGTGCTATAATGTGGAAGCACTGAAGAATTTTTCACATAAATTACATTTAAATTAAGTAACTTTTCACAGCAAAGTCTCACAATACTTTAAACTTTAGATTTATATGCCAAAGTCACAAGATGATGAGTCATTAGAAATCATTTTAACAATCCATCAACTGACAACTAGATTAAAGCTTCTTCAATTATATCTAAAACAATAAGTTAGAAAAATTCTGTCCTGCATATTGATTTGTTTAATGTAACTGAAAAGGCATTAAACTGAAATTAAACACCAGGATTTAGACTTGCCTTTTTATTGCATTCCAGTGATGTTTAAAGTATGAGAAATAATCCCCATCAAGCTACCACTGACGTTCTTCACAGAATTGGAAAAAAACTACTTTAAAGTTCATATGGAACCCAAAAAGAACCTGCATAGCCAGGACAATACTAAGCAAAAAGAACAAAGCTGGAGGCATCATGTTACCTGACTTCAAACTATACTACAGGGCTACAATAACCAAAACAGCATGGTCCTGGTACCAAAACAGATATAGAGACCAACGGAACAGGACAGAGGCCTCAGAAATAACACCACACATCTACAACTATCTGATCTTTGACAAACCTGTCAAAAACAAGCAATGGGGAAAACATTCCCTGTTTAATAAATGGTGCTGGGAAAACTGGCTAGCCATATGTAGAAAGCTGAAACTGGATCCCTTACTTACATCTTATACAAAAATTAACTCAAGCTGGATTAAAGACTTAAATGTAAGATGTAAAACCATAAAAACTCTAGAAGAAAACCTAGGCAATACCACTCATGACATAGGAATGGGCAAAACCTTCATCACTAAAACACCAAAAGCAATGGCAACAGAAACCAAAACTGACAAAAGGGTTCTAATTAAACTAAAGAGCTTCTGCACAGCAAAAGAAACTATCATCAGAATGAACAGGCAACCTATGGAATGGGAGAAAATTTTTGCAATCTACCCATCTGGCAAAGGGCTAATATCCAGAATCTACAAAGAACTTAAACAAATTTACAAGAGAAAAACAAACAATGCATCAAAAAGTGTGGAAAGGGTGTGAACAGACACTTCTTAAAAGAAGACATTTATGCAGCCAACAGACATATGAAAAAATGCTCATCATAACTGGTCATTAGAGAAATGCAAATTAAAACCACAATGAGATACCATCTCACACCAGTTAAAATGGCGCTCTTTAAAAAGTGAGGAAACAACAGATGCTGGAGAAGATGTGGAGAAATAGGAATGCTTTTACCCTGTTGAGGGGAGTGTAAATTAGTTCAAACATTGTGGAAGACAGTGTGGCAATTCCTCAAGGATCTAGAACTATAAATACCATTTGACCCAGTGATCCCATTACTGGGTATATACCCAAAGGATTATAAATCATGCTAATATAAAGACACATACACACATATGTTTACTGCAGCACTATTCATGATAGCAAAGACTTGGAAGCAACCCAAAAGTCCATCAATGATAGACCAGATTAAGAAATGTGGCATGTATACACCATGGAATACTATGCAGCCATAAAAAAGGATGAGTTCATGTCCTTTGCAGGGACACAGATGAAGCTGGAAACCATAATTCTTGGTAAACTATCACAAGGACAGAACACCAAACACCACATGTTCTCACTCATAGGCAAGAGTTGAATAATCAGAACACATGGACACAGGATGGGGAACATCACACACTGGGGCCTGTCAGGGGGTGGGTGTCTGGGGGAGGGATAACATTAGGAGGAAAAGCTAATGTAAAAGACGAGTTGATGCGTGCAGCAAACCAACATGGCACATGTATACCTTTGTAACAATCCTGCACGCTGTGCACACGTGCCCTAAAACTTAAACTGTAATAAAGAAAATAATAATAATTTTATTTTATTCTTGGCATCAAAGATGGAATTTATTAGTCTCTTTTCTCTAAATGCATATGTATGCATTTAGACACAAATTCAAATGTATGGACTATAAATTAAATTCAAATTTTATTGCAGCCAATAATGTTCCAAATATTTGCTAGAGAGAAATTTGGAGTGTGGTCGGATGCATCTGGTGGCAATGTTGGGATGTGGGAACAGGGACAGGGGAATTAGTCCAAAGGGATTTTTAAGTGTATAGCTTCTCACCAGCTCAGAACACACTTAGTGGTTGCAGAGGTAGAAACAGTCATTCCCAAAGCCTATGAATCATCAACAAAATGTGCTTATTTACTGTTGGTTAAAAAAAAGGAAAGTATGCTCCTTCAGCAAGTTCCAGTGTATGTACTAACCAAATGTGAATACTGTTAGCTTTTTTTTTGTTTGTTTGTTTGTTTGTTTTTGACAATCTGCATGTAGTCTCATGAATACCTGGGAGGTGGCCAGGTATTTAGTTGCCACACTGACTAATCAAATTGAAATTATACAGGCATTTAGGTGTTGAAATGTCTAACAACTAGTGATGTGGTAATGTGTTTCAAACATATGGGAAAGCTCAAATCAACATTTATATATCAAACAAGTAGTAGTGTTAAAATTTCCAAATTATAAACAATTTTATCTGGTTATTTTGAAATGAAACTCTACATGACTCAAATACTTTAAATTACATATGAGAAAATAAATGAAAAAAAAATTGCAAAATGAAATCTACTGTAAATGATGTCTACTCCTTATGAGTAAGATATGGTTAAATTATTTGTAAAAATAACTGCAATTATCCTTGTACCTTCACGTGCAGTTTCTCCCATCAAAAAGTGTTGTCTAATTCCCAATTCTTTGAACTGGGATTCAACCTTCTTCTTTAGAATATGGTGACTACCATATGATTAAGATGAGGGTAACCTGTTGAAGAAAAAATAAGTTGCAAATGATAAAGCAATTTTAGACACTTTAGTGAGCCCCAGCGAACCTAGCAGGTGATGCATGATAGCCCAGTTGAAGTCAGGCAGGCCAAACTGAGGTGAAAACAAATTGCCAAACTATGTAACAGTAGGATAAATACATTTTGTTTGTTTGTTTGTTTGTTTGTTTGTTTGTTTGAGATGGAGTCTCGCTCTGTCACCAGGCTGGAGTGCAGTAGTGCAATAGCGGCTCGCTGCAACCCCCGCCTCCTGGGTTCAAGCGATGTTTTATTTTATTTTATTTTTTTCTGGCTTAATTCACTTTATTTTTCTTGTATAAAAACCCTATGTTGTAGCCACAGCTGAAGCCCGTGTCCGCTGCACGGAGACTCTGGTGTGGATCTTGACAAGGTGGTCAGTGAATTCCTGATAGGGAGATTTGGTAAATACAGCCTCCTTCCAGAGGTCAGGGGTCAGGTAGCTGTAGGTCTTAGAGATGGCATCCAAGGTGGTCTTGGCGAAATTGCCCAGGGTGGCAGTGCAGCCCCGGGCTGAGGTGTAGCAGTCATCAATACCAGCCATCATGAGCAGCTTCTTGGGCACAGGCGCTGAGACCATACCAGTGCCCCGGGGTGCAGGGATGAGGCGCACCAGCACCGAGCCGCAGTGGCCTTTCACCTTGCAAGGGACGGTGTGGGGCTTGCCGAACTTGTTTCCCCAGTAGCCTCTGCGCACGGGAACAACGGAGAGTTTGGCCAGGATGATGGCCCCACGGATGGAGGTGGCCACCTCCTTGGAGCACTTACTACCCAGGCCGAGGTAGCCATTGTAGTCCCCGATAGCAACAAAGGCCTTGAACCTGGTGCGCTGGCCAGCCCGGGTCTGCTTCTGCACCGGCATAATCTTCAAAACCTCGTGTTTGAGAGAGGCCCCCAAGAAAAAGTCAATGATCGCAGATTCCTTAATGGGCAGGGAAAAGAGGTAGATCTCCTCCAGGGACTTGATCTTCATGTCCTTGACCAAGCGGCCCAGCTTGGCGACGGGCATCCACTCCTTATCCTCGGCCTTGCCTCCAGGAGCCCCACGGCCTGGGCCCCGGCCCCAGATACCACTGCCGAAACCTCCGCGGAAGCCACCGCGGTTCCCCAACCCAGGGCCACCAGGGCCAACAGGGCCTTCGGGCCCTCCACCCGCTGCACTGGCGTCATCCGCCATTTGGTGTTTACTCGGGGAAGAAGCGATATTTTAATACAGTAAGTTTTCACCAGGCTTTTTATGCAGTATTATCAATGGCAATAGATGCCTGAAAGACAGAAGACTGATTGTTCCACTGACCTTGTTTCCCCACATAGGCCTTGCTAAACACAGTTCAGAAAAAAAATTCACACACAATATTACTGTGTATGTAGAAGAACTAAATATTAACCTTTTGTAGGCAAAGATTAATTTTGCACAAAAAGTGAATTTAAATTAATAATTTAATTAATAAATTGAATGAAAGCTAATTAGTTCTATATAATGAACAAGATTTTTTAAAGATATAGAAGCTATGTAAAAAAATTACAGCAAGAAATGACAAGAAATAAAATGTAATAAAATCTAAAGAGGGAGAAAGAACAGATGCAGATATTAAGATGGATAAGCAGGAAGCATTCTGGAAGAAGGCCATAAAAACTTTTCATACAACAGTCATTTTATTTCTGAAAACAGAAATTTTATGTTCTAAAACATATAAAAGAAAAGTGACAATTTATTAAAAATGTGATTAAAACTAAGCTCACTAGATAATAAATTAGGCTTTGCAAAAAAGATTGCAGTGTATCAGGAGTGTCTTTTAACAGTAATAACAGAGTTAAAATAGGTGAAACAGTATTTCAGTTAGGTACCCTTGTAACATAATACTTATAATATTGTTCTGAAAATTCTAGTTAATTTTACTAGACAAGACAAAGATCAGAAATATAAATACTGGAAAGAAATAGATAACATGATTATTTTCAGATAATATGGAAATATTTAGAAACACTATAGTGTCAACAAACATTCTGTAAGCAGTACACATTTCAATAAGACAATTACACAAAAATTCGTATAAGATTTCTAATATGTGTAAAAATACATACAAATTTAAAAATATATTAAAATCTTATGACACTATCAAGTAACTTTAGACAGACCCTCTTCTAGATGCTTAAAATTCATAGGCGTTGTGATAGTCACTCTTAAAATCCCCACTGTGCAGGTGAGAAAACGGAGGCTCATGAAATTTAAATGAGCTATCACTGCATAACTATTAGTAGCTACAAGATTCTAAGCCCAAGCAGATTAATTCCAGAATCTGTTCTTTAAACTTCTTCCTATACTCTCCTTTGATCCCAATCACAGGAGTAACGCAAAATATGAAATACTAAGGCCAAACTAGTTTTCCAGGATTCATTAAGAAAAATATTAAATTATGTAAATAAAATAAGAAACATGGAAGGTATGGACCATATCGTTTTTAATTTCCCATCCATATAATTAGCACAGTGCCACGCACCTGGTAAGAACTTAATAAATTATAGTGAATACATAAACTATGTCATTTTATATTAGAGAGATGTTGCAAGAAAACAAGCATTTCCATTTCCTGTTGGTAGGGTGTTAAGTTTGAATAACTCTTTGTAGAAAAATTGGTGCTAATAATTATAGTTTAGTTAAATATATATATATGTGTGTGTGTGTATATATATATACTTTTTGATGAGAAAATTATCTGCTACCATTTATTCTACATAAATAGTCCATGTAATGTAGACATGTTTTTGGCAGCAAGGAATTGAAAACTTGATAAATCATGCCTAAAAACGTAGGGATTTATGTTTTCTTCAGATAATTGGACATAGGCAATATTTAGTGTTGGTAAATTAGTTCAAACTCCGATCAGTTTCAAGATTTTTTCTCATTCTTTTGTGACATCAATAGTATATTGTATTTTTCTCCTTGCACTTGTTTCTTCATGTTTTCAGTATGCCCAATTAATCTGAAGATTTAAAATCTGCATTCCAGGAAGGAAGAAGGAGGATGGAACAGCAGCACACCAATGACATCTCTCAGAAAGTAAAGTATCTTACTTAAAATCTGCCCAACAGATTTTAAGTTAAGTCTGATGTATAGAATGGAGTTACCCTAATTGCAAGAGAAGATAGGAAAGTACTTATTTGATATTAAGCATTTATTCAATAATGTTTGCCACACTCTCATCATTGCTGCAATATATACATGCAAACCAGCTAGCCATGTACAATCAATATGACAATAAAAGGAAAAGCTAGAAAAACATCTAAATAACTATCAATAAGACATTAATTAATTATCATATCACATGTACAGGAAAAGAAAGAGAAGGAATAAGATCTGTCCCTCATCAAGCACTTTAGATTTTGGGTGAACTGTCATAGTAGCTGAACATATCTTTAGTTATCATGGTGGTAGAAAAGTCTAAAAATAGGAGAAAATTATAAAATATTAAAATATATAAAAGAAAATATCATATTAGTCATGTTTTAAAATGCACTCCTTTTAGCAAAACTGAAGATATTCACATTTTAGCTCTTAAGAGTGCAAGCATTATGATGATCCAAGAATTTGTGTACTAGTGTGGTATAGGCTTTGGTGTACTACCAAAGACCTGAGTGTTACTAGCTGCTAGGCATAGGGCACTGATGTGATTAGTGAAGCAATCATACACATATTTTTTTTTTTTCTGTCTTCATCTTCCTCATCCCCAGACCTTTTTTTCTCTTCGTTTTTTTGTTAGCTAAGTTTTCTAGGTTAACATGCTCTCCTGTCTGCATATTTTCATTTCCCAGTTTTGATCAGCAGTGTTTATTACATCAATATTTATGAACCAAACAGAAGAAAGAGACATATAACATTCTATTGCTGTTGTTTTAAAAAATTAAAGCTATTCTTCTCATCTATAAATATTTCAACCCATACTTAACTAGTCATAGAAAGATAGATGCCTAAGTCCATATCTTAGCATCATAAATTGATGGTAATCTGAGTCATAGTCCATTAGTTATGATTTATGGATCTCATTAAATATAGCTATAGCAATACTTTTTCTGCAAAGAACAGTTAATAGTAAACAAATTTACTCTGAATAAATTTAAATTCTCTATAAATAACACATCTATGAAATTTCAGCACTTCTGCTTCTATAATGCTAATTAGCAGACCAAATCATGGTATGTGTTGAAATCTCTAACAAACAACTTATTTAACATTCTTTGTCACAAGTTAAAACAATGCAAATAAGTTATAAAAAGCTGTTAAAATCTCATTAAAATTCTGACATCAAATAAGCCTAAGTTTGGGAAAAATATAATACAAATATATCTGAAATCTAACTTTTCCCTAATTTTTTAATGAATAATATGATTCTTACTAGAATCATAAAAATAATATTGCAGGATTTTTGTTATTATTATACTTTAAGTTCTGGGATACATGTGCAGAAGGTGTAGCTTTGTTGCATAGGTACACATGTGCCATGATGTTTTGCTGCACCCATCAACCCATCATCTACATTAGGATATTTCTCCTAATGCTATCCCTCCCCTTGCTCCCCACTCCATAACAGGCCCCAGTGTGTGATGTTTCTCTCCCTGTCTATATGTTTTCATTGTTCAACTCCCACTTATGAGTGAGAACATGCAGTGTTTAGTTTTCTGTTCCTGTGTTAGTTTGCTGAGAATGATCATTTCCAGCTTCATCTATGTCCCTGGAAAGGACATGAACTTACTCTTTTTTTATGGCTGCATAGTATCCCATGGTGTACATGTGTCACATTTTCTTTATCCAATCTATCACGGATGGGCATTTCAGTGGGTTCCAAATCTTTGCTATTGTTACTAGTGCTGCAATAAACATAAATGTGCATGTGTCTTTATAGTAAAGTGATTTATAATCTTTTGGGTATATACCCAGTAATGAGATTGCTGGGTCAAGGGGTATTTCTAGTTCTAGATCCTTGAGGAATTGCCACACTGTCTTCCACAATGGTTGAACTAGTTTAATAACTAATTTAATTTACACTCCCACCAACAGTGTAAAAGTGTTCCTATTTCTCCACATCCTCCCCAGCATCAGTTGTTTCCTGACTTTTTAATGAACGCCATTCTAACTGGAGTGAGATGGTATCCCATTGTGGTTTTGATTTGCATTTCTCTAATGACTAGTTATTATGAGCTTTTTTTCATATGTTTGTTTACCACATAAATGTCTTCTTTTGAAAAGTGTCTGTTTTTGATGGGGTTGTTTGGTTTTTCTTCTTGAAAATTTGTTTATGCTCTTTGTAGATTCTGAATATGAGTCTTTGTCAGATGGATAGATTGTAAAATTTTTTCCCATTCTGTAGGTTGCCTGTTCACTCTTATGATAGTTTATTTTGCTATGCAGAAGCTCTTCAGTTTAATTAGATACCATTTGTCAATTTTGGCTTTTGTTGGCAAAGTTGTTGCCAATTTTGGTTTTGTTGCTTTTGGTGTTTTAGTCATGAAGTCTTTTCCCATGCCTATGTCCTAAATGGTATTGCCTAAGTTTTCTTCTTGGATTTTTATGGTTTTAGGTCATATGTTTAAATCTTTAATCCATCTTGAGTTAATTTTTGTAGAAGGTATAAGGAACGGGCCCAGTTTATGTTTTCTGCATATGGCTAGACGGTTTTCCCAACACCATTTATTAAATAGGGAAAATTTTTCCCCGTTGTTTGTTTTTGTCATGTTTGTCAAAGATCAGATGGTTGTAGATACGTGGTGGAATTTCTGAGGCCTCTGTTCTGTTTCATTGGTCTATATATGTGTTTTGGTACCAGTACCATACTGTTTTTGTTACTGTGACCTTGTAGTATAGTTTGAAGTCAAGTACCATGATGCCTCCAGTGTTATTCTCTTTGCTTAGGATTGTCTTGTCTATATGGGCTCTTTTTTGGTTTCATATGAAATTTAGAATAGTTTTTTCTAATTCTGTGAAGAAAATCAATGGTAGCTTAATGGGAATAGCATTTAATCTATAAAACACTTTGGGCTTATGGCCATTTTTACAGTATTGATTATTCCTATCCATGAGCATGGAATGTTCTTTCATTTGTTTGTATCCTGTCTTATTTTCTTAAGCAATGGTTTGTTCTCCTTGAAGAGATCCTTCAAATCCCTTATAAGTTGTATTCCTAGGTATTTTATTCTCTTTGTAACAATTGTGAATGGGATTTCACTCATGATTTGACTCTCTGTTTGTCTGTTCTTGTTATATAGGAATGCTTGTGATGTTTGCACATTGATTTTGTATACTGAGATTTTGCTGAAGTTGCTTACCAGCTTAAGGAGTTTTGGGGCTGAGAAAATGGAGTATGCTAAATATACAATCATATCATCTGCAAGCATCAATAATTTGACTTCCTTTCTTCCTAATTACTCTTTGTTTCTTTTTCTTGCCTGATTGTCCTGGCCAGACCTTCCAATACTATGTTGAATAGAAGTGCTGAAAGAGGGTATCCTTGTATTTTGCCATTTTCAAGGAGAATGCTTCCAGCTTTTCTCCATTCAGTATGATAATGACTGTGGGTTTGTCATAAATAGCTCATTATTTTGAGATACATTCCATTAATACCAAATGTATTGAGTGTTTTTAGCATGAAGCAGTGTTGCATTTTATCAAAGGACTTTTTGGCATCAATTGAGATAATCGTTTGGTTTTTGCCATTGATTTTGTTTATGTGATGGATTACGTTTATTGATTTGCATATGTTGAACCAGCCTTGCATCCCAGGGATTAAGCAAACTTAGTTGTGTTGGATAAGCTTTTTAATGTACTGCTGGATCCAGTTTGCCATTATTTCACTGAGAATTTTTGCATCAATGTTCATCAAGGATATTGGCCTGAAATTTCTTTTTTTGTTGTGTCTCTGCCAGGTTTTGCAATCAGGATGATGCTGGCTTCATAAAATGAGTTAGGAAAGAGTCTCTCTTTTTCCAGTGTTTGGAGCAGTTTTAGAAGAAATGGTAGCAGCTCCTCTTTGTAACTCTGATAGAATTCGGCCATAAATCCATCTGGTTCTGTTTTGTTGTTGTTGTTGTTGTTGTTGTTGGTGGTGGTGGTGGTGGTGGTGGTAGGCTATTAATTACTGCCTCAATTTCAGAACTTGTTATTGGTCTATTCAGGAATTCTGCTTCTTCCTAGTTTAGTCCTGGGAGGGTGCATTTGTCCAGGAATTTATACATTTCTTCTAAAATTTCTAGTTTATTTGAGTAGAGGTTTGTATAATATTCTCAGATGGTAGTTTGAATTTCTGTGGAATCAGTGGTGAAATCCACTTTATCATTTTTTATTTTATTTATTTGATTCTTTTCTCTTTTCTTCTTTATTAGTCTGGCTAGAGATATGTCTATTTTGTTAATGTTTTCAAAACACAAGCTCCTCGATTCATTGATTTTTTTAAGGATTTTTTGTGTGTCTGTCTCCTTCAGTTCTGCTCTGATCTTAGTTCTTGTCTTCAGCTGTATTTTGAATTTGTTTGCTCTTGTTATGATTTCTGTTATTTTTCATTTGTTGAGGAGTTTTTTTCTACTGATTATGTGGTTAATTATAGAATAAATGCTATGTGGTGATGAGAAGAGTGTATATACTGTTGATTTGGGGTGGAGAATTCTGCAGATATCTATTAGGTCTGCTTGGTCCAGAGATGAGTTCAAGTGTTGAATATCCTTGTTACTCCTCTGTCTTGTTGATCTGTCTAATATTGACAGTGGGGAATTGAAGTCTCCAACTATTATTGTGTGGGAGTTTCAGTCTCTTTGTAGGTCTCTAAGAACTTGCTTTATGGATCTAGATGCTCTTTTATTGGGTGCATATATATTTAGGATAGTTAACTCTTCCTGTTGCATTGATCCCTTTACCATTATGTAATGCCCTTCTTCATTTATTTTTTTGATCTTTGTTTGTTTAAAGTTTGTTTTGTCAGACACTAGATTGCAACCCCTGCTTTTGTTTTGTTTTGTTTTGTTTTGTTTCCTTTTGCTTGGTAAGTCTTCCTCTATCAATTTATTTTGAGCCTATCTGTGTCTTTGCATGTGAGATTTCACAAGGAAATTTCAGTTGCAATGAAATCATACTTACCTAGTGTGATAGCTCTTTCTTATGGTTCAAAAATATTGACTGTCTTTAGTTTTTTCTTTGGGAGTACTTTATTTCACTACTCTTTGGAGGTTGAATTTGGCAATATGACTCACTTTGCCTAAAACAGTGTTAGGGAATATGACACATGAACATATCCAAACAGAGGCTACAGAGGCTATATGCTCTTGCATTGATCAGTTTGTTTTCTCTTGTGCTCCTGTACACAGATATAAAAGTTTCACATCCAAGATACAGTGTTTTCTTTTTTTTCTTGAGCCCTGAAATGTTGAGACACATGGAACATATTTAGGGTGAACCCACAGCTTGGGTATACGTCTAACCGATCACCTTAAAACCTACCAGAGTCAAGCAGAGATGCAGCTGAACCATATATCTATGAACACAAAGTAAGTGGTTATGCTTAAGATAATTATTTTCCAGGTTGTCTGTTATGCATCACTGCTAAAGAAAAAAGATAACATATATAAATGGTTTGCATCCCAAGTTGGTGAATAAGGAAAACATTAAGCATAATCAAAATAATTCTTGGAATTCCTTCTGTCACTAATAAAACACATTGAAGTTAGCTTTGTGTAAACATCCTTGTAATATATTCACACACATATATACACACATACATATGTATATTTATTTATATAAATGAATATTGCCAAAGTACATAAAATTATTTATTTGTAAATTATAAATTCATAGTACTTCATTTTAAACATCAGTGGTGTTCAGTCTATGGAATAGTCTAGAATAATAAACACTGAAAGAAGAGCATGGCTTTTGTCTCATGAAAACTCTCAGGCATGCTTTCGTTTAGTAGGACTGCCTCCCTAGTACAATGGTTATATTCCTCTTTTGCTTTATCCTATGATTTGAGTTGAATATGCATATTAGAATTTCCCTGAATAACTCTGCAACTAATATGAGATCACTCCATAAGTACCTATTTTTTCAATATGTTTTGAAATTTTAATTGAACAAAAATATGTGCACACTCAATAATGTAATAATAGTTTTATAGTTGGTATAACTGCCACGAATTATATATCCAGTTACAGTGAAATTTTAGATTTTTAAAATTTTGTTTGTTATTTTTCTGATATGCGTGGTCTGTTTTCCAGTAATTGCCTTTCCCACTTCACATAATTCCAACGTCTTGTTTATTCATTGGTTTGTTCATTCTTTTATTCAGTTAGAAAATAGAGAATTTGTGTAATCTAGAGATGCAACCACTACAGTTAAGAACGCTAAGGACATCTGAATTTAAAAAAATATATATATATAGCTGAAAAATAGTGATACTGAATGTACATGTGAAACACAGAAGGTAGCAAACATAAAATAATTTTTAAGTGACATAGAGGATTGCATTAAATGGCTAGAACATCTATTCATTGAAGTTTAGATGTAAAGAAGGCAGAGAATGAAAATAATGCAATACCTAAAGAAATAATAACTACTTTTAAGACTATGGAAAATATAAATCCAAATACGTTGTGCAAAATTACAGCAGGATAAGTAAACATACATTTATATACATATTATTGAATGCTAAAGAAAGTGAGAAGATCTTCACAGCAGGCAGAATAACAACAAAACAGATAAACAAAAACTATGGTCAAATATATATTATGGACTCTCCAATAATAAAAATGGACATTAAATGACATAGGATAGTCTATCTTCCACCTTAGAATAGCTTACTCAGAAAAAAAAATATTAAGAATGAGAGTAAAATAAAGATATTCAAGTTTAATACAATGAGGGAGTTAAGTATCTGAATTTTAAATTTATTGAAATGCAGTAGATACACTGACAAACATATGCAATTATGCCATAATGATCTATAGATATAATATAATTTTTATCAAAATAATGATATAGCATGTTATGGAACAAACAAGGTGATTATAATATGTCACGAGGATCAAGAGTAGGAAGACAACTAGTCTGAATATTAAAATAGCAGTTAAAATGAGCAAGTTGTTAGCGGAGGGAATCTTTACAGAATACAAAGTTATTATGAAGTTCTAGTAATTAACACAGTGTGGTATTGACAAAAAGAAATGAAATAGTAAGCAGTCCAAAATTAGACATTTTCATATATGTAAATTTGATTTGACAGATAATACATTGCAGATTAGTAGGAAAAATGGTCTATTTGATTATTTTGGTGAGAAATTGGTTGTTATTAAAGAGAAAATGAATCTCCGTACATTTTATCATATCATCTTAGATGAATATAAGAAGTGAATATGAAAGGCATAGTTTTAAACATTTAAGTGAAAACGTAATATTTATATAATATCTTAATAACACAAAATAATTAAGTAAAAGTCAGTAACAGGGATGTATGGAATAAATTTCTAGGGCTCAGAGATTGTCTGGAGACATTTGATCTCTGAATAGTCAAAATTGCAAGTGAAAATCCTTGGAATTCACCAGAGGCATTCAGTGAAGAACACAGGCTTTGATATTGTGTGTTTGAGATGACTTCAAAGTTGATATATAACAGAGATATATTAAAGTAGAATCATAATAGTAAAAGTTTTGGGTAAAGTATTAATTTAGAAGTATCTGTGCATATATGTAATTTAAACATAAACCACTAGCTAAAATCACTTAAACATAGAGATAATTAGAAGATAAAATGTCTGTAGCCAAAGCTCTTGTGCACTAAAATACACAGAGAGATTTTCTGTCGGGTGAGGAGTTAAGGAGAGAAAACTGAGGGAAAGCGGTTCTTACAGCTAAAAACTAGGAAAATGTGGTGGATTGGAATCCTGAAGAGAAAGAAAAAGGAGACAAGCAATCATCTCAGAAAATAGTAAGAAAAAAACAGAAAACTAACAGTTCCCCTACCCTATGCCAGTCAA
This sequence comes from Macaca nemestrina, assembly GCF_043159975.1. Lineage (NCBI taxonomy): Eukaryota > Metazoa > Chordata > Mammalia > Primates > Cercopithecidae > Macaca > Macaca nemestrina. The sequence continues at coordinate 65,277,929 of NC_092131.1, forward strand.
TTTGAATTTGACCTTCAAAAAATATATAAGAAAACAAGGCTGCATAAGACATTTGACTTAAGTGTCAAGGGTCAAACCTATTTATATTTGGTGATAAATACGGCAAGGAAGGCAAGACAATAATTAAGCATGTTGGAAGTTACATAATTTATTATATATATATTAGAGTTTAATTTTTTAAACATAATACTTTATCACTGACGGCACTTAGCTGTATTTATCATCTGGAACTTTGTCAAGAAGCCAATTACTCACAGAGGCAGGTTCTGTGTATTATTATGTAACTTGTCTGTTGTAATGTAACTTGGTAAAATGGAGTAGGTGATTTAGATTGACAACTTACTAGCATAAAATTTGCTTCCCTTGTTGGGGCTAATAATAACACAATGACTCTCCTAAGAAGACAGATTGTACAAAGTTGTTTATTTCTACGACTATAAAGGATGTTACAAAAACTGTTATCTCTTACCTGCACGATCCTTTAGGAAAAGTCATCTAGAGATAAATAGTTTAATTTTACAGTCTAAAGAACCATTTTTTCACTTTTCTCTACATGCAAATATTGTTCACTCTCTCAAGGGTCCCTTTATCTTGGTTTACTGGAACAATAACCAAAACGTATCAAATAAGATATAACCTTCAATTTTCTTGGTGGTCACCTACATACCTACTCGAAATTCAAAGACCCATGAGAGGGCTTTGATCTAAGCATGAAGAAACTCACTTTGTTTCATTCATTTTGGTGTTTCATCCACTGTAACTAAGATGTTAGCTTTATAGCATTTATGAGATTTTTCCCTGTGTTAAAAGCTGCTTAGAAATATTATCTAACACTTAAAACATGAAAAGGGAACAGTATTATATATAGACAACTTAAAATAAAATGAAAACAATCTATTTTCAGGCTTCTTGCATATGTAAAAGTAAAATGTAAGACAGTATATGCACACAATCTTTTTGGGAAAAAGGATACCTCTAAATTTCAGCAACAAAAAGGAATCAAAATAAGATGTTGAATTGATAGGGTATATATAACATGGAAGCTTAGAGGGACATTTAAAACTTTAGATATTTGTATTAGAAAGAAAAAAGCTATAATATTAATGGCATGAATTTCTGCAAAGCTGAAAATGGTGAAGTGCATATAAGTAAGAAGTAAATAAAGAAAACAATAAAAGTTAAGTAAAAAATAGACAACTATAAATACTCATTAAAGTAAAAATTTGTTTTTGAAACAATTACTAAAAATAATAAAACTCTACCAGGATTGCTCAGTTAAAAAGATACGTATGTTACCAATATCAGAAATGAAATAAAGTAAATATGTACAGACTCTATGTAATAAATGAGATTATAAGAAGTTTTTATAGACAACTTTCTAGCAATAAATTTGATAATTTAAATAAAATAGATCATTTTGAAACACAAACAATAAAGTAAGAATAAATACAGAACTTAAATAGCTCAACCTACCTGAAAGAAATTGAAATTATAAACCTTTTTATAATAAAAATTCCATATGTAGGTAACTTTGCTGGTGGATTTTGTCAAAGATATGAGAAAGAATTTATACAGAACAAATACAAAAACCTCTCCAGAAAAGAGAAGGGGAAACTTGTATGTGATTCACATGAATCTTATTTCAAGTCCTGACAAGCATCCTTAATATAATATTAGCTGACTGAATTCATTTGTATATAAATAGTAATACACTGTAAAAAGAATACTTTCACAATGATTGCCATATTTGGAACATTCAAAAATTTTTCAATGAATACAACACATTATTATGGAATAAAGGAGGAAAAACAAATGACTACATCATGGTACATAGAAGAAAAGTTAATAAAATTTTAACATCCACTTATGATCAAACTAATCAAATGTGTTTATGAAAATATAAAAATATCATATATAGAAGTGAAATTGGGGGTATCTCTGGTGAATTCTACTCAACATTTAAAGAAGCATTAATATCAATATTTAATGGAGTCTTACAGAAAAAAGAGGGGAGGAAAGCACCCAAACTGAAGGTCTGTATTATCCTTTTAGTTGAGCCAGACAGAAATATCACAAGACAGAAAAAAAACACATTAAAAAGAGAAAACTACAGAACAATAATCTTCATGAATATAGACAAAAAAATTGTTAACAAAAAAACTAGCAACACAAATCCAGTAATGTAAAAAAAGATTATATATCAAAAGTAATTAGGTTTTATTATAATTAAACAAGGTTAGTTTAACATCCTAAAATAAATTAATATAATATGTTATCCTAATAGAATAAAAAATCATAATCTGTTTAAAAAACATGTATCTTTTCTATACACCAACAATGTCCAATCTTAGAGCCAAATCAAGAATGCCGTGGTAACCACAGAAAGAATAAAATACCTAGAAATACAGCTAATCAGGAAGGTGAAAGAGCTCTACAACAAGAACTACAAAATACTGCTGAAAGAAATCAGAGAAGATAGATGATCCAAACAAAGGGAAAAGCATTTTGTGCTCATGGATAGAAAGAATCAATATTGTTTTAATGACCTTATTGCCTGAAGCAATTCACAGAATCAGTGCTATTTCTATCAAACTACCAATGATATCCTACACATAATTTTTTAAAACGATTTTAAAATTTATATGAAACAAAAAGTATATAAAAAAACAAACAAGAAAAGCATTCCTAAGCAAAAAGAAGAAAGCTAGAGGCATCACATCACCTGACTTCAAACTATATTACAAGGTTACAGTAACCAAAAGAGCATGGTACTGGGCAATACAGACACATTGACCAATGGAACAGAATAGAGAGCCCCGGGCTCTAAACTCAGGGCTTCTAACTCCCAGCTTCAGAAAGATACTGAGCCTCAAATCTCCTAAGATTGCCCTGAGTGAGAATCTTACCTCCTGTAGAAAAAGAGCTGAAATTGTGGAAAAACAGACACAAGCTCTTATCATGCAAGTGGCTGTCCTGCAATGAAAGATGCATACACAGCCTCACTAGATGTCTACTGTGAAAGTGAAGGCATTAATTGGAAAAGAATGACACCCTAAATTGGAATAAGGATGTAGTGAGGACCCTGATGAAGCTGGCGACACTGAGCTTACAAACTCTGATTAACCATTTTTTTTTTTTTTTTTTTTTTTCGTCAGAAGAAACAGGTTCCCCATGGCCAGTAGTGGCAACGTTCCCTCCCCCAACCCACACTGCCATCAGCCTTTCAACTCTTTTTTTTTTTTTGAGATGGAGTCTTGCTCTGTCACCCAGGCTGGAGTGCAGTGTCACAATCTCAGCTCACTGCAAGCTCTGCCTCCCAGGTTCACGCCATTCTCCTGCTTCAGCCTCCCCAGTAGCTGGGACTACAGGTGCCCACCACCACACACGGCTAATTTTTTGTATGTTTAGTAGAGACAGGGTTTCACCATGTTAGCCAAGATGGTCTCGATCTCCTGACCTCGTGATGTGCCCGCCTCAGACTCCCAAAGTGCTGGGATGACAGGCTTGAGCCACTGCGCCTGTCCCAGCCTTTCAACTTTTGACTGAAGAGATAATCTCTGTGCTGTTTGAGACAATAGTGATGGCCTCTCCTGAGGCAGTTCCCAGGCAAGATAATGTCAATTCTCCTCAGGAGCCACCCCCAACGCCCTTGTTTGCTAGTAGACCTATAACTAGACTATAGTCCTGGTGGGACCCTAGAGGTGAGGTGCAGAGTGTCACCCACAAGGAGGTGTGATACACTAGAAAACAATTGCTTGAGTTTTCTAATTTATATAAGCAGAAATATGGAGAACAGGCATGGGAATATATATTAAGGATGTGGAATCAGGGTGAAGAAACATAGAGCTGGATCAGGCTGAATTTATTGATTTGGGCCCACCAAGTAGGGATTCTGCATTTAATGTTGCAGCTCATGCAGTTAGAAAATGTTCTAACAGTTTATTTGCTTGGTTAGCTGAAATATGGATTAAAAGATGACCCACTCTGAGTGAACTGGATATGTCTGTTTTTCTTCCTTAGTTTACTGTAGAGGAAGGGATCTGAAGGTTTAGGGAGATTGGGATGCTGGAGTGGATAAGTCACTTTAGACCTACTCATCCTAACTTGGAGGGTCCAGAATAACATACCCTTGACAAATTCCTTGCCAAACACATTTGTGAGGGTAGCACTTCGAAGAGATATGTACAGATGTACCTGTATGCCAGATCTAACAGGAAGAATCACAGTCACTCAACTATAAAATTTGAATGCAATGGGATTAATTGGATCCTAAGCTGACAGGGGCCAAATGGTGGCACTTGATCATCAAAGGCAAGGTGGGTGTAGCTACCATAATAGACAGCAGAGACAAAGCAGCAATCAGAATAATCTGACTCTTGTAGAACTCTGGCAGGAGCCAGTTAATCACGGTCTTCCTCGAAGTAAAATTGATAGGAAGCCTACTGCATTCCTACTTAATTTATATAAGCAGAAAACTTCCAGATGAGATGAAGAAAAGAATAATTTGAACCATAAAAATAGAGAAGCACAGTCCCTCAATCAATTTCCAGACTTGAGCCAGTTTACAAATGAACCAGAACCGCTTGAATGAAGGGGATGCAGGGACCCCTTGAGGAAGGACCCCACTACACTACTGACAATTTATGCTGTTAATCTTTCTCCCATCCTGCCCCAAGGAGACCTCTGGCCTAATATCAGGGTAACTGTGCACTGGGGAAAGGGAGATGATCAGACATTTCAGGGACTACTACACACTGACTCCGAGCTAATGTTGATTCCAGGGGACCCAAACATCATTGTGGTCCTCCAGTTAAAGTAGGGGCTTGTGGAGGTCAGGTAATTAATTGAGCTTTAGCTCAGGCCTGACTTACAGTGGGTCTAGCAGGTCCCTGGATTCATCCTTTGGTAATTTTCCAAGTGCCAGAATGCATAATTGGTGTAGGCATACTTATCAGCTGGTTGAACCCCCATACTGGCTTTTTGACTGGTAGGGTGAGGGTTATAATGGTGGGAAAGGCCAAATGGAAGTCATGAAAGCTGCCTCTACCTAGAAAAATGTAAATCACAAACAATATTGCATCTCTGGAGGGATTGCAGAGATTGGCGCCACTATTGAAGGCTTGAAAAATGCAGGGTTGGTAATTCCCACTACATCCGTGTTCAACTCTCCCATTTGGTCTGTAGAGAAGACAGATTAATCTTGGAGAATGACAGTGGATTACTGTAAGTTTAACCAAGCGGTGACTCCAATTGAAGGTGCTGTACCAGATGTGGTTTAATTGCTTGAGCAAATTAACAAATCTGGTATCTGGTATGCAGCCACCGATTTGGCAAACATCTTTTTCTCCATTCCTGTCCATTAGGCCCCCAGAAGCAATTTGCCTTCAACTGACAAGACCAACAAAGTACCTTTACTGTACTACCTCAGTGGAATATAAACTCTTTGGCTTTGTGTCATAATCTTATTCAGAGAGCCCTTGATCGGTTTTCGCTTCCATAAAATATCACACTGGTCAATTACATTGATGACATTATGCTAATTGGATCCAATGAGCAAGAACTAGCAAATAAGCTGGACTTATTGATGAGATATTTGTGTGCTAGCGGATGGGAAGTGAATCTGACTAAAATTCATGGAACTTCTACCTCAGTAATATCGTTTTGGGTGCGGTGGTGTGGGGTCTGTGGAGATATCCTTTCTAAGGAGAAGAATAAGTTGCTGCATTTGGCTCCTCCTACAACCAAGAAAGAGGCAAAATGCCTTGTGGGCCTATTTGAATTTTGAAGACAATACATTCCTCATTTAGGTGTGTTATTTCAGCCCATGATCAAGTGACTTTAAAAGCTGCCAGTTTTGAGTGGGGTCCGGAACAGGAGAAGGCTCTGCAACAGTTTCAGGCTGCTGTGCAAGCTGCTCTGCCACTTGGGCCGTATGACTCAGGAGATCTAATGGTGCTTGAGATTTCAGTGGCAGGTAGAGATGCTATTTGTAGCCTTTGGCAGGATCTCATAGGTGAATCACAGCAAAGCCCTCTAAGATTTTGGAGAAAGGCCCAGCCATTTTCTTCAGACAACTGCTCTTCTTTGGAGAGACAGCTCTTGGCCTGTTACTAGGCTTTGGTGAAGACTGAACATTTAACTATGTGTCATCAAGACACCAGCAACCTTAACCGCCTATCATGAACTGGGTGCTTTCTGACCTCTCTAGCCATAAAGTGGGTCCTGCACATCAGCATTCCATCATCAAATGGAAGTGGTATATATGTGATTGGGATCGAGCAGGTCCCAAAGGCACAAGTAAGATACGTGAGGAAGTGGCTCAAATGCCCATGACCTCTACTCCTGCCACCCTGCCTTCTCTCCCCTAGCCTGCAGCAATTGCCTCATAGAGAGTTCCCTATAACCAGTTGACAGAGGAAGAGAAGACTAGGGCCTATTTCACAGACGGTTCTGCACGATATGCAGGCACCACCCGCAAGTGGACAGCTGCAGCACTATAGTCCCTTTCTAGAACATCCCTGAAGGACAGCAGTGAAGGGAAATCTTCATGGAGAGCAGAATTTCAAGCAGGGCACCTGGTTGTGCACTTTGCATAGAAGTAGAAAAGGCCAGATGTACAATTATATACTGATTAATAGGCTGTAGCCAATGGTTTGGCTGGATGGTCATGGTCTTGGAAGAAACATGGTTGGAAAATTGATGACAAAGAAATTTGTGGAAGAGGTATGTGGATGGAACTCTCTGAGTGGTCAAAAACCGACAAGATATTTGTATCCCATTTTAGTGCTCACCAGTGGGTGAACTCAGCAGAGGAGGATTTTAATTATCAAGTGGATAGGATGACCTATTTTGTGGACACTACTCAGCCTCTTTTTGCAGCCACCCCTCTCTTTGCCCAATGGACCCAAAAATAAAGTGGCCAGGGTGGCAGCGATGGAGGCTACACATGGGTTCAGCAATATGTCTTCCCATTCACCAAGGCTGACCTGGCTATGTCCACTGCTGAGTGCTCAATTTGCCAGCAGCAGAAACAAACACTGATCCCTCAATATTTCACCAATACTCCGGGTAATCAATCAGCTACCTGGTGGCAGGTTGATTATATTGGACCTCTTCTACCATGGAAAGGGCAGAGATTTGTCCTCACTGGAATAGACCCTTACTCTGGATATAGTTTTGCTATACTGCACGCAAAGCTTCTGCCAAGACTACCATATGTGGACTCACAGAATGACTTATCCACCATCATGGTGTTCCCACAGGATTGCCTCTGACCAAGGCACTCACTTTATGGTTAAAGGAGTGTGGCAGTGGGCTCGTGCTCATGGAATTTACTGATCTTTAGCATGTTCCCCATTATCCTGGAGCAGCTGAATTGTTAGAATGGTGGAATGGCCTTTTGACGTCATAGTTACAATGCAAGCAGTGGCAATACTCTGCAAAGCTGGGGCAAAGATCTCCAGAAGATCATATATGCTTTGACTCAGCGTTCAATATTTGGTACTATTTGTCCTATAGCCAGGATTCATGGGTCAGGAATCAATGGGTGGAAGTGGAAGTGGCACTATTCACCATCACTTCTAGTGATCTACTAGCAAAAATTTTGCTTCCTGTTCCTGAAACATTATGTTCTGCAGGCCTAGATGTCTTAGTTCCAGAGGGAGGGATGGTGCCACCAGAAGATACATCAGGGATTCCATTAAACTGAAAGTTAAGATTGCTCCATGGACACTTTGAGCTCCTCCTACTTTTAAGTCAACAGGCTAAGAAGGGAGTTACAGTGTTTGCTGGGGTTATTGACCCAGACTATCAAGATGAAATCAGTCTGCTACTCCACAATGGAGGTAAGGAAGATTATGCATGGAATACAGGAGATCCCTTGGGACAACTCTTAGTATTACCATGCCCTGTGATTAAGGTCAATGGGGAACTTCCACAGCGCAAGTCAGGCAGGATTACAAATAGCCCTTCAGGAATGAAGGATTAGTTCACTCCATGAGGAAAAAAAAAAAAAAATAATACACGACCTGCTGAGGTGCTTGCTGAAGGCAAAGGGAATACAGAATGGTAGTAGAAGAAGGTAGTCATCAGTATCAGTTACGACCATATAACAAGTTGCAGAATTGAGGACAACTGTAATTGTCATGAGTATTTCCTCCTTCTTTTGTCAAAAACATCTTTGTTCATTTATACATTTATACTAAGAAAATATTTTCATTTTATTTCCTTTTTTCTTTATCATGTGACCTAAGATGTATTAACTTCATATCTGCATTTAAGTATTAACTTTATGTACTAGCATTTGGATTTGGGATTAGTGCATTTCTGGTTGTATGAAAGATGGTTGTATATGTTAGGTGTAATTATTATATTATTGCCTTTATTTGAAGATTATGTATGATCTCAGTAGATGTATATGGATTCAAGTTGACAAGGGGTGGGCTTGTGATGGTTAATCCTAAATGTCAACTTTATTGGATTGAAGGATGTAAATTGCTGATCCTGATTGTGTCTGTGAGGGTGTTGCCAAAGGAGATGAACATTTGAGTCAGTGGGCTGGGAAAGACAGAACCACCCTTAATCTGAGGTTGCGGGGGGGCAGATCTAATCAGCTGACAGTGCAGCTAGAATACAAAGCAGGCAGAAAAATGTGAAAAAGCCAGACTGGCTTAGTCTCCCAGTCTCTAGCTTTATCCTGTCCTGGATGCTTCCTGCCCTTGAATATATGTATATCCTATTAGTTCTGTCCCTCTAGAGAACCCTGACTAATACATTACCTTACAATGCAAAAGAGACTTTAAAGATGTTAAAGATCTTGAAATGGGAAGATTATAGCAGATTAACTGCTTTAGCACAAGAGTCCTTATAAAAGGGAGACAGGAGTGCCAAAGTTGGAAAGAAGACATGATGACAAAAGTAGAAGTCAGAAAGAAAGAGAGAGAAACAAAGAGAGACAGAGATGTATTGGAAGATGATATGTGGCTAGCTTTTAATATGGAGGAGCAAAGGGACACAAACAATGGAACACAGGCAACTGCTAGAAGCTGGAAACATATTTTGCCTGTAGAAAGAATGCAGCTTTGATGGCACCTTGATTTTAGCCCTAAAAGTCTCACGTTAGCCTTCTAATCCCTAAAACTGTGAGATAATAACCTTTTTAAGCCACCAAATTAGTGGCACATTGTCACAGCAGCAATAGGAAACTCATAAAGAGTTCCTGCTTATTTCATATTCCCATATGGAAGATTCCTCTAGTGAACCTAGCACACTGTGGGACAACTGTCAGAAGTTTGCAGCAGAAACTATTAGTTTACATCTTGGAAGGATGGGAAATTGTATTTAAAAGGTTTATTGGAAGATTGGAATGTTATATTTAATGGTTTTAATTTCACAGTCTCATATATATTAGGAAATAAAAACAGCAGTAATATTCCTTATTTCAAAATGCAACATGCCAAAGAGTGGAGGTCGTAATTCTATTCTGGCAAATCTCCTACTCAAAATACATTGGGCCACCCTACTCTAGACATAACTAACAAATATAGGTCAGGGTAGACATTTATGCAGATTCTTATGCACATGGTACCTATATGATAAACTGAAAACCTCAGAAAAAGTTTTGGGAATTACCCCATATGAAAACAGGTGGTTGTATACTCCATATTGAAGGCTTATACCCTAGAGCAAATGCTTTATCACTATTGGGCATGGCAGCTGCTCCGAAATATATAGGGATCTATCTATCTCTATCTATCTATCTATCTATCTATCTATCTATCTATCTATCTATCTATCTATCTATCTATCTATATCTATCTCTCTCTCTCTCCATCCATCATCTGCCTACCTATCCTCTACCTATCATCTATCTGTCTGTATATCTATCTATATAGTTATATATATATGTGTATATGTGTATATATATATATTACTTGAGAATTAAAAGTTCTCAAGATGTGTGTATGTGTGTGTGTGTGTGTGTGTGTGTGTGTATATATATGAGAGAGAATTTTTAATTGCCCAATGTTTTGCATGACAATATTCTTCATGGACCTATACCTAACAAAAGATTGCTACAAATAATGTATGGCATAACATACTTTAGAAAATTAAAAGTTCTCAAGACGTGTGTGTATCCACACACACACACACACACACACACACACACATATATGAGAACTTTTAATTGCCCAATGTTTGCATGACAATATTCTTCATAGACCTATACCTAACAAAAGATTGCTGCAAATAATGTATGGCATAACATACTTTAGAAAATCATGAAGCAGTTTACAAGAAAGAGATGGAAAACCAGCATAAGGCTTCTACTGTGTGGGAGGCTGTTCCATTGCCAGGCTCTTCAAATTTGGACAGCTTCTTTCTGGCTCTTGTGAATGGCAGTCAACATACCCTGTGGTTATCAGCTTTCACTAGCAACTCTCTCAGATTGACAATGGAAAGGTAACTTCTCTTGAACTGTTTTCCACGGCATCCTCGAGTGTGAACTTTCATCAAGTTCCACAGATGTGGCACCATGGTGACATCTCTGCTTTCAGTGAGTCATAGCTATGCCTTCTCCAACAAAGTTTGCATCTTGGCCTTTGGGAGGGTGCTCTTCCTTGAGCATTCACTCTAACCCCTAGTTTAGTGGATGGTTTTTAAATCTGCCATTCCTATATCCTTGACGTTGCTTTTGATTTCTTACTAGTAAATTCATTACTACTCTAATTCCCTGCTAAAGTTTATGGTTGTTTCTACTAAATTTTATCTGTCCAAATTACTGAAAGGTTTCTGTTTTCTGATTGAACTATAACTAATAAGTTGCCCTAGTGCTTAACACCTCATAGGAGCGCTACTATTAGTTAAATATGTAACTAATGATGAATGGGGAATACTCACTACTTTTCAGAGCTACCACAGAGAAGATATGGAAAAACAAAACAAAGACAAAAGCTTTTGGCATCATTCAGACTGGCTCTTAAATGGTTTGGCCAATGCAGCATGTTGCACAGCTTTACTAGCTATTTCTGAACACAGTCAGGGAAAGCAGAAACGGATAACTTCAATGCTACATAATGTTTCTTTTCAGCCAGACTTGGCAATAGTTTCAGTTAATTTGTGAGTGTAACAGCTACCAGTTCAAAACCTGGCATGAAAAGTTATACCTTGGGAAGGGTCATCTTTAGTTCTGGAACAGAACCACCATTAAAATGCAATCACTGAAACTGATCCAAGGGGAAAAAAAGCTTATTTAACTACACCCAACAAATTATGTTTGAATAAGGTTTTATTGATTTCTTTCTACATTTTTCCCCATTTCGGTGCTATTTGAAGTGCAATCTCACCACTGTTCAGAATTTTTGAATCATACAGCTATTTGGCTTCAACTTCAAAACAGTTATCTGGGCATCTAGATGTCTCCAGATTCTTCCAAACGAATTGAACATGTTTGAGTATTTGTTGGCCTTAGGCTTATAAAGGGAGAGGTATTTCTTACTTCCCATAGAGTGAATGCTTTGTTCTTCAGTGTCATTTTATAGCATAATATTTCTTGAAAGCTGTCTTTAGGTGTGTTGAGTAATGATTGTTCTAGGTATATCCTGCCCGTTTGTTCATAAATATTTAAGGATAATTTTATTAACTAAATTGGTATGACAAGAAAGTCTAGCAAGAAAATACAATGTGAAACTAATGTGCTGAGTATTTCAAACGAATGGAGATAAGGTCTTTTCAACCTTCTAAAAATTGATAAGCCATATTGATAGTTAAAATTATATGATATCATAGAGTGAATCCAATATAATAAAGAAATAATCAAAGTTTTCAAGGCCAAAACTTTTTGAATTGTTTTATTGCTTTTACTTCATATATTTTCTCTAAAATTTCAGATTTTTGTCTGATATAGAGATTGCAGTTTTCTTGGAACAATGATAATAAATATTTTTCATGGTTTTGGGACATGAGTAAGAGTTAAACATGGGACATGACATCTAACAGTTAATGGTTTATGAAAGCAGTCTAAAGAAAACAAAAGACTGTGAGAATGTAGAAAAAAGAGAAATCTTAGAATAAAGGAACAGAAGAAAAAGCTATTGAGAACATGAAAACAAAATGTACATTTTACAATGAAATACGACACCAAGCCAAAAACATCAGGTGTGCTTTGACAATTAATTTTTAATATTTTTATTATTTTTTAATTTTTGTGGGTACATAATAGGTGTGTAAATGTATGGAGTACATGAGATGTTCGATACAGGTATGCAATGCATAATAATCACATCATGGAGACTGGGGCTCTATCTCCTCAAGCATTTATTCTTTGTGTTACAAATAATCCAATTATACTATTTTAGTTATTTTAAAATGTACAATTAAATTATTTTTTACTATTGTCACTGCTATACTATCAAATAGTAGTTCTTATTCACTTTTTCTATTTTCATACACTGACAATTTAAAATTATCTAAAATCTGTGCATGCTTTTCTTTTTAAAGTTATTAACTTAGATACATGAAGAACCACCTAACATGCTTTCAAAGGCTGTTGTTAACTGCTTTATGCTATGTATTGATTTCTCATTCACTGTAATGTGAATTATCTGAAATAAATATTTTCTTTCAACCAGGATTGAACTTTTTTTTTTCCTGTGTCAACCAGAATTTGTATAAAATCAGATTTGAGGGCATTTCTTATTAAATATACATCTTACATTAATATTTTAGAAAATCACTCAACTTATTACTCAATATACCCTTTTAAAGGTTAAGAAACATAAATTTGAAGTTTATTCTTACAGCTACATTACAGAAAAGAAGAAAACAAAGGGAAATTATTAGAAAAATGTTATTCAGGATTGCAGAAACTACTACTGCTCTCTGTCTACTCTTATCTCTCTCCCTCCTACTTCAGCACCTTGGATGAGAAAGGTGAGAGTATTGTAGTCTGATTCTGAGATACATCTCTGTTTTGAAGATTTTGCCATTCTGGGATTGAGAGATTGAGGCTGAGAAGAGCAATTGCAGAGATGGTTAATTTCACTTGCAGTCTGTTTATCTTGTTTTGGCAAGAAAGGGTCTATGTTTTCATCTAGTTTGCTTTGTTTATATCTCCTACTATGGCTTCAGGTCACAATGTTCATGAATTTTAGAACCATGTTGAGGTTTACCCTAGTTCCAAATTTCTCTAAGGACCTCTACAGAGGAGCAAATCTGTCTCAATACAGCTCCAGCAGTGGTCCACTACAGATTATCTCTGACTCACTTTTCCTGACGAAGCAGACCCTTGAGCATCCAGCCATATAATCCTCTTATAAGATCCATGTCCATACATGACAATTCAGGAACAACTGAGGGCTTCTCATTGTCTTTTTCCAAGGCACAGGTGCCACAGATCCTTCTTGCTTCTCTGCTTTAGGCTTCTCCATCAAGCTCTATTGCTGATTTTATGGTGGTAACTCTAGTGCTTTTTGTTAAGACATCTGGAAAATACTCCATTCAATATCCTACCACATACCTATCCGTTTAATCTTATACTAAGCTTTTAGTGTCTTCTACTGTGTCTGCTACCTACATTGTCTTTCCTATCTTACTAGGTGCAATTTCTCTTTCCAATTTTTCTGGTCAACTTGAAATGAATATTGACCCTTCCAATTTTCTTATACTTGATATAACAATTCATCAACAAATATTCCTGGCTGTACATTTTTAAATGCCCAAAAAGTAAGATTTTTCACCCCAAACACCACCACTATACTGGTTTAAGCTATCCTTAACTCTCTTCTGAGTTATTTCAATACCTTCCTAACCAGGCTGATTGTTTAGGCCCAATCCTAGATTTCTACCTTTCAGTGAATTATCAACATAGCAGACAAAGTAGTTCTTTTAAAAGGAAAATCTGATATTTTATTTCACAAATATATATATTTAAAACCCTCTAAAGATTTTCATGTAATTCAGAGTAAATCTGAAGTCTTTGTAGCCTGTCTCCCTGCCCTATTTACTTCTTTGCTGTTCCTTAAATGTGGCTGCCATGTTATAGTTTCAGGACCTTTGCACTTGCTGATCTCTTGGATCAGAATTATTTCCCCATAGATATGTGTATGGCTCCCTTTCTCAATAATTTCAATATTATCATCACAGTGAGGCCATCTCTGATACCCTTTAAAGTTTCAATTTTGTCTTACTATATTCATTCTTATCCCTTATTGTTGATTTATTTTTCTCTATGTAATTTATTATACCAAGGCTGTTTATTTACTTGGCAAAATAAATTATATTTATTAGCTGTTGATTAATGAACACTCACCAAATCTCAGTTGTAGCAAACAATTAATTTTCTTTCTCAAGTATTTTGGTGTCAGTTGTGAATTAGCTCTGGCCTACTTTTTGCTGCAACTCGTGTTCTGATTTTCTGTGAATTTTATTCTGGGGCTCATATTCGAGAGAAAAGAGCTGCCTGAGGAAATTCTTCTCTGCATTGGTAGAGACCTAAGGGACACACTAACTGCACACACACATCTACTATCATATCTGATAACATATGATCATATTATCCATATCAACTCATGTGGTTAAGTCAAAAAGTGGAGACGCATTATGGTACATTCCCTCCATGGAGACTGGAGAGGAGTACAAATATTTTGAATAATAAATGAATGCCAATAGAATGTAACCAACAATAATAGGTGAAAATATTTAGATTAAGCAATTATAGAAGTATTCTAAATTCTAATATAGTCATCAAATTGTATACAATTGAACAAGACAAATATAAAGAATTTCAGAATGGAAAATGAGAGTTTACTTTGACTCTGGCATTGAAACTTGGTGTTGAAAAATGCATGGAATTTGAAAAAATAAAAGAGAAGAGAGAGGAAATTATTCAACAATAATGCTAGTACAATCAAACGTTCAGAGGAAAGAAAATACAAATAATTTCCATATAAGAGTAAATACAATAAGTAAATACATGTATATATATATAATTATGCACCACATAGCAATATTTTGGTCAATGACAAACCACATATACAAGAGTGATCCCATAAGATTATAATGGAGCTAAAAATTTCCACTGCCTATTAACATTGTAACCTCATAATGTCGTAACACAAGGCATTACTCATGTGTTTGTGATGATGCTGGTGTTAACAAACCCACTGTGCTGTGAGTCTCTTAAAAGTATAGCATATACAATTATGTACAGTCTATAATTATGTACAGTAACAATGCCTGATAATGATAATAAATGACTATGTTACTGGTTTAGGTGTGTAAGATGCTATACTTTTCATCATTATTTTACAGTGAGATCCTACTTATCAAAAAATGTTAAGTGTAAAACACCCTCATGGAGGTCTTTCAGGAGGTATTCCAGAAGAAGGCATTTTTATCATAGGAGATGACAGCTTATTATATCTGTCATAGTCCCTGAATGCATGTTATAGTCCCTGAAGACCGTCCAGTGAGACAAGATACAAAGATGAAGGACAGTGATATTGATGATCTTGACTCTGTGTAGGCCTAGACAAATGTAAAGGTTAAAAAGAAAAACCTTTAAAAATAGTAAAATAAATTGAAAAAAGCTTATAGAATAAGGATACAAAGGAAGAAAATAATTTTGTACAGCTATACAATATGTGCATGTTTTAAGCTGTCATTACATAAGACTTTAAAATGTATATAAAGTAAAAAACATATAATAAACTAAGATTGAATTTTAAAATAAATTTACTGTAGCCTAAGTGTACACTTTTTATACAATTCACAGTAGTGTGCAGTAATGTTTTAGGCCTTCACATTCATTCACCACTCATTCACTGACTCACCCAGAACAATATCCTGTCTTGCAAGCTCCATTCATAGTAAATGCCCAGTACAGGTGTCCATTTAAAAAATATTTTATACAATATTTTTCCTGTACATTTTTATGTTTAGATATGCTTAGACACACAAATACTTACCATTGTGTTACAATTGTCTATAGTATTCAGTAGAAAAACAAGTTGTACAGGTTTGTAACCTGGAAACAATAGGCTATACAATATAGTCTATGTGTGTAGTAGGCTATCTCATCTAGGTTTGTATAAGTACCCTCTATGGTGTTTGCACAGAAAATCATCTAATGATGAATTTCTTAGAATGTATGCACATTCTAAAATTACACATGAGTATACACATATATGTCTACACTGAAAACCAAATTGTCTAAGTTGTCCTTCACTCTAACTTCCCAAACAACTCTGGTCAAGCTATTAGGTGAGATTGGGTGCCACACATCCCTTGTAGAAGCCTCATTAACAGGAGAAGGATAGAAGGATGTCCACGTTAGAGACGGAGGGCATATGTCAAGATCACTTTAGAAAATATTCCATCCCAGGTTTTTGTTTTGTTTTGTTTTGTTTGAGATAGAGTCTTGCTCTGTTGCCCAGGCTGGAGTGCACTGGTGTGATCATAGCTCATCGTAACTTTGAACTCCTGGGCTCAAGTGATCCTCCTGCCTCAGCCTGTGGAGTAAATCTGGCTTCTTAATACAAGTTTTCTTTCTTTCTCCTCTTTCTGGTCCACATTATTTCACTCACTTTTCAATATGTTAGCTCAAGAATTCTGGTTGTTTTAACTTATTATTTTATATATGTTTCTGATTCAAAGTTTTTCTTAAACCTCCTTTAGAGGTTCTCCTTTTGTCGTGTTTACCTGTCACACATGAGATCTCAGGCAAGCCCTCTTTAAGAGAGCCCCTTGACATTGTGATCATTCACAAATATGTTATTGTTTTCTGTTCTCAATGCTCAGATTGTAAATAGCCACCAAGACAATCTCAGAAACTTCTTGATGTTAGGATATACTATAAGACATCACACGTTTTAAGGAAGAATGGATAAAGCTTCTGCCAATAGTTGTTTTTTTTTTTTCTCCATCTGTTCGTTCTTCTAACTCCCTAATGGATTACATAATTCTTTCCATTACTCAAATTTACATTTTCTAAGCAAAACATTTCATTAACCATAGTTGGTGACCATCCTACAAGATAACTCAATTGCCAGACTATTGTGTAGGCTGCTAGTGGTGACTGTTTCAAGGTCTAACAACAATTCCTAGTGTAATCATTAAGCTGTGGTAAGTTAATTTGGTATAAACTGTGATGCTTATTCATGAGTAGTCCCTCATGAGAAGATTGCAACTATGCCAGTCAACATTAGGCTTCTGAGAAGGGCATGTAAAAAGTCAGATACATTTTCACTTAAGA
Source organism: Macaca nemestrina (assembly GCF_043159975.1). Taxonomy (NCBI): domain Eukaryota; kingdom Metazoa; phylum Chordata; class Mammalia; order Primates; family Cercopithecidae; genus Macaca; species Macaca nemestrina. Next base: position 65,295,180 of record NC_092131.1, read on the forward strand.
CACTCGGCAAACAGACTCCATTTCACATTCTACAATTCTCTAAACTTGCAATGGTCCCTGCTACATTTTATCCTCCCATGACACCTTCCACATCCTTTTTGTTGTTGTTATTTAAATCATGGCCACATCTCTCCTGAATGCATGAGTTTAAATGTGTATTTAGTTTTTTAGTTTCTTTTTAGTTTGTATCTTAAACATACTTTAACTACTAAAAATGAACATAGTTAATGAATGCTTAAATACGGAAAAGTAGTTACCTTCTGCCCCATAGATCGAAGAGATCAGAGGTACATAATTTAGCTTGACACTGATGATAAAATTAGATTATATTATAATTATACAGGGGTTTAATGTAAAGTACTGGAAAGGATTTAAGAGCTGTTCATTTCAGGATCTCGGTCTCCATAGAATCAACATTTTAGAGGTTGAGGAGTCATTCTAAGCCTTTTCATCCAATTTTTCAGTTTCATTTTATAATATGAATCAAAGAGGATACGTAACTTGCCCTTGAGTTACAAGCTAATTTTCTTGCTTCCCAGACTTTCTACTACACTGCTTATCTTACCAAATAATTACATTATCTCATTAAAGTCATAACTTCTGAGCTTTAGTTTATAAGAAAACTGATTTAATTTTTATTGTTCCTGCTTTGAGTGTGTGATTCTGTGAACTTAATTTGTTTATTTAATCCTTTCTTAGGTGCCCACTGGACATATCTTTATTAGACATACTCTATGATCCCTCTCCTCTCATATGGAGAATAAGAAAAGGGTAAAATGCACAGAAAACACACTAGGATCTATCCCGGCATAGCTCCTATTGTTCTACTGGCAATTTCCTAGGTCATGTTTATGGAGATTTGCTGTAGTCAACACCTTCCAAGTGCATGTAGGGTAAGTGTATTACTGCCTATGGTTTTATATGGATGAATTCTTACTGACTTTTCTATGTGACAGGACATCTTATTTTTGTCATCTCATTTAGGTTGCTTTATTATTTATTAATTATTATTATTTATTTATTTTTTTGTTTTGTTTTTCTTTTTTCAATTTCCCCATGTTGGAGAAAAGCATTCTGGTTTTACACTGATAAACTTCCTTCAGTAGCATGTCAAAACAATCCCTGCTTTCTTTGTAGATCTGTTGCAATATTCTTAGATTTGTCCTCATCAAATAGCAAGAGCATCTTAGGAGAAGTAGATTCTGGAATAGCAGTTGAATAAATACAAGTTTTCGAGAATAGTACTCTAATAGGTAAAAGTGAAGAAGGCAGCATCCTCCACTCTCCAACATATTCACATTATTTTCATGTTAAGCAAATATCTGAAACTGTAGTAAAGTTTTATAGACTAGCAAAGTAAAACATTATCAACTAAACTAAATGTTATTTCCAGACCGAGTGCTAACCTATGGGATTTTACATATTTTAATATTATTCCGGATAAAATATTCGTAAATTCTTAGGTTATAAAAAGTTATCCCTGTAATGCAAGAAAATAGTAAGCCCTAGGGAAAAGTGACATATGCCTTCCATTCGGAAAAGATTGAGAGACTTGTTCACTGCCCATTTCAAGGATAATAAACCAACATTTATATAGATCATAGCACAATAGAATTTCAAAACAACAAAAAATATTAGGAATTAATTAGTAAAACCCCTCATTACTGGAAAAGAAAATAACAACCAGGGAGGGGAAGTAAAAATATTAACAGTAAAATAGTATAGTTAACTAGCATTTGTTGAATATATAATTATATATTTAGTTTGAATTGTCTCATTTTATATACAAAACAATCCTGAGTTAAGCATTCATTATAAGTTAATTACTTATTAACATAGTGGAAGAATTGGAAACTCTGCTTTTATAATTTTAGCACAGTGTTATTTTGAACTTTTAGATAGGATGTTGAACTCATCTACATCTTAATTATACATATTCTTGAAACACTAATTTTCTTCAGTTTCTATGCATTCTATGAGACATTTTAAGCTAAATATAAATAGCAAATATCATATTAAAACAAAAACAAAAGCATACTGTATTAAATAATTCATCTTCAAATATGAAACTGTAAACGTATCTTGTTCCTAATGAATTTATTGGTAGAAACAGTTCTGGCGATTCCTATCTGAGCTTACAGAAATTCTATCCTGTACTTACATCAGGCACAGCCATCCACATTTCTGAGAAATAATTTAAAGTTTGTGACTCACCAGTAAGAAAATGTTATTAAAAAATAATTATTTAAGATATTCATGACTGCTTCATAAACTTCACTGCAATCATGTTTTAATTAACCATAGGTATAATTTGGCAACTAGTAATTTTGGAGATGTGCAATACAGACAATTTTGATTCAAGTCAATCAATTATATTAATTGACTCATCCAAAAGGTAAACTACATTTTAAAATCCATAGTTAAACCTTATTTAGGATTCTGTAATGTGCTAAAAAACAAACAAACAAACAAAAAAAAAACAACAAAAAAAACAGGAAGCTATCAAGTATACATACAAAATGACATTTCTAAAAATTCAAAGCAAAGTTTTTAGATTTCACTTAGTTTCACTAAACTTATTTGAAGCTACAACTGTTCATTTTAGTTCCTACTGAATCGAACCTACAATAAATCCTCATTTTCTGAAAGATAAGCATATGATAAAAATAACAGGAAATATGATATACTTTAGAAAGTAAATAACATCTAAATAATGTAAACATTCTTCTCCTCTAAATTATTCTCTTAAATCTCTTGTAACCACTAGAGTATGATATTCATATTGTTTGTGCACCACAGGGAGAGGAATGTGGAGAGCAAAAGGATATATGTGGGGGAGTGTACAAAGATCAGATATAGCCTATGCCGTCCATCAACTCATGTTAACAATAATGGTTTATAATAATTATGCAGATAACAATTATACAAGTTAAAGAGGAATACTTGTAATAAGAGAGCTCTAGTATGATTTCTTTTTTTTTTTTTTTACTTTAAGATCTAGGGTACATGTGCACAAAGTGTAGGTTTGTTACATATGTATACATGTGCCATGTTGGTGTGCTGCACCCATTAACTCGCAAAAGAGAAAGTTCGCCTGTACAACAGGTGCCTCACTCATACATGTGGACATTCATATGGGAAACATCTATCCAAGCCTCAGGGACAGCTGCTCCTTGGCCACTGTTCGAACTTAGGTGTGTCTATACCAGCAGCAATTATAGGCTGTGGGAAAACGGATCTGCGGAGAAAACTGAGCGGGTACTCCTACTGAGCTCAGGACTATGAAGGTCAGAAAGTGGCCCCTGCGATCTAGCTTAAAGCAGGCATGTCCTCTTGACCCTGTTGACTCCTTGGACCCTAGTGAGGGTGACACTGGAGGGAAGCATCGAAGTACAGATGCAGGTTTGAGATAGTAGTGGGAAGAGAACTCTAGCAAGGCATGAATTTCAGATAAAGTTAGGTGGTTACTAGGTACCACATGATTCCAGAACAATACCTTTGAAAGAAATGTCAAATGATATGAGTATTATGTAAGCAGCTGGGAGGTAATGCTATACAGTGAGCTGACATAAAATAAGAAGACTGGGAATATTTTCTTGCCCTTATCAAAAAATGATAGAAATGGTAGAGGAGGAAGTTTACATATTTTAGTAAAGATAAAACCAACTGGCTTTGGAGGGGACGTGCAAATGTCAGCACATTTAATATAATTCTGTCAAAATCAAGTGTTTGTGATTTTAATATAAAAGTAACTTTATAACACATATGCGGGGTCACTGATTATAAGCCATTTTTTCTTGTATTTTTATCAGCCATCATTCCTCTTTCTTCAAATACAACACTTATCTTGAATTAAATATAAATGAATATTAAAATACAACTAATTATTTTATGAAACAATGAATATACCTGAAAAGCATAAATAAAATAATTCTTTAATATCCATAAATTTTCAGTTAGCACATTTTTTGTTTTATTAAAATATCTTTAAATGGTTAATTAAAAAGCCATGGATATATTAAATAATGGATCAAATATTTTTCATTTTTATAGGAGCATGAATAACTTCAAAATCCTAAAAATACGTATTTAATTAAATTTTGTTGACAGGAAAGCCTCTGGTTTGAAGTGCCTCCACAAGAAAATATCTTTAAGTGTGGCCGGGTGCAGTAATCCCAGCACTTTGGGAGACCAAGGCGGGTGAATCACCTAAGTCCAGGAGTTGGAGATCAGCCTGGGCAACATGGCAAAACCCATCTCTACTAAAAATAGAAAACATTAGCCAGGCGTGGTAGTGTGTGCCTGTAGTCCCAGCTATTTGCGAGGCTGAAGTGAAAGGATTACCTGAGGCCAGGGAGATTGAGGCTGCAGTAAGCTGAAATCATGCTACCATACTTCAATCTGGGCAAAAGAAGTGAGACCTTGTCTAAAAAAAAAAAAAAGAAAAGAAAAAAAAAAAAAGAAAAAAAAAAGAAAAGAAAAGAAAAAGAAAAGAGAAACGAGTATTTTTAACTTATAAGTTCAAATACAAAACTTGAACTTCTAAGTTAAAAACGTTTGCTCGACATCCGATATCTATCTACATAATCTGTACAGTTGAAAACTGCATAAGTGAAAATAACGCAGAAAAGTATTATGACAAAGAAAGAGAGATGTAGACATGAGCAAATAATCTTTATAGACATAAATAATTTAATGTAAATGTTTAATAAATAAGATAATGGATTCAAGATAAAGGGAGTAGGCCAGGTAAATAGGACTTCAAGCAAGAGTAATTCACTCAAAAATAGTTAAATTTTAAATTATGTTTTAAGTCATTAAAGATGTTAAATTAAACATTTAAATGAATGAATATGTTAAATAAATTGAAATTTGTTTCTTTGAACAACCTAGTTAATAATATTGATCTAATAATAATTTACATGAAATCCGGAGAAAATTTAATAAATAAATATGAGTAATTTTTAATTATAACATCAATTATATTACACAAAATTAAGGTTTTGGATGTCCTCCAAGAGGCCTTCAGTTTTTGTTCCATATTATTCAGTAAATAGTCTCTTAAATTATTGTTTGTTCCAAATAGTTAGGTTGTCCTTGATAAGGGAGTAACTAAGAAAAGATACACTTCAGTCCAAATGTCAGAACTCCAAATTCCAGATTACTGTAGTATAAAATAACATAAATTTTTATATATTTTTAAAATATGTTAAACTATACTCATATATGATTTCTTGGATAATTTCTCTATCCATTTGTGTAGCTCGGTGTAATATACAAAGGATCAGGTATCATTGAATTTCTATGTACTGTTAGGCACATTATAGCTACATGTTATTGGGCAAGTTACACAGTCGTTACATGAGATACTGTTAGCTATTCTTTACAGTCCATTGTCTTTTTTTTTTTTTTTTTTTTTTTTTTTTTGAGACGGAGTCTCGCTCTGTCGCCCAGGCTGGAGTGCAGTGGCCGGATCTCAGCTCACTGCAAGCTCCGCCTCCCGGGTTTACGCCATTCTCCTGCCTCAGCCTCCCGAGTAGCTGGGACTACAGGCGCCCGCCACCTTGCCCGGCTAGTTTTTTGTATTTTTTAGTAGAGACGGGGTTTCACCGTGTTAGCCAGGATGGTCTCGATCTCCTGACCTCGTGATCCGCCCTTCTCGGCCTCCCAAAGTGCTGGGATTACAGGCGTGAGCTGCCGCGCCCGGCTACAGTCCATTCTCTTATCTTCTAATATGAGTATGGCAATAGACCCGGCTAGACTAGACTTTTTTTCTTTACAGTCATTATATATGGCCATGCAAGTAGTTATGACCACAGAACTGTGAAATGGAGGGATGTTGTCATTCATTGTTCCAAGGCTTTTAAAAGAGCAATATCCTTTCTACTCTATTAATTCTGCCAACAGGTTTTCTACAAAAATGAGGCCCTAATATATGACATAAACACAAGGTGGAAAGAATCTGGGGTGCTAAATATAGTATAAGAATTGACCCTCTAAGATAAATAATTATTTAGAACTTTTATGTAAGCAATTAATTAATTGCTATTTTGATAAGTCATTATAATGTGGCTTCTGTTTATTATACTAGTGGGTCTAAGTGATACACAGTATGTACATTTCAAATTTCTTAACTCAAAATATCAATTATGGTATGTAAATAGGATTTCTATTGAGATTAAAATAAATGTTTAAAAATATCTAGCACTCATTGGATATTAGTACTGTTATTTTATGGTTATAATTTTACCATTATCCATTTCAGAAATTTCCTATTACTATTTCAGCAAAAAGAACAAAAATTGCATATAATTATTTTAGTTTGGATATAGTAATAGATTATACCTTTTATTTTGTTTTAGGAAATTGCTCTTATGATGCACAAAAGAAAAAAATTATAATGTAACCCACTAAAACAAACAAACAAAAAAACAGCTTCCATGCATTGGAAGACAGTTTCATCCTGTTGTTCACAAATCAGTGTAAAGAATCTAAGCCAAAATTACATCTACAGTCAAGCACTACATAGCAAGGTTTTGGTCAAGGATGGATTACATATTTATGATGGTGGTTCCATTAGATTGTAACACTGTAATTTTGCTGTGACTTTTCTGTATTTAGATATGTTTAGGTCTGCAAATACTAACCATGGTGTCAAAATTGCCTACATTAAATACTGTACAAGTTTACAGTCTAGGAGAAATAGGCTATACCATATAGCCTAAATGCGTAGTAGGCTGCACCACCTAGATGTGTGCACATTCATTCTGTGCTGTTCACACAACAATGAAATTGCCTAAGGATGCATTTCTCAGAACATATCCCTTTCGGTAAACAATAGATAAATGTATTTCATTTAAGAGTATCCTTATTTAAATAAGGTATGCTGTTATGCATTAACAAAAAGGCCATGGGAATCTACATAAGTCCTACCAGATTTAATAAGTTTGCTGAATTAATGGTCAGAAAGAAAATATTAATTAAATTTCTATGTACACAGCAATTACCAGTGAAAACTATTTATTTATTTATTTATCTATTTATTTATTTATTTATTTGAGACAGAATCTCGCTCTGTCGCCCAGGCTGGAGTACAATGGTGTGGTCTCGGCTCTGCCCCTGGGTTCAAGCAATTCTCCTGCCTCAGCCTCTGGAGTAGCTGGGACTACATCAGCATGCCACCACAACTGGCTAATTTTTGTATTTTTACTAGAGACAGGGCTTCACTATGTTGGCCACGCTGGTCTCGAATCCCTGACCCTCATGATCCACCCGCCTTGGCCTCCCAAAGTGCTGGGATTACAGGTATGATCCACTATGCCCAGCCTGAAAAGTAATTTTTAAAAGTGTCATAGTAACATTGAGAAACACCAAATACCTAGAAATAAGTCTAATACAAAAGCAAAAGTTTTATAAATAAATAAATAAACTATTGAAAGAAATGAATAAGAAACCTAAGTAAATGGATAGAACATATTAATAAATTTGAAAATCCAATGTCACAATGAGTTATTTTTTCACAAATTGATTGAGTTAATTAAATTGTAATACAAGGTCAAAATTCTACAAAAATTCTGTTTTGCTTTTGCTAGTTTATGCATTTTGTGTGTGTATGTGTGTGTGTGTACTTTTACACAGAGATCTGAAGTTCACCTTTACTTGTTATGAACAAAATGTAGCTGAGATATTATTAGAAAAAAAGGGAGAAATGTGGAAGACTACCCAATCAGATATAATTATCATACAGATAAACTATGTAAGATACTGTAGGTTGAAAAGTGTACCAAAGAAAATGAAAAGAGATTTCAGAAATAAACTGACATATTTTGGGATACTTGATTTTTTTGTAAGTTGTTACTACACATAACGTATGTATTTATCATGTGCAACATATAAAATAATGAAGAACAAAAATAAAAAGTTGTGCATGGTGGTACATAACTCTAGTTTGTGCTACTCTGGAGGCTGAGGTGGGAGAATTGCTTGAGCCCAGGCATTTTAGGCTGTAACATGCTGTAACTGGACCTGTAAATAGCTGCTGCATGTCAGCCTGGGTAACATAGTGAGACACCATTTATAAACAAACAAACCAAATAAAATAAATAACTTTCCAGATTAAAAAAATTGTCACTGCAGAACAGTGAGGAAAGGACAGACCTCAAAATTGGTACCAGAACCAATGGATATCCATGTGAAAAATAATATCAACCATCTTTCCTTCTCTCTCTTTCCTTCCTTCCTTCCCTTCCCTCCCTCCCTCCCTCCCTCCCTCCCTCCCTCCCTCCCTCCCTCTCTCTCTCTCTCTCTCTCTCTCTTTCTTTCTTTCTTTCTTTCTTTCTTTCTTTCTTTCTTTCTTTCTTTCTTTCTTTCTTTCTTTCTTTCTTTCTTTCTTTTCTTTCTTTCTTTCCTCTTTTTATCTCTCTCTCTTTCTTTGTCTCTTTTTATCACTCTCTCTTTCTCTCTCTCTCTTTCTTTTTTTTTTTTTTTTTTTTTTTTTTTTTGAGACTGCGTCTCGCTCTATAACCCAGGCTGGAGTGCAGTGGCACAAAGTCAGTTCACTGGAACCTCTGCCTCCCAGGCCCCAGTTCAAGCAGTTCTCCTGCCGCAGCCTCCAGAGTAGCTGGCATTACAGGAACTCACCACCATATCCAGCTAATTTTTGCATTTCTAGTAGAGACAGGGTTTCACTATGTTGGCCAGACTGGTCTTAAACCACTGACCTCCAGATCCACCCACTTCAGCCTCCCAAAGTGCTGGGATTACAGGCATGAGCCACCACACCTGGCCTTCTTTTTTTATATGAATAAATTACTTGGAGGTGGATTTCATATATAAAGAAAAAAGAAACACAAGCATATATGACATAATTAGAGAATAACCTTTTTAGCTTTGCAGAAAATAAGAATTTCTTAAGTAGAACGCAGAATTCGAGTAAGAGAATAATGCATTGAATAGCTGTGTTGAAACTGGGTAGTTCTATTCATCAGTACAAAAAACAAAAGAATGAAAAGGCAAGTGAGAGTGGGAAAAGATGTTTGCAGTATCATGAGTTCACAAACAGACTCTTATCGAAATGTATATACAGAAATTCTACAAATCACTATTTTGAAAAGATAAAGATATGTGTCAAACTTGTATGAACATATATATAACATATATTTTACATATATGTTATATACATATTTTGCATGTATGTTTTATATATATAAATAAACACACACAGAGCTGCTGTAGTTCTACTAACAGAAAATGAAAACATATACATCAATTAATAAATAATATGATGGGTGAATTCACTGTGGTATATTCACATAATAGAATATGATTTTTAACAAAAATAAAAACTGCTATATGATAGATCAATGTATAATTTTTAATATGCACAAATATTGGGGAAAATAAGATAAGCACAAAAACATACATATGCTATGGTTTCATTTACATAGCACAAATATAAGCAAAATTATGTCCATATTATCAGAAGTTATAATTGTGTTTACCTCTGAGGAAGTTGAGAGTAGTGACAAAGAGGGATCATACATTGGGAGAGCTAGAGTTAATAGTCAAACATGTCTCTTCACTACGTAATATTTATTTGAAACCTAATTATTATTACATTTCTGCATGTATTGTATTTCCCTAAAATATACTTAAGTATTTTAATGAGATATTCATTCCAGTAGTCCCTTATATCCAACTGTTAATCTATATTTCACTTTTTCCTGCTAAGTGGGTCTTTCAAATTTTGGGTCTAGAAAGACCCTCTGCAATGTGTAAAAAAAACAAAAAACTGAATTGTGTCATATTTTCTTTATGTCAATATGATTATATTAATTAAGGTGCAGATGCCTGTGAGTTATTTGCAAACCGCTCCGTTCTCCCTGTTGTATAGCGTAATACGCTATGAAAATTTTAACATTGAGAGTGGCCCCTGACCTTTGTAACTTCTGAATTTTTTTTTTCCTGTTTATCCTTTCCGTTCTTATTTTTACAGTATTTTATTATTTTGGTACGAAAAGACATTTGAAATAATGATTTTAATTTATAGCCACTTGATACTATGACTTTTTGGACTTTTTATTTTGCTTTTATTTTTTATTTTTTGTGGTAATATAGTAGATGTATATATTTATTGGGTAAGTGAGATGTTTTGATACAGGCATGTAACAGGAAATAAGTACATCAGGGAGAATGAGATATTCATTGCTTTAAGTACTTATCCATTGAGTTACGAACGAGCCAAGTATACTCTAAGATATTTTAAAATGTACAATTAAGTTATTATTGATGATAGTCACCTTGTTGTGCTATCAAATTGTAAGTCTAATTCACTCTATTGTTTGCACCCATTAACCATCTGCAACTCTCCATCAATCCCACACTGGCTTTCCCAGCCTCTGGTAACCTTACTTCTACTCTCTCTATGAGTTCAATTATTTTGATTTTTGGATCCCACAAATAAAGGAGAACATGCAATGTTTGTCTTTCTGTGCCTGGATAATTTCACTTAATCTAATGATCTTCAGTCCCATCCATGTTGTTGCAAATGACTGGATCTCATTCTTTTTCACGGCTGAATAGTACTCCATTGTGTATATGTACCACATTTTCTTTATTCATTCATCTGATGATGGACACTTATAGGCTACTTCCAAATCTTAGCTATTGTAAACAATGGTGACTTTTTGCTTTCTCCAGTGTTTTCCATTACTTTCTTTTTACTCTTTTTTCATTTATTCTCCACCTTTCTTTGTCTTTATTTTTTTGTTGTTGTTTTTCTACTATTTGTCTGCCTTGTCATCTGTCCATTCTTCTTATTGCCAGTGATTCTTTGTAGCAGATATTGTCATTTCATTAGGAATTTGCAAAGATAAAGAAAATGCTGACAGCCATTGAGAATGTTTTGTATTAACATAGGTTTGAATGTATGAGAGAAACATCAATTAAATATTTCAAAAAATAGTAATATTGGGAAAGCTCTTACACATAAGAAAATCAACTACCTCATTTTACAGCTGTGAAACCCCAGAGATGCTTGATACTTTCTATGTTTTGTGTTGTTGTAACAAAATACCACAGACTAGGTAATTTACAAATAAAAGATACTTATTTCTTACAGTTCTGAAGCCTGGGAATTCCAAGGTTGAGGGGCCCACACCTAGACAGGGCCTTCATACTGTGTCATTCCATGACATGAGGCGGAAAGGCAAAAGAGCATCCATGAGAACAAGAGAGGAAGGCAACCAAATTATCTTCTTATCAGGCACCCACTCTGGCAATAAAGTCATTAATCCATCCATGAGGTCAGAACCCTCACAACTTACTGACCTCTTTGAAGTCCTACCTTTTAACACTGTTGCACTGGGGATTAAGTTTCTAACACATGAACTTCACAGGGCACATTAAAACCTAGCATAAGGGTTCTGTCTACGAACTATATGCTAAAGTTATATAATTTTAACCAATTATGGGTTTATAGTTTCTTGACTCTTATTATGAAAATTATTTGAAAGTGAGGACAGGAAGAGAGAGACAGAGAAATTGAGATCACAAGGGAATTGCAAACTTGGCAGCAAACTACTCTGTATTCCCTGAAACAGCTCTTTTCAGCATGAGGTGCATCCCTGCAGTTGGATTAGTGCATAGATGCAGCATCAAGCCCAATCAGATTTTCCTAATTAAGCACTAGCTTATTCTCTAGACTAATGTCCACAATCATTTATTCACATATTAAGAATTTTCCCTCGTCTGAAATTTTCACACTGATTACATTAAATAAGCTTTAGTCAATTAAGCTACAATTTCACACATCTTAATGTTGGTAATTGAAAAAAGTTCTCTACTAATTTAAGAATAATCCATCTACTTTTAATTACTTATGAGTTTATTATTGTTATTATTTGAAAATGGCTTGATATTTACTATTGTTTCTGATTATATCATTTCATTTTTTTTTTTTAAGAATTAGCCTTAACTGTAAGTACAAGAGGAAACTAACAGAAAAGGATATCTGAAAAATAAATGAATAAAAGAGAAAAACCTAAGGAATACATGCATTTATAAAATTACCATTGCCACATTTGCAAACAAGACTGCTTCAGAGAGATTCCCCACTGGTCTGCAACGGTGCCTGCAATTGAAGTTAAATTCCTGAAGATTTATTGATTTATTTATTTTGATGAATAGATTTTGTTTTAAGAATCTATGTGAATATAACTCTTTGAAAAGTTAGACAGATATTTTAAAGCTCAGCTTAGCCCTTAGCCTAGCTCTGTCTGATAGGAAGCATGTAAGATAACAAGGTCAAGATATAATTTACATTTGTTAAAGTTTTGAATTCTCAGAGATAACAGGAATTACAATTTAAAGATCAACATCAAGATATAGGATCCTACAGGTTATTTCTCTTTGTTTGTTTGTTTGCTTATTTTAATAAAAACTGTCCCAATCTTATCTGAACAAAATTTATTACTGCCATGTATATATAAATGCAAATCATAAATGTAGCCTTTTATATTTTGCTTGTGAGCCCAGTTATCAAGGAACTTGAATCTCCTTCCATTAAGCCAGAAAATGTCTTTCATATAACTTTTTCCTGGATACCCAGACTTATATATAACCTCCAATGTCTTATTATCAGAACATAACATATTGTTCTACATTTTCTTTTATCTTCAGCCATGTAAGTATGAAATCTCCAAAAATCAGTTTCATCTATGCGTAAAGTTTGATATATAGATGTGCAAAGAAAAAAATTATGAACTTTACCAAGGCAGATGTATCTTAAGATATGTTTTCTTTCTGCAGTTACAAAGAAATAAAATGACACTAGGTGCCTATAGTCTAGTATTTTTTAAAATCCAAAATTTTGAAATGATCAATAATTGTCATGCTTTATCAGAGCACTGCCCAACAAGCTTACCAAGGAAATATTCAACTCTCCAAGGGAATAGAGCATTGCCTGGTTAACTACTTGCCAATTAAGGACCAGGCTATTTAAAGTTAGAAATTAAATTGTAGAAAACTAATAAGATGTAAATAACTTTTGTTGAAGGAGGTTTCAGCAATTTTTATCAAGCAGAATTTATAACGTAAAGTATTATATATTTGTTACACATTAGACTATTAAGTAATCTTCTGTATAACTTAGCAATAATATTCCAGCATTACTCCTTTTCATCAAAAATATGTATTTCCCATCACTTCCTTTGAACTAGTTTTGTTATCCTGCTAATTTCCTTACTAAAATAAAATTTTTACCTCTGCTCATATATGTGTGAAAAAAAGCTGTTTTAAAATGTCAAAAACTATACTTCGATACTGAGATTATATTAGACAAAATAATTTTAAAGAAAGACCTTGAGGGTCACACAAATCCTCTTGAATGTTTTATCGACATTTTTCATACGTTTGTTTCTTCCACAGGCTGTGTGTCATGAACACCATGAATCCTTGTAATATGTGTATTATGGATATCTGCCACTGAAAATATTTTCTGATCAAACCATTAGGAGTTATATTTTTTGTTTTCTTTATGCAACAAAAGATTTTCACCGTAGACAGTTTTTATCTCTCTCTCTCTCTCTCTCTCTTATCCTATCTCATCAATCTGTGGGGTCTGAGTCTGGGAATGGGAGGCCAAAATATAAAAAATGAATGATAGATAATTAGGCCCTATTAGAGAAGCACTTCAATTATAAAAGGTATATAATTTAGTCAGTAAAGATAATGCTGACATTTTTGTTTATGGAAATGTTTATGGAAAGCAAATTATGCTAATTAGTAGAATTTTTCTAATTCTCAATAATTTATCTTAGGTATTCATTAGAGTATGTAGTTTGAAGATCATCAGTACACTCCATAATCTTTCAGACTAAAAAGAAATTCCAGTTTGAAGACCAGAACTTCATCCCATGCCCAAGGAATCCCAGAAGTCTCCATAATTGTTTAAACCAATTGATTTTAATAAATCTCTTGATAGATGAATACATGTTAGATATAGATATATACATACACTGTGACATATAGATAGATATAAATATGATTAAAGATAAAATTATAACCTACAGGTTCTGTTTCTGTGTTTGAACCTTGACAAACAGAGGTTGGTACCAAAAGTGGTGCCAGAAAAACAGAATGGAAAAGCGTTTTCTGAATTAATTCTGGATTTTCTGGAATGCATTAGCTAATCTAATTAGATTTAAAGACACTATTTGCCCTATTTGCAGTAGGAAATAAAACACTTGTTTTTCATAGTAACACACTAAAAAACATGTTACTAAATTTATCACTTTTTATACTTGTAGTTATTAGAAGTATCCATAGAAGGCAAGGTTTAGATGACCAATATTTGTGAACATAGAATGTTTCATTTAAAATAAGGAGTATAATGGAGTTTGTTGCTTGCTTATAACTGCACTGGAGAAAGTGAGAAAACAATAGTGCAATATTAAATTTATCATATTTTCTTTATTCGAAAGGTAAAACCCTGTAGTACTACAAAATATAAATGTGTGAAGTTGTGTATTTTATGAATATAAATTGTCAACAAAAAGTTTCTTTCTATCAAGAATGTCAATAGCAGTACTAAATTATTTTTCTGTAGTCTACATAAAAGAGGTGATTAAAAACAGAAAGTAAAATATTCTAGGCAAGTATATGTCAAGCGGTTATTTAATTGACTGTATTCTTCTGAATTTTGTTTTGGTATTTTTGTCTTCAATATATTTTAGTGATTTTCTTTTCTAATTTTCACTGTTTATTTCATGATTAATTTAATATGTGTAATTTTACATTTATTATTAAAATGAACCACACCCTCACACCTACCGGCCAAATTTTGTCATCATCAGGCCTCCACAAAATCTAGATTCACTTCTTTCTCTTCTTGTATAGGAAAGAATGAGAATTAAAGAAGCAGCATACGGTGAAGTTGAAAACCGTGCATTAGATTGCCTGAGTTTGAAACTAGTTTCTAATTTCTAAGTCATCTAATTTCTCTTTGCTTGAATTTCCTTATCTGCAAGTTGAAGATACAAATAAAATTTATCTTGAATTTTATGGAGCACTTGGGACAAAATTGCTTGACATGTAAATGCTATGCACATATTTGCTGGAATTCATGGCCAGCTGATGTTAAATTTCAGCAGAAATCCTCTACAGAATAGTTTATTGCTGTGAACTAAAACAAAAAAAACAAAAAAAACAACAAAAAAAAAACAAAACAAAAAACAAAACAAAACATTTTATAGATCTATGTCTAAGGTTTAACAATAATCTAGAGACGTTAAGTAGAGACATAGAAAAAAATAAAATTCAGAAAATAAAGATAATATTGTATTTTTATTCAGGAATTCTGAGATATCTGGAAAGAGGCATTTATTGTTTATTTTCTACATTTTCTGGCATTTTTAAAGTCTCTGGAAATCCTAACAAATTAGGATAGAATTTCAAATATTTTGATAAAACAAATTTTAAAATTTTACTTCAAATTACAAAATAGTGGATCAACACACCAACACCACTTTCTACTAGTCCATGAAATACAATTTGTACTATGTATTGTTTCACTTTAGTTGTGTGCTATCCATGAGACATATCATTTAATGCTCATTTCTCTGTTCTGTTACAATATACTTGTTTGGTTTTTCAAGTACTTATAGGAAATGAAATTAAGGCTAAATAGTAAAAAAGCTACTACAAAGACATTGAGATGTATCTTACAAGAAAATTACATGTTCCTTTCTGGAGTAAAAAAAAAAAACTTGAGGGAAAATAAGCATTAAAACTACACAGATGAATAATTCAAATGATCTTTATGCTTCTAGCTTCTGGATATGTAAGTTACTTTTGAAAATTTATTTCAAATTAATTGAAAGTTACCTAAAACTAGATTACAAGCAAAATAACATTAATTTAGCAAATTAAAGCAATTAGAAAATGTCAGTTTCTGTAAAAATGTTGCATTTACAATTCAGAAAATTGTTATTTCCAAAACTACAGTTTTTTCTAGATGATTATAAAAACAGAATGCATTGCAATATTAAATATTATAACAATAACATTAAATATAAATAGAAAGACATGCAAATTTTATTCATAAGATATAAACTATAAGGTCAGTTGATATTATAATTAGATATATGTCTTGCTTTTTTTTTTTTTTTTTTGTAGAAGCCTTCTGTTTTGGAGAATAGAACTCCTAATGTACAGGACTCCCTAATTTAGTATGTTACAAATATCCTCAGGAATGTAATTACACTCATCTGTTGTCCTGGTCCTATTCCTATCCACTTCATTCCCTCTCTTAAACTAGAATGTAATTACTTGAGAAACCTGCCAATATTGATAACACATAATTTTACAGTATACAAATTAATTCTGACATTTTCCCCTGAAACAGATTTATTTGTAATACAGTAATTTTCAAAATTTGGCCTCCTCTCAAAGTTCCTCCACTGTATGCATATGACTCTGTACTATATTACATGTGAATGAAAATCATATTTAAATTTCTAAAAAATTATAATGATATATTTACAGTTAATGTGACTTGAAATATTTTTAATTTTTTTCTAAACTAGAAAACAATGAGCATTGAAGATTAAATATTTTTTTCCTTTTTACACAAAAATAATGAAAATATATTGCTCCTTTTAATGTACTTAGAAAATATTAAATGCTCTTTAGAAGCATAGGTAGATTCTTACACTGTGCTTTTCAGTAAAAGAAAAACTATCATCAAGTTTACAAACCTCATTACCGTTTCTTTAATTACAATTTCAGCTTTGGATTAAAGTTATGAATATTGTGGATGATGGGGCATAATTACAACTTTGCAGTTATTAATTATCACACAATTTCTAAATAATTATCTTAAAAATCTTAAATTACTCTGTACTTAAAATTCTTAACATGATAGTTATAGTGTTTGTTTTTCATTCTTTTATTATTTTTAAAATGGTTGTGATTACATAGTAGGTGTGTATATTATACAGTACATAAGATGTTTTGATAGTCATGCAATGTGAAATAAGCTAATTATGGAGAATAGAGTATCCATCCCTCGAGCATTTATCTTTTTAGTTACAAACAAACCAATTATATTATTCTAAAATGTACAGTTAGGTTATTATTGCCTATAGTTATCCTACTGTGCTAAAAAAATACTAGGTCTTATTTGTTCTATTTTTTTAAAACACATTAACCATCCCCACCTCTCCACCAGTCCCTCACCAGCCTTCTCAGCCTCTGGTATCTATCCTTCTACTCTCTATGTTGATGAGTTCAATTGTTTTAATTCTTAGATCCCACAAATAAGGGACAATACATAATGTTGGTCTTTCTCTTTCTGGCTTATTTCACTTAACATAATGATCTCTACTTCCATTCATATTGTTGCAAATGACCGGATCTCATTTTTTAAATGGCTGAATAGTACCCCACTGTGTGTATGGGTACTACATTTTCTTTATCCATTCTTCTGTTGGTGGACACTTAGGTTGCTTTCAAGTCTTAACTGTCGTAAACAGTGCTGCAACAAACATTAAGAGCACAGATACAATTTCCATATGGTAATTTCTTTTATTTTGGGTGTATACCCAGCAGTGGGATTGCTGGATCATGCAGTAGATCACTGTTTAGCTTTTTGAGGAACCTCCAAACCGTTCTCCATAGTGGCGGTACTAACTTAAATTCCCACCAACAGTGTACAAGGGTTTCCTTTTCTCCAAATTCTCTCCAGCATTTGTTATTGCCTGTCTTTTGAATAAAAGCCATTTTAACTATGGTGAAATATCTCATTGTAGTTTTGAATTGCATTTCTCTAATGATCAGTGATATTAAGCACCTTTTCCTATGCCTGTTTGACATTTATATGTCTTCTTTTGAGAAATGTCTACTCCAATATTTTGCCCATTTTTTAAATTGGGTTATTAGATTCTTTTTCCTACTGCTTCTTTTGAGCTCCTTATATATTCTGGTTATTTATCCCTTGTCAAAGGGGTAGTTTGAAAATATTTTCTGCCTTTCTGTGGGTTGTCTTTTCATTTCGTTGATTGTATCCTTTGCCATGTGGAATCTTTTTAACTTAATGTGATTCCATTTGTCCATTTTTGCTTTGGTTACCTGTGCTTGCAGGGTATCGTTCAAAAAGTCTTTGCTCAGATCAGCATCCTGGAAACTTTCCTCAATGTTTTCATGTAGTTTTTTCAAAGTTTGAGGTTTTAGATTGGAGTCTTTAATCCATTTTAATTTTATTTTTGCATATGGCAAGGGATAAAAGTCTAGTTTCATACTTTGGCATGTAGATGTCCAGTTTTCCCAGCACAGTTTAAAGAAGAGACTGTCTTTTCTCTAGTTTATCTTCTTGAAACCTTTGTCAAAAATGAGGTCACTGTAGGGGTATACATTTGTTTTTAGGTTCTCTATTCTGTTCCATTTGTCTATATGTCTGCTTTTATGCCATTGCCTGGCTGTTTTGGTTACTATAGCTCTACAGTATAATTTGAAGTCAGGTAATATTATTCCTCCAGTTTTGTTCTTCTTGTGTAGGATAGCTTTGGCTATCCTGGGTCTTCTGTGGTTCCATTACATTTTAAGATTTTTTTTTTTTTCTGTTTCTGTGAAGAATGTCATCAGTATTTTGATATTAATTGCATTGAATATGTAGATTGCTTTGGGTAGTATGGAAATTTTAGCAACATTGATCCATCCAATCCATTAACATAGAATATTTTTTCCATTTTTTGGTGTCAAGAGCACTTTGACCCTCAGTGATGAGGTTTGTGGGCACTCAAGTTCAGACCACTGGTATCTGTGATTTTCTTCTAGCCAGGACTGGTTTAAATGTTCCCTGTCAGTGAGCCTCAGCTGAGTTTGGTCTGTTTTTCCTTTCTTCTCTAACAGAATAGCCCTTAGTTTATTTCCTGACAATTGCTGTGTTCTTTCTCTCCTGGTTTCCAGAGAAGCCTTCCGGACCACATTGCGGCTGTTGAGGCCAGGCAAGGAATGGAGTTAGCGGTTCTGAATATTTTTTTCTATCTCTTCTGTGTCTCAGCAATATGAAGTTAAAATGGTACTGTGAGTGCTCACCTGAGTTTTGGTTCTTATGAAGGTGTTTTTCTGTGTAGATCATTGTTAACTTGTCGTCCTTGCAGGCAGAGGGTGGGGGGCACAATGGGGGAACTTTCTCTTCCGACATCTTGTTCCTTCTCCTCCTATGTCAGTGTGTGCTTTTCACAACAATCCCTCATAAGTTCTAATTTTTGGTTTTCCTTTACATGCTTGAATTTGCAATGTTAGAGATGTAATTGATATGCGAAAATTTACAATGACAGATTTGCCACAAAAATATTCGTATATTAAATACCAACATCTTAATAATTTAAGCCCCAAAAAGTGTGTATATATATATAATATATATAAAAGGATATATATGGATATCTATAAAAGGAGATATATATATATATATATTTTTTTGGGGGGGGGACAGTCTAGCTCTTGTTGCCCAGGCTGGAGTGCAGTGGTGTGATCTCGGCTCACTGCAACGTCCACCTCCTGGGTTTAAGTTATTCTCCTGCCTCAGCCTCCTGAGTAGCTGGCATTACAGGTGCCCACAACCACGCCCAGCTAATTTGGGTACTTTTATTAGAGACGGGGTTTCGCCATGTTGGCCAGTCTGGTCTGGAACTTCTGACCTCAGATGATACACCTGCCTCGCCTCCCAAAGTGCTGAGATTACAGGCGTGAGCCACTTCACCAGGCCTAATCTGTTTTTAATATGTAATTTAAAATAATGCTAATACAGACACTCTAGAAGCATTTAATAATCTCTTTAAAATGTAGTCTAAATAAAGGGAAATTTTTCATTTTTAAGAATAAATAAATTATAAATGTATCAATTATCACTGACAAGGGTAGAAAAAAACATGGACCATCGTTCTAGTGTTTCTTACACATTTTATTTTTTAGCAGGAAGTGGGGTATTCAAAATAAAATGAATAGTAATATCTAATTAATATTTACAGAAATAATCATAACAATGGTATTTTAAATTTATTGGACACTTTCAATCTACCTAAGTCTAGGCTAAACATTTTGAATGGATTATCTGTTATTTTTTCAACACCATAGGCAGTAAATCTTTAGTATTATGCTGATTTTATACATTAGAAAATTGAGGCTTAATCATTCCAAATGACCTAACAAGCTGAGGACTTCGAGTTTGGAATGAGGCGTATAAAAAAGCTTACTTGAAAAATTACTGTACATTTGTTTTGTCAAGGCAGGTAAATTAAATTTGGACCTTATATGTAGAATAAAGATAAGTAACCAGTTTTGTAGGCAAACATGTGAATGTGGTTCTATTTACACTGGGATTTATTTATTCTACAATATCCCAATCTTGTTTTCAAGACCTGCCATGATTTTGTAAAACCAACTTGTAAATAATATTCTTTTTCTGTTCATTTTATGTATTAACTGATTTGCAGCATAGAGTCATTAAATCATGTATAAGTATTTACTGTATACTTTAAATGAAATACTGGGAGAAAATCCCTTCCTCTGTGAGAGCATTATGCTACTTGAAGTGGGCTAGATGAAGTGGTACTAATTAAACATCTGGCATTCAACCTCGCTTAGCCCTTTCCTTTATCCAAACAACATTTTGTAAAGGGAATTGAATACTTTAAAAGACTGATGAGTAAAAGAAACACCCCAAAACTTGAACATTTCAGTATAATGCGACTTTACTATAAACTTAAAGTTATCATCACTAATCAGGTTAATTTGCAAGGTTTTACTCTTTCTCATGCAAAAATAAAAATACAGTTCAAATACAGCAATAAATCATTAAGCTGATATTGCCTTTGTAAGAAGCAAACATTATTTATAAAACAATAAATTATGGTCTTTCTTTTAGGAATCCATAATATTAAAAATAGTACCCTATGAGTTTACGTATCCATATGTATGTGCATATATTTAGCATATGCACATGACTGGCAGAGATACTATAAACTATTTAACCACTGAGTATTATGACCAAAAAATGCATGACTATGATGGAGCACATAAAAAGATGTTCATAGACTGTGACAAAATTGTTTTATATAGAATCATTATCTCTAGAATAATGACATGGTGCTGAAAATTAAGTTTCCCTTGGCTTTATTTTCTGGTGTGGGATTTTAAATTAGCTAATTAATGAGATCTCTTAATGATGAGTTCTGAACCAAATGAATATAGACAAAGGAGGCCAGAATAGGGGATTAAACACAGAGATGCACATGTTCTATCTTTGTATGAAAGAGCATAAGGCATCCCACTGGCCTTTATCCTATATGGCACAGAATTTGAAAAGTCAAGAGTAGAGTGTATTTCAGTGCTCAGTGGCCCCTAGGCAGTATATTTTTGTGTAGGGCAAATTGCAGAGTCATATGCAGCTGCCTGTTTTGTCCCAAGGCCAGCATGGGCTTCCTACTACTCCCTAACTCTTGATAAACTTCTAGTACTAAGTTCTACTACTAAACCTGTCACAAAGAGGAGAGTTAGGAAAATCCAAGCTTTTCCCATAGTATGAAGAAGTCAGTCTCACTGATAGCAATAGTGGGAATAATAACAAATGTTGATTTCAGAAAGCAGGCCCCTATGAATGCAATGCAGAAAGAGTCTGAACCCAAGATGCCAATGTGTTTCAGGGTCACCCCACATAAGCACTCTTTCAATTATGGAAGAAAAAATTAGGATGTAAAGAAAAATCAAAGTAGGTAATAATTTTCTAATATTTCCCCTAAAGAGGGATGCAACTAATCATCCCACTCTGGAAAGAAAAATTTTAAAAAAAGATGCATAAGCATTTATCTTCCTGGTACAAAGGCACACAGATATGGAAAATTAGTTAAGATTTGCTCAAACAAGAACATATTTTAAGTAAATAATATGTCCTTTAATTAAAGAGCAAAATCATTATCAGTGACAAATACAGATATTAGTTTTACCAGTTAAAAAAAAAAATACACAATGCAGCAACATCTCTTTAAGTTCATCTTTATTGGCAAAATAATTTTACTAGAAGAAGAATGATCTTTCATTGGTACACTTGACAATCATAAATTGTTTCTAAAAATTCATTACAAAATGCAAACCCATCATTCTGGTATTCACTCAATAGATGTTTATTGTGCACAAATGCTGTGCTTTGTGCTAAAGTCAGGCAATTTATAGATGTAATTTACAGTCATTGTCTTCAAAGAGCTTATATTTGAAGATGAGAAGGCAGACACATTGGTAATTACCAGAGGACATCTTACCTGCTTTGATGGAAATAAATCAAAGTGTATGGGGTAACATAAGTGGAGCTCCCAACAGAGACATGGTAGTTCAGGTGGGTTTCCAGAAGATATGATAGCTATGATGAATTGTGAAGAGTAAATGGAAATTAGCCAGGCAAGGTAAAAAGATTTACACAAAAAGCTAGCATGAATCCATGCACCTTGAGACAGCAGAGGGACTGATAATATAAAAACATGTATTTCTGGATACTTCAAGGTAAAGTGGGAAAGGGGCTGTGATCAGGGATAAAGGTCAAGAAAGTGGAGTAGGATTATTAAGGTTCATCAGTTTTCTATTGCTGCTGTAAAAAATTATCCCAAATTTCACAGTGTAAACAACACAAATTTATTATCTCACAGTTCAGTAGGTCAGAAGTCTGGATTGGCTTGATTGGCTTCTCTGTTCTGGGTTTCATAAGGCCATCACTAAGGTTTTAGTCGTCTGGGCGCTTATCAAGAAGCTCTGGGAGGAATCTGCTTCTAAGCTCATACTGGCTTCTTGGCAGAATCCAGTTTATTGTGGTTGTAGGACTGAGGTCCTATTTCTTTCCAGTTTTTTTTGTTTTGTTTTGTTTTGTTTTTCTATATTGTTGCGGCATTCCTTCTCCCACTTTCCATGAATCTTCCTTCAGCAAGGGATGATTGAGTTCCTTTCATGCTTTGAGTCTCTCTGCTCAAAGACTTTCTCTGCTACCAAATCTCTATGACTGACTCTTCATCTATAGCTCTCCTCTGATTTCCTCTTCATTTTTAAGGGTGTGTGTGATTACATTGGGTTCACCATAATAAGCCAGGATACTTTCTCTATTTTAAGGGCTGTTGAATGGTAATCTAGTCGCTCCCCAGCAAATGCTACTTGAAGTGGGCTAGATGAAGTGGTGCTAATTAGTGTTTAGTTAAAAAAACAAGATCTTAAGAGGATATCTTTGAATTGTTACTGTGACAGAGTTTTTAATGTGAATTTTTTAAAAATCAACTTTTCATTTTGAAGCAAAATTGTTTGGGGAAACAATTCTATGCATAGAAGTGACAGAATTATTATACATTTTAGAAAGACCACACTAATAGTAGTGTATAGCTTGAAATATCAGATTCGGGGAATCTGGATGGCTTCAGAGAGGGAAATTAAAATGTTCATTTAATAATTAAGTTTAGAGATAAGTAAACAATACGGGCAATAACACAGTAATAGTGAGGAGGTTTCAGAAGTGATAGATTTGAATGGCACTAAGGAAGTAAAATCTGTTATACTTTGCTCTTGACTGGCTATAAGAATAAATAGACTCAAGGATGACTTCCATCTCTGGTTTATGCAACTAGATCAATAGGACTCACATTTAGCAAAGAAAGAATATATTCAGAAGAAGAAGAGACTTGAGTAAGTAAATATTGCATCAGGTTTAGTGAAAACAGTTGTTTAGAAATGTTGATTTTTGTGGGATAAGTAAACTTCTAATCAGTTATTAAATACAATTAGGTTTGAACACAGACAGTAAATTTAGCTGGCTTGGAGATTGTTGAACAATCATTGATTATTACTTCAGAAGAAGTACATCCGTTAAGAATATAATTTAAAATTAGAATTTTCTGAAACATTAGCAGTGAGAAAAGAGGAAATGAGTCAGAGGAAGACTGGACATAACAGAGAACAGGAGATTAAAAACAGGAGAGTACTCAATATAGTATGGTATAGTTTGGGGATATAGGAAATACTAGTCATTATGTTTGTGTTAACATACAAAATGATCAAGAATAATTTAAAACAGACATGTTGAAAATAGAGCATTTAATCCTCTATTTGTGTTGATAGTAATATGTATGTTATATGAAAATATATGTACATAAATCCACAAGATACTTAACTATGTATGTTGAGTGCTTTTCATTTTCCTTATTTGTTTCCCTTTAAAACAAAACATAAGCACTTGCATTATTTTCAAAATGTTGCAAAACAAAGGGATATATGCATGTTCCAATGATACAATTCTCTATAGAAGGTACTCATATTTAAAGAATGTTTGATAACATGAGACATGTTCATGAGCTATACTCATAAACACTATAGGTACAAGATTATTTAGAGTATAATATGAACTCTGTGAGACACATACAGCAAAAAGATAAACATCAAAATGTTTTAAAATTTATATTATTAATTTTCATTCTTAAAATGTATTATTGTAAAAAATAAAAATAATCACTATTTTTTCCCAAAAGTGAGGAAAAATGTTTTTAATAAAAGGTAATATGTGAAAAGAGAGAAATTGGTGGTATAAGGATCCTGACAAAATAGGAGGAGATGGGATTCAGATGACAACTGCAGTTATTGCCATTCCACAGCAGTAACATCTGCTCTACTAAAACCGGAAGGAAAGCTATAAGGATGATTGATGATGCTGATAAGTTTGTAGGTGGAAGGCCTGGAAGCCATTATGTTCTGTATTAAGTAGGACTCAAGATATTCTGCTGAGTGTAATGGGGAAAGTGGCCGGGGCAAGGGCTTTAAGAATATACCATAATGCTTAGAAATAGCTATTATGTGAGCTGGGTGAAATAAGTGATTAGAGAAAGAGCACTAATTGTCCACTTAGAGTTTTATAAGATATCAAGAACCATTATAAAGTGATAGTAATTAAGACAGTTTGAAAATGGTATAAAAATAAAGCCAAAGAGTGGTACATACATAAAAGAGATACCAGAAGTAAATGCAGACACATAAACACCATACATGAAAGAGGTGTCACTGTAAAATCCTTTGATAAATATTATTTGGACAAGTAGTTACCTATAGTTTAAAAATAAAATTGTGTCAATTCCAGAGATATTAAAGATTTAAACTTGAGAGAAAAACTGTAAAGAATCTTTAAGTTACTATAGAAGAATATCTTCCTAATTTTCAATAGATAATGATTTACAGCTAAAAAATGTAGAAATAATAGAGTCTTACTCAACAGAAATCTAACTTAAGTCTTACTTAAGCAGAATAAAAATTTTAAGCATTTAGTATGTCTTGACTATCATATATGCCTATGTAATAAAGTGGAGAATATTTACAATCACAGCAGAACGCCCCCTTGGGCTCTTTGATTACCAATTTTTGCTAACCAGTCTGACTAGCAATTTTTTTTCTTATCTCAGTCACTCTCAACTAGTTTGTTGTTTCTTTGGAATTAAGGTAAATGGAACTGTAGATTATGTGACCATTTGTGTTTGGCTTATTTTGTAGCAGCAGTTTATTTATTTTTTTATCTCTGGCTAATACCACATTGTACAAACACATCACATTCTCTTGAACATTTTTCTGCAAGTTTTGGTGAAGAAAAATTTCTACTTTTCTTGAGTAAATAACTGGAAATAGAATTGCTGAGTCAATGGGTAAATTTCTGTATGTTTACTAGATAATATTAAACAATGTTCCAAAGTGTGTAAAAAGTTAACATACCGGCCAGGCGCGGTGGCTCAAGCCTGTAGTCCCAGCACTTTGGGAGGCCGAGACGGGCGGATCACGAGGTCAGGAGATCGAAACCATCCTGGCTAACACGGTGAAACCCCGTCTCTACTAAAAAATACAAAGAACTAGCCGGGCGAGGTGGCGGGCGCCTTTAGTCCCAGCTACTCAGGAGGCTGAGGCAGGAGAATGGCGTAAACCCGGGAGGCGGAGCTTGCAGTGAGCTGAGATCCGGCCACTGCACTCCAGCCTGGGCGGCAGAGCGAGACTCCGTCTCGGGGGGGAAAAAAAAAAAAAAAGTTAACATATCACTGACAATATAAGAAAGATTCTTGCCAAAACCGGGTATTATTTGCTGTAAATTTTAGCCTCTCTGGTTAGCTTATAACTGTTTTCATTTGCTTTAAATTGGCATTTATCTTACAGCATTGTTGACTTGAGCATTATATGATTATTTGATACGCTTTTTGCTATGTATTTTTATAAGACCTATGCCAACTATTTTTATATGGATTTGTTTGTGTTCTTTATATAATATGATACCAGATTCTTAAATGATATGCATATTGAAAATATGTAGATTGTCTTTTTATTATCTTAGCAGTGCTGTCCATTTCCCCAGTAGATCTTTTAACAATTTATCATGGTTATTGATCCCTGTCTGATAAGTTCTAAATTAGAATAATTGCTAAATGTCCTTCTATTGACTCTTTTATTAAATGTAATGTATATTTTTTGTCATCCTTATGTCACTAATTTTGGGGCATTGAATATTAACTGCTTCACTGAACATATTTTATGTGTGGTAATTCTTCTCAAGTTGTGTTGAGCTTTTTCCAGGATGTGAAGAATAGTTATAATTTCCATGGCATCCTTTCAATGTCTTCTCATGGCATAGAGTGAGTCAAAGTTTAAGTTTTTATTTCTGTTATGAATATTATGAGAGGTATATATCTTTGCTTCTTGCTTATTTGTTGATAAGAAATCTTATCCTAATTAGCTTTGATTAACAGCAATTTGCTAGATATTTTTATAGTCATTCAAATATACATATATATATTCTAAATAGTTACTTATAGGAAAAGAATGTTATTTTTAGTAGTTCATACTGTTAAATTTCTTTTCATACTTCATGTATAACCTGCAATCTAAATATTCCACTGGAAATGCAGTGCAGTGTTATGCATGTTCAGCCTAACTGACACACTAATGACTGGAGTTAGTTTTCAATATATGCAAAGATTAATGGCTGCCATTGGCACTCAGAAGTGACATACCATCAACAAATGCAAAACAAATATGAGAAGTCTCTATCCCAGGCATTACCTGACAGGAGGAAGAGAGAGTAATATGCATTAAAAGATCACATACTTATGCAAGGCATTATTAGAAGTCTTTTGATATTCATCAAATAATTCTGCTCCTTGCAAGAAAAATGTCAGACATGCTTTCTAGTCATTTTATATAAAAAGAGAAAAAATGAATAATAGTAAGTAAATCCCACTAAGGTACATAAATATTTGGTAGTAAAGCTAGAGATGAGTGGGCTAATAATTCAAGATTCTTCTTAGCCTTGGTTTCAACAAGCTTAACTTGGAGACCCACTTGTGAGTGAGATACTTATCATAGGCGATGAAACTGAAATCTTTCTGGAAGATCAAGCAGAGTAGACATTAAAATCTAATATACTATCCGGTGTATCTGTACCAGAAGTCTGAACTTTCCCATTATCATATGTAAGCTGTAATTTTAATGGTGCCTTAAAGGGAGATACAAGAGATGCTCTACTTTTGCCACATCAGCTCATTTTGCCACATTAAAAGTTGAGAAGAACAAGAGACTCTGGCACTATTTCAAACCTGCCCTTCCTCAGTGCTTCTGGAAAGAATCACATAGTTTCTTATCTACCCACCTGAGGTCTCATTAGGCTATTCAGGATATCCAGTCCAAAAATGCTTTAAAAGTAAACCTAAAAATACAGATGGCACCTAACTAAATGATTAGTTTTCAGAAACATCCATCATGGGGTGGTACATGTACATTTTGACATTTGCTGCTATTAATATTTTAATATAACAAGTGTGAGAAGCTAAAAGGAAAGCCATTTTTAAATATTATTTTTTTATATTCTTCATGTTTGCTAATTTGCATTCCTTGTTTCTTATTATCAGAATTATAAGAAATAGAGGTTTTTTGTGTTTATATTCAGGGATGGCCTAGGAGCTATCACTAACATAATGTTTCCAAATGTTTACATAACTAAAAACCTCTAGACAGTGGTTTTGCTTGTATTCTTCCAAATTTTGCTAGGCTGCACTCTTAATCTAGTAATTAAAATGTGATCTTTAGGAAAACTTACTTTATAACTGATGACAATTACTGTACTAAAAGCTCAAAATACAAGCTATACAAGATATATATATATATATATATATCCACACTAATATATACTAGTATTATATATAATACATATTATATATATTTATTGGTAGTTATATATGTATGTACATATATATACATATACACGTATATACATATATATGCATATATATGTATCATTCAGTGGTGGTGTAGCATATGATAATTTATACATCCTCTGTGCTTAAGAACTATGGTCTCTCCTGGCACTTCTCATTTTTAAAGCTATTATCAATGAGAGTCATTTTATTCTTTATGAACCCTCTTTCAAAACAGAAGATTCCCAGATTCCCAGGAAGGACATTGCACATTAACCGATCACTGCAAAACAAAACAAAACAAAACAATAGTAACAACAATAATACAAATGAGATCTGTTTACTTCTTCTCACCTCCTTCCTATCTCTCCTAACAGACAAGAAATCCTAATATCATGGTCACCACCTTAATATGCAGTGATGTGGTGGGGCCAATGAATGTTAAAAGTTCATATAAATATATTTGTCTTTCAGTTGTCTTTTATCTAAATGGCTTTTGTTCTTTCTCCTTTTCACCCGTCCTTCCTCCTGCCCATCTGCCCACTTATGAGTTGGTCTTCAACATTTCACAATGTTACTCCAGGTCATGCTGTGATTTAAATTGTGATCATGAGGAGTGTATGTTGCCACTTGACTGTGCCCAAGTTGTCTGGACTAATCCAGCATATAGTACTGGTGTACCAGTCACTGAAGCACCTTTTGTTGTTCTTAGCCTTTGTGTGTAGAGATCTTACAGGAAAATAATTGGTCAACATGTTTGGGGAGATTTTTAATAGAAAACAATCACTTCAAACTTTTTCAGATTTTCTTTCTCAAGTTCACAAATGGATGCCTCTGTTGGCCAAAAAATACCCATATGCTTGCTTTTCTGGAAAATCTAAGAAATGTGTTTTATATTGGATTTCAATCTAGATTAGGCTTGAAATTGGCAATGAATATGCCAATGTGCAATACATTTTGTAGTATGCAGGACAAGACACAGATATCCCTGTGCACCTTTATTAAATATGATGCAAATTATACTAAGTCTTATCATATTAATATAATCTCAGAACAGATAAACAAGGCATAGCACTTGGCAGCAAAATTATGTGCTTATTTACCCCATTACAAAATGAATTCCAGATCATGTAGTGAAGCATGATGAAAATAATGCCTGTGTCATGTGGTGGGTTTCGCACCCTAAAAGTGTGTATTCAACTACAGTGGGTATTTTTAATGAATGGGTAATGAAGTTCTTATACATACCTATATCATTTTCTCCAATAAATAGGGAAAATAAAAGTCTCTGTGAAAATATAATTTTTAAAGCAAGGAAGAAACAGAAAAGTGAAAAAACACAATGTTTTGAACATGTTATAGGTGTAAGAATACAGTTAAAATAACAACTTTAAGGAAAAAGAATGCTTTGTGGTTAAAATAGCAAGAATTTCAATGTAAATAAATAATTAAGAATGACCCCATGGTAGAATTAGAAGTCAGAAATAATTTCTTTAGGTACTTATTTAGTCTTTGAGACTAGTCATTTTTATCTCATATCACTCGTCTAAGTCTAGCAGTACCAAAATATTTTTTACATAATGTCCATGTTTAAACAGAGCTAAATTTACTGATTTTAAAGATTAGGAAAAGAAAGAGTGGTAATTTTTCTAATTATTTCAGGTCATGGTGGAGTACTCATGATTAGAGAAATTTAAAGGAGAAAAAAGAGAATATATTGAGTGAAAATTTTGAAGAAATCCCCAGAAGAGGATTAGAATTAGGCAATCAGTGGCATCCATTGAACTGCACAGAAAGAAAACCAACAATAAACGTAATTATAGGAATTGTCTTTTTTTTTTCTTTTTTTTTTTTTTTTCTTGCACTGTCACCCAGGCTGGAGTGCAGTGGCATGATCTTGGCTCACTGCAACCTCCGCCTTCCTGGTTCAAGTGATTCTCCTGCCTCAGCCTCCCAAGTAGCTGGGATTACAGGCACCCACCACCATGCCCGGCTAATTTTTTGTATTTTTAGTAGAGACGGGGTTTCACTATATTGGCCAGGCTGGTCTCCAATGCCTGACCTCATGATCCACCCGCCTCGGCCTCCCAAAGTGTTAGGATTACAGGTGTGAGCCACTGCGCCCAGCCGGAATTTTCTTTTACTGCAACAACTACACTCATGTGTAAATAAAATGTAAATATATTTGAAATATACACATAAGGGACACATTTTCAATAAACATATGAGTGATTTTAACCTCTAGGCTTTTATAACGTGTTAAACAGTATTTTATTTCCTAAATCATTCATGTAGCTGGAGACTAGTAAGATTCCCACCCTGGTGAAGGTAGTCAGTTGTTCTAGCACTGGCATCAGTTCAGTTTTAAAAATGAATTACCAGTTTGCTTCCCAGTTACAATTATACCTTTATTGTATAACTCATATCAAAATTTTATTGGGCCTGATGGAGATAAGTGGGGGAAGGGTCAGAGGAAGATTATAATTCATATACCGTTTTGAATCCTCCAGATATTAAAATTGCTACAGAAACTACCACTTTAATCAGAATTATCTTGAACTAATTAGCACTCAACTTAAAATGAAGTAAAAAGTAACTTTTTTTTTTTTCAAAATTAATACTCAATTAAGATCCAACCCAGAACTATGAGCTGACTCTCTTGGGACTGACTTATTTTTCCATTTTTGAAAGTGATCTAAAAAGAAGAATGAGATTACTTATTGGATTTAAAGATGATCAATTCTAGAGACTTAGGAAGGCAACAACGAAAAAAAAAAAGTCTACTTGAAATAAAGAGAAAGATTCTAGCACTGATGTTTTATCAATGAGTTTTCTTAGGTTTTCAAATTTCTTCTCTATTTTTTGTCCCACATCTGTGTTATCTGGGAAGAAAGCTCATTCTTCTTCATCAAGAAAGCTCATTCTTCTTCATCCCGTTGGCATCCCTCACAATTACAAACCAAATGAGATCTATGCCAAAGGAGGACACCTCAATTCATGCTGACCCGGAACAACAATTAAAAACCCAAAGTTGCTGGCATCCCCCATACGCTGCCATCCTCTACACCTTGCTTCTACTCTTGTTTAATTTCTGACTGAACCTGAGTTTGTTGCCTTGGGTTGTAATTTTGCTATCTACTATGTGAAACAAAAGCTTTATGTCACATCTATTGTTACCTGTGTGTAATTACTCAATATCTATAAATTAAATTCGTAGATGAAGACAGGGTCAAGGGGTACCTAGCAGCTAGCAGAGAATGTTAGATGCCCCAAAAAGTTACTGCACCAAATAATTGCAATGAAGTAGGAGGGATGGATGGATGGATGGATAGATGGATGGAAGAATGAATGGAAGTAACAGAGGGAAGATGTATCTCCCTATACAAAGGAACGAAGAGATTTCATAGGGCTTTTACTGGGAAGTAGATAGTAGAAACTATAAAAATTATGATTAAACAAGGCCAAATTGATTATGTTCTTAATTTATAACTTAATTTAAGGTTTTTTTAGTTCATATCATAAAAACCTCTTACAGTATTTAAATAATTGTTGTGTGATATGTTTTTCAGAACTTACCTTTTAGCCTATTTATTAGTTCAACGTTTTCACAGACACAATTTAGGCAACTTAAGCATTGTTATCATTGAAAACTGTTTATAGTTAGAAATATCCATTTTAATTCACAACTGATTTTTGCTAACTTTAGCAGGTCAGCTAGCAGAATAGGATGAGACTAGAATAATGATAGGAAAAGAAAAAAGTTAAGTAGAATACTTTAACAAATATACATACACACATATAAATATATATGTATTATATAATTTCAGATGTTTATATATAACTATAAATGTAAGTACAATTCTGAGTTTATAAAATGTGAGTGTTGCCGCCTCTTCGCAAAGCAACCACACTGAAAACATATAGAAAAATAGAAAAATCATGTTGTCAAAACTAATAAAGTTAGATTTTCAGCTATTATACTTTATGTTGTTTTCAATATTGTTTCTGTATTTTTATTTGTTTATTTTTTCATCTAGGTAACTTCCAGAACCTTCAGCATTTTGTTCCTAAAATATTACTGAAGGCAACAACAAATCCAAAAAATGCTTTTGGGAGGCCTCGTAGTTCATCTTTCTGTTTTGTGTTTTGGGAAGGAGAAATGCTCACCAGGATAATTTTTAAGGGTAATATAAAATCTTTGTCCTTTGTGATTTTCTTCCATTACTCGCTCATAGATACTAGTAAGTATATGGTAGGCTAAATCCAATGGTCTTAATCGCCCCTTTTATCATCGCCCCCACAAAAAACTAGTAAAAGAATTTATGAGGGCATTATGTACTTCAGCATTTTAAAACAGATAAAACTGAAAGAAGAAGAAGAAGAGGAGGAGGAGGAGGAGGAGGAGGAAGAAAATCAGCAAAAACATGTTGTTTCCCAACCTTACACATATTTATGTGTGACAGAACTGACTTTTAACTTTTTTTGACATCACAGAAACTATAACCGCTGAATTTAGTTTGACAGTTGATTTTCCCCAGGCATTCCACTTTTGCTTTCATCATATAGCATAAAGAAATGACAGTATAAATAAGCCACAGCATTCAGCAACAAGTAAATGAAAAAAAAAACTTGTGATAAAAATTTAAACAGAAACTGTCAAACAATTATTTGCAGTTATATTTTTCTCAGTTTGACATGAACTGAAGTGTAAAAATATTTTTTTCCCATTAATTTTGACTTCACGTTTGCCATGACGACAGTTCTGATTTTGAAATCTAAATGAATATGGCTCCTTTGTTTTCAACTTTAAATCTCTTAGATGAGAGAGTGATAGAGATAGAGAGAGATAGACAGAGGTAGAGATAGAGAGATGATGCAGATAGAGATAGAGACAGAGACAGAGATAGGCAAATGGTAAAGGTAGAGGGAGACCTTTCCCTGCAAAAGGATCTTTGACAACTCACATAAATGACTGACATTTCATGGCTCTACATTTTATTATTTTAGTGAAGAAGATAATTCTGGAAAATACAAATTTTGGAAATGATTTTTGACGTTGTGGAATTCTATCTTTTCACTTTAATGCAAACAGTGAAGGAAAAGTGAATTGGAATAAAAAAAATGATTTCTCTAAGACTGTGAAGATGTTAAAACTAGTATTACATTAATATCAGAGAATTCCTAGCAGTCCATGTCAAATAACACATATCATTTGCACGTATTTTACCAAGCAATGGAAAAATGGAGGTGCTCAGATCAATTTATTGGTCAATTAATTGTTATTCAATTATTAAATAGTGAAAACAAATCAATTTGCATTAAAATTATCTTTACAGATTTTACATATACCTGATGTCAATGTTAGAAATAATTTTAAGGCCGGGCGCTGTGGCTCAAGCCTGTAATCCCAGCACTTTGGGAGGCCGAGACGGGCGGATCACGAGGTCAGGAAATCGAGACCATCCTGGCTAACACGGTGAAACCCCGTCTCTACTAAAAAATACAAAAAACTAGCCAGGCGAGGTGGCGGGCGCCTGTAGTCCCAGCTACTCGGGAGGCTGAGGCAGGAGAATGGCGGGAACCCGGGAGGCGGAGCTTGCAGTGAGCTGAGATCCGGCCACTGCACTCCAGCCTGGGTGACAGAGCAAGACTCCGTCTCAAAAAAAAAAAAAAAAAAGAAATATCTTTAAATGTTAAACATCTCAAACATCTATAAATGACCAATGTAATTTAGGATGAATAAATATAACACTTTTGATTATAGAAATACTAACACTTATTTACCTAGAGAACACACAGACAATAATTAATGAATATATTAACATATAAATTAACATCAAAATGCTTTTAGCAATATTTCTTTTAAAAATAATTATTAGAATTCTTTAAAATTTAAATAATTGTTGTTAGAAATCAGATGATTTTCTTTTCCTTACTCTACAATCTACTGTAAGGTAAATATTAAATATTAATGAAAAGACATAGAGACTATAAATAGAAAGAGTGGTTAAAATTACAAGTGTTTTAAACTCTCTATGATGTACAATTTATATTGTGTAGTTCTTTATCTAAATATTATTTTATGCTAACATTTCATATAATTTGATTTTGAACACCAAACCAGTAAATTATGCTATATTTGGTAAAATCCTCAATTTTTCTATGTTAAACATATACTTTCATAATTCTGATCAATTTTCTTCTGAAAGTCAAGTACAGTATGTAAGGTGATAGTGAATTTATGAATGTTACTCAAGTTTAGTTATTATTGGGCTATGTCAAGATTTTACTTTACGTTAAGCACCAAACTTACACATTTTCAAACCTTCTCGTATGTCTAATCTAACCTTGATCTTTCTATAAATGTTCTTGTGGTTTAATCACTGATAAGAAAACTGATCCGACAAGAACATCTGGAAATTTCCAACAGTATATATTTAAAGGGAATTTAAGTTACACAAATTTAAACTTTTTGATCTCATGAAGTATTTTGAAAATAAATTGGGGGAAACTGCCTTTCTCCTTGACATTTTCTCTCTGTATTTGCTTTACATTTTGTTGTACCTCTTTGTTTCCCTTTTTCATTTTCCTATCCACCTTCTTTTAATTTTCATGCACAATCTTTAAGTTCTCTCTAAAAATCAGAAAGAAAAAATCTGCCAAATCACAGAACTGTGTTATCTTATTTAATTATTTCTTTAGTATTTCTTAGGTAGGAGCAACATTGAAGGAATGGAGTCAGCAATAGTTTGCTGTTAAATGGAGTCAGCAATTTTACTGCTGTTAAAAACTCTACATTTTAAAATAACTTAGAGTATAATTAGATTGTTTTTAACTCAAAGGATAAATACTTGAAGGGATGTATACTTCATGCTCCATGATGTGCTTATTTCACATTGAATACCTGTATCAAAACATATCACGTACCTCATAAATATATACACCTACTATATACCCACAAATATTAAAAATTTAAAAATCTCATTATTCAACATAAATTTGAACTTACTCTAGTTGTTTCTATAGCTGCAATATTTTGGGAGCGATACTGAAAACTTGTATTTCCAATTGTTAAGAACATTGTTAGTGCTATTAGTTTCTGGCACTCTCCAATAATCGTTTCTCTGCTTTATGCCAAATACAGAACTGTCGATGGCAGAATATTGCTTTATATGCATACATGAATGTATGCATATACACCACAAGACAGGTGACATTAATAATGAAAAATCTTACATATCAATGAGTCCATTAGAAACATTAAATTTGTTGCCTTTTATTTTAAAAATACTTTATAAGATTTGAAACAATGTATTATTGGACAGAGGGCTGAAGGTTAGACAGGGCAAAGTCATAATGACCAAAAGATTGTGGGACAGTTTTTCTCAAAACTTTCATATTTATAGACAAACACATTTCATTTATTTAAACAATATTTATAATTAATCATTCTTCCTATTTCAGAGCCAACATGCTTAAGGTCCTAATAATTGCTTATATAGACTTACATACATTTACATGAACTGATCTCTCTTGTTTTAAATACCTACTTTTTAAGTGTGTCAAGAATTCTGCCTTATGTATAGATGAAGTATGTGAATCACAAGTTCAATGACAATGACTATTTGTTAAACCGCACGTAGAAAACATGTACCATTAAGACTATGGAGACACTGTAAAAAGAATTATTTTCCTGAAAAATAACGATGTTTTCAAAAAGATCAAGGAAAACACATAGTAAGAAAACACTATGCATGGATTTCAAAATTTTTTTGTACCAAAACTAAACTCATATCAGCTTCTTATACCATGTCAGAATAGGATCTAGTTTGAGGCACTAAGAGGAATCAGACATCAGTTCGAAAAGAACCCCTAGCAGAGCAACATTAATTCTGCTAAAATTGAAGCAAGAGCAAACATCAAATTTATAGTGAAGCTTGAGTGGAATAATGGTAATATCACTGATGTTTTAGGAAAGGTTTATGGGAACAATGTTCCAAAGAAATAAGCAGATTACAAATGTATAACTCATTTTAATAAGGGATGAGACAATGCTAAAGACAAAGTCCCATAGGGGCAGACGATCCACCTTAATTTGCAAAGAAAAAAAAATCATCTTGTTTGGACCTCACTAAGGATGACTGACAATTAACAGCAGAAACAATAGACCAGAGACACCACAGAAATCTTAATTGGTCCAGCTTACACAATTCCAAATGAACAACTAAAATTGAGCAAACTTTTCACTCAGTAAGTGCTAAAACTGTGGTGCCCAGATCAGCTGCAGAGCTTTCAATGGAAATTTTTAACAAGTGGGATCAAGATCCTGAAGCATTTCTTTGAAGAATTACAACAGGAGATGAAACAAGATTTTACCAGTACAATCATGAAGACAAAGCAATAGCTAACAAGAGGTGGAAGTGGTTCAGTCCAAGCAAAAGTGTACCAGTCAAGAGTAAAGGTCATGGCAACAGTTTTAGGGAATGCTCAATGCATTTTGCTTTTGACTTTCTGGAAGGCCAATAAATGAAAACATTTGCTTACTATGAAAGTGTTTTGAGAAAGTTAGGAAAAGCTTTAAGAGAAAAATGCTCAAGACACCATCACCAGAGAATCCTAAACCACGACCATGCTCCTGCTCACTCCTCTCATCCAAGAAATGCAATTTTCTGAGAGTTTCCACGGGAAATCATTAGCCATCTACCATATAGTCCTGATTTGGCTCCTTTTGACATTTTTTAAATTTTCTAGTCTTAAAAAATCTGTAAATGACACCCATTTTTTTTTCAGTTAATAATATTAAAGAACAGAATTTACATGGTTAAATTTTGAGGAACCTCAGTTTTTTAGAAATAGACTCAATGACTGGGATCATACCCTGCAAAAGTGTCTTTGTGGCAGGCCAGGTCTCACTAACGCAGGCCTCCGTAACAACTCCTTCAGTACCCACTGAGTGGTTAAGTTAAATATTAAAAGCTGATAGACCCAGTGCCCTTATAC
Source organism: Macaca nemestrina (assembly GCF_043159975.1). Lineage (NCBI taxonomy): Eukaryota > Metazoa > Chordata > Mammalia > Primates > Cercopithecidae > Macaca > Macaca nemestrina. Next base: position 65,332,418 of record NC_092131.1, read on the forward strand.
AAAGGCTGGAATGTAACAAAAGCCCACCAAGAGTTTTGCCTTGGCCTTTCCTAGGCCTTAAAGTATGACAAAACAACAAAGGAATTCTTAACAGGACCCAGTTAGGATTAAGCAGGGTTCACTGGGAGTCTGAAGAAACCCCCCAGGCCTCCACAAACACATCCGCTGGAGGTCTGAAGGAACTCCCAAACCTTTGTGATTTAGCAGGAGACAAGACAAGGGTAATCACCCCAGCATCTGGATCCATGTAGATTAAGTAAATTAAGTAAATTTACTGAGGCTCCAGAGGAAGGTCTTCAAGACTCAGACCATTTTCCATAGATTAAAAGAAGTGAATCACTTATGTATTTAGATGAATGCACACTTACATGTAGACATATAGCTTAGAAGGTATATAAGCTCTGGAAAACTGTAATTTTGAGTTGCTCTCGCGATGATATCCAGGCCTTCTCCTTGTAACCGGCTGCAGTAAATAAAAACTCTTCCTCCCCAGTTCATCTGCATCTCATTATTGGGCTGCAAAAAGTAGCAGCCCGACCTGTTTGGTTTGGGAACATCTTGACCTTGATGGAATTTAGATTGAGAAATAAAGTTTTGGTTTTTTTAATTTTTATCTTTTAAATCCATCTTTCCACAAGCTTTCTGAGGACCCTCATAAAATAATATATATTTTTATAACATATTATAAAACATGTATAAATATAAATTCACAAATATAAATGTCTCCCTATATATAACAATGTCTAAGTTACATCTAAGTACTATACACGCACAGAAACACACACACACACACACACACAATAATATGAAGGAAAAGATATAAACTTTTATTATAATTTCAACATTTTGGCTACTCACATTATACCACTTCCACTTTTTATCATAGAAAATGAATATATTTCTCTTGTAATATGTTATTCTATATAAAACTAAATCCATCTTGACATTTTTATACAAAAACCTTTCAGGTATTTATGGGATGTGCTGATCTCATTATGTCTGGGGCAGCTGCCACTGAACAGCAGCAAATGTATATGGAGCCCTTACTGCTAAGCAGGGAATTCTGCCAGTCTAAATGTACTGTACCTGATGTCCATAAGCCACCATCTGGACAGCAAGGGCATGTCTCCATATTCTTAATATTGCAGACATTAATAGCCTTGTGAACTATAAAATTACTAGGCAGCAGAAAAAAATAGCCCGTGGGAATAGGGGCAGGTGGCAACCATTTCCACCAAAGCGTGCTTATGGAATAAGTCTCTATGTTCAAATAAATTCTGAATCTGAGCCAAGAACTGCGTCTTCCTTTCGCCAGCTAACCACTCACTTTTCAGTCTCCTCACCTGCTTCATTCCCCCTGGGAGCTATATATGCAGTACTCACCAGCTGCCCAGTTGGAGATGGTTCTATTGTGACACAGAGAAAAGCTGGACTCAGAAAGCAGTAAATATGAACAACCAGGTAAGTCACTGTCGATGTAAACAGGGGCTTCTTCACTATGCGTTTATCTTTTACACTCTTCTAGAAATTAATAAAGGGATAAAATGAATGTGAGCAAGAATTCTTTATGACAGAACTGATTTTTTTCAAGAGCTTTGTCGTACACATTAAAAAAATAAACTGAAGGATAATTAAAATAATATAATTAACCTCTACATAGAGTAAACATTCATTAACTATATATAGTTGGTAAATACAAAGACTAACATTGATCAGTTTTTTTAAAGAGTGTTCGTGTCTCTTCCAGCTGCTAGATGTTTATTCCTTTGTCTCGTTTTCTCTTCCATTTTTAAAAGATTGCTTCAAGACCACAAACTTCCTTCTCAGCAGCTCTCTATGTTCTGTGCTCTTGCTATGTCAAATGTCATTCGTGGATTAGCAGCAACAGCATCTACTACAAACTGTTTAGAAAATGCAAAATCTCTGGCCCAACCCTAGACCTACTAAATCAAAACCTGTATTTTAAACAAGATGCCCATGTGATTCCTATGCATGTGAAGTGTTGATTAGTACTGTTCTGTTGCAGTGATTCTCAAGACTAGGTTCATGGTAGAATCACCTGAGGAATTTAAAAACTGTTAATGCCTTGGGCTCGCTGGCAGACTCTGAATTTTTGTCTAGGAAAGTGCCTCAAAGTCAGTATTTTTTTCAAAAGCCTCTCAGGTGGTTCTAACTCACATTTAAGAAGCAAAGTTACCAATGTATCCCTAAAATGTATTTTGAAAAGCTTAAATGTAAACATATATTAGGAAATCTAGTTCATACAGAATTGTGAAAGCAATGTCTGTACCTGGAGTATAATTAGAATAAGGAATTGATATTGGAAGAAAATAGCTTTTGTAAATTACAGAAATGTTGTATAAAAAGATAGTTTTTAGTCACTACAAATAGTGATACATATTAAAAATCAACTATAAGACTTGAATTCTGAGATATTCATATTACTGAATTGATAATACTTTTATATCTTGTTAAAAGCTGTAAAAATAAATACATTTCTTAAAAAAAACTTATAAGATGGCAAGGATTTCTTAAACAATCTTTAGTAAAACATTCTAACAGAAAAGTAAAACATTGTTATGTTTTCTCACTTACTGGTTACCATGTGAAACTACTGAATTTGGGCTTAAAAAAAATGACATCGCTCAGCATAACATCCTCTAGATTCATTCATGTGCATTATGCTCAGTGAAATAAGCCAGACACAGAAAGACAAATACTACATGATCTCACTTATATGTGGAATCTAAAGTAGTCAAACACATAGCATAGAATGGAATGGCAGTTGCCAGAAGCAGGAACCAGGGGGAAATGAGACGATGTTGGTCAGATGGTACAAAGTTCCAGTTATGCAAGTTGAATGAGTTCTGCAGAGCTAATGTATGACATGAAGACCATGATTACCAATGATGTCTTCTAAACTTGAAATTTGATAAGACACTGGCTCTTAAGTATTTTCACCACAGCAACTAAAGAAAGGAAGAGAGAAATAGAAAGAAAATGGCAGCTATGTGAGGTGATGGGTATTGTTAATTTGCTTGATTGTGCTGATCATTTCAAAATTTGTATATATATCAAAATATTAAGTTGCACACTTTAAGAATATACAGTTTCTATTTGTTAATTTTACCTCAATAATGCTGGAGAAATTTAAAAATAGATTTTAAAAGTTAGATCACTCACTCTGCTAAGAAATAGAAAAATATATTAAAAGTAGAATTGATTTCAATGAAATTCTACAATTTCATTGAACTCCATTCTAAACAAATAAGAATAATATAATCACTTAAATCTTAAAAGAATAATGTACAGAAATTAGATATTGCCAAGACAAAATGCAAAATGGTGTAATGGTGTGAAATGATCATTTCAATCATTTTATCTTGTAAATTCCTAGGTACTTTTATAGAAAATATGAGATAATTACTGAAATGCATTAGTTTAAATTCTTACAAAGCAGAAAGTACAGATGGTCTCCAAATTATCACGGTTTGATTTATAATTGTTTCACATTACAATGGTGAAAGTGATATGCATTCAGTAGAAACTGTACTTTAAATTTTAAATTTTGATCTTTTCCAAGGCTAGCGATATGTGATATGATATTCTGTCACGATGGTGGGAGGCAACAGCAGCAAGGATCCCAGTTAAACATTCAATCGGGAGGGTAAACAACCAATACTCTACAGTGTACTGTGTGCCGACATGTTTTTGATATTGTGTTTTGAGTTTGTATATTATATCACGTCTACAAGTGTTCTTTTGTGTTTTCTGCTTCTGGTGAAAAGAAAAGGAAGGCAATTAATCTTGATATAAATCTCAACATAATTGCCCAGCATGAAGGCGACAAACTACTAATGGCCATCACATAAGTTAGGACTTTTACAATCCACAGTCTTGACTATATTGTCCTTTGAATACATAGAATTGACAATATTTTCAATTTAAAATGTGTTTATCAGGATGTAATCCTGACATAAGTTGGAAAACATCTGTTTTTGTCAGAGATGGCACTATTGATATCAAAATTGTCATTTTTTGAATAATTCCTAAAGCAGTACAAAGACAATAGGAAGAACACGATGTTAGCATAAATAGGACTGGAAACATTTATGTATTTTTAAAGGAAATGTAAAAACAGATATTAGTCTCCAAAAAAAGTTTATTGTATAGAGGTAGTGTTAACAGAAGAACATTTAAAAAGTTAAAATGAAATTGCAAAATAAAATTCCATATATCATTTTGGGTTTAAGTAATAAACTATTATTCCAGGAACACAGTGAAAGTGACCTTTTATGCCAAGTATTCCATTTAAATCTACATCATAACACCTTTCACATTTTTTTGAACTCACAATCTTATTAATTGGTATTTTATGATGAGAAATAATAATTATCAAAATGTTATATAGATGCAATTAGGCACAAAATAGGTAACATTTCTATAGCCTTCTAATGTAGATATGATTATATTTTTAATGCTGTGAATTTTTATATAGTACACATAAAATGTGTTTAAGCTATAAAGAATTTTTGTCAAGAAACAGGTTTCTTGCTGTGTAATTTGCTAAATAAATATATTTTCTTTATTAAATATTCAGTCTTTAACAGCACATTGTTTTCTTGAAAACCTCAGCTTTTGGCAATTACTAATATAGTAATGAGTAGAAAATGAGAAAAGAATGTAAATGAAGATAATGCTTGGAAGAGCCAACTTTTAGCAAATTGGTAATAAAGCTTTGTTAAGGCACTAAATCTATCTTGAGATTAATTCAACTCACTTGAAAATATTGTGTTGCTTATTGAGAAAATATCCTTCCCAGGCATTACAGCTGCTTAGAACACAATTCTGTTCAATTAGAAGAAATACAACAAAATTATCATCAAACAAAATGATAGATATAAAGTATTTGTTCATGCACTTAAACTAATTTTTGTAAAAGTACTATGTGTCAACAAGTACTGCCTTAGGAGCTTGATAAATAAGAACACAATAAGGCATAAATCCTGAAGAGTTAACATTCTCCCAGAGAATTCAAAAAACTGCAAAACAAATAAGCTAATTTTAGAAAATAAGTGCTACAAAGAAATTAAGATTTATGATGGTGCTAAATGCTACCTATGCACTTTCATAGATTGATTGATGGTGTATCATTGAGTGTTTGATAAAGATTTTTGTTGATTCCAGTGTATTTGTTGATTCCAGATTATTACAAATAAATTTGTTAATATTTGTGCTTATATGTTTCTGGGAATATGCTAAAAAACTAGGAGTGGATGGCTGAGTCATAACATAAACATTTGAGGAATCAAATGGTGGAGTCATATGATTAACATTTGAGGAATCAAAAAAACATTGTCCAAAGTAGCACTATTTTTTATTCTCAACAACAATGTATGAACATTCCAGTTGCTCCACATCTTCACCATCATTTGATATTTCTTGTATTTCAAATTTTAGCCATTGCTGGAAAGGATGTGAAAAAAAGGAATCCTTATATACTGTTGTTGATGGGAAGGTAAATTAATACAGCCATTATAAAGTAATATGGAGATTCCTCAAATAATTTAAAAAAGAACTATCATGTGATTGAGAAATCCCACTAGTGAGTATATATCTAAAAGAAGTGAAATCAGTATGTTTGAAGATATAGCTTCATTCTCCTGTTTATTATAGCACTGTTCAAAACAGGCAAGATATGGAATCAACTTGTGTCTATCAACATATGAATGGATAAAGAAAATGTGTTATATATACACAATGGAATACTATTCAGTCACAAAAAATAATGAAATCCTATCACTTGCAATAACATGGATGAAACTGGAGGACATTATGTTAAGTGAAATAAGCCAGAAACAGAAAGAAAAATACCTCATGATCTCACTTGTGGTTACTGGAGCCAGGGGAGGGGGAAGGAAAGACAGAATGAGGAGAAGTTGGCTAAAGCATATAAAGTTATAGGTAGAAGAAAATATAAATTACGTTGTTGTATTGCACAACAGGGTAACTATAGTTAACAATGATATATTTTATATTTCAAAATAGCTAGAAGAATGTCCTCACTACAAAGAAATTATAAATGTTGGAAGGTGATGGATTTGCTAATTACCATTATTTGATCATTACACAGTATACACACATATTGAAACATCACACCATACGCCACAAATATGTGCAACTCTTTGTGTCAATAAAAAATGAAACAAAAATAAAATTAAAAATTAGGCATTCTAATTGATTGGTACTAATATCTCATGGTGGATTTAATTCATAAATTCATATTTTCTTGATGATTAATGAATAAGATTGAAAACATTTTTGTTTATTGACCATTTGTATGTCTTTTCTTTTGTGGAGTGGGTAGTAGTGATTATTTCTTACTAATGGATTACAAGATTGATTTATAAATCCTGAAGATAAGGCTTTGATCAAACATATGCACTATGAATATTTTCTGCCATTTTGATTCTTCACTTTTTATTTTCTGAATATTATAATTTTTTAGGGAACAAAAGTTTTACATTTTCATTAACTCTAATGTATCAGTATTTTATTTAATGGCTTATCCTTTTTGTGCCCCATCCAAGAAAGGCTGCCCAAATTTGATTCTACATGCTGTAAGAGTTTTTATAGTCTCAACTTTTATGAGTTTACCTATGATTCATTTGAGTTAATTTTTGGGTGTGGTATGAGGTAGGCATTCATGCTCTGTATTTCCATAATGATATCAATTTCCAGCACTATTTGTTCAAAAGACATTGTTGTACCCATTTAATTGTCCTGGCATTTTCTTTGAAAATCAGTTTTGTAGGTGTCTTTCCTAAGTCTTAATGATTGTTTCTACATTGAACATATTGTCAAATCAATACTGATTTTATATATTGTTTCTATTAATCAATATCAAAGAGTCTTTTTTTAACTTTTATTTTAGGTTCAGGAGTACATGTGGAGATTTGTTATATAAGTAAACTGTGTGTCATGGAGGTTTGGTGTACAGATTTATTTTGCCATCCAGGTAATAAGCATAGAAACTGATTGATATTTTCTCTGATACTCTCCCTCTTCCGACTCTCCACCCTCAACTACACCTCAGTGTCTCTGGTTCTCTTCTTAGTGTCTATGTGTTCTCATTGTTTAGCTCCAACTTATAAGTGCAGTATTGGTTTTCTGTTTCTGAATTAATTTGCTTAGGGTAATGGCTGCCAACTCCATCCATGTTTCTGCAAAAGACATAATCTTGTTCTTTTTTATGGCTGCATAGTATTCCATGGTGAAAATATACCACCCTCATTCTCTCTCTTGCCCTCTGAAAAGGTGCCTTCTACTATGACTGTAAGTTTCCTGAGGCCTTTTCAGCCATGCTGAACCGTGAGTCAATTAACCCTCCTATCTTTATGAATTAGCCAGTCTCAGGTATTTCTTCATAGGTGTGTGAGAATGGCCTAATACAAACATGCACAGTCATTCAGGCATGTTAGAGTATCAAAACATTGTCTTTATCCTGCAGAGCCAACTCAAGGTGATTACTGATAAGTTATCTCTATAGTTATAATTAATTATAACATATATTACAAATATTATCTTTATTTCAGTTTTATTTTGGCATCATTTTATTTTAGTGTTAGATAAAATTTTACAAAATACTTCATAGGTTTACTTAAATACTTTAAAACTTCAACTTTGAATTTTTTCACCAAGTTTCTTTTTAAGGTAACTATACATTACTGTCATTTGTATTATGTTATTAGAATTATTATGTATCAGATATTATTCTTTGAAAGAAAAACATCAACCTTTCCAAATGTTGAACAGCAGAGTACTGTTGTACATCTCTGAAGAAAAGAGAAGGTCATTATAATAGAGAAAGATACAGAATGGAACAAAGAGACACCAATATTGAAAACTTTCTATTGCATTTTGTGAAAAAGCCCAGGTCTATTTATGCACTATGTTTAAGGTCTAAAAACTATTTTAGAGGAAGAAAGAACAAAAATCTGAAGACTTCTTTATGATAGAAGGTTTTGGTGTCAGATGTGGACTGTGGAGCCTGCTTTACAGCACAAGAGAAAAGACTTTGGGCTTTGGGCATTTAAGACAGACTCCTTCCCCACCCCACCCCCACCCCCCAACCCCAATTTAACCAGTATTGCAGTGTTCTGGAAAGTTATCTCCTTAGGATGTTTCACATATTTACTTTATATTCAACTTTATTAATTAAATATCTTGGATTCTTATGAGTGCATATGTGTTAGGCCATTCTTACATGCTATAAAAAATATCTGAGACTGGGTAGTTTATAACAAAAAGAGATTGACTCACTATTCTACATGCTGTACAGGGAGGATGGTACTGGCATCTGCTCAGCTTCTGGGGAGGCCTCAGGGGGAAGTCCAAAAAGGATCAGGATAGTCACACGGCAAGAGTAGGAGCAAGAAGTAGAATCGGGCAAAAGTGATGCCTAAACAACCAGATCTCACGATAGCTCATTCACTCTCAAGGACAACATGAAATGGTGAGAGATCCGCTCCCATGACTCAGAAACCTCCCACTAGACCTCATTTTTAACACTGGGGATTACAATTCAACATGCGATTTGGCAGGGACAACATTCAAACTATATCAGCTAGTTTCCCGAATCTAATAATAAAGGGGTAGCTTTCATGTTAATTTTTTTTCAGTCCTTACCTTTCTCCCTCTATAGGACTGATTCTTTAGCCAATTAGATCTCCTAGATTACTGAAAAAAATATGATATTGGTGACTCTGATACTGGTCTTTGGGAATTGTATCAGTGCTACAGTTTGATATGCTTGTGAAATCACAATCTTTGTGTAGATTTAAAAGTTTGTTTCATTTTTCTACCTCAGTGACATTTGCCCAGTTACAAAGAGCTCATTCGACTACCAGCAGGGAGCATAGAAAAATAACTGTGTCTGAATTCCTTAACAGAAATTGTACTCCATGGTGTTTATAATACAGTATTAGTTCACCTCACCTACTTCTTTTAAAATCAAGACAAAACAGCAAAAATTATTTAAAATATTATTTACTATTGATATATGTAGCTTAAAAAATTCATTCACATTATGTGCTGAGAAAATTGATTTAAATCTTGCTTAGTCTATTAAAAACTATAAAATACAAATTTATATAAAACTCATTTTTGATATATATTTGGCCTTCAATATCCACAGGTTCTGCATTCAAGGATTCAACCAGTTGCAGATCAGAAATATTTGGAAAAAAAATAACAATACAACAAAAAAACACAAATAAATTATGAAGGAATCTACCAAGCATAAAAAATTCACTGAGTAACAGGTGAAACTTTTGTAAAAGTTGAAAAAGCATTAGTCATGTAATATGAGCGTGTACACATCACAAAAATTTGAACTACTATGACTGGGATTTTAGAAAAAGGAATTAAAATCTTAGACTTCTCCATGACATTTCAGGCAGAGAACAGGCCACCAAAATAAACACTATTTTGAGTAAATGTTATTTTGAATATGTTAAGAAAGATGTTTCGCTCAATAAAGACAAAATATAAGGGGATTGGCATTAACTGAACATGGGTCAGAAATCTTTCCTGCAGATCTAAGCAGGCTTATAGACAAAAAGGGTAAGGCTAGTATAAATATTCAAATCAATGAAAATAACCTTGTAGAATTTAATGGCTCCTTTAACATATATTAATACAAAGAGGGAAAGTGAATGTCAGAATTGAATTTGGCAAATGACATCTTCAGTAGTTACGGTCTATTAATTAAATAGAACATGTGTGAAATTATATTGGCCTTGGATTTATACTCTGTAATTTCGGTAATTTTAAAGAGTGTTATATTCATAAAAAATGCCTAAAAGTCATTGTTCTCTAAGGCAGAATCCATGATATGTTTGTCATCCTTTACTGGTTCTTCTATATGGTCAGAAAGTCAAAAGAAGGAACACTGTGCCAGCTATATGAAATCACCGGTGTTATATGTCTATTTCATGGTAACACTCATTGAAATCATTGATTATTTTATATTTTATCCTATTAATCTTCACATTTTCAGATATAAAATTATAGTTAAAATTATTAAAATAATTTTACAATGTCCATTGTTGATTATATTTATAAACTTTCAATGTTTTAAAATGTTATCTTAATTTCTTTTTATAGACACATTATGTGTATGCTATGATTTATTTTTTAATTTAATAAAGGGGAATTAGAAATATGTGATTTGGGATATTTATGATTTCTAGAAATATCATAGGATCATGAGTTCATTGGGTTCATGGGTGAAAAGAAAAATAGGAAACACTTGGATCTAGAAATATCACAGGATCATGAGTTCATTGGGTTTATGAGTGAAAAGAAAAATAAGAAACATTTGGAATGCTTAAATTTTAGGAAATTAGATTAACAGAATCATGAGACATGGCTAAGTAAAGCAAGAAAATAAACAAAAAAATAAGAAAACTAGTCAACCAGCCAGCTGTCAGAAAAATAGTATACAAAATTTAATGGACAGTTATGCCATAAAAATATATAACATTTTTATGAAAAGCAAAACCTTAAATTTTTGATCGTAATTTGGTATCATCTCTGTGTATAAGGAAGTATGCTTAGTATAATTTAAATGCTGCTTCTGAGCACCTGAAAGTAAAATGAAAGTTATCAACTAAAATTATAAAATGTATTTGCACCTGAAGGTAGAAGAAATAAAGTGTTGTTCTGAAAATAAAAATGTGTATTATTGTCAGCATTTAGTGTTAATTTTGAAACTTGGATTTCATTTGAGTTAATGAAATGGCATATTCAGTCAAGTCCAACATTCTTACCTGCAGCTTTACATATCAAATATTCCCAAATGCCAGTTAGAGAGAGAGAGAGAGAGAGAGAGAGAGAGAGGGAACTATCTTCTGACTTAAAATACCATGAACAAAATTCTTGATATCACAAATGGCAGAATCAAAGGGTTTCAACTCAATGACCAATGTTTCCATGTCACTGAGGGATAAGGCTAAGCCACATTTACTTGATGTTTCTAACATGGAAGTGTGACTACTCATGTATCAAATGTGTAAATTCAGATAGAGTTTTCAAAATAAAATATTGGTAGTTTCAAGAATGATGAAAATTTTCTTACATGCTGTCTTTTTAAAAAGCTTAGGTACATAAAATTACCCTGAAAAACCAGATTCCATTTTTTTTTTTGGCAGAAAGCAATAAATTTTAGGATAAGTGCATTCTGAAATGTCCTAGTAGCTATGAACTTAATTTTTCTAGAATATATAACATATTCATATTAAAGATATTAAAATAATTATGAGATAACTATATGCAATCTATGTGTGGTTACAATTTTAAAAGCCATTCATTTTGGATACAAACCACATAACGTAGTAACTAATATGTAAACATAACTAAGTCAGGAAGAGATCAACCAAAATACTATAAACAGGTTTCTGTCAATGTTCATTCTCATTAGTATTCACATAGCGAATCTAATTAGAAACCATTGTCTCTTGTTTAACTGTATATATTTATCCATGGATATTCTCAAATAAGTCGATTTATTTTTTTCAAGTATCTGTAATAAATATGTATATATTTATAGTATTAAGTTGCTACCTATCTTGAAAGACGGTTGTATTCCTCAAAATTATTTTTGCAACTCTCCCAAGAGTCACATTAACATCCCTTCCTTAGGAATTCTGAGGTTTCCACTCTGGCTAACAGAAGTTATAATTATATTTTGCTGCCAGGCTGTTTGAGAAAATCTTTGAAGGGGGATTTAAAACTGACAGCACTGAGAGCAAAGAGATTAATACTCTAGATGAATTCAGGGTCAGAAAAAAAAATAATGGGTACTGCAGAAGTTGCCCTTACAGGCATATCAAAAGTAGTGATTTTAAGTTATACTAGGTACAAGTTTTCCAAATGTTTTGTTCTGCAAAATAAAGTGGGGAAATTTGAAGTCTTCTGGGAGTAGCCTAGAGAACGAAATGTCATAGCCTAGGGAAAATTAGAGAGAAAAAGCCCGTAGTCTTGGTGGAAAAAGGACTCAAAATTATAGTGAGAAGTTTGGAGGTATGATTGTTAAAGAGGAAATCCAGACTGCAAAAATAAGTCTGAGGAAAATGACCACTGAGTTGTCTCTTTATTCAGTTGTAAAATGTAGCCTGCATTGCTTTATGCTGTAATCTCTAATTATTTCAACAACCCATGTTAAACAATACGGTCTTTTGTTACATTGCTTTGACTAAATTGAAAAACAAACAAACAAACAAAATAGAGCCCGTATTTCATGCTTACAGCAACACCGGTTAAAGAAAGTAGGTTGAAGAAACCGGAAGTAAGATGAAGAATTCAGCAGACATGAAGCAAAAGTACCTGAGAAAAATATAACATTCCAAAGATCTCAAAATAATTGACATTTTCACAGGTTTTCCCCTAGCATGTGAAATAGAAACTCTTGTCATTATTGCACCCCCCACCCCAACCCCTGGAATAGTGTTTTGATACTGTGAGGAAAAGGAACCTCAGAGGGGTGGGCGTTCGCAGCATTCCTGAAGGATTGAAACTTAGATTAAGTATCTGAAAGGAGGAAGATAAGGAATATCATCTGATATGATTGAAGTGACTGTAGTTGTTATTCAGAGAAATAGGAATGTCATTCATTATTTATCTTCCTCTTTTCACTTCCCTCTGCTCCAGATTCTGTCTCTCTCTCTCTCTCTTTTTAACTCTCGTCTCAGTTTTTGCCTTTGTCTCTAAACCTTGTTTTTCTAGCTTCCACTGTCTCTCTCTACCCACGCCCCTCTCTGTGTCCACCTATTCACATTGTGTTTGGGTGCAAATGCGCTTCCTCAAGTCCATAGTCTTTGTTATCTGCATCTCTGCACATTTTCTCTTCTTTAATGTATGGACCAGCTTTTAGTTTCCCTTCCCTTTTAATCTCAGTTGGGCATAGTTTTGATTTGCCCTGGCTCCAAATGTCACCTCAATAATGTGTAAACTGACGCATTTTTTAAGTATCTTAATTCTCTCTCTTTCTCACACACACACACACGCACACACACAACCCCTCCCCCGCCACACACACACATACACACTTCACTAAATCAGCTGGAGTTTGTGTTCATCTCTGGTTTTATCAAGTGTAGACCAAAAGGCAAGATCACCTGTTTGTTCAAACATTGTCACTCAGGGTCTAGCCCTTTGGCGCAATCATGGATGGGGAAACATCACTTATAAAAATAATGTAATTGAATAAGCAGTGACTAGTATTTTTAGTACAGTCCATGATCATTTTGAATTAAAATTATTGAGTGGAGTTTCAGAAACTCAAAATATATTGGATTTGCAAACTTTTTTTCTAGACAGTCTAAGTTGACATAAAGTCTGAAGAAATTGCCTGTGAACTTGAGAACACAGAAACAAAAATACAGTAGTGCTAATTTCCCATTTGATTGTCAGTCAAATTGATCTTTGTTCCTGAGGGTGACTTGACCAGAAAACAAAACATACAGACGACAAAATATTGCACAAGTTGATAATAAAAAACCCACATTATTTCCTTATCTACCATGGCCCCTCTTCTAATTAGTACTGAATCTGAGATCATCAGCAGAAGGAATGAGGCCAGAATGCAAATGTTTGTGGATCAGTAACACTTCAATATCATGATGGTAATCCTACAAGTGTGAAAATAAAAATTGTTCATCAGGAAAAGCCTTAGAATCCCTGCTTCATTGGAATATTTATTATTATATTCTTAGATTATTATACAACATAATTTAATAACAACCATATTGCCAAATTGTAGATTGGTCAAAAGTAATTACAGTTTTCGCCATTTAATTGCAAAAACTGCAATTACTTTTGTACCAACCAAATACTTGTACATATGAAAATCATGAAAAAAATTTTCTCCTAATTTTGTTTGAAAACCACATTGTTTTGTTCTGAATGTAACTAAAACTATTGTATAGAGGTAGGGTGAATAAAAAGGGCACTATTGGGATCACATGAACATAAGGAGAATCCAACAAATTTCAATAAGACTTTGAAATATGTAGAAGGAATTATTAATTAACGTGCCAGCAGAAGCAGTTCTACTCTCAGACTCTACAAGAATAACGGATGACTGTGCCATCATCTTCCCTACTATCAGCCGCCTACTCACTTGACCTCCCTCACCTTTGCTCACTTGCCAGCTGAAACGATAGGAAGAACATCTGGGCATCTTGCCGTCACAAAGCCTCCAGAGCTTTTGCTGCTGTTCGGAGTTTAATCTTTATTTAACCTTTGTTTTAATGATAAAAGATTGTCTCTTTGTCAGCAATTCTTCACATATGGTGCACTTTTGTCCCTAGTTCCCACTATAAACACTTAAGGATCAGAAAGTATGACTTAGCCAACCTATGTGATTTTTAAATTTATTTTCTTCCTCAGATTCTAGTATACTTTAGTCTATTAACCTTAAATATGAGATTGTTGGGTAAGATTCTTCTTGTGCATCAGTTCCTTCATTTGAATAAGTTCGGCACCTCAGGAAGCTGCATTAACGTCTAGCATATCAGCATGTCTTTTATCAAATCGTACTTCACAAGTTGTAAATGTTTCTACTTTAAAAAATGCTGACTTGGATCATTTCAGAAAACTCAAGCACAGAAAACTCTGACTCAGTGTTACAGTTAAACCATCACTCTATTTAATAACATATATTTTTTAAAAGCATGAAAGAGAAACAAAACATTTCTGGTGCATGTACTATAAAGTTTAGATATTAGATACATTTCTATAAACCTAAATGTTGCAGAAGCTAAAGAAAATGCTAACTGGGGAAAAATAAGGTGCCAACTTTGCAAATTACATTTGCAGATACTGGGGTTTGTTAGGGATTCTTCAGTGAAATATGAACACATGCTGGGTTTTGCAGCTCATGTAAAGAAATAAAATTTCTATTTGTAAGTGTTTAAGGAAACTGAAGATAGTAAAGACGAAAAGGGGTTTCCAAAATTAAAAAAAAAAAAAAATCTGTTACAAAGTTGTACATCATTGTACATAGTATGTTTTTTTTTCTCATTATGCTAACAGCCAGAATGTCAGCTGGAAGAAATAAACAGCAATAGGGTATATTTACCTTGGTTGGAGCTCATACTTGATCAGCAATGATAAGATCTTCTGAGAAAATAATTACTTCACGCCAGATAACTCAGAAGTGTCAGGCTGCTTAGTACCCAGACATAAGAGCCATAACCTCAATTGATTAACGTCAGCTCATATTATCACCATCAGTTAAACAGCAGCTATTTTCAAATTCATGCATATTAACAAAGTTAGATGGAAAAAAGTCTCTCATTGGAATTTCCATAACAGTAATAAAAACACACAAGTCTCTCCATAGAAAGGTTATAAGTAGGAAAAATACATGAGTAGGAGGTGATATCATCATAGAAATGTCAACTGGGATAAAAATGATGAAAGATATCAGTCCAATATACCCTTGTCAGGATGTAAAAGTCATCTCAAAAACACTTCTCTGATACACCTCATTTATTTTTGATCCATATTCTTCCATTCTCATTCTTCCAGAACAGAACCACTGAAGCTCTTACCTGTAGTTCAGTACCTATTTTAGCTCTTCATAAAACTGCTACTTAGCCTTTCTTCCCAGAAGTTTAGACATTGACTCTCAAACAATATTTCCAGTACTCTACTCTTTTATCTTCAGGATTTTATTTTTAATAAGTAATCTCCCTCTGATTCAGCTACTAATTCTGAAAAACCATATATTCCATCTTCTTCATTATAAATGGCCATACCAACCTAATCCCTCAGAAATGGTTAGTAATTTAAACAGTTATAATACTGGATAGAAAATTAGAAAAAGGAATAGAAAATTCTGAGAGTTGGTAAAACTGTGGCTTTTTGATTGCTTGCTGGCAGTAAATTTGCTGTGATAATTGGCCTGATTTGTTTCCAGGGGATTCTTATGTGCCCCAGTCTGTATTTTTGGCTTTTGTGATTTTAATTATTGGAATATGAGTGAGGAGTTGTTTTGGCTTTTCCAAAGTGTTACAAGCATAAGAAACACTATTAAATTAACCTTGGAGCACCAAAAATTGAAGACCAGATGCCTAATCCTGCCCCCATCTAAAAAAAAACTGGCGTTGAATAACCTTTTCAGAACACAGATGTCGCCCTGAGGGAAAAGAGAAATGAGATCTAAAATTGCACTGAATTAAGTTTTCAAGTGTTTTGAAATTTAATTTTTTTCAAATGAGATGCTTTGAAAGCCTTATCAATTAAAAAGAAGTATCATCTGTAGCATACATTTTCAAATTTTTATGTTCTCTCTATACTGACAACAGGAAATATTATTTTGTAATCACTGTATTTTCCTTGCTTTAAAAATTATGTTAGATTTTTGATGTTGACTTTTACAACAAAAATTCATTTTGGGTGTTAAGTCACATTTTTATTTATTTAAGTATGACTTTCTTCTCGATACCAAGTACGTAGACTTTAATCCGATTGGGTTGATATTTATGACTTCTAGACTTGTTTCAAAGTAAATTGTACCCTATGCTATTCATGTCTCTTAAAGGCTCATCATTTTCTTGCTCAGTTCTAGGTCACGCTTTTTTCTTCAGGGGTGAATATCTTTTCATTATCTGCAAAGACATGATATTCTTTATGGGTAACACGATGCTAGTTAAGGAAATACAGTATATGCTTTTATACATGTAAATACATTTATATCTATTTCTATGTCAATCTCCCTGTGAGTTTACACTGATAACTCAAATCCCAATCCAATCTACAGAATTTATTCTAGCCTACTCTGTTTATTTGTAACTCCATTCTCTCAATGTGAGAAACCTGGCTCCCATTATCATTGATATATTTACTTATTTTCTCAATTCTAGAAAAGGTACAAAATGATTTTTAACATTTCTAACACATACTTCTATAAAAACAAATTATGCATCAGATTCCCACATTGTGTATAGTATTGTTGTTAGTCTTAGAGTGTGTATATACACACACATATATGTATATGTATGTATGTATATGTATATATACTATATGTATAAGTATATATAATATATTATAGTATGTATACATATACACACACATGTGTGTATATATAAACATTTGAGACAGAGTCTTGCTCTTTAACCCAGGTTGGAGTGCAATGGCACAACCTCAGCTCACTGCAACCTCTGCATCCCAGGCTCAAACCATTCTCCCACTTCAGTTTCCCAAGTAGCAGGAATACAGGTGTGCACCAACACCCCCGGCAAATTTTTGTATTTTTGTTGGAGACAGGGTTTCACAATGTTTCCCAGGCTGGTCTCAAATTCCTGGGCTCAAGCCATCACCTCAGCCTCCGAATGTATGGGGAATACAGGCATGAGCCACCACGCCTGGTCCAAAAATTGTTTGTGCTTTTCTTCCGATCCTTTTTCAATTGCAATTATGCCATTTATTCAATTTTTTTCAATATGTTGTTCATTTGTTAATTTATATCAGTGGGGGTCATTTTATGGGGTGAATGGTGTGCCCCCCTCCCAAATGTATATGTTGAAGCCCTAATTCTCAGCACCTAAGAATTTGATTATATTTGAAGATAAAGACTTTAAAGAGATTTTTAAGTTAAATTTAGATCACTAAGGTGGGCCCTAATTCAATTTGACTGGTGTCTTTACAAGAAGGTAAAAATTTGGACACACATAAAGGTACCAAGGAAGCATCTGCACACAGAAAAGCCCATATGAGGACAGAGTGAGAAGGCAGCTGTCTGCAACCCAAAGAAAGAGACCTCTGGAGAAATCAAATCCACTACCATCTCGATCTTGTACTTCCAGCCTCCAGAACTATGAGAAAATAGGTTTCTGTGTTTAGGCCACCGAATATGTGATATTTTGTTGTAACAGCCCTGTCAAACTAAGACAGCCTTCACAACTTGCTGAATTTCAATTGCTTATTTATATTTTAAATTTTAAGTATGTGAAATATGTACGTTATTCTAAAAAGCATAAATATACAATAATGCACTTTTAAAATGTCATTCTCCATCATCTCTTTTACTTTATTTCTTTTTCCAATCATGCTACCATTTCTACCCATAAGACCAATGATCTCATTCATTTTTGTTTCTTTCTTTTCCTTACTCTATTTTCTTCTTCCTCCCTTTCTTCTTTTTTCATCTCCAAAAAGTAAAATAGAAAAAATAATTACTGTATATTTTCTTGTTCTTCTTTCTTACATAAAAGGTCACATACTACATGCAATGTTTGTACATTGTTTTTCTATATTTGATAATGTACCTCAAAAATCATCATATTAGTTCAGAAAGATAGATTGTCTAAATTATTTTTTAATAGATTTCACTACTCTCCTTTGTATGACTATTCAGGTTGTTTCTAGTACTTTGCAATTACAAATGACATGCCAGTGAGTAACTTTGTGTGCATGTATTTTCATAATAAAAATATATCTTTAGCTGAGTGGGGTGGCTCACGCCTATAACCCCAGCACTTTGGGAAGCCGAGGTGGGCAGATCACAAGGTCAGGAGATCGAGACCATCCTGGCTAACAGGGTGAAACCCCATCTCTACTAAAAATACAAAAAATTAGCTGGGCGTGGTGGCAGGCGCCTGTAGTCCCAGCTACTCCGGAGGCTGAGGCAGGAGAATGGCGTGAACCTGGGAGGCAGAGGTTGGAGTAAGCCGAGATGGTGCCACTGCACTCCAGCCTGGGTGACAGAGCGAGACTCTGTCTCAAAAAAAATTTATCTCTCTCTCTATATATATATATATAAATATATATAAACATTATCTATCTATCTATCTATCTATCTATCTATCTATCTATCTATCTATCTATCTATCTCTTCACAGTAAATTCCTAGAAGTAGGATTCCTAGGTCAAAAGGTAGTTGCAAATGTTTTCTTAGATATTTCCAAATTTTTCTTCAGAAAGATAATCATCATTTTCATCAGCAATGTGTGAGAGTGCCTCCTTCTCCAAAAGAATGAGACATTCTAATCTGATTTTTGCTAGTTTAATGGATGAGAAAAGATTACTTTAATAAATATTTAATTATCTATAATTATTTCCATCTATACATTATTTTTCTTTCCAGAACTGCAGCATAATGATGTTGTACCACATAGCTTATTTATTGTCAGTCAACTTATTCTTCATAGTTTTTAGCTTTGCAGTTTTGTTTTGTGTTTTGAAAAGTTTCATGAATTTTCTATTCCAGCTCTTTCAATTTTTTTAATTTCAAAATTTATATATTAACTTATATGATTTGTCTTACCTAATAGGTAGTTTTCTCATAGCATCTTGCTTATCTTTTATCCTTTTTTTAAATATTGCTGGAAAAGCCAATTATTTTTTAACTTCTGCTACCAGCATTATATTCTGGTTCTCACATAAATCATTCAGTTTTTTTATCTTAGTTTTTCTCTTTTATTCTATTTACTTTCAAACTTAATTATTTTAGATTAGATTAATATAGATAGCTTAGGTAAGTTTTTTCTCTTATTATAGGTACTTGTCCCCAACCCCCTTCCTGTCAATTTGAGTAGCTCTGTATATATGGATGAATTAATACACATAACAGAATAGATATTGATACTCATCCCACTGGACTTGGGGATCATGTCTGTCTCAGAGGTTTGACCTTCTGAACCTATAGAGGCTACCCTGCAAAGGGCTTCCTGCTTTTTTTCTTAGACCTTCTCTTTGCCTAGAAATTCTTTTGCTGATGTTGGAGACGTGGCATCAAGAATTGTCATATTGTCACAAAAAAGCCACTCATGGCCCAGCGTGGTAGCTCACACCTGTAATCCCAGCACTTTGGGAGGCCCAGGCAGGTGGATCACCTGAGATCAGGAGTTTGAGACCAGCCTGGCCAACATATACTGAAACCCCTTCTCTACTAAAAGATACAAAAATTATCTGGGCATGGTGGTGCATGCCTGTAGTCCCAGCTACATGGGAAGCTGAGGCAAGAGAGTCGTTTGAACCTGGGAGGCAGAGATTATGGTGAGCTGAGAGAAGCCGCCATTGCACTCCAGCCTGGGCGACCTAGCAAGACTCCGTCAAAAAAAAAAAAAAAAAAAAAGCCACACATTAATGGTTTCTTTGAGACAGTCCCTCACTCTTCCATGCCCAGGCTGGAGTGCAGTGGCTGGATCTCTCAGCTCACTGCAAGCTCCTCCTCCTGGGTTCATGCCATTCTCCTGCCTCAGCCTCCCGAGTAGCTGGGACTACAGGCGCCCACCACCAAGCCCGGCTTTTTTTTTTTTTTTTTTTTTTTTTTTTTGTA
Source organism: Macaca nemestrina (assembly GCF_043159975.1). Lineage (NCBI taxonomy): Eukaryota > Metazoa > Chordata > Mammalia > Primates > Cercopithecidae > Macaca > Macaca nemestrina. The sequence goes on from NC_092131.1 coordinate 65,352,765, forward strand.
TTTTTATTAGAGACGGGGTTTCACCGTGTTAGCCAGGATGGTCTCGATCTCCTGACCTCGTGATCCACCCGACTCGGCCTCACAAAGTGCTAGGATTACAGGCGTGAGCCACTGTGCCCGTTCCACTTTTGTTATAACACTCGTGTTGAAATACAGAGGCCAAGTAGGTAGATTAGAGAGAGAAATAAACCCATTTTAAGAGGCTTTTAAATTTAAAAAAAAAAAAAAAAAAAAAAAAAACCCTCATAGGTTAGTATAAGCTGTTTGGTTGAGGATTTTTGGCCCATCACATACCTTCACGTTGCTTTAAGGGTTTTAGTTTCCTCTTGAACTTAGTGATTTCAAGGATACATTATTAAATGATAAGCTCTAATGCAATCGAACTGCACCCTTTGTAAAGGAAATTTTGATGTAAAAGATATGTAAGTGAGGTGTCTACAGGTAACTCCACTCATTCTCATCTAGGAAACTGCTTTATTATTGCCATGGTCGTATTAATTTCTGAATTGTTTATGGGAATTATTCAATTTAATGCTCTTCTCACTCTGGCCTCAGTTAATTGAGCAAGGAATGAATGTCTAGCTAAATGTATCCAGAAGATGTAATGTGAGAGATCACTATTTAAGACAAACAGTTATGATCGGGAAACCAATCAGATTCCATCCCATGGATTTTCCACTCTTCAAGACAGGGAAAGAAAAATAATTAGCCAGCCAAGAGCTATACACATGGAGGTAGAAGCTGGACTATAAATCAGGAACATTATTTGCCTATTTCTAAAAGACAAATTATTAAGGTTTTACTTGATATACTAGAATTGCTGTTGGGCTATTAAAATTACTGTGGTAATCTGGAAAAAAAAGTGTCTGGATGTTTGCTCCTGTCTTTACTTCTCGAAGTAATTTCAGAGAAAATACCTTGCAATTGTGATGACACGAATATGACCGTGTTTCTCAAAACTTAAAGCATCTTTAGTACCACTATTTCATCTTAAGAAAACAATTTACCATTTGCTTCATTCTGAGAAAAAAAAAGTTTAGACCTATACAAATTTACCACCCATACCACTGAAACTCAGTGGAACGCAAAGTTTATTTTGCAACATGAGAAATACAATCTCAATTATTTCCCTTTCTAATCTTCAAAAACACAGGCAAAGTAATTTTATCTTTATGATAGATAATGTCCCTTTGAACACCTGTGCATACAATAGCGTGTGTTGTTGTTGTTTTAATTTTTTTTTTTTTTTAATTTTTTTTTTTAGACGGAGTCTCGCTCTGTCGCCCAGGCTGGAGTGCAACGGCCAGATCTCAGCTCACTGCAAGCTCCGCCTCCCGGGTTCCCGCCATTCTCCTGCCTCAGCCTCCCGAGTAGCTGGGACCACAGGCGCCGCCACCTCGCCCGGCTAATTTTTTGTGTTTTTAGTAGAGACGGGGTTTCGCCGTGTTAGCCAGGATGGTCTCGATCTCCTGACTTTGTGATCCGCCCGTCTCGGCCTCCCAAAGTGCTGGGATTACAGGCTTGAGCCACCGCGCCCGGCCAAGTTTTAATTTTTTTAAGAACACTTAAGTTTCACACATAGATATACATGTTCACTTGGGGTGAGAGATATTATTGAAAATTTTAAAATGACTTCCTGAACTTTCAGAAGCATATTGTATATTTTAATATGATTTAAGCTTGGCTACCATCTGTAGGAAGTCCCCAGCTACGTAAGACCTATTTTTCAAATAAAAAATGAAATTAATAAATTTAGAAAACACTCTATTGCACTGTGGGGCGAAATACTCTTTTCTGTCCAATAGTATGAAGACAGAGCTGTGTACTTCCAAAATTCACATGTGGCAGCATTATCATGGTTGGCTTCAACCTAGCAGAAAATAATCTGACAGGGTCATTTAAAGAAAGTCCTGGAAATGGATGATATGACAGCAATTTGCTAAATTTCAAATAGCAACATGATTATTGGTCTGGAAAAATGTGCTAATAAGGTGGCCTGCTATCTGACTCAGTGCCTTATTTTCAGTGATCTGTGGTTGAATTCATCATAAGCCTCATAAAATGATGAACATGATGGTACATTTATGAATAAAATGACTAAAAAGTCAAAATCAGACCCATTAAGCAAAGTGACTTTAGAGGCTAAAGTGCTAAATCAAATGAAAGTATCTTATTTGGATTCACAAAACAGCATTAAGCAGGACTGAAACTGTCATGTGAAAGAATGAGGCTGAGCCAAAGAATATAATAGGCACTAATCCTTGTTTGGTAAAAATCAAGGACACTTTACATGTGTGTAGATTTTGCTGTGATGCTAAGATAGAGTATAAATTAAACCTGACTTTCACAAATGTGCAATAAAAAGCATGAGAGTAAGATAATAAGAAAAGGATATTGATAATAGAAGTTAAAGTTACCATCACATTGACTATTCTGGTTGAATAAATACAATAATTTCATAGAATGTCAAAAATAACTCCTTACAGGTTTTAGTTGAATTTAAAACAAAAATGTCAGTATCACAGCTTGATACTTGATATTTTTAATATCTGTGAAACTTTGCATAAGGTAGAAACTTATATTTTGGCTTTGACTTTAATTGTAAATGGTGTTAATTTAATAAAAGCTTTTAAAAATTAAATGTAATTTAAAATTTTATTACAAAAAGGAATGTGTTTTTGATACATATGAAAAGGAAACATAAAAACAAGTTTGAGTACACACAACAGCAAAATAAAATGATTTTTCTTCTTAAAATTTTAAAATATACATAAAATACTTAACTATCTTATTACAGTAGAATATTTCTCCTCTCTCTATATATGTACACATATTACAATTTTTCCAAGTTACCTATTATATTTCAAAGTAAGTAGGTTATCATAAGCAGTTTAAGTTCAAAACCCAAGATCTTACTCTTTCATTGATGTTCTTTATTCTACTTTTCTATTCTTGTTTATTGCTTTGTAAACTATATGTTTTGAATTTTGTCATTTTTCTAAGTTTAGAATATATACTTCAAAAACTGCTAACAGATTTAATTAATACTATACTACTATATAAAATAAATATACACAATTTTTTTATACAGCAATGTTTATATTACTCTAGTAATTTTTCCCTGTCATATTTTTCTATACATAAGCATTAGGTTTATTCTCTAAGTTTTTTTTTTGTTGTTGCTGTTAGGCAAATACAGTGAAATCCCTCAAATAAATGCACATCATTAATACATCCCGAAACTCTCCACATATTTTGAAATATTAAGGTGAACTCAAGTTAACCTTAGGATTGAATTTCTGCTGCATCAAAATTTAAAATATTTTATAATTTTATGTTTCAAGAAAACAAAGAGAGATTTTGTTAAATAGACAATACAAGGTTGAGTTTTTGAGCATTGAAAAGTGGTAGACTGAGGAGACATTTTAAAACACATATGTTAAAAATCATGTTCATATTGGGAGAAAAATGAAGCTGCTGGAAACCATGATAATATAGGGATATTAATAATACAAATAGGGTTAAAATCACCACCCCAAGTATATTGACTAGACATGCACAATATAGAAATAGTAGTAGATTTGGTACTAAAGAATATTGCTATATTCCTTATTTGAGAGTTAAAGAACTAAAGACTAAAAAGTACATCTTAGCTATGATTCATTGACATAAAGTTGTTCTTTCTGAGTCTTAAGGTTAAACACACTCTCAGAAAAAAACTTGAGTGTCAAGGTAAGGACTTAACTGAAAGCTTAATATCTATAAGGGATGGGAAAACAGAATTATTTCAACATGTAACAATTGTTTTTCATTAAAGTGGAGAAGCAATAATATTTTATACGCCCAAATTGTTGGAGGCATTTTAGCCTCAAAATTACTAAAAGTCAAAGGAAGTATTCAAAATTGGAACCTGTGAATAACTATAAAGGCGATTTAAATTGTGAGCCAGAGGAAACTAGCAAATGAGACTACTAATAACTTATCTCACAGTCTAGACCAGTGGTTCTCAAACTAGAGCATATATTAGAACACATAAAGGGCTTTAAAACACATATAACTGGGGCTCAATCCCAGAATTTCTGATTCAGAAGCCTCAGGATTTGCATTTCGGACAGGTCCTCAGGTGGCACTGATGCACCTGCTTTGGAGAACATCCTTTGAGAATCTCTAGTCTGTATCTTGGTTAGATCACTTGAGGAAATATTTAACAACCAGAGCAGGCATATTTAACTAGGGAGGGTAAGCGTACTTGTTCTAGGTAAAAAAGGAAAAGAAAGACCCATACTCCTATGTTGCTGCCATCCCTACAGGTACACACATACACAAACACACACAATCTTAACATGTAAGAAATAAGGGCTACTCATCCAAAAGGTGAACCAGTGACTATTACTCACTTTGGAGAATGAACTAAAATAGCTGATTTGAGATCCAGTTCTTTCCCAGTAACCTAGGCTGGGGAACAGGGACACTCCTCCAAAAAGTAGATGACCACCTGGTCTATATGCTTTGCAAACATGGTAATTATTAGCTTTCCTGGAAAATAGACTAATGATATTAAAGGAAAGACCGTATCTTAAGAAGTTTTTAGTGAGAAGTTCTTAATTCAGAATTGCTTATGTTAAACAAGCCTACAATGTATGAACTTACAGAACTGGATCCATGGAAAATATGGTAAAATAGGCGATCATCTAGGGGATGACACAAAAATGCTTTATTAGCTAAATTTTCCTTCATTTGTGAGTGATGTAAGATCTCATGAGAGACTATGTCTATTACCTTGAGTCTCCAATGTGGAAATAAGAACTTAAGAAAACGTGTAGTTTCCCAACTCCTTCCTTTCCACATTATAGATCTTACTCACTATGAGGCTTCACTAATAATTTCAGATATACACATGAAACTACATGTGTGTTACCGTAAGTGTGTAAGTGTGTTAGATCTCTGATTTGTGTAATTATGTTCAATAGTGCAGTTCTTTGTTTTAGCTCACTCACCAACAAAATAACCCACTCATCCGGGTAAGTATAGTAAGAGGTCAGGAAAGATAAATAGTCTAATTTAAAACGGGAAGAGAATTTGAATAGACGTTTCTCCAAAAAGATTCACAAGTGTCTAATAAGCACATGAAAAGATACTCATCATTGTTATCATTAGTGAAATGCAAAGCAAAACTCTAATGAGGTACTATTTTGCACCCATTTGGAAAGTATAATCAAATCACAAACACAGACAATAGCAAGTGTTGGTGAAACTGTGGAGAAATTGGAAACATTTACATTCACTAATGGAAATGTAAAAATGTTACAGCCACTTTGAAAAACAGTTATGACCCCGTGATACTACTTCTACATGTATGCCCCAGGTTAAACCAAATCTCCACACACTTACACATACATAAGGAAAAAGCAATGCAACTACTTATACATAAATGTTCATAGCAACATTATTCATAGTAGTCAAAGAGTTTAAAAAATTGAAATGTCCATTAATGCATTAATTAATTACCAAAATGTGGTGTATCTATATGTTATGTGTTGAATTGTGCCCCTATAAGGACACATTGAATTTCCAACCCAAGGTACCTAAAAATGTGAACTTGTTTTGAAATAGGGATTTTGCAGATGAATCAAGTAAGACCGAAGTCATTATGGAACCCTAACACAGTACAACTGGTGTCATTATAAGAAGAGAAAAACACCATATGAAGACAGAGACAGATAGAGAGATGGCCATGTGATGACAGAGGAATCAATTGTAGTGATGCAACTGTAAGCCAAGGTGAGTGAAGGAACCAGGGACACCACCGGAAGCTAGGAAACAAGCAAGCACAAATTTTATGCAGGGTCTCAGGGAGCATGGCTTGATTTCAGGTTTCTAGCATCCAGACTATGATAAAATATACTTGCATTGCTTTAAGCCACATGGTCTGTTTGGTTACAGCAGTCCTAGGAAATAAAAACATCAGACAACAAGTATATTCAGGAGTAGAAAGAAATGATATGCTAACACATACTACAACATGGATGGATCTTTTGCTAAATGGAATGCACCATGCCCCAAAGGACAGATAATGTATGATTCCATATATGAATTTTCTAGAACAGACAAATCCATATAGACAGGTAGTTGATTCATGTTTGCCAGGAGCTGGAGGATAAGAGGAATGGGGAGTATTTTTCTAATGAGTGTGAGATTTCTTTTGGGGGTGATGAAAATAGTAATTAAATTTTAGTGATAACTGCACAACTTTGTAAATATACTTAAAATGTCAATAATTTATACTTCAGAAGTGACTATTATAGTGTATAAATTAAGTCACAATTAAAAAAAAAGAGGTAAGGCAAAATGCCTCAAATATTAGGATAACCCCCTTGTTAGGGAAAGCTGTTTCATATGTTTACAATCTAAAGCATTTATACAGGCTAGGCATAGAGGCTTATGCCTGTAATCCCAGGACTTTGGGAGGCCAAAGAAGGAAGATTGGTTGAGGACAGGAATTCAAGTCCAGTCTGGCAACATAGTGAGACTCCATCTCTACAAAAATAAAATTAGCCTTGTGTGGTGGCGTGCACCTGTTGTCCCAGCTACTCAGAAGTCTGAGGTGGGAGGGTTGCATGAACCCAGGAGACTGGGGCTCCAGTGTGCTGCCATGCCACCACTGTCCTCCAGCCTAAGTAACTAAGAACCCATCTCAAAAAAGAAAATAATAAAATAAAAAGAAAAATTTACATAGACCTCTTATTTAGCCAGGCTTTCTGTGCAATGTTTGTCCTCATGTTGGAGCCCAGCAAAACAGTTGTTCTTCAGAAATCTGTGTGAAACATCCTACCCAGACTTCTCGTGTACTACTTACAATTCTCCTTCAACATTAATCAAGCTTACTCCAGTGCTTATGCCTAACTGAAACTTAGCTCTTTCAAAGAACAGTACTTCTTCTGCAGTCATGTCATGTGGAGTGTGCTAATACTCATGTACACAAGTTCTTGGATTAGAAAATAAGCTTTTTTTCTCCTACTTTATGTCAGGTCCACAATATTATTCTTACCGCCTCATAGAAGCAAAACTATATCTGCTCTGATGAAGTTATTGCTCTCTGGATAAGGGTCTCTGAAGCCATCACGTTGTAGTTATTCTAAAATATTCTTTCTACTTTTCTGATTTCACTGAAGGGCCAGCTTTACGTTTTCTCCCTATATAAACTCACTTACTAAATTGTTTCAGTTCCCACCTTAAAATATTTTAGGAAAGCATATGACTCTTTCTAGGTTGAATCAATAAAATTTATTTCAGAAATCTGGTTTAAGATCATTATCATATGTATATCTTTACTTACATATATCACAAACATGATGAAAGTTCTCAAACTGCGGCTGCAGTTTTGAGAGCTCCAGCAACAGTTTTTAAAAGCAGGGTGTGGATTTACTAATTATCCCTAGTAACACCAACACATTGTCTAATTAAGTGAGAGACATAAACAATAGTGAGGCTGAGATTTAAGCGTAGGTTAAAATGACCACAAATTTTTACGTGCTCCATTTGTCCAAATTATATAGAGCCTTGAAAAATTTAATCAGCCACATTTGAGCGCAAGAAACATAGATTCTTCAAACAATAAGCAAGGAATTAATTTTTAGGATAAACATAAAATCTCACAGAAAAGTGAGATAAACATCATGAAAATTTTAATGGAAACACTGTTGTCTGACCCTTGTAGATGGATGTTAACACTGGATTCAAAGCCTAAGGGTCTCATTAGTGGTTCTCAGCTCTTGGCTCTAGTGTTCTGTCACTGATATAGCAGCTAGGTCAAAATGCCTACTCCTAGCTTCCCTACTTACATAATTTCAATTTGCAAGTGACATGGTCACTAAAACATTTACAGTTTGCATTTATGCACCATTATATTTGCAAATTCTTCTTCTACGTGATTCTTGCTACAAATTCAGAGCGAGTACAGGTGGTTCAACTCCTGTTAGAAAGTAAACTTACATACACGTACGAAATAATTGCCTTTGGGTCAGTTATTTGGCCAAACCTCTGAACTGCTACCAAAGGAAGTACAATGTGGGTCGTGAGTGAAGCAACAATTCTTATAAGATGATATCAACATGACAGCTACCCTAAGTGACATATTCAGTACCTTTATTTCTTCTTTAACGCATGATTCAACATCCTTTTCCATCATATAGTTGGTGGCAAACGTGCGCGTGCACGCGCGCACACACACACACACACACAATTTCAAACAATTCCTAGGTAAAGGTTCCAACTCTCAAATGAGAAAAGTTAAAAGATCTATTGCCTCACTCTATGGTGAAAGATTCACAACCACATCTTAATTTTTGTTGTTTGTTTTTGATTTTGGGGGTTTCTTTAGTGGTTTGTTTTTGTAGAGACAGGTCACCATGTTTCCCAAACTGTTCTGGAACTCCTGGCCTCAAGCAATCCTCCCACTTTGGCCTCTCAAAGTGCTGGGCTTTCAAGCATGAGCCACCATGCCCAGCCTCATATCTTAAATTTTATCTGAAGATGCTCTTTTCATTCCCTTTAATTCTATCTGAAGATGCTCTTTTCATTCCCTTTAAGACAGTCGTTATCAACCCAGGTTGGCACTTTAGTATCGCCTGGGAAGACATTAAAAAGCGTTGATGTATGGACAGCATTCTAAACCTATTAAATTAGAGTCTCTTGGGGTGGAGATAAGTATTGATATTATTTAAAGCTCCTCTTATTATAAGGATCTTTAATCCTTAAACATCATCAGTCTCAGAGTCCATAATCTGCGGGTAATGACCATTTCTTCTCAAAGCCCACGATGACTTTTTCTGAGGGCTTTATTTGTTCTTATCAATGGCCAAACCACCACAAAGTGCCATATTTAAAGATATAGATAAAAAACAGAATTATGTACTTTTAATTTCAACTGCAATATGTAAAGTGCTTTATCAGTCACAAGTTTCATACTTAGAATAACAAAAAGCTGTACAAACTAAAATGCACTGGCTTTTCTTGGACCCTTTAGAGAACTGAGATTACAGGACACACCAAAACTTCAAAATCTAGAAAGACAAGGGCATCCAGAGAGATAGAGCAACTGAAATCTAATTACCTGGAGCAAAAACTACAGGATCCATAAACTGGTAGAAACTCTTAAGCAATAACTTTGGCGAGCTGCTGGAGACAGCGTGGGATAGAGTAAGAGTAAGAAACTACTGACAGCCATAGTCATAGGCATTTCCCTAAGCTTTCATGAGTTTCCTTTCCACCAATCTTACCATGTTCTCAATTTCAGAATGTAAGAAAATCTCCCCAGTTCTTCAGGTGGAGGGAAAGAGTAACACTGGAAAACATCTAGAGCACTCTCCATGGAAAAGTCCTCGCCTCCAGGTAAAAGGGTTTTGCCAGAGTTCTGCTCTGAAAATATACTCTGTCTAGAAGAGGAAAGTTTCTTCCCACTCCAGCACTCTCTAGCCACCCTGTCCTACCAAAGAGGTGACTAATCATTATCAAAAAAGAACAAAGCTTGAAGATTGGGAATGCTGTAATCAAGAAAAAAGTGATAGGTAAGAAAAAGAAAAAACAATATAGTAAAAGGAAACAAATAAACAATTTGTAAAGCTTAGATCTCCAAAAAACAGGCCCACTAAAAGACTAAGACCTGATCAGAATATTACAGAATACACTCATCTCCCATAACTTACTACCACATCAACTGGGTGCTCCCAAAGTAACAGCAGATTACAGATGAAAGATTTGTAAGATTCAGAATCCCTAAGAAGAAATACATAGGAGAGCCTGAAAGTGATGAGACAAACATTAAACACAGTATAACTTTTTCCAGATTCACATAAATCTTACAGTAAAAGCCTATGTGCTTCACTTTTTGTCATTCCAACTACATAGGATGTGTATGTAAAAACTTTTTATTTTTATTTTTATTTTTTTTTATTTTTGGTAACTACTTATTATTATTATTATTATTATTATACTTTAAGTTCTAGGGTACATGTGCATAACGTGCAGGTTTGTTACATATGTATACTTGTGCCACGTTGTTGTGCTGCACCCATCAACTCGTCAGCACCCATCAACTCGTCATTTACATCAGGTATAACTCCCAATGCAATCCCTCCCCCCTCCTCCCCGCCCATGATAGGCCCCGGTGTGTGATGTTCCCCTTCCTGAGTCCAAGTGATCTCATTGTTCAGTTCCCACCTATGAGTGAGAACATGCGGTGTTTGGTTTTCTGTTCTTGTGATAGTTTGCTAAGAATGATGGTTTCCAGCTGCATCCATGTCGCTACAAAGGACACAAACTCATCCTTTTTTATAGCTGCATAGTATTCCATGGTGTATATGTGCCACATTTTCTTAATCCAGTCTGTCACTGATGGACATTTGGGTTGATTCCAAGTCTTTGCTATTGTGAATAGTGCCGCAATAAACATACGTGTGCATGTGTCTTTATAGCAGCATGATTTATAATCCTTTGGGTATATCCCCAGTAATGGGATGGCTGGGTCATATGGTACATCTAGTTCTAGATCTTTGAGGAATCGCCATACTGTTTTCCATAATGGTTGAACTAGTTTACAATCCCACCAACAGTGTAAAAGTGTTCCTATTTCTCCACATCCTCTCCAGCACCTGTTGTTTCCTGACTTTTTAATCATCGCCATTCTAACTGGTGTGAGATGGTATCTCATTGTGGTTTTGATTTGCATTTCTCTGATGGCCAGTGATGATGAGCATTTTTTCATGTGTCTGTTGGCTGTCTGAATGTCTTCTTTTGAGAAATTTCTGTTCATATCCTTTGCCCACTTTTTGATGGGGTTGTTTGTTTTTGTCTTGTAACTTTGAGTTCTTTGTAGGTTCTGGATATTAGCCCTTTGTCAGATGAGTAGATTGCAAAGAACACAGATGAAAGGAAGCTACGATACAAATAAATGGAGAGAAATACTTTGATCATAGATGGGAAGACTCAATATTACTATATTTTAATTATTCCCAAGAGTATCAACAGGTTTGATATAGTACCAACCAAAGGTTCAACAAGATGTTTTGCGTATAGTGACCAATTTTCTGTAAAAGTCACATAGAAGGCCAAGATTTGAAATAGGTAACACAATACTGAAATTGTTAAAATAATTTTTTTAAAAAAGCATTCCAGACTGGGAGAAATATTTGCAAAACACATCTGATAATCCCTTGAATATGAAATATATAAAGAGGTCAGCAAGATGGCTCATGCCTGTAAACCCAGCACTTAGAGAGGCTGTGGTGGGAGGATTGCTTGAGCCCAGGAATTTGATACCAGCCTGGGCAACGTAAAAAGACCCAATCTCTACAAATAATTTAAAACAAATTAGCCAGGCATGGTGGCATGTGCCTGAGGTGCCAGCTACTTGGGAGGCTGAGGCAGGAGGATTGCTTGAGCCCACAAGGTTGCAGCTGCAGTAATCTGTGATCACACCACTGCAATCCCTAGGGGACAGAGTAAGACCCTGTCTGAATTTTTAAAAAATTCTACATATATATACATGCGTGTGCATGTATAAAGATATACACACTTGTGTGTGTATATACATATATATACACTAAGAACTATTAAAAACTTGATAATCTAAAAAAACAATTTTAAAAATGAGCAAAATAATTAGAAGTACAGCTGAAAGTTACAAATAAATTGCTGCAATCTCATGATAAAATTTTAATGGATGAAGAATTGCTTCTTATGAATGGCCAAAGAATGGAATTTTTTGAGATGCAATCTACTACTGGTGAAGATGCTGTGAAAATCGTTAAAATGATAATAAATAATTTAAAATAATACATACTTTTATTATACTTTTATTTTAAGTTCAGGGGTACAAGTGCAGGTTGTTACATAAGTAAACATGCATCATGGGAGTTTGTTGTACAGATTATTTCATCATCACGCAGGTATTAAGCCTATCCCCATTAGTTAGTTTTCCTGATCCTCTCCCTCCTCCTACCTTCCACCCTCAGTTGGGTCCCAGTGTCTGTTTTTCCCCTGTTTGCGCCCATTTGTTCTCATCATTTAGCTCCCACTTATACGTGAGAATATGCAGTATTTAGTTTACTCTTCCTGTGTTAGTTTGCTAAGGATAATGGCCTCCAACTCTATCCATGTCCCTGCAAAGGACATGATCCCAATTTTTCTATGGCTGTATAATATTCAATGGTGTATATGCACCACATTTTCTTTATCCAGTCTATCATTGATGAGCATTTAGGTTGATTTTATGTCTTTGCTATTGTGAATAGTGCTGCAACAAACATATGTGTGCATGTGTCTATATGATAGAACGGTTTATATTCCTTTGGGTATATACCTCGTAATGGGATTTCTGGGTCGAATGGTATTTCTGCCTTTAGGTCTTTGAGGAATTGCCACACTGTCACATACAATGGCTGAAGTAATTTACTCTCCCCAACAGTGTATAAGTGTTCCCTTTTCTCCACAATCTCACCAGTATCTATTAATTTTTGATTCTTTAATAGTAGTCATTCTGACTGGTGTGAAATGGTATCTCACTGTGGTTTTGTTTTGAATTTCTCTAATGATTAGTGATGTTGAGGTTTTCTTCACATGATTCTTGACCACATATATGTCTTCTTTTGAGAAGTGTCTGTTCATGTTTTTTGCCCACTTTTTAATTGTGTGTTTTTTTTCTGGTAAATTTGTTTTAAGTTTCTTATAGATGCTAGATATTAGAACTCTGTCAGAAACATAGTTGCAAAAATTTTCTACCATTCTGTAGATTGTCTCTTTACCCTGTTGATAGTTTCTTTGCTCTTCAGAAACTCTTCAGTTTAATTAGATCCCATTTGTCAATTTTTGCTTTTGTTGCAATTTTTTTCAGTATCTTCATCATGAAATCTTTGTCCATGCTTATGTCCTGAATGGTATTGCCTAGACTTTCTTCTAGGATTTTTTCTGTTTTAGAGTTTTACATTTAAGTCTTTAATCCATCTTGAGTTAATTTTTGAATTATTGAATCAGAAAAAAATACAATAAATTAAAACTATAAAAATCTGAACAAAATGTGGACTTTGGTTAATAATAATTATCATTATTTTTCATCACTTGTGCCAAATGTAGCATGCTAATATGTGATAGAGAAAACTGGGTGAGAGTTATCTAGGAACTCTGTGTATTATCTTTGTAATATGTCTGTAAATCTAAAACTATTATATCATAAAAGAATTATTAGATTATGCTTTTTGTCATCTACTATGATGAATAAAATTTTGACAAGAAGGATTCTCTCTTGAATGGTAAACTGCTCACTTCAAATTACCACTTTTGATTAATAACTGAAGCAAGTTCTTTAATATGATAGCCTTTAGGTTCTTCACCAACACACATGTGGAGTCAAATAAGAATCATGGAATAATATTTGCTTGCCTTCTATTTAGTTAACAAGCAACAACTCCAAAATTAAATACATATATTATTAATGATTATTGTTTGAACTTTTATTTTTGATTCATGGAGTACCTGTGCAGATTTGTTATAATGGTTCACTGCTTGACACTGGCTTTTGGGGTATGAATGGTCCCAAAACCCAGGTAGTGAGTACAGCACCCAACAGATAATTTTTCAGACCTTGCTTCCCTCTCTCTATTCCCGGCTCTGTTCCCAGTGTTTATTGTTTCTATCTTTATTTCCCTGTGTACCCAGTGTTCAGTTCCCACTTATAAGTGAGAACATGTAATATTTGATTATCCGTTCCTGCATTATTTTGCTAAGGATAATGGTTTCCAGCTGCATCCATGTTGCTGCAAGAACATGATTTAGTTCTTTCAATGACTGTATAGTATTACATATTATATAGCTATCACATTTTCTTTATCCAATCCACCATTGATGGACACCTAGGTTAATTCCATGTCTTTGCTGTTGTGAATAGTGCTGTGAGGATGCAAAGTATTGTTTCGGGTATCTGGGTGTTTCTGGGTGTTACCAGAAGAGATTAATATTTGAGCCAGTGGACTGGGAGAAGAAGACCAATCCTCAGGAAGAGTCACCGACAGTGTGGGTTGGAGCCATCTAATTGGCTGCCAGTGTGGCTAGAAAAAGCAGGTAGAAAAAGGCAGAAGCTGACTCTCTGAGTCTTCTGGCTTTCATGTTTCTCCTGTGCCAAATGTTTCCTACCCTGGAACATCAGACTCCAAGTTCTTCAACTTTTGAACTCTTGGAGTTACACCAATGGTTTGCCAGGGCCTCTCAGGCCTTCAGCCACAGACTGAAAGCTGCACTGTCAGCTTCCCTAGTTTTGAGGTTTTGGGACTTAGACTGACTTCTTTGCTCCTCAGCTTGCAGGGCCTATCGTGGAACTTCACCTTGTGATCGTGTGAGTCAATTCTTCTTAATAAACTCCCCTTTATATATACATATATCCTATTAGCTCTGTCCCTCTAGAGAATCCTGACTAATACAGCCTAGCAATGGGATTGCTGGGTTAAATGGCTGTTCTATTTTAACTTCCTTGAGAAGTCTCCCAATTGCTTCCCAAAGTGACTGGACTAATTTACATTCTCACCAACATTATATAAGCCTTGACTTTTTTCTGCAGCCTCACCAGCATCTGTTCAGATTTTAAATAATAGCCATCCTGATTGGTGTGAATTGACATCTCATTGTGGTTTTAATTTGCATTTCTATTAAGATTAGTGACATTGAGCATTTTTTCGTAAGTTTGTTAGCCATTTGGATGTCTTTTTTTGAGAATTGTCTGTTCATGTCCTTTGCCCATTTTTAATGGGGTTATTTGTTTTTTACTTGTTGATTAGTTTTAGTTCCTTGAAGATTATGGATATTAGACCTTTGTCAGATGCCTAGTTTCTAAATATTTTCTTCCATTCTGTAAGGTGTCTGTTGATGGAAATTCTGTTGATAATTTCTTTTGTTTTGCAGAAGTTCTTTCATTTAATTAGGTCTCATTTCTCAATTTTTGTTTTGTTGCAATTGCTTTGAGGACTTAACCATAAATTCTCTGTCAAGGCTGATGTTCAGACTGCTGTTTCCTAGGCTGCCTTCCAGGATTTTCGTAGTTTGTGGTTTTACATTTAAATCTTTAATTCATCTTGAGTTAACTTTTTTCATATGATGAAAGATAAAAGTCTAGTTTCATTTTCTGTATCTGTGTAGACAGTTGTCCAAGTACTATTGATATTTATTGAATAGAGAGTTATTTCCCCATTGCTTATTTTTGTACATTTATTGAGTATTGTTTTAGATGTTGTGACTTAGAACTGAGAACAAATTGAAGATACTTCCACCTACCCCTGGGGACAGTTGAGCTAAATAACACACTCAGCCATGAAAGAAGATTGAGGCCTGTTTTACAAATCAATAGTGCAATAAAGAGAATTATTTAAAAATCTGTAGAGAAACACACATTATATTTTTAATACAGTGACCCCAGCCAGTGGTCAGTGTAATTTTATGGGGTTTTTCTACCTTGTGAATATCTCCATATCTCACCAATCAAATAAGTTACTTCATTAATGTGAAGGAATAAATACAAGGCCTGAAGGATACTGTCAATTGTTTGCTTTAATAATATACATTCCTGAGTCTGAAGCAAAGTCTTCTCATTGAAAAATAAGGCTGGAGGTTAAAGATATTGGTTATCTCTAACACATTGTATCAGCATGTTATTTTTAGAAGAGTCATCTTTCTGTTTTTCTGTTATATTTCAACCTATAAATTGTTTGAGGAATGAAGGAACATTGGTATATTGATCTTAGTATAAATTAAGTGTAGCATTTTATATGTTAAATTGGTGTTTTCCTAGCAATATATCTGCAGCATCTCAATGTCTATGAAACTATCATGATTTATAATGAACTAAGGCCAAAGCATCAGTGGAATGCCATGCCCAGTAAACCATTTTAATACTCAGCAATTGATTCTATAAGGTTCCTGCTCTTGTAGCAAGATTGCCTATCAACAGCCCTACATCCTCCTCCCCATACAAACTCCCTGTTTACTCATTCCATAGCACTATCATACTTGGCCAATGTCATCAAACACTGGTGGAAAATGAGGATGCTTATTATAATATAGAATGTTGATTAAGAGTTCTTAATCTCTGTTTCTTTACAATCTTTTATAAAGACTTCTCTCCCTATCACAGTTGTTTTTTGATTACACATACCAGCCTCTGGCAAGTTGCCATCACATGGCCACAACTGCAAGTGGACTGAGACATGTGAAAGAGTATGTGAATATTTAATGTTATTGTTTCTGCTACAGGCTTCCAGAGGTGGAGTCATAATATGGATATGTGTTTCCTGGCTGTTTTATCTCAGGGAGACTATGACTTGGGATTTTTCTGCTTCATTCACTTTGCTGAAGTCTGACAGGTATAACCAATACACTCCATAATTCTTAGATTTTTAGTCACTTAAATTTTCCTATGATTTTAACTATGTATTTTAATAGAATCTTTTCCTAATACTTTTCTTGCAATGCATATGAGCATTGCAGAGATCAATAAATCCATATTTTCTGCCTATCCAATCCTGAACTTGAAGTTCCTATAGCTAACCTATTGTATATCTCCACCTAAAAGTCTGAACTATGTTTCAAACTCAGCGTGCTCAACAATAATTGAAGCAGTCTCTTGGCCTCACACTTACCCCTTTCTTTTTGTTTTTCATCTTACTTAATGGTATTGCCAGTTCTCTAGTTATTCAAGAAACACACCTAAACATTATCGTTATTTCTTCAAATATTTTCCCTCTGCCCTTCTCCCATTAAATCAATGACCAAGGCCAGTTGATTCTATCTTACTCTACCTCCATCAACTTTCCTCCATTCCCACTACCACAATCCTAGTTATGTCAATAGTGTCTCTTTCTGTGATTACTATAGCAGCTTCTTAATTAATCTTCAATCCATTCCTCATCCTACAATTACAGTAACCTTAATGTAAGACAAATATGATCATATCAGTTTCTAATTTCATGACAAAGACTCCCAATGCCTTTAAATAAATGTCAAAATACTTAGCATTTACAAAGTGCCTAAAGGCCTTCTTGTCCTTCTCTAGCCTCATATCACATACATTTTAGTCATGACCCATCTTCTATAATTTCTCTCAACGTTGGTCAGTCTAATTACTATTCATTATTCAAGTCTCACCCTACCTCTCATTTTCCCCAGAAAACCTTACTTCATTTCTTCATGGAAGATTAAGTATTTTGTCTATGTATTTCTATAATTATTCTATCATAGATCTAAGACATACTTAATTATAATTGGCTACTCTAATTCTTGCCTTACTCATTATTCTTGACATTGAGTACTATTTCATTTTAACCAAATTTTCAGTTCAATTTAATGTGAATTTTCAAATTAATTTTATTATTTAATTTTATTTTGAGCCTATACTTTCTTTAATTTGAAACTCTATAGCATAACATTCTTGTTTGTTAAACTACTAGCTATATTATATTGAACAGCTCCAGTATATATACTGTTGAACAGCTTCTCTTACTTACATAGGTCTGCAATTGTAAGTAACAAATATCTTTGAAAAAAGTGAGTATTAATATTAGCTATTTCATACATTTTCCATGAATTATTACCACTTTAAAAATACCTACAGTTTACTTACAAAAATTAAAAATTTTAAAAATTGCCATGTCATGATCAGTAAAAATAAATGTATCTCATATGATCAATAATCCTGAAAAATAGACTCTACCTTTGTAGTGTTTATACATAAGTGGAAACATAAAACACAAGATAAATTAATCTTTGAAGTTGCCTCCTTGAGTGTATAACAATGGGAAAATTGTATTTTCTACAATAAAAGTAAAAATACATTTTATAATATAAATGTGGTCTATGTCCTATGTAGTTTAATTATTGTAAACTTTATTCATATTTATCATGCCATATACAGGTCCATTCCAATAGTTAGTTTGATACAGTTTTTAAAAATATTTTAACATGAATAAATGCCAGATAAACTTTCTGAGATGTATGATGTTCATGGCACTGTTTAGTTTTCAAAGGATACTCATTTTATTAATACAAAAATATTCAAAATTGAGACATATCATTAGCTAAATGTATACTTGTAAAGTATTAAAATCAAATAAACAATAAATAGCTCATATATGTAGAAAGCTTGCACTCTTTGTAGTTTCTCGTAAAGTGCTACTTCTCAGATACAACACTTTAAAGTAATTTCCCTGTAGAATATACTAGAACACTTTTTTTTAAAGAAAATATTATGAGGCATCCACTGTGATATGAGTACAAATGCACTCAATAGTTAGGGGAATCAAAACTAGGTGATTGATATGGTTTGGCTGTGTCCACACCCGTATCTCATCTTGAACTGTAGTTCCCATAATCCCCACGTGTCATGGGAGGGACCTGGTGAAAGGTAAATGAATCATGGCGGCAGTTCTCTCCATGCTGTTCTCATGACAGTGAGTTCTCACAAGATCTGATCCTGCCTTTTGCTCTGCACTCCTCTCTCCTCCCTCCATGTGAAGAAGGATGTGTTTGCTTCTTCTTCTGACATGATTGTAAGTTCCCTGAGGCCTCCTTAGCCATTCAGAACTGTGAGTCAATTAAAACTCTTTCCTTTATAAATTGCCCAGCCTCAGGCAGTTCTTTATACCAGTATGATAATGAATGAATACAGTAAATTGGTACTGGATAGTGGGTCACTGCTATAAAGATACCTGAAAATGTGGAAACATCTTTGGAACTGGGTAACAGGCAGAGGCTGGAATAGTTTGGAGGACTCAGAAGAAGATAGGAAAATGTGGGAAACTTTTGAACTTCCTGGATACTTGTTGAATGGCTTTGACCAAAATGCTGATAGTGATATGGACAATGAAGTCCAGGCTGAGTTGGTCTTAGATGAATATGAGGAACTTGTTGGGAACTGTAGTAAAAGTCCCTCTTGTTATGCAAACAGCCTGACAGCATTTTGCCCCTGTCTTGGAGATCTGTGAAACTTTGCACTTAAGAGAGAAGATTTAGCGTGTGTGGCAGAAGAAATTTCTAAGCAGCCATGTGTTCAAGAGGAAGCAGAGCATGCAAGTTT
This sequence comes from Macaca nemestrina, assembly GCF_043159975.1. Taxonomy (NCBI): domain Eukaryota; kingdom Metazoa; phylum Chordata; class Mammalia; order Primates; family Cercopithecidae; genus Macaca; species Macaca nemestrina. Next base: position 65,371,873 of record NC_092131.1, read on the forward strand.
TAAAAATTTGTAGCCTGATGATGCAGTAGAAAAAAATAATAAAACTAATTTCTGTGGAGAAATTAAAACTGGCTACAGAAATTTGCATAAGTAACAAGGAGATGAGCACTAATCACCAAGATGATGAGAAAAATGTCTGCAAGGCATGCTAGAGAACTTCACAGCAGCCCCTCCCATCACAGGCCCAGAGGCCAAGCAGAAAAAACAATGGTTTAGTGGGCTAGGCCCAGGGCCCCCCTGTTGTATGCAGTCTAGGGACTTGATGACCTGTGTCCTAGCCATTCCAGATGTGGCTAAAAGGAGCCAAGTTACAGCTTGGGCCATAGCTTGAGATTGTGCAAACCCCAAGTCTTGGCAGCTAGCTTCCACATAGTGTTGATCCTGAAGGTGCACAGAAGTCAAGAATTGTCTAATGCTGTACCCCCATTGTATCTGTGAAGTAACTAACTTGCATTTGATTTTACAGGCTCATAGGCAGAAGGAACTTGCCTTGTCTCAGGTGAGATTTTGGACTTGGACTTTTGAGTTAATGCTGGCCTGAGTTAAGACCTTCGAAGACTGTTGTAAAGCATGATGGTGTTTTGAAACGTGAGGACATGAGATTTGGGAGAGGTCAGGGGCAGAATGATATGGTTTCACTGTGTCCCCACCCAAATCTCATCGTGAACTGTAGTTCTTATAATCCCCACCGTGTCATGTGACAGTCCTGGTAGGAAGTAATTTAATCATAGGGATGGTTACCTCCATGCTGTTCTCATGATAGTGAGAGAATTCTCACAAAATCTGATAGTTTTATAAGGGGCTTTTCCCCCACTTAGATTAGCACTTCCCCTTGCTGCCTTGTGAAGAAGGATGTGTTTGCTTCCTCTTCTGGCAAGAGTGTAAGTTTCCTGAGGTCTTCCCAACCATGTGGAACTGTGAGTCAATTAAAACTCTTTCCTTTATAAATTACCCAGTATCAGGCATGTCCTTATAGCAGTGTGAGAACAGACTAATACTGTGATATTAAGGTATATCGAAAGTGGAATAATACTGCAATACCAATAAAAGGCTTATACCCTGGGCAGGTTGATGCTTTCTCAGACTGGGCTAGTAGCTCATGTCATGGACAGCTGGGAGACAATAACAGTCTCATTGTGTATTACTAAGAGTCAAAGTTACTCTAGGAAAACAGAAACTCAGCATTTTATGGCAGAAATTTTACTTTTGATTCTGAAAAACCATTATTATTGTCAATTGACAAAAAAGAGAGTTCACAGCAATTGGTACCTTGGAAGACAGAGAAGAAAAGGAAAATGAGAAGAGTTATGAAATAAAATTACTATTTCCAGAGACAGAATGCTAGAGTTAGATATCTGCCTTGTGACCTTATAAAACTTTGTTACACTTGCAAGTTGGGATGAAAATAAGCATCCTAATATTCTTAGTGTAGTATTGTGCTTCTTAACATCCAGAGAAAATGGGTTCAAGTCCTGCCACAAGTCCTGCATGAAACCCAGTTCCCTCTCATTATTATACAACAATTCTCATTCAATTGCTATTTTCTATTCGCATCTAGCTCTGATTTCCAGCTTTTTCTGAATTATAAGACTTCTGTGCACAGTGATCTAGTGCTGACCCAATTTGAGTACAGAAAGTTCTCTTTACTTCCTCTACTCTATGTCACAAATAATATCACTGAAAAGCAATATTGTTGGCTGTACATTTAAGAATAACTTATTACAGGTGCCATATGTCAGTACTGTACAGAAGATAATTTTCAAATGACACCAGTTTCCCTGCTCTTAAGACGGGCTCTCAACCCCCTCTATCAATCCAGGCACCAACCTCCCATCATACTGTTTTATTTCTCTTCCTCTCTGCATGTTTCACTCTGTTTTCTTATTTTTAATCTGTTACATCTCTGGATTCCTGTTCACTTTCTAGTAGACAACTTTGCTAAACATTTTAGAGTGTTCTCAAATGGCATGTCCATGAATCCTTAGTTTCTATTCATAAGGGACTTTAAAAATATTTCCCTAACCAAATAGAGTTACTTGACAAAAATAAACTTTAACTAGTTAAGCCAGAGTTCTTAATCTCAGTAAATCTCCTCTTCCTAGTGGTCATACTTATTAACTTGGCTTTCCAACTGTAAGTGAATTAATTATAAGAAATTCTTCTCAATTCTGTTCGTCTCTGTTCCATCAGCATTTATCACAATACTTGGCATGCAATTGGTACTGACAAAATATTGAGACAATAGATGGAAGAATGACTGGTTAATTGAGTAATAAAAAGGGCATTAATAAATGTCCTCTGGGTTATCAAAGATGATTATTCAGTGGAAAAGATTAAGAGTACATTCTAGTTGCCATCCTTTTGGGAATCAAAGAAAATGAGAATACCAATTTTGCTAATAATGTAACACATGTATCTGCAGCATAGTTTGTAGTTTCCTGATAAAAACTTTTTGTAATAGAAACAGTAATATCACTGAGTGTGGAGATCCAGTTCAGTTTTTATGTTGACTATTTAATACTCTATGTAGAATGTCTAAATTAACATATAGATACCAATACTAAAATAAACTGGGAACTTTATTTTGGAAGTTTTAGATAATTCTGGCATTTGTTGTAATCAACTGCAGGTCTCTGATGCCCTTTTGTTAGCATAAGTTAATTGCTGCTCAAACTTAGAGGATAATTTTAAACAAATTTGTAACCAGCTGCTTTTCTAAAATCAGATTTCTGCAAATATGCTTATGAATATTAATTTTGCTAAATTACAGGGCTTCTAGATTCTCTGTCCACACAAGTTTTACAACCCTGTTTTACTCTTCCTTAATTAACCTTGATTTCCTATGCCTACAGTTTTTGTGATTTTAAGCTGGACGCATGACTTCAGTTCCTCTTTGTCAACCTTACCCCATTGTTTCCTTGCCTACCTAGCCATTTCTTTCTGTACACCTTTTCTTATCCTCATTTGCTTTGCAAATCTAACCACTATTCCTACCTAATAATTCATTTGCTCCACACACCTCTTCTTTCTCTTTAATCTCTATTTCACTCTTCCTCCCATTTCTCTTTTAAATTATTTTATATTTATTCTCGTCTACATTTAAATGTTTTCCTTTTTCCTGCTTACTTGCTTTTGGCGGATTTTCTTCCCCTTCACAAATAAACAACCATCTAATAGTAGTGCAGACGTGATGCTGCAAATTTTATTTCATTGGAAATAAAGTTAGTTAATAAAGTATATACACTACTAGAGAAATTAAAAGAAAAAAAGGAATCATATGGTAGGCCTGATATAATCTATATTAAAATCTGCTTCTAAAAGCTTTTATGCAAAATTCTTACTTCACTGATTCCAAAGTAATGTGTGTACAAAAGAAGTGTATATTTTAAAAATTATACATTTAACTTGACAATATGTAGTGTTTAGTAAAATATGGATAATGTACTCAACAAAAATTATGACAGCCTTTAAATGATTATAATGAAACATACTTGGTTTACACAAAGTAGTTAATAATTTCAGGAAAATAAGTATAAGCATAAGATATATAATAAGGTAGTTGATAATGTCAGGAAAATAGAGCATAGTGCACACACTATTGATAAAAAATTAACAATACTACCGTTTTTCTTAAGAAATTTCTGGAATTCTCGGTATTTTATAAATAAAAGTTTTCAACATTTCTGTTTCATTATGAAAATAAACAGACATGACTGATTTAGAACCATAGAAGTAATGCAATTATGTTGTTAAAAATGGCTAACAATACATGAATTTGTCCAAGATGATAATACTTTAGGAGAAAAACATTAAAATATCTTACATATTCTTGGAGATAGCTTTGATTTATGGGTGGTTTTATGAAACAACCTTCTTCATGTCAACAACGCAAATGACAAAGCCTGTTTTACAAGGGTATTCTCAAGGAAATTGCAATTCACTGTCATAGTTTTGTGCAATATTATTGCACAACATACATTTCAAGCAAAAATCCTTATGGATGCTAAACAATACTACAATCGCCACTCTATCTAAAATTCCACTTGACTAATTATTTTCTCAGATGTATCTTTTTTTTTTTTTGACCAAAAACACTTTTGTTTTGGCATTTGTGGACAAAAAATGTTACTGCAACATTTAATAATCACTCCTTAAGACACAGACTTAGAGATAGCAATATTTGTACCAAAGTATTTTTAACATTATATAGGTAATCAGAGTATCCTCAGCAGAAAACACACCCTTTTAGAAGTGTTTGGCACTATGTGACCGTTAGGCTATGACATTTTACTTACTATTAATGCCACATAAACATAATAGTCAATTAGCTTTGGAGAGTTCCGTAATAATGTATGAAAATTATAAGAAGCAAAAACATAAGCAAAGGACTTTTCATTAATTGTATAGCAAAGGATCTGATGTATAAGATAATGTAGAATGGAAGCATAGCCGAGGAAAATTTACCCAGAGAGAAATTTAACACAGTATTTTATCTTATCTGTATTTCATGACACTGAATGTTTTCAGAAAATGATTCTAACTTAAAACAAGACTGTTTAGGGGATCCAAAGGCTTGCAATAGTGGGTTTCCCATTTTAAGAGGATCTTTGTACAAAGAAGGTAAAGCAGGAAAATAACTTCATTTTTACCAGGAAGTCTTAAAACCCTATCCACTAGGAATATAATTTGGTCCCCCTGTTGCCTGATGCCTTTTATTTTCCTGATTAAAGCAAATCAAGCTTTACTAATCAAAACTACTTCTTAATATGATTAAATGTAGAGTAGCATAGATTAATTTTATCATCTAATAGTAGTTCAAAGGATTAAATGTTAAAATCCATATAAAAACGGCCATTGCTTCAGTTAGTTTACTCTGCACTTTTACTTACTTTGACTTTTTAATATTGTAAACTTTACCTTTACAATTGTTTTCTATCAACTGTAACCGTACATCTTACATTGCCTTTCTAGTTTTAGAGACAAAGAAAACACCTTTGAAGAGGAGGGAGAGGATCAGGAAAAATAACTAATGGGTACTAGGCTTAATAGCTGATGATTAAATAATTTGTACAACAAACCCTCATGACACTTTGACCTATGTAACAAACCTGCATATGTAGACCTGAACTTAAAGTAAAAGTTAAAAAAAAAAAAGAAAGAAAATTTGCGGCTGGACATGGTGGCTCACGCCTGTAATCCCTGCACTTTGAGAGGCCAAGGCAGGCAGATCACCTGAGGTTGGGAGTTTGAGAGCAGCCTGGCCAACATGATGAAACCCCGTCTCTGCTAAAAATACGAAAAATTAGCTGGGCGTGGTGGCGCTCACCTGTAATCCCAGCAAATCAGGAGGCTGAGTCAGGAGAATTGCTTGAACCCATGGTCAGAGGTTGCAGTGAGCCAAGAGATCGCACCACTGCGCACTAGGCTGGGCAACAAGAGCAAAACTCTGTCTCAAAAAAAAAAAAGAAAGAAAGAAAGAAAAGAAAAGAAAATTTGCTAGGAAAAAAATAAAATAAAATACATTTTATAATATTTATAAAGCCACATGTCGACAGCTCAATTCAACTCAACTCGTTTGAAAATAAAAATTTTCCTATAATAGTGTCTTATTTAAGTCCAACATATTTCAATGTTTTTGTTAGTAGGTATCATATTATTTTAACTATCACTACATATGTGTCTACCATCATATTCCTAACTTACAAAAAAAGGAGTTCTATTTTAGCACCCTCTTCTTTAATAAATATTATTTAGATAACTAGTAATAATGCATATTTAATAAAGGAGACTTAAATTGCCACCAAAAATTATAAAAATACCAACTTGCCTTGTTTTTGCCAGAAATACATTGAAGTTAAAAGCCATTAGTTGACATTATCTTTCATTTTAAGTTAATTAATTCCGTGATTTCCACTTACACCTCTTGTATTTGATCTCCTGGGCATAGGACATGCTGGTGATAGAAAAACTGAATCTCTTTACATTTTGTGGACAAATTCATTGGATTATGTATTTTAAAATGAAATTAAACTGGGTCAAATACTTTTTTCTAGTTGTTGTATTCTATTCATTTAATTACCTAAGAAGTTTTGTTTATTTTTTAAGCCAAAAAACAACTCCACTATGCAGTGACTGTAAATAAATGAGGAAAGTAAATGAAGTATATTATATTTGGCTGTGAAGTCATTTATATTTGTATGACAATACAAAGCATCAAGTTAAACCTGTGCATCAGTGATTACTTTTTGGAGGAAAAATTTGGCAGAAACCCAAAGGAAAACTCAAATTATAATAGCTCTTGTCTGAGTTATAACAGTTTCTGTTCATCTGCAAGGCATTTAATTAATTAGTTGTGATAGAATAAAATCTGAAATAAAATTATTTTATACTCAGAAGCTAGTCCCTATATACAGCCCAGTAGTGGATTTAACAGATCTTTACCAATGGAAGGTAGCCTATTAAATTGTCTCAACTAAACTTTGTTGCTCGCTTTATTTAATTTTAAGAGCATAAAATTTTCTAAACTCATACTTTGAGTTGCTATGCTTTTAAAACATATATTACACGAACCATATTATTCTTTGTACATAATTTTATGTAAAACATATATGACCATTTGTGTATTCCTAAGGCAGTAGGTGCCCTTTGAATATTCAAGAGATAATGTCTTAGTTCTATGGGAAATAAAAATCATATATTTTGTAAACTATTTTCTTGTAATCATTCTCTTCTCTGATGCTTGTAGCAATTATTGCCTTTAGCATTATTTTGATTTTTTCTGTATTCTATTTTCATTTTATTACTCAAGTTTATAAATTACCTTATTCTATAAAATAAACCAAATTTAAATTTGTGTGAAATTATTTACTGCATGTAGCTTATTCAATATATACTTATGCCAGGAAAGCTTGTTGAGTATATAGCACAAAAGTCTATAATTTCAATGTATTTATGCATGGGATTTAGCTTCATCTCTTTTTATTTTAACTTCTATTTTAGATACAGCGGGTACCTGTGCAGATTTGTTACATCAAAAAATTGTGTGATGCTGAGGTTTGGAGTACTAATCCCGTCATTCCGGTGGTAAGTATAGTACCTGAGAGATAGATTTTTAACCCACCCCCTTATGCTTTAGTAGTCCACAGTGTCTATTCTTCCCATATTTATGGCCATGTATACTCAATGCTTAGTTTCCACTTATAAGTGAGAACATTCAGTATTTGGTTTTCTGTTTTTGTATTAATTTATTTATAATGAATATAATCTTTTTAATAATAAAATCTTTTCCTTTGCAGCAACATGGGTGGCTTTTATTGATTTTATTTATTTGCTATTGAGTTGATTTTATTTCTTTGCTATTGTTAATAGCGCAGCAATGAGCATACAAGTGCATATGTCTTTTTGGTAGCATGATTTGTTTTCTTTGGGTATATATCAAGTAAGCATTGCTGGGTCGAATAGTAGCTCTGTTTTCAGTTCTCTGAGAAATCTCCAGACTACTTTTCAGTGTCTGGACTAATTTACATCCCCCAATAGTGCATAAATGCTTCCTTTACTCCACAGCCTAGCCATCATTTGATGTTTTTTTTTTTTTAATTTTTTTAATAATAGTCATTCTGACTGGTGTGAGATGGTATCTCATTGTGATCTTAATTTGCATGTCTCTGATGATTAGTGTTGTTGAGCATTTTCTCATGTTAGCCACTTGTATGTCTTCCTTTGAGAAGTGTCCGTTCACACCCTTTGCCCATTTTTTAATGGTGTTATTTGGTTTTTGCCTATAGATTTAAGTACCCTGTAGATTCTGGGTGTTAGACTTTTGTAGGATGGAGAGTTTGAGAATTTGATTTTGCATTCCCTAAGGTGTCTGCTTGCTCTGTTGATGGTTTCTTTTGCTGTACAGAAGCTCTTTTGTTTAATTAGATTCCACTTTTCCATTTTTGTTTTTGTTGCAGGTGCTTTTGGGGACTTAGACAAAATTATTTTGTCAAGACCAGTGTTGGAAAGAGTATTCTGTAGGTTGTATTTCAAGATTTTTGTAGTTTGATGTCTTACATTTAAATCTTTAATCCATTTGATTTAATTTCTATATATGGCCAGTCATAGTGACTCATGCCTGCCTACACAGCACTGTGGAAGGCTGAGGTGTAAGGATCACTTGAGCCCATAAGTTTTAGACCAGCATGGGCAACATAGAGAGACCCCACCTCTAGAAAAAATTAAGAATTAGCTATGAGTGGCAGCATACACCTGTAGTCCCAGCTGCTTGGGAAGCTGTGGTGCAAGGATTGCTTGAACCCAGAAAGTGGGGGCTGCAGTGAGCCACGACCATGTCACTGCACTTCTGCCTTAGTTACAGAGCTAGACCATATCTCAATAATAATAATAATAATAATAATAATAATAATAATAATAATAATAATTTTAAAAAGTGAAAGGTAGCGGCCCAGTGTAAACCTTCTTCATATGACTAGTCAGTTATCTCAGAACCACTCATTGAATAGAAAGAACTTTCCACCTTGCTTGATTTTGTTGGCCTTGTTGAAGATCAGATGGTTTTAGTTGCGTGGCTTATTTCTGAGTTTTTTATTGTGTTCCATTGGCCTATGTGTCTGTTTTTTACCAATATCAAGCTGTTTGGGTTACTGTGACTTTATAGTATAGGTTGACATCAGGTAGTATGACGTCTCTAACTTTATTCTTTTTGCTTAGGACTGCTTTATCTCCATCTTTGAAAACCAAATCCCCACAATGATAGTGACGTGCAGTTGGCATATTTATTTTAAAAAAATCATTATGCTGTAAGTATTTATTTCCATGTTGGAATAAGAAAGTTTTTTTTACTGTGTTTTATAAACACAAAACTAAGTTGCCACTACTCTTAAATAAGTAATTTACTAATATTTTTTCCTAAAATATTATAGTGTTCATCATTACCTCCAGGGTTATTTAGTTTAATTAACAAGGAGATGTGAAACTATAGAGAAAATTCAGGACCGCAATAATTCATATCAAATCAACAACTTGTTTGATTCAGATTTGTAAAATAGAATTTCATCAATTTCTATTGGCCCAAGCTTGGTAAAATTGCTTCTATTGGTCTAGAATGTTATTTATTGGATTCTATATTCATTATATTAAAGAATGGAGGTTAATTTTACTTTACAAGCAGGACAATTTAGTTTTAATAATTGAAGAGTAAGATCTTCAGTTTCTGAATTTTGGGTCTAAACTATATTAGTCCATGAAACCTTAAAAGTAATCATTTTACAAGGGTGATGATATCTTTTCTGCAATAAAAATAATAGAAGAAAATGAAAAATGATAAAGCTTAACCTAAGAATAGATTATGTTTTCCAATCAACTAAATCTATACTCCAATTACTCTGACTCATATTGAGATAAAAGTCCTTCAAACTATGCACAGAGATTCACTGTTCTGTTTAAGTAATTCTATAAACAGATTGTTCTAGGAAGAGGTTTATATATATCTCAAGAGGTTAATATTTCAAGATATGCTCCTTATCAGACCTCAAAGAAAGCATAACTGTAGTGAATACTGAGTAAAATGATTCTTTCTGATGAATAGGAAAAGAGAAACAAAATTTATCTTCCTAATTCTAAAATTATTTTATTAACACTGTTATTTTATTTTACTGAATGTCCCATAAATATACATCTAAGGCACTTTTGTATTAAATGTACATTTTTTTAAACTAATGAAATACCAGCTTTGTATTTATTACTGTATTTAGTAGTAGCTACTAGTGGTTTTATGAGACCACATTAAAGTCTAGACTTCAAATCAAAATCCAGCTAATTTGTATCCTCTAAATTACTTCCTCTTAACACTAAAAATCTCCTATTTTACAACTAGTTGTCTTCATAGTATAAAGAAGAAGAATCTAATCATAAAATTATGCATAAATCCATTAACTGCTCCTTGGAGGGAATAACAGCTTCTTAAATTTAGCAGCATCTGTGTAATTTAAATTTTCAACAGGTCATTCAGGACAATTATTTATTATACTTTAAATAATTTATGGTTTTATGTCTATTGTAATTCCATTTAACCATTGAAGAGAGAGTAAGAGGGGAACTAGTACTACATTGTAGTTTTAGCAAGCAAATACAAAATGATAGATTATTTCCTTTAAAGTGTCTAGAGAATGTATTTGAAGCAAACACTTAAGACAAATGACAGCATTCCACCAAATACCTCTAGTATATCATTTAAAATTGTGCCATTGTCTTCATCTTTAAAACCTTAAAAAAAAAAAAAAAAAAGCAAATAAACTGTAAAATAAAAAAGTCCTAAGACATAAACCCATCTTAAAATTCTGCTATTAAAAATCAGGAAACAACAGGTACTGGAGAGGATGTGGAGAAATAGGAACACTTTTACACTGTTGGGGGGACTGTAAACTAGTTCAACCATTGTAGAAAACAGTGTGGTGATTCCTCAAGGATCTAGAACTAGAAATACCATTTGACCCAGCCATCCCATTACTGGGGATATACCCAAAGGATTATAAGTCATGTTGCTATAAAGACACATGCACACGTATGTTTATCGCGGCACTATTCACAATAGCAAAGACTTCGAATCAACCCAAATGTCCATCAGTGACAGACTGGATTAAGAAAATGTGGCACATATACACCATGGAATACTACGCAGCCATAAAAAAGGATGAGTTCGTGTCCTTTGTAAGGACATGGATGCAGCTGGAAACCATCATTCTCAGCAAACTATTGCAAGAACAGAAAACCAAATACCGCATGTTCTCACTCATAGTTGGGAATTGAACAATGAGATCACTTGGACACAGGAAGGGGAGCATCACACACCGGGTCCTATTGTGGGGAGGGGGAAGAGGGCAGGGATATAATTAGGAGATATAGCTAATGTAAATGACGAGTTAATGGGTGCAGCACACCAATATGGCACATGTATACATATGTAACAAACCTGCACGCTGTGCACATGTACCCTAGAACTTAAAGTATAATTAAAAAAAAAAAAAAATCTGCTATTTGGCCGGTCCTGGTCAAATAGCCTGCCATCCTAGTACTTTGGAAGGCCCAGGTGGAAGGATCGTTTGAGCCCAAGAGTTCGAGACCAGACTGGGCAACATTGAGAAAACATGCCTCTACAAAAAAAAAAAAAAAAAAAAATTAGCTAGGTGTGTTGGTGGGAACCTGTGGACCCAGCTGCTCAGGAAGTTGAGGTAGGGGAATCACTTGAACCTGGGAGGATCACTCCAGCCTTGGCAACAGAGGGAGACCCTATCTCAAATAAATAAATAAATACAATAAAACAACAACAAAATACCTGCTATTTATTTATTTAGTGTTTACTTTTTATTTCGTGTTTAATTTTAATTTTTGAGTACATAGTAGGTGTATATATATATTTATGAGATACCTGAGATTTTTTTTTTTTTTATTTTATTTTTTATTTATTTATTTATTTATTTATTTTTTAATTTATTTATTATTATTATACTTTAAGTTGTAGGGTACATGTGCATAACGTGCAGGTTTGTTACATATGTATACTTGTGCCATGTTGGTGTGCTGCACCCATCAACTCATCATTTACATCAGGTATAACTCCCAATGCATTCCCTCCCCCCTCCCCCCTCCTCCCTCCCCATGATAGGCCCCTGTGTGTGATGTTCCCCTTCCTGAGTCCAAGTGATCTTATTGTTCAGTTCCCACCTATGAGTGAGAACATGCGGTGTTTGGTTTTCTGTTCTTGTGATAGTTTGCTGAGAATGATGGTTTCCAGCTGCATCCATGTCCCTACAAAGGACGTAAACTCATCCTTTTTGATGGCTGCATAGTATTCCATGGTGTATATGTGCCACATTTTCTTAATCCAATCTGTCACTGATGGACATTTGGGTTGATTCCAAGTCTTTGCTATTGTGAATAGTGCTGCAGTAAACATACGTGTGCATGTGTCTTTATAGCAGCATAATTTATAATCCTTTGGGTATATACCCAGTAATGGGATGGCTGGGTCATATGGTACATCTAGTTCTAGATCCTTGAGGAATCGCCATACTGTTTTCCATAATGGTTGAACTAGTTTACAATCCCACCAACGGTGTAAAAGTGTTCCTATTTCTCCACATCCTCTCCAGCACCTGTTGTTTCCTGACTTTTTAATGATTGCCATTCTAACTGGTGTGAGATGGTATCTCATTGTGGTTTTGATTTGCATTTCTCTGATGGCCAGTGATGATGAACATTTTTTCATGTGTCTGTTGGCTGTATGAATGTCTTCTTTTGAGAAATGTCTGTTCATATCCTTTGCCCACTTTTTGATGGGGTTGTTTGTTTGTTTGTTTGTTTGTTTTCTTGTAAATCTGTTTGAGTTCTTTGTAGGTTCTGGATATTAGCCCTTTGTCAGATGAATAGATTGCAAAAATTTTCCCCCATTCTGTAGGTTGCCTGTTCACTCTGATGGTAGTTTCTTTTGCTGTGCAGAAGCTCTTTAGTTTAATGAGATCCCATTTGTCAATTTTGGCTTTTGTTGCCATTGCTTTTGGTGTTTTAGACATGAAGTCTTTGCCCATGCCTATGTCCTGAATGGTACTACCTAGGTTTTCCTCTAGGATTTTTATGGTATTAGGTCTAACATTTAAGTCTCTAATCCATCTTGAATTAATTTTCATATAAGGAGTAAGGAAAGGATCCAGTTTCAGCTTTCTACTTATGGCTAGCCAATTTTCCCAGCACCATTTATTAAATAGGGAATCCTTTCCCCATTTCTTGTTTCTCTCAGGTTTGTCAAAGATCAGATGGCTGTAGATGTGTGGTATTATTTCTGAGGACTCTGTTCTGTTCCATTGGTCTATATCTCTGTTTTGGTACCAGTACCATGCTGTTTTGGTTACTGTAGCCTTGTAGTATAGTTTGAAGTCAGGTAGCGTGATGCCTCCAGCTTTGTTCTTTTGACTTAGGATTGTCTTGGAGATGCGGGCTCTTTTTTGGTTCCATATGAACTTTAAAGCAGTTTTTTCCAATTCTGTGAAGAAACTCATCGGTAGTTTGATGGGGATGGCATTGAATCTATAAATTACCTTGGGCAGTATGGCCATTTTCACGATATTGATTCTTCCTATCCATGAGCATGGTATGTTCTTCCATTTGTTTGTGTCCTCTTTTATTTCACTGAGCAGTGGTTTGTAGTTCTCCTTGAAGAGGTCCTTTACATCCCTTGTAAGTTGGATTCCTAGGTATTTGATTCTCTTTGAAGCAATTGTGAATGGAAGTTCATTCCTGATTTGGCTCTCTGTTTGTCTGTTACTGGTGTATAAGAATGCTTGTGATTTTTGCACATTAATTTTGTATCCTGAGACTTTGCTGAAGTTGCTTATCAGCTTAAGGAGATTTTGGGCTGAGACAATGGGGTTTTCTAACTATACAATCATGTCATCTGCAAAGAGGGACAATTTGACTTCTTCTTTTCCTAACTGAATACCCTTGATTTCTTTCTCTTGCCTGATTGCCCTAGCCAGAACTTCCAACACTGTGTTGAATAGGAGTGGTGAGAGAGGGCATCCCTGTCTTGTGCCAGTTTTCAAAGGGAATTTTTCCAGTTTTTGCCCATTCAGTATGATATTGGCTGTGGGTTTGTCATAAATAGCTCTTATTATTTTGAGGTACGTTCCATCAATACCAAATTTATTGAGCGTTTTTAGCATGAAGGGCTGTTGAATTTTGTCAAAAGCCTTTTCTGCATCTATTGAGATAATCATGTGGTTCTTGTCTTTGGTTCTGTTTATATGCTGGATTATGTTTATTGATTTGCGAATGTTGAACCAGCCTTGCATCCCAGGGATGAAGCCCACTTGATCATGGTGGATAAGCTTTTTGATGTGTTGCTGAATCCGGTTTGCCAGTATTTTACTGAGGATTTTTGCATCGATGTTCATCAGGGATATTGGTCTAAAATTCTGTTTTTTTGTTGTGTCTCTGCCAGGCTTTGGTATCAGGATGATGTTGGCCTCATAAAATGAGTTAGGGAGGATTCCCTCTTTTTCTATTGATTGGAATAGTTTCAGAAGGAATGGTACCAACTCCTCCTTGTACCTCTGGTAGAATTCAGCTGTGAATCCATCTGGTCCTGGACTTTTTTTGGTTGGTAGGCTATTAATTATTGCCTCAATTTCAGAGCCTGCTATTGGTCTATTCAGGGATTCAGCGTCTTCCTGGTTTAGTCTTGGGAGAGTGTAAGTGTCCAGGAAATTATCCATTTCTTCTAGATTTTCCAGTTTATTTGCGTAGAGGTGTTTATAGTATTCTCTGATGGTAGTTTGTATTTCTGTGGGGTCGGTGGTGATATCCCCTTTATCATTTTTAATTGCGTCAATTTGATTCTTCTCTCTTTTCTTCTTTATTAGTCTTGCTAGTGGTCTGTCAATTTTGTTGATCTTTTCAAAAAACCAACTCCTGGATTCATTGATTTTTTGGAGAGTTTTTTGTGTCTCTATCTCCTTCAGTTCTGCTCTGATCTTAGTTATTTCTAGCCTTCTGCTAGCTTTCAAATGTGTTTGCTCTTGCTTCTCTAGTTCTTTTAATTGTGATGTTAGAGTGTCAATTTTAGATCTTTCCTGCTTTCTCTTGTGGGCATTTAGTGCTATAAATTTCCCTCTACACACTGCTTTAAATGTGTCCCAGAGATTCTGGTATGTTGTATCTTTGTTCTCATTGGTTTCAAAGAACATCTTTATTTCTGCCTTCATTTCGTTATGTACCCAGTAGTCATTCAGGAGCAGGTTGTTCAGTTTCCATGTAGTTGAGCGGTTTTGATTGAGTTTGTTAGTCCTGAGTTCTAGTTTGATTGCACTGTGGTCTGAGAGACAGTTTGTTATAATTTCTGTTCTTGTACATTTGCTGAGGAGTGCTTTACTTCCAATTACGTGGTCGATTTTGGAGTAAGTACGATGTGGTGCTGAGAAGAATGTATATTCTGTTGATTTGGGGTGGAGAGTTCTATAGATGTCTATTAGGTCTGCTTGCTGCAGAGATGAGTTCAATTCCTGGATATCCTTGTTAACTTTCTGTCTCGTTGATCTGTCTAATGTTGACAGTGGAGTGTTGAAGTCTCCCATTATTATTGTATGGGAGTCTAAGTCTCTTTGTAAGTCTCTAAGGACTTGCTTGATGAATCTGGGTGCTCCTGTATTGGGTGCATATATATTTAGGATAGTTAGCTCTTCCTGTTGAATTGATCCCTTTACCATTATGTAATGGCCTTCTTTGTCTCTTTTGATCTTTGATGGTTTAAAGTCTGTTTTATCAGAGACTAGTATTGCAGCCCCCACTTTTTTTTGTTCTCCATTTGCTTGGTAAATCTTCCTCCATCCCTTTATTTTGAGCCTATGTATGTCTCTGCGTGTGAGATGGGTCTCCTGAATACAGCAGACTGATGGGTCTTGACTCTTTATCCAGTTTGCCAGTCTGTGTCTTTTAATTGGAGCATTTAGTCCATTTACATTTAAGGTTAAGATTGTTATGTGTGAACTTGATCCTGCCATTATGATATTAACTGGTTATTTTGCTCGTTAGTTGATACAGTTTCTTCCTAGCCTCGATGGTCTTTACATTTTGGCATGTTTTTGCAATGGCTGGTACCGGTTGTTCCTTTCCATGTTTAGTGCTTCCTTCAGGGTCTCTTGTAAGGCAGGCCTAGTGGTGACAAAATCTCTAAGCATTTGCTTATCTGTAAAGGATTTTATTTCTCCTTCACTTATGAAACTTAGTTTGGCTGGATATGAAATTCTGGGTTTAAAATTCTTTTCTTTAAGAATGTTGAATATTGGCCCCCACTCTCTTCTGGCTTGGAGAGTTTCTGCCGAGCGATCTGCTGTTAGTCTGATGGGCTTCCCTTTGTGGGTAACCCGACCTTTCTCTCTGGCTGCCCTTAAGATTTTTTCCTTCATTTCAACTTTGGTGAATCTGGCAATTATGTGTCTTGGAGTTGCTCTTCTCGAGGAGTATCTTTGTGGCGTTCTCTGTATTTCCTGGATTTGAATGTTGGCCTGCCCTACTAGGTTGGGGAAGTTCTCCTGGATGATATCCTGAAGAGTGTTTTCCAACTTGGTTCCATTTTCCCCCTCACTTTCAGGCACCCCAATCAGACGTAGATTTGGTCTTTTTACATAATCCCATACTTCTTGCAGGCTTTGTTCATTTCTTTTTCTTCTTTTTTCTTTTGGTTTCTCTTCTCGCTTCATTTCATTCATTTGATCCTCAATCGCAGATACTCTTTCTTCCAGTTGATCGAGTCGGTTACTGAAGCTTGTGCATTTGTCACGTATTTCTCGTGTCATGGTTTTCATCTCTTTCATTTCGTTTATGACCTTCTCTGCATTAATTACTCTAGCCATCAATTCTTCCACTTTTTTTTCAAGATTTTTAGTTTCTTTGCGCTGGGTACGTAATTCCTCCTTTAGCTCTGAGAAATTTGATGGACTGAAGCCTTCTTCTCTCATCTCGTCAAAGTCATTCTCCGTCCAGCTTTGATCTGTTGCTGGCGATGAGCTGCGCTCCTTTGCCGGGGGAGATGCGCTCTTATTTTTTGAATTTCCAACTTTTCTGCCCTGCTTTTTCCCCATCTTTGTGGTTTTATCTGCCTCTGGTCTTTGATGATGGTGATGTACTGATGGGGTTTTGGTGTAGGTGTCCTTCCTGTTTGATAGTTTTCCTTCTAACAGTCAGGACCCTCAGCTGTAGGTCTGTTGGAGATTGCTTGAGGTCCACTCCAGACCCTGTTTGCCTGGGTATCAGCAGCAGAGGCTGCAGAAGATAGAATATTTCTGAACAGCGAGTGTACCTGTCTGATTCTTGCTTTGGAAGCTTCCTCTCAGGGGTGTACTCCACCCTCTGAGGTGTGGAGTGTCAGACTGCCCCTAGTGGGGGATGTCTCCCAGTTAGGCTACTCAGGGGTCAGGGACCCACTTGAGCAGGGAGTCTGTCCCTTCTCAGATCTCAACCTCCGTGTTGGGAGATCCACTGCTCTCTTCAAAGCTGTCCGACAGAGTCGTTTGCGTCTGCAGAGGTTTCGGCTGTGTTTGTTATTGCCCTGTCCCCAGAGGTGGAGTCTACAGAGACAGGCAGGTTTCCTTGAGCTGCTGTGAGCTCCACCCAGTTCGAGCTTCCCAGCAGCTTTGTTTACCTACTTAAGCCTCAGCAATGGTGGGCGCCCCTCCCCCAGCCTCGCTGCTGCCTTGCCGGTAGATCACAGACTGCGGTGCTAGCAATGAGGGAGGCTCCGTGGGCGTGGGACCCTCCCGGCCAGGTGTGGGATATGATCTCCTGGTGTGCCTGTTTGCTTAAAGCGCAGTATTGGGGTGGGAGTTACCCGATTTTCCAGGTGTTGTGTGTCTCAGTTCCCCTGGCTAGGAAAAGGGATTCCCTTCCCCCTCGCGCTTCCCAGGTGAGGCAATGCCTCGCCCTGCTTCAGCTCTCACTGGTCGGGCTGCAGCAGCTGACCAGCACCGATCGTCCGGCACTCCCCAGTGAGATGAACCCAGTACCTCAGTTGAAAATGCAGAAATCACTGGTCTTCTGTGTCGCTCGCGCTGGGAGTTGGAGACTGGAGCTGTTCCTATTCGGCCATCTTGCTCCGCCCCCCCAGTTGTATCACCTGAGATATTTTGATACAGACATGCAATATGTAATAATCTCATCAGGGAAAATGGGGTATCCATTACCCCAAACATTTATCTTTTGTGTTGCAAAGAATCTAACTATACTCTTACTTATTTTTAAATGTACAACTTTTTTTTTTTTTTTTTTGCTGTAGTCACCTTGTTGAGCTATAAAATATTAGGTCTTATTAATTATTTATATTTTTTGTGCCCACTAATCATCCCTATTTCCCCTTACTCCCTCATTACCCTTCCTAGCCTCCGATAATTATCCTTCTACTCTCTATCTCCATGAGATCAATTATTTTAAGTTTTCGCTTCCATAAATGAGTGAGAACATGTGAAGGTTGTCTTTCTGTGCCTGGCTTATTTCACCTAAGATAATGACTTCCAATCCCATCTATGTTGTTGCAAATGACAGGATCTCATTCCTTTCAACAGCTGAGTAGTACTCCATTGTTTATGTGTTTTCTTTATCCATTCATCTGTTGATAAACATTTGCATGGCTTCCAAATCTTAGCTGTTATCAACAGTGCTGCAACAAACATCGGAGTGCAGCTATCTCCTTGATATACCAATTTTCTTCACTTGGGGTCTTACTTTTTCTCACTAGGTTTGCTGGATCATATGGTCTCTATCTTTTAGTTTTTTGAAGAACACCCAAACTGTTCCCCATAGTGGTTGTACTAATTTGCATTCCCACTAACAGTATACTATGGTTCCGTTTTCTCCACACCCTTCCCATCATTTGTTATTGCCTACCAGTTGTATAAAAGTCATTTTAACTGGGGTGAGATAATACCTTACTATAGTTTTAATTTGCATTTCTCTGATGATTAGTGATATTGATCACCTTTTTATAAACCTGTTTGTCATTTATATGTCTTCTTTTGAGAAATATCCATTCAAATCTTTTGTCTAATTTTCAATTGAATAATTATATTTTTTTTAATCTGTAGAGTTGTTTGAGCCTTCTTGTATATTCTGGTGAATTGTCCCTTGTTAGATGGGTAGCTTGCAAATATTTTGTCCCATTTTATAGGTTGTCTTTTTACTTTGTTGATTATTTCCTTTGTTGTGCAGAAGCTTTTTAACCTGCTATGATCCCATCTGCTCATTTGTGATTTGGTTACATGTGCTTTTGGGGTATTACTCAATAAACCTTTGCCCAGATCAATGTCCTGGAGAGTTTCTCCAGTGTTTTCTTTTATTAGCATAGGTTGAGGTCTTAGGTTTAAGTCTTTAATCTGCTCTGATTTACTTTTTTATATATTATGAGAGATAGGGTTATAGTTTTATTCTTCTGGATAAGGATATTCTAGTTTCTCAAGACCATTTATTAATGAGATTGTCTTTTCCTCAGTGTATGTTCTTGGCATCCTTGCTGCAAATGAGTTCACTGCAGATGTGTGAACTTATTTCTGGGTTATCTATTCCCTTCCACTCGTTTATGTGTCTGTATTTATGCCAGTACCATGCTGTTTTCGTTACTCTATCTCTACAGTACAATTTGAAGTTAGGTAATGTAATTCTTCCAGTTTTGTTCCTTTTTCTTAGGATAGTTTTCGCTATTCTGGGTCTTTTGTGGTTCCATATAAATTCTGGAATTGTTTTTTATTTCTCTGAAGAATATCATTGGTGTTTTCATAGAGATTGCATTAAATCTGTAGATTGCTTTGTGTAGTATGAACATTTTTTTAACAATATTGATTCTTCCAATCCATGGACATAAAATATCTCATCATTTTGTGTTTTCAATTTCTTGCATTAATTTTTTTTTAATTGTAGAGACCTTTCACTTATTTTGTTAATTCCTATGTATTTTGTTTTATTTGTAGCTATTGCAGATGGGATTAATTTTAAAATTTATTTTCAGATTGTTTGCTGTAGGTATATGAAATGCTACTGATTTGCACATGTTGACTTAATACCCTGCAACTTTACTTAGTTTTTCATATCTAATAGTATTTTTGGAAGATTCTTTAGGTTTTTCTAAATATGAGATTATATCATCTGCGAACAAGAATAATTTGACTTATTCCTTTCCTCTTTGGAGGCCCTTTCTTTTGTCCCCTCGTCTGATTGCTCTAGCTAGGACTTCCAGTAATATTTTAACTAACAGTGGTGACAGTGAGCAGTCTTGTAGTGTTCCAGATCTTGGAGGAAAGGCTTTCAGTTTTTTCATTCAGAATGATACTAGCTATGGATCTTTTGTATATGACTTTTATTGTGTTGGGTTATGTTCCTTATGTGCCTAGTTTTAGAGGGTTTTTATCATCAAGGAATACTGAATTTTGTGGAAAGCTTTCTCAGCATTAATTGAAATGATCATATGGTTTTTACCTTCATTCTGTTGATATGGTGTATCACATTGATTGATCTGCATATGGTGAACCATTATTGCATCCCTGGGATAAATACCACTTGACATGAAGAATGATCATTTTAATGTGCCATTGAATTCATACTGCCAGTATTTTATGAAAGATCTTGACATCAATATTCATTACTAATGTTGGTCTGTAGTTTTTTTTTTTTTTTTAAATATGTCTTTGCCTGGTTTTGGTGTCAGGATAATACTGGCCTTGTAGAATGAATTTGGAAATAGTCCCTCTTCCTCCATTTTTTCCAGAATAGTTTTCAACTTACAACTTGAGAGAGATGATTTAGGGTACCTGGTGGAAGAAATTTCTAAGTAGCAAGATATTCAAGAGGAAGCAGAGCACAGGAGTTTGAAAAATTTGCAACCCAATAATGTGATAGGAAAGAAAACCCCATTTTCTGGGGAAAAATTCAAGCCTGCAGCAAAAATTTGCATAAGTAATGAGGAGCTGAATGTTAATCACCAAGACAACAGGGAAAATGTCTTCAAGGTATGTCAGAGACTTTCATGGCAGCCCCTCCCATCACAGACCCAGAGACCTAGGAGGAAAAAAATGGTTTAGTGAACCAGACACAGGGCCCCTTGCTCTATGCAGCCTCCAGATTTAGTGCCCTGCATCCCAGCTGCTTCAGCTCCAGCTATAGCTAAAAGGGGCCAAGATAAAGCTCAGGCCATTGCTTCAGATAGTACAAGTCCCCCACCTTGACAGCTTCCACGTGGTGTTGGGCCTGCTAGTGTACAGAAGTGATTCACTTTTGTGAGTTTCTCTTGTGTCCTGCAACACTGCTGCAGTCATTTATTAGTTCCAAGAGGTTATTTAATATATTCTTTCAGAATTTCTACATAGATGATTATATTTTCTACAACCAAAGACACTTTTATTCCTTCCATCAGTCAAGATGTATACTTGTTATTTCATATTTTTCAGATTGCATCAGCTAGGGCTTCCAGTACAATGTTGAAAAGCAGTAATGAAAGGGAAGAAATTTCATTTCCTTGTGCGTCTTAGCAGGAAATCTTTTTCCTGCTAAGTTTTTCACCCTAAGTGTGAAGTTATTTGTTTGAGGTGGAAAAATATTTTTATACATTATTAGATTTTCTAATACTTTGTTGATAAATTTACATTTATTTTTGTGAAATATATTGGCTTGTACTTGTTGCTTTAAAAAAAAATTCCTCTAATGTCTTCATCTGGATTTGATACAAGGATACAGCTGACCTCATGTAGTGAGTTAGAAGTGTTCTCTTTGCTTCCTTTTTTTAAAGAGATTGCGGAGAATTGGTATAAGTTATTCCTTTGATGTTTTGTGGAACTCACCAGTGAATCCATCTGAACCTGGTACGTTTTGTTTTGCAAAGCTATTGATTATTGATTCATTATGTTTAATAAATATAAGCCTATTAAGACTGTCAATTTCTCCTTGCATGAGTTTTGGCAGATTGTGTCTTTTGAAGAATTGGTCTGTTTTACCCAGGTTTTCAAATCTGGGACATAAAACTGTTCATAATTGTGTTTTACTCTTTTTATCTTTATAACATCTGTAGTGATATGCACTCTTTCTGATATTTGTAATTTGAATCATCTCTCTTAGCTAGAATGACTAGAGGTTTATCAATTTTGTTGATTTCTTCAAAAAACCAGCTTCTGGTTTTGTTGATTTTCTCTATTAATTTCTTATTTTTGATTTCATTGATTATGTCCTAATTTTTAGGTTTAATCTTATCTTTACTAAAAGGTTAATTTGCTCTTCTTTTTCTAGTTTTGTAAGGTAGAATCTTAGGTTACTGATTTTAGTTCTTTTTAAAAACATGTGTAATCAATGCTATAAAATTCTGTTTATGTCATGATCTCACAGCATGCCAAAATTTTGATATTAATTGTCTTTGAATATTTCTTTACATCTTTGTATATATTATGGATAATTTATTCATATATATTGTTTTCTCAATTTTAAGCCACTGGTTATATTATTTTATTTTTATTTTGCTTTGAATTTCCTTATGCTTCATATGATGTTTTTACAGATCTTCTTGATTACTTTTCTTTTTCATATTTTTAATCTTTTTTATTTTTTACACTTATTTTATATCCAAATCTGGTGATTCAGATGTCTGTTGTATCTGCTGGCTCATCTCATTATTTCAGCATTAAAGAAAGAAACAAAGAAAACTTGGCTCTTCACTTTGTAGATAGGGATTAGGCCCATTGATAGCTCATTTATTTTAAATGTTCTTATACTTGCTTGCTTAATCTTTACTTCTAGTTCTACTGCTTTCTGAAATATTAATTCAATAGCCAAGTGCATAAGGGTTCAGCATATGGCTTCAGGTCAAGAACTGGCATTAGTTGCTGTTGTTTTTGTTGTCGTTTTCTTTCTTTTTTTCTTTTTGCTTTTAGATTTTTTATTTCCTGAAAGTTCTGAATACAAAATAGAGGTTTTATTTTTTTATAGCTTATTTATTTATTTATTTATTGTTATTATACTTTAAGTTCTAGGGTACATGTGCACAACGTGCAAGTTTGTTACATATGCACACATGTGCCATGTTGGTGTGCTGCACCCATTAACTCGTCATTTACATTAGGTATATCTCCTAATGCTATCCCTTCCCCCTGCCCCCACCCCAGGACAGGCCCCAGTATGTGATGTTCCCCTTCCTGTGTCCAAGTGTTCTCATTGTTCAATTCCCACCTATGAGTGAGAACATGTGGTGCTTGGGTTTTTGTCCTTACTATAGTTTGCTGAGAATGATGGTTTCCAGCTTCATCCATGTCCCTACAAAGGACATGAACTCATCCTTTTTTATGGCTGCATAGTAGTCCATGGTGTATATGTGCCACATTTTCTTAATCCAGTCTATCACTGATGGACATTTGGGTTGATTCCAAGTCTTTGCTATTGTGAATAGTGCCACAATAAACATACGTGTGCATGTGTCTTTATAGCAGCACAATTTATAATCCTTTGGGTATATACCTAGTAATGGGATGGCTGGGTCAAATGATATTTCTAGTTCTAGATCCTTGAGGACTCGCCACACTGTCTTCCACAATGGTTGAACTGGTTTACAGTCCCCCCAACAGTGTAAAAGTGTTCCTATTTCTCCACATCCTCTCCAGCACCTGATACTTCCTGACTTTTTCATGATTGCCATTCTAACTGGCGTGAGATGGTATCTCATTGTGGTTTTGATTTGCATTTCTCTGATGGCCAGTGATGATGAGCATTTTTTCATGTGTCTGTTGGCTGCATAAATGTCTTCTTTTGAGAAGTGTCTGTTCATATACTTTGCCCACTTTTTGATGTGATCGTTTGTTTTTTTCTTGTAAATTTGTTTGAGTTCTTTGTAGATTCTGGATATTAGCCCTTTGTCAGATGAGTAGATTGTAAAAATTTTCTCCCATTCTGTAGGTTTCCTGTTCACTCTGATGGTAGTTTCTTTTGCTGTGCAGAAGCTCTTTAGTTTAATTAGATCCCTTTATGTCTTTCAGCTTTCAGGTTCCACTCTATTTTGGCCTCCAGGGATTTATTCTTCTGTATCACTGCATTATAATTTATGTGGTAAATATTAAATATTTTATTATTAGTATTTAAGCTATTTTCAAGGAGAGGTTTAGTCATCATCTCTAATGTACAATACTGCTGAAAAATTAAATCTTATGTTGCTATTTAGACTCTGATTCATATAGCAGTTTGTGGCTCTGAGACTATAATACTAATTTTTAACACATGTGTTTCTTAGATTCCTTTATCTATGTTTTTATTTTCCTTTTTTAGAAGATCTTCAATTAGAATAATTTGAATGGACTAGCTGTCCTTAAATCTTTTTGCAAATAAAAGAGAGACATTTTCCCCAATAGAGGTATAATTCTGTAGTTATATATTAAAAATATAAACGTTTCATTTTGAAGTAATATCCAGTTTTCATCTTCGTGTCTCTTATAATTTGGTACCTATACATCTGACTGGGCATCTGTTTTTTGTAGAAAATCCCTTTGCAATTTCTTTGGATACAGCCATCCTTTCCTTTGGCATTCCCAACCTTAAACCATATGAGAGGAGATGACTAAACCCAGAATGAATTGATGTCCGTATCAAGCCATAGGAACTATGTGTCACAAACTATGTTATTCATTCACCCTTTGGCAATATATTTTCTGAGTGAATATATCTAAATTCAAAAGGCTTTTAAAGCTGATTCATCTGAGATCTGTGCTCTATGGTGGGATTTCAGAATTCTCATAGCCTTGTGCCATTACATTGATCATGTTAGCACGGTAGTAATTTACTAGTACATTCCTTTCACTTATTTTTAAGTTGATTTCTTTATTAATAAAATCTCTTTTGATATTGGCAAAAATCTCATCTTAAAATAGCTTAAATTAAATAGAACAATGGAAAGAAGGAAGAAAGGAAGGAAGGAGGGAAGGAAGAAGGAAGGAAGGAAGGAAAGGAGGGAGGGAGGGAAGAAGAAAGGAAAACATTTATTTACTCATATGCATGAAAAATCTCAGCTATGGAAAGGCCAAGGGCCCTCAAACCATGATAGCAGGACACAGGGTGTTTCTCTGAATGGCAACCTTCTCTATGTTAGCTTTATTTTCTAGACAGCTATATAGAAGAAGTTTTTAGATAGACAAAATGTATTTTTCCAGATAATATTTTAAAATGTTCTGGGAAGATTGTAATGAAAATAATCAAGCTATTTGTATCCCACAAAATGTGTGAAGAGAGACCCTTAGAAAGCCTAGACTGTTTTTCAGGAATCTACAGGGTGGAGTGAGAACCATCCCAAATCACATGGACTTAGATTAATAGTGCTTCTTCAAAAGGAAATATCAAATCCAAATGGAAGGGAAATGTTAACAATAAATGACCATTACACTTTATCTCTTGTTTTTTGTTAACCAAAGAACAGTAACTAAAAAATAACTTAACGTTCATATGTGTTTATTTTGAAATCCATCCGTGTGAATATGTACACAAAATTTTATCTCTAATGATATTTATTTACTGTTTTTAGGAAAGAAAAATAAGAGTGTAAAGTCCAAAACGCAAAATACATTCTACTTCAGTTGCATGTATATGCTTTTTCCCAAGAGCTGCCATGTCATCAAACAATCATCATGATAATTTAGGTAATTAGTTGAAGATATGAGGGTAAACAGTTGAATATATTAATTGAAACATATAATTTCAATATGCAACTAAATTGAACTTAGAAGAGTGTTTTCATCCTTATATTTAGAAGACGATGTTTTTATTATCAAATCTGGCATTGTCTGCTGTTTATTTTGGGGAAGCACATTACTAAATGCTGCTCATGCTATGAATGTTTTCAATGACTTGTCTAAAGTTTCTATTGTGTTTGATTTTTTGACCAAAAATATTGTCAGTTCATTTTCTTTCCTTAAAAATTAACTAAGAAACCTGTATCTTAACCATTTTCTGCATTAAAAAAATAATATATTAGCTAGATAAGTTCAAACTATTTACCTGGCCTGTTTATTTATAGTACACATTGTTACATATTTAGAAGTGTGTACATTTTGGAAACAGATTTATCTTTGAATCTTTGACATATAAATTTGTCATTTAAAATTGTGCTATTTGGGGCTGGAAATGTAACTTTCCTATGGCTCCGTTTCTTTATCAGGAAAATGAAGGTCATACATCTATCTCACAATGTTGTCAGAATAAACTGAATAGGATATTTAAAACATTTAATAATTATGTCTAACAGAAATCACTAAAAATGTTTTTCCACTATTTGAATTTGTTATTATATCTTTACCTCTTCTTTTCTACACATAAATACTCAACTCTACAAAGTTCAACTACAATAGGTTGCCCATCATTATCTATCTTTCCTGATCTTTATGATGTGGATTGAGACATTACCTTGTAGAGAATGCACAGAGAACTCCTGCTTTCTCTTCAAGGGCCAGTTTTAGAGTGTTTAAGTAGCATTTCCACTTTTACCCTTCAACCAAAACAAATCAATCACTTCCCCCTTTGTCCTCTATAACTACTGTTAAGCATTTACCAGATCTTTGCTTGCTTTGTGATTATATTATGAATATCTGTCTCCTTCAGCATATTTAATCATTTGAAGAACAGGCACTGTAGGAAATAATTAGGTAACCGACATTTATACATAGGAACATTAACTAATATTGTGCTCATGTGCCTTCGTCTAAAATTTTCCAATGAAAAGAGTTGATTTTTTTGTCATTCAAGATAGGTGATAGGAATACTTTTAGCATTGTGCCTGGGATACAGAGAATGAATAATAAAGTATTTAATCACTGTTTAGTTCCCAGTATAACCTAACAGGAGACAGAATTGCTTTATGATTAAGAAATGTGACTTTAAAGTTAATTATGTTCATTTAAATTCCAGCTCTTCCACTTTTTGAAGGTGTAGAATGTCCTTATTTTTGAAA
Source organism: Macaca nemestrina (assembly GCF_043159975.1). NCBI lineage: Eukaryota > Metazoa > Chordata > Mammalia > Primates > Cercopithecidae > Macaca > Macaca nemestrina. The sequence goes on from NC_092131.1 coordinate 65,398,373, forward strand.
TGAAAATAATATTACCATTTACCTCATAGCATTACTATAAAAATTTAATAAGGAATTCATTCAATAATTGTGAAGACATTAGAAAAGTACTTAAAACATACTAAACACGTATTATGTTTTAAAAAAATCTAAGGGTAACTCTTCTGGAATCAAAATGTTCATTTCTTTGGAATTTTATTTTTTCCTATCCTAAAATAGACATTTTATCTTACACCTAATTATGTCAGTTAGCCTCTTTGAAAAAAAATTTAATCTATAATATGGCCTCCATAATGAAACTGAGGGTGTTAGCTGAGATGATGCATGGGCAGGGTCCAGAAAAAACTATCTGTGAATACCTAATAGCTGCCATTATCAGTTACCACTTAAAAATATTTTTAACTGTTTCATATCTTTTAATTTTGCCACTGAACACTTAGAGAAAATGCTTTACAGCATTGCATCCTGTTTTCCAGCTGTTAGAGTGTGTCCTAAATTATAAGAAATAAAATTCCTTTTGAAAATCTTTACCAGTAAATACCTGATTTTAGTTATTCAAAGTCACATTATTACAGTTAACAATCTTCAAAGTAGCTAAAGTAAAATCGTATGTAAATCATAAGAAATAAAATTCCTTTTGGAAATCTCTACCAGTAAATACCGATTTTAGCTATTCAAAGGCACATTATTATAGTTAACAATCTTCAAAGTAACTGAAGTAAAATCATAGGCTAAATATATTTATAAAATAGGCACTATTGTCTCTTCATTAATCACCTGAAAATAGGTATTTATAACCTTTAAGTACAATCAACACCTCATTACCTTAGAAGTAAAAGTATGGCAGCAAGGAATTGCCTTTTTAAATATCTTAACATATAGGAAGAAAATCACAGGTAAGAATCTAATAATTTTGGCATGTAAAACTGAAATCTTAAATGTATCTGCAATAATGGTAGTATTCAGTTCTATCAATTTTTGCTTTATATATTTTGATAATATGTCATTAGACATGTAAATATTTATAATTGTTATATCCTTTTATTCTTTTGAGTCTTTTACTAACATGTAATGTCCTTTTTTCTTGTAAACTTTTAAATTTACTGCTTTTTTTTATATATATATTAGTGTCCCCCTGCTCTCTTTTACTTACTATTTGCAAGGGATAACTTTTTAAATTTTGACTTAGAACCTATTTGTTTTTTTGGATCTAAAGTGAGTCTCTTGTAGACAACAAATAGGTGGGTTACGTTTTTATCAATTCCATCTCTGTCTTTTGATTGGAGTGTTTAGTCCATTTACATTTAAAGTGGTTACTGATAATAAGAGACTTACTTTCATCATTTTGCAATTTGCTTTTTATATGCCTTATAACTATTTTGTTCCTCATTTCTTTCATTACTGTCTTCTTTTGAGTTTAAATATTATAGTCTAATTTTTTTTCTCATTTTGTTTTGTATATATTCTACAGGTGTTTTCTTTGTGGTTACCAACGAGATTATTTTATATCCTAAAGTTATAATACTCTAATTTGAATTTATAACAGTTTAACTTCAATAGCATGCAAAAAACTCAGCTCAATAACTCTATTAACCACAATAATATATTTAAAAAACTTTAATGTTGTATTTTATGCTTTGTGATTTTTTTGTTGAAAACTAGACATTTGATTCTAATATAATAACTCTGGGGATCAGAGTATGCTCTGATAGGGTTTGCTATTTTTTGTTATTTTTGTTTTTGTTTTTTGTTTGTTTGTTTTTGCTTTGATTTTTTTTTTTTTTTTTTTTCAGAATTGTTTTTAGACTGACTCTGTGCCATGGAGCAGCCTGGGGTGTAAATGCAAGGTCTTTTTTTTTTTTTTTTTTTTTTTTAATTTGAGACGGAGTCTTGCTCTGTCGCCCAGGCTGGAGTGCAGTGGCAGGATCTGAGCTCCCTGCAAGCTCTGCCTCCTGGGTTTATGCCATTCTCCTGCCTCAGCCTCCCGAGTAGCTGGGACTACAGGCGCCCACCTCTTCGCCCGGCTAGATTTTTGTATTTTTTAGTAGAGACGGGGTTTCACCACGTTAGTCAGGATGGTCTCGATCTCCTGACCTCGTGATCCATCCGTCTCGGCCTCCCAAACTGCTGGGATTACAGGCTTGAGCCACGGCCCCCGGCCAATGCAAGGTCGTAAGGTCTATTCAGGTCTTTTCTGAGCAGCACCTTTCCCTGAACTTTCAAGATCACTTTCTCTTATATGAAGCTACTTTTGCAGTTGAATGTCCTATTCTTTAATGTTTGATTCCCATAAGGGGAAAAAGAGAAAAATGAAGACAGAGAAAAGGGTGTTACTTTTTAAAATCCCCTGGAAGTTACTTCACCCAGAAGGGGAGGGTTTTTCAACAATATGAAAAGGTACAACAATGGCTTCTCACCTATTTGCATCTATGTGATACAAAACAGCAGTCAACTATCAGAACACAGATCTCCTGTATTTGGAGGACAGGGTAATTTTTTGTCCACCCTAACTTTCACAAACTGTGTGTAGGTTACTTCAAGAATTCATGCACAGTTGCCTGCCCTGGGGCTGAGGGTAAATAAAAGGTAATTGCTATTTTGCTAAGAGTTGAAATAGTCTGAAATTAACTGTAATTTACCATCCAAGCCATCTACTGGAACTTGTAGGTCATCAACAGAGTTCCAAACTAGCTGCATCACACAGATTCTCCCCGTGCAATAGCTGTGTGTGTGGGGAGACAGATTCCTGATACTTCCTACTCCCCCATCTTAAGAGAATCCCCCTACTCTATCTATTTTTGTCCCCGTTGTTAATACAGAATCACTCAAAGCTCAGTTTATCTTTATATATTTCACCATCTATGGCTGCAAATACATTCTATGCACAAATATATATCATACATATCTCTAGTTTACCTCTCCCCTTTAATAACCACTGCCATATGATAATCACTATATTAGCATTTCATGGTACTATTGATATCTCCTTACTTTTAAGAGGCTCCTGGGACCAACAGAAACAGTGGAATATTTTTTAAAAAAACTTTTCAAATGTATCAAAGAACAAAATTTTTTCCTGCCTCATACTAATTATGTGAACTTACACAAGTAATTCAACTTCTACTGACCTTATCTGTTACCTTATCTGTATGCAAATGCAGGAACTGCATTATTAAATAATCTTTAAGGTCCTTTCAGCTCTCAAGTTTTATTATTCAATTGCAGCAGGCTGGCTCAATGATCTCAGTATTGATATTTGTAATAAGCAAATCACCTTTTATTGTAAATAGGTGTCAGGCATGTCATTTATATAGATATCAAAATTAGGTATTTTATAATAATCTTAATGCCCCCAAATATATGCTCAGAAGTTGACTTAAGAAAAGAAAGAAAGAAAGAAAGAAAGAAAGAAAGAAAGAAAGAAAGAAAGAAAGAAAGAAAGAAAGACAGTGAACTAGAAAAGAAATAAGCTAGTTATTTAGAATCAAAAAGTTAAACAGAAATGTTAAGTTTAAACAAAATTGTGGTCAAATTTATCAGAAAGTAAAATATATAGCTAGGAATCATAAAGTACAGAAAAGATGAAAACAGAATACTAAGAATAACATAGGAAGATTGACAAAAATCCCAGGGATAAACTAGGGCTGCAGAGAAGTGTCCTACTTCTGTTTACCCTGATGTCAAAAGCAAAGGCTGCATATTGTGAAAGGACAATAGATGATAAAGTTTCTCACTTCATAGTGTCCTCTAGGACATCAGTCCCCAACCTTTTGACACTAGGGACTAGTTTAGTGGAAGAAAATATATCCATGGACCAGGGTGGTGGATAGTTTGGGGATGAAACTGTTCTACCTGAGGAGATCATTAGGCATTAGATTCTGATAAGGAGTGTGCAACTGAGCTCTCTTACATGCTCAGTTCACAGTAGGGTTTGCACTCCTATGAGAATCTAATGATGTCACTGATCTGACAGGATGAGGAGCTCAAGCTATAGTGCCGACTCACCTACCACTCAACTCCTGCTTGGCAGCCCAGCTCCTAACAGAATGCGAACCAGTATGATTTCATAGCCCAAGGGTTGAAGACCTCTGCTCTACACACTTCTTTCACAGCTACAAATTGAAATTTTCCAGCTGATACCATTTAAGAAACACACACACACACACACACACACACACATACGCTTTTTAGCAACAATGTCTTCCTAATCATTGTTCTATGCTCTGAGTTTTTTTCCTGTGGATTTTTACATAGCTCTTTCTATAAGAACCTTTAAACTATAAATAATGAGGCATGTAACTACTTCTACATATTAAAAAAAAGATACAACATTCCCCTAAAACAAGATTAAATGTACAACTGAAGTATGAAATAATTCCTAACTCATCACTGAATTTAATAAATTAGGCCGTACCATTTTTGTAATATTGTATTATGACAATGCAGGACTCTAAATTGAGAGAGATAAGTAGACATAATATGGAACCAAAGTAGAATCTAGTATAAAGTATTCATTCTTTCATTCACTCATTTATTTATAATTGCATCGAATGAATAAATGCTCTAATTAATGATTACAAATATGGTTATTGTACAGTTCTGTCCAGGGTTGAGTAGGGAACATAGACGGAAAACAACTAATTACATTGCAACAAATATACCCATAAAAAAGAGAGGACACAACATTTTCAAGAGATTTCACAAAGGAGATAAAATTTTAATAATTATTCTTTTAAATCTAGTGGATAGATATGTGGTGAAAGAAATTTTGAGTTTAGAGAGAGCATATAGAAAGGAGGAATTCTAGGTGTTAAGAGACTGGGAAAAGACGTTCAACACTATGTTCCTGAAATGGCAAGTAGTTAGATAAAGTTTGAGTGTAAATTTTCTACTGCTGCGTTAACAAATGACTACAAACTTGCACTCAAAAGAACAAAATATTGACTGGGCACAGTGGCTTTACTCTGTAATCCCAGTACTTTGGGAGGCCAAGGCGGGTGGATCACCTGAAGTCAGGAGTTCAAGACCAGCCTGGCCAACATGGTGAAACACTGTCTCTGCTAAAAATACAAAATATTAGTCGGGTGTGATGGCGGGTGCCTGTAATCCCAGCTACTTGAGAAACTGAGGCAGGAGAATTGCCTGAACCCAGAAGGGGGAGGTTGCAGTGAGCGGAGATTATGCCATGGCACTCCAGCCTGGGCAACAAGAGTAAGACTCTGTCTCAAAAAACAAAAACAAAACAAAAACAAAACAAAAAAGAACAAAATATTATATCACAGATTCCTTGCATCCTGTGTCTGGGATGTTTTAGCTCTGGGCATCAGAAGGCTGAAATCTAGGAATCATTCAATTGTATTCTCAACTAGAGGCTCAACTAAGGAAAGATCTTCTTCTGATCGTCCTTATACTGTTGGCATAATTTAATTGCTTGCTGTTGTAAGACTCAGGTTTCTATTTTCCTGCTGGCTGTTTGCCAAGGATTAGTCTCAGCCGCTGGATACTGCTCTCATTTCCTTGTCCTGTGGTTCTTTCATCTTTGAAGCTAGCAACAAACAATCTCACTCTTGTCAAATTCTTATCTTATAGATAAACCTACTCACTTTCAGTGTTTACCTGGATAGGTCAGGACCACCAAAGTAATCTCCATTTTAATTAACTCAAAGTCAACTAACAGTGACGTAGTCAGAGGAAGATTCCTAACTAGGAATCTCTGTTATACTACAGGGCCAAGAATTTTTTTTGTGGCTTTTGAAACACTTTGTCCGCCTGCATAGGACCTCACTCACTTGTTTTTTTGTTCGTTCATTTGTATGTTTGTTTGTTTGTTTGAATTAGCATCCTTTTGGAGGAGGGAAGCTTCTTCCTTTGCCATTTGTGAGCTCTTATCCCAACCCCCAAGTCCTCCAAAGGCTCCTCCTTTATGTCAAGAGGGCAAATAAATGTTTACCTTTTGAATACGAGGGCTGCCATTTGTGTGAGCATATAAAGAATTCCCCTTAGTATCCCTATTGCTTCTTCTAACTTCCTCCTGTAACAGAGGGATTTCCCTGTCTGCTTAAGCATTTGTTCTGCATATTATTCCTGGAGGATGAAGAACCCCAAGTACAAATTTTCCTTTATTTCTTTAATCACTTCCATGCCCTTCTCAATAAACATCAAGACTTTCAAGGTCATATTCAAAGGGAGGGAAGTCAAGCCCCCTTGCAGCACTTGCTGAAAAAACAGGCTTCTTGTCTACTTAAAGAACATAGGAAATGGGAATCTGGGAAAAGACACAATCCTCTTGTTGCTTGAATGTTCTGAGGGTCACTATAAGGTCATGAAGACAATGATACAGGCCGGCCCAAGGATGCAGGAACAAAAGACAAAAGTTCCCTTAGGACAGAGATAAAAGCTGGTCCCAGGATATATTAACATTAGAACAGAGAAAAAGGCAAGGTCAGGGGTACCTGGTAAAACTATTTTATTTCAAAGCTCCAAGGATGAATAGGGTGTCCGCTATTTACTCTGGTATCTCCTCTGTTCTCAAGTGGGTAATCATGACAAGATGGGACCAAGGATAACGGTATGCAATACCATTTATTCCAGAACCCTAAGGACAAATGGGGTGTGCCTATTCAGTAAACAATAATAGAAAAATAAGATGGGATGTCTTCTTTTTCTTTTTTTCCTCCTCTGTTCTCTCTTTACAGATGGGTAATCACATATCCATGTTGCAGAATACACCCCTCGGGTACATCCTCAATAACTGGAGGAATTTGGCCCCAAAACCCTAACATGAAAAGGGCTAATTTTTTTTTTCTGTAATGTGTATTGGGTTGAATATAAGCTCTGGAACCAGGAATCTTGACTAGAAAAAGGAAGCATAAATTTTAATACAATCTGTCAACAAGATTGCCTTGTCTCCAGAAAGAAAAATGGACAGAAATTCCCTAGATACAGACCTTCATGGCCTGAAGAAGCAACACTGACCTTTTTCAGGCTTGCAAAAATGGGTCCAGCAATGGTACAAACTATGTTTAGGCAACCTCTCTGGTTGGCTCAGGGGACCTCTTATTGGGTTTACCGAAAGTTCAAGCCCTGGAGGAACCAAGAGCGTAGCCAAGTCCAAAGCACACTGTTCCTTCTATCCCATTATATCTAAGTCTCCGAGCCCTAGAGCCTTCCCCTCTGTACCCAGGACCACCTTCTATACCAACCCCTTAAGTTATGCCCCCTTCAAGAGGTTAGTGGACCCACTAGAGTCCAGACCCATTCATTATGCAAAATCTTACCCAAACTAAAATGGAACTAGGGAAGTTTATGATAGGCATTGACAAATACATCAAATGGTTCTGTAAACTGGCCTTAACATTTGAACTCATCTGGTGGGATATCTTAGTCATACCAGAGAAGACTCTGTGTAAAGGAGAACGTGACTCCATTATGGAGTTGGCTCAACAATATCCAAATGCAATACATTTGACTAACTTTGGTGGCTACCCTGTAGGGGGCCATCACAGTTCCCCCAGTCAACCCAGTTGAGATCACAATACTGAAGGCGTGTATGGAAAAGGAACCACATGTTCCTCTGTTTGGTAGAAGAAATGAATGCTAGAAGAGCAAAGCCTGTGAATTAAAATAAATTGGTCTTAATAGATCAAGCCCCTCTTGAAAACCCCAACACTTTCATAGAGAGGCTACAAGAGGCCCTAGTGGTGTGAAGCATGCGAGACTAAATCCAGAGACACCAAAATGGAAACTGATCCTAAAGAACCATTTCCTAACTCAGGCATCCCCAGATATTTGGAGGAAACTCCAAAACCTAGCACTGGGCCCCAATACCCTTATGCCTGAAATCCCCAAATTAGCTGCCTCAGTTTTTTACAACCAGGACCAGGAGAAAAAGCAAAGGAGTCAGGGAAAGGAGAGGTGAAAAGAAAAGCAGCAGTTCTAAATATTGGCTGTCCTACAAGTCTACCAGCCACTCCAGGTTGCCCTCAGAATTCCTTCCCAGGTAACTGCCATCCTCTTTCTCCCCAATGAACTGCCCTTTTTCATATACACTAAAGAAGAAATAGATTGGGCACCCAACATGGGTATAAGGAAAAAAAATCAATGGTTGGTGCAAGTGAGGAGAACTTCATCTACCTTAAAGTCTCCCAATAAAAAGTCATCAAGAGTTACATGACTCCTACCATCTTGGAAAGAACAGTCTAGGGCAAACTTGTAAATGGGCATTCAGTGGGAAGTGACTGAACAAAACCATTCAACAGATTTGTCAAGCCTACATGTTATGAACCATAAATTATCCCCAGAGAAGGAACCTCTTTCCACTAGTAAGTCCAATTCAAAGGAGAGGTACATAAGCTGAGGAGAACTGGCAGATGAACTTCACCCAGCTTCCTGAATGCTGCAGGTTTAAGTACCTCTTGGTCTGTGTATATATTGTCACAGAATGGGTAGCAGCCCACCCCACAAGGGCTGAAAAGACACAGGAGGTAACTAAATTCCTCCTAAAGAAACTCATTCCCCGGTTTGGGTTCCCAAGGTCATTACAGAATTGACAATGGTCCATCCTTCATTTCCCACGTAACTCAATAGGTTAATAGTGCCCTAGGCATAAAGTAATACCTTCCCTCTTCCTAGAAACACCATTTTCAGGAAAAGTGGAAGGAACTCACCAAACCTCAAATGCACCCTCAATAAACTCTGTTAGGAAACAGCATAGCCATGGGTGGATCTTTTACCTTTAGGCCTCCCTCACATCCATATTACCCCTAAGGCTCTCTTGCAATTAAGCCCCTTCAAGGCCCTATATAACAAGGCATTTCTAAATTTGGACTTACTACTTCTATTAGTCCATTCTTGCACTGCTATAAAGAACTACCTAAGACTGTGTAATTTATAAAGAAAAGAGGTTTATTTGATTTATAGTTATACAGGCTTAACAGGAAGCATCACTGAGAGGTCTCAGGAAACTTACAGTCATGACAGAAGGTGAAGGGGAAGCAACATTTTCTTTACATGGCAGCAGGAGAGAGAGAGAGAGAGAGAGAGAGAGAGAGAGAATGCCCCACACTTGTAAACCATAAATCTCTTGAGAACTCACTTATTGTCATGAGAACAGCAAGGGGGATATCTGCCCTCATGATCCAATTGCCTTCCATCAGGCTCACCCCCTCCCAATTCAACATGAGATTTGGGTGGGGACACAAATCTAAGCCATATTATTCTGCCTCTGGCCCCTCTCAAATCTTATGTCCTTCTCACGTTGCAAAATACAATTGTCCCTTTCTAACAGGCTCCCAGTCCTTAAATAAAAAGCCCACAGTCCAAAGTCTCATCTGAAAAAAGGTAAGTCCCTTTCACCTATGAGCCTATAAAATCAAAAACAAGATAGTTTCTCCAAGATACAATGGTTTACAGACATTAGGTAAATGCTCCCATTCCAAAAGGGAGAAATTGCTCAAAACAAACGGGCAACAGGCTCCATGCAAGTCCAAAAGCAGACAGGGCACTAATTAGATCTTAAAACTCCCAAATAATCTCCTTTGACTTCATGTCTTACCTCCAGGGCATGCTGATATAAGATCTGGGGTCCCAAGGCCTTGGGCAGCTCCACCCTTGTGGCTCTACAGTACAGGGCTGTCAGGTGTTTCACGGGCTGGCATTGAGTGCTTGAGGCTTTTCCAGGAGCACTGCACAAGCTGTTGGTGAATCTGCCATTTTGAGGTCTGGAGGGCAGTGGCCCTCTTTTCACAGCTCCACTAGGTAGTTCCCCAGTGGAGACTCTGTGTTGGGGCTCCAACACCACGTTTCCCCTCTGCACTGCCCTAGTAGAGGTTTTTGATGAGGGCTCTGCCCCTGCAGCAGATTTCTGCCTAGAAATTCAGGCATTTCCGTACATCATTTGAAATATAGGCAGAGGCTTCCAAGCCTCAACTCTTGCCATCTGCACTCCTGCAGGTTTAACACCACATGGCAGCCATCAAGTCACGGGGCTTGCACCCTCTGAAGCAACATCCCAAATTGTTCCTTGGCCCCTTTTAGCCATGGCTAGAGCTGGAATGGCTAGGATATAGTTTACCATTTCCTGAAGCTGCACAGAGCCGTGGGGTCCTGGACCCAGACCAGGAATCCTAGGCCTCCAGGCCTGTAATGGGAGAGTCTGCCACAAAAGTCTCCAACATGCTCTGGAGACATTTTCTCTATTGTCTTGGCTATTAACATTAAGCTTCTTTTTCCTTACCCAAATTTCTCAACTGGCTTGAATTTTTCCCTAGAAAATGAGTTTTTCTTTTCTACACAGTTCACTTTTGTACATAACCGTCTTTTTTTTTTTTTTTTTTTTTTTTTTTTTTTTTTTTTTTTTTTTTGAGACGCAGTCTCTCTCTGTTGTCCAGGCTGGAGTGCAGTGGAATGATCTCGGCTCACTGCAAGCTCTGCCTCCCGGGTTCATGCCATTCTCCTGCCTCCGCCTCCTGAGTAGCTGAGACTACAGGTGCCCACCGCCATGCCCGACTAATTTTTTGTATTTTTAGTAGAGATGGGGTTTCACTGGGTTAGCCAGGATGGTCTCGATCTCCTGACCCCATGATCCGCCCACCTCGGCCTCCCAAAGTGCTGGGGTTAGAGGTGTGAGCCACCACGCTCGGCCTTTTTTTTTTTTTTTTTTTTTTTTTTTTTTTAAGATGGAGTCTTACTTTGTCATCCAGGCTGGAGTGCAGTGGCACGATCTCTGCTCACTGCAAACTCTACCTCCTGTGTTCATGGAATTCTCCTGCCTCAACCTCCCGAGTAGCTGAGATTACAGGCATGTATCACAATGCCCGGCTAATTTTTGTATTTTTAGTAGAGACAAGGTTTCACTATGTCGGCCAGGCTGGTCTCAAACCCCTGACCTCAAGTGATCCACCCACTTCAGCCTCCCAAAGTGCTGGGATTACAGGCTAGGCTGCAAATGTTCCAAACTTTTATGCTCTGCTACCCTTTTAAACATAACTTCCAGTTTCAGGTTATCTTTTTGTTCATGCATGTGAGTGTATACTTTTTGAAACAGCCAGGTTACATTTTGAATGTTTTACTGCTTAGAAATTTCTTCACAAGGTATCATAAATAATGTCTCTCAAGTTCAATGTTCCTCAGATCTCTAGGGCAAGGGCAAAATGCTGCCAGTCTCTTTGCTGAAGCATAGCAAGAGTGACCTTTATTCCAGTTCTGAATAAATTTCTCGTCTCCATTGGAGACCATCTTAGCTTGGACTTCATTAACCCTATCACTATCAGCATTTTGGTTAAAACCATTCAACAGGTCTCTAGGAAGTTCCAAATTTCCTCATATTTTCCTATCTTCTTCCAATTCCTCCAAACTGTTTCAACCTCTGCCCATTACTCATTTCCAAAATCGCTTCCACATTTTTAGGTATCTTTACAGCAGTAGCCCAATCATGCTACCAATTTTCTGTATTAGTCCATTCTTGCACTGCTATAAAGAACTACTCGAGACTTGGTAATTTATGATATATATAAAAAAAAAGATGTTTAGTTGATTCAAAGTTCTACAGGCTTAACAAAAAACATGACTGGGAGGCCTCAGGAAACTTGCATTCATGGCAGAAAATGAAGGGGAAAATCAAGCACTTCACATGGTGCTTGAGAAAGGGTGAAGGGAAAAGTGTCACACACTTTTAGAGCATCAGATCTTGTGAGAACTCACTCACTATCATATGAACAGCGAGTTGGAAATCCACTACTATGATCTAATCACCTTCCACAAGGCCCCTCCTCCAATTCAACATGAGGTTTGTGTGGGGACACAAATCCAAATCATATTATTACTAGACGAAGAAATCGTCAGTATTACCCAGTATGTCCCTTGTTTAGTAAACTTCCAATAGGCTCCCAAGTAATCCCAATGGGTAACAAACAAACCCAAAATCCAAAGGAGAAAAATGCCCCCATGTATATCCTCCAGACTCATTAGTTTTTATGAAGCTTGGAAGGATGGAACCCGAAATTCCCAACTAACTCCAGTCTGGAAAGACCCCTTCACCATTCCATCATCCACCTTGATAGACATTAAGTACTAGAGATTGCCAGCTAGATACATCACACTAGGACAAGGCTATGGAAAGGCCCTGAAACACCAGCATCAGAATCAGCACCTTCAGCTCCATAACACACTTGTGTGGCACTGGACAATCTGAAATTCCTTTATAAATGAGAAGATAAGTAATCCCTCCTTAACATCTTTTTACTTCAATGTAAAGTGGTCCCAGTATTAGAAATTTTACTGACAATTGCTCTGATTGCTATCACTATTTTAACCCTAACTTGTACACCATCAGGAGTCCCAGAGGCAGCTTGCTTTGTGACCAATTTCTCTTTTCATAATCATCTTAGGTTGCCATGGACCCGCTCCTGCTGGTTCTCATTCTCACCCCTTTGTTAGTAGCACACTACCATCCTGATTTTCTGTTATTGGAAAAAGCTCAGCAATTGCTCCAAAGCACAGTATCCCCTTACTCTGCCAGTTGCTGGTTATATATTAGCTCTTCTGTTAAAACACCAGTGATAGCTTATATAGCCTTGCCCCCAGATAGGACAAGCATCGAGGTGGAATTACGTATTTTTTTTTTTTTTTTTAAATCAATGGGACCATAATCTGAAAAGAATATTAAGGCCTTCTTGCAAAAGTAAAGCGATATTTCCCTGATATCTGCAAGGAAACTCTCATTTTCAAACCTATTTTTGTAATATCAATTTAATGGGAATAGCCCCTATTTTTGTTATATAGTCAAAAGAAAAAAATGCAATGAATGTAGGTGCTCTTCCCAGTAGTTTGTAATGTGACTCTCACTGTAGATCCTAACCAACAGTCTTACCAAACATTCACCCACAACTCATTCCATAATTAATCAAGATTCCCAAACCTCCGCATATTGCTTTTCCTTGGGGAACTCTGCTAGATAAGTCCACCCAGTTTTGCCAAGGACACCCAAGCTCATGTTGTACTCAAAGTTTCTGGTTCCAGACTGCTGATTATAACCAATGTTGACAAATTGTCAATCTCAGCTATACAGCATTTTTACTAAAGACAAATGATGGTAGGACTGGTTTGCTTTATTATAATTGGCCTAATTGTTGTATACAGTGTAGCAAGAATAATTATTTTTTGCATAGACGTTTAAATTGGCTTTAATGGAACTTTGTTCCATGGGAGGAATCTCAGGTAAGACTTCTTTAAAGCTGAGCCCAGCCATGGGTCTGTGCCATCAAAAACCTCCGAGTTGGATGAATTTCCTCTCCTCTTGAGGTTCTAAGATAAACCTGGGGCTTTTGTGCCTGTCAGAAAACGACATTCTTTATTTAGCACAGGTCAGCCCTTGGAAAAACTAGCCTCCTATTTTGTGTACACAGACCCTGTGCAGGGTTTGTGACTTAATTTTCTAAACAAGAAGCTCTAATAAAAACAGGATAAAGCCAATTACACTTGTTTTTTCAGAATGTTGTAACCAATCTATAAATTTTAATCTTAATTATAAAATATAACTTCTATAAGCCTTTTATAACCTTTTTTAAGGAATTGGTTAATGCTTCAAGAAAACCTTATTCTGACATAGGGGTCCATATACTGGTTTTGCATCAGTGTGCCTTTGATATTAATGATTAATTTATAGAGAAACTGAACTTATTTCATTTTTCAAAATTGGCCCTTACAATCTTATGCCCCCACCTCTTCCGCGATAGACCCTGGACCTTGAGGAGTTGCATAGTTTCAGTTTCTTGCCTTGTGTCTCAGGAATACAGTTTATTTTGACTGGAATCTTCTATGGGGCCTAAAGATGAGTCTTTAATTGCTGTCGGTGTTTAAGATTTAGCAGGATTTGATGTCCTTCTTAGACCCAAGAGTTAAAAGCCCTGTACCTCAATGTTACAAGGGCTTTCATAGCTAGCAAGACACATGGATGTAATAACCTTAATATAAAAAAAATTATCTCAGTTTTATTTTCCTAAGCAAACTGAAACTTAATAGTAATATGGCAACTTGATTATATAAAAAATTTTGTTGATATATATATATATACACACACACACATATATATACTCATCCTCTTATTGAGACTTACACTGACTGTTCATGACATAGTTGAACTTTCTGATTTGTTCTTAACATCCCTTTTTTTTAAAAACACAGTTACTTTATCTTAGAACTAAACTTACCATACAAGATTTTTAAAAATAAAAATTTCCCTTTAAGCTTTTTTACCTCAAAAAAAGAGAAAAACTTCTTTATTTTTATAACTTTCTTTACATCTTCTTTTTTTCTGGTTCCTTTTACTTTGTTTTATACATAAGCTTTAAACAAGTTTTGAATTAGGCAAAACTTGTTCACCTTTTATTTTTTAGCAAGAATGTTTCCTTACAATATATATTTATTGAAAAATACCAAAATAATGAAATATTTATTGTTTGATTTAACATAACTTCATATTCTAAATTATGACCAGTTTTTCCAAAAGTATTTATCCCATTATATTTGCATAATTATTTTATTTTAATTTTTTGCCTGTATTATTCATGAAAACTGTGATAGTCATGATTTAAAGTTATGAATCTGGCATTGCAAGATCATAACTGAGACAGTGAAAAAAAGATTTGACCTAAGTTCAAGATGCAGCTATTTTCATCAAATCCATATTCATGTTTTATTTATTAAAAATTACACAAAAAAAGATCATTCTGTCTTGGGCAGGGTTTATAATTTTGTAACCCGTAGGCCAAATTTTGACACCTTATAGTACTTGGCAGGGATAAGTATGAAATTGTTTGATTAATAAGCGCAAACAAAAATGCATGCTGGCAATTATTAAGACTTTCTAATATTATCTTACCAATAATTTTAAAGCTAGCTTATTTATTAAAGATTTTACTTAAGTTGCATAAACTTGGAAAAGCATTTGACTAGTCTTTTTTTAAGTATCTGATTTAAGCACTTTTGTTTTTCTTTAAGTCAATGAATTAAATCTCTTTTACATATTTAGGTAGTGAAATATTTTGTACACAACACATAAATGCATATGAAGTCATATTAGACATGCCGATGGAAGTATATTTTATAGATTTATAAAGAAGCTCCCACCCCCGCTTTATTTTTTCCTATCTTAGACTTTCAGAGTCTTGATAACCTGTTTTACAAATCTAAGCAGTGGACAGCTAAATAGCCTTAGATTTGCACATCAAAGAAAATAACTCAGGTGAAAATCAGAGAGAAAAAGTGGTGGTGCTAGAGGGAGATGCTTTTGTTTTTCTTTGAGCCAAATTAAACATAAAATCAAACTACTCTTCCTTAAAAAACCCAAGAGCAGCCTCTGCTGAAATAACTATTAGTCAAAAAATCAGGCAAAAGCAGATTTCAGTCAACTAAGAAGAAAAAACAAAACCTTTGCTCAAAAAAATAAAACAAAACAAAAAAACTCACAAGGTTTTAGGAGAGAAAAACAAACAAAAACATAAAGGCCTTTTAAATACAAAATGCACACATACACACTTACATCTTAGATGTTAACCTTTTAATTAAACTGACTTTTAACCATTGAACTCCTTTAAAAAATTTTTTTCTTATTACCATATTTTAGCTAGGACAAAATGTTGCTATTTCAGACATAAAGCCATTGCTGTTTCAGTTTGTTCTGGCAGGCAAAGAGTTGGCCTTGTTATGTAAATAAAGCCCCTTTAGTAGTTAACATTAAAAATAATTTATTTTCTTTTATTTTCCTCTTCCTGGCCTTTCTCTCTCACTTCAGAGGCCTTGTTCCCTGTAATTTAGGTTTCCCCTTTGGATTTAATCAAGACAGAAAGAAGAAAAACAACTGAACAGTTAAGCAAAACTAATAGTGACCAAACAAATTATCCTATTTCTGAGTGCTCTAAGTGTAAGCACAAATTAACATCAGCTGATTTTAATGCTAATTTTTGTCATTTAAGAGAATTTGCAAGACACCATTCCAAATCAGTTTCTTACGTAGTGATGGGGACCAAGATGGAGACCGCTCTCTGCCAATGCAGAAGCAGATGAATATATCTGCCTTCGTGGAAGCAAGTGGAAAAACTCTCACGAAAGGAAGTGCTTTTTTTTGTTTTTGTTTTTGTTTTTTTTTTAAAAACAGCAGATAAACCTCAGACCCCCAACTGAAAAAAGTTGGAAGATTAGGGATTCCTAGAGGAAAGAGGTCCTAGACTTTGGCAAATTTTCCTGTCCGTTCGGGCTATAAGTTTCTCAAAAAAAGGCCAAAAAAAGGCCTTTATGTTTTTGTGTGTTTTTCTCTCCTAAAATCTTGTGGGGTTTTGTTTGTTTGTTTGTTTGAGTACCAAGCATCAAGATGTGAACTGCTGCAGGCCGGGTCACTTTTACTCAGGGTCCCTCCATGGTTACCAGATGTCAGTTGAGGAAAATGATGAGACAAGTCTCAATCATTTTAGGAAATTTATTTGCCAAAGTTAAGGATGCGTCCGAAAGTCAGGTCTATTCCTTTCTCTGAAGATAATTTTGAGGGCTCCAAATTTAAAGGGGAAAGGGTGGGATATTGAAAAGCATACAGTTTTAACACAAACAAAAGGAGTAGAGCAAAAATGTGGGGAATCTTCATTTTATGTAAGATAACACAGACAAAATGGGGTAGGAGAACAATCAGTTATACATGTGTGCCTGGTTGGCTGGCTGGGGTGATTGCACCTGTAAAGATAAGACATCAATTTGCATTGGCCATGGTGAAGTTTTAACAACTGACCAGGAATTTCCTTGTGGGTAAAATACGGGGGAGGCAGGTAGCTTTGTATCTTGTAGCCATGCTATTTAGGAATCAAAAGGGGGAGGCAGGTTTGCGTGACCCAGTTCCCAACTGGACTTTTCTCTTTGGCTAAATGAGTTTGGGGTCCCAAAATTTAATTTCATTTCACATGGGAAATGTTCTGAAAGCTAACGCAGTCTAGAGAGCCCCCATGTCTGTCACCCCTCATTGCTATCAGTAAGCTATGGCATCTGGTGGGTTGATTTGTGGGGAGTGTCTTTCTTCACCCACAAGGAATAGTTAGGACACTCTTGTTTCCAACGGCCTTATTGCTTACAATTTGTATACTGTGGTGGCCCCAAGGGCAAACAGTCCTTTAGCCAAATGGTGGGGTATGGGGCGTCTTATACAAAGATTTTTTTTTTTTTTTTTTCCTACAGAACATACCTTCTTGTGTTCTTATTGTATATGAGATCAGTGGCATTCAGGGCACTCTGTTGTCTAATGTCACATTGTTTTGGCTTTTCCTAGGCTTGATCACTGTTATTAAACACTTTAAAGACAATTTCAGTCATAGTCATTGAGACATCAACATTCTACTCTTTGTATCTTTATCTACTTATATCTGGGGCACTCTGATGGATGAAAGTCATATTAACCAGTCTCATGTTATCTGGGTGTTCAGAGTCTGTATCAGCATATTGCCTGTAAGCTTCAAAGATTCTCTCAAGAGTTCAGGCTTTTTAGCTTTGAGATACCCTTTGCAATCCACATTACTGAAAACACCTTGTAATAATTTAACTTTACCTGGTCTCTGGGGTCATTGGGGTCCCAGTCTGGCTCAGTCCTGGGTATGACTTGCACAGCCAGAACCCTAGCTCGATTATTTTTTTGTGATTCTTATAGCCTTTTGGCTCCCTGTTGAGTTTTCTAGCACCATTCTACATTCCTCTGGAGTGAGGAAGGTATTTCTGAGGGTCTGAATGTCAAACTACATGGTGTATGAATAGCAAGGATGGATGTAAATAAAATTTCCATCATTTTGTAATCATCCACGTAGGCAGGCATGTTATTTTTCCAATTATGTATGTTCAAAGTCGAAAAGGGCGAATGAACATCTGAGAATTCAGTGGGTAACCATTGGTAATCAAGATCTGTAGGAACTTGTCTTAATAGGAATTACCCTGTATGTTAAGGAGCATTCCCCAGGCTGAATTGAGTACCCTGTGTATATGTGGAGGTATGTGGAAGGCATGCAATTTCTGCCTAACTGGTAGGTAAGTAGTTGGGGGTAGGGAGGTACAAAACTGAGCCACTGCCTTCAGGAGAATCATTGTGCCCTTCCGGGTCACTTTTCATAGCACCACTGGCATACCATGGAGGCACTGTAGGAGACAGCAAAAGAGGAAAGACGATATCATCATACGATTCATATTCTAAAAAGGTAACTTTTCTCTGTGGATTCCCCCTTTGAACCATAGAATTTACATCTCTTTTGTAAATTCTTATTTTTGTATAAGGTATTTTGGTATAATAATTCTTATTTTTTAATAAAAAATTGTACATAGGGATCTCAGCCCATTTCTTTTATCTTTTACAGAGCAATTCTAATTGGAGAATAGTAGAATAGTTTAGGGTCCCAATCTTAGGCCGTTTTTCTCTGATTCCAGCAAATATCGAGGTCAAGCAGTATTATGAAAGAAAATCATCCCAGACTAGGCAACATGGTAAGATCCGAAGAGCTGGGACTATTAAAGTTAAGAGATTATTAGGCCATGAGATATCTGCCCTTATGAATGGATTAATGCCATTATCATGGAATTGGGTTTGCTATAAAAGGAGGAGTTGTCTGCCTTTTTTTCTCTCCCCATCTTTTCCTCTGTTTACCCTCTGCCCTTAGATGCCTTTTGCCACATTATTAGGCAGTAAGAAGGCCTGGTCACAGGTTCTTTGCTCCTCAATCTTGAAACTTCCAGACTCCAGAAATGAAAGGAAACAAACATCTATTATTTATAATTACCCAGTCTCCAGTATTCTGTTATAGCAGCACAAAATGGACTAAGAAAAATAGTGAAAGACTGTAAGGGATACTGTTGAAGCCCACCATATATCCTTGTAGTCTGAAAATTTGTGTTAATTCTCTATAGACAGTTCATATACGCTCAAGTCCTACTCTCTCAGCCTCTCTGCCTGAGAAATTTCTCAAGGCCATAAGAAAAACATTCAAAACTGTCAGCAATTAAGTGAGACTGGATGAATACATACTTAAGCTTTCTCACTCTTCAGTGGGACAATACTGAGATACATTGTACCCAGTTCCTCAGAGGATTCCCAATTGCCCACAGTGGTAACTCAAGTCCAAACCCTTATTGTTGTCCCACTCCCAAATGGCTTCTGGGATTACTTCCAAGTAAATTATCTCCATCCAAATGTTTTCCTCAAATCTGTTTGGAGTAGGAGTGAATAAATCCAAGCTAAGGCACAGAAAAACAGTATATAAAGAACTTCAACATTTTTTTTTATTGTGGTTCTTCTGCCTGGAAAATATTTCCTTTGGATGTTTACATGGTTTATACCCTCTCCTCTTCAAGCCTTTGCTCAAATATCTTCTTCAGTGTGTGTTTCCCTGACCGTCCTATTTCAAATGTTGGCATCCACCCACAACAAGCACTCTTTCTCATTCTTTAATAATTTAAGTTTTCTGGAGAACACATTAGCATATTATTTAAGATAAAAGTTGATTTTAGGACATCTTTCTTGGGAGAGAGGTTCAGGCAGGGATTGAGACGTGGTAAAGCAGCAGCTGTAGGACTGTGTAGGCAAGATGAGCAAAGTACTAATGATTTCTAAGATATAAGCATTTTATATCAGAAAAGATTTTACGTAATAAAAACAATGAAAAATATAATTTACCTATAAATATCTATTCAGGAAAGAAAAAAATAAGCACTTACATAAGCATTTTAATGTTAGCCAATATAAATTGATATTACAACCAAAACTTCAAACTGATTTCTAATTCACGCTTCTATTAAAAATGTATCTTGCTTCTGTAGTCTTAGTTACTCAAAAAAACTTCATTTAATTTCTGTCACTATGTAATAAATTTAGAGCAACACACAGCTAAAATAAATTTTCAACAACTGTTGCCATTAAAGACAGGATACCTTCAATGCTTATTCATTTTTAAGACCTCTTCCCTATTGCTTTTGAAGATAAGCCTGCTGTGAATAGCTTCCCCTTAATGCCTCCTTCTAGAATATCAAAAGTATAATTCTCTATAGATGATTTTACCTCAGATATGCACATTGAATAAAAACTGGCTTTTGATTGTACTTCAGAAGATTAAATTCATCATATAAATGTAAGCATTAAGCCTTGGGAAATAAACTCATAGCTAAATTTCCAGAGTTTCTGGTGAATTAAAGCTAGATTTGAAAGAAAAATTTTAGTATGAAATGTGAATAATGATAAAAATGTTAAACATTAATCCAAAAGTATCCAAAACTTCAAAATACACTAAATCAGAGGGTAGTTGATTTTTCTATAATAGGCGTTGCAAAACAGAAAATCAATGAGTATAATTTTTTATATGTAGAAATTTTCATATACCCAGCTTTTTCTCTATATATATGTGTATGTGTCTATGTACACATACACATAATATATGTCAGGTTCCCAAAACAAAAGAACATATAGATAAGTAGTGTACATAAATGTTATCCAAATATGATAAAATTTTATTATTTAATAACTGTCACAAATAATAACTTACAAACCTAAAACTACCATGTATATCTGAATGAGTCAAATGATTTTGCCTTGTAATATCACAATACATTTATATTTTGCAATCTTCTTTCAACATTTTGATATTTCTTATATTTAAAGTTTTTTACAAATTTCAGCATGCCATATCTTATTTTGAATTTGGACTCTACATTTATAAGTCAGAGTTTCCAAGAGAAACAGAACATATACATGTATATATACACACACAGTGTATATATATGTGTGTGTATATATGTGTACATATATATATAATATATATATGTAGTATCACTATTTAGATAACTTCCAAAGTATCTTCTCTAATATGTCACTAGTAGGATTAAGTTAGAAATCAATAAAGGAAGGAAAACTGGAAAACTCGCAAATATTTGGGAAGTAAACAACAAGTTTTAAACAACAGATCAAAGAAGAAATCACAGGGAAATTAGGAATTAGAGACAAATACAAAGTAAAACCCAACATACCAAACTTATGAACAAAGTGAAAAAAGAGCCACATGGCAACTTTGTATTTACTTGCATTAAATGCTTGCATTAAAACAGAATTAAAATCTCAAATCAACAATCCGTTTTTACAACATGAGAATCCACCATCCCAGAAAAAAAATAGGAAAAACAAAAACTAAAAGCAGAAGGAAACAAACAGTAATGATTATAGCAGAGATATATGAAATAGAGAACAGATAAATAACAGAGAAAATTTTTTTAAAAAGTTATTTCTGCCAGGCGCGGTGGCTCAAGCCTGTAATCCCAGCACTTTGGGAGGCCGAGACGGGCGGATCACAAGGTCAGGAGATTGAGACCATCCTGGCTAACACGATGAAACCCTGTCTCTACTAAAAAAATACAAAAAACTAGCCGGGCGAGGTGGTGGCCGCCTGTAGTCCCAGCTACTCGAGAGGCTGAGGCAGGAGAATGGTGGGAACCCGGGAGGCGAAGCTTGCAGTGAGCTGAGATCGGCCACTGCACTCCAGCCTGGGCGACAGAGCGAGACTCTGTCTCAAAAAAAGAAAAAAAAAAGAAAAAAAAAAAGGTACTTCTTTGGAAAGATCAAAATAACTGACCTATATATAGCTAACATAACTGAAAAAAAAGAGAATCCTCAAATTGTGATGACCAGAAAAGACTAGAAGATATTATTACTTACTCTACAGAAATATAAAATATTATAAGAGACTACTATGAATAATTATCTTCTAGTAAGTTAGATAACCTAAATGAAATACATAGAGTTCTAGAAACTTAAAACTTATTAAGACTCAACCCTAAAAAATTTCAACATGTGAGTAGACTTGCTAGCAGGTTGAATTAGTAATCAAAAATCTTCCAACAAAGAAAAAAATCTGGATCTGATGGCTTCACTAGTGAAATTTACCAAACATTTAAAAATAACTAACACTAATGTTTCTCAAATTTTTCCAAAAATTTGTAGAGGGAACATCTTCTAATGTACTCTATGAGGCCAGCATTATTCTTATGCCAAAGACAGACAAAGACTATAGAAAAACGAAACTACAGAATAATATCTCTTATAAACGTTGATGCAAGTTCCTCAAAAAAAACCCCAGCAAACTGAATTTAGTAGCATATTAAAAAGTTAAACACCATGACAAAGAGGGATTTGTTCCTGGAATGCAAAGATGGCTCAATATATAAAAATTAGTAACTGTTATACACCACATTAACAGAATGTAGAAAAAACACAAATACGACTATTTCAATTGTTACAGAAAATACATTTAACACAATTCAACACCCTTTCATAATACAACACTCAACAGAGTAGGAATAAAAACCTTTCAACAAAATAGTAACTATATATGAAAAATCCACAGAAAATAGCATATTTTATGGTAAAATATGGAAAATCTTTTTATTCATCTGTTCTCACACTGCTAATAAAGACGTACATGAGACTGGGTAATTTATAAAGGAAAGATGTTTAATTGACTCACAGTTCCACATGGCTGGGGTGGCCTCACAATCATGGCAGAAGGTGAAAGGGACACAAGACACATTTTACATGGCAGTAGGCAAGACAGAGTGGGTAGGAGAACTCCCCTTTTTAAAATCATCAGATCTCATGAGATTTATTCACTATCAGTGGAACAGCACTGGAAGACTCGCACTCATGATTGAATTACCTCCCACTGGGTCCATCCCACAACATGTGGGGATTATGGGAGCTACAATTCAAGATGAGATTTGCCTGGGGACACAGCAAAATGATACCAGTTTTTTCCCTCTAATATCAAGAACAAAAATATTGGAAGGCCTAACCAGAGCAATTAGGCAAGAACAAGAAAACAAAGACATTTAGCCTGGAAAGGAAGAAATGAAATTCTCTCTAATTTCAGAAAAGATGTAAAAAATACTAAAAATGTATTTAAAAACTTTTAGAATAAGTGAATTTAGTAAAATTCCAGGATATCAAATTAACATAAAATACATTTCATTTTATACATTGACAATAAACAATCTAAAAAGAAATCAAGAAAAATAGTATCAAAGAGATAAAATACTTACTTATACCTAACCAAGAAGGCAAAATAACTTTTACAATGAAAACTATAAAACTGTGCTGAAAAAAATTGAAGATGTAAATATATGAATATCCATTTTATAATCATGAATTGAAAGAGTTGATATTATTTAGACTCAATACTAATCAAAATGATTTATGGATTTAATGTAATCTTAACCAAAATTTTGATGACTGTTTTGCAAAAATAGAAAGGGACTTTAAATAGTCAAAATATTCTTGAGAAAAAAAAAAAAGCTTAAGAAATTACACTTACTGATTTAAAACTTAACTACAAATCTAAAATGATCAAAACAGAGTGGGGATGGCATAAAGACAGATCTATAAACAAATAAAGTAGAATGGAGAGCCCAGAAATAAACTCATGCACGTATGGTCAAATGCTTTGCAGCAAGGATATCAAGAACATTCAATGGTAAAGGAAAGTCTTTTCACCAAGTGGTGCTAGGAAGCCTAATTACGCACATGGAAAAGAAGGAAGCTTGACCTTTATGTACCACCATGAGAAAATTTCACTCAAAATGGATCAAAAACCAAAATGTAAAACATAAATCTATAAAACTCTTAAAATAAAATATGGCAAAACCTTCTTGACATTGGAGTTGACCATGAATTCTTGAATATAATACCGAAGGCACAGGCAACAAAAGAAAATAGTAGATAAATTAAATTTTATTAAATTAAATTTTATTAAAACTTTAGAGATTAGGATTGCAACCCTTGCTTTTTTTTTTTTTTTTTTTTTCTTATTTGCTTGGTAAATATCCCTCCATCTCTTTATTTTGAGGCTATGAGTGTCTTTGCACATGAGAAAAGTCTCCTTAATATAGCACACTGATGGGTCTTGAATTTTTATCCAATTTGCCAGTCTGTGTCTTTTAATTGGGGCATTTAGCCCTTTTACATTTAATGTTAATATTGTTATGTGTGAATTTGATCCCATCATTGTGATGCTAGCTGGTTATTTTGCCCATTAGTTGACACAGTTTCTTCATAGTTTCACTAGTCTTTACAATTTGGTATGTTTTTGCAGTGGTTGGTACCAGTTTTTTCCTTTCCATATTTAGTACTTCCTTCAGGGGACCTTGTAAGGCAGGCCTGATGGTGACAAAATCTCTTAGCATTTGCTTCTCTGTAAAAATTTTTATTTCTCCTTCACTTATGAAGCTTAGTTTGGCTGGATATGAAATTCTGGGTGGAAAAATTCTTTTCTCCAAGAATGTTGAATATTGGCCCCTACTTTCTTCTGGCTTGTAGGGTTTCTGCAGAGAGATATTCTGTTAGTCTGATGGGTTTCCCTTTGTGGGACCTTTCTCTCTGGCTGCCCTTAACATTTTTTCTTTCGATTATCTGTCTTGGGGTTGTTCTTCTTGAGGAGTATCTTGGTGGTGTTCTCTGTATTTCTTGAATTTGCATGTTGGCCTGTCTTGCTAGGTTGGGGATATTCTCCTGGATAATATCCTGAAGACTATTTTCCAACTTAGTTCCATTCTCCTCGTCACTTTCAGGTACACCAATAAAACGTAGGTTTTGTTTTTTTACATAGTCCCGTGTTTCTTGGAGGCTTTGTTTTTTCCTTTTCATTTATTTTCTCTAATCTTGTCTTCACACTTGATTCCATTAAGTTGATCTTCAATCTCTGATATCTTTTCTTCCACTTGAATGATTTGGCTATTGATACTTGTGTATGCTTCACAGAGTTCTCATGCTGTGTTTTTCAGCTCCATCAGATCATTTATGCTCTTCTCTAACCAGTTATTCTAATTAGCAATTCCTCTAACTTTTTTTCAAAGTCTTTAGCTTCCTTGCATTGGGTTAGAACATGCTCCTTTAGCTCAGAGGAGTTTGTTATTATCCACCTTCTGAAGCCTACTTCTGTCAATTTGTCAAACTCATTCTCTGACCAGTTTTGTTCCCTTGCTGGTGAGGAGTTGTGATCCTTTGGAGGAGAAGAGACATTCTGGTTTTTGGAATTTTCAACTTTTGTGCTGTTTTTTCCTCATCTTCATGGATTTATCTAACTTTGGTCTTGATATTGGTAACCTCCGGATGGGGTTATTGTGTGGACATCCATTTGGTTGATGTTAATGCTAGTAACATGTCTTCATTCTAAAAAATCTCAATAACCTGGGTATTGATGGGACATATCTCAAAATGATGAGAACTATTTATGAAAAAGCAACAGCCAATATCATACTGAATGTGCAAAGCTGGAAGCATTCCCTTTGAAAATGGGCATGAGACAATGATTACCTCTTTCATCATTCCTATTCCACATTGTACTGAATTTCTGGTCAGGGCAATTAACAATTGCTACAAAGAGAATAAAATACCTAGGAATACAACTTACAATGGATGTGAAGGATATCTTCAAGGAGAACTACAAAACACTGATCAAGGAAATATGAGAGGACACAAACAAATGGGAAAACATTTTATGCTCATGAAAAGGAATAATCAATATTGTGAAAATGGCCATACTGCACAAAGTAATTTATAGATGCAATGCTATTCCCATCAAGCTACCACTGACTTTCTTCACAGAATTAGAAAAAAGAAAAAAAAAAAACTACTTTAAATTTCATATGGAACTAAAAAAAAGCTAATATAGTCAAGACAATACTAAGCAAAAAGAACAAAGCCGGTGGCGTCATGCTACCTGACTTCAAACTATACTACAAAGCTACAGTAACAAAAACAGCATGGTACTGTTACCAAAACAGATATATAGACCAATGGAATAGAAGAGAGGCCTCAGAAATAATGCCACACATCTACAACCATTTGACCTTTGACAAACCTGACAAAAACAAGCAATGGGGAAAGGATTCCCTATTTAATAAATGATGAAGGGAAAACTGGCTAGCCATATGCAGAAAACTGAAATTGAACCTGTTACTTACACCTTATACATAAATTAACGCAAGTTGGATTAAAGACTTAAATGTAATATCTAAAACCATAAAAACCCTAGAAGAAAACCTAGGCAATGTCATTCAGGACCTAGGCATGGGCAAAGACTTCATGACAAAACACCAAAAGCAAAGGCAACAAAAACCAAAATTGACAAATTGGATCTAGTTAAACTAAAGAGCTTCTGCACAGCAAAACAAACTATCATCAGAGTGACCAGGCAACGTACAGAATCAGAGAACAATTTTGCAATCTATTCATCTGACAAAGGTCTAACATCCAAAGTCTACAAAGAACTTAAACAAATTTACAAGAAAAAAACAACCCCATCAAAAAGTGGGTGAAGAATACGAACAGACACTTCTCAAAAGACATTCATGTGGCTAACAAACATATGAAAAAAAGCTCATGGTCACTGGTCATTAGAGAAATGCAAATCAAAATCACAATGAGATAACCCCTTCACGCTAGTTAGAATGGTAATCATTAAAAAGTCATGAAAGAACAGATGCTGGAGAGGATGTGGAACAATAGGAACACTTTTACATTGTTGGTGGGATTGTAAATTAGTTCAACCATTGTAAAAGACAGTGTGGCAATTCCTCATGGATCTAGAACCAGAAATACCATCTGACCCAGCCATCCCATTACTGGGTATATACCCAAAGGATTATAAATCATTCTACTATAAAGACACATGCACATGTATGCTTATTGCAGCACTCTTCACAGTACCAAAGACTTGGAACCAACCCAAATGCACATCAATGATAGACTGGATAAAGAAAATGTGACACATATACATCATGGAATATTATGCAGCCATAAAGAAAGATGAGTTCATGTCCTTTGCAGGGACATGGATGAAGCTGGAAACCATCGTTCTCAGCAAACTCACACAGGAACAGAAAACCAAACACTGCCTGTCTCATTCATAAGTGTGAGTTGAACAATGAGAATACATGGACTCAGGGAGGGGAACATAACACACCAGGGCCTGTTGGGGGAGGTGGAGGACT
Source organism: Macaca nemestrina (assembly GCF_043159975.1). Taxonomy (NCBI): domain Eukaryota; kingdom Metazoa; phylum Chordata; class Mammalia; order Primates; family Cercopithecidae; genus Macaca; species Macaca nemestrina. Next base: position 65,425,391 of record NC_092131.1, read on the forward strand.
AGGGGAGGGTTAGCATTAGGATAAATACCTAATGTAAATGATGGGTTGATGGGTGCAGCAAACCACCATGGCACATGTATACCTATGTAACAAACCTACATGTTATGCACATGAATCCCAGAGTTTAAATTATATATTTAAAAAACTTTAAACAAATTTTATCAAAAGGCAATATCAACATAATAAAGAGACATCCCATAGAATGGGAAATATATTTCCAAATCATTTGTATCTCATAAGGGATAAATATCTGGAATATATAGAAAACTTCTAAAACTCAACAACAATGACAAAACAGACAACCCTACTCACAGATGGGCAAAAGATTTTATTAGGCATTTATCCAAAAAAGTTATATGAATATCCAATAAGCACATTAAAAGATGCTCAGCATCATTTATCATCATAAACATAAGTCAAAACTACAATGAGATACCACCTTACACACATTAAGATGGGCACTATCATAAACAGAAAATAAGTGTTGGTAAGTATGTGGAAGAACTGGAACCCTCGTGCACTCTTAATGGAAATGTAATACAGTTTCTTTGGAAAATAGTATGTCAATTCCTCAAATAATTAAAAAGTAGAATTGCCATATGGTTCTCCATTTCCATGTTTGAGTATATACTTCAAATAATTAAAAGCAGCTTCTGAAAGATTTATTTGTACATCCATGTTCATACCAGCATTATTTGCAATAATTAAGTCACATAAGCACCCAAGTGTCTATGGTCGGATGAATTCAAAAGCAAAATTCGGTGTGTATATACAATGGAATATTATTGTTTTAAAAAGGAAGGAAATTCTGATAAGATGAATGAATCTCGAGGATATTATGCTAAGTGGATTAAGCCAATCACAAAATGACAAATACCATATTATTGCACTTATATAAGGTACTTAGAGTAGTGAAAATTACAAATAGAGACAAAATAGAATGGTTGTTGTCAGAATCCTGGAAGGGCCCGGGGAAAATGGGAAGTTCTTCTTCAATGAGTGTTGAGTTTCATTATTGCAAGATGAAAAGAATTTTGGAGATGGATGGTGGTGATGATTGCAAAACAATATGAAAGCATTAATGCTAGTGAACTCTATACTTAAAATGGTTAACATGGTAAATATTATGTTATATATAATTTATTCTAAAACATTTAAAAAAGTAGGCTTACTGATAGGTCAGTCAAAATCCTCTGCTCAGGAATATAATATGAAAAATATAGAAACAAAGTCATCTTGGTGTTTCCAATGGAACTTTGTGTGTGTGTTTGTGATTTCCAGTACATTCATGGATTTCTATTTGTGGGATGACTTTAAGGCAGTTTGCACAGGTGAGTTTTAGTTTATACTAGGTTATACCTGCATTGAGTATAAATACTAATGGAATCCTCTTTCAAAATATTTTAGCAATATGTTCCAGAAAGTAATGAACTTTCAGAATTATCTAGAAGGTAAGAAATAGGCAATGTCTGCTTAATAATATATTGTACAATTAACAGAGCAAGCACAGATGTGGTTACTTCTGGAGAAAGTTTGTCTTCTTTTTTATGGATTCACAGACATGGCCTTCTATGTGAGCATGAACTTAAATTCTGATTTACTAGGTCTTAAGCATGATATTTTTAATACATATCTCTTGTAATTCTGTTAGTGATCATCTTTAAGAAAGGTGATCTAGATTGTACTAATTTTTACTTCACTTGTATTCATCAGATGTACATGTTTATGTACCTATGTGTTTCTAAAAAGCATTGTGAATTGATTTCTATATCCCTCATTTATTTTTGCACACAGTTTGAGAGGAAAATTTTGAGAAAAAAAAATCCTTCATTTATTTTGATCACAGTTTGAGAAAACATCCAAAAGTACTAACTTGTGGAGTATTGTATTAAATACCCTATGTCAAACCTGGAATATTATATTGAAGGATTTCCCTCCACAATATTTTCCTCAGTTATCCGGCATTAATCTATAGTAAATAATAAGAGAAGGAGGAGGGTTCCTGTCCCTGACACAGTATTTCGGGAAATGTTAGTCCTGTTTCAATTGGTTAAGTATTGGGACAAAATCACTTCATAGGAGAAAGGTGAACTAAAGACAGAAGTTAAGGAACTATGTTCAGCCAAGTAAGTAACACCCTCTCAATACTTTAAAATGTTTAATACTTACATGTGTACTTTTCTTTGTCTTGACGGAGATAAATAATAACATTGATTTTAGATGAAACAGTATACTTTAAAATGAGATCAATATTAGAAATAAACATATAAAGGAGTTTTGGAAATACTACAATTGACCACTTTTGTCCCTCTTGCTCAACTCACAGAGCCACTTCAGAAATGTCCCAACCCAACTGTTGCAGATCTTTTTGCCATTATGGTATTAGACAATGTTTACTCTGTTTCCTTACCCCCATCTACCAATATATATAAATGTGTGTGTGTGTATATACTTCATTTTTCTTCATTTAGAAGTAGTAAACCTTAATTAAATCATAATTTGTTGACTTTTTAAAAGTTAAATTTCAAATTCTGTAGCAGATTTTTAATCAATTTCATGGTTTCTTATCACTATGCCTTTAGAGTCGTAGTGGAAGTTATATGGTTTTTTAGTTACTTCTGGTTTCCCTGGACATGTAAATTTCAAAACTGTGAAACAAATTTTGATACAGTAATTTTAAAATAAATTCATAAATCTAAAATATTTTCCTAATAATATAAATAAATACTCAAAGACCACTGGAAAAAAGTGAAAAGTTTTAGTAATTATAAGTAATTATATGTGTTATAAAAAGTATCTATACATTAAGATTTCAATGGACTCTTAATTGTTCCCCGTGATTCTCTTCTAATGCTCTTTTTCATCAATCCTGTCATACGATATTAAGGCAAGTCCTGCTGAAATTCTGTATTCTTCAGTATTCTCCAATTGCCTCCAGTTTATAAAACTCTTCATTCACCTACAAGACTTCTTTTCATGTCAATTTTACATGTTTCCTATGCATCATTTGCTGACATTTTTACAAGTACTAAACAGTAAATTCTTGATACTCATGAAGGATAAACCCTGAGATATTCAGGACTTATAAATGACATTATAGCATAAAAAATAAAATCAAGTAAAAGCCAAGGCATGCTTATTTCATTTTTGAATAATAATAGAGTAGCATGACATAGTCAAAATATAAAATATTCTGAAGAAGAAAATATTTTTAAAATATCTGTTGGAATTTTTTTTTTAACTTTTAAATCAGCAAATTTATTCATTTTGGGCAGATTTTCTTATATAATACTGACAAACATACCTTCTGTCATTAGTGGGCTTCTTCATTTCAGAGACATCAGTTATCCTTATCTTGGATCATCATTATGTGTCTTCCACATATATTCAATTTTTAAAAATTGTGTTCATCTCTTATCCTTTATTAAACCTGCACTTTATGCACATGTACCCTAGAACTTAAAGCATAATAATAATAAAAAATAAAAAATTAAAAAAAATACCTGTTGGAATTTATAAGGCTATAAAAGAACAAGAAATTTGAAGGACAATAATTTTTAAAATAAGGGAATTCAGAGAGATCCACATTACATGAGATACCTTTTCTTGCTATGAGGAATTTGTCAAATTAAAAAAAAAAGTCTATGAGATCGTGAAAGGGAGAAAAAGTGAATCGAGAGGCAGAATATTAGATTCTAAAACTCAAAATTTAAAAGACCTACAGTTGGACTCTAAAAGGTACAATGTTAAGAAATGATAAAAGAAATTGACAAGCTGCAATGGAAATTGAAATCCTGCTTAAAAATTGTAGTATCATATGCTCTAGAAACTATCATCTCTTAACTGAAGTACATTTATTAAAATTCGTTGTTTATATATGCATAGGTCTATTTCTGATTTCTCTTTTCTGTTCCAGTTATCTATTTACCTATTTACCTATCTTTGCATAAAATCGCAATGTCTTAATTCCCGTAGTTTTATAGTAATTCTTGAAATTAGATAGAGTTAATCTAAAAACTTTTCTTTTTTTCCAAGTTGTTTTGACTCTTCTAGTTCTTTTCCATTTCCAGATTAACTTTAGAATCAGCTTCTTAAGTTTTACAAACATCCAAATGGTATCATCATCAGGGTTACATTATATCTATACACAAATTCAGAGAAAACTGACGTCTTATTATTGAGTCTTCCAAGTCATGAATATAATGTCTCTTTCTATTTATTTAGGTATTCCTTAATTTCTCTCAGCAACACACTGATTTTTGGTCCGATTTATTTTTAAGTATTTAATATTTTTGCTTTTTCCAATTATATTATGTTGTTAGTTTTAATTTCTAAATTTTTATTGATAGATAAAAATGCAATTAGGGGTATCCTACAGTGTCCTATTCCTACTTTTTTTTTTTTTTTTTTTTTTTTTTTTTTGAGATGGAGTCTCGCTCTGTCGCCCAGCGCCCAGGCTGGAGTGCAGTGGCCGGATCTCGGCTCACTGCAAGCTCCGCCTCCCGGGTTCACGCCATTCTCCTGCCTCAGCCTCCCGAGTAGCTGGGACTACAGGCGCCCGCCACCTCGCCCGGCTAGTTTTTTCTATATTTTAGTAGAGACAGGATTTCACCGTATTAGCCAGGATGGTCTCGATCTCCTGACCTCGTGATCCGTCCATCTCGGCCTCCCAAATTGCTGGGATTACAGGCTTGAGCCACCGCGCCCGGCCTTACTTATTAATTTTAGTATCACTTTTATAGATTGTATTTTAGCCTTTTTTTTTTTTTTTTTTTTTTTTTTAAACGGAGTCTCGCTTGGTCACCCAGGCTGGAGTGCAGTGGCGTGATCTTGGTTCACAGCAAGCTCCACCTCCCGGGTTCGCGCCATTCTCCTGCCTCAGCCTCCCGAGTAGCTGGGACTACAGGTGCCCGCCACCACGCCCGGCTAATTTTTTGTATTTTTAGTAGAGATGGGGTTTCACCCTGTTAGCCAGGATGGTCTCGATCTCCTGACCTCATGATCCGCCCACCTCGGCCTCCCAAGATTCCATTTTAGTTTTTACATAAACTATTATGCTGTCTGAAAATAAAGGCAGCTTTTTCTTTCTTTTCTTTTCAATATAGATTTCTTTTTATTTCTCGCCTCATTGCATTAGCTAAGACCATCATTTCACTGTTTTATTGTTTGTGCTTTTGGGGTCATATTTGATAAATCATTTCCTAGTCCAAGGACATAAATATTTACTCTCATGCTTTCTTCTAGGTTGCTTATAATTTTTTAAAAATCATAATTATACCTCACTAGTTCATTCAGTCCTATGTAACTTTTTTTTTTTTTTCTTTTTCATTTTTGTTTTACAATCCTATAAACTATCAGCTTCTTGACTAGAGTGCTGGAAATCTTTACTCATCCACTGGAATAATCCCAAAGTTGTTTAAATGATGCCATCTGAAGCCTCTATGTGGCAGATTGCTTTTCTTCAGGGATTTGAGACATTTCTTGTATATGAAACAGTACACCCTGAAGCTGATTGCAAGTTCTTTCAGGGAAGCGTTAGAGTAAAACAAGAAACTTATTTGTATGTAACAAAAGATGTAAAATGACTACAGTTAACTTATAATTGATAATACAGAAGAGAATGATCTAATGAGAGGTTCTAAAAAGAATAATGCAACTGATAAATGTGGTTGTTTCTGTGGCATGTAAAAGCAAGATAATGAGGTGAATTCAAAGGTTTTAGACAAAATATCTTCTATAATGATAACTATTAACTCAATTTTCAAGAATGGCTATTATATCTAATTTTTAAAAACTTGATAAAATCTTTATAGTGAAAAATACTTCAGCTACAATGTATAATTCAATCATAATATACCATGGATATACTAAACATATAGTTAGAATATATCAAAAATATATAAAGCTAATTGACTCATTAAGTCGGGAATAGATCCTAAGCATCTATATCTTAGTAAAGCTTCATAGGTAAGTGATATGAATTCCAAATGGAAACTGCTGGCCTGGAAGATTCTATATTTAAGCTAACAAAATATGGTTGCAATCATGTTAACATTTTAAAAAATAACTGAAATTATGATTTATGACACTATTCTGCTGCTGGCTTATATCAAACAAAGTAGCACCAAGACTGATGAATAGAATTGTAGACAGTGATGACATTGACAACTATCTGGGAAACTCCCATAAAATGTACAATTTCTGAAATATTAGATTAATAACATGTTGCTCATATGCATTCAGCCTAGGGAAGGCTAAAGGGTCTCATTTGGTTTGGCAATATCTTCTCTCATGAAACTCATTGGTAGTAACTATATTATGGATGAGGAAAATAAACAGTAAACCAAAGAAAGAAGTTCATCAAATTAAGCAAAGTTTACTGAGATTTCAACACCTTTCGTAGCATTTCAGACTCAGATTTAATAAACCGAGGCAAATATAATTCATTTCCAAATGTTGCCATTCATTATTCTCTTTAATATTCTGGAAGAAGCATACTTTAGGACTAATTTCAGGGGATATATGAGGTCAGAATGAAGTTAATAATATTATTAAGATGTTATTAATGAGCAATATATTTATCATTGCCATATTAAAATTAACCAATAAATGAGCATTTTAAGTTTCTTAGTTTTATTTTCCAATAAAGTAAATATCAATATTTGTCATGCTCTTTGAGGTCGTCAAAAACTTTAAGAATGCAAAGAACTATGGATTCCAAAAACAAAAGCAAAAACCCCAAATAGAAAAAAGAAAACACACTAATTTAGAAGAAAACTACATTTCTTTGAATAATAGAAATACACAGTTATGTTTCTCTAAAATAATTGCTTTTGATTATAATCTAAACCACATATTATAACTTTTAATTAAAGCAACTAACAACTGTGTTACAGATAAATTGAGAATTAGTGGCATTAATACTTTTGCACTGGCTATCACGCAGTTGCCTCGTGCAGCAAGCTCATAGAGCTGATGAATACACAAAACACAACTTTCTACAGCCATGCACATCATTTATACAGTTCTCAAAGTAGCAGAAACGAACATTCATTACAAACCCAAAGACATAGTCTCTCTGTGGCATAAAAGAAAAAGGAAAATCATATACATACAGATTAAGATGTTATATTATACTAAGATTAGGCTTAGTAACTAACGTAGCAGTGTTCTCTTAAAAATAATCTAGGTGTTGGCCAGGTGCAGTGGCTCACGCCTGTAATCCCAGTACTTTGGGAGGCCGAGGCTGGCAGGTCACGAAGTCAAGGATTGAGACCATGCTGGCCCACATGTTGAAACCCCACCTCCACTAAAAATACAAAAATTAGCAGAACGTGGTGTCTAGTGCCTGAAGTCCTAGCTACTTGGGAGGTTGAGGCAGGAGAATCGCTTGAACCTCGGAGGCAGAGGTTTCACTGAGCCAAAGTTGCGCCACTACACTCCAGCCTGGGCGATAGGGTGAGACTCCGTCTCAAAAATAATAATAATGATTAATAACAATAATAATCTAGGTGTCTGTTGAATGTTAATTTACTCAATGTACTATCAGTCCAAGTTTGTAAGTTATCTAAAATTCTTTAAATTATTTTTAAGCTAAAACATTGCAAAATAAAATTATTATTGAATTAATATGGCAGAATAATAATTCAATTTGGTTAAAATGTATTTATATTTTTATAATCTTACACATTAAGCAGGAGTAATGCTAGCTTATCCAATCAATAAACCTGTATAAATGTAACTAGAACATACTCAAATAGAATAAAAATCTATATGTACACTATGCTTAACACTAAGACTTACGGAGATTTGAATTCTCAAAACATTTTCAAGTTGGTGTTTGTAGGGAGATTTTTAAAATCTAGAACGTTGAAGTCTTAAAAGTTTAATTTCATCATTTTCTAATAAAGTTTGCGTATTTGTTCACTCTGAATCCCATGTTGAAATGTGATCTCCAATGTTGGAGGTGGAGTCTTCTGTGAGACATCTGAATCATGAGGGCAGAACCCTCATGAATATCTTGGCAACATCCAGGTAATGAGTAAATCCTTGCTCTATTAGTTTTTGCCAGAGATGATTGTGGGAAACAACCTGGAACCTCCCTCCTCTTTTCTTTCCTTCCTCTCTTGACATGTAATATATGCTCTCTTCTTCCCTTCTGCCATGAGAGGAAGCTCCCCAAAGCCCTCACCAAAAGCAGATGCTAGCTGGCGTCATGTTTCTTGTGCAGCCTGCAGAACTGTGAGGCAAGTAAACCTCTGGGTTTTTTTTTAGAAATTACCAAGCCTCAGATACTCCTTTACAGCAACACAAAGCAAACCAAGACATTTTATTTTTTAAAGTTAAGAATAATATTTTTCTATACAGCCATTTATCTCTAAACCAATCATATTGTAGCTCCTTTTTGAAATTTCATAATCTAATTTGGTAATACCATTTAGAGGTAGGCAATTACTACATTCTCAATAAGTGTGATAAAGACTTCTCTGAATTACAGATACATAAACATACATACAGACACATATCAAGACCTTATAACTTCAATTGTAAATCACATCCCTTGGTCAAGAGTAAACACAAATAAGAAAAGCTCACACATACATAGATCTGTTCTCTTCCCAGTATGGACCCATTCTTAATTTATTTGAGCTCCAAACAGGTGATAGAGAAGACTAACGAACCAGATTACCTGTTGTCTCTCACTCAATATATTGAAGATCTCTATAAACTATTTGTCTGTTTATTGAGATAACCAAATTGTTAGATCATTACATCAAATTTCCAATATAGGATAACTTATTAGCTATTAAAAATCAAAAATAAAACCCAAAGTGCAAGAAACAAGTATCAAAAATAAAGTCAGTAGTCAAAAATAATCACAATCAAGTTCTTGTTCTCCTGTAGATGAGTAAGACTCCTGTTTGGATCCAGGGGCACCTGTCCAGAGACAATCAAACAGGCCTGGGATGAGTGAAGGTTTGAAAATGAGGTTCTGATTGTGAGCCATGTTATAAATATGTGAAAGAAAAAAAGCATTAAACAATTCAGACGAAATTTTTTTTAGCCTATTGCAATAGTAAGAAAGTTCATTTCTGAAGAAAATTTTCAGAATAAAGGAAGGCAGTCTGAGGTTTTACAGAGGTAGTCAAACAAGGGAGTTATGAGGAAGATTCTTAATCTGAGTCATGAGGAAGAGTGATCCCTCGCAGTTAGCTATTTTCAAAGATAAGTAGCAAAGAATTCCTTAATCATCATTGTTTTTTTAGAGCACAGGAATCGGACAAACCTCAACACTGTCAAGGGTAACCATGGATTCTCCATCCTTGCTCCTTGATAAGGAAACTCTCAAGTCAGTTACCAAGGTGTCCTTCAATTAACAAAACTTTAGATAGGTTTCTTCCCAACCATAGCACTTACATCCCTTTTAGTAGGTAGAATACTTACTTTGGAAAATTTGTAAATCTACAAATTATTTTCTGTTTCTTTGAAATGCATACACATTTCTTTAAAAGTCTCTTGACAGTTTTAGGATTCAAGAAATTTTCCTTAAGAACCTGTAAACCAACTCTGTGTAATATAAATATGAGATGTGATAACACCCTAATCTCCCAGTGTCTGTTAGAGGGTAGGATCCTAACTCCCATGGGCACCAAATAACAAACACAGATGGCCCAATCATAGAGAAAAACATTTGCAAACTCAAGAATAACTCTTATTTGCTCCAAATAACTCCAGTTAACTCACAAATAATATTCTATTGATCAACCTCCCTGCTTGTGTTCTCCTGCAATACCTTTTCACTAGCTCTAGTGGAAGAAATTTTCCAGTGCTGAAAAATTCTCCTGCCATTATTTTTCCCCAGCAGAACTGAATTCAATCTCTAATTCCTATAGCAATAACCTTAAATAAAGTCTTCTTCGCCTGGTTAAATTTGTTGAAAATTTTGCTTTGATAGAATAAAGCTAAGCAGTCATGAGGCTCACACACATCACTTGTTTCGCATCTCTCATCAATGAATGCTGTCTTTCATTGCCTGAAGTCCAATAACTTGGAAACCATTGTTTCATATATTGTGTTCTTTCTCTGCTTGTTTTAAGCAGGAAGATAAATCTTGTCCTTGTTACTTGCTTATGGCTAGAAGCAGAAATAAGTCACACAGATTATTAAGTGGAAACTTAATAAATTACTTTCAGTCAACTGAAAGTAATAATGCTGAGTAAGGCTGAAGATCCATTGGTTAGACTCATTCAATAGCATAAAAAAAAAAAAAATCCCAAATAGCCTAAAATGTTTTGATCTTTGTTCAGATAATTACAGAAACATTAAATCCATGAACACACCGCTTCTCCCCACCCCCCCCCACCAAAAAAAAAAAAAATGAAAGAAAAAGAAATAATGAAAAAAATATTTCTTGTCGCGCAGTTTTCTGATTGTGTCAAGCTCTCCTGGTTTATATGTGTGGTTTCATGACAATTTCTTCATCTGGAATCTTCTCAATTCTTCAGCTGAGTGTTTCTTTCTAACTTGACTTTTAAGACATCATTGCCAAAGGACGTTGAGATCATGTGTAGGTTTGTCTCCAGGAATCCAGTTGAATTATTCAGGAAAAAGGAACTAGCACTTTGGAACATCAAAGCATATAAAGCTGAGATGACAGATGAGTTACAGAAGTAGTGATAAAAGTCAGGTGAGACCAAGTCAACCCTTTCAGAGTTACATGCAACATCCTCAAAAAGGAAATGAGCTGAAGTCTGTGAAAGAGACACTGAAGGACTGAAGTTAAAATGATTTGCCTCATTCAAATAGATAGGTCCTTCCATAAAATTGTCAGCAGTAAAGAAAATTGTGTATCTATACAATTGAGTGGGGAGAGTCGAGTAAGAACTTCTTTGGCAGGCTAAGAATATTTGTTTAAACATGCATTTGAACTATAGAATAGATAATTTGAATCTAGAAAAATTTCAATGCAAAAGAAATTAAAATGTTACAACTATTTTTGAGCTGAAAGTTTGAAAAAACAATAAAATTTTAATATAAATTAATGCATAAAAATTAATGGGCCTTATGAAACACAAAATTTGTTTGATCTTTTATATTACATAAAATTACATTGTTTTATAAATTTATTTAATCTCTTTTTCCTATTTGAATTCTAAATTCTTTAACATGACATTTTTGTATATTGTGGATCTGAGAAGAAACTCTGCATTTTCCATGTGTATGTTTTAATAGTCTCCCTTGCTAAAATATTAATATGAATTTGTTGAGAAAAAGATCAATATTAACCATCTATTTGTTTCGAATTGCTAACCTGGTACATTATCTGTAGTAGGACTATAATAAATATATATGATTTCAGTTGATTAAAATTAGAGTCCAAAAATATGTGCATATGTGTTCCACACAATGTTATTGAGTAAAAAAATAGCAAAATTAAAGTTCCAATGAAAAAATAGTTGATTAAATTGTGGATCATTTATTAAACATATATGATATAAGTATTAAAAGTAAGTTTATGAAAATTATACAGGAATATGCCTAAGTATGTCTTATGATATTCGGCAAAGAAATAGCTAAACTATTGCTGATAAATTATGATTTTTCAACTATTTAAAAACGCATGAAGTTGAAACCAAGTGGAGGAAATCGCACAACTTCACAATGGTAGTACTTTAGAGAGCATCCAATATATTTTTCTCTATTATTTTATTTTACTTGGTTTATATTAAATATTTTAATAGTTTTTGATAATTCCCATTGAGCCATGATTGATAACAAATGCCTTACTATTAGGAAAACAAAACCTTTATATCAAAAGAATGAAAGATAAAGGAAAATACATATGATTATAGTATCCTAAGAGTAGCAGCCAAACTAAGCACATAACCATCAGATTACAGAATTGAAAACAAAGTTGCACAGCACAAAAATAAAGCAGGGACATAAGCTTAAGTTATTTTGCCTATGTGTTTTTACTGTCTTTTGTAAAGAAGAAAAAATTAAACAAAACAAAAACTGGGCAAATATTCTGAGAAATGTACTCTATTCCCCAAACGTGCACATGCACAAAAGGCCTTGGTTGTCATTTTGGTTTTAGAGTAAATAGAATGTGTAGGCTATTTAAAGAATGACACAGTTCAGTGAACAATAACAAATTAGAATTTGTAAAGGATACCTAAGGGCATAGACAGCCTTTCACTGCAATTTTTATCTGTGTTTTTTTCGATGTCCTCCAACAGCTACAGATTAACACCGGGCTTAGACATCAAATACTTTAATATCTGTGCCACAATTTCTGTCTTTTATTCTGGTTGAATCTATTAACAATCTTGTCATAAAATTTTCTTATAATAATTTATGGTACAATCTTCTTTGTTTATCCTCTTTATCCCAATCTATAGCCATGTTTTCTATTAAGAAGGACAAATTATCATATTTTATTTGATAAGTTTATCAAATAAAATAATTTTTATTTTTAACCAGAAAACATGATTTTTCTTTTATTTGGGAACTAGATTTTCTCTATGGTAATAACAAGGATATTCAATATGAAAATATACATTTTTAATATCTGTTTGAGAAAACACCCAATAAATCTTCTCAGTTTTATGCTTTTAATTCTTTATTTTGAAAGCATACAGACTTACTCCTGATTTACATACTTTTCTAGAGAGACAGACAAGATCTGCTTAGCCTTAGCAAAGATTACAAAGAGCAGCAAATGTTTACCTTCTTTTTTGTTGTCAGGTTGTGTGTGTGTGAGTGTATATGTTTTGAAGTGACCAAGGTGTTTTACCCCTGAAACTGTGCTGAAAATCACTGGCATGAGGCAGACTGATTAACAGGAGAAAAGGCAAATACATTTATTTAATTCTTATACATAAGAGCCTTTAGAAAGAAAGCCTGACACTCGATAGGTGATATGGAAGCTAACATACTATCTTGAGGATACAGAAAGAATATCGGCTCAAAGTATGGCTAAAAACAGGTTATAGTGGTATATCAGGTTTTAATGGCAAGGCAGGTGATGGGAGAGGGGAAAGAGGAGGCTTAGCTAGAAAAGGTGGTCTGGTTACATAGATGAAACCTCACAGGTAGCAACCCTCAGAAAAAAATACAGGGTAATTATTATTATTATTATTATTATTACTATTACTATTTATGCCACTGAAGTTGTCAGATTCTCAGTTAATCTTCCTTAGATCTGGACAAGGGGAGACCAGGCTGCATTAATGGAGATTCTCTATAGAATGTAAAATTTTCCCATAAAATATATCTTTGCATGGGCCACTTTAGCCTGTTGCCCCTGTGACAACCATTTTAAATATGGCAAACATTATATTTTGATTTTTAATTTTCTTCAGTTTCCTTTGAGTTTGCTGAAAATCTTTTGTGAAATGATGGAGTAGTAGTCATCGGTGTCTGCAGAAATTGAAATCTAAAAGAAGCCCCTATGTTCACATCAACCACAAAACAACAAACTGGCAACTTAAGTGAATCAAATAAGAAATTATGCAAGATAATCCATTTGAAACTTAGCATTATACCTTATTTGATATTTTCAAATGAAATAAAGTTGTCCAGTATGTTAAACATGTTTAATATGGACTTTGTAATATGTAATTCTTATATGTAATTAAGTCATTGAAAGACATATTTTCAATCGACCCTATAAATGGACAGTTTTTTTTTTTTTAAGTAGAAGATCCCCAATGTTTAATTTCTCCAAAAGGATAGAAGTTTAGTAAAACTTCTCATCATGTGTATGTTCACACATAAAGACATCTTCAAGTAGATACAATTGAAAACTGCATGTTCTATATACATTTTAATTCATAATTGTTTCTTGAACAGGAAATAAATTAATTTGCATTGATGAAAATAAAAGAAGAACAAACTCCCTGGTCTTTGAGGCCAGGTGGGACAACAGACTTATGGAGCCTTTATCTGTACCTTCTCCAATGATTCTCCTTTTATGACAAATGACACTTTTAAACAGCCAAAAAGAAGAGCTAACAAAAAAAAAGCAAACTAGTATGAGAAAGAATGGCTTGATTTCATCAAGGAGGGCAAACAAGTGGGAACCAGCAACAAAACCCACGTACCAAACCAAATAGTAAATAGTGGTGAATCCTGAGGTAAAAAGAACAAGATTCCAAATTACCACACTGTCACTTACTCTGCAAGCTGGTAATAGCAAGGAACAAGGGACTTCATGTGGGAAATACATCTGGTCCAAAGAGAGGGTTTCCAGAGACTGCTAGTACAGACTGAGTTTCAGTGGGACCTCCAAGATAACTATGGAAATAATATACACCATGGTATACTATGCAGCCCTAAAAAAGAACAATAGCGTGTCTTTTGCAGGGACATGGATGGAGCTGGAGGCCATAATCCTTAGCAAACTAACATGGGAACAGAAAACCAATTACTGCACATTCTCACTTATAAGTGGAGGAGAACACATGGACACATAAACGGGAACAACACACACTGGAGTCTTTCAGAGGGTGCAGAGTGGAAGGACAAAGAGAATCAGGGAATATAACTAATGGGTACTAGGCTTAATATGTGGGTGATGAAATAATTGGTAAAACAAACTCCCATGACACATGTTTACCTGTGTAATAAATCGGCACTTTTACCCCTAAACTTAAAGTTAAAAAAAAAAAAAAGTGAAGACCGACCAAATATAAACAAGAAAAGGCTGTTTATTCAAAGATTGCCATACCAAGAAAGTCAGCCATTATAATTTGCTTTTGGCAGAAACTCAAAGGCAAGCAAGAGTGGACAACATTTATTGAAGAAAGAAAAAAAAGAAAAGCTTGATGTATGCCCTGACTGGAGGCTGTCAATGTGAAGTTGTAGGCAGGCTAACTAGAACTGAGGCATCGTGTGTGATTGGTTAGGGTTAACTATTTGGCTTTCTCTGGTTAAGTCTAAGCTGGAAGCAGGAATAAAAATTAAGGAAGTTGTCAATTATTGATCAAGCCTTGGCCATTTTGGACCGATTGTTAAAAAGTTATTTAGATTATTCCAGTGCTACTAGAAATAGAATTCTAATTTTCTACATGCGAGACATAGCAGGCTCACTCCCTGGCAGGTTATTGGAGATAAATGTTTGGTTTCCTGGGCAGTTACTGCAGACTGTAGGTCAGAGTTCTGTCTTTATATATGGTCTGGTTATTTTTCAGTTGTGTATTCAGTCTCTCACATTGCTATAAACAGGAATAATTTGCATCACTGTTAACCCTTTACAATGAACATTAGGTCTAGCTAGATACAAAAAAGCTAAAGATACTGAAAGGTGAGGACCCTTGTAGCATAAATTAATTTTTGAATTATACTCTAGACAACATCTAGGAATTTATTAAAAGCTGTTTGTAATACTTTTGTAAATTTGAAAGTTCAAACTAATTTTTCTTGAGTAGTTTAAGATGAATTATAAACCTAACCTACATATACAACCTATACCTGTTATATTGCAGTTAGAACATATATAATACATTCCTACTCTGTATCTGTTTATATATATATATGGACATATACGCCTATAGATAGATATATACATTTTTGGCCATTACAATTTCTACTTTTTATTTGAAACCATAGTTCTGAAAGAGAAAATCAGCATGTACATTTCGTATTTTTACTGGTTTATTTTTTCTTACACTACGTTCTACCTATATCTTCAAGCTGATCATTCTGAATCTGGAAGAGAGGGTGAAAAGACATTTGAACTCTACCAGCTGGGTGCTTGTTGTTAATATTTTTCATTTATTTATTTATCAATTGAGAGTGAGTGTGTGTGTGTGTATTCTCATTTATATATATATATACATATATATATATATCTCCTGTCTATATATATATAGCTCCTGCCTATATATATATATACTCAATTGAGTTATATAAACATATAAATATCCACTCTCAATTGAGTGCCTATATATAGAGAGAGTCAAATACAATTTCTTATGATTTTCTATTTTATTTATTTATTTATTTTTTTTAATGGCATGCCAGAAGTAAAATGTATGCCACTGAAATTTAGGAAAAAAAGTACAACGGTAATTATGTAACGATAATGATAGCTCTCAGTTAAAAAAAGGCATATCCGGTGACTGTAATTACTAGAAGTCAATTTTGTGTTTTTATTAGCTGATTTTGTACACACGAAATATAAAAACTATTATTACCATCTTTGCTTTACAAATTATATACTTAAGAGTTGTAGAGATTTAGATTAACTTGCTTTGGGTCACCCATTAATTTTGGAGCCAGGATTTGAATCTAAGCATCTAGCTTTATAGTTTGTGTGCTTAACCATTCTGACACACTACTCTAACAAATAAAGTAATAAATACAGTACTATTTTCATGGACCATGTTTTACTTTGTTTTGTATTTAAAACTTTTTTGTGTTTATTAGTATAAAAAACAGAACCCATAATTAAAACAATTTCAAAATAATTCATAATCATGCATAGATTCAAAATAAGAACTACTACAATGATTCACATATAAATTTATTCCAAAATCCTCAAAATACTATCTCTTAGGAGGAGGCAGGATACAGTGAGAATATAGCATTTAGAGTAATAATGTAAATAATTAACCTTAATAAGACATTTACTATATGCCAGTCTTTTTACCCAAATTTTTCTTTACTAGGCCACACAGTAACCCTATTAGGTAGAGATAGTAGTATTGGTTTTTAGCTTCAAGATAAAGACTAAGGCGAAGAGAAGTTAAGTAGAAACTAAATGAAGTCACAGAGCTGGTAATTAACAGAGACATAACTCAATCCAGGATTGATGCCAAAGCTTATACTTTCTAGTGAGATCTTGGGTTAATTTCAGCTCAGTCATATATACATATATATTCAATAACTGAAAAAGGAAATTTTTTTCAGACTCAATTACATCCTATACTGTGAGATAATAATATCCATTTCAAAAGATATGTTTAAACTTTATACATTTTGATATTCTTTTTAAATAACAGAAATCCATAAATAAATAGGAGACATAAATATTTATTAATATTCTTTGACACAGTAATTATTACAGAAGCATATTTGTTTCATTTGATTTAAATTTTCTCTGATGTTTCTTTATAGATTTATGTCAAAATAATAGAAATAATAACTAATGACCTAGATGACCTTAACATTCCCCTCAGCTTGAACTAACTTTGTACTGATTTCTTCCTCTTTAGATGGGGACTATGTGTCCTTTACTTGTCTTTTCTTACAGCATTTTTTTTCAAAATCTTGAAATTGTAAATTCCTTCTCTGCCTCTTTAAAATATACATAAATCTTTCCCTAGTCTCTTGCCAGTTTTACAACCAAGAAAATGTCATTCTTGAGGACTTGGAAACCGTCTCTTTGAAATGTAAATCTCTAAGGAGATGTGTCCCTGTCTCCCAGTGTCTGTGGGAGGGGAGGATCCTAATTTTTAATAGATGCTAATTAGCAATCACAGAAGGCTAATTACAGAGAAAAATATTTGCAAACTCAGAAATATCTCTAAGTGCCAGACATATATACTGATCAACCACCTCCTGAATATGCCCAGGATTTTTGTATTAACTACCCAACTACTTAAAAACTCTGTCTGCCTTTTCCTTTTTAGGGGTGTTGAGTTAATTCTTTCTCACCTAAAGCAACAGTGTCAGAATAAAATATACTTCTCTTTGCTTGTCTGGTGTGATTTTTCTTTTCCTTTAACACCTAGAAGGTATCTTAATATGATACTTACATATCAACCAGCTTTAATACAAGAATCCCTGTCTAATTTTAGTCAATACTATGAAATAAATCTTGAGAACAGATATATCTGCTGTGAGGATCATTGTTAAGGGGCTGGAGCCTCAATGTAGACATATAAGCATGGGATTTTCTTTGCAGCACGTTGTATTGTTGCATTTTAGGGCCCTTCCAGCAGTAGCAATCTCTATGTTTTCTAGGGTGATTAAATAGTTAATAAAAGTTAGAAAAAAAAAAAAGGCATAAGATCTCAGCAGCTCTTTTGACCTTTGAAATACACTGCTTACCTAAAAGCTATTAGCCTAATACTCTCCTCTAGTAAAAACTATAATTCATCCTCTAAAAGTAAAGGTATTATATTGTGTCTGTAAAAGTTCTCTTCAACTTCATTGAAGATCTTAGATCTGATTTGATATAAAACGGTCTCTTTGCATGCACAGGGTGATAATATGAGGGACATGGTATTACAACAATACCATTTTTCCTATCTTCGCCATCAACCAACAATCAACAAATCTTCAATGCTAAAAGGACAGCAGTAAATCGCTCAATTACCTCCTGATTCTGTGCACTGATGTGAAGAAATCTGAGATGAGCATACCCCTGACCTTATGAGGTTACTCTTTCATGAATTGTTAATGATTATCTTCACAGAGTGATAGTATCCCTGGGTCATCCATTTCATTTTTCTTAAATGGAAGTTAAAGTTCACGGACTAGCCAAACTCTCCTACCACAGAGGGCTCTCCAGGATGAAGAGTCACATTGTCAAAGCCACACTTGAGAGCAGCAGTTAATTTTTCTTCTAAGATTCTCTATTTTCACAGATCCTTTTGGTTTTTTTAAATATTGCACAAGAACAAAGGAAAACAATGACTAAACACTAATCCTGCTTTGGAATAATATTTTCTGTCACACTACAAAAGCAAATTATGGAATGACCATGAGGAAATCATTTCAAGACATAATTTTGGAGGAATATTTAATCTTTTCCAAAACAATTGATACATTTTATAATGTTATAAGTTGTAAAATTTGCTGACATTTTTTAAAAATATGTGCTGACTAATAAAGAATTACTTTAAAAGGATGTCTTTAAGGTTTACATTTCCTTTTGAGAATTTCATAAAATTATTAAATGTATAGTAGTATCAATGTTAAGCCTCTGCTATATGCCAATAGTAGATGTTTGTTATTATGCCATTGATAAATATCAATGTGTTAAGCATCTACCATATGCCAATAGTTAGGCATAAATACTTTATCTTCAACAGCCGTATAAGGGAAGTTAATATTATTATTACTCTTTTACATGTGAGAAAATTGAATCGTAGTAGATTTATATAATTTACCAAAGGCTTTCCAGCTAGTGAGTTACAGAGCTGGGTTTTGGAACTGACATGCCTCCATCTAACGGCAGCAGTGCTGCTTACAATGCCTCTCTGGGAAAAACGTGTTTTCATAGCATGTCTATTTAATTTAAAAGAAGAGCATGCTATCATTTCTTTCATTTTTTTTTTTTTTTTTTTTTTTGCCTTCCAATCAATGATTTCAATTTGTGTCCTTGGCTTTTCTATTAGCTTTGATGACTTGAAATATTTAATAATGGAAATATGTATGCATAGATCATCTCTAATATAGTATATCATATTGATTCATATGATGTATTTCATAAAGTATACAATATCGACTCTTTTATGAAAACCTCTAAGTATTTACCCAGTGTTTGATAGTAACAACCTAGCAATGATCAGAATGGCATTGGAGGATGGAGTGTCTCGTCCCATCCCAAAGAGGACTGAAGAACCTTCTCTAACCCAGCAAGGAATAGGAGACGATGAATCCTTCAGTGGTGACTATATATTTCTTAAACAAATGGTTTCTGAGGATGGAGACAAGCGCAGCACACTTTTCCGGTGCTGGTGATACTCAGACATAAACGTAATCAAAAAAGACAAGGTGACAACCATCAAAGCAGTCGGTGAGTAAGGAAGCTGTTATGGTATATGAGGTCCACAGAACAGCTTCTGCTGTGATCTGATAACATTCCTGATTGTGACTTACCGGGTTTGCTTAGGAGCTCCAAACTGGAAGTTATTATGGCACAGTATTCAGAGGATACCTATTAATATACAATTTATTGTTCAAATTAAGATATTAGTGAGACATAAAAGAATATAATATGAATAATTAGACAGGAGTAACTTAAACTGATACTCTCTTCCTATACACACATGCAATGAAAATAGCTTCACAGGGCTGTTTTTGTGCGGGTAAAATGTGTTAATGTTTACTTAGCGCCTAGCTCTAGGAACTGGGCAGCAGTTGAGGCCTCATTGTGTGTAGACTCATATTTCAAGGTTAATGAAGCCGACTTTGAGGAACTGACTTTACCATCTGTTCTGGTTAAAACTAACTGTATAACCTGAACAACTATGTTGCCTCAGATTCATTATCTGTAATATTGGAAAACTGTCGTAAATTAAGTGCAACCCTTCCCCTATCTTCCCACACAGTTTAGTAGATTACCTTACCCATGGTAAATATTTTATGGTTACTGCTACTTGAAATTCCTTAAAATATTTTCAGTGATTGCTTTGGTCCACTGGCCTTCTTTCAGTGTTTTGGTCACGAGAAAGAAATAAGGACTTTTTTTTTTTTTTTTTAAAGAAGGAACAATATAAAAATATCACAAATATATATATTAATTAACTATTTTCAAATTATACTCTGTATCCTACATTGTGCAAAACTATACAATTTTCTTTCTTCTGGTGTTCTAGAAAGGAAATATTTATTAAAACACAAATATCTGATCTTATCTCTGCACAGTTTTTAATTGATTATTTATACAATGTTATTTCAAACCGTGAAAGGATATGGGAAGTCAGAATGACATTTATGAAACCAAAATTATGGTGTTTAAAGACAACATAATTCTTTACAGCTTGATTTTTATTGCTCTTGACAAATTGATTTAATATACAAATAATTCCTTACTTTTGAAACAAATTTAGCCAAGGAAATTTACCTATGAATACTGAGCCCGTTTTGCATCATCTCAGATTTTAAAAATTTTGAACTCTTTACAAAAAAGAGAAAATGTTGGTAAAAGAAACACGACTAGCTCTCACTTTAAACAGCACTGTATGTTTGAAATGAGCACTGGCCATATTTCTCTTAGGTATGTAGGTGCCTAGCTTAATAATGCATCAGTAATTAAAACCAAAGGTAAAGATCTATTTATGAGTGTTCATGTAAGCACATGAAACTGTACAAAGCTTCATTATACTTCGTGTCAATAGAAATAAGATGACAATCTGGAATCCAAATTCCACATGTGCAGGAATTTTAGCACTCTTTTGTTCCTAGAGAATTCCCAGCCACTAAAACTAGGCCTGGCCCATTGTTAAATGAATACTTTTTACCTAAAAAACATGCAAAATCTTAATTTTTTATAATATCAAATGTTAGCAAAACATATACAGCTGTTAGTAGCGTAAATTGATGTAGTCATATTGGTAGAAAACCATGCAGCCATTAAAATTAAAAATGTTCTCTATTAAAAAAATCATGATTCACTACCCTAAAGGCAAATGTGCTCACCTATATAAGGATTATGTGTTTGATTCATGGTTTATTAAATGAAAAATACAATAATAATTATTATTTCAAAACAGTAAATGCTTTTGCAGTTTTGAGATTGCATTGAACAATCTAATTTTAAGAAATGTAAGAGTCCTATAATAAATTCTAAACAGCTTAATATGTTACAGAATAAAAAATGATTAGTACAATTATGATGCTTGTTTATAAAGTAGTAATTTTTTCAGGAATCTTCTTTTTAGTGGAAAAAAATACAATTGCTTAAGGTGTTGTCAATTCCGACAATTTTTTCCCCTCTTCAAATTAAACCTAAGTAATAGTATATAGCATACTTTAATCATTCTGCAATTAAACTATGCATTGCCAAATCAAAGAGCAGTTACAAGAAACCAAAAATTCCTCAGAGCAGTGTTAGTAAATTTGAGATAGACAGCTGTATTCCTCTCTATGTCTAAGGCTAATTGTTCATTGGGTAGGTTGCATTTGTGTGGCGGGAGTGGGAATCTTTCCAATAATTTTTTCCTTTGCCTTTGAGATCCATTGCACTATCGAAAGTGGTTTTGTGGATAATAGTTTGTACTTGTAGTGTAATAGTTCACAAAGTGAAATAGAGTGTTACTTTAGTTTTTACCCAATTTGTCTTTTCAAATAGAAATTTCCACTATGGGGAACACAAACTCGAAATTTTGACCCTAATTTGAGATAATGAATTCCACTAAAATTTACAAATAAGAACACTAACTGGCTCATCCTTTGTTCATGTTGCGTTGTTCTAGGAAACCAAGGCAATACTATCTAAAAAGGATGAAGGCATTTTCATTCCTTGTAAGAAAGGGCCAAAGACTGAATAAAGTCGGTCGTCTGGCACAGGAGTTTATAAAGTAATCATTCAAGCCATTAGGAAAAAAAACAAAAACATTCAAAATATCTTTATATTAGCAATTGTTATTTTCTACAGTTAACAATATTACATGATTTAGGCACATCCCAACCATCCTAAAATAAGTGTCTCTTTCAGGTATATGGATTTAAAAAAATGGTTTTTTTGGAAAGCTTTGCCTACTAACAATAATTTCTTTATCTACATGCCTTAAATAATGTATCTGCCCTTAGTAAATATTTATTTATTTAAAAGCATCAATATAAATAGCAAATAAATAGTAATAAAATATCAGTACAATGAAAAGAGGACTTACTCAGCACGTTAAAGGAAAAAAACAAATTTTTTTCTGAGTTGTGTTTCCCCAGGCTGTGTTAATTTGGGGGACTTGTCAGCTTTACCAAATTTGGTTACATTATTTTTAATATATAGGATAAAGACAAGTAATTATGGATTATGTTCACAGTGAGTATCAGAGTTAGATGCTAATGTGAGCTTCAGGTATCACACCAGAGACCTAAAACTAAAAAAGCACGGTCAATAAATTCTACTGTGTAGTGGCCATCTCTGGATTTAGAAGATAACAGTAAACATGAGTCCTGATAATAGGATGCATTCAAAAAGCATTTGGGGATAAGAAAAACTAGATTATTGAATAGATACATGAATATTTCCTGTCCTTAATTATATAACCTGAAAAATGAAGGATTTAGAGTAGAAACTATTCAGTTTTCTGTAAATTCTAAAATTCTGTGAATTAAAATTTTAAGAAATCAAATGGTAAGAATTCTAAAACAATTATGAAATATAAAAAGAAATGAAACATCATAATTTTATATACACTTGAATGCAAAATAATGTTTTTATTTAAATAACAGTTACTGAAAACAAAGTGAATTACAAAAATGTTTTATATAATATCACAAGATAGATGAAAAGTTATAAAAGAATAAACATATGAATTCTAATTAAACTTATTTGTAGACATTTACAAAAATGTTTTAAGAAAATATAAAAGGAATTTTTTTTACACTGCATTGTTAGAAAAATTCCATTTTCTGTGAGAATAAAGAACATGTGAGATCTTTGCTTTTATGTGAACAAGAAGTAACTCAACAAAATAAATGCCATATCTTTCTATGGGGCTAATTAAGGACATGAAATACAAGGAAGCTTTAAGGAATTAAATGACACAGAGAAACAATATGTTCACATAAGATCAGAGAGTCCTGGAAGTAAGTGGACCACGGTGGGGGGAATTACTGTGGATGAAGTAACTATACAGAGATGACCAAGATGAAATAGACTTTGAATCCCATTGTGGGCTTGTGACACTGATTGGAATCTAAAAAATACTCAAATTCAAGAGTAGATTTTTTGGCCCCAAAACCCCCGTCCCTACTGATATGGCTTGGCTGTGTTCCCACCCAAAATCTCATCTTGAATTGTAACACTCATAATCCTCACGTGTCAAGGGCAGAACCAAGGATGGAGGTAATTGGATCATGGGGGTTGTTTCCTCCATGCTGTTTTCATGATAGTGAGTGAGATCTGATGGTTTTATAAGCATCTGGCATTTGCCCTGCTTGCACTCACTCCATCCTGTCCTACTGCCCTATGAAGAAGGTGCCTACTTCTCTTTTGCCTTCCGCCATGATTGTAAGTTTCCTGAGGCCTCCCCAGCAATGCAGAACTCTGAGTCAATTAAACCTCTTTCCTTTATAAATTACCCAATCTCATGTATTTCTTCATAGCATGGACTAATACACCTACCAAGACATTTTTCAAGGAAACTTTATTAATAGAGGAGCTGGTAAGGAGGGGATAAGTCCCAGTAAATTTCTCTCAGCTTAATTGCTAACTGTTATAAAGGCTCTGATTGGGAGGTATATAATTGCAAGGTAACTCTATATAATTAAATTTGAAACCCCAAATCAGTTGAATGTGAAAGTAACTGTAGAAGGAATATAAATGATCAGTAACCCCATGCCCTCCCCACAACACATACCAATTAGTACCCAGAGAATAAAAGGCCTAAACTTTTTGGAAAATAAATAAAGCAAAATTTGTCTTCACTTGCCAATGAAATTCATATGTGGTCTAAATAATGCAATGAAAATTGTGAAGAGATAGGGAATTTCAGGAGATATATGGAAAATTATAAAATATACACAGATGGTCCCTGATTTACAATAATTAGACTTACAATTTCTTGCTTCTATGATAGGTTATTGAGACATAACCCTATCATAAGTTGAGGGACATCAATACTCAAATATAAAATCTGAAATAAAAATATAATGAATAGGCATAATAACACATTAGATATTTAGAATAAGGAATTGATAAACTTGGAGATTAAAAAATTTCTGACTTGACCCATTGAAACACTGATGAAATGGTTCAATGTGATAAGCAATATTATTGAGATTCCTCTCCCACCACTACCCACCAGGTATAACAACTGTGTAAAATTTTTTCACAATTCAATCCTAGAAAACCATCACATGCCTCCATGGGCCACTTTCCATTATCAAATGGCCCTTTTGATGTATGTCAACCAGATTTCATTCAGTGGTTAACCTCTCGAGGATACCAGTATGTATTGGTTTTGGTTTGCCTGTTTTTGCATTGGATTGAAGCCTTCCCTGGTCAATAGACCACAGACAAGGCAGTTTCCAAAAGGCAAGCCCCTACTACAAAAGAATTATACTGAACTTGGAAGTTCCTTGAGGGCTTCCGAGTGATTAAGGAGCTCATTTTACCAGACAAATTATTCAAGATGTTCGTAAAATTTGGCCTATTTATCAACATTTCCATTATGCTTATCACCCTTCGTCCTCTGGGCTGGTGAAACAGAACAAAGAAACAATAAAACACGACAAAAATTTCCGCAGCATTTATCCTGCTATGACCCAAAGCTCTTCCTTTATCTCTCCTTAACTTTCATGCCAGTTCTATAGGAAACCAACAGTTGTCTCCTTTCAAACTCATTTCTAGCATCTAGATGAAGGACTTTACCAGCCAGTGCTCATCAAAGAAGATATACATTACTGCAAGGAGCTGATTAATATCCTACAGCATAACACTAACCTTGTCGAAGATTCCTTCAACAGTATTCTCTCTGGGAACAGAGAATGTCCTCATAAAACCTCAGGCCTGGCCGGGCGCGGTGGCTCACGCCTGTAATCCCAGCACTTTGGGAGGCCGAGGAGGGTGGATCACGAGGTCAGGAAATCGAGACCATCCTGGCTAACACAGTGAAACCCCCTCTCTACTAAAAATACAAAAACAAAATTAGCGGGGCGTGGTGGTGGGCACCTGTAGTCCCAGCTACTCCGGAGGCTGAGGCAAGAGAATGGCGTGAACCCGGGAGGCGGAGCTTGCGGTGGGCCGAGATTGCACCACTGCACTCCAGCCTGGGCAACAGAGGGAGACTCCATCTCAAAAACAAACAAACAAACCAAAACAAAACAAAAACAAACAAACAACAACAACAAAAAAAACTCAGATCTGGGGGCTTTGTGTAATAGAAAAGGAACCAGCTTAAAAATTCCCTTCATCACCTTGCTAGTGGAAACCCTGACAGGTACTTTTAACCAATCCATGTGCTGCTAAGTTACAAGGCATTGACTCGTGGATTTTTATCTCTTATTTAGAAAAGGCTCCTGATTCCTCCACCAAGTTGGTCTCTGAAACTGTCACCAACACCAAGCTCAAGTTAATCAAAGTACAGTCACTCCAATGGGAAAAAGATGACATATGAAGAGGACTACTTTCCCAAGATACCAGTCTAGACCTGTATAACCTCTTCCCTGTTTTGGACAAAAATGCCTAGCCCTTAGGTTTACTTTATAATTGTTTTTATTATTATAGCTTTGGGAATCTTATGTACCCTGAAAATCTTACGTCACACAAGACTAGTTCCACATACTTCAATATTTAGGCATGTATAAGTTTTTATAAAATGATGGGACTCATTGCCTAGATGAACTCCTTATAATTCCCTTTTCTTACATCATGCTGGATTTCTTCCTCTTCCTTCCTTTCTTTCCTCCTCTTGCCATGTCTTCCTGTTCTTGGGGGGAGATAATGCCTTGATACATCTATCTCAGTCTCTTGCATCTGTGGGCAACCTAACTGAAGGCTCCATATGTTGCCTTTCCCCAGCCAGATCCATTGGCAGAACAAAAAATCCTGTAATGATCCCAATTACTGACTTCACTAATGTGCCTAATTGCTCAGAATCCCTATTTGAGTCAACGGTGGTTGCCTGTTGGTGTACAATCTTTTTAATGCACTGTTAAATTTGGTTTGCTATTTCACTGAGGATTTTTGCACCTAGGCTCATCAGGGATATAGACTAATAGTTTCCTTTTCTTATAGTTTTCTTGTCTAGCTTTTGCACTGAAGTAATGCAGACCTCAAAAACTTAGTTTGGAGGACAGGCGCAGTGGCTCAGACCTGTAAGCTCAGCACTTTGGGAGGCTGAGGCGAGTGGATCACGAGGTCAGGAGTTTGAGACCAGACTAGTCAATATGGTAAAACTCCATTTCTACCAAAAATACAAAAAAAAAAAAAAAAAAAAATAGCCAGGCATGGTGGCACGCATCTGTAGTCCCAGCTACTCGGGAGGCTGGGACAGAAGAAGTGTTTGAAACCGGGGAGGCGGAGGTTGCAGTCAGCCGAGATTGCGCCACTGCACTTCAGCCCCGGGCCACAATGCAAGACTAGGTCTCAAAAAAAAAAAAAAAAAAAAAAAAAAAAGTTTGGAAATATTTCCTTTTTAAAAATTACTTGGAATATTTTGAAGGATTAGTATTAATTCTTCTTTAAATATTTGGTAGTATTCCCCTTTAAAGCCTTCTGGTTCTTGCCATTTCTTTGTTGGGAAGTTATTTCATTACTGATTAAATCTCTTTATTCATCACTGAACCGTTCAAATTTTCTGTATCTTCATGACTCACTCTTGGTGGGTTGTAAGTTTCTAGAAATATATCTATTTCTACGTGCCCTTTATTGATTTCTAGTTATTAAGTGAAGTTTATCTACCTTGGCTCATCAGAACTGAAAAAATATCCCTTGTAGGTGACTTTGGTTATTGTTCCACTTACAGCTTTGCAGTACCAGCCTTCGCTCCAATAGTTGTTTTTGCTTACCTTCATGGGATCTCATGCTGTGCGTGAGGAGTTTAGTCCTTAGCCAAAAAAATCTCAGGCGTAGTCTTATACATATTTCTAGAACTACTTTGTTTCTTCTCTGTGGTTCTCTATTGTACACATCCTAGCTACCTCAGCCTCTCCCAACAACAATCTCCATCTCCTCCATTCAGGAAGGTTGTAATAGTCTACTTGCTTTTCCCCTTCTTGTGCCTGCACCATGCTCAGGAAAGTGCCTCTATGCAGTAAGTGGCATGACTGCAAAACTCATCTTGTTTCCATTTTCATAGACTACTGTTTTGCTCTGTTGTTTAAAGTCAAAAATATTGTTTCTATTTATTTATTTTTATTTTAGGTTGCCTTGTTGTTTACTGGGTAAAGGAAGTCCTATAGCATTTATGCCATTATGAACAAAATTAGAATTACTTTATTATTTTTATTGATAGCATGTTACTTAGCACTTTGTTTTATAGTATAACCCTTCCAGTATTTCCTAGTATAATATTCAGTGAAAATTCTCACAGTATTTCTATTGTATTTCAATGATATCTACACTAAGATGTGGTGCCTCACAGAATGTTTACATATATTATCTGAAAATTTGTTGCCAATGGATTCCAAATATGAAGGTAGAATTGTCTGTATATTTTCTGTTATGTGCTTATAAATTAACTATGGAGTCATTGATATTTGATAAACAAAATGTATAACAATCTGTTTTATCATTTCTGGCTCATGTAAAATTTTTGAGCTTTAAAACATACTTGCATTTATTACTAACTGTCACATTATGCCACAGCCTACGTTGTGATGACATTAATCAAAAGTAAAATGAAATAGACAATGTTTCAAAGTGAAGATGATGGCTTTGCAAAACAGATAACTATACTGTATTCATTTATATATTAATGATTTTTAAAGTGCACTTTTAATAATGTACTTCCAGCCATTTCTGAATTTCAATTGACACTAATCTAATCTACTGATTATTTTGAAAGGAAGACTGATCTTACTTTTTAAGCAATAGAAGTAATCATCCTGCAGCAATGAAGCATAGATTTGTAAAGCATTTTCTGTTTTTTTTTTCTTCTAAGAGAGCTTGAAGTTGCTCACAGATAACAACAGTAAAATGCCCACTGAAATATTTATTTGAATAAATGTCACAATCACAGTAAAATTTATCAAGAGGTAAATGACTGTATTTCAACTAATATCATTCATTTCATGATGAAATAGAAGTATTAAATATTTTTACAGTAAAACTGTCCTAAGCATATTCCCATAATTCCTTAGTAGAAATTACCAACATCTTTGGAAGGTATTCCCTAATATGACAATATGAATGAAACTAATTTTATAATTCCCCCAAAACTTCTGGAACTGAAAATATGAATTAGAGCACAAGATTTAAGGCCTATAAATAAACAGGCCTAGAAAGTCTAGAAGGACTAGAATGAATACAGTAGAATAGAACAGAAGATAAAGCATAGAATAAATTCCTGGACAGAAAGACAATGAAAACTAATTATTTAAGAACATTTCACAGAACTGGAGAAAAGCACAGTTCTATGATCAAAAGGGACGTTGAGTGCTAATAGAAGATCAAGAAAAAAATAGGACTAACTTTCAGCATGCTAAAGATTAAAAAACACTAAAGCACTCTAAAATAGCAAATAAAAAATGGGCTTCTTTCAAAAATAGAGTAGGAATAACAAATGAAAACTAAGAGTTTCCCGATGAACTTTCTAACATATTTCTTGATTATTGGAATATTTTGTTATACTTCTTTTTTCATTTTAATATTCCTTTTACTTTTTTCCCCAACAAATACATTTTTGTAGCATTTTCAACACAATTATTGAGTAAATACAAAGTTATCCTGGATCATTTCACAAAGGCTGTTTATTTGATTTCTTTAGTTGCTTTACATAAAACCCAGAGCTTTCAGGAGTTTCACTGAAAGAGACAGACCCTCCAGTCTTCCTTAGGAAAACTACGTAATGCTTTAGAAACAGATAATTAAATGCTGTATTCTTTGCTTTCACTGCCCAAATAGAGTTTGAGCAGAAGTGACATTATTGTTTAAGACATAACATCATATGGAATGGCATACTTCTTTGTCTTCAGTTAATTCAAATTTCCATTCTAATCAAATCTTACACTTGGCACCTTTCCTGTTCTCTAAGATTAATCTCCGATACGGAACATTGGCAGAACTGAGTGTTTCAGCAACTGCATGACATGTCTGCAGGAAGGCTCCAAGCTGCCAATTCTACAAGCTGAAAGAAAATTTCCATGCTAGGTTTGTAAACTGCAAATAGATTTGCCAGTCTCTCTGCCATGATGCTTATCTTAGCAATTGCTAATTCTCAGTACTCTTCTATGATATTTAAAATAAACACACATTGCCAAATCTTAGCAATTGCTAATTCTCAGTACTCTTCTATGATATTTAAAATAAACACACATTGCCAAATTACTGCCAGTCCACAGTTAGATTGCCTGAAGTATCCTATTATTCTTTGCTTTTGAAGAAGCAATGTGACTGCAGATAAAACTAGATAAAGCTTAGTTCACTTACCATCTTTTGAGTTTGTATATACTTTCTATAGACTCCTTAAGGCACATGTTTGAATAACACATGTTAATGCTATTTTAGAAATAAAGGTTTCTTTCAGCATTGTAAGATTTTTTCACAATGTCTTTAGCTCTAGGTTTCATTGTTATTAATTTTAAATTGGGTTCTCAATAAAATTATTTATTTCAAATAAAAAGTGGTTTAGTACAGCCTATTAAAATAACCATGAGTTATTGGTAGTTGTTAGTCTCTATTGTAATCTCTATTGTAATAGCATATTGATTAGAATATAATCTGGTTCAGGTGTGGTGGCTCATGCCTGTAATCTCAGCACTATAGGAAGTTGAGATGAAAGGATTGCTTGAGCCCAGGAGTTCAAGACCAATGTAACAGAGTGACACTTTGCATCTACTAAAAATTAAACAATTAGCTGGGCGCAGTGGTGTGCGCCTTTAGTTCAGGCTAGTCAGAAGGCTGATATGGAAGGATCTCTTGAGCCTAGAAGGTCAAGGTTGCAGTGAGCATGATTACAACACTGCTCTCCAGCCTGGGTGACAGCGTGGGAACCTGTTAAAAATAATAATAATAAAATAAATAATCTATGCAAATTATAATTTTAAAATGGATTCATCCTTGAATTTTTATATTATTAATTATTTTATAAAGATTGGATGATCTGAAAGAAAATAAATGCATTTGGTATCCAGATTTACATTTTTATAAATTAAATTAAACTTGTTAAATTGTATTGCATAAGCCTTTATAATTTTCTCCAATTTTATTAAATAAGGAAGTGAAAATCTGAAATTAACATATTAAGTTCATCACCCTTAATTTTACACAGCTAATTCAACAAAAATTATTAATTTTTTGTGTTAATTTGTTTTCTAATTCTTAATCTTTTTTGAAGAGATGTTTTTCAACTATGGAACCTCAATGTTCTTTCATCTCAATTATTTTCTTCCTTAAAATAGCTAAAAATATTTGAAAGTAAAATGTCAACATTTTCCATAGGTTTCTATTATATCTGATTTGTTTAATACCTGTTTTTTAGTTTCAATATTTATAGTTTGTGTTTTCTTGTCATAATGCTTTTTTACAGTTTTTCACTTGGGGAGTCATTTTTTGGTGTTTTGTCATTTTGGCCTCCCAAAGTGCTGGATTAGAGGTATGAACCACCATACCTGGCCCAGAATTAGCCTATACTACTTATTTCATTTTAATATTTTATTACATTCAATAAATGATTTCAAATTTTTATTTATACCTTTTTAAAATAAATTTAGGTCGTACAAGTACAGCTTTGCTCTGCGGATATATTATGTATTAGTGAAACCTGGGCTTTTAGTGTACAAATCACCCAAATAGTGAACATTATACCTAACAGGTAATTTTTCAACCCTCACCTTCCTCCTAGCCTCTCCCATTTCAGAGTCCCAAGACTATATTATTTCACTCTATATGACTATGTACACTCATTATTTAGCTTCTACTTATATGTAAGAACATTTGGTATTTGATTTTCTGTTTCTCAGTTATTTTATTTACAATAATGCCTTTCAGCTCTATCAGTATTGCTACAAACGACGCGATGTCATTTTTATATGACTGCATGATATTCCATAACATGTATATGTGTGTGTCTGTGTGTATATGTGTGTGTATATACATATACATTTCACATTTTCTTTATCTAATTAGCCATTGATGGACACATAGGTTGATTCTGTGACTTTGCTATTATTGGTTGCAATAAACATTTGAGTGCCAATTTTTTTTGATATAATAATTTCTTATCCTTTGAGTAGATACCCAGTAGTGGGATTCCTGGATTGAATGGTAGTTCTATTTTCATTCCATGAAAAATCTATACTGTTTTTCATAGAAGTGACAGTAATTTAAATTCCTAACAAGAGTGTATAAGTGTTCCCTTTTTTCTGTAGCCTTGCCAATATCTGCTATTTTTAACTAATTTTTTTTTTTTTTTTTTTTTTTTTTTTTTTTGAGACAGAATCTCATTCTGATGCCCAGTGTAGTGGCTCGATCTCAGCTCACTGCGACCTCTGCCTCCCAGGTTCAAGCAACTCTCATGCCTCAGCTTCCTGTGTAGCTGGGACTACAGGCAGGCACCAACACGCCTGGCTAATTTTTGTATTTTTAGTAGACATTGGTTTTGCCATGTTAACTAGGCTGGCTTGAACTTCTGGACTGAAGGGATTCACTGGCCTCAGCCCCCCAAAGTGCTGGGTTGACAACCATGAGTCACCATTCCCAACCTTAACTTTTTAAGTAATAGCCATTCTGATTGGTGTGACATATCACATTGTGTTTTAATTTGCATATCTGTGATTATTAATGACGCTTAGCATTTTTCCATATGTTTGTTGGCTGCTGTGTGATTCTTTAGAAAATGTCTGTTAATTTCCTTTGCCCACTTTTTAATAGGGTTGTTTTTTTCTTCTTAATGAGCTGTTTGAATTCCTTGTAGATTGTTGATATTGTCTTTTGTGAGATGCATAGTTGCAGATATTTTCTCCCATTCTGTAGGTTATATGTTTACTCTGTTGGTTCTTTTGCTGTGCAGAAGCTTTTTATTTAAAGTAAGTCTCCTTTGTCTATTTTTGTTTCTGTTGCATTTGTTTTAGAAGTCTTTGTCATAATTTTTGCTGCCTAGGCCAATACCCCGAAGAGATTTTTCCAGGTTTTCTTATAGAATTTTTATAATTTCAGGTCTTACATTTAGGTATGTAATCGATCTTAGTCAATTTCTATATATGGTGAGAGATATGAGTCCACTTCATTTTTCTTCATGTAGCTATCCAGTTTTCCCACCACCATTTAGTGTAAAGGATGCTCTTTCCCCAGTGTATATTTTTGTCAACTTTTCCAGAGATTATTTGGTTGTACATATGTGGCTTTATTTCCGGTTTTGCTCCATTATGTTCCATTGACCTATGTGTCTACTTTTATACCAGTAACAGTTTTCGTTACTATAGGTTGGTAGTATAATGTAAAGTCAGGTATTGTGATGTTTCCAATTTTATTCTTCTTGCTCAAGATTGCTTTGATTACTTTGGACTGTTTTTTTTTTTTTTTTTTTTTTTTTTTTTTTTTTTGATTCCATAGGAATTTAATGTTTTTTTTTTTTTTTTTTTTTAATTTTATGAAAAACTGTCTTTGGTAATTTGATAGAAATTGCATTGAATCTGTACATTGTTTTGAAAAATATGGTCACTTTAAATGATACTGATTCTTCTAATCTATGAGCATGGAATGTTTTCCTTTTGTTTGTGTCATCTGCAATTTTTTCATCAGTGTTTTATAATTTGCCTTGTAGAGATCTTTCATCTTCTTTGTTAAATGTATTTCTAGGTATTTAACTTTTTTGTAGCTATGACATTTAGATTTTGACATCTTTTTATGATTTCTAATATATGGCATGTTTTCTTTGCTAAAGCTATATCTAGTGTTTTAAAAATTATGTGTTTGTTTTTTTCTATTAGTGTTCACATTCAAGTTTTAAAGCATTTGTTAAAATATTTCTTAATTTTAGAATTAACATTGTAGTAGTAACTTTTGGATTGTACTGTATACAGCACTATAAGCACTACAATTAACAAAACTTTACTTCATCTTCTCATCTCTTAAATCAACTTCTGTATCTTTTTCATGGTGCTATATATTCTTTGTTCTTACATTATTATTTTATGCCTTCCATATTTTCTCTTTCCAAAATGGTTCTTGATATTTATGTACAGTATTATAATAAAATATGCAAATATAATTTAAAATTTTCTAAACTTTTCTTTATTATGAACTGGCTTTGGTGTTGACTTTCCATCTTCTTGTTTATTCTATGTCTTTCCAATGTTTTATTGTATTTCATTTCAGGTTTGAGCATATCTTGAAGCAATTTTATGAGAAAAGATACATATAGTTGCTGTGTTCCCAGCTATTAAAATGTTTAGATGTTATTTCATATCTGAAATTTGTTTTGAATAAATTAGACCCTATGTTGCCATAAACTTATGTTACATAATTCAGACTTTACATTGGCATAATCAACTTGAGTTGATAAACCTTTATATAGTCTAACCTAAAATTAGAGACTTGCTTGGTTTTAGTTACAAGTCAAAAAATGTTGACATAATTAATGTAGAAATTATAAGAAATTTAAGTTATGAATGATAAAACCAAAATGTCTTAATTCAATGATGCTAAAATTATTTTTATATAGTGACAATGTTAAGAAGAGGCCAAAGTATATTTTGAAAATTAAAGTATGGCCACTTCAATTTTTCCAAAGAGACATCTTACCATTAAGAATATATAAATTATTTTTAAAATATACATACATTTCTGTATTGATATACTAAAAAATCTAACTCTTCAGTGCATACTAAAAGTTTGAAGTATTTATTTTTTTCTTACCTAAGCACCGAAACTATTTTCCAAACTTACAAATGATTTTATCTGTTCCAGTTTTGCAAGAAAAAAAGATCCAAAAGAAGCATAAAATATTTACTTAAAAAATTAGTAAGAATTAAACTGTACTAAATATTCCTAGAATGTACACACATAAAAAAAAAAGTAAGAGTGAGAAAGATGGGACTTGTATTCTGGTCAGAGCAGAATCTGGTCTAGACAGGATAAAGTGAAGAAACTGGCCCAAACCAGTAGATGGTGATCAAAGTGATTCTTAGCTGCCCTCATTGCTCATTAGTATAAGACACTCTGCTGGTACCATGACAGTTTACAAATGCCATGGTAATGACCCAGAAGTTACCACCTCTTTCTGAGAAAGTTCTAAATAACCCAACCCTCAATTTGCATTAACCTGTCCCTTCATATGCACGTAATTAATAGTAGGTATAAGTGACTAGATTATGTTGTGAATATATATGTTGCTGTCAACTCATATGTTATAGTCAGCTCATATGTTGTAATATGTTACAATAACATGTTGTAGTCAGCCCATGTGTTGTCATATGTTGTAATAACATGTTGTAGTCAGCCCATATGTTGTAGACTCTGGGTGCCCTGCCTATGACTTAGCTTTCCTTAGGAAGGAGCAGTACTGTTCAATAAATATTACCATCTAACACCACCAGCTCACCCTTGATTTTTTTTCCTGGGTGAAGCTCTTACCGGAAAGTGCCACAATCATCAGTGTTGTCTAACTTGGAAGAAATAATTCATCCAAGAGAGGCATAGCAGGCATAGAGGTTAAGTAGCAGAGGTTATTGAAGAAAGATAAAGTACATTTTTAGAGAGGTATGACAAACAGCTCTGGGCCTGTCTGGCTAGAAAACAGCTGTGGGCTGGTCCAGCTGGAAAAATAGTAGTAGCAGTGTTTATTTCAATAGATAGGAGATTCTGAAAGATGAGGCAGAGTGGGCTGCTCAAAAGAATAAGCCAGCAGCAGCTAGTGCTGGGGTCTCTATGAGAAGGGGGCATTACTTGAAAGCATGTTTTTGGGAGGTCTTTTGCGATGCTCAGGCTCTGTGGCTCTACATGCTAGTACACACATCACATGTCTTACTAGCATCTAAAATCTCTACCAGAGGGTGAGTTTTGGGAGCAGTGCACATGCTTGTTAGTGGGGAAAATCCCTACCACGGTTATCTCTGGCTAGGGCCTGATAAGTCCCCTTCAGAAGCAGAGGAGCCTAACCACAAGGCCAGATGTAGCCAATGCAGTCATTGTTCTTTTTGGTGATTTTCAGTGATCAGTGCTGAATATCAGTGGACAGCATCTCCAGGACTTCTTTTCCCAGAGAACTCCCTTGCCTGCTTATTTCTGACTATCTGACTGCTCTAACAAAGCCTAGAACCTTCCTAGATAACCCCCAATTTGGGGGCTCACCTCTCCTGCATCATAATCTCCATAGTTTCTCTGGTGAAGGTAAATAGACATAGAGTGGAAGGCAAAAAAAATAACTGAAACAATAACAACTTCAGTCAGCAGTAAAATTATTATTAAAGAAGGGCTAATTATAGTTGCTCTATTGTAAAAGGAGATAGACTATATGTAGAAGAATAGATTTCAACACAAGCATACACACACAAACGAGAGAGAGAGAGAGGGAAACACTGCACTTTATTTCAACAATAACTTCAACCTTTAGTAATTTCATCATGTAGAAATTTAATTTTATGATTAAAAGCCCTTATTTATTAATTCCAGGTGACCCTTCATTTAAATGCAGAAGATACTCTAAAAATATACTTTATCTTTCTTCAAAAGAGTTTCTTCCTTTATTTTTCCCTAATTTGACTCAAATATTTTGCATGGCAAAAGTTCCCAAAGCCATTATTGCAATTTCAAATTATCCTTTGTTTGTGTATGAAGGAAGCAAGTGTATGGACTGAAATGCTAAATGAACTGACAATATCCCATAAAAGCTTTATCAGTTCGTAAGGGCAAGGCCTATGCAACTTCTTATCTCTAGAACCTGGTCAAAAACTATTGGTCATCAACTGGGGGATCAAAAAATGTCATGGCTCCAAGTAGATGATAAATTTTTTAAAGCAGTTTTCAGGAAAACCAGGAAACTACTAGGGGAATACAAATGATTTTAAAGAGATGACTCAAGGAAAGGTTGATTCTAAAGTTACTGCTCTTACAAAATTACCCGTACCCAATCTTTGAGACCAGTATAAGGAGGGACTTATTAGGGCTATATGGTCTCCCTATAGATACTCAATATCCCACAACACAAAATGACAAGGATGACAAAAAAAAATATTGTTAGTAACAAGATAGATTTTGTTTAAGGATAAGAGTTTTCAAATCAGATCACTAAGGTCTTCTAAAAGGGTTGATTATTTCATGGAACAAAATAGGCATGCAAATGGAAGCTCCATGTGAAGAAATGGGAGTGTAAATCCTTTCCAGGATATATCCAGTGTTGTGGTCAGAAAAACTCATGAGCAGGAGGCTCAACGAGACTCAGAAGAGCACACAGTTCCATTTAACGGGTTTTCATCAATGAGGTTTACTGATTAGATCTCAGTAGGACATGCATGATATTGCAATACCAGGAAAATGTATTATTTTTATTAAATCGCTATTATTTTTGAAAATTCTGCAGTTTGGCGTCAGACTTTAAAAACCTTAAAAATAATTATTTTTCTTAGAATTATGACAACGGCTGTAAAAGGGCCAATTTTTACTGAAACCTACAAAAATCTAAGCAAATGTGACAAATGAATGTCCTCCCCCAAATACAAAACAGAGTTGTAATTTTGTTTATTTTTCATCATATATTTTAAAAATAAAAACCATTGTTAAAGTTAATAATCATTACATTAACTATGAAAATATTTCAAGACATAGAACTAACATAATGCCTCTGGATTATGGTTTTGCTTATGGATAGATGTGTCTACTGATCAAACATTCCCATGGACACTGAATGGTAGAAGGCACACTGGGAAACCCACAAGAGGAAATAGCATAAAGGCTATCAAGCTTTTAATCTGTTCACAATATGAGGTTAACCTTTTTCTCCTATTTAAGAATATTCAGAATTGAAATTCTTATGTATTAATAATATGCACCCACAGGAAAAAAAAATCAGTTTCTTCCTAGCATCTAATTTATGTTTGAATCACTTTGCAAAACATCTAAAATTGCAGCATTTGATATTCCTATGGAATACTCTTAAATTGAAGCGCCTGAAAAGAACAGTTTTTAATGTTTCAATATGCAGTTTAGAGCTATTCAAGGAAAATTTAGTCTATCATTTGCTAGATGTTTTTCTAAGTTTCTGAATAGCTGAGCCATTTATATTATTTATATTATTCTTGTGGCCCTTAAATAGTTATATCAGAAATGCATGGATACCTAGTGTCAAGTTCTAAGGAAATGAAATACAGAAACCCCTAAATTAGTACAGTAGTGAAAAGCATACAGAAAGGCTTCTGGCTCTTTTTGTACTTCTAAAAAGTCAACTTCAAGTGACAATGGCTCCGAGTTAATTTATCGTAAGCATTTACTTTCTTTCTTCAGAAAGTAGCTATTGAACTCAGACAGCAGACTTATCTTCAAGTTTGGAATTATAATTGTCCACAACTATGATTAGAAGGGTGAATTTCTTCCCTGCTTACGTATGGTATTACATATAAATTGATAACTAAATGAAAATATTTTGCTTTGTGATACAAATGATTATGTATATAAACGAGATGAAATATATAATGCTAGGTAGGTAATTACTCTCTTTAAAGGTTTCTACAAAAGAATTGAAGTGTGTAATAAGTAGAAGATGAACCTAATTGTTCAGATAGGAGCAGAGTAGAAAAGATACACATTGTTTATAAAGCATAGCATTTCTAAATCTGCCCATGAAGATGCTAATCTGAATATTGATACAGAGCTGATTTTAAATGAGTAAAATCTCTTTTGTGTGAATAGTAAGATTACTTACAGAAGATTTTAAAAATAGACCTTTTAATTTGAAACACGTGAGAACTATGTTAAGAATGAGGCCCATAAATATTGTTTAAAGTTAAGATGACATGCCTATTTCTTATTTAATAATTGTTGTGATTTAACTTGATTTCTGAATAGCTGGTAAGAAATGGTAAATAACTGTTGGCATTTTAAATTTTAGGTTTTCCAAGGAAAAGATTTGCCTGGAGGGCCCATGAGACATAAAATACTGTATGACAAGAAACATAATGAGCATTATGAGTTATCAATGACCACAGTTATTATCACATAACAAACATTAAGATATTATACAACTATAAATGTCATTGAAAAATTGGCTTATTTAATTTCCAAATAAAACTCAATGACATTACAGTACTGCAAAGAGTGATTCGATACATTTTTAAGCAGAATTACTTTCATTTTAATAAATAACACATTTGTTTATGATAGCCTTATTTTTCCAAGATTCTCCATTATTTTCATATAGATTGCTAGTCTTAAATTATTTATTTTTTATGACACAATAGAGCTGTTTATTTATCAATATGTCGTACGTAAATTAGGCTAGAATTTCACCATAGATTTTCATCTGTAAATGTCGAAAATTACTATGAGTATTTTGGGGGTTAAAAATTCT
The DNA here is from genome assembly GCF_043159975.1 of Macaca nemestrina. Lineage (NCBI taxonomy): Eukaryota > Metazoa > Chordata > Mammalia > Primates > Cercopithecidae > Macaca > Macaca nemestrina. The sequence continues at coordinate 65,464,459 of NC_092131.1, forward strand.
ACATATTAAGGTGCACAGGTTGTACGATGACTATTTCCAGATCCTCATCTATAGGTCATTTTATATAAAATTTATTTATTAGAATATTTTTATGGAAATGGAGTAGAAAGTACCAAAGTTCCCACATAGCTCCTAAACAACACATGCTCCCCTACCAACAATTAACATTTCACGGCAGCGTGGTACATTTGTTATAATCCATGAACCAACATCATCCAAAGGTCCTAATTTACAGTAAAGTTCACTCTTGCTGTTACATATTTTACAGATTTTGACAAATAAATAATTATATATATGCTCCCTTACCATATAATATAGAATAGTTTCTCTGCCCCCAAATCCCCTGTGTTCCACATATCCACCTCCTTCCCCAAACCCCAAGAAACTAGTGATCTTTTTATTGCCTCCATAATTTTCACTTTTCTAGAATATCATGCAATGGGAATCATACAGTGCACAGCCTTTTCATATTTGCTTCTTTCACTTAGTGATATTCATTTAAGTTTCCTCTGTGTCTTTTCATGCCTTGGCAACTAATTTCTGTCTAGTACTAAATAATATTCCATTGTCTCAATTTGCCACAGTTTATCCATTCACCTATTGAAAGACATTTTGGTTGTTTTCAAGTTTCAGAAATTATGATTAAAAGTGCTGTAAACATCTCTGTGCAGATTTTTGGTTGACATAGATTTTCAACTTATTTGGGTAAAAATCGAGAAGCTGATTGCTTGATCATATGATAAAAATGTATTTAGTAAGAATACATAGCATAAATATTTATAATCTTTTTGTGAGAAACTGCCCAACTGTCTTCCAGAGAGGCTGTACCATTTTCCATTTGCACTAACAATGAACGAGAGTTCTGGTGTTCCACATCCTTGTCAGCATTTGATGTTAGCACTGTTTTAAATTTGTATCATTCTAATAGGTATGTAGTGGTATTTCCTTGTTTAACTTTAATACCCTCAGGGCACATGATGTTAAGCATATTTTCATATACTTACATGTCATCTGTACATCTTCTTTGGTGAAATGAGCGTTCAGATCTTTTGCCCAGTTTGTAATTGAGTTGCTCATTTCTTATTTAATTTTAAGAGTGCTTTGTGTCTTTTGGTTACCAGTGCATTATCACGTGTCTTTGGCAAAGGTTTGCTCCCAATCTGTGACTTGTCATCATATTCTCTTGACAGTGTCTCCTGCTGAGAAGTTGTGTTTAAATGTTAATAAACCTTCACATATCAAAACTTTCATGGATCACGTCCTTGTTTTATCTGAAAAGGCATTGCCAAACAAAAAGTTTTTTAAATAGTCTTTCTACGTAGTTTTCCAGGAATTTTAAGGTTTTGCATTTTACATATAGCTCTTTGATCTAGTTTGATTTAATTTTTGGAGACGGTGTAAAGTGTCTGTCTAGATTTTCGTCCTTTTTTTTTTCTTTTATTTTGTATGAAGAAGTCCAATTTTCCAGTGCCATTTGTTGAAAAGACTATCTTTTCTCCATTGAAATACCTTGTATTTTGCTATTTTGACAAAGATCAGTTGACTACATTTGTGTGAGTGTATTTCTGAGTTCTCTATTCTGTTGCATTGACCTATCGTCTCACCAATGTCTCACTGCGTTGATTGCTGTACCTTTATTGTCAGTGTTTATGTTGTATAATGTCAGCTTCTGACTTTATTCTTTTCCCTTCAATATTGTGTTGGTTATTCTGGGTCTTTTGCCTCTTAATATAAATTTTAGATAAGCTTGTCAATATCCACAAAATATTTTGCTGAGGTTTTGATTGGGATTGTGTGGAATCTATAGAACAAGTTAGCAAGAAATTACATCTTAGCAATATTCATAATTACTTTCTTTGAACTTGGAATATCTTTCTGTTTATTTAGTTCTTTGATTTCTTTTATCAGAGTGTGGTAGTTATCCTCGTAGAGCTCTTGCATGTAGTTTATTAGATTTATACCTGACTATTTAATTTTTTGGACACTATCTAAGTGATATTGTGTTTTTAATTTCAAATTTCAATTGTTCATTGTTAGTATACAGAAAAGCAATTGACTTATAATTATTAATCTTGTATCCTGAAAACTTTATATAATTGCTTATTAGTTTCAGGAGTTTTTGTAGGTGTTTTTAATTTTCTGCAAATATAATAAGGTAATTTGCAAAAAAAAAAAAAAAAGTTTCTTTCTTTCTGCCCAATCTGTATGCTTTTTGGTGCATAGATATCGCCTTTTGCCAATTCTTTTCTTATCTCATTGCATTAACTAGAACTCAGTACAGTGTTGAAAAGGAGTGCTCTAAGGGTATATTTATTACCTTTTTCCTATTCTTACCAGAAACGCTTCTCGCTACTTACCATTAGATATGAGGTTAGTTGAAGTTTTATTGTAGAAGTTCTTTATCAAGTTGATATTCTCCTCTGTTTCTATATTACTGAGAGTTTTTATCATGAATGGGTGTTGGATATTGTCATATATTCTGCTGCATAAATTGATATAATGTAATTTTCTCCTTTAGAATATTGATATAATTGATTACATTAATTCTCAAATGTAGAAATAGACTTCCATTTCTCGCATAAGCCCTTGCTTGGTCATGGTGTATGATTTCTTTTATTCGCTGTAAAATTTCATATGCTAGTATTCTATTGTGGGCGTTTGCATCTATGTTGATGACAGATATTGGTCTGTAATTTTCTTTTCTGACAACGTCTTTGTCTGATTTTGGTATTAGGGCCAGGCTAGTTCATAGAATGAGTTAGGAAGTATTCTCTCCGCTTCTATTTTCTCTAAGCTACTATATACTTTCTTCTTTAATATTAGGTAGAATTAATCAGTAACCCACCCACACCATTGCCATGGTTGGAATGTTTGTGTCTACCCCAAAATTGACATGTTGGAATCCTAATTCCATAGGTGACGGTAGTAGGAGATAGAGCCTTTGGAAGTATTATAATTATGTTAAGAGATTAGAATCGTCCTGAATAGGACTAATGTCTTTCTATAAGATACCCCAAGTGATTCCTCATTTCTTATTCTTTCTATTATGTGAGGCTAGAATTGTGAGATATAGATATTTGTCATTTATAAGTGACCCAGTTTATGATATTTTTGTGATAGCAGCAGGACAGACTAAGACAGTTAATAAATATTGATTCTCTTTTTTTGATAAGCACAGGGATATGTAGATTGTATTTCTTCTTATGTAAATTTTTACAAATTGTGTCTTTCAAGAAATTGATCCATTTCATCTAGGTTATCAAATTTGTGGGTGTAGAATTATTCATAAGATTTTCTTCTTATCCTTTTATTGCTTGTGAGGTCTGTCATGTTGACCCCTTTTCATTTCTGATATTAGTAATTTGTGTCTTTTCTATTTTCTTTTTAGTCTGGCTAAAGGCATAACAGTTTTGCTGATCTTTAAAAAAAAAAAAAAAAAAAAAGAAAGAAAGAAAGAAAGACTACAGAGTCAAAACCAAAAAAGAATTAGAAAATATTCAAATATTCCAATGGAAGGAGAGAGGAGTTCTTTATCTCTGGTGAAAAGACATCCTTGTCCTCAACGAGGCAGGAAACACCCTGACAAAAATTAAATGTCCAAAGAATCTGCAAAAAAAAAAAAAAAAAAAAAAGAAACAGCTTCGATTATATTGATCATTGATTTACTGTTTTCAATTTCACAGATTTATTTTTATTCTATTTTGGATTTATTATTATTTTCTTTTTTTCTAGTTTCCTAATGTAGATGCTTATTCATTTTATATTTTTGTTCTTATCCAAAATATTAATTCAATGCTAGAAATTCCCCTCTAAAACTGTTTTTGTTATATCCTCAAATTTGGGTAAGTTTCATTTCATTGTCCTTTAGCTCAATATATTTTTAATTATCATATAGATTTATTATTTGACATATATTAAACTATTCACCTAATATTGCCTTTTGGATATTTATTAACAGAGAAGCAAACAAGCAACACTCATGTATTTCCTCTCCCAATACAGAAGAATGTTCTTTTACCAGTACAAGTTTTAATAAGGGTTTAGAAGAGTATTCATATTTATTAGGCTTTGCTTTATACTTCAAAGTCATAACAATTTTGATAACATTTTTATCAATTCATACTTAAAACTTATCTAATATTCTTTAAATGGCATGATAATATTTTAAATTAATATTTTCAAGCAATTGCTAATCTTTCATTTTATCAGATAGCTAATAACCATGTCTTCTTTGAAGTTAATGCAGATCTACTTTGATCTAGCTGATTATCCATCAGGACTGTTCAACCAAAGAAAACAAAATAAATCATTATAAATTATCTAGAAAAATGCAAATTTTCATTTAAAATTACATTGGAACAGCCATCAAAGGCAAACTTATCACACATACATATTCCATGTGTTTTAAATTAGCGTGGTGAAAAGACATTAGAAAGAAAATTATAAAGCTGGCTGCTGCCTCCCAATGTCTGTGAATAAGGTTTCTTTACTGGTACCCATTTACTCAGTTGTAAAATGAGTAAATTTGAATATATTAGTGATATTTACTTTCAGTTGCAAACTTGAGTTTTTAAATTATTTCACCTCATGTTTGGAATGACTCTACCAGACTGAATTCATTAAGCAAAATATGTTGATTTATTTAATTATCTTTATTTATAATCTACATTAAACATATCTCAAATGAGTCACTGTTAAACAAAATTTAGAAATATAGATAGAAACAAATACATATGACTTCAGTCACAAAAGACAAATCAGTTATTTCTTTCCATATTTTTTCCTGAAAGTGAGTAATATGAGGCTAAATTTAGTGATATCTCTTTTTCATAGAAATATCCCACTCTTTGTCACCTTTTGTAATTTGCTGTTTCACTCTATATCATATCTTTATGACTCATCCACATGGTTTCGTGAAAGATTAATTTACTCATTTTTACTATGTTGTTCAGTATTCTACTACATGAATATATTTTAATTTATTCATCAATTTTCCAATCATTGTTTGATTTGTTTCCAAATTTCTGCTACTAAAACACAACGATGCTGCTGTGAGCATAATCGAACATCTTCCCCAGGAAAAATGTGAAACAGTTTCTCAATGTGAAGTGTATTCTTGGAAATAGAATTGATGTGTTATAGATATGTGAATTTTCTGCTTCCAAAAGGAGTTTCAGACGTGTAATTAAATAATTCCATCTTTTATGATGAGTTCTATTTAATTTTAAAGAGATTATTTTCTATTCTAAATACTTAGATATTTCTTCATATATTCTCGTAAAATTTTTAAAGATGTTTCTTCAAGTGGTTCTCGATACAACACTATATAGAAATCAATTCTATTGGGTTTCTTCATATGAATAAAACATGTTTTCAAAATCATTTGTTCAATAGTCTATCATTTTCTGAGAAATATTCAAAACCTCCTGTCATATGAGCTCTAAGTATTTGCTATTGTGTTTTAGAAATCTTAATTCTATTTAATTGAACAATATAACTAATTTGCACCAAAAATATATATCCTTAATTATGTACAACTTTTTAATAAAATATGTTGTATGTGGATAATCCCATTTTTATATTTTTGTGTTGAGGTGTCTTTACTATTTTTAGACACTTATTTTCCACATAATAATTAAAATTTGTTTATAACACTTTTTTATCAAAACTATGTGGAATTTGTATTGTTATTGCATTAAAATTGACTCATTAAGGGAAAAATTTTTTTCATAAATGTTTTATGTTTCCACAAGTATTTACATCTTCTCTAATAACTTATGAGAAAACACAGTTTGACATATATTTGTACTTATTTTATTACATTTTTTCTAGGTCCATGATATATTTTTGTTCTTCTCATAAAATGGCATAGTTTTGATGTTTAGTTATGTTTGGTGTTTGGTTCTTTTTTTTTTTTTTTTTTTTTTGAGAAAAAGATGCCCAGCTGTCACCGAGGTTGGAGTGCAGTAGTGTCGTCTTGGCTCACTGTAACCTCTGCCTCCTGAGTTCAAGCGATTCTCCGGCCTCAGCCTCCCAAACAGCTGGTATTACAGGCACACACCACGCCCAGTTAATTTTTGTATTTTTAATGGAGACAGGTTTCACCATGTTGGTCAGGCTGGTCTCGAACTACTGACCTCAAGTGATCTGCTCACCTCGGCCTCCCAAAGTGCTAGGATTACAGGCATATGCCACCATGCGTGGCCTATGTTTGGTTCTTATAATTTTTATATTTGCATAGTACATATATATACGGGATTGCTTTTTAGTACACTTTAGAATTGAATGCATTCTGAAGTTTATTATTTCCTGATATTTTCTCTATGGATTCTTGAGGTTTGTTTGTTTGTTGGTTGGTTGGTTTTTCCTATATGGACAATTATATTGCCCGTTAGTTATTAAATGTGGGTTTTTTCTCTCCAAGCAGTGAGAGTGAATAACATTATTTTTGATTTTTAAAGAAAATATTTTTAAAGTCATTAGATGTTCATATCTTGTTAATAATTTTTCCCCAACTGATTAGTTTTTCTATTCCATTTGCTTTCTTTTCTTTTTATAAGAATCATGTGCTGCCCTTAAATTTTATGTCATCTTTTTCTGCATCGGTACTTAGTTACATTCTATGGAAAACTCAGCTTCATCATGATATGTCGTATTCCTCAATCCATCTTTGTCTAACTAACTACTCGTCACCATCAAACTCTCATCTATGTATCTCTAGGCATAGAAAAGTATGTATGTGGTGTGCTAATATTTGTTTTAATATTTTTGCACCAATTATATTGAATGAGATGAGCTGGGGATTCTTCCTTGCTGTACTGTCCTTACTGGTATTGATATCAAGTTCTGCCGGCCTTAGAGAAAGTCTTGGGAAACACTGTTGTCCTTTAAAGTAATTCCCTGGAAGAGATTTATACCACTTAATCTTTGAAAATTTGGTAAATATGACCTTAGTACATCTGGCACTACTATTTTGTGAAGATATTTTTAAAACTATGATTGGACACCTTAAATAATTTCTGTAACTTTCTATATCAATTTAACTAGGTTATATTTTTCTGGGAATGTGTTTTACCCAATTTTGGTTTTTATCCTAAGCTTGTTTAATAATATTTTTGAGTTATTTTTAGTTTCTTCAAGATCTCTCTCATTTGTCAATCTCATTTATTTATACAATTTATATTTTATTATCGATCTGTCTTGCCAGATGATTGACTATTTTATTAGTTTTTATGTAGAAACATTTTTTTCTATTATGTCTGATTTTCTACTTTAGTAATTTTTTCTGTGATTCTTTTTACATCTTTCTGTTTTCTTTGGATTTACACTCTTGCACTATTTTATAAATTATAAAGATAAATACGGAGCAAATTAATGTTCAGATATGCTGCTACGTAAGAATACATAATTATGGGATTTATATATAGCAGCACAAATATTGATAAACAGCAATTCTGATATCATTGGTGCTAAGTAGTATTTTAAACTTTTTATTATGATGCTTTAATTGATTCGTTAGTTATTTAGATGCATTTTTAATCCCAAAATATATGGGTACAATTATAACCACTTTCATTTCAACTTCTTATACCAATTGATTATTTCCTAAAATTATGTGTACAATAGAATTGTTGACATTGGCAGAGATTGCTTGATGACCTCTTAAGAAATGAATTTTTGAAATGTAACTTGCATATGAGAATAGTCATAATTTAAATTGTGAAATTCAGCACTGATTATTGTATCCTTACAGTTGTACAACCAGCAGCACTATCTTATTCCAGAACATATTCCACCTCAATGAGAAGCCCTATATCCATCAGTAGTAATTCCCCATTCCTCCCTACCCACCGTCACAGGCAACTAGTAATCTGTTTTCTCTTTCTATGAATTGTGCATTGGGGCATTTCATACAAATTCATATGATATATGACTTTTTGTGTCTGGCTTCTTTAACTTTCATGATAACTATATTTCCAACTTTTTGTATAACTTCCAGGCTCTTTTCCAACGTGGTGATGACATTTTATGTTCCCTCCAACAGTGTACGAGGGTATCAATTTTGCCACATCCTCACCAAAACTTATGAATATGCCTGTTTTATTACAGCCATGAGAGTATGTGTGATATGGCATCTCATTTTGATTTTGATTTTCATTTCTCCAATGACTAATGACATTAGGATGGTTAGTGGGTACCAAAAAATAGTAACAGTGAATAGAATATTAATCATCTTTTAAAATGCTTATTGGTCATTTGTATGTTTTCTAAAGGTAAATATCTACCCAAATTATTTCTCTATTTCTTCATTGGGTCACTGTGTTTTTACTGTTGAGTTGCAGTATCTTTTCTACATTCTAGATGCTAGACTTTATATTGTTCATGGTCTGTGGGTTGTCTTTTTACTTTGTTGACACTGTTGAATCATATGTATATTTAATTTAAATGAAGTCTCAGTTATTTTCTTTTGTTGCTTGTGTTTTTGGTGCCATATCTAAGAAATCATTGTCTTATCTAAGGATCTTGGAGACTTTGTTCATTTGTCTTCATTCTTTTTCTTTCTGTTCTACAGACTGGATAATCTCAATTGATCTATCTTCAAATTTGCTGATTCATTTTGGTGACAGTTCGAATATGTTTTGGAGCCTTGTGATGGTGAATTTTATGTATCAAGTTGATCGGGCCATGGAATGCCTAGATATTCATTTAAACATTATTTTGGCGTGTGATTGTGAGGATGCTTCAAGAAGATACTAGCATTGGTTGACCGAATAAAGAATATAGCCCTTCCCAAAGTGTGTGAGCATCACAAAATCTCTGAGAGCCTGAATAGAGTAAAAAGGCAGAGGGAGCTTGCTTCCCCTTTCTGCAACTAGGAAAGCTGGGACATCAATCTTTTTCTGTCCTTATAGCCTCTAGTTTGCAGGCCTTCAGACATACATTGAAATCTATACCATTGGCTCTCTGGTTCTGAGGGCTTTGAACTACAACGCTGGCTTCTCTAGGACTTCAGCTTACAAATGGGAGATTGTAGGACTCCTCGGCTTTCATAATCACATGAGCCAGTATCTTCTCTCTCTCTCTCTCTCTCTCTCTCTCTCTCTTTCTGTGTGTGTGTGTGTATGTGTGTGTGTGTGTATGTCTCCCTACACATACACTTGCACCTACACACACACTCGCACCCACACATAGACACACACACACACACACACACACCACACACACACATCTATTTACTATTGGCCTGTTTCTCTAAAGAATCCTAAAACAAGTCCTTCTAGTAGATGTTTTTTGTCAGATTGATAATCTTTATTGGGTGAGACACTATTTTCATATTTATTTGGACATGATTTTGTTTGGTTATTTGAATATATTTAATTTATCTGTCTTGAAGAGTTTGTCAATAACTGCAGTATCTGTATTTATTTACGAACAATCTGTGTTGGCTACTTTTTTCCCAAGTGTCTTGGCCACAATTGCTTGGTAAAAGGTTTTATACATGTTCAATAATTCCATCTCTTAATTTTGTTTTACATTTACTCTATTTTTACTATATATTTTCTTTGCATTAATTATGCATATGGAGGGATATTTGTTGATATCTCCCATCAACAAATTACCAAGATTGTAAATTTTCCTATTTTTCCCATGTATCTTCTTAAGTTTTGTTTTATATATGTTTGGGCATAAAATTCTTTTCAGTTATTTAAAATCTGTACCATGTAGAAACTTATTCTCTCCCTTATAATTTATGTCTCAAAGACTATTTTGGCTTGTATGAACCTGTCTACTCTCTATTTATGTTTGTTAATATTTTTCAGTATATGCTTTGCTGGTCATTTACTTGAAACTTTTGCTTTTGTTTTAGATGTATCATTCATAAGCAAATTCTCAATTCATTTTTTAAATTTAACCTGACAATTATTGTGTTTAAAAATAAGTTTAATGCTTTTCTTTATTATTTGCTTACACCATATTTTTACTTTTCAAGAATGCTATTTTGTGTTTCTACTCACTCCATATTTATGTACTACTATTTCATTTCTTTTACTTTTAAAATTAATTTATTTATTGAGTACACTATATTCTTTTATCTACTGGTATAAAATGTTTATACTTCTTTTCTTCAGAGATTATTCTTTTTACCTAGATAATTAAATTGATGGCTAAATATAACATTTTTCTTCTCATGATGAATATTCTAAAAAGCTTAGGAGAAAAATAATTCAAAATATTACCCCTTCCATATGCAATGCTATTTGTATACAGAATAGTTTGCTTTAATTTTTCTACTTCCCCATTAAACAACATTATCATTGTTGTTATTCTTTTTTTGGACATTATCTCCTACATATTTCACAAATAAATTTCTCTTTGTTTTTGCTTGTTTTTCTTACATTTCACTTGCCTTATTACTCACCTTCTTATTTAAATACCTCTTTTGAAGTCAAGAATTTTGTGATTATGTTTTTTAAAATTATCCTACTTCTTGGATAAAATATGCTATATATACAATCAATTCAAGAGCATTTTTAACTAATATTTAAATTATAATTATTGAAAAGGCATTCTGTATTTACAACCTACCAGCCATTTTTATGAAGGTGGTAACATATAATTGATGTTCTGTGCCTACATGATCACTAACCTGTTTTTTTTTTTGTTTTTTTTTTTTTGTAAGACAAGGAATGAGAATATGGAGAAACAATTCAATCTCCAACTTAAGTCTGAGTTATTATTACTCTAATTTTACTGTTAAGAAAATGGATGCATGCAAAATTTAATGAACTTCTTCAGAGTCACGGATTTAGTAAGCAGCAGACATGGAATTTATCCCTGGCACATCAACTTAGAGTCTGCTTTGTTACAATCTGTTTTGTTGAGACAACAACAATGCTTTTGTTGAGACATCAGCATCAGTTTCATATATTCTTCTTTTCGGTAGGGATATTTTTAATATATTCTCTTCTGATCTGGTATTCTTCCCTTTTAGTAAAACCTGTTCAGGTCTTACTTTATCCTACATGGTATGTATTGTACTTCCTATATCAATAAGTTTATTACCTTCTTCAGTTTTTAAAAATTCAGTTATTTCTTCATATATTACCTCGCCTTCATTTCCATTTTATTCTTTAGATATTTTGATTAAATAAATCATAAGAATTTCTCAACATATTTCCATATATTTTTGACTTTGCTTTTATAAAATCCAACTGCTTCTATTTTTGAGGCATTCTTGGTAGTTACTTTTGACCCAATTCCCAATACACTAATTATCTGTTCAAACTCTGTCTAGTTTATCATTCAACCCATCCACTGCGTTCTGTTGGTTTTTATATTTTAATAAATATATTTTATTTCAAAACTGTGTTTTTTCAAAATAACTCATCATATATATAGTTTCTTGTGACATGCTCATTCCATGATTATTTTATTATTCAAGCATGTCATACATAAATATTTTATATTCTCTATCTGATAACTATTTTGGACCCAGGTCTTGTATGTGCTCATTAAAACATACATTTAATATCTATTATTGCCATGGCATCAAATAGTTTCTTTTCTTTTTATAAGAACAAAAATATTAAGTAAGAACAAAAATATTTGGAGCTATCTTAACTTAAAATGTTTTATAACTATAAATTTTCCATGAGAATGCTTTTGTGGTGTTTATTAATTTTCTCAAGTTAAAATGAGTCCTATAGCCACCCTCACTGTAAAAGCATGTATGCATGTGCAGTTCACAGAGTGAAATGCCTCATCAATAAACTTCACAGTTCAGGAGTTTAAAAGTTGAAATAGGTTACACAGATTACAGAGATAATCTGTTTTTTAAGGTGAATGTGTTATATGTATTATCTTAAGTTGGTAAGAACTATTTTTTTTTAGAAACTTGGACAAGTCATTGGGTAGCTAAGAAAATGTGTAAACGATTCCTCTGGCTTTGAGGTTCTCTCACAAACTTTAACTGCTTCACATAGACCCCTGTAATCAGACTGTGTAAGTCAGAGCAACTGATTTATACAACACGTAACACTAAATAATGTTTCAACCACATCTTATTACAGATTATTACACCTGTTTATGAATCTTCTTAAAACTAAATAAATTATTTGCTTATTGTGATACATATGAGCAGTTTGATTATTGGTATTTTGCAAGGGTTCCAAGTGAGTATGTAAAAATTTACAGAGCTCTCATATAAGCAGAGGGATTAACCTTTGCATCTTTTACAATACTATTTCCTGAATGTAGGAGTAATCTATTCCAATATAAATATAATTTTTAGCTTTTTTTATTTCATGGAAAAACATCACATTTTAACTTAGAGTAATAAGCACACATACATATATTTATCAAGCACTTTCTTTTCTTTTTTTTTTTTAAATTTATTTATTATTATTATACTTTAAGTTGTAGGGTACATGTGCATAACGTGCAGGTTTGTTACATATGTATACTTGTGCCATGTTGCTGTGCTGCACCCATCAACTCATCATTTACATCAGGTATAACTCCCAATGCAATCCCACCCCTCTTCCCCCTCCCCATGATAGGCCCCGGTGTGTGATGTTCCCCTTCCTGAGTCCGAGTGATCTCATTGTTCAGTTCCCACCTATGAGTGAGAACATGCGGTGTTTGGTTTTCTGTTCTTGTGATAGTTTGCTAAGAATGATGGATTCCAGCTGCATCCAAGTCCCTACAAAGGACTCAAACTAATCCTTTTTTATGGCTGCATAGTATTCCATGGTGTATATGTGCCACATTTTCTTAATCCAATCTGTCACTGATGGACATTTGGGTTGATTCCAAGTCTTTGCTATTGTGAATAGTGCTGCAATAAACATACGTGTGCATGTGTCTTTATAGCAGCATAATTTATAATCCTTTGGGTATATACCCAGTAATGGGATGGCTGGGTCATATGGTACATCTAGTTCTAGATCCTTGAGGAATCGCCATACTGTTTTCCATAATGGTTGAACTAGTTTACAATCCCACCAACAGTGTAAAAGTGTTCCTATTTCTCCACATCCTCTCCAGCACCTGTTGTTTCCTGACTTTTTAATGATTGCCATTCTAACTGGTGTGAGATTTCAATAAGCACTTTCAATAAGCAATGATAACTTCTTCCTCTTCATATGTTAATAGGAGATATTGAATGCCAGTTTTTATTTGAGATGAGTACATTTCTTGACTAATTATTTTAGCCCTACTGTCTGTATTGTATGAGAAATCAATAGGAATTTCATTTATATACTCCTTATAGGATAATATTATCTATTAGTGTCTTTTTTTCACTACAAGCTTATTTTCTTGATTTTGCAAGTTAACCTCCAAATGCTTTCATATTATTAATAACTGATATTTATTGAAAAAGAAAAAATAGTATGTATTGTTACTGACATGCATTAATATGTCATCACTTCTATTCTTTTCAAGGTCTCTTTTTTTATATAAATGTTTGTTTCTGCTTTATAAGAGAAATAATTTCTGAAGACATGTTACAACTGGCTGTGAAAAACAACCATCATTAAGGTTGACATTCTGCACCCTCATTGTTGAGTTATTTTGTTCTATATATGAAAACAATCCAAATAAAAGTTCAAAGACTGTCAAAAATAAAGTAACAGATGACTAATATCACATTTGTGTAGAGTCACAAAAACAATGGAATAATAAGGATATATTGCCTGTTTAATATTTATGATATAGATAATTTTAACCATATACTCGGTAATTTAAAGTTTACTCATTTAGACACTCATGATTAATTATATAACATAATTAAATTTAACAAATGGACTTTTATATATAGAAATAAAATTGTGAGATATAATCTACAAAAACAAAAGTTGTTCATTAATAAAGGGATATGAACCTTATTAAATTCAACAGTTCTAGGAAATGTGAGGTATCCTTCTTTAAACACTTTGTTTTTAATACTTTATAGAACTGTATATTAGTCCTTTACATCAAGCACACCACTATAAAGAAACGTTAAGAGTAACTAACATTTGCCCCCAAATCATGAAGTTCGTAGAGAAAAAGTCTTTCATTCAGAAAATTATATATTAACACAGTCCTCAAAATGAAAGAAGTTGGGTCAGATTCAATAATTCTTTAAGGGTCCCTAAACATTGTATATTTAAAAAGTGAAATCTAGGTTTATTTCTGTGCCAATATAGGGTTCATACCTCTGTCACCTGCTCTGCTCCCCCTCATCTTCTCATTTGAAAACCAGCAAAAAATCCTGTTAAAACAAGTATTAAACTAACTAATAGATTTCAACATAAATCTATATTTCAGCCATCAGAGTATTACATAAATAATTCAAATAAAGAGCATAAACTTGCAGTTTATTGCTGTTAAAAGTAATAAATCTACTGTTATACACGCTCACATGCTGAGCACAGCATTATTATTGTGGGGAAGTGGCAATATATATAATATTTAAAATGCAGCTTCTTTTTTGCTGACTAAGTTTTTGGCATATAGAAAGGAAGTATTTCAAGTGCATTAGAAGCATAAGTGAATACAAATAAATAGAAAATAGAAAATAGAAATGAATGTGTAGAATTAAAAAAAGTTTCTACTCTAAGTCTCAGTGTCCTCTATAAAGTATAGAGATTTAACTATACATTCCCCAAAGATTCTCCTACCTATTAATTATTATGATTTAGGTTACTTTTGTGTAGGAAAGAGGTGGAAGGAGTCTACCCATCTTGCCATACACAAAGAATGGCTCTGTTTAAACTAGATGGATACTTTCGCTATCATTGCAACTTTTCAATGTAACAAAAGGAAGCTTGCCCAGGCTTGCATCTGTGTTAGCAATATATTTATTATTGAAAAAATCATTCCCTTGTGACTGTAAATTTTATATAGTTATGGTTGAACCTGAAATATGAACTTTGGGAGATATGATATATAGAATAAATGTCCCTCTGTTTATTGTCAGATGTAAGAAAATGACACTGTGCTCAGAAAGCTGTGTTTAAATGACACATTCTACAAACATTTGTTTTGCATCTTCTGGTTGTGATCCACACCATTCTTTGGGCTTAGGAGAAATACAAAATTAAAAGGTAAAAGAACTCAGAAAGGCGATGCAATGCACTGAATGTTTAGGACCTATTCCCAAATTTTTATGTTGAAATCTTAACCCCTAAAAGTAATGGAATTAGGAGTGGGGAGCTTTTGTGACATGATTGAATTGGATTTGTGCCTTTATAAAACAGAACCCAAAGAATTCCCTTTCCCCTTTCTAACATGTGATATTACAATAAGAAGACAACCAGAAATTGTGCCCTCATCAGATATCAATTCTGCTGGAACCTTGATATTCAACTTCCCTGCCTACAGAATTAAGAGAAATAAATTTCTGTTGTTCTAATCTACCCAATTTATGGTATTTTGTTATAGAAGTCAGGGTTAAGACAAACTATATCCTTGTCACTTCTAAATTTAATATTTAACTAATTTATTCCTTTCTCTTTTCCCTCCTATCTACAGCATTTATCTTTCTAAAACACAGGGAGAAAATACTCTTTTTCTTCTCAAACAACAGCAAAAATTCAAAGGCCAAATTCTTTGCACAAATGTATGTTTCTTTCTAATCTTGTTCCTATTTGTTCAACCTATAATAATCTATTTCCCACTCCCAATCCATTTTCCATTTCCAGCTTCCTGAAATCAACCTTCTTTTGAGTGTAGCTCAAATGAATCAATCTAAAAAATATCCCAGTTTCTGCAGTTGCAAATAATTGGTCTTTCTTCCGCAGTAGTGTGCATATTTTCCAGCTGATACTCATTTCAATTTTCCTTTCCTTATACTGATTAAATATTCCTGGAAACACAATAAGTATTCAATAATGGATGTTCCATTCAATGACTTAATCATCAAAAAAGTAGTCAGGAAAGTTTAGAGGAGATGAAAGTACATGAAGTAAAAGTTTCTAAATGTTAAGCATACTTTTTAAAGCATCTTGCTAAATTATAATTGTATTCTAACTCAAATTCACGCCTGTAATCCCAGCACTTTGAGAGGCCAAGGCGGGCAGATCACGAGGTCGGAGATTGAGACTATCCTGACTAACACATTGAAACTCCGTCTCTACTAAAAACACAAAAAAGTAGCCAGGCATGGTGGCACACACCTGTAATCCCAGCTGCTTGGGATGCTAAAGCAGAAAAATCGCTTGAACCCAGGAGGAGGAGCTTGCAGTGAGCCGAGATCGCGCCACTGCACTCCAGCTTGGGTGACAGAGCGAGACTCCATCTAAAAAAAAAAAAAAAAAAAAAAAAAAAAAAGAAAAAGAAAACAACAACAAAAAAAGTTGCAAGCATGTGTTTTAAGATGGCAATAATTATATTCAAAATTTTGTATTACCACAAAAGCAAAAATTCAGTCCAATTGGTCCAATTGAAGCAGACACAGTTTAAATAGGTTGCTTTATTATAGCTCTTATAAAATGTGTGAATCTTAAAGATCAGGAAAGTAAAGATATTATGCAACAATTAAAAGCTTCCAAAGGTAAAGTCCATACTAATAATGAGAATAAAATTTTACAAGTTTGTCACTGTCATATTGCTTATACACTTAATTTACATCTTAAAAAATATTTACTTGAGCCTACAGGATAGGATTAGAATGGTAGAGTATCACTTGAGGAGGCTGGCTTGTCTGGATTTTTCTGACACAATTAAAATATAGCAAAAACATTTCTTTACTAGAGGAGAATCAAGGTTGATGAAGTTACTCAACTACAATGCCCTATTATTAAGGGAGAGATAATTAGTAGCATGACATCAGGACTCTTAATCAAATACACATTTGGCCTAAATTCCTACATGAATGTCTGAAATCTTGAGGGGAAAATAGCTTGTAAGTAAATATTAAAATATCTGTTCCCTAAACTCCAAAAATTATGAAAGCCTACTTGCAGGATTGAACAACAAAATGAAGTGATGCATCCTCTTTCTGTAGACTCCTGTGCTATTGACACCATGAATCATCAAATATTTAGTAGTGGGCCTCCCAGAAGAGCAGCAGGCACCAGGAAAAATGTTGATCCATGGGAAAATTTAGTTCGGATAAGAAAATAGTGAGCTAGAATGTGTACTTGGTCTGATATTAGAGTCAGAGAAGGATTTAATTCTCAGAAGAATGCCAATTCTGAGTTGGTGAGGACAAATGATAGGAGAAAAAATAAAAAAGAAAGGTTGATGATGTAAACTTTCCAATAGGGTTATTCAAGAGACTAATATTAACTTTCAATATTCCTTTTACACTAGATTTCAATAAGTGATTTAATGTATATGACAGCAGAATTTAGCTTGAATTTATACACTATCCTTTTTTACAACAGATGTTTCCGACTTACAAAATCTTACGTAGAATGTAATGAATGACCATGTTCTCATCCTTATAAAAGTGAATCAAGATAAATTAAAAGTAAGTGCTACAGACAGTGAAAGTCCAAATGCATTATCCAGGAGTAAAGTTCAAGGTGCAAACTCAAGCACAGTAGCAGTTCCTGCACCTTCAATCATACCATACTTATTTTTAACACTATATTTTAATTATGGCCATTTTTTTCAAGAGTTCTAGGCAAAGCAATATCATAGGAGACGTTAGACATATTCTCCAAATGTAAGCAGCAAGTTCTGCTACTCTTTAGTTTAGAGCACAAAGAAACAGCAAGAGTCTGTTCGCACATAAGCAATGTTCTTCCTTTAGGAAAACAAAGGGGCACGTGAGATAATGCTGTATGATTAAGAACTTAGCTGGGAAATAGCCTCTAAAGCTTTGGAATTCCCCCATGAGTATCATTACTTATGGGGGGCCCATCAGACCAATCTGAATTCATGCTAATGAGATGACTGGAGATGGGCCCCTTGATAGTTTCAGGATGGGAACTGACCATGCTGGAGAGACCAACCATGTGATTAAAGGATTATGCCTTTGAATGACATTAGCCCAACATCCAGGGAAGAGAGTGGGACTGGAGATTGAGTTTAGCCATGTGGCAAATGATGAATCAAGCATGCCCACATGATAAAATTCCAATACAAACCCTACACACTTGAAGATCAGTGAGATTTTCTGTTTAGCAATCATACTTTGATGTGCTGAGTGGATGGCATGACCTAAGGACATGGTCCTACGTGTTTGAAATCCTCTCAGGCTTCATTTTATTTGTCTCAATTTGGCTGATCCTGGTTTGCATCCTTTATAATAGAACTACAATAACAAGGATGACAGTTTCCTGAGTTATGTGAGTCATTATAACAAATTACCAAAAGGGGGAGGTATATTCTCCAAATTTGTAGCCAGTTAGTCAGGATAAAAGACCTTGGAACCCTGTTGCTTATGGCTGCTGGCTGGAGTGAAAGCAAACTTTTGGAGACTCTGCCCTTAACTTGTGTGAAGTCTGTGCTAACTTTGGGTAGTTAGTGTCAATACCGCGTTGGTGGTAGCCAGTTTCTAAATGGTCACCAATGATCTCTGCTGACTGGCATTCACACTCTTGTGTAGTTCCCTCTGACATCACACTTCGCTCTTTGTGATGGACCAAAGGCATATGATAGAAGTGATATACCATCAGTATATAAGATGACTGTATAATAACAACTCAAGCTGCTATCTTGCACTTTTGTTCTTCCTGTCTTTTTTTTTCCACTAAAATTGCATTTATTTTTCTTGTCATAGTAAAAAAAGGAAAAACAGTAGCAAATATTGGGCTTTCTTTTTTCCCCTCAACAGCACACCTTCCACAAACAGCACAGGTGGTGTGCTGCCTTTCCTTCTCTTTCTCCTTCTCTCTCTCATCATTGCCATGCCATGGAAGCCAGCCGCCATATTGTGATTATCATTATAAAGAGGTGCCTGTGAAGAACTAAAGCTCTTTTCCAATAGCCATTTGAGTGAACATGGGAAGTGGATTCCACAGTCCAGTCAAGCATTCAGGTGATCACAGTCCCAGCTGACTTACTGAATGAAACTTGAGGCCTGGTGAGGTGGGTCAAACCCATAAACACTTCGGGAGGCTAAGACAGGCAGATTGTTTGAGCCTAGCCAGGAGTTTGATACCAGCTCGGGGCAACATAGTGAAACCCTATTCTACAAAAATAAAAAATAAAAAATCAGCAGGACATGGTGGCATGCACTTGGAGTTCCACCTACTTGAAAGGCTGATGTGGGAAGGTCACTTGAGCCTGTGAGGCAGAGGTTGCAGTGAGCCGAGATCACTCCACTGCACTCCAGCCTGAGGAACAGTGTGAGACCTGGTCTCAGAACAAAACAACAACAGAAAAAGTAACTTCATTAGAATCACCGAGGCAATATAATTTGGATAAGTTGGTCCTGGATTCCTTCTACAAGGAATCCATGTAAGGTAATAAATGTTTGTTGTTTAAAACTTCTAAGGTTAGGAGTCATTTATTATGCAGCAAGAGATAATTGAGATAAAGAGCAACTTACCCTTTTTTTTTTCTTTCAGTTATGCTAATTGGTAGTGTTTCCTGAACTTGCCTGAAGAGTAATGCATAAAGGGCAGAGGATAGGCTTGGACCCTTATGGCATGTGGAACTCTTTCAGCAAGGAAGGAATTAGTAGTAGAGTGAAAAAGAAAATGGTCCTTTGTCCACACTAAATTGATGGTATTATCATACCTCAGAATGCACTTTTACAGTATAATATTATGCTATGAAAAATGTTGTTGTTGCTGTTTTCCTAAAGAAATTAATATACATTATCATGTTTCTTTTAATTTGAAGATCAACAATTAAAATGAGATGACAAGAAAATTGCATGGTAGCCAACAATTCTAACCATTAAAATAAAGTATGGTAATATGTATTCAAATTAATCTTCAAATTAGTTGTATATAATTAACGTTTGGGCTTTATCCAGCCTTTAAAATATCTCTGGTGAATTTTTATCAGGAGAATATTTAAAAGACAGCAAGATTCACTAGGTCTACTTGTCTAAATCCATTTTGGTGAATCCTTATTTTTTCAAAAGAACCAGTGAAGTTATCACTTTTACTTTGTTCGTCTATAAAGAGACTAAAATGTCTCTTTATAGAGTCAAAACGTCAATTGTATACTGGCAAAATTTTTATTTATATATCTACTATGTAATTTGGAATCATTGGTTTGATTTGGATTTCTGTGAAGAGATCTGTATTTCATTTGGTCATGCTTCAAAAGGACTTATATTCAGATTTAAAACGATTGATTGTAAATGTCATTATATGTTAAGAACATTTAAAACTTACTAACCTGATTTAAAAATGTTTTAAAGAAGTAAATTTTATCATATAAATACTATCTGTATCAAATTTTAAAAACATAATTAAATGAGGTCCTAAATTAGAAATATTTAATGTGCAATCAAACTCTAGTATTTTGTTTTGCTATTGTATGCTTTTCTTGTTGTTCTCTTTTCCAGTGATACCGTGGCACATTCTGAAGATCTTTGTTAACTTCAAAAACCTGAACGTCAATGTGTATGTCATATAAATTAAGGCAAATGTTATTATTTACTTTATTAAATTTTGTTTTCAAATTTTGAAATAGCATTTACTCAAAGGGCCTGGATTAATTGCAGCAACTTTCAATACAATTAAACGTGGAGTTGGTTATTAGGCCATTCCCTTACCTGTTCTACTGGATACAATTATGAAAGAATACACATTAGCTATTATTTTTCTGAAGGTGAATACCATAATCCTCCCATTTGTACCATGAATTATCCTTTTTAGGAGGAAGACTTTTCCAAATATATAGATGCAAATAATTGACATTTCTCTAGTTGTTTGTGAATAATAATTTTTCATCCAACAACAAATCTTCTAATTTGCATAATCTTCTAAGAGGGAAATATATATATATATATATATAATTTACAAAGTCTTAGTTTATAATTGCATAAACACAGTTATAGACAAAAATTTAAATAATTCTAAATGCACTTACTAATTTCTCCATGGCAGACTAGGTTAAGTGAGGCACAAAGGTTCATTAGAAATTGGTATTGCAAGGGCTGGGCGCGGTGGCTCAAGCCTGTGATCCCAGCACTTTGGGAGGCCGAGACGGGTGGATTACGAGGTCAGGAGATCGAGACCATCCTGGCTAACCCGGTGAAACCCCGTCTCTACTAAAAAATACAAAAAACTAGCCGCGCGAGGTGGCGGCGCCTGTAGTCCCAGCTACTCGGGAGCCTGAGGCAGGAGAATGGCGGGAACCCGGGAGGCGGAGCTTGCAGTGAGCCGAGATCGCGCCACCGCACTCCAGCCTGGGCGACACAGCAAGAATCTGTCTCAAAAAAAAAAAAAAAAAAAAAAAAAAAGAAAGAAATTGGTATTGCAAAATAAAATATCACAGAGTAAATAGACATCCTACAGAATGGGAAGAATATTTGTAAAATATGCTTCCAAGGAAGGTCTAATATCTAGAATCTATAAGGAACTTAAACAAATTTACAAGCAAAAACCAAATGAGCCCATTAAAAAGTAGACAAGAGACATTAAAAAACACTTTCCAAAAGAAGACACACACCTGACCATTGAGCATATGAAAAAATGTTCAACACCACTAATAATTAGAGAAATGTACATCAAAACCAGAATGATATACCTTCTTATTCCAGTCAAAATGGCTATTGTGAAAAAGTCAAAAAATAACAGATGCTGGCAAAGTTGTGGAAAAATAGTAATGCTTATCCACTACTGGTGGGAATGTAAGTTAGTTCAGCCAGTGTGGACAGCAGTTTAGCGATTTCTGAAAGAACTTAAAATATAATTATCATGGGACCCAACAATTCTACTATTTGGTATATACCTAAAGGAATATAAATGATTCTACCATAAAGACTATATGCACACCTATGTTCATTGAAGAACTATTCACAATAGCAAAGATATGGAATTAACCTAAATGCCCATTAATGGTAGGCTGGATAAAGAAAATATGATACGTATACACCATGGTATACTACACAGCCATAGAAAAATGAGATTATGTCTTTTGCAGCACCACAGATGGAGATGGAGGTTATTATCCTAAGAGAACTAACACAGCAACAGAAAACCAAATATCACATGTTTTCACTTATCAGTGGGAACTAAACATAGAATACATGGACAAGAAGAAGTGAACAACAGATTCCAGGGCTTTCATGAGGGTAGAGGTGAGAAAAGGGTGAAGATCAAAAGAAACCTATCAGGTACTATGCTTATTACCTAGGTGACAAAGTAATCGGTACAACAAATCCCTGTGACACACAATTTGCCTACATAAGACACCAGCACATTATCCCTGAACCTGAAATAAAAGTTAAAAATATAAACAAATAAATAGGAAGTAAAGATGACAAAAAAAGACAAACCATATACAAGGATAAAATATTTACAAACCACATATTTGATAAAGGACTAATATCTGAAATAAATAGAAACTCTCAAAACCTAACAGTGAAACAAACAATCCAATGAGGAACTGGCAAAATACATTAAAAGAAATTTCAGAAAGAGGAAATAGATGGCAAATAAATATATGAAAATATGTTCAACATTATTTGCTTTTAGGACAATGGAAATTAAAGTCACAATAGTACGTCACTACATACCTATCAGAATGGCTAAAAGTTAAAAATAATGATATCACCCAATGCAGGCATGGATGTTGATATTGAAAAATGGGATCACTAATACATTGCTAGTGAGAATGTAAAATGATACAGCCACTGTAAAACCCAGTTTTTCTATTCATTAATAAAACTGAACATGCAACTAACACATTTCCTGTCAACTGCATTCCTGATATTTATTCCTAAGAAGTGAAAACGTATGTTGACCCAAAAAACCTATACAAAATGCTTATAACAACTTTATTTGTAATAACCAAACCTGGATTCAGCTGAGATGTCCTTTAACAGACGAGTGATTAAACAAACTGTGGTACATCCATTACCATATTACCCAAAAACAAAGAGAGAGATAAAAGTATTCATACATGCAACAATGTGGATGAATCTTTAGAGTATATTCTGAGTACAAAATGCAAAATGGCCATAGTTTTATGCCATTTGATTATACTCATATATAATTTTTGAAATGACAAAATTATAGAATTCAAGGAAAAATTAGCTATCATCAGGGCCAAGGAGGATATGATAGTGAATTGGATGTGGCTATAAAAGGGCAACAAAGGTATTCTTCTGATTAGGGAAATACACTGTATCTTGACTCTATCAATTTCAACAAGGAACTGGGGTGATATTGTACTGTAGTTTTGCAGGATAATATCATTAAGAAAACTGGGCAAAGTATACATAGAATTTCTCTGTATTATTTCTTACAATTGCATGTGAAGCTACAAGTATCTCAAAATAAAAAAGCATATTACAACCAGAAAATGTATATGGCCAAGGATTATTCCCTCAGTTAACTAACTCCTTCTTATCATATTCTATATCTAAAATAACTATTAAGTAATCCAGGCTATATCCTATTATATTTCTGCTTATTCTTCCTTTCCTATAATTCTTTTTGCCATTAACTTACTGCCCACTCCCCAAGGAAAAAATAAAACAAAATAAACTTCTTCCTTTGAGAATTTACATATTTACGTTGTATTTCTAACATTAACAAGGTATTACACAAATTAATGTACGCACATAAAAGATTTAATTTTAAACACTCTTGGGTAAGAATATGAATTGCTGAAGTCACAAAGAGTATCTTTGAAAATTACATTAAATTGCCTTACATAACAACAACAACAATAAATCTGGGCCTTTTGAAATTAAAACCAAAATATAAAATCTGGAAAATGTCATGTTGTGGTTCTTGTTGCATTTCCACTGTGGTTAGTCTCTGTTTCTCTTGGGGTATGAGATCAAATACTCTTTTGAAGTACATGTGGGAGCAAGCAACCATATAAAAGGAATATACCACTGCTTCTCTCTCATACTAATTATTTATATATGCTTGTTTTCAACTTTATATTATACAGCCCTGTATTATTTATCTTTACTACACAACTACTGAAATAATAAGTAATTTAATACATATTAAAAGAATGAATGAATGAATTTTAATGACATATTAACACAAAGATCTTGGAATACTACTTACCAATACAATTCAGTGTATCTTTTTATAAATGCTAATGACATTATAAAAACACAATTTGACTTTGATGCAATTTTATTCTAAATCTACTATATATCTTTGGAACTATTCTAATTTATATGGCCTCAGAAAGATAATGAATGTTTTTCTCTTTTTATATGTGCAACTATTTTTTGCAGACATTTTCTTTCACCTCATTTCCAAAAGATTTTAAAACATTAGCTAACATGTAATATTTTCTTGGGAAGTATTCCCCTTTTTTTTTTTGACAACTCTTCACTAAGTGTTACCTATATAGCAGCAGTAGTGATGTAGGTATCTCTGATCCTTCTATGGAAGGAAAGTGAAAAAAAGATTGAGATGGAACAATCTTACAAAACCCTTTCAAGATTTTATGGCATAATAGTGAGAGAAAATGGTTAAAACAGTAGGAGTGTGTTCAAGTTAGAAAGAAAAACAAAACGGAAGGGGATACTTTTTATATATAAAAAAATTAAATTGTCAGATGGGACTCATGCAAATTATGAATCTTACCAATTAGTACATTTTGGTGAATGGCAAAAGCAAGCACACTATGTTAGGAAAGCCTTGTTTCCTTAGAGATGCCTGAATTCTTCCCTGTTATATCTGTAAGATGTTGTTCCCCTCCTCCCCAACACCAGGACTTCAGGTTTGAAATTTAACATGCAAATTGCTTTCTGAGTAATCATATGGATATTGCCCACAGAGAAAGTCATTTTAGTTATGAACTATCCCCACCTTAACTGCACAGTTTATGTGACAATTTTCAGCCACACATACCCCCATAAATTTATACATTCTGAGTTTATTTACAAATAAAAATCTAGACAGAAGAATGTATCCCACAAGAAACATTTTATAGTTAAGGATTCTCAGGTAACTTTCTGTTTAAAGATAGTATTGCTATGTTTATCAGATGGTCACTCATTTTTATGTTTAAAAGAAGGTTTGATTGAGGTCATACATTTTTCTCCAGGGCATTATGGTTGAGAACGACTTGTTTACACATCTACTACTAACACTTTTCTTCCCAGATATACCCTGGGATATTGGGAAATTATAAGAATTTAATTGAAAAGTCTAGTGAACCAAGATGCTCATGAATATTTAACTATTTTGAAGGCAAAGATAGATATTCTTACATAAAAAAGACACAGCAAGGAAAGTAAAATCATAAATAATTTCTAAATTCTAAGACTTTCGGTGTTTTGTATATTACTTTTCTCTTTGTCTGTCCTCTTTCTATGCTTATAACCCAACACAAACTATTTTTAATGCAAAGCTGGCTCCTTGGCATCCCTAGAACATGCCAAGCAGTTTTGAACATCCATGTATTTACCACCCATGTATTTGCATATGCTGTTTTTTCTGGTTTCATTGTGCTTTCAAGAGATGTTAAAGTGTTCCTTCAAGAAAAAAAAAAAAGGAAAGAAAAGAAAAATTCCCACAGTAACTCTCTCCTTAAATGAAGTTTCTTATTTTTTTCCCTTGGTAACACCATTGTTTCTGCACATATGTATAATAATTTTTCTTTGTTATATTGGTTTTACAATACTATAGTAAGAATTGTTTTTACAAACTTGTCTATATTCCTGAAGCAAAATATTATATTTTATGCATATTTAAATACCCATCCCATGACTTTGGCATTCATAAGTACTATAAGAAATAAAATCAGATCAAGTTAGATAAAAAATTGTAATTTATTTTGCACACAAAATAACAAGTTATAAACTATGAGATCCCCCACTGAAAGTAGTAAGAAGATCTGTTCACAGCAGTCATAGTGCAGTTAATATAGCACAAGTAAGGAAGGTAAACCACAACTAAGGAAGATAAAGCACAAAAAAGGAAGTATTTTGACTGACTTAATGTATAACAGTATTTGTTATTATATGTTAAATTACCTTTGAGGGAAGGAGAGTAGTTTAAGCTGGTTTGTCTATGGCTGACTTTAATTTTACTGAATCATGATGATGAGAACATAAAACATGTTGCATTTTTTCATGATTCGAGCTACAACTTCAGAGAAATCAGGATAACAATTTTTGGCTACATGGCTATGAATAGTTGGCAT
This sequence comes from Macaca nemestrina, assembly GCF_043159975.1. Taxonomy (NCBI): domain Eukaryota; kingdom Metazoa; phylum Chordata; class Mammalia; order Primates; family Cercopithecidae; genus Macaca; species Macaca nemestrina. Next base: position 65,490,703 of record NC_092131.1, read on the forward strand.
TGGGGAATCTAAAATATGATTTCCATTTTTACTTTTCTTTAAAAATACTTGATAATGTTTGATAAATTTGAAAAAAAAAAGTCAAAAGATACCCATCATTAGATGGAATGGGGCATTCTTTTTAAAAATAACTTTTTCTGAATTTTTGATTTTGTTGATACATTATACATGTGTATATAAAATATATGTTACAAACAATCCACTTACACTTTTAGTTATTTTTAAATGTACAGTATTTAAAATGTACAATAAATGAATCTAAATGTACAATAAATAATTTAAAATGTATAATAAATTGTTATTGATGGTAGTCACTCTCTTGTGCTGTCAAATACTATATCTATGTCATTCTATCTAAACTTATTTTTGTACCCATTAAACAACTCCCCATTCCCCCTCTCAGTACCCTTCCCAGACTCTGGTAACTATCTTTCTACTATCTATCTACATTAGTTCAATTGCTTTGATTTTTAGCTCCAACAAGTAAATTAGAACATGTGAAATTTGTTTTCTGTACCTGGGCTTGTTTCATTTAACATAGTGACCGCTACTTCCATCCATACTGTTGTAAATGACGGGATTTCATTATTTTTTATGGCTGAATAGCACTCCATTGTGTATATATACCACTTTTTCTTTACCCATTTGTCTGTTGTCTGCTGATGGACACTCAGGTTGATTCCATATCTTGGCTATTGTGAATAGTGCTGCAATAAACATGAGAGTGCAGATATCTCTTTGATGTGCTGATTTCCTTTCTTTGGGGTATATAATTAGCAGTAAGATTGCTGGATCACTTGCTAGCTCTATTTTTAGTTTTTTTTTTTTTTTAATTTTCAATTTTTGTGTATATATATATATATAGTGGATACATATATTTATGGAATATATGGTTTAGTTTCATATAGCATATAATGTGAACTATTATACCAAGAACGGGATTGCTGGATCATATGGTAGATCTATTTTTAGTTTTTTGAGGAACTTCCAAACTGTTCTCCATAGTGGTTGCATGAATTTACATTCCCACCAAAAGTGTATGAGAATTCCCTTTTCTCCACATCTTCAACAGCATTTTATATTGCCTATTTTTGGATAAAAGCTGTTTTAATTGAAGTGAGAAGACACTTCATTATAGCTTTGATGAGCATTTCTCTGATGATCAGCAATGTCGAACATCTTTTCACGTATCTGTTTTCCATTTGTATGTTTTATTTTGAGAAATGTTTACTCAGATCTTTTGCCCACTTTTTAATCAGATTATTAGTTTTTCCTATAGTTGTTTGAGCTTATTTATTCTGGTTTTTTGTTTGTTTGTTTGTTTTGTTTTGTTTTCTAAATTGAGACAGAGTCTCACTCTTGTCTCCCAGGCTGGAGTCCAGTGGTGCTATCTCAGCTCACTCACTGAAACCTCCAACTCCTGGGTTCAAAGGATTCTCCTACCTCAGTATCCTGAGTCGTTGGGATTACAGGCATGTGCTACCAGGCCTGGCTTTTTGTTATTTTTAGTAGAGGCGGGGTTTTGCCATGTAGGCCAGGCTGGTCTCAAACTCCTGACCTCAGGTGATCTGCCCTTCTCAGTCTCCCAAAGTGCTGGGATTACAGGCATGAGCCATTGTGCCGGGGTTTCATTTGTGTGTTTATTTGTTTGTTTTTTGGGAGGATGGATTTAACTTTTGTCACCCAGGCCGAAGCACAATGGCATGATCTCGTCTCACCACAACCTCCATTTGCTGGGTTCAAATGATTCTCCTGCCTCAGTCTCCCGAATAGTTGGCATTACAGGTGCCTGCCACCACATCCAGCTAATTTTATTACTTTTATTTTATTTTATTTTATTTTATTTTATTTTATTTTATTTTACTTTTTTGTGTTTTTCAATGGAGACCAGGTTTCACCATGTTGACCAGACTGGTCTTGAACTCCTGACCTCAGGTGATCCACCTGCCTTGCTCTCCAAATATATTCTGGTTATTAATCCTTTGGGTAATTAGTAAATATTTTCTCCCACTCTGTGGGTTGCCTCTTTAGTTTTTTATTATTTCCCTTACTGGGAAGAAACATTTTAGCTCAACGTGATACCAGTTTTCCATGTTTGGTACTTTGGTTGTCTGTAGCTTTGAGTTATTACTCAAGAAATTTTTGCCTTGACCAATGTCCAGGAGAGGTTCCACCATGTTTTCTTTTAGTATTTTCATACATTTTGCATAAATTTAGGTCTTTAATCCATTTATATTTGCTCTTCTTTATGGCAAAGGATAGGGATCTAATTTCATTCTTCTGCGTATGGATATCAAGTTTTCCAGCACCATTTATTGAAAAGACTCTCTTTTCCCCAATGTATGTTCATTGCCCCTTTGCCAAAAATGTCTTGACTGTAAACAGTGATGCAACAAATTTAGAACTGCAGATATGTGGATTTATTTATGAGTTTTTTAACCTGTTCTATCAGACTATATGTCTGTTTTGATGCAAGTATTGTGCTGTTTTGTTTACTATAGCTCTGTAATATAATTTGATGTTAGGTCACGTGATTTCTTCAGTTTTGCTCTTTTGCTCAAGATAGTGTAAATTTTAGGAATATTTTTTCAGTTTTGGGGAAGAATGTCATTGATATTCTGATATTTGCATCTGTCGATTGTTTTAGGTTTTAGGTAGTACTGACATTTTAAACAGATTAATTCTTCCAATTCCAATTCATGAACATGGAATATCTTTCCATTTTTTGTGTGTGTCCTCTTTAATTACTTTCATCAATTTTTTATAGTTTTCATTGCAGAGAACTTTCTTTTAAGTTTATTCCTAGGCATTTTATTTTATTCTATTTATTTTACTTACTGTACATGGTATTACTCTCTTGATTTGTTTTTCAGATTGTTTGTTGTTGGCATATAGAAGTGCTACTGATTTTTATGTTAATTTTGTATCTTGCAACTTTACTGAATTTATCTGTTCTGATAATTTTTGATAGAATCTGTAGGTTTTTCTAGATATAAGATGATATCATCTATAAAAAGAAATAATTTTACTTATTGCAGTCCAACTTTGATGCTCTTTATTTCTTCCTTTTGTCTAATTGCTCTAGCAAAAAGTTCCAATACTATATTAAATAACAGTGATGAAATGCATAGTCTTTTCATGTTTCAGATCTTAGAAGAAAGGCTCTAAGATAACTTTTTCCTCATTCAGTATGTTAATAGCAGTGGGTCTGTTATATATGGCTTTTATTTTGTTAGGGTAAGTTACTTCTATTCCTAGATTTTTGGAGATTTATTTTACCATGAACTAATGTTTAATTTTATTGAATGCATTTTTGGCATCAATTGAAATAATCATATAACTTTTGTCCTTCATTCTGTTGATATGATGTATCACATTGATCTGTGTATATTGAACCATCCTTGCATTCCTGGAATGCATCTCACCTGGTCATGATAAATGATTTTTTTAAATGTGTTGTTGAATTTGTTTAGTATTTTATTGAGGATTTTTTGCATGTATATTCATCAGAGATATTAGCCTGTAGTTTTCTTTTTTAGGTGTGTCTTTGTCTTGTTTTGGTATCAGTGTAATACGAGACTTCCAGAATGAGATTAGATATATTCTTACCTCTTCAATTTTCAGAATAGTTTGAGAAGAATCGCTATTAGTTCTTCTTAAAAAAATATGTAATAATTCAACAGTGAAGCCAACAGTTCCTGAGTTTTTGTCTGATGGAAGACTTTTTATTATGATTTCAATCTTGTTATTTGTTATAGCTTTATTCAGGTTTTGGATTTCTTTATGATTCAATCTTGATAGACTACATAGGTTTTCAATTTGTGGGCATAGAGTTGCTCATAAGTAGTCTTTAGTGAATCTTTAAATTTTGTTGGCATCAGATATAATGTTTTCTCTTTTATCTTTGATAATATTTACTTGAATCTTTTCTCTGATATTTTTAATCTTGCTATGAGATTGTCAGTTGGGTTTATCATTTCAAAAAAACACCGTTGTTTTGGTTTGTTAGTTTCAAATTCATTTATATCTGCTTTAACTTTATTGTTTTTTCTTCTATAAATTTTAGGCTTGTTTGTCTCTTTCTTTTCTAGTTTTTGAAGGTGTGTCAGTTTTTTTTAAGTTCTTTCTTGTTTTTTTGCTGTACGTGCTTATCGCTATAAACTTTTAGTATTGCTTTTGCTGATGTCATGGGTTTTTAGTATATAGTGTCTTTATTTTCATTTGTTTCAAAAAAATTTTAAATGTCCTTAAACTGGTCATTCGAGAGCATATTATATAATTTCCATGTGTTCTATTGTGATCAGAGAAGATATGATTTCATTATTTTAGAATTTTTCACGACTTGTATTGTGCCCTAACACATGGCCTATTCTTGAGAATAATCTATTTTCTAAGGAGAAGAATGTGTATTCTGCAACTATTGGATGAAATATTCTGTAAATATCTGTTAGGTCCATTTGATTTATATATTAAATCCAATATATATCTTTTTTCATTTTTTGGATGATCTTCCCAACACTGAAACTGGGGTGTTGAGAGCTCCAGCTATTATTTTATTGGTTTTATCTCTCTCTTTAGCACGAATAATGTATAAATTACATATTTGAGTCTTCCAGCATTGGTTGAATATATGTTAACAATTATTATATCCTCTTCCTGAATTAACCTCTTTATCATTAATTAATGACATTATTTGTCTCTTTATATAATTTTTGTCTTACATCTATTTTATTTGATATAAGTATAGTTACTTCTGCTCTTTTGTCATTTCCATTGTCTTGGAATATCATTTTCTAGCCCTTTGCTTTTTGTCTATGTGTATCTTTATAGATTAAGTGAGTTTATTATAGGTGGTATGTAGTTGGGTCTTCTTTTATTTTTTTTAATTCACTCTGCCATTACATGCTTCTGATTGGAGTGTTTGGTCCATTTAAACTCAATTTTATTAATTATACTTTAGGATTTATTATTACCACTTTATTACTTGCTCTTTTTTTAAAAATTATCTTTCTCCCTTCCTTTCTGCCTGTTTTTCTTTGTGTAAAAGTAAGTTTCTCTGGTAGTATGTTCTAATTTCTTGCTTTTCATTTTTTTGTGTAGCTATTGTAGGTTTTTGATTTGATGTTGCCATGAGGCTTGCTGATAACATAATATAACCAGTTATTTTAAAATGATGACAACTTAAATCTGATTATTAAAAAACAAACAAGCAAAGAGAAAACTGATAACAGGTCTACAGATTAACTTCCTCCTCCCAACTCTTTAACTTTTTGTTGTTTCTAGTTATACCTTTTCATATTATTTATTCCTTTAAAAGTTGTTGTATTGCCTTTTAGTCTTTTTACTAAGTAAGAAGGGTGTTACGTATCCTGTATTATTAGAGAGTTAAGTATTCTGTATCTGCCTGTGTACTTACTTTATACACCACAATTAGAATATTGAAGTATTCTATGTTTGTCTATGTACTTACCATTACTAGTGTGTTTTGTACTTTCAGATGATTTCTAATTTCTTGTTAATGTCCTTTTCTTTCAGAATAAATAACTCCCTTCAGCATTTCTTGTAGGACAAGTCTGAGGTTGATTAAATCCTTCTGCATTTGTTTGTCTATGAAAGCCATGATTTCTCCTTCATGTTTAAAGGATATTTTTGCTGGATATAATTCTAGGGTAAGAGTGTTTGGGTAATTCTTTTTATCTTTTCCTTCAGCAATTTCAACATACTACACCACTCTCTCCTAGCCCATAATTATTTTCACTTAGAAATCTGCTGCCAAATGTATTAATGCTCCATTGTATGTTATTTGTTCATTTATCTTGTTGCTTTCAGGATTCTTTTTTTTTATATACTGGAGCTTAAGGAGTTTGATGATAAATACCTTGAGGTAGTCTTTTTTGAGTTACATCTGCTTGGTGTTCTATGACCTTGTACTTAAATATTGATAACTTTCTTTAAGTTTGGAAACTTCTCTAGTATTATTTCTTAGTAAACCTTCCACAGCAGTCTTTTTCTATCTCTTTTTCTGGTAAATAACTCAAAATTGCTCTTTCGAGGCTATTTTCTAGATCTTGTAAGTACACTTCATTTATTTTATTTTATTTTTTAATGTGTATTTTATACATGCTATCTTCAAGCTCCTACTTTTTCTAATTGATCAATTCTGCTGAGAGACTGATGCATTTTTCAGTTTGTAATTGAATTTTTCAGCTTGAGAATTTCTGCTTGATTTTTCTTTTTCTTATAGAATTCTAAATCTGTTTTCTGTGTTATCATAAAATCCATTGAGCTTCCTTTAAACAATTATTTGGAATTATCTGTGTGAAAGGTCATATATCTCTGTCATTATGAGACTGATCACTGGTGCCTCATTTAGTTCATTTGGTGAGGTCATATTTTCCTGGATGTTCTTATTGTATGTGAATATTTGCCTGGGCATTGGAATGTTAAATATTTTTTCTAATCTTCACAGTCTGGCTTGTGTGTACTCCTTCTTGAGAGGCTTTTCAGATATTCACAGGGTATTGAGTGGTGTAGCTTTTTGTCACTGCAGTCATACCTGCACTAGGGGGTGCCCCAAGCCTACCAACACCGTGACTTATACAGGTTAGTAGAAGTACCATTTTGGTAGCCTTGGGTAAGATCCAGTAGAATCCCCTATAATATCAGGTAGAGTCTCTTGTTCTCCTCTCTCATTTTCCCCAAACAGAAAGAGTGTCTGTCCCTGCTGGGCCTCCTGGAGCTGAGGGAGGGGTCACACAAGAACCCCTGTGGCCACCACATTAGGGACAGTGCTGAGTTACACCTGAAGTCCGTGTTACAGGATCACTGGGGTGTCAAGTTTTCTGGCCGGAAACATCTGTGGCTGTGGTGCCTTTGCCTGAGTTCTTGTCCTGCGTCCAGGAAGAATGAGATACTCAGACAAGTGAAGGGTGAAGAAGATGAGTTTTATTTAGTGTTAAAACAGTTCAGAGGAGACCCAGAGTGCGTAACTCCTCTCTGTAGGCAGGTCATCATGTGGAGTGTTCAGTCCTCAGCAGACAGAGTAGCTTTCTCTGTAGGTCTCTGAAGCTCTCAGCAGGGAGGGTAGCTCCTCTCTGCCTGTCTCTGAAGCTCTCAGCAGAGAAGGTAGTGCCTCTCTGCTGGCAGGTCTTCTCCGTAGCCCTCAGCTGAGAGGGTACTCTTCTCTCTGCAGCTGGTCATCCTTGTAGCTCTCAGCAGAGAGGGTACTTCTCTCTGCAGCTGGTCATCCAGTCACCTCTCTGCCCTCTTCTCCTCTGACCATCCTCTGCCCTGCTCTGGCTGAGCCCAGGGCTTTTATGGACCTCAGAGGGGAGAAAGTGCATGCTGATAGGTCCATTAGTGGCCTTGAACAGGCCCAGAAGAGGAACCATAGCTCCTTACTCCAGGCGGCACAACTGTCAACCTGGCCCCCAGCCTTCAGGCCCCTTCTTGGCCTGAATGTGGGGTCTTATTGGGGACCTGTCCCCTTCCTCCCAGGACTCTGTTTGCATCCCACTGTCATTTGAGGCCCTGGGGCTCGACCCCAACCTTACTCCAAGATCAGAGCAGGTGCTGGAAGTGCAGAGAGACCAGGCAGTGGGAGCAGACACCACTGAACCTGCAGGGATGGAAGCAGGGGGGTCCTTCCTGGGGGTCCCAAGGGTACAGGCTGCAGAGATGCCCCAAGTCTTGAGACTAGGATGGCGGCCACAGCTCCACCCTGGAAGGCAGATGCTGCCTGCTCCTCACCCTCCCTCAAGAGCACACGGTGGCTCGAATCCACAGGTTCCATTTTGGCAGCTGTAGTGGCACGGGAGCTCCCCCTCCAACTCAGAAGGGGCAGGGCTTCCACCAGCTCCATGGAATGTGTAGCTCCAGCCTTGCCTCCCTGTTGCAGCTGGAATGATGGCAGTACCCATCGGCATAGAACTAGGTCTAGCTCAAGGTCAGTAGGACTACTACCTGGCTACCACTAGTCAGCAGGTGGTAAATCTTGCCAGGACTTAGTCTTTTTGTTTAGTGCAGCATGTTCTCTCCTAGCCCAGGAAGGGTCTAAAAATGCCTTTCAGAAGCTAGGACTTGAATCAGGGTCTTCAGGAATACACCTAGTGCTCTATTTCACTATGGTTGACCTGGTACCCAAGATGTCAAGACAGAGTCCTCTACTCTTTTTTTCCTTTCCACTGTGGAAGGAGTCTCCTGAAGTAACATTCTCTAGAGTAGGGAGTGGAATGACACAGGTACTCTCTTGGTAACCACAGCTGGTGTTTCACTGGTTTGTGTGCACTCCAAGTTCACTGGCTCCGAGCCCAGTGCAACAGCACCAAATTTACCAAAGGACTGAAGTCCTTGTGACCTGGATGCCTGTCAAACGTATTTAGGATTCCAAGATACTTTAGTCAGCCTGTGGCAGAGGTAGCTGACATTTAGATTCTTACTGCTGCAGTGGAGTATCCTCTCTGGCCTGAACTACTTTCAATGCTTTCTCCATGGGCACCAGCAGAATTATTTCCTGTGTTTGTTCTACTGATAAAGGACAGCCCTGAGTTATAATGCAAATTTGCACAATCACTTTGATCTCTCTCCTTCAAACACACAGATTCTGTCTATGTGCACTGCCTGGGGATGGAGAAGGGGTGGTGTGGGCAATGCAACACTCTCTTTCCTACCCTCTTCAATGCCTCTTTCCTTTATGTAATATTAAAATTATGTACTTCAATTGCTTACCTGATTTTTGGTTCTTATGAAGGTGCTTTCTTGCATGAATAGTTTTTCAATTTTGTGTCCCCATGGGGGGATGATCACTGGAGGTTTCTATTCAGTCATTTTACCGCGGCTCCTCAACATGGACCATTCTTCCAGAGAGTTGGAAATAGGGTAAACTAAAGTTACAGGAAGAGTCTATGAAGAGTCTACACTGAATTAATTTGTTATGCCAATACTTAAAAGGAAATTTAGAAATATGTTTTATGATCTGGAGGCAAGGAATTCATACAGCACTAGAGATGCCATGCAGTTACAGGATACAATTATAAAGTTAGAAGTTGACTATGAGTAGGGATTCTGCAATGAAATAATGTGAGATTAGAAATCTGCAAAATGTGACTCAATAACACCATATTAAAATATTCATAAAGTAATAAAAAAGTGAAATGGCCTAAAAACAAAAAAACAAGAGATATTTTGCGGTTAGATACTTAACAAATTCTAGCAATTAAAACTTAGACATATTTGATAAAAAGGTAAATACATGATCTACACGTGCTTTACCCTCTGGAGCAGCAAACACAAACACAAAGACTTACACATTACACATGTGTACACAAACACACACATGCACACATGCCTACCTGCATGGATGATGGTAGAAATAGATATGTATGGAGTTAGTCTCGACTTAGCAATCAAGGCCATTGTGCAGATAGCCAAAATCAAATTTTTGTTTCTTTTTTCTGTAACTATACTTCTATATCCATTGAAACTGTAAATTCATAGCAAAAGCAGAAGTGTGCTGAATGGCATAATGAGAGATTTAGTGCCCAAGAAAAATACTGTAAAATGGGAAGGTCTATGTAAAGTGACAACATTTTTCAGGATTCAAAGTTTTATCAAATCCTAATTGGTAACATATTAGAATCCCACAATGGTAGAAGAAAATCTATTCTACATTGAAACTTGTTGGCAATTGAAAGATCAGCAGTGTGAGTCAATATTAGAATTAAGATAAAACAAGTATACAACTGTATTTTCTACAGCTATGTTTCTGAAAGAGTAATTCTACTAGAATCCGCTTGTTTAGTTTCCAGTGTGGGAACTGAGAATGAATTTTCAAAAAGATATGACTCCTTAGTTACCAGAGACAACCTGCAATATATCACTTATATTTTAAATATTATTAAACAGTAAAAATGGAACCCTAAGTGAGATGTGCTAATAGTTTTGCAGTACAAGAAAGGAGGAAATGTGCTGAATCAAAAGTTAATAATAATTGTGATAATCCAATAACAAAATAGGTGGAAATATTGTATGGCATTTTTTATTTTTTAACAAAATAAAGTAAGCATAGAGTGACTAGTAAGAAGCTGAAGTGAATAGACAAAAAAAAATTGAGATTAAAAAGAGAGCTAGATAAAAAAGAGAATGCAGAAAAGATGTAAAAATTCAGTAGTAATTTCCCCAGATCACAATGAAATTAAATAAGAAATCATTATCAGAAAGCTAGCTAGAAATCTTAAACTACTTAATTTTGTTTGGTTTTGTGAGTTAAACAACACAGTTGTGGGAATAAAGAAGAAATTGCAGGTGAAGTTAAAAATATTTTAAACTAAGTAAAGATTAAGATACTACTTAACAAAATTTGTGAGATGCAGTTCAGACAGAGCTCAGTGGGAAATACATAACATTGAATGCATATGATAGAAAAGAAGAATGTTAAAAAATCAATAATCTAAGCCTCCGTTTTAGGAAATGAGAAAAGGAAGAGAAATTAAATTCAATGTGAGCAGAAGACAAGAAATAATAGAAATTAGAACAGAAATCAATGAAATGAAAGCATGAAATTAATAGAGAAAAGTGAAACCAGAAGCTGATTATTTAAAAGGACCAATACAATTAATAAGCCTCCAGCCAGGGTTACTAAGAAAAGAAGACAGAAAACTCAAATTGTTAATATCAGAACCAAAAGAAGGGGCATCACTACAAATCTCATGAACATTATATGGATAATAAGGAATTATGAATTATGTGAAAGACACAAGCTGCCAATACTTACACAACAGGAATAAATATTCTAAACAGGTATATATCTATTAAATGAAGGAAATCCATGTTTAATAACCTTGAAAATGAAAATCACCAGGCCCTTATGGATTCACTGGCCAACTCCATCAAGTGTTTAAAGAGAAATTATACTAATTCTCTACAATGTCTTTCAAAAGATAGAAGTAGAAGGACTACTTCCTAACTCATTTTATGACTCAACATTCTATTAATACCCAAAACTGACTAAGACATTACCAGAAAAGAAAATTACAGAACAATATCTTGCATGAACATAGTTGCAAAATCCTCAACAAAATTCTAGCAGAGACAATTCAACAATTTATAAAAAGAATCATACACCATGACTTAAGCACGGTTTATTCTGGGTATGGAAGGCTGTCTCAACATTTGAAAGTCAATTAGTGCAATCTATTAAATCAACAGAGTGAAGGAGACAAATCACATAGTCATATCAGTAGATGCAGAAAAAGCACATAGCAATGCCCACTCATGATTTAAAACAAACAAACAAACAAACAAAAAACTTAGAAAATTTGGAATCAAGTGAACTATCTCAATTTGATGTGATAATCTACAAAGAAACCCTACAGCTAACATCAAATCTAATAAGAAAGAAATCAAGGATGCTCTTGCTTACCACTCCTTTTCAATACCTTTCAGGAAGCCCTAGCTAATGCAATATAACAAGAAAAGGTAATAAAAGGCATATGGAAAGATAAGAGAGAAATAAGACGGTCATTATATGCAGATGATGTAATTTTCTATGTACAAAATGCAAAAGAACTGACAAACAAGCTTCAGAAACTGATTGATTAGAGCAAAAATACAGAATAGAAAGTTAATATGTAAAAGTCAATTGTTTTTATATTCCCAGCAATGAAATACTAGAATTTGAAATTGAAATTACACCATCATTGTGTTAGTACATTTTTGTGTTCCTATAAAGGAATACCTGAGATTGGGTAATTTATAAGAAAAAGATGTTTGATTGGCACATAGTTCTGCAGGGTGTGCAGGAAGCATGGCACCAGCATCTGTTCAGCTTCTGATGAGGAGTTAGGAAGCTTACAATCATGGCAGAAAGCAAAGGGAGAGCCAGTGTCACATGTTGAGAGCAGAAGCAAGAGTAAGGAAGTGAGAGAGATGGAAGACATGCCATACTCTTTCAGACAACAGGATCTTATGTGAACAAAGCAAGAACTCACTCATTACCATGAGGATGGCATCAATACAGCCATGAGAGATCTGCCCCTGTAACCCATGTACCTCCCACTAGGGCCTACCTCCAACACTAGGGATTACATTTCAACATAAGATTTGGAGAAGACAAATATCTAAACTGTATCAACCATTTATAAAATAGAGAAAAGAAAAGTACATAACTCATAATAGCACAAAATGAATATTAATTTTTCTTTGAAAATGTTTTACCATGTCTTTATATGTTAAATTATTCTTTATAAAATTTTACACATAAACCTCTAATATAATTAAAAATAAAGTTTATATATTCCAAATTAATAGAATTTAAAAGAAAGTTAAATATAGTTACAAAGAAAAGAACATTAACAAATTGAAACTCTATGTAATTATGATAAAGAGATACTATAATTAAATGGACATAATTAGGAATAAACATCTCTGTTATAACAACACATACACGTAAGTTAAACATCAATATTTAGTATTGGTAACATAAGAGGAATAGAAGTGGTGAGTTTAATTATGCTACTGCAACTCCTCACAAGATCCTCAAAACCTTCAGGCTATTATTTTTTAAATGATCATTTATGAGATTGCCTTATCTACTCATAATATTTTAATGGGCATCCAATCCTTAGATTTGAATCCTGACTGCCATATTTTGACCAAATACATATCTTGATTTCACACTCCATCTCACTCCTCCATCATAGGTGATTGGGCCATTTGGTCATTTAAACACCTGACCAAAATAAATTAATCATGCTTTCTCTGTTGGAAATATTGAATTGATCTAAATAAATTCTAGTTTTCTTTGGATCAGAATGGAAGACATATAAGCTTGGTTAACATGGAATGCTACTTTCTTTTCAGTGTGGATTGAGAGCAGAAAAATTTGACGTGAAAAGAATAAAATAAAAGTCCATACCTTTTCATAGGAGAAGTTTTTAAATTCCTTGTGAATTTCTAAATTCTTGTGTTATTCCCTTCCTAAGGCTTGTCTGCAACACCTGCCATTATATTCACAGTTAATTTATATAACTATATGTGTAATAAATAGACAGAGCACTACATGTCAACCGATGTAACGGTGTAGTGTTAAAATAGTCAACAATAAATGCCTTGCCTCTGCTCTCATGAAGATTGCTGTGTAATGAGGCAGATAAGTATTAATCAGGTAAATAGTTACACAGTGTAATTTTAGGTAGTAATAAGAGATGGGAAGGAAAATAAAGGGAAGTTTGAGAAGTGTGTGGTGGTTGTAGGAAGACTATTTTAGACAGTTTTGAGGAAGTGATATTTGTGCAGAGATCTGGATGCTGTGATAAAGCAAGTCATAAAAACTGGAGGAAAACGTTCAGACTGGAAGTGGTTTATATAGTGAAAGAGGGGGAGGAAGATAGAGAAAACGAGGTAATTGAAAGAGCATTAAATACAGCATTCCACTTTAATACAAACTTTAACAACAAGTAATGTATTAATATATCAGCATTATAAAATATGCATGCAATTATAACATTAAAATACAGATATTGGATTCTATCTGTGGTGGCAATGTTACCAGAAAGGGGTCACAATCCAGACCACAAGAGAGGGTCCTTGGATCTTGCACAAGAATGAATTGGAGCAAGTACACAGAGTGAAAGCAAGTTTATTAAGAAAGTAAAAGAATAAAGAATGGCTAATCTACAGGCAAAGCAGCAGCAGGGGATGCTCCACTAAGGATATTATTGTTAGTTCTTGATTATATGCTAAACAAGGGGTAGATTATCCATAAATTTCCTGGAAAGGGGTCGGCAATTCCTGGAACTAAGGGTTCCTCCACTTTTTAGACCATATAGAGTAACTTCCCGATGTTACCACAGCATCTGCAAACTGTCATGGCACTGGTGGGAATGTCTTTTGCATGCTAATGTATTATAATTAGTGTATAATAAGCAGTGAGAGCCACCAGGGGTCACTTTCCACGCCACCTTGGTTTTGGTGGGTTTTGACCAGCTTCTTTACTGAAATATCAGCCAAATCTTTGTGACCTCTATCTTTTGCCAACCTCTTATCTCATCCTGTGATTTAGAATGCATAGCCTCCTGGGAATGCAGCACAGTAGGTCTCAGCCTTATTTTACCCAGCCCCTATCTAAGATGGAATCCCTCTACTTCAAACACCTCTGACAGAAAGAAAGAAATTAAATCTAGAAAAAATGTATATTATACTTCAATATTAACTCAGAGTTGGTTCCTCTGTGCTTTTGAATTTTTCTCTTGAACTTTTTTTATATGTTTAAAAGCAAGCAATCATTAAAAATATCCTAGACTAAGAATATGTTTAATGTGTTTGACAGTAGTGAGAAGGCCAGTGTAAACAAAAAGGTGTAAGCAAGTTGGCAAGTAGTCAAAGATAAAGCATAAGAGATAAACAAAGGCCAGTTCAAGCACCCTTTAATACATTTTGAAAGATGCAGGAGGAAGGTAAGGAGGAAGGGGGCCCTGGAGAATCTGCCACTGACCAGTGCACTGGTAGAACATGGCAGAGTCACAGAAGTTTGGACTTTGGTGCCCTTTGCGGAGGGGAGGAGCTAGCCTCTTCAGTTCCTGTGTGGTGGCCTGGTATTCAATCTGCTAGGTGGGGGGGCCTGTTAGCAGGAATCCCTCTCACTTTGCTGAGAGTGTTGTTTTTTTCATTATTATTTTTATGTTTTCCTTTATGCTCAATAAATTTCATTCCACTCACCCTTCAGTGTGTCTGTGTGCCTAACTTTTATGGTCGTGTGACAAGAACCGGGTTTTAGTGGAACTAAGGAGCAAAGATCTGCATCACATTCAGCTAAGGAATTTGGCTATAATTTAACTGAGGTGGGAAGGCATTGCTTTTAAGCATTGAGAGAAAAGATCTAAAGTATGTTTTTACAATCTGAGAGAAATTGAGGCAACACAGTAAACAGTAGTCATACTCAAATGGGTCCCAGTCCATGAACTTTTTTACTGCTCCATAATTAGCACATAAATGGAGAATAAACATTTGGGAACCTGTATAACTTTTACATAGTTGCAAGCTAGAAGCATGATATTTTTTTTTAATGAATTCACTGTTTTTTAAGATAGAGATAGTGTGTGATAAAATGAGAACGAACGAAGTTAGTTGTATACCACAAAGCATTTGAGAAGCATCGTTTGAGAATGCAAGTATGGAAACAGGGTTATCAGCATATTTGTAAATAGTCCCAACATTGGTAATATAGGGATATTGAAAACAAAGCCAGCAGAACTTGCCAAAGGATAGTTATAACATCATAAATAGACTTTACATCTTTACAAAAATACTGTTTGCATTAACTATTTGGATAGATTTAGCTTTCTCCACTTGAACTAAAAAAGTTGTGACAAATACAATTCATGATTTATAAATATTAATATAAAAACTTAGAATTGATGAGTCATTTCTCAAGATAACCCGATTAGTGTATAGTAGTGCTATAATTTAAACTCATCTATTTTAAACAGTTTGCAGACTTTTGTGCTGTCTTTTTAAATCATTTTTTTGTTTAAAAATCTTAACAGATTATCAGAAAGCAAATGATTTTCACTTTACACCTAATATTATGTTGAATAATATTTACTTCCTCACATTGCATTTTTCAGAAAAAACCTAGAGACGAAATGCATAATTTAATGTCCAGTTAGTTTTTCTAATTTTCTAGCTTTTGTTTTGTTTTGTTTTTAAGCAAGCTTTATCCATCACTAATATCAAAGTTATATTGCTTCATAAAAGAAGGTTGAAAAATATATTTATTTTTCTAGCTTCTGGAGCATTTTAAATTGATTTGGCAATATTTAATCTTTGAGACTTTAGTAACATTATCTTAATAAATAAGTGTATTTTTATTGTTTTCAGAGTACCACTTTAATACCTTTTCCTATTTTTCTTTTGGAAATCAGTTTGTTTAATTTGTTTCATTGGTGTAGTTCTACTAAAAATGATTTTTTTCTAGAAAATAGTTTTATCTAAATTTGCAAATATATTGCAAATTGTCTTATACTCTATATTTCCTGTTTGATGGCTATTTTTAACTTTTAAATAATCATTTTGTGTACTTGTCTCTGTACTTCTACTTCAGTCTCCTGTAATTCCTGCCTTATGCAATATGTCAGTTTCTCTTTTGTGCATGTACGATGGAATTCAGCACAAGATAAACATTCTGCAGCCTTTTAAAGCATGCATGAAACATTGTTTTTACTGATGTAAGGTAAAAAAGAATAAAGAAAGTCTCATTAACTCTGATATGGTTTGGCTGTGTCCCCACCCAAATTTAAACTTGAATTGTATCTCCCAGAATTCCTACATGTTGTGGGGCAGACCCAGGAGGAGGTAATTGAATCATGGCGGCCAGTCTTTCCCATGCTATTCTCACCATAGTAAACAAGTCTCATGAGATCCGATGGGTTTATCAGGGGTTTCTGCTTTTGATTCTTTCTTATTCTTCTTCTGCCTGCTGCCATGTAAAAGTAGACTATTTACAAAAGTGCCTTTTGCCTCCCGCCTTAAATCTGAGGCCTCTCCAGCCCTGTGGAAATGTAAGTCCAATTAAACCTCTTTTTCTTCCCAGTCTCCGGTATGTCTTTTATCAGCAACGTGACAACAGACTAATTCAGTAAATTGGTGCCAGAAAAGTGGGGTATTTTTGAAAAGATACCTCCAAATGTGGAAGCGACTTTGGAACTGGGTAACAGGCAGAGGCTGGAACGTTTTGGAGAGGTCAGCAGAAGACAGGAAAATGTGGGAAAGTTTGAAATTTCCCAGAGATTTGTTGAATGGCTTTGCCCAAAATGCTGAAAGCCATATTCCAGGCTGAAATGATCTCAGATGAAGATGAGGAATTTGTTGAGAACTGGAGTAAAGGCGACTCTTGTAATGTTTTAGCTAAGAGACGGGCAGCATTTTGCCCCTGCCCTAGAGATTTGTGGAACTTTGAACTGAGAAAGATGATTTAGGATATCTGGCTGAAGAAATTTCTAAGCAGCAAATCATTCAAGAGGTGACTTGGGTACTGCTAAAGGCATTCAGTTTTATAAGGGAAGCAGATCATAAAAGTTTGGAAAATTTGCAACCTGACTATGCAATAGAAAATAAAAACCCATTTTCTGGGGAGAAATTCAAGCTGGCTGCAGAAATTTGCATAAGTAGCAAGGAGCCTAAGCTTAATCCCCAAGACCATGGGGAAAATGTCTCCAGGATATGTCAGAAACCTTCCTGGCAGCCCCTTTCATCACAGGTGAAGAGGCCCAATACAAAAAAAGTGGTTTTGTGGAGTGGGCTCAGGGTCCTGGTACTGTGTGCAGCCTAGGGATTGGGTTCCCTGTGTCCCAGATGATCCAGCCATGGCTGAAAGGAGCCAACCTAAAGCTCAGGCTGTGGCTTCAGAGGGTGGAAACCCCAAACCTTGGCAGCCTACTTGAAGAAAGGGGAACCCTCACACGCTGGTGGGAATGTAAATTATTAGAACCACTATGGATAACACTATGGAGGTTCCTAAAATATTTAAAATATAACTACCATTTAGCTGACAATTCCACTGCTGAGGATATATTCAAAATTTAAAAATATATATCAAAGAGATATTTGCACTCCCATATTTATTGCAGCACTATTCACTATAACCAATATATGGAATCAATCTTAGTGTCTATAAACTGGTGAGTGGATAAGGAAAATGTTGTACACAAATGCAATGTAATATTGTTTACCTATAATATAAAAAATAATTGAAATCTTGTCATTTACAGCAATATAGACAGAACCGAAGAACATTTTGTTAAGTGAAATAAGCTAAGCACAGAAAGACAAATATATTTTCACTCATAGGTGAGGGCTACGAAGATGAATCTCATGAAGGTAAAGTGTAGAATGATGGCTACCAGGGGCTGGGAAGGGTAGTTGGAATGCGGGTATAAAGAGGGATTGGTTAGTGGGGATAACAATAGAGTTGGATAGAAGGAATGAGATACTGTGTTTGGCAGCACAACAGGGTGACTATAATTAACAATAATTTACTGTACATTTTTAAATAACTAGAAGAGTGGAATTGGAATATTCCAAACACACACACAAAAAAGTTTCAGGTGATGAATATTCCAATTACCCTAATTTGATTATTGCCTATTGTATGCTAGTTTTGTAATATCACATAAGCCCTATAACTATGTATAACTATGTATCCATAAAAATCAAAAGTTAAAAATCACTTTTGGGTCTATTTGGAGTGGAAATACATTTCTTATTATCCTGCTAAGTTCAGCTAAAAGCCTTGAATATTTCATATAATACAAACACAGAAGATTGAAAAGCAGGGAGGAAGGCAGACTATCAAAGTCCTCAGTACCCAGCAAACAACACAGAAGTGAGCTCCCTGGGTTTTATTTCTAGGATGAGATAATGCCTCGTTGTGGTTTTGATTGGCATTTCTCTGATGATTAGTGAATCTCAACATTTTTTAATATACCTTTTGGCCATATGTATGTGTTTTTTGGAGGAATGTCTATTCAGGTCTTTTGCCCATTTTTTATCAGATTATCTGTTTCTTTGCTATTGTGTTGTTTGAGCTTCTTATATTTTCTGGTTATTAATCTCTTGTCAGTTGAATAGTTTAAAAATATTTGATTTCATTCTGTAGACTGTCTCTTCACTTTGTGGATTGTGTTCTTTGCTGCATAGAGATTTGTAGCTTGATATGATCCTATTTGTCTATTTTTGCATTGGTTGACTATGTTTTTGAGGTAAGATGGCATTTGCTCATATGTTAGAAATACATACCAAGCAATGTATTTTTGCATAGTAAATATATATATATGTGTGTGTGTGTGTGTGTGTATATATGTTTATACACAAACACATAGAGTAAAAGGATACATGTTATTAATAATATAGTAGGTTACCTCTGTGGAGAAAATAGGGGCTGCATAGAATTGGAGAGGGAAAAATGTATTCCTTTTATATTTAAAGTACTATTTGTTTTACATATACAATAAAACAGGGAGTAAAGTGTATTATTCATATTTTAACTTTTTACTGATGACATACAGAATCTATCATAATAAAGTAAAAGAAAATGTATGTAGTACAGAAATGAAGCATTTAAGGCTGAATAATAAATAGAAAAAACATAAGAACTTACAAAAGTTGCTAAAAAAATTGGTTAAAAAGTAAAATGTAGATAGGTTACAGGCTGGAAATAATTGAACATAGAAAAATCATAAAAACTTCCTATTTATTTTTTCTTGGGTGTTTATTTTATGAGGAAAGTGTTTATATCATAAAAGTGAAAAAATAAAGCCCCATTCAAAAGAAAATATTTTTTTCCTAAAGATTTACCACTGTGGAACCTCCTCATCTGCGCCAGGGGTAACTCATCAATCTCGGTAACAAATTTAAAATGTCAGGGTGCAATACATTCAAACATAAAATCTACCCTTTGCTCACCACTCTACCCGTGGCTCCTAATTCATTCCTGATGCTGTAGAGAAAAGTCATGCCTAAGAGCTCTTACACCAGCTGTATTTCTCATGCAAACTTTGTACATGGTAAAGTTGAAATTGATTCAATAATAAATTGAACTATTGCCTCAGTCTTTTTAAAAGAGCTGAATTCATCAATGCTCACACTTCATTTATGAAGGGCATTAAAATTTCTGCATATTTCTGTTGCATAATTGTTGTTAATTAATAAATATAAACACACATATTTCATGGCAGAAGACCTTCACGTTTTTCTCTGCTGAAGAATTTCATTATTTTAATGGATTTTAATATCTTAGGTGAATAAATATTTTTAAAAGCTTAAGACAGGGCTTTGTAATTATGCATAGCCACCTGCTCTGAGTCATATATTTAGTTTAGAATGCTAAGCCTACAGATTTACAGTTTTTTTCCATTTGGACTCTAAATTCTGGCCTGAATCTGTCACATAATTTCTAAGTAGTTTTGTATACAGAACAGTCTGAATCACAGTCCAAATCACTAAGAGCAAGTCACTAGCTGAGGTGGAAGCTATTGTCTCCAAGTCAGAAGGGTTGTTATATGCTATTTATGTCACAGCTTGTCCAGTGTCTGAGTCTATCTGATTGTATGCTAAAAGTGAAGTGGATAAATATATTCTATTTGTAATGTAATGGCCTTCATTTGAATTATTTTATTTTCAGTACTGTACTAAGGTGTAATTATTCTATTTCACTGGAAAAATACAGAAATTAAGCTTGAGACAAACATAAACAAAGAAATAAATTACAGTTTTACTGCTTTGTCTTAAAATACTAATAAATCCTGAAATTTATTTCTTTTCAGAATAGGCAAATAACTAGAGAATATACCTTGAAACAAAGTGTATGCAGAAAATATAAGAGTAGAATGTGGATACGTGTCAATACTTCATTTTAAAATTCTCTAATTTTACATAGAAAAATAAATTGTACCTTCTCATACAGATGAATGCACCCTAAAATTGCTTTAATTTAGTTTAAAATTGAAATCGTTTTCTTTCTTGTCAGCATTTTATGGAAATCATTGAAGCCAAGATATCACAGTCAAGACGATCTTTCCATTTCAATCTGCTGAAGCTTGATGCTCATATTTTAATTTTATCTTCGATGTTATTTCAAAAATAAGTCATTTTTAACTGAAAAATAAGTAAGGTAAAGTAAGGTAATGATTTCTCTTAGTAAACTGACAAAAAAAAAAAAAAAAAAAAGAAGCAAAATAGGTAAGATTCCAATTAGTTCTATAAAGTGAACCATCCCGCTTTTTGTCAAATATAGTCAATCTGATCTCAAAAAGCAGCATACAAGCAAGTTTCTAGTTTAGTACCACAAGGATAACCAAAATATTTCATGTTAATGCACTCTATGTTAAATCTTAATGCCATCTGTAACTTTTTCAAGAGTAAGAATGTCATTGTTGTTTGTTCTCAGTCAGCTCCCACCAGCTATGCAGCATTATCTGTGAGTGATTCTTATATGCGTTGTCCAGGATATTGTAGTTAGATGTAGCCCTGTGGCAAGGAGGTAATCATATTGATTTTTCAGTACTGCAGCAAATACTCTTGTGTCCAACTGCTAAGCTTTGGCAAAAAATAAATAAAACCACAACTATCAGATCTGCTGTTGAAGCAAGATTCCAAAGGCCTCCAAATCATCTGCTGCAAGGTCATTCCAGAAAGTACTGCCCTCATAACTAGGATGCATTGGATAATACTTGCAGCTTTCCAGGCTTCCCACTGGTTGGTTATTCTGGGCTACTTTCTTCATGACTATTTTTACAGGTGTCAACACAAAATATTAGAGAGCAAGTTGTTTTATAAATCGAGATATAAGCAATATGTTTACTATTCTTTGAGCACTAGGAAAATAGAGATAATAAGAAAATTGTTTGTTTTAGTTCTCCTAAAATAACTAACAAAATGTTTGAAAAACATTCAATAAAATATAACATGAAAGAAGAGTTTTTCACAATGTTTTAAGGAAGTCTTGTTTTAATGTAGTCAGTGAAGAAGTTTTTCGTCTGTCGATTCTAAATGTTTTGTTTTGCTTTGCTTTTTTTGGATAAGTAATATATTGTTTAGAAATATAGATAAAAATAGATAATTTCCCCCTACCTGGAAATTATAGAATATGTTAGCAATTATTGTGTTTTTGGAATTTAGTTATTATTACTTGACAATAAATAGGTTTTTTGTTTTGTTTTGTTTTGCTTTTGTTGTTGTTTTTTGTTTGTTTGTTTGTTTGTTTTTGAGATGGCGTCTTGCTCTGCCTCCCAGGCTGGAGTGCAGCGGCACGATCTCAGCTCACAGCAACCTCCACTTCCCGGGTTCAAGCAATTCTCCTGCTTCAGCCTCCTGAGTAGCTGGAATTACAAGCACCTGCCGCCATGCCTGGCTAATTTGTTGTATTTTTAGTAGAAATGAAGTTTTATGATGTTGGCCAGACAGGTCCCGAACTCCTGACCTCAAGTAATCCACCCGCCTCGGCCTCCCAAAGTGCAAGGATTACAAGCGTGAGCCATCACACCCGGCCACGATAAACAGTTTTTAATAAAATAATATCAATCATTGCTTGGGCCATAAATAGCAACATAACGTTATCTCAACTTTAAGTCCCTTGAAGTTATATTCGTTAATTCAATCATTTATTAATTCATTTTTTTAGCTCAAAATATACATACTGAGTGTACAGGATTCTGTGTTCACTCAAGGAGCATTATATGTGGGAAGAAACATGGACATGTTAAGAAATAGTACATTATCAAGTCAAACTGCCAAACCAAGGTATGTTATGATAAAGACAAATCATGCCACTCCTCTGTTTAACACATTCTAGTGATGATCTGGTGCACTTAAAGTCCACTTTCCAAGTTAGGTTCCACATGGTCCTACACAGTCAAGGCTCTGTTTACCTCTCTTGTTAGTCCCCAGAATCCAGCCACATGGACTTTCCTTGTCCTCCACCTTCTCCTCATACTGTTCCTCTTCCTCATCCTCTTCTCCTTCCTTCTTCTTCTCCTTTTTCTCTTTCTTGTTCTCCTCCTATTTCTTCTTCTTCTTTAATCAATCATGACTCTTTTATTCCTCAGTAATACATATCATGTGCATCTTTACCCAGATAGATGATGCTTTTTCTGAATCTTCTATGGTTAGTAATCAGATCAAATGTCATCTCCCAAGGAAATTATGTTGAATATAACCTTGCACTCTCCACTATTATCATATTACCTCTTTTAATTTCTTGTACAACAGTTAAAATTCTATGAGATAATTCTATTTATCTATCTTTCAATAAAATATCTAAATATTTTCTATCTATCATCTATCCCAATAAAACTGTCAAATATTGTCTGTCCATCTACTGATATATTAATCCCATAAGATCACCTACCTTATCTAGAATGTCCATGACATTATCACTGGTTCTGGCAACAGTGCTCACATCAGAGTAGCTGATCAATGAATATTTATTAAAGTAATGAATATGTGACATTAAACAACAATGCTTTATATGCCCAACAGCAGTTATAATACTTCTTAATTATATTTACTTAATAGATGTTAAGTAAATTATTGAAATCCACTTTTATAGTATACATGAAAAATTGGCCACGCTTTCAGGTTTCATAAGACTTTAACAGACAGATAATAGATAAACAGACATGACAGGAAGATGAAATAACATATATGGAAATACGGAGTCATTAATGATTTATATAACTTGCAACTCTATGTAATTTATATAGCCGAGACATACAGTGAAGTTTTGGAGTAAAATAATCTTGGATAATGGACTATGGTGTAAGAGAAAGAGGAAACATGAACATAGAAGTTCTAATATATAATTAAAGTAAATTTGAATTTTATCTGTTGGTTAACAGGGATTCATAATCAAGTAAAAAACAGGGAAGAATGATCAGGAATTGTTATCTGTATATTTATTGATTGATTAATTTACTTTTGGCTGAGAAAGAGGCTGGAAAGATTATTCTCCTGGCACTATGGAGGAAATGAGACTAGAGGCAGAAAGGCCAATTAGAAGTCTACCATAATAGTAAAAGAAAAAATTAGTTAGAGTCGGAACTAAGGCATTGTTAGAGAGGAGACTTGAATTTGAGATATATTTTTGATATAATATTAACAGGATTTTGACAACCTATTATAAGCAACATAGAAAAATTGAAAACAAAGCCCATGAATTGTTGCCAGGTATATTATGTTATAAATGAAAAGAATACACTTAGAAAATAAAGAATGATAAATTTAATCTTGATATCTTTGAGTTTGAAGAACTGTTGTTAAGTCAAAATGAGTGTATCCAGATATCAGTAGGTACTGAACATATTAGAAAATAATTATCATGGCAAAAGGGCTGAGGTCTTCTTTGAGCCAATGTTGTTATCCCAGTATCCTATATAGCTTTTGGGACATACTATGGGATCAGGAAGTATTTGTTGTGTGTAGGTAAGTGATAGTAGAGTTTACAGGGATAAATGAGATCACCTCAGCAGATTATATAGAGTGAAAAGGGAAGAACCTTGGAAAATGTTATCATCTGAATTAAAGCACACCATTGTCCCCTAATATTGGCAATGATTGATCAAATATTTGTCAAAAATAAAGAAAACTAATTTCACTAAGTTACTATGCAAACTTACTTTTTCACTATAACATTTTTAGGAAGATATTCTGATAAAATTTAATTTACAAAATTAATAATACTAGTGAATATAGTCAAATGCCATTATACAATATATAATTCATTATTCAATTTTATGCAGAAACTTAAGAACATGGTTAAATATCCCTAAGTTTTGATTATTTCTGGATTTGATATAGACAAAATTACATTCTAATGACATACACTAGACATACCATGTGGAACCATAACACATAGCTAACAAAGAGATTGCTAATGACCTTTGTTGCCTACATCTTGGAATGGGATTATTCCCCAAATGATGAGAATGACACTTTAGAAGATCTATCCCCAGACATTTCCAATGACTCAAAACATGAGCAGAATGAACTATAGTAGAAGTCTCTAAAAGAATATATATAATAAAAACTTATGAAGGTAATGCATTTATAATATTTATACTATTTAAACTTGATGTTGTGAAAAATGGAAGGTTTTCCTTGGAACATTTTTTTCACTTCCATGTCCTATATTTACAAATCTAATACTAAGGGGTAGTAGGTTTTTTTTTTGTTTTTTGGTTTTTGGTTTTTTTTTATGCCAGTCTTCTGAAGAAATGTCAATGAGAAAAATTATAGCTTTCTTCCCTAGTCAGAAAAGAACTTTGCAAATAGAAAGCTGCAAAGTAAATTTTATTTGTTTACCTTACATTGTATTTTTCTTCTCTCATAGAAACTCACAAACTAAGAGTTGCCAACAAAGAACTTGAGGTAACAAAATTCCAGACTTTCTTATCAACCCCCAAATATACCTCCTAAAACCATTCTGTATAATGGGAAGTTGTTGAAAACTCATGATTTACTGCTCCAATTGTTATTAATTTAGCAACAGTAGCCTAATAGCCATCTATTCTCTCCTTAAACATTGTTTTATTGCAGTAGAATGAAGAATAGCTTGAATAGTCTTTACAAGTAGAAAGATTGGACTTCAAAACTTGTGTCTTTTGGAAGAAGATGTGAAAGGAGCCACTGTTGATTTAAATGACACCAGTAATAACTACAAAGGTAGATTGATGAATGCATTCAATCTGATATAAACAGAAGGAATGAACATACTCTATTGTGAACGATTCTACTGCTGGATATACTTTACCAAAATGAGTGCTTATGTAATCCAGAAACATGTACAAAAAAGATTATGGGAAAAACTGTTCACTGATAGAATGGTTGGTTAACTTCTTATATAATCAATTGAATACTATACAGCAATAAAACATGAGTGAATGAAAGAATTACATACAATGATATTTCATAGCATAAATTTTTTAAAAGGCAGACATGCAAAAAATATATATCGTGTAATACCATTTATATAAAATGTTTAAAAAGAGAAAAGAAGATTTTTCTTTAGGGAATAAATAATTGGATAGTTACCTAAAATTTAAAAGTTCCCTAAAATTTAAAGAAAAATTGTTTTCTTTTCTTTTTTTTTTTTGAGTTGGAGTCTCGCTTTTTTGCTCATGCTGGAGTGCAGTGGCGCGATCTCGGCTCGCTGCAAACTCTGCTTCCCAGGTTCAAGTGATTCACCTTTATCAGCCTCCCAAGAAGCTGGGATTACAGGTTCCCGCCACTACACCCAGCTAATTTTGGATTTTTAGTAGAGGCGGGGTTATGCCATGTTGACCAGGCTGGTCTCAAAACTCATGACCTCAACTGATGCACCCGCCTCAGCCTCCCAAAGTGCTGGATTACAGGGGTGAGCCTCCGTGCCTGCCGCTTTTAAAAGGGTTTTCAATTAAACGTAACTCCCTAATTAGGAGAAACTAGTGATTAGGAAGAGTCACACTGGGGAAGGGGAGCTCTGGGGTGCTAACAATATTCTATTCATTGATTTTAGTGGTAGTTATACAGTTGAATGTTTTGTTAAAAATACATTTATGGCTGTATGTACTCTTTAACATGTGATTTATTCTTCAAATGAAGATGGTTACTAAGAACAAGAAGGAAGAAAGGCCTGATCAGAAATAAGAAAAACAAACAACTTAAAATTGGTATTTAAGAGAGAAAGGAAATAAGTTCAAGGAAGATTAGTCTCAAATATGATGAAGAGGAACTGAAAATGATCTGGAAGTGTTCTCCATCTGTGGGTAGTTTTGCCTTGCCAGGTTCTGCTCAGTTTATTTCTTTTCACATAAGCTAGTTATCTAAAAATATAATGCATGCTACAACTATCGGGATGCTAAATGTAGAGTCCTTGTAAGACACATGGCTGGCAAATGTAAAATAAAGTAGTTACTTGCATAAAATTGGTGAGAAGTTAAAGAACTATAATATGAAAGAAAAGAAAACTAATCAGAGAGAAAATTGCATGTAAAAATTAACAGTAAAGTTGAGTCTAAACTAATTAATAAAAATTAAGAAAGTAATTACAATGCCCTTAATTGACAATGTTTAAATATTTGTAAGAAATATGTAAGAATCTAATCCTTCTCAAATTCCATGATACATGGTTTTTTTGCAAATATAGATTATGAATATTATAAATGCCACATGGTTGACACTATCTTTATACCTGAATAGAGAGCACAAAATATTGTAGGCTTATATTTTATCAGGTTTTTGTACTTTTTGTTATGAGAAAAATTATTTCTAGATGTCTTAGTGTTCATATGTATTTTCTGTTGTATCAGATAAGTTATCAGAATAATTCCTAGAATGACTCTGAATAATGTGGTCATGTAAACCAGCAGTCCCCAACATTTTTAGCACCAAGGAGCCATTTCATAGAAGTCAATTTTTCCACAGACTGGTGGGGGATAGTTGTGGGATGAAACTGTTCCACTTCAGATTATCAGCATTGTTTACTATCATTTCCCTACTGTACTACTGAATACTAGAACGTACTCCTTCTATCTAACTGACTCCTTAGTAATTGTTGTTTTAGAAGTGCTTAAGATTCATTTCTGACATGATTTGGATGTATTTTCCCCTCCAAATCTCATGTTGAAATGTGATCCCCCGTGTTGGAGGTAGGGCCTGTTGGGGTATGTTTGGGTCAGAGGAGCAGATCCCTCGTATATGGCTTGGTGCCCTCCCTATGATAATTAGTGAGTTCTGGCTCTGTTAGTTCACATGAGATCTGGTTGTTCAGAAAGTCTGGGACCCAACACCCCCTGCCTTCTCTCTCACTATGTGATATGTTGGCTTCCTGTCGCCTTCCACCATGATTGTAAGCTTTGTGTGCCCTCACCAGAAGCAGACATTGTCATGATGCCTCTTGTACAGACTGCAGAATATGAGCCAAATAAACCTCTTTTTTTTTTTTTTTATAAATTACCCTATCTCAGATATTCATTTATAGCAATGCAGAACACAGAAAATTGATACCAAAGAGTAGGGCGTTGCTGTAAATATACCTGAAGATGAGGGAGCGGCTTTGGAGCTGGGTAAAAGGCAGAGGCAAGGAGAGTTTGAAGGACTCAAAAGAGTCAATTATTAGACTCAAAAACAGTTCTTAGAGAATTGTTAAACGGTTGTGACCAAAGTGCTGAAAGAAATATGAACAGTGAGGGAGAGGCCGATAAGGTCTCAGATGAAAATTTGGAATTTACTGGGAATTGTAGTAAAGATCACCCTTTTCATGCCCTAGCAAGCAGCATGGATGCATTATGTCCATGTCCTAGGGATTTGTGGAAGGTTGAACTTAGGAATGATGACTTAGGGAATCTTGTGGAAGAGATATCTAAATAGCAAATCATTCAAGATGTGGTCTTTCTGCTTCCAACGGTCTATGATCTGATACAACAGCAAAGGAATAATGTAAGTTGAAATTTATCATTAAAAGAGAAGCAAAGTTTTAAAGTTTATAAAATTAACAACCTGGCCATGTGGTGGAGAAGAAAAGAGCATTTTCCAAAAAGACATATAAGCAGGCTGTGGAGCAGCCACTTACTAGAGATATGTGCATGACTAAAAGGAAGCCAAGTATTAACAGCCAAGACAACGGGGAAAAAGCCCTGAAAGGCATTTCAGACATTTTTGAGGAAGCCTCTCCCATCCCAGGTTCAGAGAACTGGGAGAAATAAATGGTTCTGGGCACCAGACCTGAGGCCTTGCTGCCCTGTGCAGCTTCAGGACAGGACACTTCTCCCAGAAGCCTGACAGCTCTGGCTTCAGTCACAGCTCAAAGAGTTCCAGGTACAGCTCAGGTCACTGCTACAGAGGGCACTAGGCATAGCATTGGAAGCTTCCTTGTGTGTTTTATCTGAAGGTGTGCAGAATGCAAGAGTGAAAGGAGACTTGGCCTCCACCAAGATTTCAGTGGATGTACCAGAAAGCTGGAGGCCTAGGCAGAAGCCTGCCACAGGGATGGAGCCATTGCAGAGAACCTCTATTAGAGCAGTGCTACGGGGAAATATGGAGTTGAAGCGCTCACACAGAGTCCCCAGTGGGGCACTGCCTAGTGAATCTGTCGGAACAAATCCTCTGCCCTCCAGACCCCAGAATGGTAGAGACACCTGCAGCTTACACCCTGAGCCTAGAAATGCCACAAGCATTGGACTGTAAGCCATGAGAGCAACTGTAGATGCTGCACACTGCAAAGTCACAGGGGGTAGACAAGCCCTAGACCTGGGAAGCCCACCCCTCACACCAGTGTGCCCAGGATAAAGAACATGGAGTCAAGGATTGTGTAGGAGATTTAAAGTTTAATGTCTGCCCTGCTGGGTTTCGGACTTGTATGGGGGCTGTTGCCTTCTTTCTTTTGGCTGATTCCTCCGTTTTGGAATGGGAATGTTTATCCACTTTCTGTACCACCATTATATTTTACAAGTAAATAACCTTTTTTGATTTTACATGCTCATAGGAGGGAGGAATTTGCTTTTAGTCTCAGATGAGACCTTGACATTTAAGTTAATACTTGAAATGAGTTGAGACTTTTGGGAACAATTGGGAAGGGGTAATTATATTTTGCAATGAGGGAATGATATGAGATTTTGGGGGCAGAATGATATGGTTTTGATGTTTGGTCCCATCCAAATCTCATGTTAAAATGTCATCCCAGTGTTGAAGGTGGGGCCCGGTGGGAGTTGTTTGTGTCATGGGAAAAGATGCATCATGAATGGCTTTGTGTCCGCCCCATGATAGTGAGTGAGTTCTGACCCTGTTCGATCACATGACAGCTGATCATTTACAAAAGCCTGAGACCTTCCCCATCTTTCTTGTCCCTACTCTCACCAAGTGATACACTGACTCTTGCTTTGCCTTTCACCATGTTTGTAAGTTTCCTGAGGCCTCACCAGAAGCAGATCCTGGCACTATGCTTCTTATGTAGCTTGCAGAACTGTGAGCCAAATAAACTTATTTTCTTCATACATTAACCAGTGTCCTATAATGTCTCCTATATTGCAATACAAAAAGAACTTACACAATTTGCCTGATTAATGGGATTGCAATAACATTGTTTTGAAAAATGAGGCTTGATTTAGGTGTTCCTATCCTGTCAGTTTTCTAGGAAATTCAAACATATAAATCTCTTCTTAAGTTGATAAATTTAATGACATAATAGGATGAATTATCTTTTAATCAGGCATCATATACAATGATTTAGGCATTAGGTATCATAATAACAACAATATCACTATTGAACATAACCAAAAGAGCCCTCAATAATTTCAAATTTTGTAACAGTAATTTGTTTTTTAAAATGAAGGGATGATGATTCAATAGCTTCTTAATGTAAAATTAGTATTTATTAGTTTTACATCAATTTTCTGTATTTTGTTAATATTTTAAAATGTATAATTGCCACACAATAATTGTACATATTTGGGAGTATGATGTGATGTTTCATTGTATGTATACATTGTATAATGACCAAATCAGACTAATTACCACATTCATCACCTTAAACATTTATCATACCTTTGTGGTAATAGCATTCAAAATTTTTTATTCTTTCTGTCTTGAAATATACACTACTATGTTATTAGCTGTAGTCACCCGACTGAACACCAGAACTTATTCTTCTTGCCTAACTGTACTCTATTGGAATCTTTTGATGAGAAAACTAGCCACAATTATTTTCTCTGATTGATTATATGTTATAGAAAAGTTTTAAGTATTTTTTCATAAATGTATATACTTTCTCTAAATTAAGAATTTTGAAACTTCAAGTTTTTAGAAAAAACAAAACTTTTCCCCAAGCAAACATCTGCTTTTATATCTGATGACAAATGTGTGGTGTGAATACTATCCAACACATGTTCATTTTTTGTACTTTTATGTCCCTATTTCTTTTTCTCCACTGTGGTATTTATTACATGGTAGTATTATTCTGAATGTTTATCTTGGCATTCCTTAAAACCAGCACAGTGCCTCATGCTCATGTTATTTTTTGAATAGTTAAAATATTAAAAATACCATATTAACAGTTTTAGCAAAATGTTAGTGACTCATAGGCAGTATACCATCAAAGGCACTACCCAAGGCAAATAAGGTAATGCTACTAAAACATCTGTCTCTTTCCCAAATGATAACTATTATTATTTTTAATAATGGTCTCCAAAGAATTAACTTAGTTTTCTGTACGCAATAAATGAAATAAGAGCACGGCTTTCTGGTAACTCAATAGTTACCAGTTCTTTGGTGGTCTTTAATATCCAAGTTAATACTAAATGTAAAATAGTTATTACCTCATAAACTAGAAACACCTCTCATTATTACTGAAGTCCTATGGTGCCTGTATTGGAGGGTTTCAATTATTAGCAAAAGTTGCTGCTGAACAGAGCACAAACAACTTTGCTGGACAAAAATTCAATAACAAATGAGTGACCCAATTGCTAGAATAATTTCCCTAAGGAGAAATACTTTTCATGAAGTTAGCCAAAGAGCTCATGTCTTTTTTATGTTGTACCTATATTCCATAGAATATTGATTTCTATATTAACACTCAGAGAGCTTGACCTCCTTATAACCATGCACGTGTGTTTCCATCTGAAGTGCCACTGAGAGGGGCTGTGCACTTGAATCATTTTCTCTACTTCTTCTGGGCTCTCCTTGAGAATAAACACACATACATATTTATGGTGCAGATTCATTCATTTTAGGAATCAAAAATAGCTGCATAATAAAAGCAATGATGTGTTTAAAAATGAATAGCAAATCTCAGCATCAGATGCATGCTGTTAATCCCCAATCCTTAAGCTTTATGGAAGCATCCTGATCTCATCATCCTCATAAGGATAAGATATTTAACTTTATGCCAACTGACCTGAATTTTAAAACAGAGGACGTAAGAAACATAAATTGGCATGGTCCTATCATACATTAACTCTGAATTCTGTAATTTTTGATTCTGAAAGTGCAAATCGTTCAGGAAAGTAAGAGACTTGAAGCCACATTTAGTCAGAAGTATGAACTTGGTAACTTTATTTTCAGTTACCTTGCCTTCATTTAAGCATTGCACATATCTAATTTTATTTGAACATTAAAAATAAGAAATTTTACATACTTTTCTTTACAAAATTATTTCATCGTATGCACACAAATCTTAACTAACAAAATAAGCAGGAATGGCTGAATTCAACCTTCAGGAGCAGACTAATTTTGTTGTTGTCGTTGGTTGTTTGAGTATGCTTCCCTCAAAAAATTACACACATTGAGTCATATGTTCCAACAAATGAATGCTTTATTAACGCAGTTATAATTCACACATTAACTAAACTTTCCTACAGAACATTATTACTTTTGATATGCAGCATTGTCCAATAGGACTCTATGTATTCACTCTTTGAATGACAGGAATTTCTGTCTTTCTATACTTTTAATTTAATCTGTTTCTCTGTAAAATGCAGCAAGACCGTGCCAGCCTAAATAAATATACAGCTGATTTAAAATACCATAACAGTCCTTTTGAGGTATAATATAAAATATCAAATTTTAGATAGTATGTGAAATTCAAAGAAAAATCTTACATGTTTATTCGTATAAAGAAGCTTGCTTGATAGTTGTTTTATTGGGTAGAATGTTGTTAAGTGTCAAAGAGTAGAGATGAAAAATTTTGAGAGAGACAGGAGAGACAGAGAGAGAGAGAAAGGAATATCATTTCTTATTGGAGTTATAACAAAGACTTAATGGATAGTGTGACATCTTATTTGGTCTTCAAAATAAGTAGAATTAAATTGTGACAAAAGAAGAGACAGTTGGAAATAATATTACTTCGTAAACCAAAAGTCTGTAAATGATCTGCAAATTCAATGCAGTTCTTATCAAAATTTCAAAGGCATTTTTCACAGATATAGAAAAAACTATCCTAACATTATTATGGAATCACAAAGGATCTCCAGTAGCAAAAATATCCTTGAGAAAAAAGATGACAGTGTCATGAAATCTTGATATCAAGCTATATTACAAAGCTATACCAATTAAAACAGACAGAGAGATGAATGAAACAGAATAGACAGCCCAGAAATAAATGCATGCATATATAGTCAACTAACCTTTAAAAAAGGCACCAAGAACATAATGGGAAAGGACAGTCTGTTTAGTGAGTGATGTTTGGAAAACTAAATGTCCACATGCAAACAAATAAAAATAGGTATTTATCATCTGCCACTTATGAAATTAATTCAAAATGGATAAAAGACTCACATGTAAGACCTAAAACCATAAACAAACAGAAAAACCTCCTTGACATCAATCTTGGCAATGATGTTTTGGATACCACACCAAAAGTACAGTCAACAAAAGTGTAAATAAAAAAGACTACATCAAACTGAAAAGCTTCTGCACGCAAAGGAAACAATTAACAAAATAAAAAGGTGACCTATGGAATGGGAGAAAATATTTGCAAACAATATATCTGATACGGTATTAATATCTATTATATAAAATATGTAAGAAATATGTACAGTTCAATAGCAATACATAAATAAAAATAAAAAATCAAATAATTTGATTTTAAAATGGGCAAATTCCCCAAATAGACATATTTTCAAAGAAGATGTACAAGTGGCAAATAGGTACATGAAAATTGCTCAACATCACTCATCAGAGAAATGAAAATTAAAGCCTTAATGACATATCACCTCACACCTGTTAGTATGGCTACTATAAAAAAAATCAAAAAGATAACAAATGGTGAGGTTGCAGAGAAAAGGGAAGCTTTATACATTATTGGTGGGAATGTAAATTGATGTAATCATTTTGGAAAATAATAGGAGTGCCTCTCAAAAATTAGAAATAGAGCTACCCTGTCATTCAGCTCTTCTACTTCTCGGTATATAAACAAAGAAAATGAAATCAGTATATCTAAGAAATATCTCCATGCCCATGTTCAT
Source organism: Macaca nemestrina (assembly GCF_043159975.1). NCBI lineage: Eukaryota > Metazoa > Chordata > Mammalia > Primates > Cercopithecidae > Macaca > Macaca nemestrina. The sequence continues at coordinate 65,524,188 of NC_092131.1, forward strand.
TGCAGCATTTTTCACGATAGCCCAGACAGGGAAACAAGCTGTGCCCATCAGTGAATGAGTGGATATGGCAAACATTACTCAGCCATTAAAAAAGAAAAAAAAATCCTACTATTTGTGACATCATTGATAAACATGAAGGATATTTTATATATCACATGATCTCACTTATATGTGGAATCTTAACAACAAAAAAAGTAGTACTCAAGAATAGAGAACAGAATAAATGTGAGACTGAAGAAAGAGGACAGAGATAGGTGAAATTTTATGAACTTTTAGTTATAAGATGAATATATTCTGAGGATTCAGTGTACAGCACGGTGAGTGACTATAGTTACTGCCTCTGTATTACATGCCTGATATTTGGTATGAGGAGATCTTAATCACTTTCACCAAAAAAAATAAGAAAGGGAACCATGTGAGTTGAAAAATTGATTGACTTGATTGTGGTACCCATTTTACAATGTTATGTGTATACCTATTATATCATCAGATTGCACACTTTGAATATATACAACTTTTAATTTATCAAATATGCTTCAATAAGTTGATAATAAATGAAGTACTGGCCATGAAGAACACCAATAACGTTATTTTGTGGGAGTATACCACACTGTGGAGCAAAAGTTTAACAGGTAATTAAGAACCAAATAATGAAGATCATTGAAACTCATCTATGGAATCTGAACTTTATTTCAAAGGCAATAAAAATCCTATTTAAATCAGATTATATATAATTTAAAAAAGAAAGAAAATTATAATATGGTCATTTTTACAAACTTTGTTTGTCCTAGGGAGTGGGCATACTTATTGTAGTGAATTAGGAGGCAAGAGACTAAACAAATAACTATAAAAATATTGTCCCTCATATTAGTAAGTACTGTGAAGAAAAATATACTTTAAGAAAGAAACAGGAATAAGTGGTCAAGCGGAAGTTATGTTAGGGGAGTGGGAAAAAAATCCTAAATTAGGAGAAAAAAAATTCTATGTGATATATCAGACATGAGTTCAGTAACTGAGATATAAATTTTGGATTCTTCCAGTATAAACAATAGTTAAAGCCAAGTGACTAGATGAGCTCTCTAAAGGAAGCATCAACCTGGGAATAATGGATTGAAGGCTGGGACTGAGACAATCCAAGGAGTAGAGTTAACAAGGAAGACAAAACACAGCCAGTGAAGGAAAATGGGCTGGGGCCTCCAGTGAACTTTGAGGAAGATAATCAAATTTGTATTTAAATGAATCAAATTTTTTTTGATGTAGTGTGACCAGCTGATTCAATTGGTGTTGACTGATGAAAAACCAATGGTTACTTAAAATTTCCTTCGAATTTGGCAAGCTCATGGGTGTTTGGTAACTGAAATTTGTGAGACGTTAAGTGTGGTTGGACGGGATTCAAGAAGGAATGTGAGATGCACTTGGGTAGATCTAATGCAAACAATTTATCTACTGACTCTTACTATAACGGAAAAGATGGTATTTAATGATGTTTTTGTTATTTTATTACTATTGTTTTATATACATGATTACAGCCTACTTTTATGTTGTGAAAGTGAACTATTATAGAGAAGGTGGAGAAGTATATCTTAAGGGAAAGGTTCTCTAGGAAAATGTTCTGAGTTAAGACAATCTTTTTGTTTTTTGTTTTTTAAAATCTACAGTTACAAACTCTGACTCACCCTTTGCCATGAGTGCACTTCTGACATCATATAATTCACTGATGTTATGCAAAGTAATTTATAGGTTTTGTATAGGATCCAAAAATGAGTAAATGCATAGCCTCTGGAAATGAACACGGCTCTGTGGTGAGCTAAAGCACATATATAAATTACAATGCAATCCAAATAAAGGAAATGTGTCTGTAATAATTTCCATTAAATATATCTCAGATTTATATTCCTATTTATGATCATTCCCATTCTTTTATCTTTACTATGTATATAATCCTTTTTTGTCTTCTAAAAAATGTTAGAGTTAATGGCAAACTCTGGTAGAGATTTCTATTTAAACCATTTTATACAAAGGATAATTACTAGAAAGTACTCTTAAGTAAGAACAAATCTATAAGTATATTTCTAAGGCACACAGAGAGAAATATACATGATAAATATATTTTCATATTTTTCTATTTCTCAAACGTTACCTTCCAGAGTAACTGTACTTCTAAATATGTTAATAATTTTATGTTTTACCTTAGAATCTCTGAAAATAATAACATATAATCAGCTCCATTATAAGCCATACAGATGGCAAACTATATGTTTACTGTCTCACATATCTCTTTCCATGAAATGTTATTGTCTTACTACCTCTTTTATTTCATTTTATTGTTGAGTAACAATATTATATTATGTTTCAGATGCATATTTAAGAAGTAAGATTTACCAGATTGAATGTTTATAATTTGTTAGTAGGTGAATACATTTTCATTTTAAATAATTTCCTCAGAATCATTGTCTTACTTTGAGAGAGGAAGAATTTCTGTTACCAAGCTTTCTCTGTTTATATTTTACATAATTAAAATGTTCATGCTCAGAGAACAAATTGGATCCCATTATTAAATTAAGCATTATTATGTGTAGAATTGAAAGAGAAGTGTGTACTGCCAATGGGCATTTAAAATTGCTAAATTCTGATGACATTCCAGATACTAAAAACATCCAAAATTAGAGCCATATAAAGCAATGTATTTTTGGCAAGGGTAACCCAAATTAATGTTTTCATTTGTAAGCACTAAATAAACATATTTTATCATAATTGCATTTTATGCATACTTGATATTGCATTGAAATGATACTCTAGTCAAAACTGTAAGTAATCCACTCTGAAATGTTCAGTGAATTGAATGGCTTAGATTATCAATCTCTGAACAGATATGGAAGTCATAAGGCAAACATATAAGGAAAGCATAAATTTTAAAGTATATGTGTGACTAAACTAAAGTTTCCCTAGTGTATTCTGCTCTATGTATCATTGACTGACCTGAAATAACTGTAATTCATTCTAAACATTTCAGTATTTCATTCTGCAGATTGGCATGTGACAGAAATAGATAAAGTGATAAGTTCCTACCTATTCTGAGCTTCATTGAAACAGAAGAGAAGGGGCATTTTTAATCACTTTTAAAGTATGTTTAGCCTGAAATAGAAAGTCTTTGGGAGTGCAATAATACTTCCAGATCCATTCGAACTATACAAATAGTAGCCTATGTTTATGGGTACCACAACTCATAAATTATAATTTTTTCAAAATGTTACTGAAATACATCCAAAACTAATTTTGCAAACTATTCAGTTTTTTTCACATCTAAATGTGTCTAATACATGGTATAGCACCTTTTCTCTACTGCTAAACATTCTATAAGGCAAACATTTTAATTTTTTTTAAACTTTCTCATAGTAAACATTTTTATTACCAGCCAGCTCTGTGAGAAGTATGTACCTAGATATTGTTAAATTCATCAGCCCAGTAGAAACAGATTTGAGTATACGGTTGCCGCTTTATTCAGAATTATTTATAATTTTTTTCATTGTATAAAGCATGATAATTTAATGCTTTCATTTTTTGTTTACGTCAGTAGTTTGTTTCTCATGAATATTTGACAAGCATCTAATTTCTTCTATTTCTACAGAATTCAGTTAAAACCTCAATGCTGTTAAGATTAGAGAGAAATTGATATATAAACATTCAGTGGAGACTAAGTATTTTCTTAGAGATGAAAACCCCGTAAGAGTAACAGCACTGCAACAATACTTCTCTAAGTATCTAAATAATGTAGTCTTAGGCTCTCCAGAGTTCATGTGACATGTTACTATCCATATAGTTTTATCGGTAAAGAGCACTCTGGGATTAGTATCCTTATATGAAGAAACATCGGACAGCTTGTTTACTCTCTCTCTCTCTCTCTCCAATAAGTGAAGACACAGTGAGAAACTGGGTATCTGCAGGCCAGGAAGAGAGCCCTCACCAGAACGCAGCCATTCTAGCACACTAATCTTGGACATACAGCCTTTAGAATGGTGAGAAATAAATTTCTGTTATCTATCCGCCCCTACCAAAAAAGAGCAGAATCCATCAAGAAAATGTCTCTACTGAAAAATTTTAAGGCATGATAATATCAAGAGCTACGTTAAAAAACATTATGTCATGAAACATCTTCTTGTCATTTGACCAAGCGATTAAAGAATAGAAATTTTAATGTCATTTACTATTTTGACACTCATAAAAATTTCTATATTTCCATGCCTGCTTTACAAGATTATATAATTGTTTATAAATGTGAGTTCTCCACACACAGTTATACCTAATATTTATTTTGGAGCCATTATAATTAAGACAATAATTTTGAAATTATTTGTAGAATAACAATAAAAAGTGCAATTATACAGTATTCTTTTTTATTATTATTATACTTTAAGTTCTAGGGTACATGTGCATAATGTGCAGGTTTGTTACATATGTATATTTGTGCCATGTTGGTGTGCTGCACCCATCAACTCGTCAGCACCCATCAACTCGTCATTTACATCAGGTATAACTCCCAATGCCATCCCTCCCCCCTCCCCTCTCCCCATGATAGGTCCCGGTGTGTGATGTTCCCCTTCCCGAGTCCAAGTGATCTCATTGTTCAGTTCCCACCTATGAGTGAGAACATGCGGTGTTTGGTTTTCTGTTCTTGCGATAGTTTGCTGAGAATGATGGTTTCCAGCTGCATCCATGTCCCTACAAAGGACACAAACTCATCCTTTTTTATGGCTGCATAGTATTCCATGGTGTATATGTGCCACATTTTCTTAATCCAGTCTGTCACTGATGAACATTTGGGTTGATTCCAAGTCTTTGCTATTGTGAATAGTGCCACAATAAACATACGTGTGCATGTGTCTTTATAGCAGCATGATTTATAATCCTTTGAGTATATACCCAGTAATGGGATGGCTGGGTCATATGGTACTTCTAGTTCTAGATCCTTGAGGAATCGCCATACTGTTTTCCACAATGGTTGAACTAGTTTACAATCCCACCAACAGTGTAAAAGTGTTCCTATTTCTCCACATCCTCTCCAGCACCTGTTGTTTCCTGACTTTTTAATAATTGCCATTATATCATTATTGTCAATGTATTTCCATGCCTGCTTTACAAGATTGTATAATTGTTTATAAATGTGAGTTCTCCACACACAGTTATACCTAATATTTATTTTGGGACCATTATAATTAAGACAATACTTTAATTTTGAAATTATTTGTAGAATAACAATAAAAAGTGCAATTATACAGTATTCTTGTTATAAAAATACCAAACTTTCTTTATTATATATTTTACTTTACACTTGCCCTGGTGAGGATGCATCTGTATCTCTAAATATTTTGCCTCTACTGTCTTCAACTCTATTTTCCTTTTAACTTTCTCACTATTCAGACAGATCTCATTTTCAAGTGATTTTTGCCAAACAAACTCCTCTGTTTTTTGTTTTTAAAAACCAAAGACAAGTCTAAGTTTAAATTCTAATTTTGCACATATGTTCAAATCTGCCATCTCCCTAACTCAGCTCTGACCAACAAGTCAGGAGATGAAAGGTAGGAGAATAGTGAGCTTTTTCCTTACTCTGACTTCAGTCCTATTAAACTACATTTCACTTCCCCTAGTTTTTTGTTTTGACTCTTGTCACCTTATTCCCTGTTTGTACCTAGCAAATTCCACATCATTTAGCAGCAGTCAATGCCATTTTCTTTGACCTTTCTCCAGTTCCTGTTGACTCTTCCCGTATGAAAGATGCGCACAAGTAGAAGGGGGAAGTTTTGTTTGTTACAGACGATGTGGCAAATGGATACGAGTGTGGTCATGCACTTTACTCCAGCATATATCTGCTTATCCAGTAGACATCTAAAATTAAATAACCTCCTCCTATTGAGTAATATTAATAATTTATTTTATAAAATGTGTTTTTTTTCTATAAGGTCAATTTTTAGTTTATTAATAATATTGATACTATTTCTTCAGAATTAATAATATGACTTTATGATAACTATTTACCTCTTCTTTCCCTGAATTAAATTGCAAAACATCATACTAAGAGAAAAATAACAGTTTAATGCCCCAATTGCTACTGTAATTCGTGGTCTCCTTCCAATAGGGGAAATTTTATATCTCCTTTCCATTTTTGTGAGTCAAATAGTTAAAATAGCTTCAGGGACCTTATGGAGAGTATTCCATGGTCAGAAACAAATTAAAAAATAAGAAGTTATGAAAACAACACCAAGAAAACAACACTTGTGTATGCCAAATTAAATTTATCCTTCCACTATCAGTTTGTGAATACAATTGTGAAACTATTATGAAAACCAGGCATAACTTTTATGTACTACATACATGGGTTTTTACATTAATATGTCTGATCTATATAAACATCTTTACAATACACTGCATAACATATAATCATAATGTTATCTGTCACAATATTGTTTTTTTAAGGCCTTCATCTTTTTTTCACCAGTGATTTGAGAGGTCACATTTGTCATATAACAAATTCCATTTGTATTTTCCATGTATTACTGCACTTTTTGTACAATTTCACTGTTAATATGACTATTCAAACTCATGCTGTTTAAATTAAACAAGCTTTTTGGTATGTTTTTATATATGAGAGAGCAACTTCTCCCTTCCTTATTTCTGTTCATTTTCAATGTTTTCATGTGTTCTTTGTTCATTTATTTGTTCAAATAAAATTTTAATCAACTTACTTAGAAAAAATAATTGACATTGTCAGTTGGATGACATTAAATTTACACATAAACTTTGAGAGAAGGGATATATTTTTGAAATTAAGCTATCCTCTAAGAATATGGATGGCCTTCCATATGTTCAAGTCTATTATGTACTTTTAGTAAATTTTTATTTTTTTCTTATGTAGCTCTTAAAGATTCCTTGAGTAAGACGTCAACAGCACAAGCAACCAAAGCAAAAAAGACATCAAAGAAACCATCAACAAAGTGAACTGACAACTGACAGAATGAGACAAAATATTTATAAATTATTCAACTGACACAGGATTAATAACCAGAATATACAAGTTACTCAAACAATTTAGCAAAAACAATCCCCAAATAACCTGATTAAAAATGGGCAAGGGATCTGAATAGATATTTCTCAAAAGAAGACATACAAATGGCCAACAGGTATGAAAAAATGTTCAGGATCACTAATCATCAGAGAAATGCAAATCAAAACAACAGTGAAATTTCACCTCAGTCCTTTTAAAACAGCTTTTATAAAAAGACAATAATTGATGTGGGTGACAATGTAGAGAAAGAGGAATTCTTATATATTATACATTGTTGATGGGAATATAAATTAGTAGAGTCACTATGGAAAACAGTATCATGATTCCTCAAAAAATTAAAATAGAGTTACCATATGATTTAGCAATCTTATTGTTGAGTATAAATCCAAAAGAAATCAATATATCAAAGAAATGTCTGCACTCTTATGCTTATTGAAGCACTACTCACAATAGCCAAGATATGAAGTCAACCTGTGTATCAACTGATGAATGGATAATGAAAATGTGGTAAATATATACAATGGAATATAATTCAGCCATAAAAATAATTAAATCCTGTCATTTGCTACAACATGAATGGAACTGGGATGAAATAGGCCAGGCACAGAAACAAATCTTACATCTTCACTCACCTGTGGGAGCCAAAAAAAAGAAAAAGAAAATCTAATGGAGTTTAGAGAGTAGGATAACAGTTACCAGAAGCTGGAAAGGGCAATGGGAAAGGGAGCATAAAGAGGGGCTTGTTAATGGGTACGAAAATGCAATTAGAAAGAATAAGATCTCATGTTTGGTGCCACAAAAGGTGACTATACTTCACAAAAATTTATTATATTTTTCAAAATAAATAGAGGAGTGAATTTGCAATGTTCCCAACACACAAAAAAATGAAATGATAAATGTTTGATATGATGAATACTCCAATTACCTTGATTTGATCATAGCACATTGTATGATTGTATTAAAATATCCTCTCTCTCTCTCTCTATATATATATATCCATTAAAAATAAAGTTTTGTTGTCAATTTTATTTGTAGATACTTTATTTTTTGTTGCATTCTAAAAAAGTTTTCCCTTTCAATCGTTTTTCTATTTCTGTTTACATATATAAAAATCATTGCTGGGCGCGGTGGCTCACGCTTGCAATCCCAGCACTTTGGGAGGCCGAGGCGGGTGGATCACGAGGTCAGGAGATGGAGACCATCCTGGCTAACACAGTGAAACCCTGTCTCTACTAAAAATACAAACAATTAGCATGGAGTGGTGGCGGGTGCCTGTAGTCCCAGCTACTCGGGAGGCTGAGGCAGGAGAATGGCGTGAACCCGGGAGCTGGTTCAGCCGCTATCGCGCCAGTGCACTCCAGCCTGGGCGACAGAACGAGATTCCGTCTCAAAAAAAAAAAAAAAAAGATTGCTTGATATCTTCATTATATTATCTACTGCCTAACAATTGTGTTTTTGTGGAACTCATTAAACTTCTTTTGAAATTGTTTCATATCTTTCTATTTTCCTTTTGTCTTTATTATATGAATTATTATTTTTCTCCTCTTGAAAGGGATGCTTAATTTTATCAGTTTTGGTAATTGTGTTAAACATGTCTTTCATTCATTCATTAATTTTATAATTTTTCTATATTCAGTATTCAAACATTAATTTCTGCCTTATGTTTTACATTTCTTTTTTTTTTTTTTTTGGCAGCGGGAGGCTGATTCTCACCTTATATTGCCCACGTTGGAATGCAGTGGCGCCCCCTCCGCTCACTAGAACCTCTGCCTCCGGGGTTCAAACCATTCTCGTGCCTCAGCCTCCCTAGTAGCTGGGATTACAGGCGCGTGCCAACACCCAGATAATTTTGGGATTTTTGGTACAGATGGGTTTTCGCCATGTTGGCCCCGTTCCTCTGGATCAAGTGATCTGCCCACCTCCGCTTCCCAAAGTGTTGAGATTGCAGGCATGAGACACTGCACCTTGCCTTTATTTTTCTCTTTCTTACTCCTACTTTCTTTTATGGTTTGTTTTCGTGTTATCTTCTTGTTATTTTTCTTTCTTTTATGTTTGCACAGCCTAAATTTTGGTCTGATTTATATCTTAAGAGTTTTATTAAATTAATTTCTTAGTTTAATTGTTAAATAGTTTTACTGAACCGCATTTGTTTTATATTTGTATAATTTTGTATTTAGTTTGAAATGCACACATGGTAAAATGTTCAGAATTCAAGGGTATAATTCAATAAATTATTAAAAGCATACATCTCACATGTTGGCTTAAAATATTCCCATCTCTCTCCAGAATTTTTCCCCTAGTTCCTTTCTAGTTAATATCATATCTAAGACTAATTTATTTTCTAAGTTTAGAAATTTTTGCCCTGACTCTTCAATATTTGCCAATGTAAAATCCTCAACAATATTTTCCTTGTTTTTAAGTTACTGTTAGCTTTTACATTTAGATCTGTCTGGAGTAGCAATTTATGGTTGGTTTTGTTTTCCATATTTATACATGGAAAAATATATTAAGTGATATAGGAAATATATTTGAATATATATAAAAATATAAAAATATATATGAAAATATACATATATAATTTTTTTGTAGAATCTTGTGTTGAAAAGACTTTTTAATTTCCTATTGAATTGCCTTTGTCAAAAATTTAAGCAGCTGCTCATGTATGGTTCTATTTCTGTTCCAGAATTTTTTTTTTTTTATAATTATACTTTAAGTTATAGGGTACATGTGCACAACGTGCAGATTTGTTACATACGTATACTTTTGCCATGTTGGTGTGCTGCACCCATCAACTCGTCAGCACCCATCAACTCGTCATTTACATCAGGTAGATGGAGTCTCGTTCTGATGCCCAGGCTGGCGGTTCACTGCAACCTCCACCTCCAGGGTTCAAGCAATTCTCCTGCCTCAGACTCCTGAGTAGCTGGTACTACAGACACATGGCGCCACGCCGAGCTAGTTATTTGTATTTTAGTAGAGATGAGGTTTCACCGTGTTGCCCAGGTTGGTCTCCAACTTCTGAGCTCAGGCAATCCGCCTGCCTCGGCCTCCCAAAGTGTTAGGATTACAGGCCTGAGCCACCGCGCCCAGCCTACACAAATTCTTAAAATCAAATAATATAAGTTCTACAAATCTGCTGTTTGGTCATGTTAGGTCATTTACATTTCCATAAACAGTTTAGGATCAACTTTTTAAACTAAAAAGCAAAAAAACAGCAACAAGAAATAAGCCCTGGCGATTTTGACTGGGGATCAATTGAATCAGGAAATGGTTTGAGCAGAATTTATATCTTATCAGCCTGTGTATTCCTCTCAATGATCATAATATATTTTTGCATTTATTTATTTGTTGTATAATTTCTCTAAGCATATTTTGTCAAATTTGGTTAAAATTTGTTTTTCAATATTTTTACTCTCAAATGTTTTATGTTTTTAATACTATTGTAAATGGTATTGTTTTTAAAGTTTCATGTCCCAATCGTTTATACTTAACATATATAAATGCTGTTAATTATTTTATATCTATCTTGTGTTCTGTGACTTTTCTAAATTTATTGATTTGTTCTTGTAGCTTAAAAAAGTTTCCTCTGAATGTTCTACATAATCATGTATTTTTAAAACTATATAGTTTGAATTATTTTTCTTTGTAATCTGTGCACCTATTATTCCTCTTTAATGCCCTGTGGCATGTAGTAATACCCCCAGTATAATGTAGAAGTGGGTGGATTTCTTGAGCTCAGGAGTTCGAGACCAGCCTGGACAACAGTGGCAAAATCCTGCCACTACAAGAAGAAAATATACATATACAAAAACTTGCTGGGAGTGGTGGCATTCACCTGTAGTCCCAGCTACTTGTGGGGAAGAGGTGGGAGGATCAGTTGTGCCAGGGAGGTCCAGGCTGCATTAAGCCACATCCACACCACCACACTCCAGTCTGGGAGACAAAGTGAGACTCTACCTCATACATACATACATACATGCATAGATTTTCAATTTAGTACAATGTTTTTTCTGAATCTATTGAGACTACTATGTGATGCTTGCTTAAATCTATAAACATAATGCAACATATTGACTGATATTTTGAACCTCAAATTAACCTTGTATTCCTGGGATTAAAACCATTTGATCATGATTTATTTTTCTTCTTATATCTTGCTTAATTTATTTGCTAATATTTTATTAATATCCATACCTACACATGAAGTCTACTAATCTGTAAAAAATCCCTTAAAAGGTTTTTATGTCAGGTTTATTCTAGAAATGTAAAATGAGTTGGACAGTACTTATTCTCTACGTCTTCTTATTTTACCTTGATTCTTTTGTAAAAATATCATTTATCTATTAGATATTTAATAATATTCACCAGTAATGTTATCAAAATCTAGGGTTTATATTTCACAAAAGAAAGACATTTACAAATACAAAGTGAATTTTATTTTATATAAGACGACTTAAATTTCTCTATTTTTTTTTTATTTTAGACTTAGTCTAGCTTTGTCGCCCAGCTAATTTTTGTATTTTTAGTATAGATGGGGTTTCACTGTGTTGGCCAGGCTGGTCTTGAACTCCTGAGCTCATTATCCACCCACCTCGGCCTCTCAAAGTGCTTGGGTTTCAAGCGTGAGCAACCGCACCCGGCCAACTTTCTGTATTTCTTCTTGAGTCAGTTTTGGTAAGCTGACATTTTAAAGAATTTTTGCATTCCAACTACATTATAAAATATTCATCATAATTTAAAATATATTCTCATGTATTTTTTAGTGTCTTGATGTTCTGTGATTTTTGTTTTCCTTCTTCCTGATATAATTTTCTTTCTCTTTCTCTTTCTTTCTTTCTTTCTTTCTTTCTTTCTTTCTTTCTTTCTTTCTTTCTTTCTTTCTTTCTTTCTTTCTTTCTTTCTTTCTTTCTCTCTCTCTCTTTCTTTCTTTCTTTCTTTCTTTCTTTCTTTTTCTTTCTTTCTTTCTCTCTTTCTTTCTCCTTCTTTCTTTCTCTCTTTCTTTCTTTTCCTTTCTTTCTTTCTTTCTTTCTTTCTTTCTTTCTTTCTTTCTTTCTTTCTTTCTTTCTTTTCTTTCTTTCTTTTCTTTTTTCTTTCTCTTTCTTTTCTTTCTTTCTTTCTTTTCCTTTCTCTTTCTCTTTCTTTCTTTTTTCTCTCCTTCCTTCCTTCCTTTCTTTTTTCTTTCTTTCTCTCTTTCTTTTTTTTTTAATTATACTTTAAGTTCTAGGGTACATGCACACAATGTGTACCTTTGTTACACAGGTATACATGTGCCATGTTGGTTTGCTGTACCCATCAGCTCGTTATTTACATTAGGTATTTCTCCTAATGCTATTCGTCCCCCAGCCCCCAACCCCCCGATAGGCCCCAGTGAGTGATGTTCCCCTTCCTGTGTCCAAGTGTTCTCATTGTTCAATTCCAGCCTATGAGTGAGAACATGAGATGTTTGGTTTTCTGTCCTTGTGATAGTTTACTGAGAATGACGATTTCCAGCTTTATCCATGTCCCTACAAAGGACATGAACTCATCTATTTTATGGCTGCATAGTATTTCATGGTATATATGTGCCATATTTTCTTAATCTAATCTATCATTGATGAACAGTTGGGTCGGTTTCAAGTCTTTGCTATTGTGAATAGTGCTGCAGTAAACATGTGTCTTTATAGTAGAATGATTTATAATCCTTTGAGTATATACCCAGTAATGATACAAGCCATTTCACCTTATAAAATGTGCATTGTCTAGTATGTCTTATATATATTTATAAAATGATTTTTTAAAAATCTTTTTAAATGCATTCCATAGATTTTTAGATGCGATGTTCATTTTTTATTTTATTATATGAATTTTGTTTGTATTTCTCCCTTGACCCAAATATAATTTTGAATTTATAAGTGTTTAAATCTCTTTATTTGCTTGTTTGCTTTATTATATTACCTTATGCTTGTATTAAATTGAGATAATAATATGTTGGATTTTATTACTTACTCTTCATAAAACTGGTGCTTCCTTCCTGGATTAGGATAATGTGAGTATTAAGGCATGTTTAAAGTAAACTTGGAAAAAGTTTATTCTCTATTATCAACATATGAACTTTGATATATATCCAAAATATCTGCTTTATATAATATTTCATTTAACATCATTAGTTATGTCTGTCACCAAAGCTCTACAGGAATGTAAGAGGAGTGCTAAATCTCTTACTGTCAATGTGTTCCTATTTATTTCTTCTTAGACCTAATAGATCAAAATATTTAATATTGTGATTTTCTCTCCCAAATTGATTTTAATACCAATTAAAATCTCAGCAAATTTGTTTCTGTGGAAAATAGCACACTGGTTTCATGATTTACATGAATATTAAAGGTTTTCGAATAGCCAGAAAAGCAGAATTGAGGAACTGTGCAATGTTTTTCAAGAGTTTTTGTAAAGCTACACTAATCAAGGCAATGTCATATTGGTATAAACGTATAGAAAAAATGAAAAGCAGTGAAGAAAGTCCGTAAATAGGACCATACATACTCAATTAATTTTGACAAGAGTACCAAAACAACTCAATGTGGAAGAGGTTCTTTTTCCTTCAAGAAGTGTTGCTAGAGCAATTGAATAAAACCATTGCAACTGTCTTGCACTACTTGTAATGTAGTGCAAGAATGTAAGATGCTTGCAGAAATGTCAGATGGTATAATTACTTTAGAAAAGAATCTGGTAGCAAAGCCTGTATCGACCATATGGCTCAATTATTTAACTCCTTGGTACTTAAACAAGGTATATTAAAATATATGAACACACAAAGATTTACATATGAATGTTTATAGCAAGTGAAGGCATTTAATTACACAAAAATAAAAAAGAAAAACAAAAGCCAAAAACTTCAATGCTTGTCAACAGATTAGTGAGTAAACAATAAAATATCACTTAGCATAAAAAGAAGAAGCAATTGACACATGCAACATAGATGAATCTTAAGCTGATTATAATGACTAAATGATTCCTGACCAAAATTAAACCAAAACAAAACAAAACCTATGAAAGTCTATGAAATTCTAGATATCATAAACTAATATATTATGACATACAGTAACCAGTTGCCACCTGGAATGAAGGAGTGTATGGATTATAAAAGAACATGAGGAAACTCTTGCAGGAAATCACTGTATTTATTATCTTGAATGTAGTAATAATTTCCTAGGATTACACATATATCAAACTCATCACAATATATATTTTATCTATGACTAGTTCATTTTATATCAAGTACACGTAAAAAAAAAACCCACAAACAACGAAGCTTACCCCAAACTCACCCCCTTCCAACCAACCACTTTTAAGAAGATTGTTGTGCTAACATAAAAGGTAAAACACTGCAGCTACTAACAGAAAATATTGGGTAGAAATATTGGGTAGAAAAGTATTTCTTGAGTAAGACAAACAAATTTCTTAACACAAAAAAGTGCTAATAAATTGACAACAATATCTGAAAATGCCATAAATATTCTGAAAAATCAATTCAGATAATAGGAAAACATATTTGCATAACATTTGGCCAAAAAAGATTTTATTCAGATTTAATGAAACACAAAGTATCAATTTAAACAAGACAGAATACTCAATAGGATAATGGGGGAAAAAAAGTATTAAACAAGCACTTCAAAGAATGGAAAATTTTAAGGACTAATAAATTTATGAAAACATTTTGAAACCGATAAAATCTTACCATAAAACTGCTTATCTATGTTATAAACTAAACATTCAACAGAAAAATCAGAACAGAAAGGCCCAGCAAAAGACTGAAGGACATGTAGTGGCAAAAGCAGCAGAAACTCTCGCATACTGCTGGTAAGTACATAAATTGCTGCAACTATCACGAAAAATTTATTGGAATTTCTTACGGAATTCAAAATATACATGATCTCTCACCCAATAATTTTACTTCAGAGGTTATACCAAGCAGAATTACAGGTATATATTCACGAAAGGACGTGTATAGATCATCCTAACAGCATTCTTTGCAATACTTAACAACTTGTAACAACCTAAACATTCATCAATAATAGAATGGACATATAAAGTATGATATTTTCATGCAATGGAATACTATATACCTGTATGCTACAGTATATGCATAAGCTATTCATGGTGAACATAGATGAATGTCACAAACA
Source organism: Macaca nemestrina (assembly GCF_043159975.1). NCBI lineage: Eukaryota > Metazoa > Chordata > Mammalia > Primates > Cercopithecidae > Macaca > Macaca nemestrina. The sequence goes on from NC_092131.1 coordinate 65,539,410, forward strand.
TAATTTTGTACAAAGAATGCAAACTGGAAAATGCTTATTATTTACAAAGAGACAATCCAGGAAACACTAATCCAGAGTGTTAAAAGACAGAATTGGGGCTAACAACTTCAATTTATTTTTTATTATTATTTTATAATGACTTTATTATATCATATATTTTTAATTTTAGGCTGCAAAAGGGTAAATGATGGAGGAGGCTTTATTAGAAAACTTTTGGATTTTCACTTCTCTCAGGTTTTAGTTAACCTTGAGTATTTGCTTTGTGATAATTCATTGTGCTATATATATTTATGTTTTGTGCATTTTTCTCTGTGTGCATTATATTCAATAAACAGTTAAACTAAAATCAATAAACCAACAAATAGAGATTAAACATGGTTAAAGCAGCACACTACTTTGGGAGATATCAGGAATAAAACAAACTATGAAGCATTGACTTTTTTATATTATTTTATTTTTGCAACAGAGGGAGAAAGAAATCAGAGTAAGAAAATGAGCGAGCAGTTCCCAAAGAGAACACAGCACATCTCTTGAGTCATTAAGAAATAAAATAATGCATAGGAAAAGTGAACTTGGAGTATTTTGAGCTGAAGTCCCCATGGACTTGAGGAGATTAGCTGATTAATCTTCTGTGGAAATATTTCTTGCCCCTATTTGCAAAGAGGGGAATAGAACATTAGCATCATGAACTCAAAAATATTTTTATTATGAGCACAAGAGCAAGGTTTATGAAATCTCTATTTCGGCTTTATCCTTCCTCTTGTCTCTAATATTCACTGACCTTCCTCCCACACCATTTTTTAAAATTATTTATACTAGATTACATTCTTCAATTTCAAAGGTGATATGCATGGAGTTCTTTGTTTAAATTGGTGATTGATTGAGTCGTATCATTACACCAGACTCAGTGTATGCTTTATTTCAGATATACCTACCTGCACCTCCTCCCACAGGCCTTAGCCAGTTGTCTTACTTCTAAGCCAGAAAAGTCCTTCTGATGGCTCATGCCATTTAGTAGTTGAGAGCCACAACTGTTTTCTGTGTTGCTGCAGCTGCTATAGAACTGGTAACCCCTTACATACAGTGGCAGCTGACAAGAGACCATCTGCTTTCCCTCCAGCGAAACTGCATGCACAAGCTCTGGCTTCTTCAGTGGATGCCCGGAAGGGCTGCACCACAGAATGTAGAAGTGCTAGGGAGGTAATGTCTCTTGGAGTGATTCTGAGCAACCTAGGACTATCCAGAAATGGGATGTTGCCATAAACATCTATGACACTTGACTGACAAAGCAGATGTGCTTATTGGGAAGCTGTAGCCAACTGGTTAACACACCACATTACATTTTCTCTTCCCTATCTTTCTTTACAATTTTGCAATCCATTTTTTCTGGGATTGCTTCCCTCCAATAAAGCATTATCATGTAAGCTTTGGCTTCAAGCATTGTTTTTTTTTTTTTTTTAGGAGTCCAGGTTAAATCAGTCATTCATACCATTTTGTCCTAGCCTCTTCTCTAAACAATAACAGGGTTAATGGATAAAGCTTATGTTAAAATGGAGATTGTCTTTTTCAGAAGCAAATTAATCTATATAGTGATAGAACTCAAACCCTTTCCTCATTATCTCATTAATTATCTGTATTAGGTGACTAAGCTAAATGATTCAACCAGTTATGAATAAAATGTAAAAAATAAGATAACCAGAAGAAAAAAAAATCCTGGTACTTGGCAAGAAATTAATATGGAAAAAAAAATACTTGCATGAATGAATTACATTACTACACCTTGTTTTTCCTCCTAGTGACACGTTTCCTAGTAGTACAATATTATTGTTAACCCTACATTATCAGATAGTCAAACATAATGCATTCATTTTATAATGTACTATAGTCCATTTAAGCAAATTTTACTGGACAAACTTGGGACAAGTCTTAAGTATATGATTTTTATGGTGCTGTCTTTTAAAAAGTTTTTAGAGGATTAAGAATTGTGCTGACCAAGGCAGACAAAGATGACATAAAGATCAGTGCAGCTCACTGGCATTAAGTCATTTATCAAATGCTGACAAATTACTGATAATTTGTATTGATTCTCTAGCTGGGCTTAGTGAACCGAAAAGCCAAATCCAAATACACACTGAACTAGAATTGGAAACTTGACTGCCTCTATCAAATCAAAGTCAAGTTAAGCTGAAACTTTACCTTATTTCTGTACATTCAGCTCCCCACTTTCTCTTAAATTGAACATAACATTTAGCTTAATTACTTTAGACTCAAGTCGGTTTTTGCTGTTAGGTATCAAAATATTGCCAAGAGTTTTATATGCCAAGAGTCACAGTGAATTCCAAATTTGTATTATTGCAATGGAACCTTTCAACCAGGGCCAAAGTTTAGTTGCTTGAAACCAGCAAAATTTCGCTTGTTTAAGCATGGTTTCAAAACACATCTTTTTGAAATACTTGTTGTTTTTTAAAACACATGCTATAAAGTGCTATATTTAATATTTTACATAATACTGAAAATAAACTCACACATATTTATATGTTTTTTGCCAGATATCTATTGGTTTGCATGTACATATAAAAGCTCTTATGTTTTGTATATTGAATTATGTAATACAGTGGTATTGCACAGACTATGTATCCTTGGCTTCAATAGTAACAACACAAATCTATAAGAATTAATCATATTCAAATATCAGAGGAAAGCTAAGCTCATAAGTTAGTATCTCTTAAATAAATATACAATGAAAATATTTATCTATGTCTAGTACTCAAGCAAAACTTGTCTCTTTTCTGCTTTACTATGCTAAAAATCTATTTAAAAACCATATAATGTATATTATTATATGTATAAATATAGTTATTCTCTCCTATATGTAGTCTTTGTTCCTGGAGATACACCTAGAAACATACTTCATATCTGAAATACATAATTTTAAAAAATATTAATCAATGCCATTAAAGTTCATGAAATAACAAACTGTGGAATATGACTCTTTGCTTTCCCTATGTAACACATGGTTCTATTGCCTTAGCACTCCTCATTTAGGTCATAGGCCTATCAATTGGTTTCTTGTGAAAACACTGGCTTTGAATGACAAAAAAGTCAATCTTTTATTTAGTAATTACCATTTATGGTATTAAACATTTTTTAATTCAAAATGCAAATTATTTTAAGAGACACAATTATTTTGTATATTGAAAGAGTCATGAAATATTCCCATAGGCTTTAAACTGCATGAAATGGCATGTGGATATGTAACACTGTTGTTTACTTTCTTGGTCTAGAGTATCCTAAAATAAAAGGTGGCAATATTTTCATTAAACAAATAAAAAAGAAGTAATTCACATAAATATAAACCTGAAAGAACTTAGTATTTTCTGACCTTATTAGGCAGAGCATAAGCTCTCCACGGCTACACTTGGTCAGTTTTTCACTTGCGTAGACACTGAGGCATTTGGATTTATGAATTCAGATTTCTGCAATAAAATTTAGTTTTACTATAAGTAGTAATTAATTTAAGGAGTAGTTGAATGATATGGCTTGCATTGATTATCTTCATACAAAGGGTGAACATTACTGCTATTCTATCAAATTATTTGTGGTTTAACATTATTTCTTTAATAGAGAACATCTGTGTATGAAGTGACATTTTTAATAACAGAAAATGTCTCTCTTCCTGTGTTTTTAATGCCATCAAGAATTTATACCCTTGAAACTCGCTACAATTTTTAGATGCTATATTTCTTGAAAATAGGAACATTCCTTGAAAATGGTAATGTGTATACAATTAAGAAAGAATGCACATTATGATGGAGAGTTGGTCCCTTTTAGAGATACCATTTGTCACACAGGGTTTTGGCATGGGTTAAGAAAGAGGCTGTTTTGGGAAAAGGGAAATCACAAGGCCAGGTCAACAACATGAAGATCTTCCAGTCTCTAGTCTCTCTATTGACTCATGGATAGGGGTGCCAGGACCAGACTGACCACTGAATATAGGGTGCTTTTTATTCATGTGAGAAAGACCCTCTTTCACTGTGAGCTCCCCTTTAATATGTCAGTTGAGGGCAAGAAACTTCACCAATTGGAGGATACACTGATAGTTCAATATTGGACAGTATTGATTTGGGTGGCAGCTGTTTATGGGGGCTGTATGGAAGACCAGCTGATCTGCATCTGGGAACTCAGTAGGAGTCATACTCTTCGAGTATTGGTGGTTATTGTTGAAGAAGCCAAGATTATTGTGGGAAACTAAGCTTGGGCAGCAACACTGAAGTTGAAAGAAGTGAGACCCACCTCTCTTGTCCACTTGTTGTCTAGGCAACTCAAGATTCTCACTGGAGGTCATTTTTCAGAAAATCTTCTTTCTTGCAAAGCATATTTTATCATACTTGATAAACACACTGGAATTTTAAAAAGCTAAAGAGACAACGCTAAACTCTGGGAAGATTTATTAAGTGCATTTGATTTAATTTATTTTGACTTTGACCTTTACAAAATAGCTGATGAATCAAAACAAGCGGGAATAAAAATGTAGTACATTTTGAAGTGTGATAAGTTTAGCTAGTTGCTTTAGAAATAAAGGGAGATTATGATTTTGTAGAAGGATAAACATTATTTTGTTATTTTTGTAATAAATGATGTTATTTCACAAAAATTAAGAAGATTGTTATAAGAAGAATTTTTATAGAGAAATATTTGTTTTCAGAAAAATATTCTAATTTTTGTATTAGCTTACAAATATCCCAAGGGCATTATTATTCTAACCAATTACTGGTTTCTAAGATTTTAAAGAAGATGAAACAGCTATGATATCATTATACTAAAATATCATTCTTGTCATATCAGAATTTATATCTTCATTACATCTTCCTGAATACAAACTATGCAAATTAATACAGTCAATAGATGAAGAAAACATTTATCTTTGAAATGCAGAGTTCAAATAGTTATCTTTGAAAATTAAAAAAAAAAAAAGAAATGTAAGAGAAGGTATTCAAAGTCTTAGTAATTTTGCAGTTTGTGATTTGATTTTGCGATGTACCAGTACCTTGGGATAGAGACAGGCTTTTCACAAACCAACCTAGTGGCAGTAGAATAAAGGCATAGAGAACAAATTGTTACAGTTTAAGTTTCTAGCTCATTTTTTAGGGAATTGCTACTTATTTATGTATTTTAACTTTATGAATTCAAACACTTGAATTATAAATTAATGTAATGATGGAAAAGGCATTCTCTCTGAAATAGGTTTTGTTTTGGCTTGCTTTAAAAATTTTCATGTACATAGAGCTGTATACTAGCTCTTGCAAAACAACAGCTGTTTCACTCATGGGCTTCTATATAAAATCCATGAGAAATGAAAGAGCTGTGACATTTGGGCAGAGTTCAGTCCAAATATATTTACATGACAAGTACTCTTACTTTCTGTTTCTGTTGACTCCAACCATGCAGAGGCACAATTTAGTCACATTCCCTAAAATAGAGCTTTCATGTTTATAGAATACCACAGTCCATGTGTGGTCGGAGCATTTCCATGAACTGAAGCCACATGCCCTACAGCCTGCTGCTTCGATGACTGCCAATATTTTGCAATAAGAACGAAGTTCCAGGTGTATCTATATTACACTACTAATTCCATATCAACCAGAAGGAAAAAATGCAAAAGTCTCCGAATTACCCTTCATAATTGCCACAGTTATCACATTTATTCCCGAGTATCCAAGTTTACCTCAAGAGAACAATATATATCTAACATTTCTATCTCAGATAAATATACAAAACTCTTTATTTGCTAATGAAAATGAGTCCAAAACAAGAAACTTAGCTTACTATGACATATGTAACTGAGGCAGAAATTCTGCTTTTTAAACTGTGAAACAAAATGTTTTCATATTATCTGTGGAACTAAAAGCTATTATATTTTCCGACCAAATATTAATGATTTTTTGTAAAGTAGCTAAAACCTAACACAAAGTAGAAAACAAATTTAAAGCATTTAACTTCAGGAAAATAAATGCCTATAGCTTGAAAATCAGATAACTAAAATATTGGAGATAGTGGATTTAAGGCCAGTTTAAGAATAAAGCATTCACAACGGTATGAATATATTACAGCTGACGTACAATTCCCAAAGCATGTTCACGTTGGCTAATAAAATAAAATATTTTAACAATATCATTAGGAAGGTATAAGTATCTAATGAATTCAAAAGTAATATTCGGAAAGGCTAAGTTGATCTTCCAAGGTTACAAAATTTTTACTCAAAGCCCTTTAATGTTCTTTTTTTCTTTTTTCACTTTTGTTTTTTTATCTATTGTTAGCCCTGCCTTTTCAAAAATTTCCCAGGCAAGATTCAATAGCCAATTGCTTTAATTCGTTCAAGTATATGTCACCCCTGTTAATTTTCAAGAAAAGCAATTTTATTTTTCTATACCTTTTTTTTCTCAAATTCAGGTGTTTGAAACATTTGTTAACTCCCATTAGATTTCTTTTAAGTCACAGGTTACTAAACTGTATGCACTTCACTTGTAAGGACTTAGATTGGACAATTAAAACTTCTAATCCATAAACACTATTCATTTATTTATGTCTTCTTCCATTTATTTCATTAATGTCTTACAGTTTTCAGTGTACAGGTCTTTCACCTCCTTGGTTAAATTTATTCCTAAGTATTTATTTTTTGTGACTATTGTAAATGGGATTGCTCTCTGGAATTTTTTTTTTTCTAGAAAGCTCATTACTAGTGTACAGAAATGCTACTGATGAGTGTATATTGATTTTGTGTAGTGTAACTTTACTGAACTTTTTTACCACTTCTAACAGTTTTTAAGCTCTCCTATATATATATATAACACTATGTAATCTGCAAGTGGACAATTTTCTGTTTTCCTTCTCATATGGATGCCTTTTATTTCTTTTCTCCTGCCTAGTTCCTCTGGGTAGGACTTTCAGTAATATAGTGAATAGGAGTGGTGAGAGTAGGCATCTTTGTTTTGTTTTGGATCTTTCAGAAAAACATTTCAGCTTTTCTTATTATATATGATGTTAGCTGTGGGTTTGTCATATATAGGCTTTATTGTGTTGAGGTACCTTCTTTTGTACCTAATCTGTTGAGAGTTTTTATCATAAAAGGATGCTGAATTTCATCAAATTCTTTTTCTGCCTCTCACAAGATGATCATAAGATTTTTGCTTTTCATTTTTTAATGTGTGATATTTACTGATTCGTGAATTCTGAACCATCCTTGCATCCCACGAATAAATATGACTTGATCATGGTGAATCATCCTTTTAGTGTGCTGTTGAGTGTTTCTTGCTTGCGTATTGTTGAGGAGTTATGCAACCATATTCATCAAGGATATTGGTCTGCAGTTTTAGCGATTTTTGTTGTTGTTGTTTTTGTGATATCCTTATTTGGATTTGGTATCAGGGAAATGCTGGCCTCTTAGAAAGAGTTTTGAAGTGTTCCCTGCCCTTTGATTTTTTGGAGAAGTCTGAAAAAAAATTGATATTAATTATTTTTTAAGTGTTTGGTAGAATTCAGCATTGACATCAGATCCTGGGCTTTGCTTTGATGGGAGACTTCTATTGTTGATTTAATCTCTTCACTCATTATTTGTGTGGTCAGATTTTTCATTTATTCATTGTTCAATCTTTGAAATATGTATATGTCTGGGAATGTATTCATTTTTCCTAGGTTATTTAATTTTTATTATATAATTGTTCATAATATGCTCTTACAATCACTGTATCTTTGTAGTGTCAGTTTTGATGCCCTTCTATCCATTCTAATTTTTTATTTGAGTCTTCTCTTGGTTAGTCTAGCTAAAAGTTTGTTAATTTTGTTTACCTTTTTAAAAAATCAGGTCTTAGTTTTGTTAATCTTTTGTATTGTTTTACTAGTCTCTGTTTCATTTATTTCTCTGATCTTCATTATTTATTTTCTTCTGCCAATATTGGACTTACTTTGTTCTTTTTCTGTTTCCTTGAGGTATAACATTTAATTATTTGCAATCTTTCTTCTCTTTTGAAGTAGCTATTTATTGTTATAAACTTTACTTTTAGAATTGCCTTGACTGAATCCCATAAGTTTTGTTATATTGTGTTTCCATATTTGTTTGTCTAATTTTTTTTTAATTTTCTATTTAATTTCTTTATTCACTCATTGATTATTCAGGAACATATTTTTTTATTTCAATGTATTTGTGAATTTTCCAAAATTCTTCATGTTATTGATTTCTAGTTTTATGCTATTATGGTCAGAAAAGGTATTTGATACAATTGTAACCTTCTTACATTTGCTAAGACTTGTATTTTGGCCTGACATATGATCTAGCCTGGAGAATCATCCATGTGCACTTGAGAAGAATGTGTATTATCTTGCCGTAGAATGGAATGTTCTGCATATGTATTAGTTCTATTTGATTTGAAGTGTTTAACTCCAATGTTTCCTTATTAATTTTATATCTAGATGATTTGTCCAATATACAAGGTGGTGTACTGAGGTTCCCTACTATTACTATATTGCAATTTACCTCTCCTTTTATAATCTTTAATATTTACTTTAGATATTTAGAAGCTTCACTATTGAATGCACATACATATTTACAATTGTTTTATTCTCATGATGAATTGATCTTTTTAACATTATACAATGACTGTATTTGTCTCCTTGTATAGTTTTTTTTTTTTTAATTTAAAGCTTATTTTCTGTGATATAAGTATCTGTCATCGCTGTTCTTTTTGGTTTCCATTTGCATGGAGTATTTTTTTCCCATATCTCTAATTAAGGGATGAAATATTTTTCCATTCCCTTACTTACAGTCAATGTATGCCCTTAAAACTGAAGGACAGCTCTCATACATAGCATATATTTGTTGAGTCTTGTGTTTTCATTCATACACTCATTAGTTTACGTCTTTTTATTGGTTTATTTAATCCATTGAAATTCAGGGTAACTGTTGATACGTAAGAATTTATCACTGCTATTTTGTAAATTGTCTTCTGTTTTATTACATAATTTTTTTTTCTCTTGCTGATTTCTTTATGGTTTGGTGGTTTTCTGTACTAGTATGTTTTGAATATTTTTTACTGTTGTTTTATGTATCTTATGTAGAGTTTTGCTTTTTTATTACCATAATTATTATAAAGAATATCTTAAACTTATTATCAGTCCATTTCAGACTGATAACAACTTAACCTTGATTATATACAACAACCTTATACTTTTACCCCCTCCTCATTTTATGTTTCTGATGTCTAAATTTACATCATTTTATAGTAAGTATCCCTTGATTGTTAGTCTATATTAATGATAGTTGTTAATAATGTTGTTATTTGATCCTCATACTAGGTCCAAAAATACTTTACAGTGCTAGAGTGTGCTGAATAATTCTTTGTATTACTTATTCTATTGAGTTTTTTGCATTCTTAAGTTTTATGTTATTAATTAGTGGCCTTTTTTTCAGGTAAGGAATTCTCATTAGCACTTAAAGGAGACTTAGTGGTAATGAGCTCCCTTAGTTTTTATCTCTCTTTATTTACTTTCTCAAAGTTTTCATTTCTATCTGAATTCTGAAAGACAACTTTGTGGGTAGAGTGAAATTCGCTGGAAATTTTCTTTTTTCTTCAGCACTTTGAAGATATCATCGCACTCTCCACTGACCTGTAGGGATTTGTTAAGAAATCTGATGATGGTCGTGTTGAGATTCCTTTGCATGTGAAGTATTTATCTGTTGCTGGACTCACAATTTTTTAATCTTTGATTTTTGATAGTTTGATAATATGTTGTGACGAACTACTCTTTGGGTTGAATTTGAATGGAGATCTATGGTCTTCCTATTCCTGGATGTTGGCCTATTACCTCAGATTAGGATATTTTTCATCCATTATTAAATTTTAAAATACGCTTCATGGCCTTTTTATTCTTCTCTTCTCTTCCTTAAATTCCTGTCTTGCATAGTTTATTTCTCTTGAAGGTGTCCCATAATTCCTGTAAGCTTTCTTTATTCTTTTTCATTCTTTTTTTCCTTTTTGCTCCTCTGATTAAGTAATTTAAAATTTTCTGTCTTCATGCTCACTAATTCTTTCTTCAGCTTGATCAAGCTGGTTATTAAAGCATTTTACTGCATTTTAAATTCAGTCTTTATGGTTTTCATCTCTACAGTTTCTATTTCTTTTTTCAATCTGTTCATTTGTGTTCATGTACCGTTTTCCAATTTTTATTTAAATAATTATTTTTATACTCTTGGAGTTTATTAAGAATTCTTAAGATAATTATTTAAATACTTTTTGTCATCTTATGGATTTCTCTTTCATTGGAGTCTATTGTTGGAACCCTGTTATTTCTTTTGATGGTGGCATTATTTCCTTAGTCTTTATAATCCTTGTGTCCATGTGTTGTTGTTTGCAAATTTCTGAAGGTAACCTCTTTTCCTTGTTTTCAAAGATATTCTTTGGCAGGGATAGACCTCCACTATTTATTCTAGTGTATGATTCCAGATGTTCTAGCTAGTAGAGACTCTGGGCAGGCAGACCTTGCTTTTAGTTTCTCTGGCTGACTTACTACCATTGCTCTAAATTTGTGTTGGTTAGTTTCTGTTTTTTGGCAAGACCACTGGTTCAGTCCTACAATTAGATTGAGTTGCTGGATGCGCACCACAACGGTGATCTGGCTAGGTCACAGTGTTTACTCCTTGCTCAGAAGGTACCACTATTTGAGTTCAGCAATTGGATAGAGTTGCAGGAGGGGCCTCATTGTTAAGTAGATCAAGATGGATGCACTAACTGCTATACTCAACAGAAATGCGTGGTTGAGATATCTCTTCCTGAGTGGAGTGTGGGGGTGGCTTTGAGGTTGCAGCAACTGCTGGTTGAACTCCTAGGTGTGTGAGAAGTAATGCTTGCTTGTTGTCATAATTTAATGCGGTGGTCATATTTCTCCCTGTGTGGGCCCCTGGGCCTGAAATCTGGCTATCTTGGTGCCGTAGCCAGGGAGCATGCATCAGCTCTTCTGAAGGTGACCAGCTCGGCTTTGTGGGTGGGCTATGTGATCACAAATGATAGCTCTGATTTAGCACCACCGAAGGCAAGTAAGTTGAGGTTTCACTGAACTCTGCATGGTGATCTATGTGGGTTCCACTTTTTTTGCTTCATTTTTATCTGGTCCCTGCAATCTTTCCATTCACTTCCTCCTATGTTTTTCATTCCCTGTTAGGTGAGAGTGCATTGAGCTCCCTGTGAAGTATCTCAGAAGGCTAGGGAAGCTGAGTATCCACCTTCCCAGTTCTCTTTTTCCACTGTGGGAACCAAGGGCCCTAGGGATTCATTCCTCTCTGTGGCACTTGGCCAACTTGGAGGAGGGAGTGGTACAATGCAGCCAAAGTGAGACTGGTTCTCTTACCTTTTTCAATGCAAATTTTTATTCAATCCTGTGAAACATGCAGGTCTCTCAAGCTCATTCCCATGTTCAAGGTTTAAACCCAGTATTTCTGTCTGTGAATAATTTCAAGTTGATCTTTTATGACCAAGAGAGTAAACCCTGGTACCTCCTATTCTGCCATCTTGCTGATGTCACAGTATAAAGCCAAATTTTATAAAACATTTTTATAAGCTAGAATGATGCTAAGTAGTTTACATGTACTACATATTGAATACTCATATGGTCAATTTTTCAGATAAGAAAACTCAGACAGAAGGTAAAATATCACTGACCCATATCACAGAGCAGGAACAGCCAGAATTTCAATCCATATTGGGGGAACTCAACCCCAATGGCTAATGTGAGTTCTTTTCTATTCCCTAAGTGTCTTGGCTGGTTTGAGAAATAAAGGGAAAGAGTACAAGAGAAAGAAATTTTAAAGCTGGGTGTCCTCGGGAGACATCACATGTCGGCAGGTTCCGTGAGGCTCCCCTATCCGTAAAACCAGCAAGTTTTTATTGGCGATTTTCAAAAGGGGAGGGAGTGCACGAATAGGGTGTGGGTCACAGAGATCACATACTTCACTAGGTAATAAAATATCACAAAGCAAGTAGAGGCAGTGTGAGATCACAGGACCACAGGATGGGACGAAATTAAAATTGCTAATGAAGTTTCAGGCACACATTGCCATTGATAACATCTTATCAGGAGACAGGGTTTGAGAGCAGACAACCTGTCTGACCAAAATTTATTAGGCTGCAATTTCCTCGTCCTAATAAGCCTGGAACACTACAGGAGACCAGGGCTTATTTCATCCCTTCGATAAACACAAAAGACGCTGCCCCCTTGGGGGCCGTTCATAGGCCTACCCTCAGGGACACATTCTCTTTCTCAAGGATGATCCTTACTGAGAAAAAGAATTCAGTGATAGTTCCCCTATTTGCCTTTGAAAGAAGAGAAATATGGCTCTGTTCTGTCCAGCTTACCAGAAGAGTCCAAAGTCTTATCTCTCTTGTTCCCTGAACATTGCTGTTATCCTGTTCTTTTTTCAAGATGCCCACATTTCATATTGTTCAAACATACATGCTCTACAAACAATTTGTGCAGTTAACACAATCATCACAGGGTCCTGAGGTGACATACATCCTCCTCAGTTTATGAAGATGATGGGATTAAGAGATTAAAGTAAAGATAGGCATAGGAAATCACAAGGGTATTGATTGGGGAAGTGATAAGTGTCCATAAAATCTTCACAATTTATGTTCAGAGATTTCAGTAAAGACAGGCATAAGAAATTATAAAATTATTAATTTGGGGAACTAATAAATGTCCATGAAATCTTCACAATTTATGTTCTTCTGCTACAGCTTCAGCTGGTTCCTCCATTCGGGGTCCCTGACTTCCCGCAACAAATTCAGGTTCAAATGACTCCATCACTCAGTTATATGCATCATCCATACTCAAGATTAATTGCAAACCTTGCATTGAATAGCCTTTCTCTTGTACATTCTGCCCTTTACCACTTGCTGTCAAGGAGTTTGTGGAACTATAATTTCTGCGGTCTTCATTATGTGAACATTTTATATCCTTTATAGTTTACAAAACTGTGACATTCAGAAATTATTTCCAACTTGCATCTCCTTCCTTTAGCACACCCTTTTGAAAAGCATCGTAAACCAGTTTGTATGATGAGATTTAGCATAGTCATTTCATTTAAATCAAAAATTAAGTTTAAGTAATTAACAATTATAGTTCGTCTTCTTATTTCCTAAAGAAATTTCATACCATATACATTATACACCATATCTCTCAAAAATGTTAACAATTGTAAAGACAAGCAATCATTAAACTATGGTGGTAATCTTTCTCTAAAAATTAATTAGTAATGAAACTAAAATATATTTGCTATTGTTTGAATCACATGCTTAGTATAACTCTTATTAGCTTCTGAATAATGATTGCACTAGTTAAAGTCATAGAGAAAAGTAATTGACCTTAATTACTATTATATCTTACTATAAAATATAGTTCTAAACCTATGAAGCAGCATTTCTTAACATATTCCTCCCACTCCAATATTGTCATTATTTTCAGTAAACACAAAACTTTAAGTTTGCAGGTCCTTAAAGTAAAGCAAGTAAGGGTGACTTCACTTGTTTATGCAGTATAAAACACACAGAGCCGGCCGGGATCAGTGGCTCAAGCCTGTAATCCCAGCACTTTGGGAGGCCGAGACGGGCAGATCACGAGGTTGGGAGATCAAGGAGACCATCCTGGCTAACACGGTGAAACCCCATCTCTACTAAAAAATACAAAAAACTCTCTGGGCGAGGTGGCGCACGCCTGTAGTCCCAGCTACTCGGGAGGCTGAAGCAGGAGAATGGTGTAAACCTGGGAGGCGGAGCTTGCAGTGAGCTGAGATCCGGCCACTGCACTCCAGCCTGGGCGACAGAGCGAGACTCCGTCTCAAAAACAAACAAACAAACAAACAAAAAAGAAAAAAAAAAAAAAACACAGTGCCATCTATCCATAGACAGGAATAATTCAATTTACAAACAATAAAACATGTAAACACTGACATTTGTACCAATAGCTTTTCTTTTTCTTCCTTCTTTCTTTCCAATTTTTACCCTTTCTATCTTTCTTTATATGATATGATATTTAACTAGAAGTGAAGAGTGTAGAGTTTATACAGCTGATACTGACAGGAACAGGAGACAGGGGAATACTGGGTAGAAGAGGGCGGTTCCCTGGCAAAGGTCCTACCCTCAAGCCTGGATACCCATGGCCCTAAATGAGAACAGGAATCCCTGTTTTCACACCCCAGAAGTTACCTTTTGTCCTGCTATACTCCCTATCCTGCACCCACATAAATCCCAAACCCCAGGCTCCAAAACAGACCAGCAGGTAAAGAGATGAGGAGACAAGCGGATGTAAGGTAGAACAACACGACAGAGAAAGAGAGAAGAGGAGGGACGTCCGGGTGCCTCTATCGCTGGCTGCTGTCTATTGGCAAATTTTTTTTTTTTTTTTTTTTTTTTTTTTTTTTTTTTTTATGACAGAGCCTTTGTCTGTCTCCAGGCTGGAGTGCAGTGACGCAATCTTGACTCACTGCAACCTACTCCTCCCAGGTTCAAGCAATTCTCCTGCCTCAGCCTCCCGAGTAGCTGGGACTACAGGCACTCGCCACAATGCCCAGCTAATTTTTTTTTTTTTTTTGTATTTTTAGAAGAGATGAGGTTTCATCCTGCTGGCCAGGCTGGTTTTGAACTCCTGACCTCATGATCCGCCCACCGCGGCATCCCAAAGTGCTGGGATTACAGGATTGAGCCAGGGCGCCTGGCCAGTAAATATTTTTAGATGCATTTAAAAAATTGATCCTAGGCTGGGCTCATGGCTTATGCCTGTAATTTCAACACTTTTGGGGGCCATGGGGGTTGGATTACTTGAAACCAACAGTTCAAGACTAGCCTTTAGTGAGACGCATCTCTACAACAAATAATAATAATAATAATTAGCCAGACATGGTGGCGCCTGACTATAATCCTGGCTACTTAGGAAACTGAGGTGGGAGGATCACTGGAGCCCAGGAGTTCCAAGAGGCAGTTAACTATGATTCTGCTACCGCACTCCAGCCTGGGCAACAGAACAAGACACATTCTCAAAAAAATAAAATAAAAATAAAAATAAAAATAAAAATGTTCCTAACAAGAAGATGATTGGATGCTATATGTATAATTATCTCCTTTTTGTTTTTACCTTCTGAATTTCAAATGGAATATTTCCAACAGCATTAAAATACATTCAAGTATCTTCTAATCAAAATAACAATTCCCTCCTTGATTCCAGGTTTCCCATCTAGAATTCTATTATACTTCATTGCCCAACTCTTCTGTTTCTTTCATTTTTTGCTGAGACTACTGTCATTAAAACTAATATAAGGGGGAGGAGAATCACAAAACTTTTTAATGTTGTTGATTTTTCCTGCTTTTAGTAGGTTTTGTAATACAGATGGCATGTAAATAAATATATCCTTAGTTATATCCAAACTCTTTACAGTGTATTTTTTAAGATATCATTTTTGGTTTTTTGTAAGTTTTTTTCACTAGTTGGAATTCCATTTTGTTAACATTGTATCTCCTGCACTCTTTCTTATCTCTTATTTTAAATGAAAGAGAAAATTAATTATTCATAATATTTGGCATTGTCTGAACAATTATCTCTTCTTTTTTTTTCTTTCTTCCTTAACATTTATTAAAAGCTTTCTGTGAACTACATGTTGAGGATGCTGGGTAAAACCACCTACCATCAAGTAGTGTATTATTTGGTTAAGAAAACCATATTAAAATTGTAAGCTGGAGTAAGACTATTTTTACAGAAATATTTTTCTGACAACTTTGTAGAGAAGAGAGACAAAACTGGACTCAGGAGGAGGCTAGTTCAGAGACTGTTGAAATTATTTAGGAAAATATAATGCAGGAGGGTTGAAAAATGGGATAAAAAAGAAGTTAGAATGGAAAGAAAAAAAAGAAGGATGAACATGGACAGGACTAATAATGTCATCTGAAGTGGACAGAAGAAAAATCAACCTAAGATAGAGACTTCCATTTATTAGAGATGTTGCTGGGATCAACATTCCAAGAGCAATGAACACTACAGAGAAGTTCCTTGCTTTCATTAGAATGAATAAGAATACAAGTTAGTGTACAATATAAATTCAGAAACTGCCGAGTGCTGTGGGGGAAAATGTGTTAGAACTTGACTGGGGATTGGGTGAATAGTTCAATTTGGTGATCTCTGTAGGGCTTTTTGAGGAGATGAAATGTAAGCTGAGGCCTGAGTGAGCAGGAAGAAGTTACATAAATGTCATATGTGAGCATTCTAGGCAAATAAAATAGCAAATAAAGAGGCAAATTGGCACGTTTGAGGAACAAATATGGAGTTTCAGAGATGCATAGATATCCCTGTTACTGCCACTTGTTTCTTCAGTCTAATTTTACCAATACTCATTCAGCTAGCCTATGTCAACACCAAGAGTCATGCACACATCAGCTAAGGCAGTAACAATTTTGATTGTTTGCTCAACTACTTATCAGTTTAATGACAGAAAATATGCTAACATTTAGTAGTATAAACACATCTCCTTATTTCACTAAAATGTCTCTCTCATTTGACTCAGTCACTGAAATGGAAACCATTATCCAATACTAAGGCCATCCAGTCCCCCATGTACTGTGCAAGAATTTCTGACCCTCCAAAGTTACAGAATCCTAAAAGGAAATGTTTCCCTATTGCTTCCAGGAGTCTGGGTACCTATCTGGGCCTACGAGTTTTTTAAGTAGGGTGATCCAGGTTGCTTGTAGCCCAACTACCTTTCTTCTGAAAGACACTTCCTCTTTTTTGTATAAATTTAAGATCATTGTGCAAAATTTCAGGAGTATTTGTAATATTTCTATGCTCCAAGTGTGAAGTCTCCAGCTCTGTCCTTTGTTTTCAAGATTGTGTTGGCCATTCGGAGTCCATTGTGGTTTCATATAGATTTTAAGATATTTTTTCTATTTCTATAAAAAATGTCATCAGAATTTTAATAGGAATTACATCACATTTGTAGATCTCTTTGTGTAGTATGAACATTTTAACAATATTGATTCTTCCACTTCATGAGCATCTTGTATTTCTACATTTGTCTGTGTCATTAATTTCACACATCAATGTTTTACTCTTTTCAGTATACAAGTATTTTACCTCTTTAAGTTTATTCCTAAATACAGGCACGTTTTATCACTTTTTTGCTATCGTGTATTGGGTTGTTTTCTTAATTTCCTTTTGAAATAGCTAATTGTTTGTGTATAGAAAATGAATGATTTTTGCATTTTGACTTTATATCATACAACTTTACTGAATTTGTTTATTAATTCTAACAGGAATTTTTGTGTCATTAGGGTTTCATATATATATATCTGTTTGAAGATTATATAATATATAGGAATGAATGTACATATTATAATCTATAAACAAATTATATACATAAATATGTTTATCATCTGCAAACAGATAATTTTATATCTGTCTCTCTGATTTGAATGTCTTTCATTTATTTTAATTGCCTAATT
Organism: Macaca nemestrina; assembly: GCF_043159975.1. Classification (NCBI taxonomy): domain Eukaryota; kingdom Metazoa; phylum Chordata; class Mammalia; order Primates; family Cercopithecidae; genus Macaca; species Macaca nemestrina. The sequence continues at coordinate 65,556,938 of NC_092131.1, forward strand.
CCGCTGACGAGGACTTCCAGTATTTTGTTGAATAGATGTGGTGAAAATGGACATTTTTGATTTGTGCTGAATCTTAGGGAGAAAACTTTCATTTTTTCCACTTATTATGATGTTGACTGTGGGCTTCTTCTATCTGACCATTATTCTGTTGAGTTAAATTATTTTTATACTTATTTGTTGAAGATTTTAACATAAATTGATGTTGAACTTTGTCAGGTGCTTTTTCTGCATATATTGAGGTGATCATGTATTTTTTTTTTATTTTTTCAATGTGATGTATTACATTGATTGATATGTGTATGTTGGACCATATTTGCACCCCAGGAAAAAATACCACTTAGGCATCGTCTATGACCCTTTTAATGTGCTTTTTAATTTGATTTTCTAATATTTCATTGAGGATTTTTTTATTTGTGTTCATCAGATACATTAGCCTGTCATTTACTTTCTTTGTGGTATCTGGTTTTGAAATCAGGGTAATGATGGTACCATAAAATGAGTTTGAAAGTGTTTCTTCTTTCATTTTTCAGATGATTTTAAGAAGCATTGATTTTGATCTTATTTTGAATATTTGGTAGAGTTAACCTTTGTAGCCTTTTATTGGTTTGAAAGTTATTAAACACTAATTCAATCTCTTCATTTGCTATTGGTATTTTAGACTTTCTGTTTCTTCATAATTGAGTGTTGGTAGGTTAAATGTCCTAGCAATTTATTCCTTGTTTCTAGGTTATTCAATCCATAGGTATATAGTTGTTAATAATAATCCTTTATGATCCTTTTGATTTCTGAGTCAGCCATTGCAATGTATCTTTTTTTTTGTTTCTGTATTTTATTTATTTGACTCTTCTCATTTTTTCTTAGTCTACCTAAAAGTTTGTTGATGTTGTTTATCTTTTCAAAAAGCCAACTTTTAGCCATGCTTATTTTTCTCTATTTTTTTAGTTCTGCTCTGATTTATTTCTTTTCCAGTCTACATTATTTCCTTATTAAAACTAATTTTGGCCTTAGAATTTTTTTTTCTTCTAGCTCTTTGAGTTAGAAAATTAGGTTGCTTGAGATTTCTTTGCTTTTTAATGTATTTATTTATTGCAATAAACTTCCCTCTTGGTAATATTTATCTGCATCTTATATGTGGTGGATTTACTTTTCAATTACACTTGTCTCAAGATACAGTTATAATTCTTTTTTTGATTTATTCATTGACCTAATGGTTGTTTAAGATTGTGTTATGTGGTTTTCACATATCTGGTTTTTTTTTTTCCTGTTTTCTTGGTGTTATTGACACCGAGTTTCACTTAATAATAAACTGAAATTATGATGAGGAAAAAATATGGAATAATTTAATCATATTGAATATGTTAAAATTGTTTTATGATCTAACATGTGATCTATTGTGGAGAATGCTGTGTATGCATTTGAGAAGACATGTATACTTATATTGTCGAGTAGAAAGTTCTGTATGTGTCTATAGGCTATTTGGTGTATAGTACTATTCGTGCCACCTATTTATTTTATTGATTTTCTTCCTGGATATTGAATCAGTTTTTGTGAGAAGGATCCTGAAGTCCTCTACTATCCTTGTATTGCTTTCAGTTTCTCCTCTCAGATCTGCCAATAGTTGCTTTATATATTTAGGTATTCTAATGATGGGTGTGTATATATTTATAATTTTTATATCTTTCTATTGAATTTACTGGTGTTTTCATTATATAATGACCTTCTTTATCACTGGACACATTTTTTGACTTAAAATTTATTTTGGCTAGTATAGGTGAGCCACCCATGCTTTCTTGTGGTTACCATTTGCATGAAATATTTATTTCCATCTCTTTACTTTCAGTCTACATGTATCGTTAAATCTAAAATGAGTTTCTTGTAGAACATATCATTAGATTTTGTTTCTATTTTTAATTTTGAAATAGCTCTGTTCAAGTAATCTTGTCTTTTAATTGAGGAGTTTAATTCATTTGCTTTTAAGGTAATTATTTACAGGTCAAGACTTCTTATTGCCATTTGTAAGTTGTTTTATGTTTTCCAGTTTGTTGTCCATCTTTCTTTCTTGTTGTGTTCCCTTATTCTTTAATGATTTTGGTAGTAATTTGTTTTAATTATTTTCCCTTATCTCTGGTGTATTTATTATAATCTTTTCTCATTAATTTACACAAAGGTTTCATAAAATATCTTACAGCCATAAATATGTATTTTAAGTTAATAACAGCTCAGCTTCATTAACACACATGAAGTCTACATTATACTCCTCCCAATATTCTTTGTGTTCTTGTAGTCAGATTTTCTCTTTATACTGTATATTCATTGACAAATTTTTATCTTAATGTTGATGTCAGAATATGAAGTAAATTATGCACTCCATTTCAATTTTTTGTTATTCTGCAGCTATGTACATATTTACGTTTACAAGTCAGTTTGACTCTTTCATGTGCTTTTGCATTGCTGTTGACCATGTGTTTCTTTGTTAATTTCTTTCCTTCCTTTTTTATTTCCTTTCTTCCTTCTTTCTTTCCTTCCTTCCTTCCTTCCTTCCTTCCTTCCTTCCTTCCTTCCTTCTTTCCTTCCTTCCTCCCTCCCTTCTTTCTTTCTTATAACTTTTATTTCAGATTTGGGGGTACATATGAAGACTAGTTACATAGGTAAATTCATGCTACCGGGCTTTGTGGTACAGATTATTTCATCACACAGCAATTAAGTCCAGTACCCAATAGTTATCTTTCTTGCTCCTCTTCCTCCTTCCTCCTTCTACCCTCAAGTAGACCCCAGTGTCTATTTCCTTGTGTTCATAAGTTTTCTTCATTTAGTTGCCACTTATAATTGAGAACATGCAGAATTTGGTTTTCTGTTTCTGTGTTAGTCTGCTGAAGATAATAGCCTCCAGTTTGATTCATCTTCCTGCAAAAGACATAAGCTCAATTCTTTTTTATGACTGCATAGTATTCCGTGGTAGATATGTACCACATTTCTCTTTATGCAATCTGTTATTGGTGAGCATTTAGGTTGATTCCATGACTTGCTATGGTGAATAGTGCTGCACTGAACATTTAGGTGCATGAGTCTTTATGGAAAAATGATTTATATTTCTCTGGGTAAACAACCAGTAATGGATTGCTGTATCAAATGGTAGTTCTGCCTTTAGCTCTTTGAGGAATCATCACACCAATTTTCACAATGGTTGAAATAATTCACACTCCCAACAAGAGTGTATAAATGTTCCTTTTTCTCCACAACCTCAACAGTATCTGTTATTTTTTTGACTTTTTATAGTAGCCATTCTGATTGGTATGAGATGGTATCTAATTGTGTTTTGATTTACAAATACATGAGTTTTAATACCTTTTAAACATAGTTTAGTTCACAAGATTGGAAACCATTAGTACTTCTTTTAAATTAAATATATAAAGACACCCGTCAATCTTATAAAATAAGTATGGTGTTGAAAAGTCACTCAAATTGAGATAATTGCTAATTAAAAATAAAGTTTAATTCTGATTATGATAGATATATTATGAGGATAGTCATCCAAATAATTTATATTCTGTTAATATCACAACTTATCGTAAGCAACATTTCTTCATATGACTGCCAATTATAATTGATTTGAATTCCTGCCTTTGCAGGCATCTTAAAAATCATTCTATCACAATTATCCTCTATCTCTACACCAAACAATTAGAAAATAAATTATACTGAGGTAAAATAGTGTTTTAATTCATCACAATATCCTACAATACTCTTGCATTAAAGTATTGTGGGTATAAAATACAATAAGATAAATAAATCAAAGTACTACTGGAGAATCCACAGTTAAACATATAATATTCAAAATGTAATAAAAGTTATATTTACTACTTTTATTTTAAAAATTAAATTAATTAGAAATTTTTAGTTATTATTTTAGATTTGCTGGTACATATTCAGGTTTGTTACATGGATATATTGCACAATGGATATATGGATATATTGCATAATGGTGGTGTTGGAGTTTCTAGTGTACCCATCACCCAAACAGTAAGCTTTGTACCCTATAGGTGATTTTTCAACTCTCATTACCTTCACACCCTTCTCCCTTCTGGAGTCCCCAGTAAAAGTTTTTTCTAGGTACTTATTATACTTCCTTGAACCTACTTTATTTTATTTGCCAACTGTGACAAATATGCATGGTCGGTATAAGAATGACTTTTTATTTAAAATTTTCAAAAAGCCAGATGAAATACCTGAAAAAGGACAGAAAGAGAGAAGAGAAAGAGACAATGAAAGAAGGAAGGAAGGAAGGAAGGAAGGAAGGAAGGAAGGAAGGAAGGAAGGAAGGAAGGAAGGAAGGAAGGAAAAAGAAAGAAGAAGAGAAAGAAAAAAGGAAAGAAAGAAAAAAGAAAGGAAAGAAAGAAAGAAAGAAAGAAAGAAAGAAAGAAAGAAAGAAAGAAAGAAAGAAAGAAAGAAAGAAAGAAAGAAAGAGACAAAGAAAGAATGAAGGGGGTACAACATTGGCTCTTACTACTCTAATCTTTTGGGAGTAAGTTTTCCTTTAGGTGCATCTTAATAAAAAGACTCATATTTTGGCATCTGTTGCCTAAACTACAATAATGCCTGGTACATAGTAAGTGTATTAGGTCACTCATGCATTGTTATGAAGAAACATCCAACACTGGGTGATTTATTTTTTAATAGGTTCAGTTGGCTGACAGTTCTGCAGACTGTACAAGCATTGCAACAGCATCACTTGGCTTCTGGGAAGGCCTCAGTGAGCTTTTACTCATTGCAGAAGATGAAGTTGGAGCAGGCACACCACATGGCAAAAGCAGGACCACAAGAGAGAGTGGGAGGAAGTGCCACACACTTTTAAATGACGAGATATTAAACAAAACTCACTGTCAGGAGGACAGCACCGAGGGGGTGATACTAAATCATTTATGAAAAATCCACCCCCATGATCTAAACACCTCCCACCAGGCCCCATCTCCAACACTGGGGATTACAATCCAACATGAGATTTGGGTGGGGGCACAGATCCAAACCATATCAAGAGGTATGTCTGTTTCTTATTATATTTCTCTCTGGGTCAGTGGTGATCTTAGTCACTACTAAGTCACATTGCTTTTGAATACATTATCATAAATCTTTCAAAAAAAAAAAAGAAAGAAAACATTTTGAGGGCTCCATTTGAGAAAATAAATAATAAAGGCAATGTCGTCTCTGAAAATTGATATTCCAAAAGTTCACAAGTCTAGAAATGGAGTCTGGATTTAAAAGCATCATTTTCTCACACTAAAGCTTGTTTTTAAAACTATTTAGCTATATTGCTTGTTCTATTAGGGGAATGGCATACAATATCTGGTGTCTGTATAAATAGTGTCTGTATTTCTACAATAAGAAACCTGGCTATGGCAAACAGATATATAAAGCTTTAAAACAACTTAAGCCCTTTTCATTTACTAGCTGATGACTTCAGTATAAGGATGTACTTTAAAAGGAAAATGTTTCTGGGAAAGAAGACATTCTCACTATTATTACACATGAAATCCTGATAGTAAAATAAACCTTTATATATACATGAAAGAGAGAGAGGCTAAGAAAGGTGATTTGAGTCAGTCAACCAAAATAGAAATGGTTGAAGAAGAACAATAGAAATAAACAACAACAAAGAGTGTAAGCTATGAATTTCAAAGCACCCAAACTCCAACTTTGATTCTATTACTTACAGGTTTTGTAATTGAGGCAGGTGAGATATACACTCTATTAATATTCAATGTTTCTCAGTAGTAAATATGAATTGACAAAAAAAAAGTGACCTTAAAATGTATTCAATGGACTAAACATGTTTATGTAATCACAGTTCCTCATATGAAGTACTAGAGCACTAAAAGTTAGTTTTTTCCCCTCATACAATTATCCATTTATTCCAATTTCTTCCTATAGCATTATTGCTAGCTTACTAATCATGCCCCTTTGGAAGCTGCATCTAATGTGTGATAATTACCAAAAGTTATATAAGCTGCAAGTTCAAAATATGAAAGTTGTCAGGTAATGGAGGTAAAAGACAGAGGTATGTCTTAACATTGTAATGTTGATGTTCCCAAACAATTTACTTGGCATTGGTGAAATACTGTACTTACAAATGAAGTTTATATATACATTGTCTTCCTTTGGGTTGACAGCCAAATACATTTTGATTTGTAAAATGCCTTAACTAATTAATTTCATCGGTATGGTTATCATTTATTTAGCAATGAAAACAAATAATATATCTCTATTACTTCTTTGTGTCAAATGCATTATCAACATTTCACAGGAATAAAGCTAAAGAGTACAGTGGTTTATGAATGATGGAAGATGGCACATATATTTCCCACAAAGTAAGGTCTGATAATTTTCTTAAGATGCTTTTTTTTGGCTTCAAATGTAACTCACACAAAATAATTGAGGACAATAAAAATAATTGAACTTATTAGGAAGTTGGCATGACTATGAAATCACCGAAAGCAGAAAATGGCTATCAAATTAAATTCAGATCTAAGATTACTTAATTCCACAGAAAGCATGGTTACAGGAAGTATAAAGAAAATATCTATCTTTAACAAATAAAAAAAGTTTAGAGCTTAAGACTTATAACAGTTTACATTCCTTTGTAACTTTATTCATATTCCTTCTAATTTTATTAGAATTTTGAAAACTTATATGAAATAGTGAGTCTAGAAGTCCAAGGTAATAATGTTCTAAAACAATTTATGAAAGAAAAATGACCACAAGCAAGGCAAGCATTCTTATAAAATAAATATAATCCTCACTTACTAAAATTAATGAAGATGTGATCAAAATTAGAAATAAGATCTTTACCAAATGCCAGAACAAAAACTATTTTACCAAAAAGATGAAATAATCAAAGCACTTAAAACTGACAGCTAGAACATCAAATAAAATGAGTTGCTAGTTTAAGTAGAGTAGCCTTTGTTATACAATATAGTTTGATGATTTGAAGTTGTCAAAAAAATAGTACTTGAAAATATTCCCTGTGCTCACTGAGAAAGGTGAATCATCAGATTGTATAGGAACATCAAAAAGTAGATGAGAAGGAACATGGGAATGTCACTGGCATGCTCATAAATGGAAAGAGCAGAAAGCTTTTGAAGGCTTAAGGACATAAGAATAAAATGAGATCTAACAGGGTAGGTCAAAGCACTGTACTGAAAGATGTTCCCAGCCAGAAAAATCATTTCCAGGTGATTTTTATTTTTATCAAATCAAGTCAATACATGAAACGAGATAACATCCATTACTTCTTTTTTTAAAAACAGTTCTCACTAGTTTAAAGGTATAGTTCATGAATGTTCACATGTGGTTGAAAGCTATTTGTTATCTGGGCATGCAAAACAAGAAATACGTTAGATGTACTGCTTGTGGAAACAAATAGAATAAATATACCATTCTAAATATTGTTATTAAAATGTATTAACATTATAACATGTGCGTCTTTGAGTGTGGATTGTAAAGTACTCAATACTTAGTGTTAACATTTTAGCAGTTTAATGCTTTGAGCTGTTCTCAGTGCACTTTAAAACATATAAATATAAATATAGATGTATAAAATCTTTACTAGTGCATTGCAGTAAGATTTTGTTTCACTTTGAATTAGCAAATATTATTGAAACTCTTAGTTATAAAATTAGTTTTGATTATACGTTGGTATTTTTGCTAAGATTGAACAAATATTGACCCTGTAAATGCTGTCATAACACTTAGTCTTGGGAATACATCACTGAAAAATAAAAAGATACGTGATATCTTGCCATCATTAAGTTTACCATCTAACAAAGAAAAAAATATTCAGAGCTAATGATGGCCCATATTTATTAATACACATACCTATTTTCCTGAGTTAGAGAGTCTATCTCAGTGAAGCATCCACCCTTTTCCATGAAATATTTGATTTAGTATTGGCTGTGTTCAATTTTAAACCTCAAGACCATTTTAAAATATATGACATATATTTCATCATAGCACATACAATTCTATAACACTGTGATTGTTTACATATTTTTCTTTATAGTTGACCCCACATAATTTAGAATAGCCTCCATGTTTTAATTATCTTTATCTTTCTAGCATAAAGTTTTAGTTATACTGGATGAATAAATTCTAGAGCTCTGCTATACAACCGTGGTTCCAATAGTTAACCATACAGCATTGTACACTTCAAACTTTGTTAGAGGATTGATCTCATATTAAGAGCTTTTACCACAAAACAAGACACATAAGTACACACAAAGACAAAAAAGACACAAGGAAACTGGAAGGTGTTGGATATTTTTATTATCTTCATTGTGGTCATAGTATTGGGATGTTTATATACATTCAAATTTATCACATTGTAGAGATCAGATATGTGCAGTTATTTGTATAAGAATTACAGTTCAATAAAGCTGTTAAATAGTTACAAAAGGGTATTTGTTAATTAGATCTGAGTAAAACTTGGATAGAATATTACTAAAGTTCTTTTGTAAAAATCATAAAACGTAAGTTTATGTATTCCACAGTTTAAAACAGAATAGTTCATCCTAAGAGACATAATGTAGTCAAAGTTTGGAATAACAGATTTTTAGATGTGAAGAGCCAGGTGTTAGAGACATTCAGTGCCTGGTTCAAAGTAATAAACCGACTTTAGAAACGAGAAACCCAACTCCAAGCTAGGTGATCTTCACATTACATCTATTAATAAAAAAAAATTTCAAATTTGTAAGTAAAGCAAAGGGATTGTATATAGTTTTTTCAGTTTTGTGCTGGATGTTATGTAGCAGTCCAAATGAAGATTATCTGATTTTCTACAGGTGTATACCTTTGTTTGAATTTTTTTCTATTCATTGACACTAGTAGCAAAGCAACTGATTCAAGTCTAATAGTAATGTAAATAATTATTGTCTAATAGAAAAGATAAAAGTTATGGTTTATAACTCTGTAGGAGATTCACTATAAATTACTGTAATTAAAAGATGTATTTCTGTGTGCTATTTTGATGTATTTATACTTATTCCAGTTCCTCAAATGATATTTGAATCAGGTTTACCATCTTACTATTCCCCTCATTAAGAAGAGAACATATCTTTGAAATAATGTTTATTTTTTTCTCTTATCAGACTCACACTTCTAACTTTTTGCAATTTATACTTTTATATCACATTTGGAGCTGACTTTGTCCAGGAACTCACCCCTTCCTTCTTTGAGAATTGCTTTATCCCCATTCCAATCATGTCACTGGAGTAGGGCTGCCTTCACAGTCTATTGCTTTCCTGGCCATACGTGTAGGCACATGTTTCAGGGATTCCAGTTACACTATTACATGTTATTGGTCTAATCTTGCACATGTTAAATTCAAACAGATCTTTCTTTTTCTTCAAATTTTCCCCTAAGAGTTCAAAAAAAAAAAAAAAAAAAAACCAAAAAGGCCAAGTTGAGTCATAGCTATAGCTAGCTGAGTAAGTATCAAGAATTCCCACCACATTTTCCTCACCACACTAAGAAGTAGAAAAGAGAAAGAAAGGGAGAGAGAACAGATTTTGATGATTTCTTTAAGTTTCTGGATCAATTTTTGCCCAAAACCATATTATTTCTAGTCTTCTAAAATCAGGAGGAAAAAAGATACACATTTACTCAAGGGAATTTGATTTGTTTCTCTATTTCTTACAGCCAAAGAATTTTAACAAGACAGTAAAGCAAATACTGAAACATATATTTAGAAAACAAATATAGTACATATGAACATAGTTGGCATAAAGTTATAAAGGCCTGAAAATCATAAATAATTTAATTTACTAGAATTGTCATAATTCTTTGAAGACATATTCAAAATGAACATTTTATTACAGATACTTTACCAGAATCTCTTCTGTCCAACAATACAATGACAGGTCGTGAGATTGCATTCATATTAACAATTTAGAGAGAATACAAGAAAATGTTATTGAAAATTTAGGAACCTAATGACAACAAAAATTAGAACAGGTAAAATAATAGTTGATAACTCAGGAATTTCTATCACTGCTAAATATTTTAATCTTAGCATTGGAAGTAAAATATACCATTTTGAATGAAAATTTACCCAATATATTCATGGAGCATTTCATTTTTAACAGTTCAAGATTTTGTATATAGTAAAATTTTGAAGCTTTTGAAGTTATAACAGTACAGAGTTATTTAGGAAATATTAATAAATAGAGCATATCATGAAAACAAAAAACGTGTTTAAAAGTATTATGAAGACATATTTTGCTTTTTTTTTTTTTTTTTTTTTTTTGAGACTGAGTCTCGCTGTGTTGCCCAGGCTGGAGTGCAGTGGCACGATCTGGGCTCACTGCAAGCTCCGCCTCCCGGGTTCACGCCATTCTCCTTCCTCAGCCTCCAGAGTAGCTGGGACTATAGGCTCCCGCCACCTCGCCCGGCTAATTTTTTGTATTTAGTAGAGATGGGGTTTCACCGTGTTAGCCAGGATGGTCTCCATCTTCTGACCGCGTGATCTGCCCGCCTCGGCCTCCCAAGGTGCTGGGATTACAGTAGTGAGCCACCGCGCCCGGCCCATATTTTGCTCTTTTAAGTGACCATTTTGCTTCTGTTACAAAACATTGGATAAATAATTATACTACTATAAAGTTACATATAGTACATTTTATTTTATATGAAAAATGAATGGAAAATTGTATCTGAGTGAAATATTTTAAAATGTGGTTATTATATTTTCTTTAAAGTATGTTGGAGGTACTAGAGCTTTCATAACTGACTGTAGTGTCTTTTTACATGGAGTGCAGTTGAAGTTTTTGCGTTTGTTTTTTTGCTCTTCCTACACAAAGTATATATGCTAGAATTGTCTTCTTTAACCTTAATTGGTGCCTAACTTTTATCATATACTCATGTAGTCTTTCTTACTTAAGAGTAAAGCAAGAAGCGGATATTGAGTGAATGGTTTCAATCACTACAATCCTTATGACTGTTGTTCTTTTGTCATTATCCTCATTATCATGAAATATTTACATATGGCTTATAGAACATACTCCTCTAAAATTTTGACATATAACTTTTATTTTCATACTCTTTTGATTTTTAATTTATTTATTTTATTTTACTTCATATGTGGAGAAAGAGTCTCACTATGTTGCACAGATTGGTCTTGAACTCCCGGCCTCAAGCGATTCTCCTGCTTCAGGCATTTATCTTTAAAGCATTTAAACTGTATTATGGTGATTAATTTGCATGAAAGACTCCCCACATTCTGATTTCTGGAGAGCAGAGGCAAAATATTACTCATCATTTTTTTCCCATGGGACCATACACCATGTTATAAAAATATTAAATCTATCAACTTTAATTAATTAGTTAAATAATATAACACTTCCTCAACCTACTCCTCTCTAAGGAAATGAGTTCCAAATAAAACCAAATTCTAACTGATTACTGTCAATGCTCCCTATGTTACACTTAACTCTTTTCCAGGTATACCATTCTACGGGCTGTTTATACAGTATTGCATAAGTTAAATTAAAATGATAATTCTACTACCTCTCAAGAATTTATATGTTTTTAACCCATGGCTACTCTGCTATATTTCATAGAGGTTTTTCAGTTTGCGTAAGAAAAACATCTACAAAATACATGCAAGGTGAAGAGAGGGTAGGTAAATTCACCATTACACTGGGTAGAATCTCTTTCTGAAAGCTTGGGCTGTCAGCATTAAATATTTTGGCTAGGCGCTGTGGCTCACACCTGTAATTCCAGCACTTTGGGAGACCTAGGCAGGTCGATCACCTGAAGTCAGGAGTTCGAGACCACCCTGGGCAACATGGTAAAACCCCGTCTCTACTAAAAGTACAAAATTAGCCAGGCATGGTGGTGGTTGCTTGTAATCCCAGCTACTCGGGAGGCTGAGGCAGGAGAATTGTTTGAATCAGGAAGGTGGAGGGTGCAATGAGCTGAGATCGCGCCACTGCACTCCAGCTTGGGCAACAAGAGGGAAACTCTGTCTCAAAAAATATAAAATAAAAATTTTGTTTAGCGGGAAGTTAGGCTTTCCCATATTTCTGACAATGTTCAGCACTCTTTTATTGTTAACAAAAAGTATAAACTCTAACAATTTTACTTAATTCTAATAGTATTGTCTACCCATTTGTTTCATTTCCCAGAAGTTAATTTTTGCTTCCTTAATGGACATTATTGAGTATTATAAATTTTTAGAAATTTATTATGGAATGGAATAAATGATCAAATAGTAAAATAATAGGGCTAGTCATTATAAAGATGTATATGTCCATGATAGTGTTTGATTTTTTCTTATTATATGTGCCTGTGGCACATATTTTCACAGATGCACAGGTGTTGTGTGTGTGTGTGCACACGTGTGTGTGTGTAAAGATATGCCACAAGTACATATAATACATATATATTTTCTAATTCATGCATTTTTTGCATGTGCATAACATATTGCAACCAATACCACACATTAGCTCCTACCTAGATATTTAGTTGATCTTCCTTGTTGCTGCCTTCAATGGGTCAATGATTACAATGTTTGGTAAAATAACTCATATAGGCTATTTGTCTCTGCAATTATGAAAGTTTCTTGTAAAAATGTACATATTTTTTCCTAAAATTACAAAATCAGATATTAGCATATCCACATCAAATTGGCCAAATTTTTATATTTCTGCAGAAATAATGAGTGGGAGTCATATATTTTAAATCAGAGTACATGAAAAACTATAAGCTATTATTCATTCCTAAGGCAAATATATTAGAAAATTTAAAGACACTGAGGAAATCTGACTTTAATCTATACATTCAAGTGCACAGGACTTTTTTAATAGGTGCTAGGGGAATCAGATTCGTGACAAAGTCCATATATTCACCTGCTCTTTCTAACAAATAAAACAACAGTTGATATTGACTAGAACTGGCATTGCATACAGGCAAGTCAGGCAATCCTTCAAGTGAAATAAATTTACTTAGTTTCCTCCAAGTCTTTATTAAAAGCTGTCCCTACCTCCTCTCCAGAAAATAAAAAAAAAAATTAAATTAAATAAAAAATATTTTAGCTACTTAAGGAGAAAGCCTTAGAGGGATTTATTGCTATGTAGTGATGGAGTGAGCAATTGAAATCTGTCCTGTTTCTGCCACTAGGTGTCAGTTAACTTCTTGGAACAACGTCTTTCCCCTGAATTACACACTTGGATTTGATCTCTATGGTTTCTTTCAGAACTAATATTTATGATTATCAGTCTAGTAATAAGACACAGAAAATATGTCTAAATGTGTATTTCATTGGATAGATAAATGAACTCCCCAGCAAATGTACTCTTCTCAATGGACTCACTCCAGACAGTCTGCAGGTTTTGCACTGGATGTTCTTTCTGTCTGGAACATTTTATTCCTCGGATTATCCCTTTGGCAAGCTTTCTCACTGCTGTCAAGTCTTTGCCTATTTATTGTCATCTAAACTAGATCCACTCCTGACCATCCTACATAAAATTGTAATCTACCCTCAACCCCTCCTAAACGATATTCTCTATTCCCTTTTACCCTACGCTTCCTTTTCTTTTTTCATGGCACTTTTTTTTTTTTTTTTAAATACACTGTATTAGCTACTTATTGTACTTATGTTGAAGTTTCTGCATTCTCTATGCTAGAGTGGAATCTCTTCAAAGGCAAGAGTCTTTGTTTAAATCACTGTGGTATGCACAGAATTAAATAAACATTTGTGGAATTAATAAATAGCTTAGAGATAAATGCTTACAGACACTAAAGTTTAAAATAATTTGAGTACAGAGTGTGTATCTTCAAAATAATAAATTTCTACTCTCTCAAATTAAAGGAGATGGGGAAAACTGTAGAAAATAAATAAGATGATTTGAATAAATAGAAATGGAGAAAATTACATTATGCATATTTTAAATTTTGGAAATAAAATATTTTACCCTAAAGAAACCCAGATTAGAAATTAAGGGGAAAAAAGGGAAAAATAAAAAAGATGGAGTTTTTTAAGAGCTGTCTCTGTTTTTTGGTGCAAGGAGAGGACAAATCTCAACTATTGAGCACCTCCACCCACACACCCACTCTAACGTTCATTGGAGGCTTTGCCGTATCTGAAAAACTTTAAGATGCTAACAAACATAGTTTGAAACATGCCATCTTAAGAATAGAATGATTTAATAAAAACTCGAGGAAAAGTTGAGTGAAGATAATGATAGGATAGTTAGCTAAAGTCAGATTTTGAAGAATTTTAAGTGCATGGCTCGGTAGATTTAACCTTTTTTTAAAAGCACAGAAACGATTACACTCTGTTGATGGGAATGTAAATTAGTGCCTCTGTTATGGAAAACAATATGAAGAAGCCTCAAAATATTAGACTTATAACCAATGCCTGAACCATCAATCCCACTAGTGGATATCTATGCCAAGGAAACAAAATCAGTATTCAAAGAGATATCTGCACTCTCATATTCATTGCAGCATTATTTGCAAGATAGAGAAAGGACCTAAGTGTGTCCATCATTAGATAAATGGGTAAGTAAAATACAGCATATATAAACAGAGAAACATGACTCAGTCATTACAAAAGAACAATATCCTGTCATTTGAGACAACATGGATGAAGCTGAAAAACATTATATTAAGTAAAATCAGCCAGGCACACAAAGACAAATACTGCATGATCTCACTCATATGTGTAATCTGAAAAGATTGATCTCACAAAAGTAGAGAGAAGAACATTGTGGGTGGGTAGGTGGGAGAAAGAAGAGGAGAGATGTTGGTCAAAGGATGTGTAATTACAATTAGGCATAAGGAATATTTAAAAGTATATTCAGAATAGGCAAAAATATAGAGACTGAAAATAGATAAGTGATTGCCTGGATATGGGAGGTGGAGGGAAGAGGAGAGGTGATGAGAAGAGAGAAAAATAGGGAACGACTACCAATAATTATAGAGTTGCTTTTTTATATGATGAAAATGTTCTAGAATTGATTTTGGTGGTGGTTATACAACTCTGAAAACATACGAAGAACCACTGAATTAATGCATTTTAAATTGATGAATTATATGACATATAATATATATCTCAATAAAACTTTTTAAAGTAAAATAATTACTGAGTTTTTGGGAAAAAATGAAAAAAGTAAAAGCACAGAGAATTAGGGAAGTGATTTTATCTAATCTATTAATTCAAATATGTGTACATTGTAGAATTGTAGATAGCATTTTAAAATATTTTCTAAATGAATGAGCTATTCATAATAATTTTGATAAGATAGTTTACATGGAGATTTTACACTGTGTATCTCTAACTTGTTAATGTGGACTACACAGAAAAAAAAAAAAAAAAAAAAAAAAAAAAAAAAAAAACACTATTTCTCTTACCAAGACTTTCCCTAAACATATCCATTGCGTGCCTTTATATCAGAGCAGAATATCAAAATATAAGCAATAGACCTTCAACTTTATTTTAATTCTTAAGTCTTAAAGTTATTAAATAAATTAATCATAATTCCTAGCCTTTGAACCTTCAAAATCACATTCAACTAGGCCGACATCCCAAAGCAACCAGACCTGATTCATATTTCCTTTAGAGCACATATACTTTCAGTGAACATTTTCTTCTCTGACCTTTCTATTAGGTGTTCTTGGTCGAAACATACACAAATGAGCTGTGACATGGTTAAACTATTCATTTTAGCTACCTTAGTCATCGAACTGGACCACTGAGTGATTGATTCAGTTGCAAAACATTTGTATAGATTGAGTGGGGAGACCAATATGAACCTAAATTACCTATGCTGGCATCCGACCAAAACAGCTCTGACAGTTCAATGCAGAGTTAGGCAAATAGTGTCATGCTCATATGTTTTCATTCAAAATATTGAACCATTATTTTCATTAATAGCCTTTTTAGTACAATATGAGACCACTTGCACGAGTAGCCATTCAACTCATAAAATTAACTGTGTGAAAATATCACCTGACCTTATGCTAAAACCAAAAATGTTAATGATTAACAGCAACATGAGAATTTTCTATAATCTATGTTCAGGTAAAGTAACTGCAAAATGAAAAACTGATGAGCAGAATTCCCTTGCTTGGTCGATTGACTTCACTTTTGTACTCTCTCGATGGTTTATGTAAAACTCAAAACTCTGCTTCTTGTATAGTTCAAAAGCATATTATTGACTTGTACAGCATTTCAATGAAAGTGGAATTTTTATATTACACATTTCAAAAGATAATTTATTCTAATTTTATCATTACTATTTATTACTTCAAATTGATAGTGGAACAAGTTTGTGCATATACTACTAGTAATAAATTATTTTTATATATGATGAAAAAATTCAGACAATGTTAGAAAAAAAAGAAACTCAAATTTTCTCAATAGCATATTTTTTACTTTCAGAATAATACAGACATAATCTCTGAAAATGGGAAATGCCTAAAATATATAAAATGAAAGGCCTGAGTAGATATATTAATATAATTTTAGTATATTTTAATGTATTTTTATATTCTATATTATTTTAAATTTATTACAAGGCCACATCACTGTGTTATCACTAGCAGTTTGAAATTAAGTCAATATGATGACATAATGATTTCTACTGTGAAACAGGAAGAGTTTTATAGAACTAAAGGTTTTTAATAAAATATACATTCTTTTGAATTAACTGAGTTAATACAATTTTACTAAACTACTGTATTCAGGAAAAAGCAGATGAAATCTGAAAAATATGCTTTGTTTTTTGAGGTCTCAACCATTCTCCTGCTTTTAGATAGCTTCATTTATTCAGTAAATTAGTAACTATGACCAAGGCTTAATGATACAGTCAAATTACAGTGATGCATACATTATCATACCAACGAAATCTCATGATTATTTTAATAGATATTAAAATAGACATAAAATAGTAAAACTCCACCAGTGTGAATATCCTAGGAAAGGTTACAAAAAAATCATGTATGTAAATGCAATCTCTACCTGCCAAATAGTGAGATCTCAACATTTCCTCTTTTGGGCATTTCTTTGGAATACACTTCCCAAAGTGAAGAGCTGAATTTTATTCATAATTTAATAAACTTATCATGTTTTCACTTTCTTTGCACTCTTACCATCCTTGTCAGCTCCTGCCTGAACTGATAATTTTGTTTCTGAAACTTGCTGCTTAGCTTGCCTGAAATAGTGTTGCATGTTCCACTGTGGTGCTCTCCTGGGAGCTTCCATCTCATTCATCTTTGATGTAAATCTGCAATCCTTGGAACAGCCTTTCTCTCTGTAGTTGCTGAGATTTCACATATCTTCCCTGAGTCTCTCTCAATTTAATACCATCGGAACTGCTCCACACTCCAATTAAGGGTTCCTTCTTGATGATAATGTATTTTGCACTTATAGTCAATGCTTAACTTTTTTGCTCTGCCAGTAAATCTATCATTTCTTTTTATGGACATTGAACGCAGGCTTGCTCAACAGAGTTTATTCAGTCACTAGTAAAGTATTCTTGGTTTCACTACAGAGAGAGCTCCTTCAGCAGGTAGGTGCCCATAATCAGGTAGAATCTTTCTCTCACACTTTTGCTAAGTCTTCTGATCCATGCAAGAGTTCTCGATATCAGTGATTACTTTTCTTTTATGAAATCTATTATCCCTCTGTCCAGTCCTCTTTCCACTGAGGACTTCAGGGTCCATTAGAGTCATCAGTCTTATTTATACATATTTAAGACACTGAGAAGAGTAGGGTAAGATTCATTCCCTTTGCCCATGAAAATCAGAATATATGACAAGATTGGTGTTGGTATATTTAAGTCTTAGCTTCAAACCAACCCATAACCATAATACATTGATTTAAACTATTCCAACGTATCATTTACCAGATGGACACTTTAATCAGGCAGCCTTGATTAGTGCTATAATAAAGTTACAAGTGATACGTTAAGTGAAATTGTTTCCAGCTGTGTGTTAGAGGCAGCAAAAGGAGAAGAGGATGGTGAAGACTCTTGAAATAATTTCAAGGCAACAAACATTTATTCTTTACTTATTGGTAATAAGTTTTAGTAAGATGAAGATAAATGAAATATCTCCCAATCCCCCAAGACAATCCCAAGTTGCAGAACAAAAGGAAAAAGCAATAATACCTCAAAATTATGACAATGATGTATTGCCTTGCCACGTTTCTTATGCATTTATAACTTGTGTTAGTAGATAATGAATATATGCTATATGTCAAATAAGAATAATAATAAAAACACAATGATAGTTATTGGAAAGTTAAGTATTAAACTGTAAGCTCTCCTTTTCCTGTCTCTCGCTTCTTTCCTCTGTTTGTTACCCTCTCTCCCTTTCTATCTTTAATCCTATTTTTTGTGCCTCTTGATATTGGAAGAAATCTAAGAAGTACTAGTTTACTGTAGACAATAACAAATGTAAGTTTATGAAAAAGTTGAGGCTGAGGTTAGAGTGAGGTGGCGAATAATAAAGAAAATGAGTTTCTGAAAGAACTTTAGAGAAAAGTGATTTGGAAAACCATGTCAGAAAGAGTCATAATTTCAGAACAGTTAGAAGAGCGACTTTCTTGCAAGATTTACTTTTCATTACTCTGTAAATTTGTCAGAATCCACAGGAGATCTTCAGAAAATTCTTACAATGTTTATCAATTATTTCAGGCATAATTTACACACAATATAATTTATGCAGAGTTTTAAAGTACAGTTCAATATCTTTTTACAAATATAAATACCCACATGTCTGGAGCCAAATTCAAGATACATGATATTTCCATCCATCACTCAAAAAGATTGTGAAGCTAATTTACAACAAATTCCATAACACTAACAGGTCTCTGTAACCATATCCCCAACACCACACACCAACCATAGCAAAACGGTGATTTGCTTTCTATTACTGTTAAGTTAGTTTTGCCTTTCATAAAATTTTATTTGGATTAAATTATACTCCTTTTGCTTGCTTCTTTACCCATCTTAATGATTTTGACATTCATATACGTTTTCATGTATATCAACAGTTCATTTTTTTCTTTGTTTTATTTTTTTCACTAATAAAAAGAAAGCTGGAGAAAATAGTTCATTAATTTTTAATTGTGAAGTAGTATCTCCATTATGGTTATATCACAATTTGTCTATTAATTTCTCTTCCAAACATTGATTTTTTTCCCTTAGTTTCTGTCCATTATGAATCTTTTATGATCTTTCATGTTTAAGTTTTCATGTAGTTATAGGTTTTCATTCCTCTTGGACAAATACCTACGAGTGCAGTTGCTAGGCTACATGGTAAATTTATGTTCAACTTTATAATAAATTGTCAAACCATTTTCCAAAAGATTTATACAATAAGAATTCCAGTTGCAGTATATCTTCACCAACACTTAAAATGGTCAGATTTTTTTTTCCCAGTTTTAGCTATTCCAGGGAATGTGTAAGGATGTTTCATTGTGGTTCTAACTCGCATTTTTATGAATAGCAATAACGTGTCTCAGCATCTGTAGCATCATGTAGCTTTGGACCATTTGTATAAGTTATACTTTTCAATGTCTGTTCAAATGGATGTCTGTTTAAAAATGCAATCATTTGCCTTCTTATAATTAGTTATGCTTTCAGTAAATAAAAATTTCAGTAAATAAAAATTTAAAAAATATATGCATTTCAAATATTTTAGACTGTGACTTGTTTTTCATGTTCTTAATTATGTCTGTCTTCCCCCCCTTTTTATTATTATTATTATTTTTTTATTATTATACTATAAGTTCTAGGGTACATGTGCGTAACGTGCAGGTTTGTTACATATGTATACTTGTGCCATGTTGGTGTGCTGCACCCATCAACTCGTCAGCACCCATCAACTCGTCATTTACATCAGGTATAACTCCCAATGCAATCCCTCCCCGCTCCCCCCTCCCCATAATAGGCCCCAGTGTGTGATGTTCCCCTTCCCGAGTCCAAGTGATCTCATTGTTCAGTTCCCACCTATGAGTGAGAACGTGCGGTGTTTGGTTTTCTGTTCTTGCGATAGTTTGCTGACAATGATGGTTTCCAGCTGCATCCATGTCCTACAAAGGACACAAACTCATCCTTTTTTATGGCTGCATAGTATTCCATGGTGTATATGTGCCACATTTTTTTAATACAGTCTGTCACTGATGGACATTTGGGTTGATTCCAAGTCTTTGCTATTGTGAATAGTGCCACAATAAACATACGTGTGCATGTGTCTTTATAGCAGCATGATTTATAATCTTTTGGGTATATACCTAGTAATGGGATGGCTGGGTCATATGGTACTTCTAGTTCTAGATCCTTGAGGAATCGCCATACTGTTTTCCATAATGGTTGAACTAGTTTACAATCCCACCAACAGTGTAAAAGTGTTCCTGTTTGTCCACATCCTCTCCAGCACCTGTTGTTTCCTGACTTTTTAATAATTGCCATTCTAACTGGTGTGAGATGGTATCTCATTGTGGTTTTGATTTGCATTTCTCTGATGGCCAGTGATGATGAGCATTTTTTCATGTGTCTGTTGGTTGTATGAATGTCTTCTTTTGAGAAATGTCTGTTCATATCCTTTGCCCACTTTTTGATGGGGTTGTTTGTTTTTTTCTAAAAATTATGTCTTTCAAAAGAACAATAGTTGTATTATATTTCTGATGAATTTACATTTATCACATTTTAAAAATGTTTGATGTTATATATGTCAAATGTGATAATTTTTTTGTCTATCCAAAGGTCGAAAAGATTTTAATTTTTCCTTTCTTCTAGAAGTTTTATAAATTGAGGTAACGTTCTGTGATTAATTTTTGGTTAATTTTTGTTTAACATTTCAAGTAGAATTGACGTTCACTTACTATAATGTTGAATTATTTTAGCATCATTCATTTTGTTGTATTTTGTTTTGCTCTATTTTGGATTCAGTCTGGTTTTGTAATCAGAGTAATGCTGACTTTATTAAATAAATACAGAACGTTATTTTTTGAGTTTGTGTATGTTTGGTATCATGATTTCCTTAAAAATTTGATAGACATCACCAACAAAGAAATCTGTGCCTAGAATTTTTTTGTGGGATGAATGAATACAAATTAAATCTCATTAATAGATAGAGGATTAGCCAAATTTTGTATTTATTCTTGAATCAATGTTGGTAGTGTATAACTTTCAAGGAATTTACCTATATTTGTCAAAATTGTTAAATTTACTGGAAGAAATATGTTTAATTATTCCTTTGTTATAATTTTCTGTTAAGACAATAGTGTTGATTCTTTTTATTCTTTTCTTTTCTTTTCTTTTTCTTTTTCTTTTTCTTTTCTTTTTTCTTTTTTTTTTTGAGATCACGTTTCACTCTTGTCACCCAGGCAGGAGTGCAATGGGGCAAACTCCGCTCACTGCAACCTCCGGCTCCTGGGTTCACGCGATTCTCCAGCCTCAGCCTGCCTGGTAGCTGCGATTACAGGTACCCACCATCACGCTTATTTTTGTATTTTTTAGTAGAGATGGGTTTCACAGTGTTGGCCAGGCTGCTCTCAAACTGCTGACCTCAGGTGATGCGTCCAACTCGGCCTCCCAAAGTGCTGGGATTACAGGTATGAGCCACTGCGCCCGGCCAATAATAGTGTTGATTCTTCTGTCGTTCCTGATATTTTAATTTGTGTCACCTTTTTTGATTAATCAATACAACAAAATACGTTAGTTTCAGTGATCTTTTCAAAGAACCACCTTTTGTTTTAACAATTTTTCTATTGTCTACATTCTATTTTACTGCATTCTTTTTCCTACTTATTTTGAGTTGAATTGTTTTTCTTTCACTCTATCTTAAGGTTGAATATTAGATAATTTATCTTAGACTTCCTTTTTTAAAAAATATATAGTTAAACATATATTTTCCTATAAATACTGCTTTAGGTGCATACCCCAAATTTTGGAATGTTATGTTTTTATTTCTATTCAACTTAAAATATTTTAAAAATTTTATTTTTCCTTATCTGTCATTGAGAAGTGTATTGTTTTATATCCAGGCACTTTAGAATATTTCAGGCAGATTTTCTATTAATTTTTTTGTAACGTATTTTTACTGAGGTCAGACAGCATCGTAGGTATAATTTCAATTATTTTACATTTATTAAGAATTGTCGGCCGGGTGCAGTGGCTCACAGTTATAATCCCAGCACTTTGGGAGGCCGAGGAGGGCAGATAACCGGAGGTCAGGAGTTTGAGACCAGCCTGATCAACGTGAAGAAACCCTGTCTCTACGAAAAGTATAAAATTAGCCTAGCATGGTGGCACAGGCCTGTAATCCCAAGCTACTCACGAGGCTGATGCAGGAGAATCATTTCAACCTGGGAGGCGGAGGTTGTGGTGAGCCGAGATGGTGCCATTGCACTCCAGCCTGGGCAACAAGAGCGAAACTCCATCTAAACAAAAAAGAAAAGAAAAAATCCTTATTAAGAATTGTTTAATTGCCAAGCATATGGTTTACTAGCTATATTTTTTATTTTATTTATTAGTAGTTGCTCTAGGGTTTACCATGTGCCACTAAGCTTCTTAACATCATAGCCTACCTCCAACTAATATTTTACCACTTCATTTACACCATGAGACCCTTAGCACAGGATACATCCTCTATATTCTCATGTCTTTGTACTAGTGTTGACATAATTTTTGTACAACTATGTTATAAATCCCACTTGGTTATATTTGCCTTTAACAGATACGTTTTAAAGAGATTAAAAATGAGCAGGCATCTTTTACAATTACTTACGTATTTTCTACATTTGGAGCTCTTTATTTCTTAAATACATGATTTCATTTGATACTATTCTCTTTGGGCTAAATTACTTGCTTTAACATTTCTTATAGCCCCCGTCTGTTGGAAATAAGTCATATCAACTTTTGTTTATGTGATATTGTCATTCTTTTCCTTATTTTGAAAGCTATTTCAAGGGGCTGTAGAAACCTACATAAACTTTTCTCCCCTTTTTTTGGTGAGCCTTATTAACAGAAACCTTTAAATTTTGAAATAATTACAGATTCAAAGGAATTAGCAAAGAAATGTGCAGCAGACCTCCATGTTTCCTCACTCAGCCTCCTCCAATGTTAACATTTTGCAAACCAATTGTACAATATCAAAACAGGAAAATGACATCGGCATAATCCATAGAGTGATTTTAAATTTCACTAGTTATATATGCACTCTCTTGTGTGTCATTCTGTGTATGTGTGTGTTTGTATGTATTTCCATAAAATTGCTTTATATGTGTAGCTTCATGTGACTACCACCGCGTTCAAGAAAAGAAATTAACTAGCCTCAAAAAGCTCTCTTATTTTTTTTATGGTCATTCCTACCCACTCCATCTTTAACCCATGACAACCATGGAATTTTTCTACTTCTCTATAATAATGATGTTTAATTAATAATATATAAATGGCATCACACAGTATGTATTAATTTGGAATTAGCTTTCTTCACTTACCCGAATTCCCTTGAGTTTCATCTACTTTTTTGGTTGGTTCCTTTTTACTGCCAAATGGTATTTTGTATGTTTGTACAATAGTTTGTGAAACCACAGAACTCTAGAAAAACTCTGACTTTTTCTTTAATCCCTGTGTTAAATATGACATTCTAATATTTTCTGGACACAGTAGCATTATTTCTGATGATAGTATTCCTTATCTTTGATTTTCTGCACATAATATGTATTTAAAATTTTTCTGTTATGAAAAATATTATCTTTATCACTGATTTCCTGAAAATATATTATAGTGTGTGTATATTCCACAGGGTGAAACTCCATGAGGTCAGGCGAAGACAAAAATACCTAAAAATAATAATTACTGGAAAATTATGAACCAAACAATTCCTAGAACTCTTAGAGGCTTGTCAGTCATTCAAGCTTATATCTGCCAGAGTGGAACAACTTCATAAACATTTAGGCCATTCACTACACACCAGAAAGGTTCACTCCTTAATAGTAGAGTAAAAATAACTCTAGAATATAAATTTTATTCCAGAATTGCACTAGAAAAAGTATGTTTATCCACCTTGGGATTCACAGACTAAATAGGAATTACAGATTTATAGTTTTCATCTAATTTGAAAACATTTTTGCCATAACTTCTGAAAATATGTTAGTCCCTCTTCAATCCTTCCAATTATACGTGCATTAGAGCACTTAATATTTTCCCAAAGCTCATTAATGCAGTTAATAACATTTTTAGTAGTTTCTTCTTTGTGATTAATTTGGATAATTTCTATTGATATATCTTCAAGTTCACTGATACTTACTTTTACTGTGCCCACTCTGCTGATAATCCTATCCAGTAAAATATTTAATTCAGATATTCTGGATTTTTCTACAGTTTGCATTTCTTATTTTCATTTATTTTTGAATTATTATACATATTCATAAGCTTTATGGTTCTGAACCAAAGTTTCTGTTGGCTATTTTTTCTCCGTTTTATGAATAATATTTTCCTGCTTTTTGCCTGATTAGGAAATATTATTATTTAGAGCAGGAGTCACCAATCGCAAGGCCACAGACTGTTATTGGTCCTTGGCCAGTTAGGAACCAGGCCACACGAGAGGTGAACCAAGAGCATTGCTGCCTGAGCTTTGCCTCCTGTCAGATCGGTGACAGCATTATATTCTCACAGGAGCTCAAATCCTATTGTGAACTGCGCATGCGAGGAATGTAGTTTGCATTCTTCTTATGAGAATCTAAGGCCTGATAATCTAAGGTGGAACAGTTTCATCCCCAAACTATTCTTGACCACACCTCCATCCCTGGTGCCAAAAAGTTTGGGTTCCACTCGTTGAGGGAATATTATTAACTTTATATTTTCAAAAGCTGAATTAAAATAATTTTTAAAGTGCATTTAACTTTGCTCTGGCAGGTAGGTCAGTTATTTCCATATCGGCTTGAAACTTTGAAATTTGTTTCTATGTTACATCTTAATGCTGTTCTGGAGTAAAATCCGGAGTCCAGAGCTAGCTGTACTCTGCTACAAAGGGATGAAGATTTCCGGTGCATAATGAATGGCTTAATTGTTTATGAAGTTGTTCCCTCTGGCTGGTTTGAACTTGAATGATTCACAAGCCTCTAGGAGTTTTGGAAATTTTTTGGTCTGTAGTTTTCCAGTAATTATTATTTTGGAGGCGTATGTTCTTTGCCTGGCTTCATAGGATTTCTCCCTATGTATCTACAGAATGACATTCAGTCGGAGACTCAAGAGGATTCTTTACTGATTTCTGAAGTTCTGTGTGTGCACATTTCTCTTTTTCAGCTCTTTGCTCTAAAAATTCTTGTTGAGTCTGCCTCCAATAAATCTGTTCTTTGTCTTTTCAACTCAACAAGACTGCTAGGCTCTGTCTGGTCTCACCTGCCTGCTTTGTAGTCTGGAAACAGTTTCTGGGCATAAAGCAGGGCTTTCCTAGGTCTCACCTCATTTGTTTTCCCTCTATCAGAGATAGATTACAGTCTTTTGCTGACTGATGTTCAGTGTTTGAAAAAATGTTATCTTCAGCTGTACAGTTTTCTAGATTTTTACAAGAGGGTGAGATACTTTAAAAATCAGATTTTTGTATTTCTTTCAAGGTATTACTTTTCTGAAATGGGTTCAAGCAATAAAGTAACTACATTTATCTAAATTATTTAAAAAGTTAGCAACAATAATAAAATAATAATTAGGAGTAGTAACATAATAGTAGCCACTGATGTAATAAATGCTTCTAATACAACAATTATTTACAATAAGAACTTGCAAATTACACTTATTCTCAACAAAATTGTGATTGTTATAATATTGTAGTCTTTCAAAGAATAATGGTACTAATACTCAGCTTACTGAGATTTTTGTGTCGAATATCTTAGAATTAACATCATTGCAATTGATTCTTTTAGTAAACTATTATTTTTTAATGCTCACTAGTGTTAACCAACATCCCAGAATGCACAGTATAGAAATAAAAATGAAATAAAACAAAATATAAGAGAAACTTATGTGACCATACACAGAAAAAAATTGATATGTAAAATATATAATATTATAGATGCTGATAAGCTGTAAGAGAAAATAAAGCAGACAAATGGCATAGAAAATATTTGTGTTTAATTAAAATTAAGTTAGTGTAGCTTGAGGATGCTCTGTTAAATGGTGTCTTTTGAGGAAAGACTGGAGGAGGTGAAGGAACCTAATGGAGACTGAGGAAGAAAGTAGTAAGAGATGAGATAAAAGAAGAATTAAGGATAGGGTGAAGGAAGCACAACTTTTAGTACCTTTATTAACCATACTAAGGATTCTGACATTTACTGAGAGAGAAATCCCCATTGGAGTGTTTTTGGCAGAGGAGGAAAAATATCTGAAAAGGATCATTCTGGATGCAGTGATGAAAACTGTCTTAGTTTGTACTGCTTTAAGAAAATACAAAGGACTGAGTAATTTACAAATAAGATAAATTCATTTTCTCACAGTTCTAGAGGCTGGAAAGTCCAAGATGAAGGTGCCTGAATGTTCAGTTGTCTGCTGAGGGCTATTCTGTGCTTCCAAGATGGCACTTTGATGCTGCATTTTCCTGAAAGGAGGAACACTGTGTCCACACATGGTGGAAGAGAGAAGGGCAAGCAAACCCAATGCTGCATAAAGCATCTTTTATAAGGCCCTTAACTCCATTCATGAGGGGAGGAACCCTTGTAACTTAATCATTTCTTAAAAGCTCCTGCCTCTTAATAACATCACATTGGCCATTAAGTTTCAAAGCTTGCATTTTGGAAGAGTAATATTTCCAAATGAAACATTTTGCATTTTGGCTTGCATATTCAAATTATAGCACTGACCTAAGTGGACAGGAGTTGAAGCAGGAAGAGCTATAAGCAGCAGTGGTAATAATCAGGATTAAGATGATTGGGTTTTGTAGCATAGTAGTAATAGGGAAGGTGGTTTAAAGTGTTCAAATTATAGGTATATTTTCAAATCTGATATTCAAAGCCAGTTTTATCTTATTCCAAAATCTATGTGGCTTTTAATTTTCCCCTGTACTTTAGAGTCTCCCTCTAATTATCTAACATAGTACTCTCAGTATACAAATAGTATCCAACAAGTTACATATAATTTGTTCAAGTAATTAATTGCTATTTAATGGCAAAATTTAAATTATCTGGTTTCAACTATTTTTTTCCAAATAAAAACAACCTTGACACACAGACATACGTGTGTGTGCATGTGTGTATGTGTAATTTTCAATATTTAAGTTGGGACTGCATTAGAATCAAAGGACATGAGGCTTTAAATTTTCAGTGCAAATAATTAAGGGGAAAATGAAAAAGAAAATTACATGGAAGTAAATGAGATGGGTGATAGATTATGCTGTTATTAGTGTGGAAGTGGATAAGGGCTTCAAAGCATGTCTGAGAGTACATAAATAGTAAAACATTAAGTAAGTGTTGAGAAACTAGAGGTAAAGGATAATAAGCAAACATTGAACTTAATGCCATAACATCTACAAAGGAAATAAAGTAGCACAAATTGAAAGAAAGTTTTTGGCCATTTCTGTAATTCTATTATCCCTTCTATTTAAACCAGTCTTGAAAACATAGAATCTATATAACGATAGAAAACATTCTGATTTTAATTGCAATCTTCTAACAACAGAAAATTAAGTAAAATAATCAAATCATAATATCTGTAATACTGTGCATCTTTTCTATGGACTAGATTATGAAATATGTCTAGCTGCTAAGAAAGAGGAAGAGTCCACTGTGTTCGTGTTTCGTTTATCCTCAGCAACCCATCTCCAATCATTTTCAACATAATCATAAAGAACTTAACCAGGAAAATAGATAGGTAAAATGTACTTTCCCTTTCTCAATATGAAAAGAAAATATTTTTGGTAAAGTTTTAATAATGATTCACTTGGTAGAAATAGAAGCCTTCGTTTATCTTGATTGCTGAGGCCTTGGAATTATATGTGAAGAGTGATGGTATATGTAACAGCAATATATAGGGACAAATATACAACGGATTCGTTAGTCTTAACCTGTTTTCTGTCTTCTATTTCTGATAAACAAAAATGTAGTCTAAACATCTTCTGGTCTTTTTTTTTTTTTTTTGATTGTTTTTATCTGTACATCATAATCCTTTACCAAAACTCTGCCCATTATTTTACGGAGTAGCCCTCCCTGCTCTGTCACAGAAAATGGGATGATAGATAGATCCTACTGTTAGCAGAGTCAGAACCAAAATATTTCATCTGTTTTCTTGGAGTTAGACCTTGCAAATATGGTACATGATTCTATGATTAACTAATGTAAAATAATATATAAGATGTTCTTACTAGATAATATAAAATCGTTGGGTAACTGAGTATAGGACATTTATTGTATTGTATAAAGAAAAATTTGCATTATAAAATTCATTTTTCTTATTCATTAGGTTGCATCTACTACTATAATTACAACTAAATTGTTGCTTGTAAGATGGTGTGATTCATTATATTAATTACTCCATTTTTCCCAATGAGTCTGTGTAAATAATTAAAGAGAATTCTTATGTCAAATCACATTAGTGAAGTAATATATCAAACATTTCTTATAGGAAATCCACAAACTCACGTATTAACTGTTTATATACACATTACAAAACATTTGATAGCATGTGTTGTTATAAATAATATTTATGTCTATCACGGCTTACTTTGTGGCAAGTATTTCAAATGTTAATTTACGTGTATCTTATGTGGCCATATATTTAATGCCCTAATTTTCTAAACATCCCTATAATAAATATACTTATATAATTTAACGGTATATATAAACATTATATATATTATTAATAATACAATGTATACGTACATGTTATATTGCCTATGATAAATGGTGAGTGGTAAAGCTGAGAACACAGCATAGATTTTGTAAAGGAGGAGGCAGGCATGGTCTTCCATAAGTGAATCTACTATATGAATCTACATTTGCAAAATGCATTAATGCTTTACTTTAAAATTATATTCAACATTTTTAATATTAAGCTGGCATATTACTTATTTGTAACAAGCTTATCAGAATAAATCATAATATTACCTTGTGTAACTTTTCAAATTTTTTATTTTATATGACTATACAATAGAACCTTCAGGACACCTATTGTAATTGATGGTACCATGTTAATAATTTCAGCCTGGAATCAAACATACCTAAATTTAAAGCAGAATTCTGAAATTTATTAATTGTCTGAATTTGGCAAATGTCATACGGGCTTACATCTGTGAAATAAAGATAGTGATCATGCATGAGCTTGCTAATAATATTAAATGTGATAACAAATCTCAAATAACTGAGAAGTAGTCATTTCTCTTTATTTCTATAGATAGCTATATGCATGAAAACATAAATTATAATGCATGCATGTAACATGGTTCTAAATTTAACCAATGATAATTCTTAATATTTAATAAACTATTCTATGGTTTATGGGGCATTTACTTAATAAAAATTTAAAAAACACCTTTTAACATGTACATAGATGGAAGTATTATGCAACAAGCAAATATGAAATCTCAGAATTGTACCAACCACTGTGTAAAAATAGAAATGATTGATGAGTCTCATGATTTCAATTAAAAATTCAGCTGCAAAATATAAACTTTTCAATTGCCATGGCAGCATATTATATCACTCTAATTTATGTAGTTTATGCTCAGTTCCTAGTAGCAGACAATTTAGCAAGACTCCATATTGATATTTGGTAAATTCAATAAGGGATTCAAAATGTATTTTAAACTTTAATTTCTTGTGAGTATTCTGTTACTTGAATGTCACAGAAACCTTTTTTTTTAAAAAAACTTGTGCTTTACTTTATAAATGACTACTAATATTTAGGCAATTAAAAATTTTATTAATATATAATTAAAATTTATATGCAATCTGACTACATTTCTTGGAAGTATTGATGACCAAATTTCTTTTAGAGCCCAAATTTAATTTTAGTTTTTACATAGTCCAAACAACAAAAAAATGGTCTTAATCATTTTACACAATATCATTCAGTGGTTTTTTTTATGGTAAGAACTATATAAACCCACATAGAATATTTAGAAAAAATATTTATGCCAAAAATATGTAATAATAATTGTTGGGGTTCAGACAGGCTGGTGGGAAAAATTTTGGTTATTGGAAATAGCCACAAACCCTCTTGCAAAGCCTGAGAGTTTGCATAACTTTAGTACAACACTTGGCTGAAGGCAGCTTTATACCCTTACCTTTAGTTAAATAGATTAGAGTAGACACAAAGGAATGTAGGGGAGTTTATCTAAATAGCTTGTTTACTCATGTGGTCTTAAGACTAACATTTAGGGTGCATGCTTTCTGCTTGGGGTGGGCAACCAGGTTAATTACACACAGGTGTGTTGACTCAAAGCCTTTGTCATTAATTTGTGCGGAATAAATGGAGGCAGGGCCAGCTAGTAGGGGCATGCTGGTGCTACAAGTCTTTCTGTCAGCTGCCGGACCCCTGGCCAACTCCTTCACTGAAATATTGCTGTCCGAGTACGTTATTCATCCATCGTTTAGCTGGGGTCCGTGGGATGGACCCCAACAAATAATTCTAACACTACTACTAACACTTCAATGTGTATCTGCATCTGCATATCAACTGCAACCAAAAATGAGATATAGCTTATTGTTTCTTTCTTAATTCTACAGTAAAAAATGCTATTTGGAGAAATGACTGAGTCTGGGATGAAGGCAGAAAATATACAACATCAGTCTGAGAACCTTTTCGTGTCAGAAAATAAAATAGCACACTTTAAAAAAATGCAATCAGGTAGTATGCCAAAGGACGTAAGAAACAACTGGAAAGCTACTCCATGGCCAAAGCTGAAATAATTTGAGTAGCAACATGAATAAAATTGCATTGGATTATAATCCAAAGTATAAAATAAGTACACATAAATCCATACTGATGCAAATACATGCTTACATAAAAAAATAAATGACAAAGAAGAGACAAATCCCCAAAGTAGAATACTAAATAATGTATAAAAATTATCTGTTCAAGGAGGGAGAGTATAATGCATACTCCTTGCATGTAGACTAAGCTTAAAAATTTCTTTTCACAAAAACTACAATATGGAAAGTAGGGAGAAGATTCCCTTTGCAATAGAGAATCTTGTCAAACACTATCTGTGCCAAGTACTCACACTGATCATTAGTGTTAATAAGACATATCGATTGTGATGGCTAATATTGAGTGTCAACTTGATCGGATTAAAGCTTGCAAAGTATTGTTGCTGGGTTTGTCTTGAGGGTGTTGCCAAAGATTAACACTTGAGTCAGTGAACTGGATGAGGCAGACCCACCCTCAATCTGCATTGCCACTATCTAATCAGCTGCCAGCATGGCTAGAATAAAGCAGGCAGAAGAACCTGGAGGGATTTGACTTGCTGAGTCTTCCAGTCTTCTCTTTCCTCCTGTGCTGGATGGTTCCTGCCCTCAAACATCAGACTCCAAGTTTTTTAGCTTTTGGACTCTTGGACTTAACACCAGTGGTTTGCCAAGGGCTCTTGGGTCTTTGGCCACAGACTGAAGGGTGCACTGTTGACTTCCCTACTTTTGAGGTTTTGGGATTCTACTTGACTTCCTTGCTTCTCAGCTTGCACACAGCCTATTGTGAGACCTCATTTTGTGATCCTGTGAGTCAATACTCCTTAATAAACTTCCCTTCATAAATATGTCTATGCTATTCGGTCCCTTTAGAGAACTGTGACTAATATATGATGGTAGATACCTTTGATACCAGATTACCAAAATGGCACTTTTTCTCTGTGTTCTTCCTCCCCAAAATTATAACCTCAGACTCATCATGAGAAAAAAATCAGACAAATCCCAATAGAAAGGCATTCTTCGATATATTTGACCACTACAACTTAAAACTGATGGTCATCAAAAAACAAGAAAAGTATGAGAAACTGTCATAGTCAAGAGACACCCAAGTAAAATGATGAATAAATATAAAGTTCTACTCTGGCTGGAATCCTAGAAGAAAAAAAAGACATTGAGTAAAATGTGAGAAAACTGAATAAAATATGGACTTTTTTTAATAATAATGTATTAATACTTGTTCATTGGTAACAAACATACCATATAAATGTAAGAAACTTTACAATTCTTCTAGATATAAAAACTCTTCTAAAAAGTACAGTTTATTAAATAAAACAAAAATATTCTACACAATTATCACAACAACAAAGTGTTCATTGAATCTATTTCCTGTAATTTATTTAAACATGGCTCATATTAAATATATGGGTTTATTCTAGCTTTTGTCATTCAGTCATCTATTTGAACAATATGTAATAAGTATTTGTGTCAAGCTATTATAAAATTTGAGAGACCCTACAAATAAACAGGTAGAAATAAGCTGCTACATAAGCCCTATAATAGCATGCGTATAATTAATGATGGAGACAGGTCAAAAAGTCCTACGTGAGCCCTATAATAACATGCTTGTAATTAACAAGGAGATAGGTTAAAAAAAATTAAAGTGAAGAAAAGGTAAGCAAGTAAAAATAAGAGTAGGTATATATTTGGTGGGAGGGGAATGAGGAATTATTTTAGATAACAGCTCCATTGTCTCTAGCTTTACAATCTGATTGCTCAATAAACAAAGAGTGTGTAGTACTGAAAGAAGAAACATGTCTTAAGATTTTATTGCATTGACCCGGGAAATAAATGATGGTAACTTTGGGCTTAGACTAGGTTGGTGGCAGAAGGTATAATAAGGAAGGACTGGTATCTAAATGTATTACACAGAGAAGCCAAAATAAAATAATTCTTTCATCATTTAGATGCGAGGGGGAAAAGAGATATCAAGAATTACTGTTTTATTTATTTACTTATTTTTTGTATAAAGACGTCGATAGAGATACATAATTTTAAGTATTTTAATACGTTTGATTAACTGTCCATAAATTTAGAAATATAAACTCCCATCAATAAGAGTTTTTACCTGTCTCCCCAGAATGAGTACCAAATAATGTTTATTTTTTATATATAGGAAGTCCAGAAGTAGGTAGTCCAAGGCTTTTGTGGGCCCTCCGTAATTATCAGAAACCCAGGAGCTTTCTACTTTACTGCCTTTATTTACAGACTCCAATCCTCAAGTACAAAAAGGTTGTTCTTGTATCACAGTTTGCAAGAAGAAACAAGGAAGGAACGACAAAAGGGAGCACTTTCTAGGGACCTTTGCCACTTATCAACCTTACTCAAAATCTCATATCACCATTGCCTTCATACATTATTTGATAAAACTCTATCGCATGACCAAACTAGTTACAAAGGGTGATTAGGAATAGGTCTCTTAACCAATTGCATTGTCATCCATACAAATTAGGAAAGAAAATTGACTGAAAAAGAATATGTATCCTGAGTAGACATTCAGTAATCTCATTTCTATTCGGTGACAATAAAAATATTATATTCCTTTAAAATATTTTAAATGTCATGTATTTACTACTCTTTTGTTTTATTTCACCTCTTTCATATAAAAGTGTAATACTTTGTCATATGTTTAATAGCCATTAGTGTTTATTTACTTCTGGCATTAAAAATTTATGAAAGGTTCTTAATTTATGAGAAGATCTTGAGAGACAAATCAAGAACAGTAAAAAACAAAACAACTTCCATTCAATTAATGATGATTGGATGGTAGGAGGAAATTTACTTTGTGGTTTGAGAAGAACCAGTTGCAGGTATACAACTGGTCATTATGTGACTTATTTTTTGAAGAACAAAAATATTACATTCTGTGACTTATTTTTTTAAGAACAAAAGTATTACATGATTCAATGTAATGTACAAGAAACCAGAAATTCACAGTTAAATATTATTTCTGGGTTATAAGCTAATATAGCTCTAGAAGGACATCAATCAAAGTAATTATATTATCAGTGAAAGAAAATTATTAACATGTTTCCATGAATTAACTTATTATTTAAATAGCTGTTATGAAAAATAATGGGTCTCATGGTTAAAATCAAGGTAAATCACAACAGAGAAAAGGAGAAGAAAATATGGAAACTTTTCCATAGTAATTCATGTGAGGGTTTTTTTAATATCAGGCTATTTCTCATCAGAGATTTATGTACTTTAAATAAAGTAGGATCCGAAGGTTAAAGAGATATTGAAGATTAATTCTGAAACCTTATCAAATTCATCCTTGCACAGAACACATCACAAAATCTTAATTTTTAACTTCTAATTATTTGACTTAAAATTATGTAAAGCATACATATATTGTTAAAATAAAGCTTTACAAAAATAATAAAAGTCAATATTTTTCCAAAATAAAAATGTCGGGGGTTTTTGTAGGCAGTTGAAATATAGAAAGTGACTCTAAATATGCCTTCTCACTCTCTATGATCTAAATATAATTTTGTTTAAGTGCACAGGGGATGTGCAAATACCAAGCCACAAAAAAAGTATTTTGGCAGGTTTGGCCTTATTAATAAAACTAATGCCCTTGAAATCTTCTTTCCTCTTCCTTCACGGTTATAAGTCCAATCATTTCCTAGGACAATGAAGCTTATTTCTTTCTTTCACCTCTTGGTGATATTAGGTACGGAGGAAAAATCAAAGAAGGAGGGTCAAATATCTATGAGATTTCTTTCATTAATATATTAATAAATAAATCTTTGAGTCTTTTTAAATCTATCTCCATAAGGATAGGGGAAAATGTCAGGTGTCCAAACAGATGCAGACCAAGATATAAGAGCCAAGAAATAATGAGAATAAAACAGTGTTATAAGCCCATGTCTAGTTGAGGAATCATGCAATTTGGTACAGAATTTTTTGGCTGCCAAACTGAGGCAACAAGCCAACAGAAAATCAGTTAAATGAAAGAACCCACCTAACAGAAAGTTATTTTTGGAAACAAAAACTGGAAATGAGGACAGAAAAAAGAAAACCTAAACCAATTTTTTTTTTTTTTTTTTTGCTATGGAGTTTCGCTGTGTCACCCAAGCTGGAGCACAATGGTGTGATCTCACTTCACTGCAATCTCAGCCTCCCCTCCTGGGTTCAAGTGATTCTCCTGTTCAGCCTCCCAAGTAGCTAGGATTACAGGCACCCACCACCACAGCTGGCTAATTTTTGTATTTTTAGTAGAGAAGAAGTTTCACCGTGGTGACCAGGCTAGTCTTGAACCGCTGACCTCAGGTGATCCATCCTCCTCGGCCTCCAAAAGTGCTGCGATTACAGGCATGAGCTACCGTGCCCAGCCTCCAAAGTTTTAAAAACAGTCTGAAATTTAGGACTTTTTTTGAGGTGTGGGGGGAAGGCAGTAATGTTAAAGTTAATGAATGACAATCTCAATCTCCTTCAATTGTATTCAATTTTGAGGTCAAAAGTTGGAGATCTGTTTTTGTAGAAGTCAAATACGTACCTTGGGTTGACTTTAGGTTTTTTGTGCCAGAAAGTCAAATACTTAGTGCTTTTCAGCTCCACTGTTTCATAGACTCAGAAATATCCTTAACGCATACTTAATGTGTTTTAGATTTTTCAGAGTGTCATTTTCAATCAAAGGGAAAATTCAATATATCACAGCAGCAGCAATACCAAAAACTTTAAATATTAATTTATGTTTTCTCTAATTTGTAGAAATCTATTCATTTAGTAATTTGTGCATCAAAGTTCCTCATTATTATTTAATTTGTTTGTATTTACCAATACAGAATTTAAAGTCATATGTAAAAAGACTCTAAGAGTGGTATTCTCTTTGTCCAAAAGGGAACCTAAAATAATAAATTTTCAAATTACATCTATATAGTGCCTCACATTTTCACCCTGTTCGTAACCCAGGGAGCAACCAAGAAAAGATGATTTTTTTTTTTTTTTTTTTTTTTTGGTAGCAACTGTATTCAGTGACCAGACTGACTTACTAAAGTTTACGGGGCAAAAGGAGGTGAAGGAATTAGAATAAGAAATCTTTTTGAGTCAGTTTTAGAGAAGAATATTCCAGTGTGCAGCAATAGAAAATGCCTATAGATGACTGGAAAGATCGGCTGAATATTTTAACTATCAGCCTACTGTTGAATTATTTTGTGATAACAGAATACCATTTTTGGACTTGAATTGTTAACAACTAAATTGATAACAAATTGTTAATAAAGTAGAAAAAAATGATACAGATTAATTACAATGGCCACACCTTACAACTGGGGTCAGTTGGTTGAACTGCAAAAGTAATGTATGACCTGAAAAAGTGTCAACTGTGGTATGACGTGATACAAGCTCTTAGCCGGGGTCAAAAGTCTGATGTGATCAGTCTTCAAATACGAAGCAGACATGGGCAACACCAAATGCCATGAGTCCTCTTCCATTGAGAAACAACCTAATAAACTTTTAATGGGAGATAGAAGTCTGGCATACAATGGTAGATTAGTTTATGAGGTTTATGTGAATCAGAAACCTGCTTGATGATGGATCTAGTCCATAATGGTAGCAATCTGAGGAATGCAGGCCTGATTAACACCTTGACTCTAGTAAGTCTCATTAGCAAATGGTCTTTTACCATGGACATTTGCATGAGTGACTCAGATATTTTCATAAGCAGTCATAATTTTTCCCCACATTTCATGGTCACAAAAGAGATATTTTTAATTTGCCAGGACTTTATTTTCCAAGTGGCACACCAAAATGGGAAGCAATTGAAAACAGCCTCACAATCAGCAGAAACATACAACAAAGTTCATTTATCTAAATATTGGCCATTTCTGTGAGAATGGCCTGGAGTTCTGCCCAATGAGGGGAGCAACACATCTGTCTGTGATTTCTATGGTATAAAAACAGCAGCCTCAGGAGTCTGGTGGACATCATTGGCCTTCAGCTTAATCAAACCATCGGTGAAGTCTCAGGTATTTAGGGAAACCTCTATGAATCTAGGGTCTCAGTGAGCCCACAGATTTTCTTTAAGCAAAGAATAAGTGATAGTTTTTCTTAAAAGAACAGCTGTGACCTTTTTATATAAAGCCAAGATGCTATTGGCGCCAAGTGAGCTAAATTCTTGAATACACTATGTATGTTTTACAAGTGAGGCTTCTTCGACAATCTTCATGTCATTGAGCCTAAGTTTACTCACCCAACAAACAGAATATTGTTTTAACTGGTGTCTCTACTAACTAAGAAAGGAAATCTTATTAAATCTGATGTCACTAGCAGCTGTGTCTGCGAGGCAAAGAGGCTTTGCATTTTCTTCCATTTAGAGTGGCTGCAAGCACAGCTGGCACAGCTCAACCAAACCCCCGAGTGCCCTGGTAGAAGCACTCTTTGACAGACATGTCAATGACATAAATAATTACCTACAGAGACATGTAGTTCAAAGCGGTCACTGGAAATGTATGTCCACAAAAGTGCTAGAATTTCTACATATTTGTTGTCCGTTATTTGGAGTGTCTTCTCTGTGTGAGCTTTCAGAGTCCAGACCTGATAAACATCAATACCCATATGTATGTAACAGTGAAAGTCACAGCAATAGTACATTAAATTGATCCAGTACATCTCACTTACAAGACTACTTTAGCTTTCCTTACCCACTGTGATCACTACTCAAATCCTATGTGTTAAATTTAGGCATCCATTTCTCCCACAGGATCAGGTAGGATGGTTAATGGGATTCTTATAATTGGTTAATGTCATAAAAATTTGTGTCCATTTCTTGTGTTTAAGGTTTTCCAAAGCATACACAGCTGTTATATATGGGCTTTGGTCCCTTAGGAAATACAGGAAATAGAAATAACTTAGTCCTAGATATAATTACTTACCTTCTTAAAATATCTCTGTTTAGGGTACAGGTGTATGGAGAATCAATAAAATATGGAATAGAGCAGCCCTATTCCATTCTGTATGAATGTTTTGTTGTTGTTGTTTTGGGTTTCTTGTTTGGTTTTTATTGTGTTAAAATACATATAACCTAAAATTTACCGTATTGAGAAACCAAGGCTTTGTATTAGCTTTTTGGTTTAGTGTGGCTGCCAGCACAACTCAAGCAATTACATTGTAATGGTTTTGGTCTCCATAAAACTCTACATCTTTATTGATAACACAGTATATTTCAGCTTTTGGGTTCCATGACCCAACAAGTCCGCCATACTGCTTTCAGCAGGGGCCATAGATATTGGTGCCACTGTGTCATAACATCTTTTCTTCCTTCTGTCCACGGAAGTAAGAACAACCAAACCACCATTCAGGCAGCTTCCTTCTATCCTGCTTTATTGTCCTCATCCTCTAAAATTTATTAACTGGTGAGAGAGTGGGGATTCCTTACTACCACCACATTACCACATAGGCAAGAGTGTTTTCTACAAGACCCCAGCAATTCTTTTTGTATCTCCTAAAGTGACCCATGAGGTATTCATACCTTTTATCCAACCAACAATCCATATTTCTGTCAACATGTCGTCCCCATTGACCAAATATCCAAGAACTGTGAAGGGTTTGAGATTCTACTCTACTTGCAAGCTAACACAGCCTGTCACAGGTGTATGTGTGTTGACAGAAGACATAAGACTCTTAGGCCAGAAACTATAATCATTTTACTATTCACAGAAACTGTGTTAGCCAGAACATCACTGTTTTTACTCCTGTTTTGTAAGTCCAGTTCCCACAGAGTGCTGCAAAGAGGGTTGGATGATGCCTGTACATGCGGTGAGTTTCATTGTAGAAGAGGAACTCTGAGTTTAGGGAATGTGAGTTTTGGGATTAAAAGGAAATAAGTATCCCTGACCTTTGCCCTGGAGGAAAGGGACATATGCCTTTCTTCTACTAAACAGTAAGCAAATTTGTCTTTTGTCTGGAGTGGAAAAGTCATCAATTTTTGAGACTGTCCAATATATAAACATCCTTGTAAAGGGTCTAGAACAAAGTCATCCATAGCTTCTGCTTGTAAGACGTGTAGAAACAGAAATCCATAGAGAATTTTTTTTATCAAAACACTCAAAAGCTTACAGAATGCAATGCCAATGTAGATACTTTTGGACCAAATTCAATTAAACATAGCTACTTTGACCATTTGACAACTGGCAAAGGTCATAGTAAGCTCTTAGACAGTGGCAAGGTCTGCGAGCTAAATTTCAACTGCAAGTAAGTCTCCACATGTTTTCATCTCCATTTTCAGCAGTTATCTATGAAATTTTCTAAGTATTATATTGATTTTGTGTGTGTGTGTGTGTGTGTGTGTGTGTGTATGCGTGCATGTGTGTGTGTGTTTTGAGACGGAGTTTCGGTTTTATTGACCAGGCTGGAGTGCAATGGTGCGATCTTGGCTCACTGCAACCTCTGCCTCCTGGACTCAAGCGATTCTCCTTCCTCAGCCTCTTGAGTAGCTGGGATTACAGGCATGTGCCACCATGCCCAGTTAATTTTGTATTTTTAGTAGAGATAGTGTTTCTCCATGTTGGTCAGGCTGGTCTTGAACTCCCAACCTCAGGTGATCTACCTGCCTCAGCCTCCCAAAGTGCTAGGATTGCAGGCATGAGCCACCGTGCCCATCCAATATATGTGTGTGTTTTGAAACAGGGTCTTGCTTTGTAACCCAAGCTGGAGAGCAGTGGCATGATCACAGCTCCCTGCAGCCTCTACCTCACAGGCTCAATTGATCCTCCCATCTCAGCCTGAAATTTTGTGTTTTGATAGAAAGTGATAAAGAAGAGCTATGAATTATAAAAAGTAAGTTATCAAACATTATGTCAGATGTGAAGTCACATTAATATTAGCTTTTCTTTTCTAAAATTCAAAGTATAAAATTTGTTATATTTACTTGTTTAATTTCACTTTTAACATTCTATTTATTTTCCTATGTAAAAAATATATGTGCAGATTAGTATTTAAAATAGGATATTTACAGTTAAATGAATATTAGATCTTACTTTTTACAGCAGATATTCATGCTAATTTTCCAAATGGGATAAAATCAAGCTTTCCTTATCCTTATATAACAGCGGTCACCAACCCACAGGCCGTGGACTGAAACGAGTCCG
The DNA here is from genome assembly GCF_043159975.1 of Macaca nemestrina. Taxonomy (NCBI): domain Eukaryota; kingdom Metazoa; phylum Chordata; class Mammalia; order Primates; family Cercopithecidae; genus Macaca; species Macaca nemestrina. Next base: position 65,596,982 of record NC_092131.1, read on the forward strand.
CGGCCGGTGAGGAACTGGGCCGCACAGCAGGTGTTGAGTGGCAAGCTTCATCTGTATTTACAGCTGCTCCTGGTTACTCTCATTACTGCCTGAGCTCTGCTTCCTGTCAGATCAGCCTCGAAATTAGATTCTCATAGGAGTGTGAACCCTATGGTGAACTGTACATACAAGGAATCTAGATTGTGTGCTTCTTTTGAGAATCCACGGCCTGATAATGTGTCACTGTCTCCCATCACCTCCAGATGGGATGGGACCATCTAGTTGCAGTAAAACAAGCTTAGGGCTCCCACTAATTCTACATTATGGTGAGTTGTATAATTACCTCATTACACAGTACATTGTAGTAATAATAGAAATAAAGTCCGCAATAAATGTAATGTGACTGAATAATCCCCAAATCACCCTCCCAACACTGGTCCATGGAAAAATTGTCTTCTATGAAACTGGTCTCTGATGCCAAAATTGTGGGGGACTGCTATTATATAAGATGCAATTCTAAGGCTGATTTAATTAGTTAGAAATTTATAGTTATGTAAAAAATGATATCCTGCAAAGATTATAAGAATTATATTGTATTCTTTATAATTATATAACATTCATTATCACAGTATTTCCCTTTAAAATTAATTGAACATATTAAAGGTAATTATTTACAATGTAATAATGTTTGCAGTTGTATTATACACTATTTCTTATTCAAATATCATTATTTGATGTAGCAATAGGCTATTATTTAATAGTTTAAATTGCTCCCAATAAAATGGGTTGAAGTGAAAAGTTTTATTTCCCATTAAAGATGAATATTAAAATAATGGTGGATTATAATTGCCAAAATTCAGAATCAACCAAGATGTCCTTTAATAGGTGAATGTGGAGCATCAATACAATGGCATATTTATTTAGCAATAAAAAGAAATGAACTATCAAATCACAAAAAGACATGGCAGAACTTTAAACGCATATTGCTAAGCAAGAGAAGTCTTTTAGCAATTTAAGAAGGCTATTATGACTCCAACTATAGGGAATTTTGGAAAGGTAAAACTCTGGTGACAGTAGCAAAAACGTTGGTGGTCATCATGGGTTTGAGGAGAGAGGGAAAGTTGAGCACAGGAGATTTTTAGGACAGTGTAACTATTCTATATGACACTATATTAGTAGATACATGTCATTATACATTTGTCAAAACCCAGAGAATGTACAACACTGAGTGAACCTTCAAGTAAACTATGGGTTTTAGTTAATAATAAGGTATTTATATTGGCTCAACAATGGTAACCAATCAACATTTAACAATCAAAAGATAACAAATCAAAAATCACAACACTAACTTAAGATGATAATCATAGAGGAAACTTTGGAGAGTATGAGATGGCATATGGCAACTCTGTATTTTCCACTTAATTTTTCTGTAAACCTGAAACTGCACAAAATATAAAGTCTATTAATGAAAAAAATAGTGAAAAAATAAACATTGAGTACTCACTGAGTTATTCACTCTTTCCTTCATTATGGGCAAATTCAGAATATTGGAGAATAATGTTAATAGGTATAATGAAACAGAAACTTCTTTGGCTACAAAATATTCTCATAAAAATCCATTTGACTGAAAATTTATTTTTTGGAAAATATACATCATTAGAAATTTCTAAAATTTCTTAAATTTCTGAGTATCTATGCTAATAGGGCCACCTAAGAGGCAGATACCTTTCTGAAAGTAATAAACCTTTTTTAAACTGATTAAAATAATAAAACAATATCAGATGTGATTCAGTGATGGTTCTGGCTTCATTTCTCTGTAATATCAGCTTTAACCTTGTAATGACTTGCCCATGACGGCAAATAAACACATCAGTTGCACATTCCTCTGTATACCTCAAACTCACCTTCCCCCCAGACCAAAGAGGTGTTTTCTCTCCAAACTATATAAAAAAGAATACATATAATAGTTTTTCAGCTTTGATTTGATTAGACCAAGTTTCCACCATTGAACATGACTGTGGTAAAATAAATAAGTTGACTTATAACAACTAGCGTATTCCTTTGTAGGGAACGATATCGGTCTCACACAAATCAGGTATTTGCCAAATAAAATGATAAAATCATGGATATGAAGAAAGTGAAATTTTTGTATAGACTACACAATGATCATTAAACCCATCACTTTGTGTAAATGACTTTATAGTTTGGTATTTATTCATTTACTTTTTCCAAAAATCTATGTTCTTTTGGCATGATGAATAACTTCTATCAGCGGCCCCCAAGCTTTTTGGCACCAGGGACCAGTTTCATGGATTATAATTTTTCCAAGAACAGGGGTATGGTGAGGATGGTTTTGGGATGAAACTGTTCTACCTCAGATCACCAGGCATTAGTTAGATTCTCATAAGGTGCACGCAACCTAGATCCCTGGCATGCACAGTTCACAATGGGATTTGCATTCTGTGACAACCTAACATTGCCTCTGATTTGAACAGAGGTGGAGCTCAGGTGCTAGTGCTCACTCTCACTCACTGCTCACCTCCTGCTATGTGGCCCTGTTCCTAACAGGCCACAGACTGTAGCCCATGGGTTTTAGACCCCTGCTGTAGTAGATGCTAGTTAACAGAACATATTTGATTGCTGATATTGTTTGCAATTAATTATCTTACTTGAGGAAAATGATTAAATGTAAGTTAGTCACCTTAACATAATATTCAGAATGTAAGATGTAACTTTCATTACTCAATTGTTTTTATTATTTCTTTGGTATATTTTATGTTTTTTTTCTTTTTTATTGTAATATTTTATTGGAAAACAAATATACAACTTGGAATGGATTTTAGGCAAATTATGCCATCAGCAGATTATCTTTAAGTGGCTAACAACAGTGTAAAAAGCAAGTAACAGGAGGAGAAAATGTTTCCAGTACAAGACAAGCAGTATGAAAAAATAGTATATAAAAACCTGAATAACACACCTTTTTTGCAATAGTGCAACTTTTTAGTTCATATTGTTGACTGTTTATAGTCTACACAGTTACAACTTCACACTTCAACAACATGCTCACAGATCCTAAAGAAACCTACTTTATAAGAAGGCATAACCTAGATATTCCTTCATTTGACCAACTCCATCTAATTTTAGATGTGCAGAATGGCTTAGGTATATATTCAAGTGTAAGCCACATACAACATATTACTTGATCAATATTCTAAAATCAGGTTTCAGGACAATGACATTAAGAGAAAGGAAGAAAACATAGAGGAATGAAGTCCTAACTACTATACATCCATATGGTGTTATTTTTTGACAGTAGTGAAAAGCCTTTACAGATAAGTTACAAAGAAAAAGCAAATAAACAATTTTGTACAAGAAATGTAACACATTCTGTACAATGTCAACTTTGCTGTCATCATTTGTACAAACTCTCCATACTTTACTTGACGATCACCATCAATATCTGCTTCCCTGATCATTTCATCGCCTTGGTATCTGTTAACTTCTTTCTAAGGGTTATAGGGTGAAGCTCTGTTGCACTAATATAACCATTGCCAACCTTATCAAACACATGGAATGTTTCTTTTTCACTGTCTGGGTCTTTCATTTGTCTTGCCATCATTGTCAGAAATTCGAGAGGGTCAATTGTGCCCTTACCATCAGCATCTACTTCATTAATCATATCCTCTGCTTCTGTTGGATTCCACCCAAGATACTTCATTACAGTTCTCAATTGCTTTATTGTTACAGTTCCATCATCATCCTTGTCAGATAGAGAAAATATTCCTTTGAATTCTGCAATCTTCTCTCCCATCAGTTGGTCACCTGTGCCGCAAGCACTACTGGTTTCACAGATGCAACCATACAACCTCATGGCTGGCTGGCTGACTCACTCTACTCAGACTCATTTTTTTGTTTGTTTTATTTAGCCTTACATTGCTTTTGTTTCCTTATTTTCCTAAGGTGGAAATTTAGATGATTGATTTGAAATCTCTATTCTTTTCTAATGTGTTTTTAATGTTATTATACATTTCTCTTTAAGCAGTGCTTTTGCTGCATCCTACAAATTTTGATATTTTAAATTCATTTTCATTTAATAAATTGTTTTTTAAAATTTCCCTTGATATTCCTTTAGCCATATGTTATTTAGGAGTGTATCATTTAGTCTCCAAATATACAGTATAGAAAACATTGAAAAATAATTATAAAAATGTGTTATTTTATATTTAAGCAAGAGCAAATTCCAGAGAAACTGTTGCATATATGTAAATATTTAATACCCAAATGATGAAAAAATGTGCAAAAATATTTACCTGTTTTTAGGATAAGGAAGGATATCCTAATCATAGATAAGCAATCTATAGTAAAAATTGATAGGTTTTTAAAATATTTAAATTAACATCAATCTTATGGTGATAGAAGTCAGAGTAGTGGGAGTGGATTAACTTTGGGCTGAGTCACAAGAGGGATTTCTAGAACACAAGTTATATTCCATTCCTTTACTTTGGTAATGGTCACATCACTGTTCATTTTCTGATAATTTATCAACATGCTCATTTCTAATTGTGCACCTTTCTATATGCATAATGTGTTTTAATAAAATGTATACAAATTTAGTAGATCAAGACAACTATAAAATAATCACTGGTAGAAAACGGAATTGCGATATGTTTTATAGAATATGCTAATACTAGGACTATAGAGTTATGTTAATCATTAAGAAAACCATAACCACCTAAGATGATACACAGTTATAAACCTTACATAAATAAATGACAGAAAAATTGAAAATACAGAGACATACATACATATTCAACATCACTTGTAAACAAAAGAAAAAAACTATATAGTTTAAAACAAACATTACTTTTGCATTTAAAATTGGGAAAACAAAGCAAAAATTATATAAAAACATGGATAATTAAAAGTTAAAAAAGAGCATTTTATACACTGGAGATTGAAAATTACTACACTTTAAGAAAGAAAAAATGTGCGAAGTATAGAATATAGAACAGTATAATCACAAGCTGGAAGGAAAGAGATGAAATGCATGTGTTGCATATGCAGAGAAATAAACATTATGTAAACATGTATTAACACAAGTGATTATAAATAAGCAATAAGCTTATTGGTAAAGTTTATGTAATTATTATTTAATTATATACAGTTTTTTAGCCATAAAAAGGCACTTTTGGATTTTATATCCAAGTGTGCTAGCAGTAAGATATAGTGTAAGAAAAATAGTCATAAATTTTAAAATGTAAGGTTAGTTTCCGTGAAAGAACCTCATCCAAATCAACCTTACCACTTATTCCAGTCTTTGATATATTCAAAGTATTAGGTCAATTATTCCTTGATTGTATTTCATTTAACATCTAATATCGCAATGCACATTACATATGAAGAATACAAGTAAAAATAATGAACCAGGAAACATTTGTTAAGGCCACAAAAGCAATTTTGGAGAACAACTGAGTCACATTCAAAGTCAGTGCAAAATGTGAATCCAGCACAGATAGAACACTTAACAACTGAGTAAGATAAGCCCAAAGGATGATGACAAAATGGGCAATCATAAGACAATTTCTACTAATAAAAGATACACTTCATGTGGAAATGTATTAAATATATATTTTTTTAAATTGACCTTTTGTATGAAAATACAACAAATGTTAAATATGGATACTGAATAATTCCATAATTAAGCAATATAAAAAGTTGAAATGTTTCCCAATTATTTAATACAGTCAGAGTAAATGTAATGTAAAATTTCACTTTGTAAATCAGTACTTTTTAAATCAATATTTTCTATAAAAGTCCTCTACAAAATAATTATAGTCCAATCTTACTTATAGGTACAAAATGTTTAATAAAACATTTGCAAATAGAATGCAGATGTATTAAATAAATGAACACTCTGATCAAAGTATGTATCACAGAAAGTTGTTGGTATAAGGAAATATATCAACAAAATCCATTGCTCCAAAAAGACAATACATTACTTTTGGCCTTAAAGAATTATTTATTGCAATAATTGCTTAAGTCATGTCTGATATGTTTTTTTTTTTCTGAATGTCTCAACTTCATTCATTTTCCCCCCACTACTTGATATAAAGTGTTGGTTCTGATTTGTGTGATTTTACTTTAGTTTTATCAAACAGCAACAGTGATAATCCCAAATTTTTATTTGAATTAGGTGGTTGGGAGCATTGGTTTTGAAATCCTAGTTAGATACTTGCCTTTTGCTTTTGCCAATTTTTTCAGCACTTTTTTGTTTGTTTGTTTTGTGTGTGTTTCAATTTCTTCATTTGTCTTATAATATTTTTCCTTCCCAATAAGTTCATTGTTACTTACATTTTTAGAAGAGTTATTTATTTAATCAGTGTTTCCAATTGTAGCAGTTGTTCGAAATATTTTACTCCAAGTCTTAATGTTCTCTTCAAATTTGAAAATATATTTTATAATTTACTTGTCTTTCTTCTATGTTTTCTTTTATTACATTTGTCTCTTTTATTTGAAGAACCTGTTCTTGGTCTTAGCTATCAGTTCTACGAAAGACAGGTTTATTTTTCTCATTATACATTTTCTTTATCTTTTTACATCACCACCCAGTAGTAAGCATAGTACTCAATAAAGTAATTTTTTAATCCTCAACTTTCTCCTTCTTTCACACTCGAGTAAGGCCCTGTGTCTACTATTTCTTTATTTGTGTCCATATGTACTCAATGTTCTCACTAAGAGAACATGAGATGTTTTGTTTTCTGTTTCTGTCTTACTTCACTTAGTATAATGGCCTCTAGTTTCATCCATGTTTCTGCAAACGACACAATCTCGTTCCATTCTAATGGCTGCATAGTATGGATGGCAGTGGCGGCCCATCTGGAAAAGCCACTGACGTGTCACTGACTGCAGTCAGGGAGGCAGGGCCAGGTCTGCGTACTTGCGTACTCCATGGAGTTGGCAGGAGCTGGGAACAGGTGAAGCCCCACCCCCTTTCAACTTACAGCGATGGGATTCCCGCCCTTTTGGGCAGGTGCAGCTGCTCAGTCATGGCTGTGGACCCGGACACCTCCGCATTCTCAGAGGCTTAGGAAGCACCCCCTTCCCTGCAGACTCAGAAGTGTCTGCTCCCACTTCCTGGCCTCTCCGCACTCCCGAAACCCACTCCAATTTTGGAAGGCAGCTGTGCTCACCACTATACCACCAACTCCCCACTCCAATTTTGGAGCAAAGTTGTGGCTGAGCCCGGGTGCTGTCACAACCTGGTGGGTGTGCATGTGCTCAGGGCAGTGCTGACACACCAGCACCGTGCTGCCTCAGCCCTCTCCAGACATGGGAAACAAAGGAGCACAGGAGGGAGGCTGAAGTGGGACTAAAGGTGTGAGTCTGCAGGCACCCCTCCACACGAACAGCCTGGGCACTGTGGGGCACCATAGATGGCAGATTAATGGCGGCAGGAGGCAGACAGGCTCCTGGGAAGAAAAGGGCAGGTGCCCAGTTAAACCCCACCTTGGGACCAGGCCGCCGGTTCTGCAGACCAGAGTGAGAACTTAGGGTCCTTTTTCCAGGCCCGCCTATGACTGCCCATGGACCAATCAGCATGCACTTCCTCCTCTCTGAAGCTCCTAACAATCCTGGACTCAGCCCCACTCCAGGAGACAACAGAAAGACCTGCCTGCAGAGAGGAGCTCCCAACTGTGGGTCTCCTCTCTGCTGAGAGCAGAGCAGGTGATGGGATGACCTGACAGCAGAGAGGAGCTACCCACCGGGAGTCTCCTCTGAGCTGTTCTGTTGCTCAATAGAGCATCTCTTTCTCTTGCTCACCCTCCACTTGTCCATGTATATCATTCTTCCTGAACACGAAACAAGAATTCAGGACCCGCTTAATGGCAGGGCTGAAAGAGCTGTAACACAAACAGCGCTGAAACATGCCCTTTGCTTGCCACTTTGCAGGCAACAAGAAAAAAACAACAGAAGAGCTGCAGCTCTTTCGGGAGCCCAGACCTAGGAACTCCCCATACCAGGGCTGTGACACCCTGTTTGGGGCTCTGCAGTTCCTGGCATCTCCAAGCTCCCGGGTGCCACTGTGTTTCATGCTGCCAGCTGTGGAAGCTGCTTGCAAAACGCCTGGTCCCTCTGCAGTCTCACAGAGAGCTGGGACCCCTGCTGGTGCCTGGAGCTGCCTACCACGCTGCAGCTGGTGTGCCTGGCTGTGCGCAGTGGCCAGACCCCATGGTCACTTGCTCACACATCATTCACTACTCTGTGCCTGGCTTGCCTTTGGCAGCATGGGATCCAGGCCAGTAGCATGAGCCAAGCACAGTCTGCCAAGTCGACTAGGTAGAACAAGCCCAGCAGGCCTGAGCAAAACTTGGGCAAAGGTGCCACCAGCCACAGAAGTTTCCAGCCAAAAGAGTGAAACTACAAGGACCCTGTAACAGTATTCCATGGGGTATATGTACCACATTTTCTTTATGCAGTCTACCATTGATGGGGATTTAGGTTGATTCCATGTCTTTGGTATTGTGCATAGTGCTGCAATGAATATACACATAAATGTGTCTTTATGGTAGAATGATTTCTAATCCTTTCGATATATACCCAATAATGGAATCGCTAGGTCAAATGCATTTTCTGCTTCGAGTTCTTTGAGAAATTGCCAAAATGCTTTCCACAATGGCTGAACCAACGTATATTCCAACCAGAAGTGTAAAAGCATTCCTTTGTCTCTGCAACCTCGCCAGCATCAAATATTGTTTGACTTTTTATTAATGGCCATTTTGACGGGTATGAGATAGTATCTCACTGTGGTTTTGATTTGCATTTCTTTAATGATTAGTGATGTGGAGCATGTTGAGCATTTTTTAATATTCTTGTTTGCTACATGTATGTCTTCTTTTAAAAAGTGTCTGTCAATATACTTTGCCCACTTGTTAATGTGGCTATTTGTTTTGTTCTTGTAAATTTGTTAAAGTTTTGTATAGATTCTGGATACTAGATCTTTGCTAGATGATTAGTTTGCAAATATTTTCTTCCATTCTGTAGGATTTCTGTTTACTCTACTGAAAGTTTCATTTGCTGTGCAGAAGCTCTTTAATTAGGTACCCTTTGTCAATTTCTATTTTTGTTGTGATTGCTTTTAATGTCTTTGTCATGAAATATTTGCCAGATCCTATATCCAGAATAGTATTTTCTAGGTTATCTTTTAGAGTTTTATGGCTTTAGGGTGTACATCTAGCTTTTTATTCCACTGCGAGTTGATCATTGTATGTAATGTAAGGAAGAGGTCCAGTTTCAATTGTCTGCATATGGCTAGCCAGTTAGCCCAGCTCCATTTATTGAGTAGGAAGTCATTTGCTCATTTATTTTTATTTCAGTTTTGTCAAAGATCAAATAATTGTAGGTGTTCAGCATTATTTCTAGGCTCTCTACTCTGTTCTGTTGGTTATGTGTCTGTTTTGTACCATTACCATGCTGTTTTGGTTACTGTAGCCTTGTAGTATAGTTAGAAGTTGGGTAATGTAATGCCTCCAGCTTTGTTCTTTTTGCTTAGGATTCCCTTGTCAATTCAAGCTATTTTGGTTATATACGAGCTTTAAAAATTCTTTTTCTGATTATGTGAAGAATATCATTGGTAGTTTGATAAGAATAGCATTGAATCTCTCAATTGCTTTGAGCAGTATCATCATTTAAATATAGCATTGATTCTTTCTAGCCATGAGCATGAAATGTTTTTCCATTTGTTTATGTAAACTTTAATTTCTTTCAGCAGTGTTTTGTAATTCTCATTGTAGAGATCTTTCACCTCTCAGGTGGCTATATTCCTAGATATTTTATTCTGTTCATGGCTACCGGGACCGGGATTGTGTTCTTGATTCAGCTCTCAGCTTGGAAGTTGTTGGTGTATAGAAATGCTACCGATTTTCGCACATTGACTTTTTATCCTGAAGCTTTGCTGAAATTGTTTATCAGGTCAAAGAGTTTGGGGCAAAGGCTATCAAAAAGGGATAGTTTGACCTCCTTTCTTCCTATTTGGATATATTTTATTTCTTTATTTTGCCTGTAGCTCTGGCCAGGACTTCCAGTACTATGTTGAATAAAAGTGGTGAGAAACGTCATCCTTGTCCTGTTCTGTTTTTCAAGGGAAATGCTTCTAGCTTTTGCCCATTCAGTGTAATGTTGGCTATGGGTTTGTCATAAATGGCTCTTATTATTTTTAAGCATGTTTCTTTAATGCCTAATTTGTTAAGGGTTTTTAATAAGAAAGGATGTTTAATTATATGTAAAGTCTTTTCTGCATCTATTGAGATGAACTTTTTTTGTATTTAGTTCTATTTATGTGATGAATCACATTTATTGATTTGTGTATGTTGAACCAATCTTGCATACCAGGAAAAAGCCAACTATTTCCTGGTTTATTAACTTTTTGATGAGTTGCTGGATTCAGTTTGCTAGTATTTTGTTGAGTATTTCTGCATCTATGTTCATCAAGGATATTGGCCTGAAGTTTGTTGTTGTTGTTGTTATTGTTGTTGTGTCTCTGACTGGTTTGGTATCAAGATGATGGTTACCTCATAGAATGAGTTAGGTCTCACAGAATTCTCATTATTTTTGGAATAGTTGCAGTAGGAATGGCACCAGGTCTTCTTTATATATCTGGTAGAATTCAGTTGTAAATCCATCTGTCCTAGATTTATTCTGGTTGGTAGACTTTTTATTACTAATTCAATTTTGCAAATCATTATTAGTTTGTTCAGGGATTCAATTACTTTTTGTTTCATTATTGGGAGGTTGTGTGTTTCCCAAACTTTATCCATTTCTTTTGGGACTTCTTGCTTGGGTGCATAGAGGTGTTCATAATAGTTTCTGAGTGTTTTTTTATACTTCTATGGGGTTAATGTTAATGTTCTCTTTGCCATTTTGATTGTGTTTATTTGGATTTACTCTTTTTTTTTATTAGTCTAGTTAGAGGTCTATCTTATTTATTCATTCACAAAAACAATTTGTGGATTCATTGATCTTTTATTATATTTTGTTGTATGTGTCTCAATTTCCTTCACTTCAGCTCTGATATTAGTAAATTTTTTTCTCCTTGCTTTAGGGTTCATTTGCTCCTGTTTTTCTAGTTCGTCTACATGTGATGTTAGGTTGTTAGTTTTAGATCTTTCTAACATTGTGATGTTGGCATTTAGCACTGTAAAGTTCCCTCTTAAGACTATTTTAATTGTGTCCTAGAGAGTCTGATAGTTTGTGTCTTTGCTCTCATTTGTTTCAAAGAATTTGTTAATTTCTGCCTTAAATTCATTGTTTACCCAAAGGTCATTTAGAATCAAGTTGTTTAACTTTCATATAATTGTCGGGTTTGAGTGATTTTCTTAGCATTAATTTCTATTTTTTTATTGTGCTATGGTCTTAGAATGTGATTGGAATGGTTTAAGATTTTCTTTTCTTTGTTTTCTCCTAAGGATTATTTTATGTCCAATTCTCTGGGTTATTTCAGAATATTTGCCATGTGGTGATGAAAAGAATATATAATCTGCTGTGTTTGATTGGACAGGTCTGTAGGTGTCTATTATATCCATTTGGTCAAGTGTTGTGTTCAGGTCCTGAATATTTTAATTAATTTTCTGCCTCAGTGATATGTCTAACACTGTAAGTAAAATGTCCAAGTCCCCCACTGTTACTTTGTGAAAATCTAAATCTCTTTGTAGGTCTCTCCATTAGTCAAGGTTCTCTAGATGGACAGAACTAACGGGACAGATGTACATATAAAGGGGAGTTTACGAAGGAGTATTGACTCACATCATCACAAGGTGAGGTCCCACAATAGGCCATCTGCAAACTGAGGAACAAAGAAGCCAGTCTGAGTCCCAAACCTCATAAGTAGGGAAGACACCAGTGCAGCCTTCAGTCTGTTGTTGAAGGTACAAGAATCCCAAAGCTGAAGAACTGGGAATCCAAAGTTCAATGA